>NC_065449.1:97369491-98706100 GCF_917563875.1 Diabrotica virgifera virgifera
CTGGAAAATAAAAAATAAGGGTAATGTTCATTCTACCAACATAAGACTGTTTTGGATTATCGCGGCAACTAATATTTCAGTGTGCCACCTAAGAAGTACGAAAATAAATGGCTCTAATATAATTATTCCAATAAACAGTAATGTAATTTGCAATTTATTTTCGTTCTTCATATTTTGCACAATAAACACAGTCGTATATTTGTGGAATAGGGTATATAAGTTTTCCTTTTTCTAAATAGACCCTTCTGGAGGTATTTAAAAAAAACTTATTACAAGGGGCCATCTTCAAAGAGCTCTAGCTCCCTTTTGCTAGGAAGCATTTTCGGACTAAGTGAATTGGGTTAAATAATTAAGTGTCTAAACTAAAATACTCTATAAGTGGAAGAATAATCTTTTTTGTTAAAACGATATAATAATGATTCGTCGTTAAAACTAATGGACAATTGGTAATAAAACCATTTAAAATTTGTTGTATTCATATTATAAGAAATAAGCAGTGATTTTTTATAAAAGTAACTAACAAGTAATTGGACTTCGTAAGTCCTAGGTTTTCACCCAAAGTAATCGAAAGTAGAATTGGAAGTCGATATTTGAATTCTTCGTGTAACTTTGCGTGGATTGATATACAAATTTACTAATTTTGAGTCATTTTTACTAAACTGTTTACACAGAAATAACTCTAAAGATTCAAACCTTTCAATACGCTTCGATTTATGTGTTACATATACTATTTCTGAGTCTATTGGGACCGTGCAAGTTCGGCAAAACGACACCTGGTTTGTACGCTCTGCAACTTTATTCGCACTTTTAATTATATTGGCCAATTATATTAGTCCTGGTTACTGGATAATTGTCAAGGCCATAGTCCAAAAAAATAATAAGAAGAAAAAATAAGATTCAGGTTATGTTATTAAAACGTAAACAATTGTATGTAGTAAATAAAATTAGTTATTAAAATGCAGTACTGCAAGCAAAATACAATTAATTTAATTTGGCTTTATATATAATAATTGCATATAATATCAATATTGTAGAGCAACATATAATTTTTCTTCTTCAATGACAGTAGGTATGAAATGTAGGTCAATGTGACAATTTCAATGGACAATATGAATTATTTAAGAAAGTTGCAATATTTCTCCCCTATTCGCGCACGATCGTTTCTCGTATACCTTCCAAGTACTTGCACACAGCGAATAATGGCATTTCCGGTCATAACTTTTTAAGCGGAAATTACGTAAAAACCAAAATTTTACATTTGTTCTCATCTTGCTAAGCCACGTTGAATAATATATCACTTATTCCCTTTCGGCGACTTTAAAATAGTCAATACTTACGGTTGCAATTCTAAAACCGGAACTCCGACGTCAAATTTCTCATATTTAATAATACCATCCTTAGGTTAAAAGCTTTCATTCGACACCCCATTTGTCATTCTATCTGTATTAATAACGGAGGACTTGTATTCGCGGATGGACAGACAGACGGACAGACAGCCTAGGTAAAATTTTTCATCTTTAGTACCATGCTTGAACTATAAGCTATCATTTGGCACCTCATTGTCATTATACCTGGTATAATGACGGAGGATTTATACTCGCGGTCGGAGGGATCGACGGACAGACAGCCTATTAAAATTTTTCACCTTTAGTATCATCCTTGGATTATAAGCTTTCATTTGACACCTCATTTGTCATTCTACCTGGTATATTGACGGAGGAGCTATATTCGCGGTCGGACGGACCGACGCACAGTGGTCCAAAATCCCGAAAAGCTGGCCAAAAGTAAAAAAAAATTCAACGTTTCGAGAATATTATTATATTTTCTAAAAGAGAATTAAATTCCCTATTCAGTGTTGGCAACCCTAGAGCTATATCTCGTATATCTGAATTTCCAGTTCAGTTCAAAGTTGACCTTTTTACGGAACAGAAGCGCAGTTAAGAATAACGAATATTTTATACGCACAGTCTTGTGCGTGTATCTCGAAAACGAAGTGCGCAAATTCAATTCTGCAAAATGGAGGATATTCGTGGATCCATCTTTAATAAATGCAAAAAATATCAAAATATTTGTATATGTGTTATATTTAGTATATTTTAAGTTGAAATTAAGTAATAAGAGAGTATATATTTTGAAAAAATTAAATTTTCAGATAGGCAAATAGTTATATATTCCATCGAATTCCAAGATGTTATTACAATCATCTTTTAGCTTATATTTCTCTCTTTAAGATTAAAAAAAAATTAGCTGCCACTATCTGCCCCTTTGGTTTTGCGAGAATTTTTTGTACAAGCGCTCTGCGCTATGAGTTTCAATATGAATCGTTAACAATGCAGAATAAACAGATCATGCCGCAGCATTCAGATAGCTATTATTACTGTAGAACTTTAGTTATTTCAATATTATAGGGTAAAATCAGAGATAAAAGGGTCAGGTACAGTATTGTTGAAAAATAAAGTAAAAATTAGTTTTGACTTTCATATGATTAATAATCGAATTTAACGTTGGAATAAAAAATCCGCCATTGCATCCGCCATTTTGTTTTTTGAAATTTCGATTTCGGATTCGTAATCAGCAACCTCAAAAACCCCCGGATATCAAATTTTGACGGTATTACATATATTTAAAATACATAAACCCGTTATATTACATCCGCCATTTTGTTTTTTGCAATTTAGACTTCGGATTTGTAATTAGCGACCTCAAAAACCCCTGGATGCCTAATTTCATGCAAATCAAAAAAAGCTTTCATATTTTGGCCATCTTTTCGGGTTTTTGGACCACTGTGCGACGGTCAGACAGCGTAAGTCAAATTTCTCACCTTTAGTACCATCCTTGGATTATAAGCTTTCATTTGACACCTCATTTGTCATTCTACCTGGTATAATGACGGAGGAGTTATATTCGCGGTCGGAGGGATCGACGGACAGACAGCCTAGGTCAAATTTTTCACCTTTAGTATCATCCTTGGATTATAAGCTTTCATTTGACACCTCATTTGTCATTCTACCTGGTATATTGACGGAGGAGCTATATTCGCGGTCGGACGGACCGACGCACAGTGGTCCAAAATCCCGAAAAGCGGGCCAAAAGTAAAAAAAAGTTCAACGTTTCGAGAATATTATTATATTTTCTAAAAGAGAATTAAATTCCCTATTCAGTGTTGGCAACCCTAGAGCTGTATCTCGTATATCTGAATTTCCAGTTCAGTTCAAAGTTGACCTTCTTACGGAACAGAAGCGCAGTTAAGAATAGCGAATATTTTATACGCACAGTCTTGTGCGTGTATCTCGAAAACGAAGTGCGCAAATTCAATTCTGCAAAATGGAGGATATTCGTGGATCCATCTTTAATAAATGCAAAAAATATCAAAATATTTGTATATGTGTTATATTTAGTATATTTTAAGTTGAAATTAAGTAATAAGAGAGTATATATTTTGAAAAAATTAAATTTTCAGATAGGCAAATAGTTATATATTCCATCGAATTCCAAGATGTTATTACAATCATCTTTTAGCTTATATTTCTCTCTTTAAGATTAAAAAAAATTAGCTGCCACTATCTGCCACTTTGGTTTTGGGAGAATTTTTTGTACAAGCGCTCTGCGCTGTGAGTTTCAATATGAATCGTTAACAATGCAGAATAAACAGATCATGCCGCAGCATTCAGATAGTTATTATTACTGTAGAACTTTAGTTATTTCAATATCATAGGGTAAAATCAGAGATAAAAGGGTCAGGTACAGTATTGTTGAAAAATAAAGTAAAAATTAGTTTTGACTTTCATATGATTAATAGTCGAATTTAAAGTTGGAATAAAAAATCCGCCATTGCATCCGCCATTTTGTTTTTTGAAATTTCGATTTCGGATTCGTAATCAGCAACCTCAAAAACCCCCGGATATCAAATTTCGACGGTATTACATATATTTAAAATACATAAACCCGTTATATTACATCCGCCATTTTGTTTTTTGCAATTTAGACTTCGGATTTGTAATTAGCGACCTCAAAAACCCCTGGATGCCTAATTTCATGCAAATCAAAAAAAGCTTTCATATTTTGGCCATCTTTTCGGGTTTTTGGACCACTGTGCGACGGTCAGACAGCGTAAGTCAAATTTCTCACCTTTAGTACCATCCTTGGATTATAAGCTTTCATTTGACACCTCATTTGTCATTCTACCTGGTATAATGACGGAGGAGCTATATTCGGGGTCGGACAGACAGCCTACGTCAAATTTCTCACCTTTAGTACCATCTTTGGATTATAAGCTTTCATTTGACACCTCATTTGTCATTCTACCTGGTATAATGACGGAGGAGTTATATTCGCGGTCGGACGGACCGACGGACAGACAGCCTGTCAAATTTCTCACCTTTAGTACCATCCTTGGATTATATGCTTCTATTTGACACAACATTTGTCATTCTACCTGGCATAATGACGGAGGAGCTATATTCGCGGTCGGTCGGACCGACGGACAGACAGCCTAAGTCAAATTTCTCACCTTTAGTACCATCCTTGGATTATAAGCTTTCATTTGACACCTCATTTGTCATTCTACCTGGTATAATGACGGAGGAGTTATATTTGCGGTCGGACAGACCGAAGGACAGAAAGCCTAAGTCAAATTTCTCACCTTTAGTACCATCCTTGGATTATACGCTTTCATTTGACACCTCATTTGTCATTCTACCTGGTATAATGACGGAGGAGCTATATTCGCGGTCGGACGGACCGACGGACAGACAGCCAAAATCAAATTTCTCATCTTTAGTACCATCCTTGGATTATACGCTTTCATTTGACACCTCATTTGTCATTCTACTTGGTATAATGACGGAGGAGTTATATTCGCGGTCGGACAGACCGACGGACAGATAGTTTAGGTCAAATTTCTCACCTTTAGTACCATCCTTGGATTATAAGCTTTCATTTGACACCTCACTTGTCATTCTACCTAGTATAATGACGGAGGAGTTGTGGTTACAGACAGACGGACGGACAGACGGACGTGGATAATTTAAAGTTTTCACATTTTTTCAAAATTGAGTGAAAACAATATGTTGTTTTGAAAACATAATAGGTCTGGATCCCGCGTATGAAAAAAAGTTGATTAATAGCAAGCTGAAAATTTGTTAATAGTTTAAGGGTGTCTAGTCGGATAAACTTTGATATATGGGAACACTGGAACAGGGGCAGTTTTAATTGTGGAACAGGTTAAAATTTTGGAACGGTCAGACCACGAAAACGGCACATTTATTTTGTCCGACAGAATAGACTTAAACTCTCCGAACAGAGATCAAACTCTCATGCAAAAATCAGACTGCTATTTATCACTTGTCATAATTCCTGTCATTTGACATATTCTACATCTTCCACTCATTAAAACGCCCATTTGGTGATAAATTGCAGTCTGATTTTTGCATGAGAGTTTAATCTCTGTTCGGAGAATTTAAGTCTGTTCTGTCGGACAAAATACATGTGCCGTTTTCGTGGTCTGATTGTTCCAAATTTTTAACCTGTTCCACAATTAAAACAGCCCCTGTTCCAGTGTTCCCATATATCAAAGTTTGTCCGACTAGACACCCTTAAGCTATTAACAAATTTTCAGCTTGCTATTAATCAACTTTTTTTTCATACGCGTGATCCAGACCTATAACTCAATTATAAAAATTATGATTTATTTTTCCATGGAGTGTTTTGGTGACATTTTGACATTTTTGCAGAATATCATTGCCTTCTCGCACTTGCATCGGTTTGTGAAACAGTTTTTGTTACAGCTACATTTGACAAAACCTTGTCCTGATCCAACTGAATCTACCGTAGCTGTAACCCTTTACGTTACGATATTTTAGAGCCTTAGTTTATATACTACCTCCATGGAAAATAAATAATACCTTTTATAATTGGGGTATAATTATTGCTTTTATAAAAAAACACTTATTATTTCTTATAATGTGACTGTTTGTATTACTAATTGTTCATTAGTTTTAACGACGAATCATTATCATTTTAATAAAAATGATTATTTTTCTATGGATGCTGTACAATGTGCAACTTCTCTCATTACTTACATACATTCAAAATGAACAATTTCTCAGGCAGTGAGAAAAGTCGGTCATTGCAGTGAGAAATATTTTTCTCACGGGTTCACCGCCGGTTTACATACTATGATCGCCATTTCCATGCTAACATGCACAATACAAACACAATTATTATTTTTGTCCAACAAAATGTGTTCAAACTTGTCAAAACTTATCAAAAATTACTTCTTAAGACTGTTCAACTGTGAATTATAATTTTAAATAAATAAAGTATATAAATATTAAGAACATTAAATACCTATGTGTAAATATGTATTTTATTTCAATTTATGCATATAATATACCTAAAAGCACCTAAATTATTTAATTTGAAGTTTGAACTCTTGACAAAAACGCATCCATAGAAAAAGTACGGTGTACAACACGAGAGAAAATGACATATTTCTCTCTCGCTTGATTTGCCAACAAACTTCTGCGCTCGTGAGAAATATGTCTTTTTTCTCTCTTGTTGTACAATATACTATTTTCCAATTACAGAGTATTTTATTTAGATTATCTATTTATATTGGCTTTGTAGGTATCTTATAATGTCTATACTAGGAACTAGTTTGGAGTATACTCCAGGAGTATACTCCTGGAACTAGTTTGGAATATACTCCTATAGGCTAGACTAGTTTATCCTATCACGTATAGGACGAACTAATGTTTGGTCTTCCTACTCGTTGCTTCTATGTATATTGCCCTTTTTTGCAGTCAATTCACTGAATGATGAATATTTTACATGGCATTATGTTGTTACTTAAATTTAATATGTTGACAAAAACAGATGAAAATGTATTGGTTTCGTACCCACAACATTATCACAACCACCTATCAATATTATTAGGAGAACGAAAAACACTCTACGAGAGGCGTATATAGCACAAAAAGAGGCTTCTACAAAAATGGGCCTAATAATAAACACCAACAAAGCTAAATACATGAAAATAAACACGCAACCACAAATCCTACGTCCACTTGGTATAAAAACGACGTCATCGAAGCAGTTAACGAATTTGTGTACCTGGGAGCGCTCGTCAACACTGAAAATAACACTACCACAGAGATAAACCACAGAATTTGCACGACCAACAGGTGCTATTCTGGGCTCAATCTCCTTTTTAAATTTACAGTTATATCGAGAAAAACAAATTTAAAATTGTACAAAACAATAATACCTACGCACGCCCAATTCTAAAATACGATGTTTCGAAAGAAAAATACTAAGGCGAAACTTTGGAGCAGTAAATGACAACTTTGTAAAAACCTTCGTCAATTGTCTGAAGAACAACTCCAAAGATGTTTCTGAGATCACCTTTGCCTTTGTCAACATCTAGAATCGGTATAGTTAAATTATCTGCAATGTTGGCTGGTGAATAAGACTTGTCAGAAGTTTCTTTCATTTTGTTAGCCTGTTTCACACAATATTCTGCTACACCTATTCTAGCTTTTTGAATGTCATTGTCAGATAGAGAAACCTTTTCTTGGTTACTAACTTCTTCAACATTATCATCACTGTCTTCTCTTATTTATATTAACATTGCAATTATTTTCTATTACCTTCCTTAAGTCATCCCGAGTTTCATTTATGATTTCTTGCGGCAAAGAGAAAGTCGGAAGATTGTGGAGAAGACGATCAACTTCCATCAAAGCAAATTCGTAGCATGAAAATGAACGCGTGACATATAATAGAAAAATCGAGTGAACACGATATACCAATTATTCTGCTCTGTTTCGTAGGTTATACTGTTCTACAAAGGATTTCCATTCAGTAAAATGGGATCCCCTTTAGAGTATAATAGAAAGTATTGGTGTACCTAACCACTTAGTTAACCCGATAAGAAATCTGTATGATAAAAACTCCAAAATTCAAAAGTTAATGTGTTCAAATGCGTTCAAAATAAAGCAAGGAATTAGACAGAGCTGCATATTATCACCATTATTATACAACATGTATTTTTAATGTACAGTGATGAGCGCACTAATAACCGGCAAAATAACGAAACAGATTAAAAACATTAAGTTTCGAGATAAATAGAGATGAAACTAGTAGAAGTGGGAAATTTAGCGATAGAAACCTATAAATTTACATTATATTGATTGTTTCTCACCTTTAGACTTATCGGACGAGTTCGGCAACTACCACGGTGACAGTGATATAATGAGGAAAGTACTATACTAGACGAATGGGATGGAGGAATCACTATAGGAGGCAAAAAACATTAACCTGCGATACGCAGATGACACACTTAACATCACTGAACAGCTAAGCCGGATAAACATAGAATTGGGAATTATACCCCAAATGGTGAATTTTGGTGTAGACAGGACAAATAATAATCTACTGTACCGGGTGTCCCAATAAGAATGGCTCTCGGCCATATCTCAGGAACCGTTTATAGTACAGCTTTGAGAAAAAAATATTTATAATAAAAGTTGCCTCGGGAAAAACCTGGAAATTATTTTCATAATTGTAGGTCCACCGCTAGAAGGCGTAATTGAATCTCAAAAAATAAAAAAAAAGAATGTGTGTGTACTTTGTACGCACGTAAGAAGATATTCTTCTATTATATATAGTGTGACCAACTCCAATTCAGTCGAATCCGGGACAAGGCTGAAAAAACATCTGAAATCCGGGACTTTTCAATGAAAATCGGGCCATTTTTTAATATAGGACCTTAATATCATCATTTTGTTGATTATATTTAACATTTTTATGATCACAGTGGTATTTTTGATGGGATTAAGCCAACATTGGTTGTAATGATATCTACATTTTTGTTAGTTTTTGATGTTTCTACTTCCAATCGGGATGTCGTTCTCAAACAAGGACTTACTCCCGTCAAAAATATAATCATTGTCAAATATGATATAAGAAAACAGCTTCAGAAATTTTTATGTTGATTACTTCTTGCTATCATATTTGTCGAACGATTGAATTTGCTTAAAAATGAGAAGAAAAACTTTAAAAATCATTCGTCTGTTTTTGAATCGTCTTTTCAGAAGACGATAATTAAAATACAGAAACGAAAAAAGTGCACAGTTTGAGTTTTTGTAGAATTATTATACCACGATATAAAATGCATTGTGTTTTGAATGTGGTATATATTACACTCTAGAAATTGTCGACTTTTTTTCGTCCCACCAATTCAATTTTATGTGAATTCTTAAAAGAATAACATATTCAGAATTTCAAAATAGAATTTTATCAACACGTTGAAAATTCGGATGGCCGGAAGTCTTGTCCGGGACGCCGGGACACGACTTCGTAATTCGGGCCATGTCCCGGATTTTTCGGACTAATTGGTCACACTAATTATATAGGTAATTTCAACGAAGTAAATATACTTAACAGGTTATTTGTATTTTATTTAAAAATTAAACTAACTTTCTTATCTACCACTTTCAAAAAAGTTTTATTAAAACAACCAAAAATAAAAAAAAAGTATGAATCGCCCAGGATTCGAACCCGCGTTATTCCAATCACGGAGCTAATGCCCTTCCAACTACACCAGCGAGTGCCTTATAATTGACATGTCAGTTTCGGATATAATTACACAACACACAAAATGTTATGCCTACATAATATGTTATTATTTTACTACAGAGAAACACAAATCCAAAAACACAAGAATTATAAAAAATGATACATTTACTAAAAACACTAATATATTCTTTTAATGACTTATTTGCACGGATACAGATACATAAATACCTATCTTGAAAGATTAGCAAGGAACTACAAACTGTCTGTGTGCGCAGGCGCGCAGATTTATGTATAATTTTACCCTCAATCGAATCGCGCCGAAAGAAGAATATCTTCAAAAATCACAATTTTACAAAATTTACCTAACAAAGGGACACTGGAAATCCGATCGTCGAATTCTTAATAAAATTAATATTCTTACTAATATAACCAATACTTTTCCTTATATAACCAATCGCATCACGTTTTTTATTTCTTAGTATATGACCAAAGTAGTTCATTTTTCTTTCCTTCATAGTGTTGAGTATTTCTTTTGCCTTTTTCATCTTTCTTAATGTTTCCGTGTTTATTACGTGTTGTGTCCATGATATTTTTTACATTATTCGATAACACCACATCTCAACAATGGCAAGTCTTTCTTCAGATGCGCCCGTGATTTTCCAGGCTTTGACTCCGTATAAAAGGACAGAGAATACGTAGCAACTCAATTAATTAATCACTAATTAATTTTTAATTAATTCTAAATACATATTACAACTATTTACAAATTATGTAGAAGAGGAATCTGAGTCTCGAGGGGAGTCTGACGAAGAGAAGAGAATGAATATTTAAGCTCAGATGAGGAGTTTGAAGAAGAAATACATGATTCGGACACAGAATTAATTTAGTTTTTAGTTTTATACTTTTCTGCCTATATATTTATAATAATAAATTTGTGTTTTTCTACCATATTTGCAAGTTCTATTGTATAGTATGTATTTCTTTCCTTTAATTAAGAAAAAGTTACTTAAAAAACTATAATATATAATAATTACTGTAACGTTTCGAGGCACAACAACATGGGTATCGCCAGGTCACGTGATTTTTCTCGAGCGAACGGACTCGCTCAGCTACAACAGAGGACGCAAACATTTATCGGTATACGCTTTTTCTCACACTGCTGCTTAGGTAGCTATATAGAGCTTTTCATTTATATGCAAGCGTAATTTGTTTGATCACATGGCAGTTGGAAAATTTCACCAAAAAAGCCTGTTATTTTTAATAATTTACAGTCATTGGACTGCAAAAGTCTCAAACGAAGAAGTGTTAAAAAGAATTGGACATGGCAGGAAGCTTATGAACACAATTAAAATAAGAAAAACATTGTATCTGGGCCACATACTTTGTAACGATAAATACTCTATGCTATACGTCATCATGCAAGGAAGAGTACAGGGGAAAAAAGCTTTGGAAGAAAGAAGAAGTCTTGGCTGAGGAAGATCAGAGATTGGACTAACCTCAGTGTTGAACAGATATTTCACGCTGCGAAAGACAGAGAAGCGTTTAAAAAAGTGATCGCTAACCTTCGTTAGAAGACGGCATAAGAAGAAGAAGAAGAAGAAGAAGAAGAATATTAAAAAATACCCTGTCAAAATAACAATAATTGCACCTCCCTGTCCGGAAGGAATGTACATAGCTATGCATGTATAGTTGTATATTTTATACTCGTTAATAGTACCTATGTACGTACAGATTCAGATGAAATCTTCTGAAGCTCAGATGCACCCCATGGAAATAATCCTGGGGCGCCCATGCAAGTATCTTGCAGAGTTAAAATCGCCCTCAAATCGCCTGGCCTGCTTATTTTCTTTATATTTGAATATTTAAATTTAATTTAAAGTCACCTCAATGATATTTTTTGTAATAACAATTTTTACCCTTTTTTAACTTTGGGGGGATTCTTGGGAAAATAACCGCTACCCTCCAGCCAGACCGGCATTTTGTATTAGGCTATCATGAAAGAGTCACCTGAAAATTTTTCAGGTTACCTAAAATACCTACCGAAAAATGTTTCACATTTGTTCGGAAGTATATATTTTTGTTCTCGTCTTGTCAAGGCGCGTCGAGTAATATATCGCTTGTACTATTCCGGCGACTTTAAAACAGTACTTCTGGTTGCATTTCTAAAACCGTAAGTCCTAGGTCAAATTTCTCACCTTTAGTACCATCCTTTGGTTATAAGCTTTCATTCGACACCTCATTTGTCCTATCTGGTATAATGACGAATGAGTTGTGGTTACGGACAGGCGGACGGAGGGACAGACGGACGTGGATAATTCAACGTTTTCACAATTTTGTTTTCAAAATTGGGTGATGACAATAACCGTATTTTTATAGCGTGCTTATTTACAAATAAAAATTATTCAAGTTTAATTCACCTGTCATCATGCAATATTTTAAAATATTACGCTATAATTTCTGGAAATATTGATGTAATTTAAGAAATTATTTATGACTATTTTTATGGATAAGTAATTTTATATTTTCTTAATGTCGTTAAGAAGACAAGATTCATTTGAATTTTAAAAATACATTCACGCTTTAATGTCACCTACGCCGTGTAGGAGAAAAGTATCACGGGAAATCCTAGAACACGAGATTCTTGGCACAATCATGAATAATTTTCAGAGGCGGACCGTAATTATTAAATTTAATTTCTTATGCCATTTCCTGTGCTGATTCATTTTGTTTTGTTTCAGTTTGCACAGTGTAGAAGATCAACAAAAATTGGTTTCGTCTGCATCTTCGATAACGGCAGAAGATTGTAAAAAGTAAAACACCCACTAATATAAAAAGGAACGAATATCTCCCATTGGCTGTATACCATAATAAAAATTACTTAAGAAGTAAAAATCTTCCCTTGTAAATGGTATATAATTTATTTAAAAATTGTTTCTAAAAACCCACTCTTTTCGTTTTAGGCATGGTTCTCTCCAGTTGTTCACTATCAGGATTTTGATATCTCTTATGGACTGGTCCTCCCATTTCTCTGTAGATCTTCCCCTTGGTCAAGCAAGGTCAATATGTGGCAAAATATCACACCTATGTATTTCCTTTATAATTTTTTTAAATTGGATACTTCGAAAATGTTGTGTCATTTATCAGCCATTTATAGTACCTACGTTCTTTAAAGGTAAAATATTGCAAAATCTCTAAATTTTAAAGAACCGCTTGGATTCACATGAAATGTGGCAAACACGTAGCTAACAAGTCAAAGAAAAAACGTAATATTGTGCCGATGTGTGCTTTTTCCCTAGGGGTGAGTTTGACCCCCCTTTTGGGGGTGAAAAATATATAAACTTACTAATGAAGTAAAAACCTCACGTGTAGGTAGATGGTATACAATTTATTAAAATTTTTTTTTCTAAAATGATCCAAAATGGATAAAATCACACAAACGTTTTCGGACCAATCAGTCCATCATCAGGTGGTAGAAACCTAAAATAAGCAAACCACTGCATTAAAAAAGGCCAAGATGAAATTTTGACTGTCTGAAAGTTAGGAAAATTACAACATGTGGTTACTTACTTTAGATCCAAAGTAGTTGGAACTAGCTACATATTTAGGTCAAAAGACCTTAATATTATAATAATTATGCCATTTCGGCTACAAAAATGTCGACAATAAGTCGATGTCACAAGAAATTAAAATGCAGCGGTATTACAGAGTGGTCTTCATCTTGGCTTCAAACTGACAGACTGAAATATGACATTAAACGGATATTGACAAGACCTTCTAGGTAGGGAATTTTATATCTATGTAGTTATATTGTATTTTAGAAATGCAAAAAATATTTTTTCCACCTACCTCTACCGAAAGTATACTTTTCCGGACCTGATTGTAGGGAGCAAAGTTGTACTTTTCCTCCCTAGGGAGGAAAATATTTTTCCTCCCTAGGGAGGAAAAGTAAAAGTGACGTCATAGTATTTCATTCATGAAATATAACTTATTGACGCCCTGTATAATATCTATTTTCTATTACGAAGTATCTATACATTTTAACGTTTATTTATAAAACACCCTCTATTTTGCAGAATGGTAAAAAACAGTAAATTGTTATTTTGATTTAACAATGTTTACATTAATAATTTGACTTATATTTGACAGTTGACAGTTACATTGTACCTACTTGTTGTTTTAGTTCTAATAAATTTTGTTGGTTAGTTACATAAATAAATTAAGTAAAAATGAAAAAATTACTTGTTATTTGAGGAAGGTGGAAAAACCATATGTATAACATGGGAGTAAAGTGCCTTTTCCTCCCTTGAATGATTACTGCCCTCCGCTACGCGTCGGGCAGTAAACTTCATTCTCGGGAGGAAAAGTTACACTTTCCTCCCTTGTTATACAAATAGCTATTACTTAACTGAATGAATTTAATTAGATATTAAATGAATGAGTGAGAATAAACAATTTAAATTAATAGTCACATAAAATTATTTATGATAATTTCATGACGGTGAAAGCGAAAATTTTGCCACCAAGGTAATGACGTCACTTGGTAAAAAAGAAGAACAAAATGAAAAAATAAACTGAAGAAAAATAAAAATAAAAAGAAATTTATTAGATGATAAGTATGAGGTAAAAGAATTAGTGAATAAATCTGGAGTTTGGCTATTATGAAATGTAATTTAGTTAAAAATCATAGTATAACAGTATAACTGGTTGTCTAAATTCAAGTAGATATAATAGGATGAATAAAACAAAACTAAGTAAAATACTATGGTTTAACGGAATTGAGATTAAAGTACTAAATGGATGTATTATTTAAGTGAAAGTACTGTGAACTGTAAATAAAACAACGATAAGAGAAAGTTAATATGGTGTGAAGTAAATAATAAAAATATATGTTCGAAATAAGTCCGGAAATAAATAAAGTGACTAATTCCAAGCAACTTTTGTTCTATGAAGTTTTTTCACCAAGTTAATAGTTTTTGAGTTATTTGCGAGTGAATATATGTTAATTTTTCTACAAAATAACCATGTTGCAGACGGTTTTTCGCAAATAACTCAAAAATTAAGTATTTTCTCGAAAAAAAATTCTTATCAAAAATATAGCACGTAAAAAAGTGAAAAACATGGTGTATATATTATTAGGTCACTATACCTAGCAGAAGCAGAGTTATAGCTAATGAAAAATAGGTTCATATTCGTCAAATTCCAAATCGAATATTTTAACGTGCCATAACCAAAGAACGAAGCACTTTTTTGGGGAAAACTCATTGTAACTTTTTTAGTGTGTTTAAAAAATGCTTATTTTTGTTTAAAAAAAATTTTTAGCATCAGAAGTAAATAAGTTATGCTCAAAATAAAGTTGGTCCAGGATCGTGCAAAAATTTTTTTTCAGATTTCACTTTTTTTCGACGTTTTGAGTCCCCCTGAGTCTAAAAAGCAAATAAAAAAAACATGTCGGAAGTATGTACGTAAGTATGTACGTACGTACGTATGTCGTATGTCGCCACCGCCCAGCAAAAACTAGGGACCGATTTCGATGAAATTCGGTATGAGTAAGTTTAAGAGAATTTTGTCGAGAAACTAAGCTTTAAAAAAACCTCTCAAAGGGGGGCTGAAATAGGGGGGTTATTTAGGGCCCATTTTTGCAAATTTTGACCGAAACGAATGAAATTTAACTTAAAGTTAGCTCATCGACAGGTAAATAGAAATACGGAATTTGACATTTCCAAATTCAAAATGGCGGCCAACATGGCCGACCGCCCACCCGACATATTTCCCTACGTATCTAAAAACTTGTTTAAGATAAGTTTAATTTGAAAAAGTCGATATATAGCCTAAAGATGGAGCTATAAGAAGAATATTATCGTTTTTCAGAAAAAAGTTATGGGTTGCCTATATTTAAGGGGTTAAAATTTGAAATAACTTTGAACTAGATTTTCTCAAAAATGGCTTCAAGGAATTTGTTTATTTTTTGATATATTTTTGATATCCTATTGGTAAATTGAATGACATTAGTCATATTTCTTAACTCCACATAGGAGGGGAGTTATGAATTTTATATAAAAAAATATTCGAGTGTCCGTAACTTCCTTTGTAATAGAAACTAAAATTTGAAATTTTGCAGACATATAATATGGTACTTTATTATCTATTATCACAAACATTTTTACCCAAAATATGGTTTCCGGTTGAACCGGAAATGAAAAAAAAAATCTTAATTTTTTTAGATATGCCCTGTATATTTTTACATATTTTGAAAGAATGCAAAATTTCCTTTCCAATGACATAAAACTCGTTGCTGTAGCTCAAAAACTGGAAAAGTTACAGTAAATATAAATTTTGCTATAATCTTGCGTGTGTCCTCTCTCAGGAGATCATAGCAGAGCATTATTATGGGGCAGTTAATGAGAGTATTTGGCTGCGAATTCCATCTTACTACATCGATGTACTTGATATTTTTACAGTAAGTAGGGAATAGCTCAAGAAACAAAATCTACCCTATATACTATGGCGCTTTTATCTTGGGCGGTTCACACCCCTTCAAGGGGGTGGAAAATTTGTTGGTCAAAATAAGTACGGAAGTGCCTAGAGAACCTATTTCTAGGCAAATACTGGTCTATACTTTTTTTTGAGAACTCAATACTTTTTGAGTTATGCGTAGTTGAAAATTGGCCATTTTCGTTGAAAAATGATACCTTTTCGGACGGTTTTTTGCGAATACCTTAAAAACTATGCATCGAACTAAAAGCACTATATAATAGTTATTTATGATATAAGTGTTAAAAGTACACGTCGTCGTTTAAGGCACGCATGTGAAAGTTTGCAGAATGAGCGATAGCGAATTCTGCAATTCACATGAGTGCCATAAAAATGTATTTTTGAACACGCATATCATACAATATTTTTTCTACAAACGTAATTACAGGACAATATCTACAAAAACTTTTACTTGAACTTGACTGACATTCCATTTTTATATTTTTTTGACATTACATCAAAATTATCTATACGATACGGTCAATACGAATTGCAGTGCCTTAAAAATATTTTAAAGAACTAGTGCCTTAAAGTAGCATTTTTAACGCACGCATGGAGTGCTGAAAAATGCATTTTCAACACGGTTGTAGAAAAAACGTTTTTTAGATTATAAAAATAACAAAGACATTCGTTCCTTCGTAAATGTTCTATTTATAATACAAAAAAAGACACGGTAGGTGAAAAGAGTTTGTTTTTTGGTGCATGCTCAAATTGGTGTATTCAACTTGAAATAACAGAGGAACTTGAAATAACAGTAGGTTTTAGGTGTATAATGCTACCAACGCCTTTTGTAGTGTTTGAAAAGGCCTTTAAAACGAGCACCGTTAAATGTCGGTTACATTCAAACTAAGCGAGATATGGTGCAAAAAAATATATGACTAATGTACTTTAAGGAAAAATGAGAACTAGATACATTTAACCCCTCAATACCTTTTAATAAAGTGTTATTTCTACTTTCAAAAAGTTAAACGGGTTTAAAATGAATGGTTTTTGTAAAAAATTAGATCAAATTATAGAATGCATTTTTAAATTTTCTTAAAAATCTTTCTTTTTCTCCATGTAATTCGAAAATAAAAATGTTCCACCCCCGAGAAGTGGTGGGAACCGCCCCCATGATAAAAGCGCCGTAGTATATAGGATAGACTTTGAATTAGGAGATTGGGCTACTTCCAAAATTTCATTAAAATCCATGCAGTAGAATAGAATTCGGATGTGATATCTTGTTCTTAATCTCGCGCATTGACTGGCGTAATAGAAATAGAATGAAATGCAAATATTGTAAACTGTTAATTTCTCAGAAAAATGAACTAATTTGAAATAAAAGTATGACTATAATATTCTATTGATTTATACAATAATCTATACATCTATAGTGTGTCCCCGAAATATGGCATCGAACATTTTCTCAAATGCAGGAATTAATAATGCGTAGAACCATAAAATATTTTCAAGTATACAAGGTGTTTCTAAAATATCAAAATAACGAGTAACTTTGTTATTTTTATAGAATGCCAGTATCTAGTACGATAACGATAATAGATCGGTACGATAAAGTTCTCGGGCGGCCCTTCCGTCCAGCGTTTTTTGGTAAGAAATTGGGAAAATCACCCCCTAATTAGCATTTCAAATGAACTTAATTGTTACCACTTTACAAGTTTTTTACTCGCGTATGTATTCATCATATGATCTGTAAGTTTCATCGTTTCCAAGTCCTTATTTTTGAAAGAGCTGTAGTTAAAGGGGCTTGAACGAGTCACTTATCACGAGTGTATGCAAATTTAGAAACACCGAATTTCCGCTGTATTATTTATTGGCCTTGGAAACCTCACCATTTTAGATTTTGTAATGCAGGTGCTTCTGTATACACTAATTAGCATCAAAATTAACGCACTACCTTAATAATTGTTACATTTTTGATGTCTTGTATTTCCTAAACCTGTTGTCCGATTTTGGTGATTTTTTTAATATGTTATAGCTTTATTCTTCAAGAATATCGATGTAATAATATTGTTGCTAAACAGATAAGTGTCACTGTATACCGGGTGTAACAATGGTAGTGTGTTTTTTCCTCAAAGTTTGGAACATCCTGTGGAACATTCTGGCGTATATAAAATATTGAAATTAAAACTCGACTGTAGCCTTAGGCTTTTTTAACATTATGCTTTTTGATTCATTCGCTTATGTTGGATAATAAAAAAGTTATGTACTTTAACAACAAGCAACGTTCTTCATCAATACAGGGTGTTTCTAAATAAGTGCGACAAACTTTAAGGAGTAATTCTGCATGAAAAAATAATGACCGTTTGCTTTATAAACATATGTCCGCAAATGCTTCGTTTCCGTAATACGGGATATTGAATTTTTTCTTACAAACTGATGTTTTATTTATTGCTCTAAAACCGGTTGAGATAGGCAAATGAAAGATTGTCAAATAAACGTCAAACTGATAATTATAAATTTAATCTGCTCTCAAAAAAATTAACTTTTTTAATAATAAAAGTGTGTCAGTATATAAAAAAATTAGTGAATTTGACGAAGAAAATCGTGGCTTTAAACTGATGAACTAACGTGCTAAATATAAACTAATTTAACTATTTTATTTGTGTTTATAAGTGACGAACAAAAAAAAAACAAGAACAACAGTGTTAAGTGCTAAACAACAGGACAGAAAGGGGCTCTTGGCCCACGAAAGAGCCTTCCAGACACCGGATGACGACTAAGCTAAGTACCTTAGATGATTTTATAGACAATAATATTTTTGAAAGCTTGCCTGAATTGACAGATGACGAATTAGCTAATGATTTAGAAAATTCAAAATTAAATAAGACAAATAAAGTAAATTCAAATCATACCAATAAACTAAAAACAAAATTAGGTCCATCAGACAATTTAAAAATAATAAATAATTCACAAACAAATAAAAAGAAAATAGATATTGCAAACATTGAATTCCTAAATAAAGCTAATTCTACATATTCTGTAGGTAGCATAGTAACAGTAGTTACTGATTCCATGTCTAGTAATAGTAATATATCCACATGTATTTCCCATAATAATTCTAGCGAGGGTGAAATAAGTGAAAGGGAAGATGAAATCAGTGAAAATAGTACAAATATAAGCAACGTACAAAAAGAGAAAAGAAAAAGACTCAATTCCTTAGGAAGCGGCTCAGACAAAGGAGAAATTAAACGTGCCAAAGAAATGGACACATACCACAAAGAACTAGTTCGATCATTGGACACATTAACTGAACAGATGAAAAAAATGGAGGCGGAAAATAAGCGCCTAATGAATCAAATCCATCAAATGCAAGAAGAAAACAAGTTCCAAATGATCAAACTAGAAGAGAAAATAACCGGCAAAGATCAAGAAATACAGAAACTAACTCAAAAGCTACTTGAGATGATAGACAAACATGCGGAAAAGGAAAAGCTGATTTTAAAATCGAACGAAAAACCAACGCAAGCTGAAAAACAAACGCAGAAGAAAACGACGGTAGAAGAACCAACAAATATGCATGAAAAGGAAAGACGTAGAACTTCTGCTAATAGTCCAAATAAAGAAAACTTAATTGAAATGGAAAACAACAATGCTGAATGGACAACCCAGCAACACCAGAAGAAAAAACAAAACAAAAAAACCAAAATAACAGAAAAAAACGTCACAGAAGAAGAACCGAAAAATATTAGCGCTGCTGAAAAGCAGACATTAATAATACAAAAGAGAAATGAAGAAGCATGCGTAGCCAGAGGAATGCTAAGAAAGAAATATGAACAAGAGAAAGATCAACACACTGAAATAGAAATGGAGACTGAAAACGAAAATGAAAAAGAAAAATCGAAAAACAGTATTCCCAAATTACCAGCGCAAAAACAAAATACCGTAACAACAACAGAAAAAGAACAGCCAACGAAGGCTGCACCTAGACCACCGGCGATTATCCTCAAATCGATAGGAAAAAGCCAAGAGATATTACAAAAAGCCGCAGAAAGGGGAATCGGATCCGCTAATAAATTCGCTAAATCTGGAAGGTCAATCGTGATCCAGACAAATAATAGAGAAGGGTACCTAGCAATGATCAAGATACTTGAAGAACAAAATACAAAGAACCCTGAAAGCCCTATTGAATACATCGCATATCCAATAGATTCAGAACGCACCACAAGATTAGTAATCAGAGGATTACATGAAACAACAGAAACAAGCAATATACAAAAAGAACTTAACAAAAACGGAATCATGGCCATTAAAGTAACAAATATGATATCCAAGAAGGAAGACAAGAAAAAATTGCCACTTTTCTTAGTTACAATAAACGAAGATGATAAAGAAAAAATGAAAAGCTTGACAACTCTCTGTTACATGAAAATATATATCGAAGAAGAAATAAGAAAAAATACAGAAGTTATGCAGTGCTATAACTGCCAAGGATTCTACCATGGATCCAAAGCCTGTCACTGTGGAACTAAATGCGTTAAGTGTGGCGGATCACACATTAGCAGCGAATGCACAAAGGACAGGAACACCGAACCAAAGTGCGCAAACTGTGGCGAAGCCCACACAGCTAATTACAGAGGATGCTCCAAAGCACCAAAAAGAAAAACATACACCGCACAGGCACAAACAAGAAACAGAACAGAAGAACACACACCTACAGACAGAAGTACCAACAAAAGCTACGCACAAATAACAAAGACGACAGATGAATCTAAACAAAACAACGAAACGGCAAATCTCATGGCAATTGTAAATGAACAGATGAAAAACTTCATGTTCATGTTCGAGAGGATGACCAATGTAGTGAGTGCTATGGGCAATATTGGTGTAAACAGAACTAACTAATCAGTTGGGCGATCTGCGTATAGGGTCATGGAATCCAAATGGGCTAAAACAGAAAATTAACACCTTGGACGAGTTTTCCAACAGACTCGAACTAGACATCATAGCCTTACAAGAAACTAAGATAACGGAAAAAACAAAAACAAAATTTCCAGGTTATGATGTCTATAGAAATGACTACACAGCCACATCAGGAGGCACGGCGATCTTGGTGAAAAAAGGAATCAAACACCAAGTAATTCCTACACCAGACGGACTCATCACTATGGAAGCCACCATAGTGAGGATCAAGACAGGAAAAGATATGCTGAAAATTGTTTCAGCATATGTTAGACCAAATGATCCAATCTTCAAGGAAGACTTAAATGTCATATTAGACACAGTAGAGCCCTCTATCATTATAGGAGATCTGAACGCAAGATCTCCGAACTGGTTCGATAGAACCACAAACCGCAACGGGAGAATATTGTGTGGCTATCTCGAAGAACGACCAAACACGATGGTGGCGGGACCCATAGAACCCACATGCTTCCATGGTGGAAACAGACTTCCCACATTCCTAGACATAGCAATTCTACAAAATGTGGGTCAACAATACGAAATATATTCAATGAATGAGGGTGACTCAGATCACAACCCAATTGTACTGACCCTGGGAGCAGTAGAAACAAACAACTTGCAAACCTATAAGAAAAAACGAACAAATTGGCCAAACTACAAAAGAATAGTAAGTGAAACTATTGGTGCAATACCAACAATAAATACAAAAGAAGAACTAGAGGAATGCGTTAAACATGTAGAAAAAACGATACAAAACGCTATCGAGGCCAGCACCACAGAAGAAAAAACTCCAACAACAAAAGGAAGATTCAGGGAAATCAGCAATGAGCTGAAAGAACTGATAAACGAGAAAAACAGGAAAAGAAGAAGAGCCAACAGAACAAGAAACCCAGAGGACAAAAGAATTGCTAATGAACTGAATAGGGAAGTCAAAAAACAATTAGACGATCATCGAAATGAAAACTGGGACAACTATATCCAGCAACTAAACCCAAATAAATCCGCGTTCTGGAAGCTATCTAAAATACTAAGAAAAGATAAAAAACCAATCCCTCCTTTACACGGTGAAAATGGAATTGTGTACACAGAAGAAGACAAAGCGGAAGTAATGAAAAACACGCTAGAAAGAGAATGTAGGGAAAACTATCATCCCGATGAAGATCTAGACTTCACAGAAGAAGTCGAACGAAGATGTAGAATTCTAAAAAGAAGAAAGGGCATTATAGGTATTACACACACCTCCCCTGAAGAGGTCAGACAGCTGATCAAGCGTACTAATGCTAAAAAAGCTCCAGGACCGGACAAGATTACAAACAGAGCTCTGAAAAATCTGCCAGGAAAAGCAATAGTGTACATAACAAATTTAATAAACAACATCTTAAGACTAAGACATTTTCCTGACAGATGGAAAGAGGCTCACGTAATCATGATTGAAAAACCAGGAAAAAATGGTACATTTCCACAGAATTATCGACCGATAAGCTTATTATCAGCATTAAGCAAAATCGCAGAGCGGGTCATATTAGTTAGGCTAAAAGAAGAATCTGAAGCAATCGGAACAATACCTGAAGCACAGTTCGGATTCAGATCCGAGCACTCGTGTGAACTTCAAGTGCTGAGGTTAACAGAATATATCACGAAAGGGTTCAACGAAAAGAAATATACAGCGGCCGCCTTTCTAGACGTCAGTAAAGCATTTGACAGGGTATGGCACGACGGCCTGCTGTATAAAATGAACCAATATGGTTATAGTGAGGCGATGACGTGTCTTCTCTCGTCATACCTAGCCAACAGGAGGTTCAGAGTTCGGATAGGGCCAACCCTGTCCGAAGTTGGGACCATGGAGGCTGGTGTGCCACAGGGGGCAGTGTTGTCGCCATATCTATATACCATATATACGGCAGACACCCCAACTGAACCCAGATCGTTGCTAAGTCTATACGCAGATGATACAGCGATAGCTTTTAGCAGTACCCACCCAGATTTTGCAACAAGACATCTACAAAGAGCTCTTGACGAACTACAAGAATGGTGTGTGCAGTGGAAAATAGCTGTAAATCCTGACAAAACACAGGCCGTTATGTACCAAAAAAGAAGAGGCAGACCAAATGAGGTACTATCCCTATTTGATACCCAAATTGAATGGTCAAATCAAGCCAAATACCTAGGCGTAATGTTGGACAAAAGGCTGACCTTTACAGAACACGTAAAACAAACGGTCAACAAAGCTAAAGCCCTTAGGAGTCAACTGTCATCGCTAATAGGTCGAAAGAGTAAACTGAGATTTAAGACAAAGATTAGGATGGCAAATTGTATAATTTTGCCAACTCTAACATACGCCTCAGCCGCATGGGGGCACACGTGTAAAACCAATAAGAAAAAAATACAAACCATCCAAAACCACATGATCAGGGAAGCTCTGAATATACCTACATATGTCCCATTAAGATATGTATTTGGACATACGCAACAAAAGAAAGTCCTGAGAATGATAGACGAAAGAGCACATGAAATATTTAACAATATCAGACACCATCCTAGCAGATTATTAAGAGAATTGACTAACTACGACGAAAACCAAAGAACGGTACATAGACGGCCTAGACAGCAGTTAGCTGGATATAGAGGAAACCCTTAAGAATGAAAAATTGAGATAACCACAGAATATCGAAACACAAATGTCGCCCTTCAGGCACTAAGTACCCTTCAGGTAGGTCAAATGGACCATAGCCGCGGAATGTGAGCATCAAGGTCACGTACCGACAGACGTGGGCTTGATGGCCACACCTTTTGGGCGCTCAGCCGTCGAGGAGAACAAAATTTATTTTGCCAATTCGCCGGCTGAGTGACCGAGCACACACGGTCTGGACAGCAAGACACCGATTTAGATTGGTGCCTTGATGTCCGGAACACATTTTTTTAGGACTCAAGTCCAAAGTAAAGTAAAAAATTAACTTAGTCATTAATAGGGAGAAAAGCTCTTCTAGCTACCCCTAAAACCAGGTGGCTTAACCACATGAAGTAATACAAAGGGTGTCCCATTACCCAGGGCATCCAAAGTAACATTAAGATCAACGCCTCCCCATTCGGTATGTCCTTCGATGGGGAGGGGTGGAGGTATAGCTTGGGGGTCAGATAGGTACCACTCCATTACGGGGTGTGACCGGTTTGATCTTCGGACATGTGAGTTCCACTTTTCCATTGGAACACACATGTTCCCCGGGGCTGGGGTTGATACGAGCATGTGTGTGTGTGTGTGAGGCAAATGAAATTTGGTAGGTTTCAAGAGGTAGTTATTGCGAATTTTTTGGCATACAATTAAGAATTTTATATTCACCATTGGCGTGCATACGGGTAATACGACCGGGTAATATGACACGTATGTCAAATTATATGAATTGTATGTCAAAAATGCACAATAACTACCTCTTAAAACCTACTAAACTTTATTTCCATATCTCACCCGGTTTTAGAGCAATAAATAAATCGTCAGTTTGTAAGAAAAAATTCAACATCCCGCATCTTGGAAACAAGGCATTTGTGGACATATGTTTATAAAGCAAATGGTCATTATTTTTTCATGCAGAATTACCCCTTAAAGTTTGTCGCACTTATTTAGAAACATCCTGTATTGATGGATAACATGGCTAGTTGTTAAAGTACCTAACTTTTTTATTATTCCACATAAGCGAATGAGTCGAAAAGCAAAATGTTAAGAAAGCCTATGGCTACAGTTGAGTTTTAATTTCAATATTTTATATACGCCAGAATGTTCCACAGGATGTTCCAAACTTTGAGGAAAAAACACACTACCATTGTTACACCCGGTATACAATGACACTTATCTGTTTAGCAACAATATTATTACATCGATATTCTTGAAGAACAAAGCTATAACATATTAAAAAAATCACTAAAATCGGACAACAGGTTTACAAAATACGAGACATCAAAAATGTCCCATTTTGAAGATGGTGCGTTAATTTTGATGCTTAGTGTATTTTGTCTTTTCTTTATTTATTTTCAGTCTAAATATGTAGGGTCTCCATACTATTTTCTTTGTTATTATTTGAAGTTCCATTTTAAAACGTTTTTATATACTTTACTTGGTCTTTGTCACTATGTTCGAGAAATCTTGTAATCCATTATAAACATAGCGAATATAACTCAGTGGTAGAGCATTTCACAGTAGGTCCCCGGTTCAAACCCGGTTGTTCTTTTTTTACTTTTTTTTTAGTTTACTTTCGTTAGCATTTTCATATTTCGTTGAGTTAATATACTAAAAATTCATATTTTATTAAGTTAATATGAAATTAACTATATTAAGGTATATCACAATAATTATTCTTTCGAAACATGTTTCAATAATTTTTTACAATTTTAAACATGTTCTTTGATTTATATGAGTTTAAAATCGATTACAAAATTCTTTCATGACATAGGGATTAAAACAACAATATAGTTAATAATTTTATATTGTGTCATATATTAATGTATAACAAAACCGTGGTATTATAAAACGTACTTTTTTATAAAAATGTAATTCTTTTAATATTGTTGCGCTATAGTTATGTCAAATATTTATATCCATTTACATCCAATAATATGGTCTAGTCTAGTAGCTAGGATACGTGGCTTTCACCCAGGAGGCTCGGGTTCGATTCACGTCATCGGTAATCCTTTTTGTTTTTAAAGTTGACATTTTGATTTGCAAAATAATTGTTTTTATAATAATTGTTTAAATTGTGCCATATAAATAATAAAAACGTGGTATTATAAAAAGTTAGTTTTTTATAAAAGTGTAATTATTTATGGTTACTATTAATGCCAAGTTAACCGTAAAAGTCAAACTTAATATAATTCTTGTTGTTACATTTTCTAATTGTTATTTTATCTGCTAGGTTAAACAGGTAGTATCGTTGAAAGTGGCTCCTCTTGCCTTAGTCATTGTTTCACTTCAAGTTCTTCTGGGTAAAATATTTTCCTTGAGATTTTGTTTTTTCATTTTCTAAGGGTATTTTTACTACTACTACCACTACTACTACTGGATCATCCTTCTTGGTGTTTCTAATTCATTCACCGCGTAGACTAGACTATTTATTTTCTTTTTTGTATTATATTCTTCTTTAAAATCTATGAAATTAACATAGAGTGTGTGTGGTTTTATGTTTTAGACTTATACCGTTTTTATTTTTTTTAATGCGAATTTTTGGTTCATAACCGATGGTCTAGGACGTTTCATCGCCGCCAGTTCATCGCCGCCCTTTCGATGCCGCCGGTTCATCGCCGGCCGATTCATCGCCGGCCTATTCATCGCCAGTCAGTTAATCGCTAACTGATTTATTTCCGAATTTCCGACCAGTTACATTTATTATTTATTTTTAATATTAATTAGGACTTCTAGGAAATGACCTAACCTAACCTAACCCAACCTAACACTATATTTTGAACATAATATATATTTTTACAAAGGCCATTTAACACTACAAATTTAGTACTATTTAGTATCAAATTTAGGGGTAAGTAAAGGAATCAAAAACAGTAAATATAATATTATTTTGTATCTTTTTAATTGTCATAAGTTTTAAACTGAATTTAACGTCGTGTCGTGCTATCTCCCATAATACAAAATCATCTAACTGGCGATTAAACGGACGGCGATGAAACGGACGGAGATGAAATGGACTGGCGATGAATCGGCGGCATCGAAACGGCAGCGATGAACCGGCGGCGATGAAACGTCCCATTCCGATAACCGACCTATTGATTACTTCTAAATACTGCCTGAAATTCTCCTGTTCCTTCTTTCTAAATGTTCTGCGGTAGTTTTGTGTAGCATATTATATCTTTTCTGACTGTGTAGTACCATTAAAGTAGAAACGCATTAGAGAGTCGCGGACGCGACTCGACTCGTCGCGGACTAGTCTAAGTAACTCAGATTCTTTACGTTGTTTTTAATCTTCATGAACGCATTTGGAAGTCGCGGAGGGGAAGAGGACTTCATTCAATCTTTAATGAGAATCTCGAGTCGTCTACTGTCTTGTTCGCAACGAGTCGCGTCCGCGACTCTCTAATGCGTTTCTGCCTTTACACTTCAGCAACATATCCAGAATCAGCAAGACATAATTTATGTAAGTTTAAGAAAATATTGGACTCTCTTTTTGTATGCAACTCTTCTGTATCTGTAAGCATTACAAAAGCAAACACTATGGCAAGTCCTAAGCTGTCCCTATCTATTTTAAGTTTAGTCGGTATCTGCGGGAACAGACAGTTTGGCTGCAGATAACATTTTCCTTTTGTGACTCATCTTCAATTTTTCGAATCATTAACACAGAATATTGTCATTATGTATCACCAAAACTTGATTCTAAAATAGACTCCCAAAAATAAACTATTTCAGTTACCAGCTGCTTTTTTTAATTGAACAAATACCAGATCCCCATTCAAGGTCATACAATTTTATTAGATTGCTTGTTGATGTTTATAAACAAGTAATCAAAATTGATGATATAACAGACGGGTTTACTTATAATAAGTTACCAAGAATTGGAGGTATATTATGTGTATAAGGATAAAAATAATTGGCTGAATGAGAATAGCTCGATTATAAATTATCGCTCTATAAAAAGTTTAAATTAGTGTATAATTGTCTGAGAAAATTTACAGATGAGTTACTCTAATAAATGCGGAAATCTTTGCGAATAATTTTAATGACTGTAATAAATTAAATGATGATTTAAAATGATAAACTAAAATGATAAGTTTACCTTATTATTTCATAAAACTATGTTATAGTTGAAGTAAGAAATATAGTAGAATTATCAGATTCGTAGGTTTAGATATGGTCCAATTCAGACAATTGTAACACTTTAAGATCATATTATCAGACTGGCTGCTTTCTTAAAGTGCTACTGTGAAGCGATTGCGATAAACTACCCCGGATAATCGAGATAACATTGAAGAATAATACTTCAATCATCCATGATAGCTACCGTTCACCCTGGCCTAGCTCAGTCTCCCAACGTGTGTGTTCGTCTTGTCCTAATCCTTAATATGAACTATGAAAATTTAGAATGGAAGTAAACAAAACAATAATTTAACTAATCATATTTATTGTTCAATAAAGATATCTATCTATCTAATCAGCCCTAAACATCCATCCTTGGATATAGGCCTCCTCTTCCTTCTTCCATGCCTCTCTATCTTGGGCAATTTGCATCCAATTTGACCTAGTGTGTTTCTTCAGGTCATCCGACGATCGCATCTGTGGCCTTCCCCTTTTTCGTTTCTGGTTTCACGGTCTCCAATGTACAATCATCTTAGTCCATCTTTCATCCTTCTGCCGTAGGGTGTGTCCGGCGAACTTCCATTTAAGCTTTGCTACTTGGGTAGAGACATCTTTCACTTTTGTTTTGTTACGGATCCATTCGTTTCTTTTCCTGTCTTATAGTTTAATGTTCAGCATTTGTCTTTTTATGGATCTTTCTGTCTGCTATTTTGTCCATATTTTCTTTTCTAAACGTCCATGTCTGAGAGCCATATATTAGAACAGGGAGTATACATTGATTGAATACTCTTGTTTTTAAGTATTGCGGGTATTTTCTGTTCTTTAGAATATAAGACAGTTTTCCGAATGATGCCCAGGCCAATCTTTTTCTTTTCTTTATTTCTTCGGTTTGATTTTCTTTATTTAATCTAGTGATTTGTTCTAGATATACAGGGTGTCCCGAAAAGATTGGTCATAAATGATACCACAGATTCTGGGGTCAAAAATAGGTTGATTTAACCTCACTTACTTATATACAATAGTGCACACAAAAAAAGTTATAGCCCTTTGAAATTACAAACTGAAAATCGATTTTTTTATCCCGAATGAAGTACGTGCCTCCTAGTGGCGGGATACGGGCAACAATACATTGGCTTATAGGGCAGTCCTTACAGTAGGGATCCTGGCCTATACAGAAAAATGCAGGCGGGTGTGGGGTAATACTGCACTTTGGTTGCGTTGGTGGTGTATTGGCTAAACGTGCAGGACAGGGCAGGGTATGGTGCTGATAGAAAAGGCATTCAGGCATCAAATATCCAAAAATCTTTTCAGGCCATAATAATGAAAAGACCTTCTCCAAACGAAATAAAAACTTATACTGAAATAATGGCATCTCCTGAGGTAAAATGTTCCGGAAGTAAAATGAGCCTCCATTCGGATCTCCGGGTGAGGACTATCTCAGGGGGAACACCATTGCAGGTTAGAAAAATCAGGATAGGGTCTTGGAATCTTGGTAGTCTTACAGGTAAGAGTCTGGAGTTAGTGGATGCGCTCAAACGAAGAAGAGTTCAAATTGCTTGTATTCAAGAAACTAGGTGGAAAGGACAAAGGGCGAAAGAACTAGGTGATGGATATAAATTGTGGTATGTAGGGAGTAGTAACACTAGAAATGGAGTTGGTATAATTGCTGATAGTGAAATGAAAGATAACGTAGTAGATGTTGTAAGAACGAGTGATAGAATGATGTCAGTGAAATTTGTAATTGATAAAGAGGTATTGAATGTTGTGTGTGTGTATGCTCCTCAAACAGGTCTGGGTGAGAATGAAAGAAGAGCTTTCTATGATCAATTGGGAGACATACTGAGTGATATTCCAACGGAGGAGAAAGTTATAATAGGAGGTGATTTCAATGCACATGTGGGCCAAGCCAAGACAGGATATGAAACAATACATGGGGGATTAGGCTTTGGAACTAGAAATGAAGCTGGAGATGACATGCTAGAATTAGCAACAGCATTGGATATGGCGATTGTTAACACATTCTTTAAAAAGAGAGAAACTCAACTTATTACCTACAAAAGTGGACAACATCAATCCCAAATAGACTACTTCATGATAAGGAAAGAAGACATACGTGAATGCAAGGACTGCAAGGTAATAGTTAGTGAGACAGTAAGCCAACAACATAAGCTGCTTGTTCTGGACATCGAAGTAAAAAGCGAAACTAAACAAAAATATCGGAGAGGACCACAAAAAATCAAGTGGTGGATGCTAAAAGATGAGAAGGAAGGTCTATTCAGGGAAAGAATAGTAGAAAAAATATGTTGGAACATGAAAGGAAGCCCTAACACAATTTGGAGAAAAATGGCCAATATTATTAGAGAGACGGCTATTGAAATACTTGGGAAAACGTCAGGAAAGAAGTTTGAAGATAAAGAGACTTGGTGGTGGTCAAATGAAGTACAAGGAAACATAAAAGAGAAGAGAAAATTATATAAAAAGTGGCAAGAAACCAGATCGGACATAGATCTTCAAAACTATATGGTCGCCAAAAAGGAAGCGAAAGTAGCAGTAGCAAAAGCTAAAGCAGAAGCGTATTCAAACCTATACGATCAACTTGATACCAGGGAAGGCGAAACGAAGATATATAAAATAGTTAAACAGAGAGCAAAGAAAGCAAAAGATTTTAATCAGATTAGATGTATCCGAGATGAAAATAATAAAATACTAGTTCACGAAAGGGATGTCAAAAAGAGATGGAGAAAGTACTTTGACAGCTTATTAAATGAAGAATTTGACAGACAGCCTGTAGAGTCAACGGAGACAGTAGCAGCAATGGTCACCAAAATAACCAACGAGGAAGTGGCTCAAGCGCTTCAAAAAATAAAGAAAGGAAAAGCGGTAGGACCAGATGATATTCCTGGGGAAGTATGGAGAGCATTGGGAGAGACAGGAACAAGGTGGCTAGCAGGTCTATTTAATAGAATTATGGAAGTTGGACAAATGCCAGACGAATGGAGAAGCAGTATACTGGTACCTGTTTACAAAAACAAGGGAGATATACAACAATGTACAAACTACAGGGCTATAAAACTGCTTAGCCACACCATGAAAATATGGGAAAGAGTAATTGATAGACGGATACGTGAAGAAACCGAAATATCCGAGAATCAATTTGGCTTTATGCAGGGTAGATCAACAACAGATGCAATTTTCATTATAAGGCAGTTGATGGAAAAATACAGGAGTAAAGAAACAAACGCTCATATGGTATTCATTGATCTTGAGAAAGCATATGATAGAGTTCCTCGAGAGATTCTGTGGTGGGCACTCAATAAGAAAGGAGTCCCTAGTGAATATGTAAAGATTGTGAGGGATATGTATGAGGGAGTAACGACTAGTGTTAGGACAGGTGTGGGAGAGACTGATAAATTTCATGTGAAAGTAGGATTGCATCAAGGTTCTGTGCTTAGTCCGTATTTATTCTCATTAGTTTTGGACCAGATAACAGCGAAAATACAGGGGAACATTCCATGGTGCTTAATGTATGCTGATGATGTCGTGTTAGTAGGAAATAGTGAAAGAGACTTGGAACACAAACTGGAACAGTGGAGACAAGCTCTGGAGGAAAAAGGTTTAAAACTTAGTAGGACAAAAACAGAGTATTTGGAATGTTCATTTAAAGATGGAGCTACTACAAATAAAATGGTATCTTTGGATGGTGAAATGATTGTAAAAAGCAATAGTTTTAAGTACCTAGGATCGGTATTACAGAGTAATGGAGAAATAGATGGAGATGCATGCAGTAGAATTAGGGCTGGATGGATGAAGTGGAAAGAAGCGAGTGGTGTGTTGTGTGACAGAAAAATTCCAATGAAGCTGAAGGGAAAATTCTATAAAACAGCCATAAGACCAGCTATGATGTACGGAACTGAATGTTGGGCAGTGAAAAAGAAAGAGGAACAGCGAATGCATGTGGCGGAAATGAGAATGCTTAGATGGATGAGTGGAGTGACAAAGAAGGATAAAATTAGTAATGAGTATATTAGGGGAAGTCTAGGTGTGGCACCAATTGATGCCAAAATGAGAGAGCATAGGTTAAGATGGTTTGGTCATGTTCAACGTCGAGACGTTAACCACCCAATACGAAGAATAGCTGAAGTGCAGATTCCTGGAAGGAGTAGGAGAGGAAGACCAAAGAAGAGCTGGGGGGAGACGATAAGGCAGGACATGTTGGTAAAGGGGATTAACATTGATATGGCCCAAGATAGAATTGTGTGGAGAAATGCAATTAGGGAAGCCGACCCCGCATAGGGATAAGGCAAAGAGAATGATACAGGGTGTCCCGAAAAGATTGGTCATAAATGATACCACAGATTCTGGGGTCAAAAATAGGTTGATTTAACCTCACTTACTTATATACAATAGTGCACACAAAAAAAGTTATAGCCCTTTGAAATTACAAACTGAAAATCGATTTTTTTTTCATATATCGAAAACTCCTAGAGATTTTTTTATTGAAAATGAACGTGTAGCATCCTTATAGTAGCAACATCTTAAAAAAAAATTAAAGTGACATTTGTGCACCCCATAAAAATTTTATGGGGGTTTTGTTTCCTTAAACCCCCCCAAACTTTTGTGTACGTTCCAATTAAACTATTATTGTTGCACTATTAGATAAACACAATATTTTTAAAACTTTTCTGGCTCTTAGTACTTTTTCGATAAGCCAGTGGTTATCGAGATATTTGAATATTGGTCGAATCCGCCACATATTTGAATATGATTAAGTACGATTATTAGTCTGGGCTGATTATCGGAGAATAGGCCATTTTTGGGAAAAGTTATTTAACAGCAATTTTATTGCTGGAATCGAATTATAAGATCCTATATATTAATAATATAGGTATGCAAAGTCCTCAGATAGTGTGCTACTTTTTTTATAAACAAAATGGCGCACGAAAATCGTGTTTTTTTCAATTATTGCTCTATAACTCCGAAGATTTTAACTTTACAACAAAAGCACTCAAATAAAAATTCACCGTGATTAAATTCTGCATAGAGACGCGTTTTTTCCGATCTGCTTCGACGAAAATTTTCCTCGGAAAATGCGGGTTTTCCCAACAAAATCTTTAATTTTCAAATAAAGTTTTAGATAAGTAATTATCTACCAATAATTAAATAATTTGGTGACTTAAAAGCCTTTTTGGTTTAGATTATAGTTCCAGAAGCTGATGAAAATTAAACGAATATTTTCTTATAAAGATCGATAAACGAAATCTTATAAAGATGAGATGCTTATTTAATATTTTGTCGACAAAATATGATTTTTTTATTTTTTTGCATAATCTTTAAATGTTTAAAAAAAAATAGTTATAAACAAATTAACGTTTCTCAGAAAGTTTTTATTATATTATAATTAAAAAAAATAGCTAAAACGGGCATTTTAAATATCTTTAAAATGAATGCTTTAACACCTTTTTGCAACCATTTGTAAAAAAGTTATGAAACAGCAAAGTAATCATACGATTACTACTGTGTTTATACTTTTTTTTAATTCTTTCAAAGCGTAGAAGTGACTTTAAAGTACAAGCTTATTATTTACAAAAAAATATCGATTATCAGTTTAATAGTTATATTTTAATTAAAGATTATAAATATATTTTTTTGTAATTTACACGCGCGAAAGTAGAGTAAGACAGTACTGTAGCTAACATTTTCACTCGGAGCGACGACCGGCCGCGGGGTGTACACTTTTAATAAATAATGCATGCTGCGTGTCAGTCGCTTCGAGTGAACATTTTAGCTCCGACTCTGTATCAGGCCTACGTTTGCGCTAAAAATTACAAAAAAAGTGTTTTTAATCTTTGATTAAAATATAACCATTGCAGTAATTTTTGACATTCTTTGTGGGTAATTAGGTTGTACCATAGACTCACTTTTCAGCTTTGAAACAATTAAAACTAATTATAAACAACGGAGATTTCGTATATGTACTTTGCTGTTTCATAACTTTTTTGCAAATGGTTGGAAAATTTTTTTAAAGAATTCATTTTCAAGACCTATGAAATACGCATTTTAAGTATTTTTTTAAATTAGAATATAATGAACAATTTCTGAAAAATGTTAATTTGTTTATAACAATTTTTTTAAACATTTGAAGATTATGCAAAAAAATGAAAAATTTATATTTTGTCGACAAAATATTAAATAGGCATCACACCTTTATAATCTTTCTAAGTTTGATCAATGTCTCAAGATTATTTTGGTTGTTATTGCGACTGTAAATTGTTAATTAACAATTGAATTGTTGCTAAAATATTCGTTTCATTTTCACCGACTTCTGAATTTATAATCTATAACAAGAAAGCTTTTATTTCACCAAGCTATATAATTATTGATAAATAATTACTGGCCCAAAAAATTTATTTGGAAATTCGAGATTTTGTTGGGAAAACCCACATTTTCCGAGGAAAATTTTCGTCGGGGCAAATCGGCAAAAACATGTCTCTATGCAGAATTAAATTGGGGTGAATTTTTATTTGATTGTTTTTGGTGTAAAGTTAAAATCTTCGGAGTTATAGAGCAATAATTGAAAAAAATTAGATTTGTCGGCGCCATTTTGTTTATAAAAAAAGTAGCACACTATATGCTGACTTTGCATACCTATATTAATAATATATAGGATCTTATAATTCGATTCCAGCAATAAAATTGCTGGTAAATAACCTTTCTTTGTACTTTACTAATTAGACCAGCGTATTATAACTATTTTTTTTTCAAAATTTAAAAATTATGCAAAAAAAAAGAAAAATTTATATTTTGTCGATAAAATATTAAATAAGCATCTCATCTTTATAATCTTTATAAGTTTGATCAATGTATCATGATTATTTTTTTTTTTTTTTTTTTTTATTTACAATTTGCTTCAACCACAAGGGTTATTAGCAATGAACTGTATTTACATCAAATTACAAAATTTAGGTATATTAAATTTGGTTAATGAGTCCTATAGTACGTAAAAAATTAAGAGTCTTACATGAATTACTTTCACTTAAACAATCTTTAATTGTAGTTGGTAACTGTTGATGTTGCCGTTCTATAACGTAGAGGGGACAGTCTATTATTATATGTTGCACTGTTAGTTCACTATCACACACATAACACATCGGAGGGGCTTCCTTCTTTAATAAAAAGTCGTGGGTGATCTTCGTATGACCAAGTCGCAATCTGGACATGAGCACTTGGTCTCTTCTCTTTGTAGGATGTTTCGACGGTGATATACTTTGTTTGATTGTTCTTAATGTAGAGTTTGATTCGTTCCAGTTTGTTTGCCATTTTGTCATGATCTTGTTTTTAAAATATTGCTTTAGATCAGTATGAACGCAAGTAGTTATGATGTCTGTTAAGGGATTCTCACTCGCATTTTTTGCTAATGTGTCAGCTTTATCATTTCCACTTATCTCGCAATGTGATGGTACCCAGAGGAACTGAACTAATCTTTGATTTTGTTGGCATATCAAGAGTTCCGCCTTAATTAAGAGGAGGATATGATGTTTGGGGTATACCCGCCTCAAGGCCGTTAATGCACTTAGGGAATCGCTAATGATTATTGAGAATTTGATGTCATGTGTGTTAACAAACTTTAATGACTGGAGGATAGCAAAGAGTTCAGCTGAGAATATGGAGGTTTGGGGAGGGAGCTGGTAGGAACTGTTATAGTTATCTGTTGTGAAAGCCGCTCCTACTCCATTTGCAGATCTGGATGCATCGGTATAAATATGGATGTGATCATTAAAACCATTTAATATCTCTAATAATCTCTGATTGAAGATTTTTGCTGGTGTGTCACCTTTCTTGAATGCAGATAGGTTTGTATTACAAGCAGGAAGAGCAATTGTCCATGGTAATATGTGTTGGCTGACTTTCAAAGTATTGTAAGTGTGTGGAATTATTGTGTCTAAGCTCTGTAACGTTGCTCTCACTCGATGATAAAACGGAGGATCCAATCTTTTCCCACAATTAAATGTCGATGGAAATCTATCTGTAAATGTGTTTTTATAAACAGGTACATGTGGGTTAGTTGATACTCTTAAGGCATACATGAGGCTAAGGTATTCTCTCCTGAGTTGAAGGGATGGTTCGCCTGATTCAACATACATACACTCAACTGAGCTTGTGTAGTGTGCTCCCAGTGCAATTCTAATTGCTGAATTATGAACTGTGTCTAGCACTTTCAATAGTGAACCTTTGGCTGAGTTGTAGGCAACAGCAGCATAATCTAGTTTTGAACGAATTAGGGTTTTGTATACAGTCATAAGAGTTTGGAAATCGGCACCCCATTGTTTATGAGAGATACTTTTCATTAAGTTAAGGCCGTTTTGAACTGACAGACGGAGAGAGTGGATGTGGTCTTGCCAAGATAGTCGGCTATCCAGTTTTACTCCCAAGAAGTTGATCGATTCTGAATACTTTATTGGTAAATTTTTTAGGAAGAGTTTCGGTGGATTTACTTGTTTCTTTGGAGTTTTACTGAAGATCATTGCTTTCGTTTTAGTGGGTGAAAATTCTAGGCCAGTAGTATTCGACCAATTCTCTAGTTTGTAAATGGCTTGCTGTATATGGGTCGTCATTGTTGATATATTTTTACCACGACAGAATATAACAAGATCATCAGCAAATAGACGGGCTTTGACTAATGGGCTAAGTGACTTAGCGATGTCATTGATGGCAATAAGGAAAAGTGCAACACTAAGAGTAGACCCTTGAGGAATACCGTTTAATTGGATTTTAGAGTCTGAAAGAAAGTTGTCTATTCGAACTTTGAAGTTTCGCCTATATAAAAAATTATTAATAAACTTGATAATATTTCCTTTAATCGACCAACTTGACAGGATTCTTATGATATCTGATCTCCAGATTGTATCATATGCACGCGTTATATCAAAAAATACAGCCAGACATTCTTGACCACATCCAAATGACTCATGAATTACAGATTCAATATCCACTATGTTGTCTAATGTAGATCTGGACTTTCTAAATCCACTTTGTATAGGGCTAAGTAGCTGTCGATCTTCTAGGTACCACATTAGTCGGTTGCTTGCCATTTTTTCAAGTACTTTGCACATATTAGATGTTAGGGAGATTGGTCGGTAAGACTCTGGGTCCGATTTATTCTTGCCCTGTTTAAGAACTGGTACAATAATGGAATCGTACCAATCAATGGGGAAAACATTATTTGTCCAAATGAAATTATAAAGATCCAAAAGATATTGTTTTCCTTCCGTTGGCATAGCTTTTAAAAATGTCGTAGGGATGTTGTCAGGCCCTGGGCTAGTGTCTTTAACTTTGTTTAAAGTTTCTAACAGTTCATCCATCGTAAATATGGCATTTAGAGGTAAATTATTGTGGTCATCAAGATTTATACATGCATTATTAAATTTATTTTTATGGGCTAGGAAACTTGTAGATAGATTTTCGTCACTGCTATGTTGTTGGTATACGTTTGCTAGTACGGAGGCTATTTCTTGCTTAGTTGAATAAATATGGTTATGATGTTCTAGGTAATGAATGGTGTTAAATGATTTTTTCCCGTACATTCTGCTTATCATTTGCCAAACCTCAGAAGTCGGGGTAGATGAATTTAAAGATGATACATAATTTTTCCAGGCTTCTCTCTTACTCTTCTTTAAGGTGTATCTACAATACGCCCTTAATCTTTTGAATTCTAGCTGGTTATTTAAAGTTGGGTGCCTTCTTAATTTATAAAACGCCTTTTTTGACTCTTTAATTGCTGCTTCGCAGTGGGAATTCCACCACGGGACTGGAGCACGTTTTTTTGGAAATTTTGAATAACCTATGGACTCGTGAGCTATTGACGTTAAAAACTGTACGAGATGGAGTACTTTGGAGTTAATATCAATGTCTGTATCAAAGGGCTGAACCAACTGAGAAATTTTTTGTGAAATTAAAGAGGAATATAGAGACCAATCTGCATTTTTCAGACACCATTTATTGGATGGAATTGATGAGGAGATATGGTTATTGTTCGTAATTAGGATAGGAAAATGATCGCTTCCATGCAAATGGGATGTCACATCCCACGACAGAGTTGGTTGTAAGACAGGGTCACAGAGGGATAAATCTATTGGGGATCCATTGCCGGTGGAAATATTGAACCTTGTGATTCTTCCATCGTTAAGGATATTCATATTAGAATCTGTAACAATTTGTTCGATTTTACGTCCCAAGGAATCTGTTTTTTTACCTCCCCAAAGTATATTGTGGGCATTAAAATCGCCTAATATAATACGCGGTTCTGGAATTTGATTGAAGAGTTCAGTTATTTCTTTTATGGACGGGTCTAAGTTCGGAGGAAAATAAATATTACATATATTGACTTTGTGGGGGCCTTTTATAGATACTGCTGTTGCCTCCAACTCAGTTCTTAAACGTATTACTTCGGTATTAAATGAGTTATGGACATATATTACTACTCCCCCACTAGCATGGCTAGCAGTTATTCTGTTCTTATAATACGGAGTATAGTTTCTTAAATTATGACAGTTATCTTCTTTGAAGTGGGTTTCTTGTAGGCATATTACAGATGGTTTAAACTTAGCTATAATTAATTTAAGTTCTTCTAAATGGGTGTAATACCCATTTAGGTTCCATTGCAGTATACAGTTGAATGTTGTATTAAATTTCAGCAGAGGCGTCGCTGCTGTATTCACTGTGATCAGTAGAGAAAGCGGATAATAATAGCTGTTTATTAATCTTAGTTTTTAATCTTGTACAGCGACTTTTCAGATACTTGGGAGTTAATGCTGGATGGATTTTAGTTAAAAAATTGAGTAGTCCTTCGATATCTTCTGTATACGTTTTTGCAATGCTGAGAGGATCTGCAGAGCCGTATGCATTTTCAAAGAAATCAATTAGTTCTTCCTGGGTTAAATATCCGTTGTCAGAATTATCTTGGAAAAAAGAACTAGTGCATTTAATAAGATCTTCTGCTAAAGTCTTATTATCTTCAGGAATAGTTTTTGCTTTCTTAGATTTACGCAGAGGTTCTTTAAATGGGTTCTGGTCTACTGATGTTGAAGGAGACGTTATTTCTGACACCGCTCGTTTAGACGATTGAGTGTCAGAGGGTGTAGGAGGTTGATTTTGGCTGTGATTATTCATTTCAACATTATCTGGCTGGATAGGTGTTTGAATGGGATTTGAATCAAATAGAGAAGTATTGATTGTTTCTTTTGATTGTGGACTGGTGGATTGTTGCGAAGATTGTGAAGGATGGATAGTTGGCTGAGCATATGTTATGATAGGGTGGCAATTTTGGATATAATTTGGTTGAGCAGTAGGTGATGAATTTTCGATAGATGTTTGAGTGTTTGTATTTTTTTTGCACTGAGAGGCTAGATGACCTTGTTCTTTACAAATGTAACAAGACTGTTTTTCAAGTGAAAAATAAATTCGATAATTGATTTGTTCATAGTTAATTAATATAGACTCAGGAATATTTTCCAGATTTTTAGGAGAAATGTAAGTATAGCGTCGGAAACTCAAGATATGCTTAAATAAAGAGTTAGTTGTACCTATTCTGAGAAAATCCAATGGAGTTATTTGATGAATTGCAAAATTTTGTAGTTGAGTCTCTATAATACTGTGAGGTATTGATGGGGGGACATTAGAAATTATCAGTTTTTCGCTTGGTGTGACTAACTTCCTGGCTTGGATACGTTCCTGATTGATTACTATTGTTCCATTATCTGTTCTTAAAAATTCGGTGACTGTTTCTTCAGTAGTAAAATATACGCAAATACGATCATTTACAATCCTGGAAATGGCGAGAATTTTATTGGGATCGACTTTAGTTGCTATGGCATTTAAATAATCTTCAATTTTTGTATTTGGAAGTGAATTGAATAAAATGGCTTGGTTTTTGCTTGCGAATTTTTTGTTAGGTTGAGTCAGAGCGGTTGAATATAATTTTGATTGATTGGATGGATTAATGACATCTTGAGAATTTTGAAGTTCAGAAGATCTCTCCTCTGAAATTTCCTGCATATTGGGCCTATGTTGCCTGATTACGGCCCTTGTGCTTGGACAGGTTCATTAGTAATTAAGCTACTTAATTACCTCGTTACTGGTATTTATAACCGTTGTTTACTGTTTGTTGATTAAAAAATAGTAATAAAGATGATCTAACTTACAGTTTGATCCCAAAATCGGATTAAGCACTATATAATACACTATTATACCAACTTTGATAATTTTCTAACAAGTAAAACCACCTTAATTTTGATAAAAACTAAGAGCTAATCGGAAACACTGTTTACTAGTTAAGAAACCAGTTTCGAATATCATGATTATTTTGTTTATTATTGCGATCGTAATTTGTTAATTAACAATTGAATTTTTGCTAAAATATTCGTTTAATTTTCACCGGCTTCTGGAATTACAATCTATACCAAAAAAGCTTTGGTGTCACTAAGTTATTTAATTATTGATTAATAATTACTTACCTAAAACTTTATTTGAAAATTAGAGTTTTTGTTAGGAAAACCCGCATTTTCCGAGGAAAATTTTCGTCGGAGCAAATCGTGAAAAACATATCTCTATGCAGAATTTAATTGCGGTGAATTTTTATTAAGCTGTTTTGGTTGTAAAGTTAAAATCTTCGAAGTTATAGAGCAATAATTGAAAAAAATACGATTTGTCGGCGCCATTTTGTTTATAAAAAAAAAGTAGCACACTATCTGCGGACTTTGCATACCTATATTATTAATATATAGGATCTTATAATTCGATTCCAGCAATAAAATTGCTGGTAAATAACTTTTCCATGAATTTTGCTAATTAGCCCAGAGTATATAGAGAGCTGTTAATAATCTGAAAATTTATTTATAATTTACATTATTAGGTATATTTTGAAAAAGAAGCAACATCTCGATAAAAGCTGACTTATCAAGAAAAGACTAAGTGGCAAAAAAGTTTTAAAAACACTGTGTTTACCTAATCATACCACAATAATAGTTTAATTGGAACGTTCACAAACATTTGGGGGGTTTAAAGGAAAAAAACCCCCATAAAATTTTTATGTAAATATATTAAAAAAGAAGCCGCATCCCGATAAAAACTGGCTTATCTAAAAAATACTAAGAGGCAAAAAAATTTTAGAAACGTTGTGTTTAACTAATGGTACCATAATCATGAATTAATTTGAACGTACACAAAAGTTTGGGGGGGGATTAAGGGAACAAAACCCCCATAAAATTTTTATGGGGCGGACAAATTTCACTATAATTTTGTTTTAAGATATTCATGCCATAAGAATGCTCCATGTCCATTTTCAATAAAAAAAATCTCTAATAGTTTTCGATACATTGAAAAAAATCGATTTTCATTTTGTAACTTCAAAGGGCTGTAACTTTTTTTTTGTGAGCACATTTATACTAAGGTAAGTTAGGTTCAATCGAACTATTTTTGATCCCAGAATGTGTGGTATAATTTATGACCAATCTTTTCGGGACACCCTGTATATTAGATAAATAAAGATATAGGTAATTAAAATATGACTTATCAAGTGCAATAACATATTATTAAGCTCTATATTTTCTATCTGTTATGAGATTGATCAGCATCTCATTAATTCGATTAATTAATTAATTATTTTAATTGCTACTCATGAAAACGAAACCCAATTTAATAAAACTTTCCAATAAAAATTATTCTCAGGGCTAATTGATTTTAATGTGTTACCTTTAGTTTGTGGTTTCTAATATTTCTCGTTGCTAACTTTATCCAAGACAAAACAGGGAAAATAAATATTCTCAAAATCATATAAATTGTATAACTATTATTTATTTATATACTATACCATAACTATAAGATTCAAAAAGTATGCTAAACTTTATTCTGTTCTAAAAATTTCTTATCTAATAAAAAAACTTTAATTCTACTATCTCCTTTTTTTAACCAAAATTCATTCAAATGATTCGGTAGACTGTTCTTATTATTATATAGGGTGTCCCAAAAGTAGCGGAACGGTCGAATATTTCGCGAACTAAATATCGGATCGAAAAACTGAAAAATACGTTTTTAATCATTTTCAAAAATCTATCCAATGACACCAAACATCAATCCCCACTACACCCCCTGGGGGTGGGGTGGGGGGTAACTTTAAAATCTTAAATGGAAACCCCCAGTTTTCCTTACAAATTTGGATTCGTTATGTAAAAGTAGGCAACTTTTATTCAAGACATTTTTTCGAACTGTGGATAGATGGCGCTATAATTGGGAAAAACGATTTGTCGTGATACCATAGGTAAAATTATAGAAACGGTCTAATATCTCACGATATACACTTCCAAATGAGAAACCAAAAAATAGATTTTTAATCTTTTTCGAAAATCTATCGAATAACATCAAACATGACCCTCCAACCCATCCCTTGGAGGTGGGGTGGGGGGTAACTTTAAAATCTTAAATAGCAACCCCCACTTTTTATCATAGATTCGGATTCGTCATAAAAAATTAAGCAACATTTATTCGAAACATTTTTTTAAATTTCTGATAGATGGCGCTAATAAATCGTATTTTTCCAATTAAAGCGCCATCTATTAACAATTTAAAAAATGTTTCAAATAAATGTTACTTAATTTCTCATGACGGATCCGAATCTGTAATAAAAAATGGGGGTTGCTATTTAAGATTTTAAAGTTACCCCCCACCCCACCTCCAGGGGGTGGGTTGGAGGGTCATGTTTTGTGTTATTCGAAAGGTTTTTCGAAAAATATTAAAAATCTGTTTTTTAGTTTCTCATTTGGAAGTGTATTCCGTGAGATATTAGACCGTTTCTATAATTTACCTATGGTATCAGGATAAATCGTTTTTCCCAATTATAGCGCCATCTATGCACAGTTCGAAAAAATGTCTTGAATAAAAGTTGCTTACTTTTACGTAACGAATTAAAATCTGCAAGAATAACTGGGGGTTTCCATTTGAGATTTTAAAGTTACCCCCCACCCCACCTGCAGGGGATGAAGTGGGGGTTGGTTTTTAGTGTCATTGGATAGATTTTTGAAAATGATTTAATACGTATTTTTCAGTTTTTCGATCCGTTGTTTAGTTCGCGAACTATTCGACCGTTCCACTACTTTTGGGACACCTTGTATAAAAAAAAAACAAAATTTAATTTTCACTTTTTAAATAGATTACTTATATCTTCTTCTATGAATTTATGAATTAATAAATTATGCTGTAAAACTGTTGAGTTGACAAAAAACAAATATGGTGTGTAATATAAAACAACTCTCTCTTTTCACAAATAATCTGACTCACCCTTTCTATCTTCTTTACTTCTTCTCATGGATTGTGTTGTCCTCGGTTCTTCCACAACGTGCTCCTCTGATGCTGCGACTGTCCTTCTTCTTCAAACTGTTTCACAAACAAAAACAGCACTCGCTCTAATTATCTCCTCAATTAAATCTCTGACACGATACAAACAATATCAATCTTTATAATTCCAAGATTTCTTATCTCAGCTCGATATCTCTTGTAAGTTGATATAAACCGGATACTAGTTCCAGACAGAAACTGGAATCTATTCGGACACAAGGAGTTTGTACTTCTCGACTTGATCAAGATTTCGTCTTAAACACGAATCTGCTTCCACGGCCACCAAATTAACCGCTTTACACAAAAATACTACTTTCGAACTGGACTTACTGATTATATACTTCCGATCTCAATTACACAGTGAATTCTTTTTCCCCCATCAATCTGAAAATCAACCACTCTATTCTCCCTCCATCGGTCTCCTCGCCAATCACAAGCATTCTTTATACATCATATCCTTACTTTTTTTTAAGAACAAATAGTATTGTATAAAAATTTTATATCTTGTCAATTTTCAGGAGATATTATAATTAAATTTTACTTACATTCTAAAAAAACCCTCTATTCTAAATTAAACAAAATTGTTTACAATCGTTTCGTTCTACGAAACCATTTAGAAACATGGTCTATTGTCCATTCCAAAGCGGCACATTAACTTTCTAAAACTACCGTTTTCTAGTTCATGGTTTTGAAATGTATTAATCCGTTCGTAGAAACTTTACCACTAAACTGTTACACTTCCACGAAACACTGTTTACGGCTAAATGATTTTTTTTACAAATTTTTGGCTATATACAGGGCGATGAAAATTTACGAGCTCGTGGTCTTTGACACAAAATTAATTCTCTAAATTTTTCCCATAAAAATTATTTAACAATATATTCAAATTCTTGCAAAAAACTAACAATTGGATTATACTCATGGCTTTTGGTATTTGATGGTAACTTCTTGATGTCGAATGGTACAGCTGTCGACTTGTTGTAGACCTGGGCAGATGTTGTGGTCCTAGGTCCTTGCAGCTACGGTCTTGGTGGTGTTGGTTGTTGCAGTCAGGTTGAGATGCATCTTCGCGTCGTTCTTGGTTTTAAAGTGGCATCACCGGTGATGTACCAGGCTAGAGGCTCCCGAAGGGAGAAAGATTGATTTTATTCCCAAAAACTAGAAGATTAAATACATATCAAACATTAAGAAATAGAAACCAAAATGCAACTTTGCCAAATAATCGTAAAAAGTAGCAAATGGCAAAGGAATAAAATAAAATTAATAGTGATGACTACTAGTTAAATTATTTTATTAACCACTTGCATATTATGTAAGTTAAAAATTAAAATATTGAGACAACACACGTTAGTGGAGCTTTGGACGTTAGATACAAAACAAAAAATGATTATAAAAACTAAGTATGCATGTAGGAATATAATGAATGTAATAATTAGAATAATTACCCCCAGAGAAGATTTGTTGAAATAAAACGGCCTTATTTAAAATCAATGGTTTTTATAATGTTATTAATTTTTTCCTCTCCGTTACTATTTGTCACTCTCATTGACATGACAGCGCAAAGTATAAGGAGATGGACAACCATGTTCCGTATTAAAAGACGTATCTAAGAATATAAAGTACGTTCAGTATGAGGATTTAGATGTTATATGAAAAGAGAGAGGAAATAGAGGATAATGAAAGAAACGAATACAGAAGATAATTATTAATGAAATATTAAGAAAAATAAAATAAAATAATTATTTAAAAATAAAATAGCACATATGTGACGTTTGTAACGTTACAACTGCAGTAGAAAATCCGCCCCTATAATTTTCCAAACCATAAAACTTAAATTAATACATTTTTGGGTTATTGAACTATGGACATTGAACTGTAGATTATTTTTATATTTTAGTAACATAATCATTCAAAGCGTTGACAAGATGACACTTTGTTAATTACATTAAATAGGATAACCTGCCAAGTTACAGGTACATCATTTGAAGGCTCTTTTCGCACTTACATATGTTCATAGATTTTTAACCGATTTTACGCCACTCTTTTAAAATCGCCAATCGTGTTTAATGACGACAATTATACCCTTCTAAGGGCTAATTTGTTAGCCTTTATCTTTTATAGAAAGATTTTCTATTTTTAAAGTTTCACATAATCTAATAGTAGTATTTTGTTTTTTTTAATCTGTCTAAAATATGACGTCAAAGATTTTTTAAATGAAACTTTAAATAGACAAGGGATTTAACCACAAATAAGATTGTTAATTGTTGTATAGTGTTGTGTGATATATATTAAAAAAAAATAGTTAGATTTATTTGTAAAAGATATATTTATAAAATCCTTGAAATGGGCTACATCAAAACAAAACGTTTTCGGAATTACAATTCCATCATTAGTGTTTATTTACTAAAACAAGTATAACCTATTTAAGTAAGACGAACAAGAGTTAAATTTTGACTAAGGTTAAAATGCAAGATGGTTATACTTACAGGTTAAATCGCATGCCTGAGCCACTAAGATATTTGGGTAAAAACCCTTTGAATGTTGTAAAGTTTTTAAAAAATGTACATAATGTTGTTAAAATGACAGAATGTTTAAAATTTTCTGGATTTAACTTCTGGTAACATATGACTTTCCTCATGTGGGTTGCAATGTCCAGAGGATAGCACTTCTCTTGACGGACTTCAGATGTCAACTGAATTTTAAGGTATTTTTGAATGGTCATATTCTATCATTGCTATACAATCCCATTCGACTCTTATCAGAGTATAACACTCTGCTCCATTGGCGAATGTCCCAATTGACGTATTCTTAGGCAAATTGAAGTCAAGCTTGTTTCTGACGTGCGTTCAATTTGGGCCCTGTGTTAGGTGTTAGCTCGTCTGGGCGTCAAATAGGTCAAGAACCGATCGTCCCTCTCTGTCGTTACACATCGCCGACCCAAATCTGGTCGTCGACTGTAGCTACCGGTCTCCTGGTAGCGACTGTAGGAGCTTGAGGCTGCAGACTACGTCATAAGTAGGCGACGGGCGACAGTCCTCTGACTATAGCCTTCTCGTAATAACGCAATCACCTAAGCGGCCATTACTGGTGAAGTATCCATTTGTAAAACATTCTCCTTACTGTACTTCAAAGTGTACATATACATCAACGTTTGAAAAGTGACTGAGACGACCACCGGCAAATTCAAAGGTCTATTAGATGCCATGGCATAGAACATGCCCGTTACAATGTTTGCCGTATTCCCTATGTCATACAGAAGTAGGTAAATTTTACAACACCTTGTCAATTTGCATAAAGCAATTACTTTTTTTAAGCTCTATAATAGACAATATTTTTTTGCATTAGTTGTTTTAATTCAAAGTAACACAACATAAAATTACTAAGCAAAAACTATAATTCATCGAGTGAGTCTCGATGTGTAGTTTTAAATATCTAGCATCGGTAGAGTTGGAGCGGGACGCAAGAAAGAAGAACTATTAATGCATGTGACGAAAATGAGACTGAACATAAAAAGGGGAAATCCCTCTAATTGGCTGTATATCATAGCAAAAATACTTTAGAAGTAAAAAGACTTCCTTTGTAGCTGGTATATATAAATTTTATTAAAAAATTTTCTTAAAAATATCCTTCTTTTTCTTCTTCCTACTTTATAAATAGGCTAAAAAAGATACAAATTGGACAAAACTTTACATCACAGATTACCGAATGTTTTCGGTCTTAGCAGACCATCCTCAGGTTAAACCTAGAAATAAGTAAACCACTTTAAACTAATGCGAAAGGTTTGAAATTTTGACAAAGGTAAAGAATTTAAGAAAAATTTGGTTACTTACTCTAGATCAGAGGTTCCCAACCAGTGTGCCGCGGCACACTGGTGTGCCCTGAAGTCCCTGTAGGTGTGCCGCGAAATTCACATAACAATACATTATGATTATACTCATTATAGAGATTATTTACCCAAGTGTGCCGTGGCTGAACGAGTTTTTAAGTTAGTGTGCCTCAAGCCAAAAAAGGTTGGGAACCGCTGCTCTAGATCGTTGTACTTGAAATTAGCCACAGAAATTGGTCACATAACCTTTGAAGAACAAATTTTTAAAAAAATTTCCTGGCGCCGTGGTAATTAATCGATTTTAATTTTGCAAATTGCAAGTGAAAGGTACAGTACACTTCTATAAGCAAAAAAAAATTCAACTTGCTACCTGCTTTATTTTCAGTCCTGTAACATTTTGAAAAAATGAATTTTTTTGCGAAAGCTGGATTGCAAAACTTATTTTGCAAAATCTATTGAACCGATCTTAATAAAATTTACAGTATTGTTTTACTGTATCATAAAGTTTTTCTGGGTGAAATATGAAGGTCCAAGTATAGCATAAATGGTAGAAAAACGTAAAATGCGAATACTTGTTTTTGTATTGTTTTTTCGCAATTATTGCTGTTATGCAACAAGGGTGACTATTTTTAAAATTTTTTACATATTCTACATTGTAGGAAATTTAATTAAGCAACTTTTATGTCAGTAAAACTTTTCTCGGAAATGAATACTTTTACAGTTATAATCAAAAAACGAAAAAAAAATCAAATTTTTCCTTAATTTTTTGACATTTTGATTATTTAAACAATGTTCCGGACCTTTTTGAGAGGGAGGATAACTCAAATATTATTTGATTTCTTTTCAAGCAATTTCTGCAAAAAAAATTTGAGTCACCTCTCAACGTCCATCTCAAAACAAATCCGCCCTGGACTATAAGAGGGAAATACCAAAGAAGATTTGGTGGGAACAGGAAAAAAGAATAAAAAGGGTGAATGGAGAATCAGTTAGATATCAAATAAACCAAGACATAAATTTAGTTGATTCTCTTTGATTCAATTTTATAGGACTAAACCAGTTACAAGATTCTAACAAGAAAATCTGTATATCCTGAAAACTAATTCTTAAGACGAGTCTCCCGAAGACGAGACTTGATCATATCAGGTATTGAGTCATTAGAGAAATAGATATATCAAAACCAGTGCTATAATAGATGTTAAATAGATTCAAACAGATCGTCAGAAATAATTCTGATCCACGTTGAAGTCAACGAATACAATAAATTTTGTACTCTGACAGTCTATTGTACTATTACTACTGAACCCATTTCAAATATTTAATTTCGTCGCTGACAGATTTTTTTCACAAAAGTACGTGATTGTTAAGTGCTAATTAGTAAAGTATATAAAAAAACTGTAATCACAATCCGTTAATTACGAAGCCATCAACCCACTAAGAATTTTTACAGTCCCGAACAATGGGCAATAAAAGTCACAAAAGAATTAATCCAAAAAAAAACGCTTGAATAGAGAATAAATATTGATTGCGAAAGTTTTCAAGTTGGAAGCAACGCTTGATACAAATTTCAAGACTTCGTGAAAGAATTCCTTAATTCAGAATTGTGTAATGTCGCCGGCAGTGGAGTTATGATAGGGCAAGTAGGTAGTTTTGTGCTGTATAAGGCTGTAACAATGCACCTGAAAGTTGTTACTGAACGTATTTAACCCGCTGGTAATCTGCTAAAGGTATGTTAATTTAAGTTACACATGTAAAACAGTTAATTTAAGAAAAGATAAAAAATATTAAATCCCATATAAACGCATTTATGAAATTTTGCTCCTTAAATAATCTTAATAGAAATCTATGTTCATCAAACACTTCTCAAAATTAAGATTTGTTATTTCTTTCAACGCAATACGTCTTCGGCATATTTGTATTATTTATCATTATTGTGAATTTTTATCCAAATCGTCTGGTGCACATACGTTATGAAAAAGTGTTGGTAGTTGAGCATTATTTACACTTACACAAAAATAGAGGGGATAATGGTTCTAGTAACAGTATACAGGTATACGTAAGTTACTTTTTGGCTTAAATGTACCTCTTCAAAAATGCCGCGACCAACGTAAAGGTATTGAGGTTGAGAGAAGTAGTGGCTTTTGTAGATTACGAAAAGGGTTTCGATAAGGTATACAGCATGGAACACTTTTGAACATACTAAGGCATTAATGGTAGATATCTATCGATATCATCTCTATCATTAAAAATCTGGTATCAATAAAAAACTTGTAGGTACTGAAAGCAGAAAGTTGATGGGAAATTAACCGACGATTGTTACATTCAAAGAGGTGTCCGACAGGGACATTTATATCCCCGCTATTATTTAATATCTAATGGGATATAATTTTCAAACTTGGCTTTTGCAAGAAAAATAGTTTTTCTTGCAATGGAGGTGTTTGATCTTTGCTCTTGTTCCTGGACTTAAAATCAATGTTGAACTGATTAATAACTTAGATACGTCGACAACACTGTTATCCTATGTCTTAGAGTGATACGCTTTAATTACTATTTTTGCTAATTTTAATTTTAATATTTTTTCTCAAAACGAAATAATACGGGTCATAATATAAAGTCACCGTTAATATACAAACCAGACGCTAAGAAAGACATGGTTTTACGAAACGAATGCATCCCCTGACCATATGTTTTTGGAGTGTCAGTTTAACAAACTGAAGTCCCCATAAATGAATTACCATATCAGACCATTATATCAACAACTCACTTTGGGACATGCATTCCTTTTTAAAACTGCAGAAGTGTGTCTGTTTTAATGCGTCAGATCGGAGTGATTTATTGTCCTCTCCGGACCATATTGTAGAAAGGCATAACATCGATAATAGGTTGTGACTTTTCTTAACAGTCTATTCACAGCCTTACAACCGAGGCACTACTCGCTAACGACCGACCCTTTTCCGAGATCTAACTAAGCAACACCTTTTTGTTACCAAAATAAATAAATATTTTACTGTTCGTTGTTAACTTATTTTTATCATTTTTAATTAATTCCGTCAACTCACACCTACCGGAATAGTCTCAAGGGCCTGCAAAAGCCATTGCATAAACACGTCAAATAATGATCAAATGCTATATTTGGTAAATTCGTATAGAGAATATGGTTTCACGTTTGAGATGCTGATGCACAAAAAAATGCCCCGAATCCCTAGACACCAATGCATAACCCCGAGACTGTGTTAAATTGAGAAATGTTCGTCCTATTGTTATGTTGTAGATTTAATATTATCTCAACAAAAACTATGTTAAACGTGAGTTATGAAAACTATTAAAATAATAAAAATTTCATACTTAGGGCATACTTAGAGAAGAACTGTACATAATCCTTCAGCTAATCATAAAGGTAAAATCGAGGGCCGCAGAGGAGTTGGAAGAAACATTCCAATCATGGCCCAAAAACATCATCGATTGGACAGGAATACGCAGTGCCGAACAACTGTAGCGATTAGCTGAAGACCGTGAACAACTTGCTAATGTAATTGCCAACGTTAGGGAGATCTAATGTGGCACTGAAAGAAGAAAAGCGGTTCAAGAGTTTCAGAAAAATGTGTCAACAAACTTTTGATAAAACAATCCGCAGTAAAAGTATAATTTTAGCCATGGTTGACCAATTTCGTCACACCGGTAGTTAAAGCAAAGGCCCTTCTGGCTGTTAAAAACAGTGTTTACTAAAAGCGTAGTGTGCGTGGATGCGCGTGATATCAATGATTTATTTGCCTTGACTATTTAGCAAAAGATAAGTCAATTATCAGATCTTAGTATTACACCGTTACTATTAGGCCTGGATCCCGCGTACTAAAAAAATTGATTAATAGCAAGCTGAAAATTTGTTAATAGCTTAACGGTGTCTCGTTGGACAAACTTTGATGTATGGGAATACTGGAACAAGGGAAGTTTTAATTGTGGAAGAGGTTTAAAATTTGGAAAGTCAGACTACGAAAACGTCCATTGTATTTTGTCGGACAGAACTTCCAATTGATTTGTTACACTTTCATTAAACTCCCATGCAAAAATCAGATTGCTATTTATCACCAACATAATTCCTGTCATTTGGCATGTTCTACGTGTCGGACTTATTAAAATACCCAGTTGGTGATAAATTCCAGACTGATTTTTGCATGAGAGTTTAATGAAAGGGTAACAAATCAATTGGAAGTTCTGTCCGACAAAACACATGGGACGTTTTCGTAGTCTGACGTTCCAAATTTTTAACCTGTTCCACAATTAAAACTTCCCTTGTTCCAGTATTTCCATATATCACAGTTTGTCCAACAAGACACTGCTATTAATCAACTTTTTTTTGGTACTCGGTATCCAAGCCTATATCGGAACGATGAGATAAGTTTAGAACTTCTTTTAAACCAAATCCAAATAGCTGGCCTAATCGAGCTAGAACGTGTAAGTTCGCATTGGACTACCTCTGTAATATTTTGTAGTTTTAACAGGGAAGAAGTTGATATTAATTGATAAGAATCACAGTGGAGTAAATTTATTGTGTTGTGTACCTGTTCGGTGAGTGACATTTAGTTTTACTGTACTTACTGGCACAAAATATAAACATTCACAACACCTTATTTATTAAATAACTTTTTTGCTCATCTTATCAATAATCATAACAAACCTATCATTGGAACAACTAATCACCTGTCGATAGGCAACCAGAATTACGATGAGTAATTACTGGTTGCTGAACGTAATATACACAAATAGAAGCTAAAAATAAAACATCATCTCCAGGGTTGCTTTTGACTACGAGGGCACCCTAAATAAAAATATGAGTTCACCTACCGAAAATAACAACACAATGACAAACACCTCAGAGCCTTCCACTTCATACACAGCAGCAGTAAAGAAAAACATACCACCGAAAGCATCCTTCCCCAGCAAACAGCAAGCAATAGTAATGCACTCTGAAGAAGACTTAAAGTTATATGACTACGTCAAATCCATAGGAGACATTATCGGACCAAGGAATATATGCTTCGCCTCAAGGATCTCAAACAGCAGAATATGTATTTATTTAACCAAAATCGACTTAGTTGAGCAGCTTATTTCCACAAACCCTACTATTACCATCGGAAGCCATATCCTGTCAGTAAGAAAATTAGTCACACCAGCAAAACTACTGATCATATCTAATATAATATATTATAATCCAAATTTATAACTACTGATCATATCTAATATAATATATTAGATATGTTCAGTAGTTTTGCTCCCTTAATACCACACGAAATATTAGAGACCGCCCTAAAAAATATAGGACTTCAGCTAGTTTCTCCAATATCACCATATTTTGTCCTTCCGTAGGCAAGTATATTTTGTGCCACCCCATGATAATTCTGAAGTTGAAACGTCCAAAGTCAGACAAAATTCGAATTTTTATTTTTATCTCCTATACGTCGTCCATTTTCTAATTTTTGATTAAATTATCGGTGATATTGCAAATATTCACTCACTTTAATAAAAAGTTTCTGTTAAGTTATTTTTACCTGTTTCATGTTTATTAAATTTATACGATCTCGTAGCAAGAATTTTCAATATATTTTATAATTGTATATAGACGCAATCATCACTTTGCAGGCGTATAGATTGAAATTCTCACTTCACTGAACAATGTTTTGAACTTTTGAATGAAAGAATTATCACTCGCAGCAAAATATTTATAGAAAACTAGCTTGTTAATAAGGTGGCTTGAATAAAAACAGATTGCTGCAAAATGCAATAGGTAAATATTGGTATAAATGCGCACGTATACAGGGTGTAACAAAAAGGCAGGTCATAAATTAAACCATATGTTCTGGGACCAAAAATAGTTCGATTGAACTCGACTTACCTTAGTACAAATGTGCACATAAAAAAAGTTATAGCCCTTTGAAGTTCCAAAACGAAAATCGATTTTTTTCATCGGAAACTATTAGAAATTTTTTATTGAAAATGGAAATGTAACATTTTTATGACAGGAATATCTTAAAAAAATAAAACAGAAATTTGTTCACCCCATAAAAATTTTATGGGGGTTTTGTTCCCTTAAACCCCCCAAATATTTGTGTACGCTCCAATTAAATTATGTTTTTACACAATGTTTTTAAAACTTTTTATCTCTTAGTACTTTTTCGACAAGCTAGTTTTTATCCAGATATTTTGAACATTTGTAAAATCCACCACATATTTTATAAATGGTTAAATAAGATTATAGAATATAATTTTCATAATATTATTACTATGTGACTATAATCTTACCATTAAAAAATATGTGGTTGATTTTACAAATGTTCAAAATATCTCTAATTTTTCTGTTAAGCATATCCCATAAATGCTCTTTCGTATTAGTTTGGTTGTTTGGTGGAACCACTTATTGAATAAAATATAGTATAGGCTGGTAACCACTTAATGCATAAAATTACTTCTGTCCTTGGACACAATATCCTAATCCTAATCCTAGTGGATTTATAAATTTAGAACGTTTTCGGTCATATCGGACCCTCATCACTGGAAAGCGTCTATGTATCCACTAGAGGGAACTAGTCACAGAATGGGGTCAGATGACCCTTAAATTACATAATTAAAGATTTAAATATTATTAACATTTTGGCACTAGGTCGATGTTAGAAGATAACATTTTGTTGAAGGTAACATATAGATCCCTGGGGATCTAGGGATCCCATAGGGATTATGAAAGGAATCTAAATATGAAAAAATATATAGGATGTCTTATAAAAATATACATGTTATTGTATATTTGTCTAATAAAAATATACATCTGTACTGGAATCAAACATCGTCTATCTGGACAGAGGCAGGAGAATCCGACAATATCAAAATCAAACGTAGGGTCCGTCAGGAATGTATACTATCACCACTACTGTTCAACATATACTCTGAGGTAATCTTTCAAGAAGTGGTGGATGATATAAGCCAAAATTCGAATAAACGGAGAATGTATCAATAACATAAGATACGCAGACGACACGGTGGTATTCGCTAACAGTTGTGAAGCCCTCCAGGAGTTAATGAATAGAATAACAGAAGTAAGTCAGAGATATGAACTTTCACTAAATACTAAGAAAACAAAATGTATGATGATATCTAAGAAGGAACAGCAATTTGGTCGAATCAGTGCGAACGGTCAACAAATAGAAAGAGTAAAAACATACACCTACCGTGGTACGAACGTCAATGAAAATTGGGACAATTTTCTAGAAATCAAATGTAGGATACAGAAAGTAAGATTTGCATTTCAAAAAATGGCGAAGTTATTCGGATGTCATCATTTATCAATACCCATAAATATCATTTTACTACGATGTTATATCTTTCGTATACTGTTGTACGGAGAAAGAGTCGTGGACTCTCACAGAAGCCACCTGCAAGAAAATTGAGGCTTTCGCAATGTGGCTTTATCGTAGAATCCTGAAGACATCCTATACCGACCATGTTACTAATAAGGGAACGTTGAGAACGCAAAAAGAAAAAGAGTCGTTAACCACAATAACAACAGCTGCTAAAATCGAATAAATACCTCGGTCACATCATGAGGAACAGAGAGAGATATGGACTGCGGCAACTAAAGTAGAAGGAAAACGAGGACCGGGAAGGTAATCTACATACGTGGTTCAACACAACACCCACAAATCTTTTCATAGCAGCAGTGTGCAAAGTACAGATTGCCATGACGGTCGCCAACATGCGAAACGGATAGGCGCTACAAGCTGAAGATATATGATTTCCTTTATTTAAAAATGTGTATGTTTGCTTTCATTATTCAATCTTCTCTTGTTCACTGCTGGACATAGATCTCCCTCATAATTTTCCATCTCTTTCGATCTTATTCCTCTTGCATCTAATTTCTATGGTAGCGTTTTAGATCGCCATTCCAACGTGTTGGTGGACGACCTCTGCTGCGGTGGGCATCATCTCTTGTTCTCTCTCTCTCTCTCTCTCTCTCTCTCTCTCTCTCTCTCTCTCTCTCTCTCTCTCTCTCTCTCTCTATCTCTTTTTCTATCTCTATCTCTCTTTTCATTCATCTGTCATCTCTCATTTGAGCTACGTGACTATTTTTGCTTTACACCGTAGTTATTAATCTTCTTCTTCTTCACGTGCCATCTCCGCGACGGAGGGTGGCAATCATCATGGCTATTCTAATCTTAGATGCTGCTGCTCTGAATAGTTCGGTTTGATGTACATCCGTACCATTCCCTCATGTTACGCAACCATGAGATTCTTCTCCTTCCTACACTTCTCTTGCTCTGGATTTTCCCTGTATAATCAACTGAAGTATGTTGTATCTCTCATTACGCATAACATGCCCCAGGTATTGCATCTTTCGTGTCTTGATGGTTTCCAATATTTCCAGTCTATTGTTGACTCTTCTCATGACTTCGTTGTTTGTTATATGCTCGGTCCATGATATCTTCAGGATTCTTCTATACACCCACAGTTCAAATGCTTCCAACTTTTTAGTAGTCGACGCGTTAAGTGTCCATGCTTCTATCCCGTAAAGCAGGGTCGAGAAAATATAACACCTTGCCAACCTAACTCTCAAGTCCAATTTCAGCAATTTCACGCAAAGTGTTGTCAAAAAAGAGTGTGTGTGTACTTTGTACGCACGTAAGAAGTTATACTTCTAAATATGATTTCAATGGAATAAATATACTTTCGGACAGTTTATTTGTATTTTATTTAAAGTTTAAATTAATTTTTACTTACTACTTTCCAAAAATTTTTATTAAAACAATACCAAAAATTAAAAAAGATTAGAAAACACCAGGATTTGAACCGGGGACCTCTTGATCTCGAGCTCAACGCTCTACCACTGAGCTATACCCTTTTGTTTATACGGGCTACAAGATTTCTCAGACATAGTGACAAACATACGAAGTGAATTATAAAATACTTTAAATATTACTTATTATTATCTTATTCCCGAGGTAGACAAGTCCAAATACACAAAAATTATAATAATAGTTATTTATGATATAAATGTTAAAAGCACAATTTTAAGGCACGTATGTGAAAGATTCGCTTCGCTCATTCTGCAATTCACATGAGTGCCTTAAAAATGTTCTTTTTACCACCTACCTATATCATATAATATTTTTTCTACAAACGTCTTATATATCAACAATTATAATTTATTCATTCTCAATTACAGGACAATACCTACAAAAAATTTTACTTGAAATTGACTGACATTCCATTTTTATATTTTTCTTGACATTACATCAAAACTGCCTATACTGTCCATACGTATAATTTTATTTTTGTATATTCTAACAAATTTTAATAGTTTTTTTCTACAAACGTGTTAAAAATGCAATAATGCAGTTTAAATTAAATTAAAAAAACCTTTTAAACCACCTTTTTCAAATTGCGCAAGTTGTATTATTAATATTAATGTTAATAAATGAAATATAAATATTTTGACGTTTCACAATTTGACAATTCACTTTTAACTGCAGTGCCTTAAAATTTTTAAAGCACTGGTGCTTTAAAGTAGCATTTTTAACGCTCCTATGAAGTGCTATAAATTGCATTTTTAACACGTTTATAGAAAAATATATTTAAAAACACTAATATATCCTTTCCACACCTTTTCTGGACTGATACATACATAAATTAAAACATTTAGTAACGAACTCCATACTGTCTGTGTGCGCATGCGCGCAGAATAATAAAATTTCACCCTCAATCGCGCCTAAAGAAGTATAACTTCAAAAATAAAAATTCACAACTCGGAAAATAATCATGGAAATAAGTGCAATTTTCATACTCAGGAGTTTTGAGGTCGCTGAATAGGAATATGGGGTCGACGAAGCTGTAAGAGGTGCCTGGTGTCCGGTATCCCGGTAGGCACGTCGTCTCCTGGAGTTTTATGGAAATAAAACAATAAAATAGTTGAACAAACAACAAATAAAATAAAATAGTTGAAACTTGTTATTCCGAGGTTGTTGAGGTCGCTGAACACAAATATTGCATCGAAGATGCTGTACGAGGTACTTGTTGCCCGGTATTCACTTGGAGTTTTATGGAAATTCGGTTTAAAATTCAACAGTGAGTAACAAACAGTAAGTTATTTTAATCCAGAGTGCAAATTATGAAAAAAATATCATTCGAAATTTTTTTCAGCGTTACTAATAATTTTTTAGATATAAATATGTCAAAACCTCGTGTATATTATTAAAACTGTCAGTTACCCCGGAACAACAAGTTTCAACAAATTATATTACGAATTTTCATAAAATTCCTGAAGACGACCTAGATACAGCGCACCAGGTACCTCGTACAGCATCTTCGTTGCAATATTCGTGTTCAGCGATATCAAAACCCCGAGACAATAAATTTCAACTATTTTCATAACAAATTTCCATAGAACTCCAAGAGATGACGTAGATAGCGGAAATACGTAATACTTCAGCGACCTCAAAAACATTGGGATAACAAGTTTTCAACGATTGTCATAATGAATTTCCATAAAACTTCAGGAGTCGACGTGCATACTGGGATACCGGCCATCAGGTACCTCTTACAGCTTCGCCGACCCTATATTCCTGTTCAGCGACCTCAAAAACCCCCTAATATGAAAATTGAATTCATTCCCATGATTATTTTCCGAGTTGTGAATTTTTATTTTGTGAACACTTTAAGATGCACTTTGGAAAATGCATTTTCCGCCTACAAGAATGCAATTTGCATTTGTCCCTCATGTCAAATGGTCGACAATTTTCCTGAAGCTCTCCCGAATTGAATGCAAAAGGTTTCATAACGATCCGTCTTACTTGAAAAAAGTTAGAAGTTTAGGCGATTTTAGTGCTTTATTTCCTCGCCTACTATTATTCTTTATATATTTTTATATGCCCTGGGAGGGGTTTTAACCCCCAAAACCTCTCCCTGGGTGCGCCACTGATGACGTGCACTCCTAATTGTTTGATTTCTCTAAATTAATCAATCAACAATCGACAGTTTTTAACAGTAAAGATATAATAATTACGTTTGAAATTTAATACATCTGGATGCTTTTTCCATAAACTTTTTTAACACAGATGTTTGGAGGTTTCCAACTTAGAAGTTTATACTATATAATCAAGAGCTCATAAAAATGATTGCGTTTTATAAAATTATAATCTTTTCGGCATTTGCCTCTGTAAATCCGAGTTAATGGTAATATAATCCGTGTTGAAGTTAGCTTTTATTTACGGGAATTTAGGGACCGGAGGCGATACTTTATCTTGCATGGACCAATTATCATTTTTCAAACCCACCCAACACCTCATACAGACATCTTAATACAATTTGCTTCATTTCTTAACATTCTTTCATTTTTTTACAGTCGCAATACCAGAGATTATACACGAGTTTGAAGAGGAACCGGTTTTTTATGTACTAAAAAATTGTACCGTTTATTTCATTATTTCTATCATTACCATTAACTTATAGTCCAGGGCCCATCTGTTTTGAGATGGACGTTGAGAGGTGACTCAAATTTTTTTGCAGAAATTGCTTAAAATAACTCAAATAATAATATTTGAGTTATCCTCCCTCTCAAAAAGGTCCGGAACATTGTTTAAATAATTAAAATGTCAAAAAATGAAGGAAAAGTTCGATTTTTTTCTTCGTTTTTTGATTATAACTTTAAAAGTATTCATTTCCCAGAAAAGATGTACTGACATAAAAGTTGCGTAATTAAATTTCCTACAATATAAAATCAGTTAAAAGTTGAAAAAATAGTCACCCTTGTTGAAAAATAGCAATATTTGCGAAAAAACCATACAAAAACAAGTATTCGCATTTTACGTTTTTCAACCATTTATGCTATACTTATGACCTTTATATTTTAACCAGAAAAACTTTATGATACAGTAAAACAATACTGTAAATTTCATTACGATCGGTTTAATAGATTTTGCAAAATAAATTTTGAAATCCAGCTTTCGCAAAAACAATTCATTTTTTCAAAATGTTACAGGACTGAAAATAAAGCAGATAGCGAGTTGAAATTTTTTTTGCGTATAGAAGTGTACTGTATCTTTCATTTGCAATTTGCAAAATTAAAATCGATTAACTGCCACGGCGTCAGGAATTTTTTTAAATAAACATTAGTTATTGGTGCTACGCGCAGGACAGCGGTGTTCGATTCCCATGAAGTTGCTTTCCACCAAAATTTCTTCCAATCTTCATCTAATATATTATTTTTTTACTCTATATTTTGTTGTATTTTAATATTTTAATTCCACAAAAATCAAATTAATTTTATTATTGTTTCTGAAATATTGTTTAAAGAATTGTATATGTTTAAAAATAATAAACATTTATTCTCAAGTTAAAATATATGAACAAAGAAAGTTTTTGCTAAAAAAAGTGTTATTTCAAAGGATAGAGTATGTGTTTTTATTTTGCAATAAACAAATATATTTATTTATATCGAAATGTAATAAAAATTAAAATGTATCAATAATTATCAAAGGTCATTTGAATGCCCAATCAGAGCAAACTATCCGGTGTCCTGCGCGCAACACCAATAATTAATGTTAATTTAAAAAAATTGCTGACGCCGTGGTGGTTAATAGATTTTAGTTTTGCAAATTAAAAATGAAAGGTACAGTACACTTCTATAAGCAAAAAAAAATTTCAACTTGCTATCTGCTTTATTTTCAGTCCTGTACCAGTTTGAAAAAATGAATTTTTTTTTTGCGAAAGCTGGATTGCAAAATTTATTTTGCAAAATCTATTGAACCGATCTTAATGGAATTTACATTATTGTTTAACTGTATCATATAATTTTTCTGGGTGAAATTTGAAGGTCCTAAGTTTAACATAAATGGTTGAAAAACGTAAAATGCGAATACTTGTTTTTGTATAGTTTTTTCCCAATTATTGCTATTTTGCAACAAGGGTGACTATTTTTTAAATTTTAAACCAACTCTATATTATAGGAAATTTAATTACACAACTTTTATGTCAATACAACTTTTCTCGAAAATTAATACTCTTAAAGTTATAATCAAAAAACGAAGAAAAAAATCGAATTTTTCCTTCATTTTTTGACATTTTGATTATTTAAACAATGTTCCGGACCTTTTTGAGAGGGAGGATAACTCAAATATTATTAATTGGGTTATTTTCAAGCAATTTCTGCAAAAAAATTTGAGTCACCTCTCAACGTCCAAATGTACTAATATTTTTACAGATGCGCCCTGGTCTATTATACGCGATGAAAATTACAGAAATTCACACGTTGAAATACCCAATTTGTTAACCTAATAAAGGATCTTAAAAATTAATTACCGTTACAATTATTTCAAAACCTATTTAACTCCTCTATCGAGGTTTTGATAAATCCATTAATCGTATCTCGCTGTGCCTATAGTGTAGGAAACAGAGGTTGAATCTCGCAAAATGGACACAAGTCCGGTTTTATTATTTTTTCTGGCTTATCAAGGGGTGCTTATTATATGACTAACTTTTTCATAAAAAAATTCGACCCGGAACCCCCTTTTCATCCCTTTAAAGGGGGTAATTTGTGGTTTTTGCTAAACGTAGCCCTTCCTGTACGTTTTGCAAAAAATTTACTTAATAGTAAAATGAAAAGGACTATATTTCCTTCTATTTATTTCCCAACAGAATATGTCTATCACCCACCGTTTAGCGGGGGTGGCGCCTCAAAGTTGACAAGTTTTTAAAATGGATGTTTAAAAAAAATATTTTTCCCTAACTGTAATGAAAATTAAGAAGAAACACTGGGGAGATTAATCACAAATATGTGGCTGATTTTTTGGTATAGGTTTCATTTAAGGGCAATTGCCCATTTTTTAATTACAGGGTGTTACATTTTAAAAAACCCCTTTTTATACCATCTGAACCGCCTATGCTAGAGTAAAAAAACTTTCAGCGATTATCCATGTACTGGTTTTATTTACAGATTTGTATAATTCACCCCCATTTATTTTCCGGAACCACCCCAAAAAAGGAGAATTAATAAAGAAAGTGATTTTCTTGGAATCCTTCACACACCATGTTCTTTATTAAAATGCTTTATATTATATCATTTTGTGCACGTTCTTATTACCCATGCATGGACATCAAAAGCGATTTCTTAATGCAACCCCTGTAGCCAAAAAAAAATAAATGGGGGAGTTGAAAAAATCATTTTTTTGCTTTTTGACCCATATGGACATGTGCTCCATCAATAGGGTTTTTCATAAATATATATGATTATTGCAACATCCCTGCGGAAACTACCCCTATCCTTGAAAATAAACTGCATAAACTACCCCTATCCCTTGGAGAGCATGTTTTGACGATTTTCTCATTACCTATGCATTTTCTTTAAAACAAAACTTATACAGAATTAAAGACCACTATTTTCTCTACAAATAAGGTCCTATGCATTTTTTTCGTATAAGCAACCGTTACGGCACAGTGGCGCCCAAAAAACGGTTTCAAAAGTTACCTTGCCATGCCTATGAAATTTACAATTTTATGAAAAATATTAAAAATAGCAAACTGGCAAGGATCATCAAGTGAATATAATTGTTATTAAGAAAAAATACTTGAATTAAAGATTCTATCTACATATAAGTTTAACAAAGCTAAAAAGACAATGGGTATTGGTTAAATATTAAATCAATTTAAACCAAGAAGTTAGTATTGACGAATATTACGGAGAAACATCGTCTTAAATAAACACAAGGTGCAGAAAAAACATTGTCACTTCTACCATTTAGGAATAAAGCTGACATGGCAGACATTCAAGAGTTATCAACTGACAAAATATATATTTTATGTAACACTCCAAACTGACAAAATATATATTTTATGTAACACTCCAAACTGACAAAATATATATTTATACTATATTTTGTCATGTCAGTTTGAAGTGTTGCATAGAATCATAGAAATTTGGATTCCTTGTTTGCTTCAATACAGTTCATAGAGAAATACGCCGAGAAGAAAAGAGAGCTACATTAATTTGGTATTTATAGATCTCGAAAAGGTGCACAACTTAGTTCCTAGACAAGAGCTAGGTTATTACCAACCTGCCGTTAATCTGTATTCCATCCCCAGTATCTCTCAAGGCTCTTTTAAAAATTGCTTCAGAGTAAATATTGAATAGTAGAGTAGAGGGGGAGGCAACTATACTGTTTATTTTTATTTTACGAAGTCGTCAATTATAAAAATAAGAATAAATAAATAAGTAGTCTCTACATCGCATTAACATGAAAAATGTCAGATATTTTTAATTATGTTTTAATAATGACAGATAAGATTGTACAGTATTTTTTCTATACGTAAATATTAAATTTCACAAATTAAAACGTCGTAACTTATTAATAATGTTAAAGTAAAAAGTGATGAATTATTTATACGGTTTATTTTTTCCTGATATGTTTGTTGTCTGATGATAAATATCATTATTTATTTATCATCATTTATTATTTTTGTCCTGAAAACAGAAAATGTATAATATTTACTCACGGTTTTTGCTCCAAATTTTAAAGAACCTCTTCGATTGACATGAAATTTGGCATGCACATATGTGTCAAAGAAAAAAAGTGATATTGTGCCGATGTGTGCTTTTGTCCTGGGGTGATTATTACCCCTTTTCGGAGGTGAAAAAATATAATACATTCAAGATAAGTCCGGAAGTGGATAAACTGACTAATTGTAAGCATCATTTGTTAGAGTTTCACTCAATACTTTTCAGAACAAAATCCCGACAGCCAAAATCCCGACAGCCAAAATCCCGACAGCCACAATCCCGACGGCCAAAATCCCGACGGCCAGAATCCCGACAGGCCAAAATCCCGACAGGTTAGAATCCCGACAGGTTTGATAAGTTTCTTTTTAACATATAATTATATTTATTTCTTGTTTTTTGTTTATGGTCATCTGTTTTTTATTTTTTGTTACTAAACAAAAGTATTTACCATTTAATATGAACTAATTTTCTAAATAAAATTTCTAACATGGGTATATGAATTAAATTATTTTTTTTGCCAATACAGGGTGTTTGGTAAAGAATGGACCATAGCTTAACCTCAGGTTCCTGAGGTTAAAATAGGCCGATTTAAGCTAACTTACCTTGGTACAAAGTTTATAATAACCGATATACAGGGTGTCAAAGTTAAACTTTTTTTTATTTATTATTGAATATTTCCTGACAGGTATGAGATAACAACATGAAATTTGGTATGTGGGAGTTTTTTGGGTGGAGAAAACTAAATTCCCTACCAAAAATTATGTAATGCCTAGAGGGCGCCATATACGCCTTTCAGCACTTATTTATTACGTTCAATTTTTTTTTATCCCCCACTCTGTATAGTTTTGACATTAAAATTTTTATTCTCCTATTAGTTTTACTTAAAAAAGGTATACTTCTTTCATCTCCCTAAACTCAACCGTTTTCGAGATAAACGCATTTTAAATCTGCGATACACCATCATTTTTAGCATATCATTGTAGTTACACCCGAAAAATACCTAAAACCATAATAATTGTGCCAGTTCTCAAATTTAGGTCATTGCATAGCAAATTCCATTTGAAAAAATTTGCGATACATTTTTGGATAATTTTATGGTTTTGAGTTATTTTTCTATTGTAACTACAATGATATGATGCTAAAAATTTTGTTGCACCGCAGATTTAAAATACGTTTATCCCGAAAACGGTTGAGTTTAGGGAGATGGCAGAGCTATACCCTTTTTAAGTAAAACTAATAGGGGAATAAAAATTTGAATGTCAAAATTATACGGAGTGACGGATAAAAAACATTGAACGTATTAAATGAGTGCTGAAATTCGTATGTGGCGCCCTCTGGGCAACACATAATTTTTGGCGGTGCCGCCCAAAATCCCGACAGCCAAAATCCCGACGGCCAAAACACCGACACGCCAGAATCCCGACAAGCAACAATCCTCGCATAAGTAAAAATTCCGACTTTTGTTTAATACTTTTAATACAAAATACTTTTGTTTAGTAACAAAAATAAAAAACAGATGGACATAAACAAAAAACAAGAAATAAATGTAATTATATCTTAAAAAGAAACTTATCAAACCTGTCGGGATTCTGGCCTGTCGGGATTTTGGCCTGTCGGGATCCTGGCGTGTTGGGATTTTGGCTGTCGGGATTTTGGGGTAGACCCAATTTTTGGTAGGGAATTTAGTTTTCTCGTCCCAAAAAACCCCACATACCAAATTTCGTGTTGATATCTCATGCCTGTCAGGAAATATTCAATAATAAATAAATAAAAAAAGTTTAACTTTGACACCCTGTATCTTGGTTATTATAAACTTTGTACTAAGGTAAGTTAGCTTAAATCGGCCTATTTTAACCTCGGGAACCTGAAGTTAAGCTATGGCCCATTCTTTACCAAACACCCTGTATATAGTCCAATAATATATGTATAATCAAATCCTGAATTCAAGTTTACTTTCATATATAGATATTATCATGTCACTTACAACCTTCCATTTCAGTAAGTATAGCTTTTATATTATAAAATGAAGCGGTTAAATAATTTTTTCTTTTAAAATACATAATAATTAGTAACCGTACTTTTAGTAAGTAATAATTTTTCAATTTCAATACTCTATAATATGATTTGGTATTGCATTTGAAAAGGAAACAATAAATATTCAAAATCTAGTGGTCGGAATTTTTACTTATGCGAGGATTGCTGCATGTCGGGATTTTGGCCTGTCGGGATTCTGGCGTGTCGGGATGCTGGCGTGTCGATGTTTTGTCCGTCGGGATTTTGGCTGTTGGGATTTTGGCTGTCGGGATTTTGGGCGCCACCGCTTTTCGAGATATTTGCGAGTGAATATGTTTATTTTTCAACAAACAAACCACGTTTTTAGACGGTTTTTCGCAAAATAGCTCAAAAAGTAAGTATTTTATCGAGAAAATATTCTTAGCAAAAAAATATCTTATAAAAAGTGACAAAAAAGATATATGTATGAGGTCTGTACACCCAGTAGAAGCAGAGTTGTACCTAATGAAAAATAGGCTCGTATTGTCAAATTCCAAATCGAATATTTGAACGTGAAATAACCAACATTGTTGCAAGTATGTATTGTTTAATGTATAATATGCAAGTTTCATGGTTTCAAACTACTTATTTTTGGAAAAGTTTAATTTTAAAGTAAAAACTTTTTAATTTTGAAATTAAAAAGCCTCTTTTCAATATAACTTAAAAATTTTAGTAATACCAAAAATCTTAAAAGTAAAAAATGTAAATTTTGTTTTTTTAAATGTTTTGGATTTTTTGTTTTTCTGGAAGACAAAAATTGGTTAAGATTTGGCTATTCAAAATTGGCATACACTCGTGACTACTGACTCGTTCAAGCACTTTCAACTACAGCCCTGAAAAATAAGCACTTTGGACCGACACAACTTACAGATCATGTTATATAAACAATACATAAGTAAAGTAACTTGTGAAGCGGTAACGATTAATTTCATTTGGGATGATAATTAGGTGATTTTCACGATTTGTTGTAACTTGTACTTTTTTTGTAACTGTACTTTGCTATTACCAAAAGTAACTTGCTTACTTTTGATGCTAGAAACTTAAAAAAAAACAGAATAAAACTTTTTTAAACGCTTTAAAAAAGTTGTGATAAGTTTTCCCCGAAAAATGCTTAATTTTTTGGTTATTTCACGTTGAAATATTCGATTTGGAATTTGACGAATAAGAACCTATTTTTCACTAGCTACAACTATACTTCTACTGGGTCTACAAACCTCATATATACACCATTTTTTTTCACCTTTTTATAAACTATATCATTGCTAGGCATGTTTTTTTTCGATAAAATACTTACTTTTTCAGTTATTTGCGAAAATCCCTCTAAAGACATGTTTTTGTTTTGTTGAAAAATGAACATATTCACTCACAAATATTTTGTAAAGTATTGATTTAGAAAAAGCTAAATTAGTCTGTCCACCACCACAGAATGAACTCAATACCTTCTGCTCTATCACATATACTGGCAAGATAACAACAAAAATAGCCAGATACATAAAAAAAGAAAGGAATAACACCAGCTTTCAGAACTAACAACAACTTAAGCAAATATATTAAGAACAATAAGAACCGAAAGAGAAAACAACTACACAGTGGTGTTTACAAACTAACTGGTGACTGTCCGAAAACTTACATCGGTCAAACTGGCAGAACCTTTGACAAACGGATAGCAGAACACAAAAGGGCTTTTAACAATAGAAAAACAGACACTTCTACATACGCACTTCACCTTCTAGATAATCATTCTTTTAATGAACAGTTTCAAATTCTGCATATTCAAAATAAAGGCCTTAAACTATTTTTATTAGAATCTATGGAAAATAATAAATTGAAAAATACAGATATAATTCTGAATGACCCAACTCGAGACAAACAACTTCCCATTCCTCAACCTCTTCAGTTAAAGACTTTAAAAAAGGCAAACCCATAGTAATCTAAATCACTTGAGAAAGGCACTCTGTCGAAACCGCTGTAGTCACATAGTTGTAATAAATTTTGTGGAAGTATAGAAAACAAACGTTTTCAGTGTTTTATTGTTAGATAAAGATAAAATGAACTTTCATCAAGTAACGGTCGAATCCATCAATTATTTAAAAGCAAAAGTTGCTTAGAATTAGTCGGTTTATCCAGGTATTTTGAACGTATATTTTTTCACCCCAGAGAAGGAGTGAAACTCACCTCCAGAACAAAAGTACACATCGGCACAATATCACTTTTTTACATGTTAGCTATGTGTATGCCAAATATCATGTCAATCCACGGGGTTCTTTAAAATTTAAAGGTTTTGGAATATTTTACTGCGAGTGAACGGACTAATATTATTCAGTATCAGTTCCTTTTAAGAATTAAACTCAATTGTATTAGGGAACTTAAAATTTTGAGAAATTTTCATTTTGTAATTCTCCTTTATGGACGTTTATTAAAAGTCGAGAATAAGAATTTTTTTGTTATTTACCTAGACTGTGCCAGCTTCTCGTTTGAAATGTTGTATCATGCAATCAAATTATTTATGGAGTTTATACCCACACACAACGACATTCTGCTCATTATGAAAATTATATCCGCCACAGTCTATTTTTAGTTTACACGATATAATTCTAGTTTTATGACTGCTTTATAAACGCTCATTAAGGGCAACCTGCAAACGAAATTGTTTTGGTCGTTTTTTAAACGTATAAAGTTTTGTCTGGAGTTTCAACGAAACTTTTAATAAAGAGATTTTTTAGTCAAGGAAATAAATGACAGTTAGCATAAATCAGAACAATAATTGCTGCATGTAAAACAAATCCTTTTGGATCTTTCCAACTTATCTGCGCTTAGCCTCCTTCCCTATTATTCCCAGGAATGGAACTAGCCGCAGTTCATCATATTAAAAGAGTTTTATATCCATGTTAAATCCAACTTAGCTAATGAGTAGACTTAGACAAATATGCAAATAAAATGGTATGAAATACGCGCATAAATATGCAGTATTTTACCCAAAATTATGCAAGTTTATCTAGAAAATATGCATGTAATAAAAAATATTTACAACATTTTTTAATTTACAAAAATATTTAAAATATCTTCACATGTTGTATTAATTAACATGTGCATGTGTTTTGTAAACTAAGCTTATGTAATTAAATATTTAAGTATTTTAACAAATAAATGATATTATTTCGAATTGTGGTAACAACAAAATTATCAAATGCTGTTCTTTTAACAGAAACATATGACTTCTATCTGAGTACATAGAAAAACTTCTTTCGACATCAACTGATGTAACTGGGGCATTTTTCAAATTCACCATAATACTTGACTCTAAATTAAGTGGTTCGGAAAATTTCCAAGCTACTACTTAAACAACTTCAGAAAGAACCTGGTAATCACTGTTTTTTCCATGGTTGTTGGAAAATGTTTGGAAAGTTTTCTTTTCAATATGTATTACTTTTAACGTTTTAACACAATGATTCAAATTCTTTTATTAAAAATGTAGTGTCTAACAATGATAATTTTGAGGAATCCAATTGGGTAATAGTTTTCTGAACGAAACTATAGTTTGATTTTATGAATGACACTGAACACATGTATTCACTGCTTATTTTACAACAAAAGTGAAAAGGACCGTCAAACTAAAAATTTTTACCTAGTGATATAAACTGGCAGATTTTGGAACCCTTGTATCAAAGACAAATCGTGACAAAATTATGTATAAGCCGCTATCTTTTATTAGTTCCGATACCAAAAATTTTAATACTAAAAGATTATAAAATTAAATACCAAGCTATTTGTTACAGGATTTCCAAGCTATTTGTTACAGGAATATAAAAATATATATACAACCAAAATTTCAAATTATATGCACTTTATGCACATTTATATAAAAAATGCAAAATTTGATATTTTTGCCTCTTTTATGCATAATATGCAAAATATGCAATTTGCATATTTGCCTAAGTCTACTAATAAGTTAAGTTCCCTCTGATAAGCCTTATGAGTAAGGCAGTAAAAGTCCTATTAAAAGTCGTACATAATCGAATGTATAGAAAGTGCGAACAATAATCGGAGACGATTAGTTTGAATTCAGTGCCGACATGGGAACGAGAGAAGCCCTCTTCTGTTTACTAGTTCTGGCCCAAAAATGCTACGATCAACAGAAAGATATATTTACATGTTTTATATACTTTGAAAAAGCATTTGATAGAGTAAGACACGACCTACTATTAGAACGTTTGCAATTTAGATAAGAAAGACATCAAATTACATACTAAAAAACTTGTATGTACTTGAAATAAAACGCCAGAGTTAGGATCGAAGGTTCCACATCCGCAGAATAGTGTTGCCCAAATGCAAGACCAAAACGAGACTTAGACAGTCTTGGTCTTGCGCCAGTACACCTGGTCTTGGTCTTGGTCTTGGTATTGCGCTCCCGGTCTTGGTCTTGGTCTTGGTCTTGCAGCAAGAGTCTTGCAAGTCTCGCAGTTGCCTATTAGCCTATTGCATATCTTTGAACAACGTGACAGAGATGTACATTTTAAGCTAGAATATCATAGCCGTAGTAAAGACCAACCAAATTAATAAATATCTAGACCAGCGGTTCTCAATTTGGGGTGCATGTACCACTGGTGGTACATATCATTATTTGCGGTGGTACACAAAACGCAAACACAGCTAAAATCAGCACCACAATTATTATTATACTTAATTAGATTACCTAGCTAGATACATATTTCAGTTAGTTGGTACCAAAAATAATAAAAAGTATTTTATGGTTCATGACTCAAAAAGATTGAGAATTACTGATCTAGACAACTGATACCGGGTGGAGTTTGAACCCATGATCTAAGTGATCCGTGCATATGTTCTAACTAACTAAAGTTTATTATAAACTTATATATTTTATTATATTAACACAGGGTAGCAAAGCCATATTCATGATGAACGGCATTCTGTGGGACCAGACAATATCTAAAGCGAACAAACAGCTCATATACAATAGCATACTTAAAAGTATAATCACATATGGCAGTGAAGTTTGGCCACTGAAACAAAGAACGTATAAAATGCTACTAGTAACAGAAATGGACTTCTGGAGAAGAGCAGCAGGCAAATCAAGAAGAGATCGGATACCAAATGAGAGAATACGAGAAATGATGGGAGTCACACATACAATAATTGATGACATAAAAACAAAACAACTAGTATGATACGGCCATGTACAGAGAATGCCAGATGACAGGATCACTAAGCAGATTTTGGCATGGACACCACAAGGGAGAAGAAAAAGAGGAAGGCCGAGAAGAAGCTGGAGGGAGGGAATTGAAATAGAACTAGAGGAAAGAGAAATCCCTCCAGGTCTATGGTTAAACAGCGAAGAATGGCGGTTAGGAGGCGGAAGGCGTCGAAGAACGCTGTAAACCGATAGTAATAGTAGTAGTAGTGTATTTTATTATCCAATATAAGCGAATGTAATGTCCAATATAAGCGAAAATATGAGGTTATCGTTGTAATTTCAGTATTTTATAAATGCTAGAATATTCCACAGAGTGATGCTCTAGCTCTGTGAAAAAACACACTTTTATTGGTACACCCGGTCTACAGTGACAATAATAATTGACCTGTCTAGCAACAATAATATTACAGCGATATTTATAAAAATAAGACAACAAAAAAATCACTTAAATCCCACAACCGGCTTGGGAAATTCAAGACATTAACAATGACCTGTTTTTAAGGTGGTGAGTAAATTTTTTGGAGAAGTGTATATTGTTAATTTCGGTATTTTATTTACACTGTTCCTTTGTCTCGTTATCATACTATTCACACTTTTAAATAATAGCCGCGCTGTTTCGGCAAATTTTCTGTAACCCAGTGATCTCATAGCATAGGTCATAGCACATTCAGCAAAAATAATACATAATAGTCTTACTATTCTATATACCGATAATTTATCAGCAAGGTGACATATTTTTAAAAAGTTTGGATACGATATTTGATATTACTATCGGCGTCGCAAAGCAAGAATGTTATGTTATGATTAGAAGGCGACTATTCTCATAATAGGTCTGGATTCTGCGTATGAAAAAAAAGTTGATTAATAGTAAGCTGAAAATTTGTTAAGAGCTTAAGGGTGTCTAGTCGGACAAACTTTGATATATGGGAACACTGGAACAGGGGAAGTTTTAATTGTGGAACAGTTTAAAAATTTGGAACGGTCAGACCACGAAAACGTCACATGTATTTAGTCCGACAGAAATTCCAATTGATTTGTTACCCTTTCATTAAACTCTCATGCAAAAAATGGGCTGCTATTTATCACCTGTCATAATTCCTGTCATTTGACATGTTCTACGTGTTCCACTCATTATCATGCCCATTTGGTGATAAATAGCATCCTGATTTTTGCATGAGAGTTTAATGAAAGGGTAACAAATCAATTCGAAGTTCTGTCGGACAAAATACATGTGACGTTTTCGAGGTCTGACCGTTCCAAATTTTTAAACTGTTCCACAATTAAAACCTCTCCCCGTTCCAGTGTTCCCATATATCAAAGTTTGTCCGACTAGACACCCTTAAGCTATTAACAAATTTTCAGCTTGCTATTAATCAACTTTTTTTTCATACGCGGGATCCAGACCTATAACCCGGACAACTAATTTCAGAGAAGTCGTCTGATGGGAAGGAAAGTACAAAATATTTTATTTTTACATTGTAATAATGACCTGAATACGTGTCAAATGTGTCAAGTGTTCTTTAAATGGATATTTTGACTCGCTATGTATGTTTATGGTATTGTTCGTAGTGAACACAAGTCCAATTTTGAAAATTTTTGTTACACATTTTTTTTGTTTCTCATAGTATGTAAGTATGTAAGAATATAGCCGAACTAATATACATACTCCCTAAAACGACCCTCAGTTCTAATTGCAAGACGCAAGAGTCTCGCAGGCTAAGTCGTGTTCTTGCTCAAGTCTTGCACGGTAAGTCTTGGTCTTGGTCTTGCTAAAATAAGGCGGTCTTGGTCTTGGTCTTGCGAAAACGCAAGAACAAGACCAAGATTGCAAGACCAAGACCGATTTTGGGCAACACTACCGCAGAAGTATAAATTAGGAGGGGAGTTAGACAAGGATGTGTTTGTTACCCCCGCTGTTTAACCTTTACTCCGACGTTATATTTAAAGAGGCACAGGATGGAGTCAAGGTGAATGGCGTAAATATCAACAGCATCAGATACACCGATGATACGGTCACAGTGTAAAGAGGGACAGTAGAACCGCTCTCCGAAAAATTGGAAGTAAAATCTGTAGTCGCGCATGGCGACCGCGCAATGTTCTTAGTCGCTTTTGCCCCGCTCTCGCATTGCTAGTCGCATAGAAACGTACAGATTTTAACAGGGAAAACCCGCATCCACCACTGGTGAATTACCAAATGCGTACTGCCGGTATTACTTCTTGAGATCAAAGCGCCGACAGAGGAGTGGTTTTACTGTGGAACCTCTATATACTGTGATACGGTATTGATTGCGGATACCGACTTTGGTCTACAACGACTCATCGACAAGACCAACTCGACCTGTGAGCAAATTGGTATGAAAATAAACATTAAAAATACCAAAGTGATGTCAATTCGAAAACAACAAAATGTGCCTCAATCTTTCACAATAAACGGGCACACTTTAGAACAGGTCAATAGATTTAAGTACCTGGGATGTTCGATCGATAGCAGCCTAAATTCTAATCTAGAACTAAGATCGAGAATAGAACAGGATAGAAAATATTTCGAAATAATCAGAAAACTGCTTTGTTATTCTCGAATAAAACTCGAGATTCGACTACGTTTATCAAAATGGTACTTCTGGTTGACTCTTCTCTATGCATTTGAGACATGGACTCTTAAAACATCGCCCGTAAATAAATTGGAGGCTTTTTAAATGTGGATCTACCAGAGAATCCTCAAAATTTGATGGACATCGCATACTTTAAACGAAGAAGTGCTGCACAGACTAGGCAAAGAACGAGAACTTTTCAACACAGTGAATGTTAGAAAAACATCATACCTAGAGCACATACTGTGAAACAATAAGTCGTCTAAGTAAATCGTCTTCGACCTGATTATTAAATCGTGCCTGCCTCTTTTCTTCTGGTCTTTGGTTATAAAGGTATTTTGACGGCTTCACCTCCAACTCCGTTCATTCTCTGTAAGTGGCCTGTTTATTTTGTCGGACGTACCAATACTAGATTCTCTATAAAGGCAGTTGAACTCAAAATTATAGCGCTTACGAGTCTACGCCATAATTCGTTTTCCTGCTCACCTTCATAAATATTAAATATATCTGAGGTCTGAGTCTGAGTATTTTACGGTCAAAACAGTCTTAACATTCTTCACAGCTTTTTGTCATCGTCCACGTTTCTGGCGCATAAGTGAGAATGGTTTATTTCTAATTCCTACTGTTTATATTAAACTCACGTGGATAATATTACTATGTCATTTATTGAAAGGATTAAAATCCATTACTTTACCAAAGTTTAATAACCTCTCAGACCAAACGAAATGCCCGTGGATCTTTATATTTACTTGTGAAATTAATAAAGGGTAATAATATCTTATGATCTGTTGACATGTTTAACAGAATTTATCTGACATGATAGATGAGATTAGCTAATATATCACAAAAATATTGGATGAACACCAACAAAATCTTATATATTAATCTAAAGTAAGTTTGACTACTCTTTGGAACATGTGGAATGTATGTTTATTAAAAATATGATAATTTTTAACAGAAACAATAAAAATACTTTCCTATATTTTAAATAACAGTGATTGGAGGAATAATTTTGAAAATAGGCACAGAAAGTGAATAAACATTTTCGAGATATTTAAAGTCTTAAAAAATTACACAGTAATAATTCAACCATGAGTACAATAACTGAAATAATTTCATATACGTTCTAAAATATGAATCTTTTAGGAATCACATAGTGAATATTGGGTGTAGCAAAACAGTAGATGATAAATTAGTACAAATGTGCACAGAAACAAAGTTTGGAGTTTATAGGATCAAAATCCCTATTAACATTTTTATGCCGTGCAAAGATTATGTTATTTTTCTATTATAAATATTTGTTCGCATACGAAAGCCACGTATCTATTTTTTTTATTACAAAATATCAAACACTTCAAAAGATATTAGAAAAATCGATTAGATCGATCATTACAAAAATCGATTTTATCTAAATATTTTGAAATCTTTTACCTCTTGGTGCTTTTTTGAAAGGCCAGCTTTTATCGAGTTTATAGTCTTTTTTCATTAGACAGTATTCTTACTTACGTATCTACTACAAATGCGTAGTGTATTTTACAAATGCTCAAAATCGCTTTCCTTTTTGTGGAATACTTATTTGGCACCGTTGTAAAAATGAAAACCGATTATTTTTGAAAATCATTGGCTTCTGACAAAATCGATTTACAGCTTCAATTTTTATATTCTTGAATTGTTGTTTGTCCGTTATTTCTACAAAATATAATAATAATAATAGTTAGCGCGTGGAGCCTAGTAGGCTCATGGCTTGATTAATCATTCTCCTCCATTCCATCCATTCTTGTCTATTGCTTTCATCCTCCAATTAGTGACGTTGAGTCTTTTTAGATCCTCTTCTACATCCACTTTCCACCTTGTTCTGGGTCGACCTCTTCTCTGACGTCCTCCTATTGTACTTGACAGTAGAATTTTCGGTAGTCTACCCTCTGGCATCCTCTGTATGTGTCCTAGCCATCTTAGTCGTTGGGTTCTTTCTATAAAATATATAATATGTCCTGTTTTATAAAACTGCAAGAGCAAAAGTCAAAAAATAGAAAAAATAAGATCTGCACATCTGGGTGGTCAAGAAATAAGCGAATCATGGCCCCTTCCAATGCAACGTCTAGCATAGGTACTGCCCGAAAATATATTTGTTTACTTCGTTATTGTAATACGTTGGAGCGTAATCATCTAAAACCCACATATTTTTGCCTGGTTGCGATATGTACCAACATTTAAATTTCTTAAGTTCGTAACAGCGACACTTCGTAACGGCGACAGTTCGTAATTATACAAATTCGTAACGGACAATTCGTAACGTCAAAATTGAATTATTCTGTTTATTTTTGTTAACGTAGAAACTGTTATTACGGTTAGAATTGAAATTATGTTTATCAATTTAACTAATCTGTATAGGGATAAACATGTTTAATACATTTTATATTTCGTGTTTCAGAATATATTAAAAGTCTTTGAACACAAACAAATATTTACATACGTACAAACTTTTAACAATATTTTTAAAAGTTCAGCCTTCTTATTGTTCCTTAAATTTGCATATACCTAGACAAAGGACGAATGAAGTAATTCGTGAAATCTTTAAGCCGACAACCGTCTTTAGACATTTCCACCTTTTTAAGTAAACATTTTGTAAAGGAAATATTATAATTACCTGTTATTATAATAAACCTTGTGATTGGTTATAGCGTTGAGGTATTCAATCAACGGTTATAGTTGATAAGAGGGATGGCTTCAAATAATATAACACGAATCATTCTTCAAACATAATTTGAGAAACATTAGTGACCTTGTAACTAGTCTCTACTATAGAGTTTTCTGAATGATTAATGTTCGACGTTACGAATTGTCCGTTACGAATTTGTATAGTTACGAACTGTCGCCGTTACGAATTTGTATAGTTACGAAATGTCGCCGCTACGAATTGTCGCCGTTACGAACTGTCGAGGTTACGAATTTTCCTTTACAATTTGTCCGGCTACGAACTGTCGCGTTACGAGATGTTATGGAACCCTGCGGAATATAATCTTTTGGATTTCATACAATTAAATAGGTTTCTGTCGACGCTGATTTGTATTTAGGTCTTAAAATATTCGTCAGTTTTTTGGTCATACTAGGTTTAACTGTAGCCACTGATAATCCTGTGTAAAAAGAACGGCAACTCCGCTAAAGGTTGTGTTTTTTACTCTCTCCTGTACTTTTCAAATAATTTGTTTTTCCTCTTGTCTATGACCTGCATGTCGTGTACTTCTTGGCATATATTGTTATATCCGTTTTTAAACTGCGGAAAACACATGAGTATATTTATACTGCAAATCATCCTTCTTTAACTTTTTCCTTAAATCGCAATAGAAAAAATTAACAAAACAAATACAATAAATCGACAACAAAGATAATAAATCGAAAGATGCTGGAGATGGATGCAAGTTAGCATATAGTGCAAACCGATGGATTTTAAGTTAGTATTAGTACGAACATTTAGGAATGGAACAATAATTGGAAGGAACATCTAGAAAAGATAAGCAGCAGAAATGTTAGAATAATAATAGCTGAGTACAACGTGATTATAATAATATGGTCTAGGCCCTACAGGTAGGGTTTGCTGAACAGGAAAGCGAAGAATTTTAGAGCGCTGTTGATTGCCAGATGTTCTAGATTCATGTAGACGAAAAGTGGAGACTTTGTTGGATATGATTTTTTGAATAAACATTGGTAGAGAAGGAGCGGGATTAGAAAGAGTTCATAGAGGTTGGGCGATGGGAATAAGAAATGATGAAGTAAATAATGTGACTGATTTTGCAGTGGCCTGGGATTTGGCTATGATTAATACGTTATTTATGAAGACTGAAGACCAGTATGTTATCTAAAGCAGCAGGAGAAAGAAATGTAAGATAGAAGGTTAATAGTAAGTCAAACCTATCGAAGTAAGAATTTCACGAAATGACAAAGGTATCCACAAAGACAGCACGATGGAATTAATTTCTTATAAAATAATTCAATGCTCAATAATAAAATAAGGCGTCGCTGGTATTGTGGAACAACTTAAAAGTTTCCGCTGTAAAATTTAAATTTTGACTATGAGTTACCCTCTTCAATGATGGTTGAACTATAATTACTACTAAAACTATAAATGACCGCCATTTCTATTTCACGCAGTTATTGAAGAATACTCGTTCTTCAGTAAATTGTGGTAAAAAAGCAGTTTGACTCGCATAAATGTAAAAGAACAGACAGAAGACACCAGTTCTTTGGATATATACAAAATTTGAAACGGTATTAAAATGTGATATTTCGTACATCGACAACAACAAAATAATATACAACGTACTACAACGCTATGGAGTATAAATTATGCATTATACTCGTAGTTTCAGTCATCGTTAGTACAAAATATGTCTTAGTGTATGCCGATAAACATTCAACAGTTGTCACTTTTTTATGCAACGTAAGTCAGTCTAATTGACATGCTAGTTATGCACATATTCGCTACATATGGCTATTTAAGTCAATAACTTTTCGAGTATCAATGATATAGAGAGTTTCTAACCTCATGTTGGTCACACTTTAGACATTTTTCATGTTTCGTGACCGACCTTAGAAATTATTGTTTGTAATTGATTTTGCATCATATTTCAGAAGTTTATTGGTTATATTTTAGGTCACACTAAGAAAAATATGAGACAGATTTAAACAGAGATCCAATTAGTTAATAGACAGAGGTTTATAAGAAATACAAATGCAGAATATACATACATACATACATAATCGATTGCCTCTTATACCCATAGGTGTGTAGACTTCCTTTATATGCTACCCTCTGCAAATTTACGCCACTTCTTCTTATCTGCTGCTTTTGTTTTTTGCCACGATGTTCCTCTTTTCTTAAGTAGTATGTATTTCGTTTACACTAGTGTTCCAGCTTTTCCTTGGTCTGCCCCGCGTGCTTTTACCTACTGATTTGGCCCCATGCTGTTTTCACTTGTCTGTCACCACTCATTCTTATCATTTGTCCAGCCCATTTTAACTTCTTTTGTTCAACTTTTTCCTTGAGCGATTTTACCTGTAGTTCATGTCTCATATCTTCGTTTCTTCTTTTGTCTAATCTTCTTACTCCCACCACTTTTCTTAAGTATCTCATTTCTGTAGCTTGTAATCTTTTTCTTTGTCTGTCATTCAGTAACCAGTTTTCTGCCCCATATATTGTAATTGGCATATATACGGTTTTCTAGACTGTCATTTCTGTTTTAATCGATATTTCGTTTTTGTTTAGGAAATTTTTATACAGTGAATAATAAGTTCTCGTTGCCAATTTTATTCTGTTTCCAATTTCATCTTCTTGTGTCATCTTTGTTGTTTAATATTATTCCCAAATACTTAGAGGTCTACTTGCTCAATTTTTTGCCCTTCGATTTCAATATTTAGATTTACTTCTTTGTTGGCTATTGTGATTACTTTCGTTTTCTCCATATTTATTATTAAGTTACGGCTTTTTAGTTCCTCTGCCCAGATTCTTATATTATCTGCAAAAGCCTTTTCAGTTCTTGCAACTAAAACAATGTCATCAGCAAATGCGCAGGCTTCAATTTTTATTTGTTACAGATTTCTATATCCCATAGCGTACTTTTTATTTTTTTTTTCAACACTTTTTAATTACTTCAATCATAACAGAAATAAATAACAGTGGGCTCAGCACTCCACCTTGTCTAACCCCGTTGTTATTAGAAAATTCGCCTGAGATTAGGTTACTTGTCGTCACCTGGTTTTTTGTGTTGATATACAAACTCTTTATGGCACGTACGAGTTCTTCATCTACTTCCTTGTTTATCAGATTTTGCCATATTCCTTCTCTATTGACCATGTCAAACGCCTTTTTCATATCTAAGAACGCCAGGTATAGTGTATCGTTTTTTAACATTGTTTTATCAGTGATTTGCTTTTCAGTGATATTAAGTCAATAACTTTTCGAATATCAATGATATAGAGAGTTTCTAACCTCATGTTGGTCATGTAGATATTTTTCATGTTTCGTGATCGACCTTAGAAATTATTGTTTGTGAATTGATTTTGCATCATATTTCAAAAGTTTATTGGTTTTATTTTAGGTCACTTTAAGAAAAATATGCAAATCAGAAATAAAGAAGGTATTGAAAGACATGAAAAACAACAAATCGCTTGGAAAAGACGAAACAACTGCAAAGATGTTGAAATATGGTGGAAAAGTGGTAATTAATACTCTCCATTCCCTTTTTAACAAAATATTAAAAGAAAATAGAATCCCAAACAACTAGAAGGAATCTATAACCATTATCCTACACAAGAAAGGCGGAATGGGACGTTTCGATGCCGCCGGTTCATCGCCGGCCGTTTCGATGCCGCCGGTTCATCGCCAGTCAATTTCATTGCCGTCATATCTCGCATTTCCTAGAATTTCTAATTAATACTAAAAATAACTAATAATTGTAACTATCGAAAATTCGGAAATATATCAGATAGCGATTAATTGACTGGCGATGAATCGGCCGGCATCGGCATCGAACTGGCGGCATCGAAACGGCGGCGATGAAACGTCTTAGACCCCAAGAAAGGGGACAAAGCAACAGATATAAAAACTACCGTTCTATAACACTCCTCTATGTACTGTATAAACTCCTAACAAAAATTTTAATCAATAGATTAACGACAAAATTGGACGGATATCAGTCGAAAGAACAAGCTGATTTTAGAAAGGGATTTAGCACAAGTGTCCATTTATTAAGTATGAAAATCCTTATAGAACGAGCAAATGAATACCACATTCCTCTATATATCGAGCTCATAAATTTCGAAAAGGCTTTCGGCAGTGTCGAACATTGGGCAATGAAAATTCCTTTAATTAACAGCAGAATTGACCACAGATATACAGACCTAATAGCCAATATATTATAATATAAGGAAGACAAAATATATTAAAGTACACTAAACAGCAAAATTAACGCACCACCTTAAAAATAGGGCATCTTTAATGTTTCGAATTTCTTATTTAAGCGATAATACCTTGTAATATCCCACGGTTCTTATTACTACGGTTGCCCAGATCGACTAAGGGAGCGTTCAAGTATTACGTAACGCGATTTTTGAAGATTTTTTACACCCCCCTCCCCCTACGTAACGCACAAAAATTGCGTAACGCAATTTTTGAAGATTTTTGACCCCCCCCCCCCAACCTGCGTTACGTAAAACTTGAACGGCCCCCTAACCAATGAACATTAAGGGTGCGATTTCGTCACGAGTGTACTGTCATTTAAATCGTAATATGATTTTTTTCGAATCCTGAGAAAACTAATAAGTATTTTAGAAAAATTTAAACGCAGAATGAAAGATTACGTTATTACCGAGGACCGAAAATCCCTTAGAGTAAATAAAAAGTTTCTTTTGAATGAAATATTTGCAATTAAAAATCACTCTTCTCTTTTATTTTGAGCCCTGTAACTTATTAAGATAAACATTATAGAAGTTTTCTGGGACTTTCGGCCCTCGGTAATAATGTAGTCTTTCATTCGGCGTTTAAATTTTTCAAAATTATTTATTAGTTTTCTCAGGATTCGAAAAAAAAATGAATTCATTTAAAACACATTGAGAATTTTGACGTGCGTCAAAATTTTGCCTTTTGCTCCTTCCCCTTAATCGGTATTTATATGTCTTTGATATATGGAAAATAGTCAAGATAGTTAAGAAATAAAGATGTTTAGTGGATTATAATACCTAATTATAAAAAACTGTTAATAATTTATCCATGCAATATTTACGAAAATCTAGGACTTCAATCTCCATTCTACACTGAAAATTTGTCGATAAATTTTCATTAATACTGGATTAACTATTGAATACATACTATCCTTAGAGGTCAGCTAGGATTATGTGAATTAGAATTACTTGTATAATTTATTGTAAGAATTTAAATAATAGGTACCTAATAAATTTGGCCACACTACAGCTTGTACCTGGCATTCTAAAATATCATCAACATTATTATTACATAATGAAATTTTAACGTTTTCTACCTTATAAATATATATTCTTATTTAAACTCCTACAATAGGTACAATGTACAACTTTCATGAATAATTCAAAATAAGTTTTTACGGGAAACAACACCAAAATTACAGATACAAAAATATAAAGTAAACTAGGATATACCGGGTGGTGAATTGGAAAACGGGCCATAGGAAACTCAATGTAAAATTCTAAACTGTTGAATTCCTGCTTCTCTAATTATATTTTACATCAAAAGACATTAGAAACTATGTGTAGAGGATTGAAATCTGTATTGAAAACAACTGTTAAAATTGTTGTACGAATTAAACATATTCCAAAATTTTGTAAAAATGCGTAAAAATACGTTTTTCAGCCCAAAATTAGGCCACACACAGTGCAATAATGTGTCACAATGAAGATTATTTTCACATTTTTGAAATGTCAATATTTTTATTTTATCATTAAAAGCAATACAGTTGATAAGATACCCTCAGCTGCGGAGAAAGTATTACATAATAATAAAGATTTTTTATTCAGTCAATGGTGTGAGCACTGTCAGTTAAATAGTAACGTGTGGCCTAACTTTTACACACATACCTACTGTGGCAAATGTATTATATTTTTCAAAATTTTGGAATGCGTTTAAATAGTAGAACAATTTTAACTTTTCATTTTAATACAGATTTCAATTCTCTACAAATATTCTCTCATGACTTTTGATGAAAAATAATTAGGAAAGCAGGAATTCAACAGTTTAGAATTTTACATTGAGTTTCGTATGGCCAGTTTTACGATTCACCACCCGGCATAAGATACAATGTGTATTATTTGTCTTATTATTTATAGCCCAGTAAATGAACGGGAAATTCGGCGATACCGTGTAATTTTCAGGGGCAACTCCGAATTGCATGAAAATTTGGATTTAGGTTCTACTTACCCTCCACTTCAAAGTTGAAATTGTGCCGTTGGTTGCTTTTACTTGGGGGGTGACAGTCACCCCTTCTCGGGGGTGAAAAAACATACGTTCGAGATAAGACCGGAAATGGATAAATGGACTGATTTTAAGCAACTTTTGTTCTATAGAGTTTTTTACGTAAGTCAATACTTTTCGAGTTATTTGCCATTGAATATGTTGATTTTTCGACAAAAAAACTACGTTTTCAGACGGTTTTTCGCAAATAACTCAAAAAGTAAATATATTATGAAAAAAATATCCTTAGCAAAAGTGTAGCTTATAAAAAACCCAAAAAAATGGTGTATCAGTAAAGTCTATCAATCAAATAAAAACAAAGTTGTAGCTCATGAAAAATACGTTCTTATTCGTCTAATTCCAAATCGAATATTTCAAGGTGAAATCACCGAAAAATTAAGCACTTTTCAAGAAAAACCCATTTAAACTTTTTTAGAGTGTTAATAAAAAGAGTTGTTTTAATTGTTAACAAAAGTTTTAGCATTAAAAATAAGCGAGTTGCGCTCAAAATAAAGTTGGCCCCCTTTTTTTTTTGTAAAAAATCATGAAAATCTCGCCGTGTTTAGCTCTCCAAATTAAATTAATCGCTACCGCTTTACAAACAATTTACTCACCTATCTATTTTTTATATGATCTGTCAGTCTCACCGGTTTAAAGTGTTTATTTTTGAAAGGGTTATAATTGAGAAAGCTTGAATGGGTCCCTAATCACGAGTGTATGCAAATATTGAACAGCCATATCTTAACCAATTTTTGTCTTACGGAGAAACAAAATGAAACTAGCATATTTATAATAGCAAAACCTACATTTTTTACTCTTTAAGATTTTTCTTGTCACTAATATTTTTTAAGTTATTTTGAAAAAATGAAATTTTTCAAAAATTTAGAAATTTTTTTTTTACTATAAAACCAAAAGTTTTCAAAAATAAACACTTCAAACCAATCAAACTTACAGATCATATAAACAATACACATACAGTTAAAATATATGGTAAAACCAAACGATTAATTTCATTTAGGGTGCTAAATAGAGGGAGGTTTTCACGATTTTTTTTACCAAAAAAAGGGGCCAACTTTTTTTTTAGTGTAACTCGTTTTTTTTATGCTGTAAACTTTTGTAAAAAACAAATAATAACCTTTTTTTCGATACTTTGAAAATGTTAATAAGGTTTTCCCGAAAAACTCTTCTTTCTTCGGTGATTTCGCGTTGAATTATTCGATTTGGAATTAGACGAATAAGAACGTATTTTTCATGAGCTACAACTTTGCTTCTACTCAATTTGTAGACTTTACTGGTACACCATTTTTTTCGTTTTTTTATAGGCTACACTTTTGCTAAAAATATTTTTTTCGATAAAATATTTACTTTTTGGGTTATTTGGGAAAAACGGTCTGAAAACGTAGTTTTTTTGTCGAAAAATCAACATTTTAAATCGCGAATAACTCGAAAAGTATTGACTTACGTAAAAAACTTTATATAACAAAAGGTGCTTAAAATAAGTCAATTTATCCATTTCGGGCCTTTTTTTAAACACGCGTTTTTCACCCCCCGAGAAGGGGTAAATATCACCCGCCAAGTAAAAGCAACCAACGGCACAAATTCAACTTTGAAGTGGAGGGTAAGTAGAACCTAAATCCAAATTTTCATGAAATTCGGAGTTGCCCCTGGAAATTACACTCCAAAACGGTCATTTATTGGGCTATTAATAATAACACAAATACTACACATATACACAATAACACACATTCAATGATCGAAAATCATTTAAAATATGGGATTCTGTACTCGTGTGACGTAAAGTCAAAAATTGAAGTCTCCCCACCACCGTCGATCTGGGCAACCGTAGTATGTCTAAGAACCGTGGTAATATCCTATGATAATATCTTGACAGTTTGAACATTTAATTTAAGCGGTAGGCAATGTTTATTTGTAAAATAAATTGTTTTTGATTTTTTGACAGCCGTTAAATGTATTTTGAATTAAATAAATTACATACATTCTTCTTTTTGTGTCAATTAATTTAATTCAAACAGAATTTTTTTGACACCCTGTATAAATGTTAACTTTTATATTACTGAATAAGGAATTATTGAATAAGCTTTCAAATAAAGTACACGACCCTTATTCTCATTTAAAAAACCATTGAGTACGTCATTACGCCCAGATGGATGACGTAACTAGTATGATATTTATATATGTTAAAAAATAATAATTTAAAAATAAAAATCGACCTGTTTCGGGATTTTTCCTTAAAGTGGCCGCACATTAGTTTAAATGCTGAAAACGTGGTCATGAGGTAAAATAAAAAGTCCCTACTTAGGGATTACAGTTGTTTTCTCATAATAGTCTAAGAGCTAGAGCCGTAAAATCATCGTCATAAGTAATATGGAGTTTGGCATGTGAAATGTGTCTATTGTATATTGATAATTATGACCCCTTTCAGGCTGACACCTCAGTGGATACAGGAAGTAGCAATAAGGGATGAAAGGGGAAAGTTAGTGTAGTCTTCAAAGGTTTTCACCTCCTATTTTGTTAAACCTCCATCGATTTGCATGAAAATTGGTGACTAGTTAGAACATAACTCAGGAAATAAAAATGATTTGGTGCCAACTTGCACTTTTACCCTGGGGGTGGATACCACCCCTTCTCGGGGGTGAAAACGATTTTATTAAAATTAACTCCACAAATCAATAGAGGGACAAATTATAAGTAACATTTTTTATATCATGTTATTAAAATAAATCAACACTTTTTGAGTTATTAAAGATCGGAGATTTGTCTGTTTAAGAGCACATGCGTGAAGTTACGGATGATAAAAAGAACATATTAATTAATTGTATGTTACTAAAATATTATTTTTATATTATTTCGATATTATAAATTTATCAAAAGTGTATTCGAATATGTCAAATGTACCCATTATTGGACACCCCCAGTTTCTGGACATATTCAGTTTATAATGAAAAAAAAAATATTCAATTAAATATCGAAATAATATAAAAATAATATTTTACTAACATACAATTAATTAACATGTTCTTTTTATCATCCGTAACTTTACGCATATGCTCTTAAATAGATAAATCTTTGATCTTTAATAACTCAAAAAGTATTGATTTCTTTGAATAACATGATATAACAAATTTTACTTACAATTTGTCCCTCTATCGATTTGTGGGGTGATTTTTAATAAAATAGTTTTCACCCGCGGGAAGGGGTGGTATTCACCACCAGGGTAAAAGTGCAAGTGGCACCAAATCAGTTTTGTTTCTTGAGGTATGCTCTAACTAGTCATCAATTTTCATGCAAATCGATGAAAACCTTTAATGACTGCACTAACTTTCCCCTTTCATCCCTTATTGCTACTTCCTGTATCCACTGTCATCCTGATAGGGGTCATAACTGTCAATATACAATGGACACATTTCACTGGAAAAACTCCATATTACTTATGACGATGATTTTTCGGCTCTAGCTCTCTGTCTATAATATCGTAGAGTCGTAATACGTAGGTATAAGTATCAGACCGGATCTATTCTTATTCATAACTCCGGGACAAGTGAACCATGTACGGTACGGCATGTTCACCGGCCGGCAGTGAAAGTCAAAAAGAACGCGTATATTTAAAACGCTGTAAAACGTTTTGTAGTTGATCAATTTTATTGCTGTAAATCACGTTCTTCTTTTTCAAGTATGTATTAATATAAGATAAAAGTTAATTAAAGATTTGATAACAATAAATGCATAAAATTTGTTAATGAAAAAAATAAACTTGAAATAATCAAAATTTCATAAAAATAAATATGTACATTGAGAAGGTACATAATTATGCATAATTCTGCGATTAATATTTAATAATATTAAAATGTACAGTGAGAAGATAGATAATCACATTGGTTTAGCTGCCTTTAACTGCCTATACATTGCTGGCAGTTGTTTGAATACAAAAGGGTGAAATGACACATACTACATGATTCTGGCGATTGTTGCGTGTGTATGGGCGGGTGTAATAGGTTTTAAATATTGTACTTTAAAAAGAAGATGTATTATCAACAATTTCAAAATTCCCTTATTATATAAAATTTCAAACAAATACGCTTTCGGCCATATTGGATCTGCCATTTTTTTAAGTAATATTAGATTTCTAATCAGCGACCATAAACTACCAAATTTGACAAAAAAAACTGCGATTTTGATTGGTATTTTCAATTTCTTTTCGCTATGTTGGATCCGTCATTTTGGTTTTCAAAAAAAAAATGTCAGACTCGTAATCAGCGATGCCAAAAACCCTTAAGTACGAAAGTAATTCCGAAGCGTATGAACAATATGTTCATGACCTTTTCGGCATTTGGAACCACAGTGCGCCGGTTTACGAAATGTCGAATTTATTCCTTTCATTTACACGATACTGTATACAGTGATGAATGAGCTAATGACCGGCAGAATAACGCAAAAGATGGAAAACACAACAATACATTGCGAAGTAAAGAGAGATGAAACTAGTAGAGGTGGAAATGATCGGTATAAACGTAGAAATTAACATTACATTACATAGATTCCCACCTTTAGACGTCTGTGACGGGATATTTTATAAAATTCTCCTGTCACAATGACAGTTGTCATATTCCTTCGATACGTCTAACGGTGGGAAACTATGTAATGTAATGTTAATTTTTACGTATATACAGATCATTTCCACCTCTACTAGTTTCATCTCTCTTTGCTTCGCAATGTATTATGCTTTCCATCTTTTGCGTTATTCTGCCGGTTTAGCACTCTCAAAACTGTATACAGGGAGATTGATTAGTGTGATAAATCTCCGTAGATCCGATATATTAATAGCAATAAAAGTTAATAACAAACATTTTAGCCACCTTTGTGCTTCACATTGCAAAATTAGTTAGAATGTTACAGGATGTGTTCGATAACACAGTGGCAGACCAAACTTATTTTTTTTTAAATGGAACGCCCTATATTTTATTTTAAATTCGAAATCCTGTTAACTTCTCAATCACAAAAATATAAAGGTTTGTTATGTTATACAGGGTGTTTACAAAGTTATAACCAATTTTATATGAAAATTGTAACAAGTTCAACTTCCTGTATAAATAAAAATAAGCAAAACAGGAAAACAGCAATAGTTTATTAATGCCATATTTTTTTACCTATTGTCAAAATTTTCAAGAATGATTGATATTGCTAATTTTCTTTATATCAAATACAGGGTGAGTCAAAACGCAAGTACATTATTTTCTCAGTAATTTTAAATGGAACACCCTGTATTTTATATCACGATTGAAAAGTACCATCCCTGTACTTTAATTTTTAGATAACATTCCCTATGTCTAAATTTATTAGTTTTCGAGATATTTTCATTTTTCAATGGACCAGTAGCGTGGCCACCCAAATCACCAGAATTTAATAAACTGGACTGATTTTTTTGGGGTACGTTAATAATGAAGTTTATAAAATACCTCCAACAGCAAGAGATGAGATGAAAATAGAATACAAAGTTTATTTCGATGTGTTAATTTACAAATGCTTTCAATGATCGGTTTTAGGCGTGCATAAATGTGTTAGGAGGTGATTTTGAACACCTTATGTAATTAAATATTAAAAATATTTTATTAAAAGTAGCTTCTAATTTTTTCAAACATGTTTTTTTTGCAAAATATATTACTGATAAATTATTTTTCATTCTTTATTTGTTACATTGTTACATTTACATACAAAAGTAGTGTTTAATGGTCTTCACAAAATGTTGTATTTTGTGTTTGTGTGTTTTTTGTAAAATTTATTACTAATTTTCTTTCTTTATTTGTTACATTTACATAAAAAAGTAGTTTTTAATTGTTTCAAAAATGTTGCATGTTGTGGTTGTGTTTTTTTTTTTGTAAAATGTATCACTAATACATTATTTTTATTTCTTTATTTGCTACATTGTTACATTGATCACCGGATTAATAATCAGTAATCGTCAATTGGCAATTCTGTTATGGCTTACTTCAAATTTAGATAATAGTCCAATCATCTGGTCTTTCAATAGGGGTTAGCCGGGAAAGTTTAGCGGAAGTTTTGCAAATTGGTAGTCTTATAGATTTTGAGGTGCTCTATCCGAATTTTCACCGTGCAACCTCTTTTTGACCTAGGAAATGGCACCATTTTGGGAAAAATGGTACCAAAAACTGGTTTTTTGCAAATATCTTCTTACCAGTCGATTTTTCGACAAAAATAGTTCTATACAAAATTATTCTGCGGAAAATTTGCAACATTTTATGTTCAATTAATTTTTTTCGTCAGACGAATAGTTTCGGTGTAAGAGCGCCGCGAATGTGATCACGACACTCCTATTGGCAGAAAACTCATTTCCACACCACCATTAGGTAGAGCAATGGCGCGTTTTTTTTTCTCGTGGTATCCCCAGTAGGCCTAGTCCACCTGACGCACTTATCGTGCTATCTAACGCATCTTTCTTCTGCGTTTTGCTGTCCCTGATGGACCGGGTTCACCAGGTTCAGCAGTTTCAACAGGTTCTTCGACGTTGGAAGTGCGCGATTCTTCGGTTATTTCTTCTACGGAATCCGCTTCCGCTTCAAGTTCAGCCTGAAATGTTTCAAGAATATTTTCGGTCTCGTCCTCTTCGTCGCTGTCTTGTACTCGAGTCTCTAAATTCGAACACGCCTCATTACAATTTATGCACATCGTTGAGCACTTTAGCCCAGCCTTTCTGCATCCGCATGCTCCTTGACATCCTTTTTTGCATTTGCAAGAAATAAGTTTCAATAAACTTTCCGGAGCAGGAGGCCGCAGTGTGGTGACAGGAATCAGTCCGTTGATACTTTTTTTCCATCCCCATTGTTCGGCATTCTTTTCCACCCCATACCACTGCTGGACTTGGTGATATGCGCGGAACGAATGTTGTCTTGCTGCCGCTTTTGTTGGAGGTAGTGAGGCGATATTGAATTTATTTTTATATGCTGATCTCATAAAACACTGATACCTATAGTCATTCAGCGATATAGTCTTGTTGTTACTGTAACCGTATACAGCTGTAACGAGAAATTGTTCTCCTACTTCAGCGATAGTTTCTGGGTCGGCATCTCGGTCTTTGAATACTGCGATAAGCTTCGCCAGTTGCGGATTCTTTTTCAATGCAGTCATGTATTTGATTTTTCCTTGATTGAATAATGCTGATGTGGTGTCACATCCACTAAAAGCGTGCAAAAACAGTATGTTATCGGCGGTTGATTTGTCTGTGATGCATTGTGCTGAATAGATCTGTTGCAACGTTTTTCCTCTTCCGGGTTTTAAAAGATATGTGTTTGGGCGTGTGCATAATGCAACCAATAAAATAAGAAGGTCCGTGTCTTCACCAACAACTATTGCGGAATCGAATGCAGATGAAACGCTGTTTGCCGTTGTTACGATTAATACATCTGCATCTTCTGTGGCTTGCTTGATCGTGAAGTTTGCAGCTTCAAATTTTAATTTCAACATTTCAATCAGGCGGTTTTTGTTCTTATCATTGGCCAGAAATTTCTCTTGTGACACGGTCGGAACCATTGTTTCGTCGAAAAATATGTCCACCGCAGCATGCATCCGTGATCTTCATGATCGCTCCGCGTATTTCGTACCACGGTTCTCAGCATTTTCGGGATATCCATCAAACACGATGATAGCATTCGAAGTATAGTGTGATTGAACGAATGCGACATAATTATCACAAATGGACGAAAATGGTTCGCCACGATTCCAGACAACCCGGTGTAATAAGTAGCCTCCATCGATAACACACATGGCGGATCCAAAGTCGATATCATTAGGGCATTGATTAAATGCCTTGTACAGCGCAGATTTAACGCACTTGCGCATAATGCCTTGTTCATTGAAGAGCGACAATGGAAATGGAGCAAGTTCGAAGGTGAGGAAGTTTCGCAGTTCTTCATGAGATTTCTTCGTTATGCACATTCTCTGAAAAATTGCTAATGGATCAATCGTGACTACGTCTTCTTCTATCCGAATGCTAGCATTCATGACGCTAAGTGGAATTACTCTGTCATTTCGTTTGAATTTAACAGTGTTGAAGTCTCCACCAATGATTTTTGAAAGACCCGCTCTACCGAGTTCTTGTGCCATATGAGGATTAATTTTCTCAGTTCCGGAAATTCCGGTGCTGATCGACATGATTTCTTCTATTTCAGGAAAAAGATTATGTTGGGCGAACCAATCCGTCAATTTTTCGACGTCAATGTTGTCACGACTGATTCGCGAGCCTCTCAGATCAACATGCTGCTCGGAACTTGCAAAAGCTACATTGCAGAATTGTTCAATCCCTTCACAAACGTTGTGTAGAAATACCATCCCTAAAGTCCACATTGTAAGCACGCTGTCCCTGACTCCTCGGCCATGAGTACGGCCACCGATGCACTTCATTGTCCTCATCAGCGATTGTTCAATAGTCATATCTGACCACGTACCACACCAAAACTTATCGGATCGTCGGATTGTAAACCATCCTTTGGTAGTAAATGACTCATATTCATCAGCAGTCATTTTTTCTTCCAAACTATACATATCTTGCAGATACAAATGGCAAGACTTGGCATATAAAAAGTGGCCACTGGCATGGAAGTAGGGCAACATTTTATGGATGGTGTCAAGATGTAGATGCCAATTACCCATTCTTTCTGCCTCGATGAATTGTTTCAGCAGCGTAACCATCCGAAAGTATTGAACCCATAACTTTGCCGTAGCGCCGCGTTGTTCGAATTTCACCAGCTGCTCTTCAAATTTATTAGCAAGTTGCTTGTAGCATTCTTCTTGATCTGCCTCGAGTACCACTGTCCTGTCCAAGTTGTATAAAATGTCTTCTAGTTCTTGACGCTCATCAGGTGTAAAATCAATTGACTGCATGACAATTTTTGCAATCGCAAGATGAGTCAACGTATGTGCTCTGACTGCGCGTGCATATGCATGTCCAGCCATAATTTTATCGATGGAATTAAGGGCATAAATTGTGTTGAAAAGCTCTTTCAAGCCGCTACCAGCCATTATGTACCCGATAGATCCCATGAACGACATTAACAAATGAAATCCACCAAGTCTCACAACGACGTTACTTAATTTTGTATCATCACCACTCGTTGAAACAATGTCTCGCGCTTTAATATATAACGGCTGGTCAAATGTAACGAAGCAAGTTTGCTGATTCAAACACTCAGATTTCTCGGCAGCAGAACAAAGAACCGTGTAAATTGTATCGTAATTCCCCGGAGGAGCATTTATAAAAGGCAGACATGCTACGAACGATTTCTGGAAAGAAAGGTCTGCAGTGGCTTGATCCATGAACCCGCCCCATCCAGGTATGTTACCCAGATTAGCCCATTTCCCGTATAACCATAATAAGTCTGTTGCGGACGGAATTACCACGTTCGGTACCAAACGAATGCTGTCCAGGTTTCGAATTTCGATAGCTTTCGAACCTAGAACACTTTTTTTTTCGAATGTTTTCAGTGCGACACTACCAAATTTTCCAATTGTTTGAGCAGACGGCATTTTCTTCAGACGTTCGATTTTTTGATCCGGAGCGATAGCGGTTGCAGGAGTTATACATTGAATGCCCCCCATAGCATGAAAAGTGTTGTAACCATCTATTGTTCGTGTGTTAAAATCTGCGTTATCAAAAACAAATTGAGAAAACGCAAAATCCTCGATACCCAACGATGGCCGCATTATAGTAGAGACTTGAAAAAGCATTGCTTCGGTGTATGAAGCACAATAGCCAAGAGATGATAACGTGTCTATTAATCGCCGTGATCCATACTTTTGGTACAAAAATGCCGCTACACCAATTTGCATCGGCGATAAAAAAGATTTTGGCCTTACTGCGGCAATCACGCAATGCGCCAGAGCAGTACTTTTAGTCTTCCATTTTTCTAAAGACGAACGTTTATTTTTCAATATAACGTCGTCCAGTAGGGTGCGTAAAGTTTCAGGTACATCCGAAGATACTCCCTGAAGAAAATTATCTGATGGCGGATAATGCGTGGTATCGTAAACCTTAGAGCGGATGTCGTCTACAATGATTACCGCAGCAGTTTTTACAATACGCATCCGTTCTTCTTCCTCGTTGAACGATTTTTGGCTATACTAGGCATCTGTTAATACTTTGTATCCTGTGTTTCGAAAGCAGACCACAGGGGACTTGTTCGCAGAAAATGCAATAACAATATCGTCACCATATTTCTTCAAAAGTTGCGCCTTAACAGTCTTCGTGTGCGGACGATAATCGCCTTCAATTTTATCCATGAGTTCTTCCAGAGAAAACTGACATTCTTCATAATTTGCCTCAAGATGAGAGTAAATATACTGCATCGCAGTATCGATTTCGCTCGCATGCGGACCTCTTTTTCTATTGGTTTCTCCAGAAGATGGTGCGTGATACAACTTTTTCATGCATGCGATATGATACAGTCCATCAGCTGCGACTAGATCGTGAATTTGTTCAAGACGCTCAACAATCTTTCGACCCCAATCATCGTTACGTTCTCTAGCGAGTTGTATAATAGTGTCTTTCATCGATATCTTGCGCACATTGTACACCATCTTACGAGCACGCTCACGAGGGCCTAGCTTCTGTAACTTTTTCATTAGTTCTGTTACTACAGCCGCACACAGAAAACAATGATTTTTAAATGAAAATGTCGAGACACTAGATCGCCGTTGTGGAGGAGAGTAAGCGCTAACACCTCTACGTAGAAATGCAGCGATTAATTTATCGTTATTATATTGCCTTCGACACGCTTCGTGAACCTGTATCGAAGTTAGTCCTTTGAGGAGGTCCTTTTTACCATCCTTTCTTTTAATACTGGATTGGCGAAATGTCTCCAACCCTTTTTCCTTAACTTGAGTCACTGCACTTTCAGCTAAAGGATTCTCGCAAATAAAACAGTTTTTTTTCTCGGTCGCCATGTCTCTGAAAACGATACACACGCACAGAAAGACGTACTCGAACTGAAGCCCAACGGCAGATGTCTGCTAGAGAAGGGGACAAGGCCGAAGGGAAGGGCCTTTTATACCTGCGTTTTAACAATAGACCGTTGGGAGCGCTCAGGGGTCGGTTTATGACGCGGAGTGGAAGATTTTTCACCAATGCGTGTATTGCGGTTACATTGTCCGCGCTCTTACACCGAAACTATTCGTCTGACGAAAAAAATCATTTAGACATAAAATGTTGCAAATTTTCCGCAGAATAATTTTATATAGAACTATTTTTGTCGAAAAATCGACTGGTAAGGATATATTTGCGAAAAACCAGTTTTTAGTACCATTTTTCCCAAAATGGTGCCATTTCCTAGGTCAAAAAGAGGTTGCACGGTGAAAATTCGGATAGAGCACCTCAAAATCTATGACTACCAATTTGCAAAACTTCCGCTAAACTTTCCTGCTAATACTGCCAGATGATTGGACTATAAATTTAGACACCTAAAATAATTTGCTCTGAAAAATGAAAATATATCGAAAAATAATAAATTTGGACATAGGGGATGTTATATAAAAATTAAAGTACTTGTTACTTTTCAGTAATTATATAAAATACAGGATGTTCCATTTAACATTACTGAGAAAATAATGTACTTGCCTTTTGACTCACCCTGTATTTGATATAAAGAAAATTAGCAATGTCAATAATTCTTGAAAATGTTGACAATAAATAAAAAAATATGGCATTAATAAACCATTGCTGTTGAGCTTATTTTTTTTTATACAGGGAGTTGAACTTGTTACGATTTTCATACAAAATTGGTTATAACTTTGTAAATACCCTGTATAACATAACAAACCTTTATATTTTTGTGATGGAGAAGTTAACAGGATTTGGAATATAAAATAAAATATAGGGTGTTCCATTTAAAAAAAACATAAGCTTGGTCTGCCACTGTGTTATCGAACAACCTGTAACATTCTAACTAATTTTTTAATGTTAATCTCAAAGTTGGCTAAAATTTTTGTTATTAACTTTTATTGCTATCTATTACTATAGCGGATCTATTGAGCTTTACCCCACTAATCAATCACCCTGTATGTATGTAAGTGTTTAAGTACCTTTTTTTGTCACTTATATAGTATTGAATACACTTATAACAAACGAAAATATACTGGTCATTATTTTCTATAACTGCAGCACTATATTTACATCATAAAAATACATAGACTTAAATACAAAAGTGACTAGTTATGGACATTTTATGGATTAATTTTCATTCTATTATTAGCAACGCGACAATTTTTTCAATTATGACTCTACCAACTAGGGTAAATTATCTGGCTAATTATTAAATGACTTTTTAATAATGATTATGGTTGTTACGCGATGAGGATGAGATAGGTTAGTAGTTTTTTGTTTTAATTATTTGTTCAGGGTTAAATGGAGATATCATAAATATGTACAACATAAATATTTTTTTTCGGTGATTTAAGATGTTAAGAACGTTGGGAAAAGATATGATAATTGTCATTATACGTGCAATAACTCGCTTATTTAAAGAGATAAAAGGATAAATTAAAAATTGTCTTTATTGTCATCTCAGGTCTCTAGTTAATTTTATATCAACTGCTGAAACCGTCAACGTGAGAATTGAGAAGAATTAATTGTCATCGAATCTAATCAATTGCAATATTTAGTTCTATCATAATTTAGTTGCCTAATAATAATTATCATCGTAGAGTCGGTTCGATAGTCAGACATCGTAGTCACAATTAATTTTCTTAAACGACCACCCAGGTATACAAACTAGATATTCTAAAATATTCATATCTACTTAGATTGATACACGTCGTTAGGTAATATATTTGACTTAAAATATACGAAGAGCAAGCAGGATTCACTGCGGGGAAATCATGTCTAGTAAAGTCTCATAAAATCCGTAAAGCGCAAGCAGGGTTGATAGCAGGGAAATAGTTTCTAGGTCATACCTATACAATACAACCCACCATAGAGAAGAAAAGAGCTAAGAACAGAGATGTACACATGGCGTTTGTAGACTCTAGAAAGGCATACGACACCGTACCAAGGAAAGAACTAACGAAGCAATGACAAAAATAGGGATACCAGCTAACCTAACACAAGCAATCAAGAACATAATATACAGGGGAAATGAAGTATATATAAAAATCGGAAACAAGGTAGTTGCCAACTTCAGAACAAACACAACAAACTACTACAGGGATGCCCAACATCACCAACTCTATTTAAAATATTTTTAGAACACGCACTAACAACTTGGAACTCAAAATGTAGGGGTATGAGAATACCGATAAGGGACGATTATATCTACACATGGTGTTTCGTAGAAGACCAAGTGGTGATGGCTCAAATGAGGAAGATATGTTACATATCTTCCTCATAAACAATTTTTTTAAAGAAAATTAAAAGAGGAATACAGAAAGGTGGACCTGAAAATAAATATGAAGAAAATGGAAATACTTACCAATATCGGAAGAAGACGTCAAAAATTTGTAAATAAAAGAACACTTAGAAATAAAAGGAACGAAGAATTTTAAATATTTGGATTTTATAATGTCGAAAACACGGAACATCAGAAAAAGAGATAAAAAATAGATTGGGACAAACAGGATCTTGTATAAGACAACTGCATAGTGTGATCTGGAATGAAAACATCAAAGAAAAAAAAAGTTATATACCAAACAATAAGATCGATATTCCGATTCATTCCACTAAGGATTCGTCGGATCTGTAGTGCTCTTTCCACGTTTTCTTAGGTCTTTCTCGCTTTCTATCAATTTGGGCAGTCTGTTTTCGTCCATTCTGTGTATATGCCCATATCATATAAACTAAACTATTTTTTAATATGTTGTTAATGAGCAGTCAATTCCCTACGTTAACTGATGTAATGGATTTCTAATTCTCTCCCTTCTGGATACTTTCAAAGCTCTTGCTTTCCGCGATGCTTTATATTTCTGCAACATAGATAACTTTTGACGACGGTTTTATAGATGTTATATTTCCGTTGTTTTCCAATAACAATGCGCTGTTCTTCTCGCAGAGTTAGTCGTTCCTTTATTTTTGTTGTTATTATTCTTGTTTTTGTATGTTTATTGTATTTAAAAGATTTATTGCTCGATAATTATTATTATGTTTGAATAGAATAATAGAATTATGGAAGTTGGACAAATGCCAGACGAATGGAGAAGCAGTATATTAGTACCTGTCTACAAAAACAAGGGAGACATACAACAATGTACAAACTGCAGGGCTATAAAACTACTTAGCCACACCATGAAAATATGGAAAAGACTAATTGACAGACGGATACGTGAAGAAACCGAAATATCCGATAATCAATTTGGCTTTATGCAGGGCAGATCAACAACAGATGCAATTTTCATTGTAAGGCAACTGATGAAAAAATACAGGAATAAAGAGACCAATGCTCATATGGTATTCATTGATCTTGAGAAAGCATATGACAGAGTTCCTCTAGAGATTATGTGGTGGGCACTCAATAAGAAAGGAGTCCCTGGCGAATATGTAAAGATTGTGAGAGATATGTATGAGGGAGTAACGACAAGTGTTAGGACAGGTGTGGGAGAGACTGATAAGTTTCAGGTGAAAGTAGGATTGCACCAAGGCTCGGTGCTTAGTCCTTATTTATTCTCATTAGTTTTGGACCAGATAACAGCGAAACTACAGGGTAGCATTCCATGGTGCCTAATATATGCTGATGATGTAGTCTTAGTAGGAAATAGTGAAAGAGACTTGGAACACAAACTGGAACAGTGGAGACAAGCTCTGGAGGAAAAAGGTTTAAAACTTAGTAGGACAAAAACAGAGTATTTGGAATGTTCATTTAAAGATGGAGTTACTACAAATAAAATGGTATCTTTGGATGGTGAAATGATGGTGAAAAACAATAGTTTTAAGTACCTAGGATCGGTATTACAGAGTACTGGAGAAATAGATGGAGCTGCATGCAGTAGAATTAGGGCTGGATAGATGAAGTGGAAAGAAGCGAGTGGTGTGTTGTGTGACAGAAAAATTCCAATGAAGCTGAAGGGAAAATTCTATAAAACAGCCATAAGACCGGCTATGATGTACGGAACTGAATGTTGGGCAGTGAAAAAGAAAGAGGAACAACGAATGCATGTGGCGGAAATGAGAATGCTTAGATGGATGAGTAGAGTGACAAAGACGGATAAAATTAGAAATGAGTATATTAGGGGAAGTCTAGGTGTGGCACCTATTGATGCCAAAATGAGAGAGCATAGGTTAAGATGGTTTGGTCATGGTCAACGTCGAGACGTTAATCACCCAATACGAAGAATAGCTGAAGTTCAGATTCCTGGAAGGAGTAGGAGAGGAAGACCAAAGAAGACCTGGGGGAGACCTTAAGGCAGGACATGTTAGTAAAGGGGATTAACATTGATATGACCCAAAATAGAATTGTGTGGAGAAATGCAATTAGGGAAGCCGACCCCGCATAGGGATAAGGCAAAGAGAATGATGATGAATTATTATTAGAATGTTTCTTATCTCCTTTACTCAATTCTTTCATTACTCCATACTCCATCGCAAACTAGCAACTAATGCCGAGTAAATATGTATTAAGTAATGTTTATTATTTAAAGTGCTTATCGAAAATGGCAAAGATAGCCGAAACTTTTAAGCAAGAATAAAGTGTTTTATTTATTACAGACCAACAAACCCAGGAATTAAATAAAGTGTCTATCAGTTGTACATAGTATGCCATATTTCGTCTTCATTTAGATCAGCGGTTCTCAATATTTTTGTGTCATGCACCACCAAATACTTTTTATTATTTTTGGTACCACCTAACTGAAATACATATCTAACTAGGTGATCTAATTAACTATAATAGTGGTGCTGATTTTGCGTTTTGTGTACCACCTCAAAAAATAAAATGTACCACCAGTTGTACATGTACCACAGATTGAGAACCGCTGATTTAGATTCATCCGCAGTATGAAGGCGCTCTGTGACATTGATATGTTTAATTGCTTTTTAAACCTATATTTTTTTTCTTCTTTTATGGCCTTTGGGAACTGCGCCCATGTAGCCAGCAACACTTCTTAAAATCAACGCCTAACCAAACCTACCATACACCAAGACCATTACGAATTTTAAACCATTTTAAACCTATTAAGGGTTGCATAATTGCAATAGTTGTTGTTACTTATTATTACAATTATTTTAAATTATTATTCGAACAATGCAATCCACAAAAATACTATAACATTCATTAAATCTTGTGTCTTATGGTTCTCTGGTTTGTCTTTACCAATTATGCAAAGATCGCCGATTATAAAAAATTGCTCTCTGGTAATAACTATCATGGGACAGTCGGTTCGGTAGTTGGTCATCGTAGCTGTAATAAATTTTCTTCAACGAGTAGCAGGTGCAGTGAAAGTCATGAAATCCGATTCGTTTTATATCAGATTGACGATTATAGAAAAAATGTCTCGTTTCCATCACTGTTAAGAAGGTTGTCGATAAATCGCAGTTGTAGGCGAGGTTTTGTCTTATAGAAATTTACTATTTCTGTATAATTTTATGTTTTTTGTAATTGTATTAGCCTATTTCAACAAGAAGTTATTTGAGAATCAAATAAATATTTGTTATTCAGGGGAAAAATTATAAGGACACTCCAAGGGTATAAGAGATGATACACATAAGGCCATTTTTTATGAAATACCTTGTTTATTACAAATTATAGTTAATTTCGATTTGGTTTAGATCTGAAAGTGTTGCAATGAATTTGGTACTTTATTTATTTAGTTTTTATTTTAATTTCCATCCATCCAATCGCACTACAGCCCAAACCGGGCCTTGGCCTCATTCAGCAAGCTTCTCCAATCATCTCGATTTACTGCTGTCATTTTCGACGAAGCGTTTTGAGGTTTTTGGCATCCTTAACTACTTCGTACTTTTATTTTAATTTATTTACATTTATTTTTTAAATTTATTTACACTAAACTATTTACACTAAAACTTAATTCATAATATTTATTAAAAACCGCGTTCAATTAATTCCGCTTTATTATTCAAACTTTGCGAGACAATTTATACTCACATCGGAAAAGTCTAGGGATATTTTTAAAAAGAGCCGTAATTTTTTCCTTAATTGTTTTGAATAAACCATAATTGACTTTTAGTGATCAGTAGTATTAATAAACAACAAAATTTTTTGAAATGTAAAAAGTAACGAGAATAACTTTCAGAAACGTCAAAAATATCGAAAAGTACAATTATGTAAAAAAAAGTCAGAAAATCACAAAATATGGTCATAATAAGAAAAAAACAAAAAGAATACAAAGTATCGCGTTCACCCTGGTTTACTAAGGCTCTACATCTGTCGTTCATAGAGAAAATGAGATTGTCGATACTATGTTTAGGTACGTTTGCTCATTCTTCTATCAGATGTGGAGTAATTCTTCGTTGAAGCAGGTCCCGTACGTGCTCGATGGGATTCAGGTCGAAGGATTGTGCTGGCCAAGGCAGCATATCAATACCTTCGTTGGTAAGCTAGTATGTCACTGGGCGTGCGACATATGAACGAGCATTATCATGCATGAGGTGAAAGTTTTGACCAAACGATCAGCAAATGGATTAACGATAGTTTGTAGAATGGTATCGAGGTACTGGACCTCGATTTTTGACCCTTCGCTTCGTTATCGATCATTCGCTGTCTGTACACTAAACAGATACGAAGCGAATACGTTCGATAACGAAGCAAAGGGTAAAAAATGGAGGTCCTGCTGAGTTGTAAGGAAGCGGTTTGGAAAAACGTGGTTTGTTCTGTTACCGACTATTATTCCTCTCCATGCGATTACTGCATCACCTCTGTATGTAAACGTACTGAACATATTTTAAGCGTTGTACATTTCCAGATCGTTTCCACACTCTTACTCGACGAGAATATGGATGAAATCCAAATCTAGAAATGTCAAAGAATAAAACTGTATCCCAATCATTTGCATCCCAGTTTTGATATTCTTGACACCACTACAATCTTGAAACAAGTCGCTAACCAATTCAGGTATTGTAGTTGTTGGTTGCCTTCTGGCGGTTATGACTAAAAATCGGTCTTGAGCTGCAGTTGTAGCACTCTCACGTCCTAAATGACGTTAGGATGGATTTCCAGTGTTACAAATTTGCTGCCACAATTGACTTGTAACAATTTGGGAGACTCTTATACGCTCAACTACATTAGATAGATTGCCGCATTCCACATTGAAGAAGGTCTACAGCTCTATCACATCCAAAGTTAAATGACGTTGTTCCATGATAACTACTAATGTAACATGATAATTACGAATGTAAATTCAATCTAAATGTAAACTGATGTAAAGACTGTATTACATATTTTTATACGTAGTTATATTCTACATCACAAACGTCTCACCGCGTTGGTATTTTATCGCCAAAATTAGTATTTATTTATTATGTGGTTGATTTACAGTACTAAAATACACTCTGGGCCAAAATTAACGGGCCACCTTAAAAATAGGTAATTTTTGATGTCTTATTTCTCCTAAACCTGTTGTCCGATGTAAGTAATTTTTTAATATATTATAGCCTTATTCCTTGACAATATCGTTATAATAATATTGTTGCTAAACAGGTAGATTTTCATTGTATACCGGGTGTACGAATCAAACTGTGTTTTTTTCTTAAAGTTTGCATCACCCTGTGGAATATTCTAGTATTTGTAGAATACTGAAATTAAAACCTAACTATAGCCTCATGCTTTCTCAACATTTTGTTTCTTGATTGATTCGCTTGTGTTAAATAATAAAAAAGGTAGGTGCTTTAACAACTAAACATGTTTTTTATCAATACAGGGTGTTTTTAAAAAATTTTGGAAAATTTTAAGGAGTAATTCTGCATGAAAAAATAATGACAGTTTGCTTTATAAACTTATGTCTGCAAATGCTTCGTTTCCGAGATAGGGGGTGTTGAAATTTTTTTGACAAACTCACGATTTTTTTATTACTTTAAAACCGGTTGAGGTATGCAAATGCAATTTAGTGGGTTTTTTGACGTAGTTATTGCATATTTTTTGACACACAATTAAGAATTTAATTTTCACCAGTGGCGCCCATACGGGTAATATGATAGCTCATATGATGGCTCATATTACCCGTATGGGCGCCAATGGTGAATATTAAATGCTTAATTGTATGCCAAAAAATATGCAATAACTACGTCATAAAACCCACTAAATTGCATTTGCATACCTCAACCGGTTTTAAAGTAATAAATAAATCGTCAGTTTGTCAAAAAAATTTCAACACCCCCTATCTCGGAAACGAAGCATTTGCGGACATAAGTTTATAAAGCAAAGTGTCATTTTTTTTTCATGCAGAATTACCCTTTAAAATTTTCCAAATTTTTTTAAAAATACCCTGTATTGATAAAAAACATGTCTAGTTGTTAAAGCACCTAACTTTTTTATTATTTAACATAAGCGAATCAATCAAGAAACAAAATGTTGAGAATGCATGAGGCTATAGTTAGGTTTTAACTTCAGCATTCTACAGATACTAGAATATTCCACATGGTGATGCAAATTTTAAGAAAAAAACACAGTTTGATTCGTACACCCTGTATACAATGAAAATCTACCTGTTTAGGAACAATATTATTATAACGATATTGTCAAGGAATAATGCTATAACATATTAAAAAATCACTTAAATCGGACAACAGGTTTAGGAGAAATAAGACATCAAAAATTACCTATTTTTAAGGTGGTCCGTTAATTTTGGCCCAGAGTGTAGAAAATATTAACTAATGTTTAGATTTTTTTAGTGGTGATTTTGTGTTTATTACAAGCATAATACGTCACTAACTAAGCTTCTACGTCACAGCTACTATATCAATAAATACCTACATAAATATATATATATATATATATATATATATATATATATATATATATATATATATATATATATATATACGCGAGCAACGCACCATGCGAGTCCCGATATATCCAGCAGACCACCCGAGACCCACCATAACCAAAGTGTATAATTAGATTTTTATTATAGAAAAATAAAGAATATAATATGAACTTTTATGGGCCCCAGAGAGGGGTAAGAAAAATCTTTTAGTTTAAAAAATCTATACGGAGCATACCGTGCGAGTCCCACTTACAAGTCAAAAGGACATGCGAGTCCCGCCAGTTATACATGGCACACTCAGCAAACAATATGAGACCCAGCGATGTTGCCACAACGCTGGGTCTCGTATTGTTTGCCGAATATTTTAGGTACTTCCCCGGTTTGTATATTTCACCTCGAATTGAACAGTTTTGTTTCAGCGGTTATTTTAATTCTTGTGAATAGTAAGGGCGGACGTAAAATAGTGATTTTAGGCGCAAGGATAAATATTAGGTACCTATGGAAAATAGATCAAAAAAAATTTTGGAACTCGCGTTGGACGAAAATAATAAAAGTAAGTACCTCAAGTGTTTTTTAATTTATGCAAAGTAGTTAATATTAGTTACACACGTCTAATTATTTAAAGTTTTTACAAAATATTTATTATAAATGAATTAATAAATTAAAAAATGCCATTTTATTATAAACTTCGGAGCGCTTTTATAAATTATGTTTTTTTATTGGCAATTGTTGGTGGAATAAATAATTTTTTATTCTATTCTTATTTATTTCTTAAATTTTTAGAAAAAGATTATTCAAATGCAAATAAGATGGGGAAATCTTATTTTGGGCCGCCTAGCAAAACGAAACAAAATGCGAAGAAAAAAACTGAGCTTTTAGAGCCCAATGTAAAGATCTTATCGAACGTTAACCTTAAAGAAAAAATTGATAACTACTTGCAAACTATAACAACTCCCTTTTTTTTTAATGTCAAGAAAATAAAATAGATGAATCAACATTATCTGAAAGTAAAAATAATGTAGAGGTAAGTATTGATCTCATTTAGTGTAAATTAAAGTATACACCAAGAAAACTATTTTAATTTTTAGACTCCATTTAATAAGTATGATAAAGAAAAAAAAACAGGACCATTTAAAACCCAAAGCAAATATTTTACTGGAACCAGATGTTAAACTTAATGATAACATTGATAACGACTCACAACCTTTAAACAAAACCTTGGATTTATATGAATTTCAAGAAAATGATTTAGAGGAAAAAGCATCAAAATCGCCTGAGTACGACAAGGTAAAAATTGTTTTAAACAAAATATTTAACAAAAACTTGTTTATTTTCATACTACTTGTGTGTGTGTGTGTGTGTGTGTGTGTGTGTGTGTGTGTGTGTGTGTGTGTGTGTGTGTGTGTGTGTGTGTGTGTGTGTGTGTGTGTGTGTGTGTGTGTGTGTGTGTGTGTTTTTGGCATCAGACAAAGTCTATTTGCCACAAACTATGACGTAAGAAAGATCAAATGTCTACTTTCGTCCTAATCACAAAATGAACTAATATGTCATAGACTCTTTTATCAAATGAAGCAAGGAGTGCTGAAATATTTACTGGAAGAGGAAATTTTATATTATTTAATTCCGTCATTAGTTCCAATGTTTCAAGTGTATATTTAGTGCAGTCGAAAAATATAATATGGTTTAAGTCGCCTATCGACATATTATTGCACCTTCATACTACTTATTTGCTCTATTTTATAAAACGTAATATCTTAAAAAAGTCTTATTTTGGTGTTAATTATTAAATATTGCTTTAGCTGGAAGAAAAAACTTACACTCCATTAAAAGCTGTAAATTTTGATTGCTATCCAATTTTGACCAAAATTGACACGAATCTAAATACTGACCATTAGCGTTACCAGGTGTCCCGATTTGCGCGGGACGTCCCGATTTTCAGGGGTCTGGGGACGCGTACCGATTTGTACCTGATCGGGACACTAAATGTCCCGATTTTCATCCACGAAAACCAATTTCAGGAGGAGTTGCAGTGAATTTTATAACTATGTAATAAAAACAAGGCACTCCTAAAAGCGGCAAAATCGAATGAAAAATATAATTTTAATAAAACATAAATAATTTACTTAATCTACGATTTTTTTGTAATTTCGTCTAAATATTATTATTATGTAGGATTAAATACAGATTATAGAAACACGTAAATACGGCGATACCGTGTAATTTTCAGGATCAACTCCGAATTGCATGAAAATTTGGACGGCTTGTGCCGTTGGTTGCTTTTACTCGGGGGGTGACAGTCACCCCTAGTTGAGGTGAAAAACCGCGCGTTTAAAATAAGTCAGGAGATGGATAAATTGATTAATTCTAAGCAATTTTAGTTCTATAGAATTTTAACTTAGTTGTTAATACTTTTCGAGGTATTTATGATTGAAAATGTTTATTTTTCGACAAAAAAAAATTACGTGTTCAGGCGATTTTCACAAATAACTAAAAGTAAGTATTTGATCAAAAAAAATTGTTAGCAAAAATGTAGCATAATATAAAAAATGAGAAAAATTGTAAACTGGTAAAGTCTATAGACCCAACAAAAGCAAAGTTGTAGGTCGTGAAAAATACGTTCTTATTCGTCAAATTCCAAATCAAATATTTCAACGTGAAATAACCAAGAAATTAAGCAGTTTTAGGGAAAACCAATTAAAACTTTTTTATTAAAGCTTTATTTTTATGTTTTAAAAAAGTTTCTAGCATCAAAACTAAGCGAATTATGCTCAAAATCAAGTTGACTCCTTTTTTTGGTAAAAAAATCGCGAAAATCTCCCCCTACTTAGCCCCTCAAATGAAACTAATCGTTACCGCTTTACAAACAATTTACTTTACTTATGTATTTTTTACATAATTGAAAGGGGCTGAACGAGTCACTAATCACGGGTAGATGCAAAATATGAACGCCATATTTTAACCAATTTTTGTCTTACAGAAAAACAAAATGAATCTGTCTCATTTATAAAAGCAAAGCCTACCTACTTTTTGCTCCTTGAGATTTTTAGTATCCCTAATACATTTTAAGTTATTTTGAAAAAAAGACATTTTCCAATATTTTAGGAAAATTTTTTTGCTATAAAATCAAATTTTTTAAAACTAAGCACTCCCAACCTTACAGATCGTATAAACTATAAATAATACACATATAAAGTAAATGGTAAAGCGGTAACGATTAATTTTATTTACGGTGCCTAAGTAGGGGGAGATTTTCACGATTTTTTTTTACCAAAAAAAGGGCCAACTTTATTTTGAGCGTAACTCGCTTAGTTTTAATGCTAGAGACTTTTATATAAAACAAAATTAAAGATTTTTTAAACACTTTAAAAAATTTAAATAGGTTTTGCCCAAAATTTGCTTAATTTCTTAGTTATTTCAAGTTGAAAAATTCGATTTGGAATTTGACGAATAATAACGTATTTTTGATGAGCTACAACTTTGCTTTTGCTGGTTTTATAGACTTTCTGAACATAACAATTTTTTTGCTTTTTTAAAAGCTACATTTTTGCTAAGAATATTTTTTTCGATGAAATTAAGTACTCGAAAATTATTGACTTAGTTTAAAAATTATATAGAACAAAAGTTTTTTAGAGTTAGTCAGTTGATCCATTTTGGGACTTACTTTAAACGCGCGTTTTTTTACCCCCGAGAAGGGGTAACTGTCACCCCCCAAGTAAAAGCAACCAACGGTACAAGTTCAAATTTGAAGTAGACAGTAAGTAGAACCTAAAACCAGATTTTCATGCAATTCGAAGTTGACTCCGAAAATTACACTCCAAAACGGTCATTTACTGGGCTTGTGATGTTTATTTGTCCCGATCTACAACCCTAAATCCCGATTTGTTTTTGCTTATGTACCGATTAAAAACAAATCGGACCTGGCAACACTACTGACCATAGAGACTATGAAGACAATGAAGACTTTAGCGAGTCACGTGACACATCCTCATATGTACCCGAAACGGAAATAGAGTCTGAGGGAGGGGAAGAGGAAACTATTATTCCAATTTTTAAGGTAATTTTTTAATACGACATATTTAATCAGTTCAAAAAAGTATTGGATAAATCCTTATTTTAAGTAAAATACAAAATGACAAGTAGATACTTATTTTAAAAGATATTGCTCAATGTAATTCTTTATTTATTTATAGACATTACTGATTGTGTGTTATTAATTTTAGACCATAAACGTAACTTGCCCTGAATCAACTTTAACAAAGGACGAACCCTCGGAAAAGCCCCATATTTCTAACGTAAGTTAAAGAATTATTAGGTTAATAATTATTAGCAGTCATTGGGAATCCCTTGTCAGGGCCGCTCTGTCCATACGTGATATAATATATAAGTGATATATATTTATGAAAAGGCGCTCCGGGTTTTTGGCTAAATAACAAAAAGCGCAAGAACTATCTTAACCTTTAACTACACGCGCATCAAGTTATAACATAACTACACGCGTGGCGTACTTTATACGCCACAAGAAAATACACTTAAAAACAGCGGATTTGTTTATTTTTTTTTTGAAGAAATACATTTAGTTGTTTGTTATAAACATTATTCGGCATCAGTGAATACTTGGAGTTCCTTCTCAGTAAGCCAATTGGGATTTATAACTGGAATCATGGAATAACTGGATTCCATGATAAATAAAATTACTAATAATTTTTTTTTAAATGTGCTTTTTTTACAGGAGAAAAAGTATTGTTTATAAAGAAAAATATATTTTGTGCCATAATGACTAAAAAACAATTAAAATATGTACTTATATTACTACTTAGATTATTATAATCGTGGTGTATATTGACCACCACCGGAAACAACAAATTACTGTCCACCTATTATTGTCCACCAACAAACTGTAAATTATGATCTTCTCAGAACGCCGATTATAACGAAACTAAAACCAAATTGTAAATCACATTCCAGTGACAGGTTAGATAGATAAACAAGGTCAAAAATTAAATTTTTTAATATATGTGCAGTAGAATTCTTATATCTGGCGTACAAAATACGCCAGCGCGTGTAGTTAAAGGTTAAATACATAATTTACGTTTATGCACGAAAACATCTTTGTCCTCCTTCAATAGTCAAGGACAGCATGCTTAACCATTGTTCCCACTAGCCAGAAGGGCGGATTATGGATTATGAACCCAGAGCCCAGCAATAGGCCAGCGTCATTTACCTGTTATTTATGATTGTCGTTCTTAAACGTGCATAGTTAAAATTTTGTGAAAAGCGGTATATAGGCCAAGGTAGATCCTCTCAAAATAGTCACAATTCTAAAAAAATTTTAACAGCATTATGCGTACTTTATTTTGTAATTATTCGTTTAAGTACTTGAGGGGAAGTGGATCGGTAAGAAACAAATTTTGAATGGGGGTCGGTGGGGGTGGTTTATAGGGGTGGAAAATTTGCCTTGCAATTTCCGGCTTAGGTTCGCATTTTTTCTAATAATATTGAACGTAAAAGTTGTAGGTATTAAAAAATCAAACAACTTTTGTTCTATGTATTTTTCAACATAACCTCAAAATTTACTAGAAAAACGCCAAAAACCACTTTTTTATGTTTTTCGGTGTAACTTTAACAAAAATTATTTAAATTTAAGCAAATTTGGTGGAAATATACCTTTTTGCATCTAATATTTTTTTAAAATTTTTTAATGGCGAATATCGAACGGTTTCCGAGAAATTTCACTTTTTCATAAAATGACACTATACATTCAATCGAAAAATTTGGTAGCTCAAATTGAGCTTTTTGACTTTTGTAGGTAGGCATTATCTTCGATGAAACGTGTACTTTCAAATGAAAAAAAAGGGCACCTTAAGAGAGAATTTTTTTGGAAATCGCAAAAATCCGAAAAAAAACGGTTTTTAGGTTATAGAATTTCAGTGATCGTTATAATTTTGAAGTTATTTATTTAAAAAGACGTAAGTTTTCACTCTAATGGCATATAGAATATCCCACCAGAATGAAAACAATGGGAACCTTCTCTGGTTACACCTCCGAGGCTTCTACAATTTGCCAGCCATACGGATGCTGAGACTAAGGAAGATGAGGGAATTCTACAATTTACAATTCACGTCCCATCTGCTCAGCACGGTAAAGTTCCAACGAGAATGGTTCCCTTCGTACTCCAACAGAGTAAATGTAAATCAAAAATGAATAACCACTTTCAATTTCGTTGCAAAACGAAAATACAGCCGAACCATATCCTAGTCCAATCAGAGAGTGCTGCAAGCACCTCTACCGGTTTCGAAACTTATTAGTCTCTCATCAGGAGGCACATATGCTGCTCTCCCCGATCCAACCAAAACAAACCCCAGCGTGCACTCCCGAATTGCAACGAACGAAATGGCATAGATGCCCTAGCGGCAACTGCTAGCAAAAAGACGTAAGTTTTCACTCTAATGGCATATAGAATATCCCACCAGAATGAAAACAATGGGAACCTTCTCTGGTTACACCTCCGAGGCTTCTACAATTTGCAAGCCATACGGATGCTGAGACTAAGGAAGATGAGGGAATTCTACAATTTACAATTCACGTCCCATCTGCTCAGCACGGTAAAGTTCCAACGAGAATGGTTCCCTTCGTACTCCAACAGAGTAAATGTAAATCAAAAATGAATAACCACTTTCAATTTCGTTGCAAAACGAAAATACAGCCGAACCATATCCTAGTCCAATCAGAGAGTGCTGCAAGCACCTCTACCGGTTTCGAAACTTATTAGTCTCTCATCAGGAGGCACATATGCTGCTCTCCCCGATCCAACCAAAACAAACCCCAGCGTGCACTCCCGAATTGCAACGAAAGTGGTTATTCATTTTTGATTTACATTTACTCTGTTGGAGTACGAAGGGAACCATTCTCGTTGGAACTTTACCGTGCTGAGCAGATGGGACGTGAATTGTAAATTGTAGAATTCCCTCATCTTCCTTAGTCTCAGCATCCGTATGGCTTGCAAATTGTAGAAGCCTCGGAGGTGTAACCAGAGAAGGTTCCCATTGTTTTCATTCTGGTGGGATATTCTATATGCCATTAGAGTGAAAACTTACGTCTTTTTGCTAGCAGTTGCCGCTAGGGCATCTATGCCATTTCGTTCGTTGCAATTCGGGAGTGCACGCTGGGGTTTGTTTTGGTTGGATCGGGGAGAGCAGCATATGTGCCTCCTGATGAGAGACTAATAAGTTTCGAAACCGGTAGAGGTGCTTGCAGCACTCTCTGATTGGACTAGGATATGGTTCGGCTGTATTTTCGTTTTGCAACGAAATTGAAAGTGGTTATTCATTTTTTTATTTATTTAAATTTCGGTTCAAACTTTGTAAAACATATTTGTTAACATTATTTATAATAATTTTAAGTTATTATTTATAAACAGTTTTCAATTATTTAAACACGTTCAGTTAATAAAACTATTGTTTAAACAATATTTTTGCATAAAATTTTTTTTGCAAAATTGACATTTTTGCTTGGAATTTTTTTTTGTATTTAAAAAAAAACAAATCGAAAGTACTCTATGCAATTTTATGAAAAAGGCGATAGATTTTGAGTAAAAATTCGTTGAAAATTTTAATGAACCAGTTCCAAAAAGAAGTAGGCACAAATAAATTGATCAAATTTTTTTTGTAAAGTGCACGTGTAACAAGTTTTCATTTTTAATTTTGTAATTAAAACATCTGTACAAAATTTTGAATAAAAAAAATTAAAATTACGTTCTTTTTTATTTCTACGGTCCTGAACACATAAAAACCTAAAGTTATACTAGTCTACCACTTTTTAAAATTTTCAAAGAATTTTTACTCAAAAGCTATCGCCTTTTTAATAAAATTGCATATATGTAATACTTTCGATTTGTTTTTTTAAATACAAAAAAAAATTTTCCAAGCAAACATGTCAATTTTGCAAAAAAATTGTATGCAAAAATATTGTTAAAACAATAGTTTTATTAACTGATCGTGTTTAAATAATTGAAAACTGTTTATAAATAACTATGTTTACAAAGTTTGAACCGAAATTTAAGTAAATAACTTCAAAATTATAACGATCACTTAAATTCTATAACCTAAAAACCGGTTTTTTCGGTTTTTTTTGCGATTTTCAAAAAAATTCTTTCTTAAGGTGACCTTTTTTTTCATTCGAAAGTACACATTTCAACGAAGATAATGCCCACCTACAAAAGTTAAAAAGCTCAATTTGAGCTACCAAATTTTTCGATTGAAATTTCTCGGAAACCGTTCAATATCCGCCATTAAAAAAATAAAAAAAAATATTAGATGCAAAAAGGTATATTTCCCGGAATTTGGTTAAATTTAAATAATTTTTGTTAAAGTTACACCGAAGAACATGAAAAAGTGGTGTTTGGCATTTTTCTCGTAAATTTTGAGGTTATGTTGAAAAATACATAGAACAAAAGTTGTTTGTTTTTTTAATATCTACAACTTTTACGTTCAATGTTATTAGAAAAATTGTGAACCTAAGCCGGAAATCGCAAGGCAAATTTTTCACCCCTATAAACCACCCCCACCAACCCCCATTCAATTTTTTTTTCCTCCCGATCCACTTCCCTTCAAGTACTTAAACGAATAATTACAAAATAAAGTATGCATAATGCTGTTAAATTTTTTTTTATCTCGAAACAGGATCTACCCTGGCCTAATAGGTGAAGGCGCACAGTAATTTAATGCACAAGGGCGCCAAGTGTGTTTGGCGCGGGCCTGTCCCTTGTAATTTTTTAATTAATTTAAATTGTTTAAATTTAGTTTTAAAATGTACTTTTTTACAGTCTTACTTTTAATTTTTTTAGATCGAAACTAATAATTCCATTGTTGCCCTTTCACATAGAAAAAACAGAGTTTGGGATAGAAAGAATTTCTGTCCAATTTGTTTCGTAGAAGTGAGTCATTTTGCAAGACATTTGGAAAGAAATCATGCTGACGAAAGTCGAGTAAAAAAGATTTTATCTTTTCCAAAAGGATCTAATGAAAGGAAAACCTTATGGGATTCTTTACGCAAGGAAGGAAATTTTCATTTGTTTAGAGAAGAAAAAAAAATGGTGGCTGTTCGAAGGCCCACGGAAGCCCAAGCATTAGACTTTGACCATTTTGTTGTTTGCGAAAACTGTTCTGGGGTGTACAAAAAATTTTTTTTCTATAAGCATGCTAAAAAATGCCAAGAAAAACACACTGGTACAAAGTGTGGGCGACTAAATGCCTTAACTCAATCCCAAACATTTTTAGCGGCTTCTCGCTGCCAAAACAGTTTTTTATCACAGTCAAGATTAAAGAAAGAGGTATTTTGCATTATGAAAGCAGATAAAATAAGCGCCACCGCAAAAAATGATATTTTAATATGTTTATTCGGGGAAAATCATCTTAAAAAACATAAAAGAAAGCAAATTGTAACAGTAACGTCCAACAAAATGAGAGAATTAGCAAGACTTTTGATTGCTCTTAGAGAGTTCACACCTGTTCAGAACCTAATTGATGCTATGAAACCAGAATTATTTGACGATTTAGTTACGGCCACAAAAGTAATTTCGGGATTTAGTAATGCCGATAAAAGCTTTAAATCTTCATCATTAGCACTTCATATGGGTACCACTTTAAAACAAGTATGCGATATAATTAATCGAATGATTTTAAAAAAATCCCCATTATTTACCTTTAAAAACCCTAATGAGGAAAAAAAAAGCATTCGAGATTTAAAAACATTATTAGAGACCAGTTGGGCCAATGAAATTTCTTCATTAGCCCTTAAAACAATGAAAGAACAGCAATGGGAAAAACCCCAAATACTTCCGGTGACAAGTGACGTAATTAAGTTTAATAATTTTGTCAAAAATCAGTTTGAAGACAGTGCCAAAAAATTAAACAAACTTTTAGAAAAGGAGGGGAAACAAAATGACAAAAATGATTTACTTCCTTTATATAAAACCTTAGCAAAAGGAATAATGGCCCTTCTTTTAATACTAAATAGAAACCGCATCGGTGAGATTCAATACCTTGAAATTTCTACTTACAAAAGATCATTTGCGGAGCCCAGTGTTCAAAAAGAAATTGCTGAAAGTTTAACTGTTTCAGAAAAACTATTGTGTAGAAACTTTAGAAGAATTATTACAGGTGGAAAAGGTAGCAAACCTGTAGCTATTTTAATGTCTCCTTTTTTAAACGAGAAAATTGAGCTGATGATTAAAATAAGGGAAAAAATAAAATTAATTCCAGAAGATAATAAATACATATTTGCAAATCCAAATTCGTCGAAAGGTTGGTTTCATGGAACAAGTGTAATTAAACAATTTGCACAAAACTGTGGGGCAAAGGATCCCAACTCTCTAACTTCTACCAAATTTCGAAAACAGACTGCAACAATTTTACAGATTATGGACATTAATAATACTGACATGGAACAATTAGCCATTTTTATGGGCCATACAAAAAAAACCCATGAAGAATGGTATAGGTAAGCCAATCTTGTTAAAGTGGTTTATTATTATATTAGCATAATTAATAGTTGTAATATTTTTTAGACTTCCTCAAGATCTATACCAGACTGCAAAAATAGCCAAACTAATGATCGCTTTGAATAAAGGTGATGTTAATATTTACAAAGGAAAGAGCTTAGACGATATCAATATAGAAGAAAATGACTACTTGGAAATTGAAAACATAGAAACAGAAGTAAATGAAATAAATGAAAAAGGTAGAATTAGTGTACTCGCATTGGTAATTGCCTAAAAGTTTAATAATCCATTTTTTAGAATTAACAGAGCCTACTCATTCTTGGAGTCCTAAAAGTAATTTTAGCGATGTAACCGACGAAAAGATTGAACAAGCTAATAAAAATGGTAGGTAAAAGATTATTATAAACGAAGTCTTAAAAAATCATTACAATAAATGTTATAAATGAAAAAAAAAGATGAGTAGCTCCTAACTCTTAAAAGCAGTTTTCTACTTAAAAGTAACAAATAACTAATTATTATTAATTTGCAGAAAAAGTTTCGTCGAAGGGTAAAAGAAAGTTATTTACCGATGAAATGACGCATCCAATGCAAAATAATAAAGGTAAAGCAGTTTTAATAAGAGTATATCGAAAAAATGCATGTATTATTTGATTTTTTTAGTTACAAAAAGAAAGGAGGTGCCAACTACTGAAAAAACCGAAAGCACTTCAAATGGTAATTTCTTTAGATAACTATTACTCTGCTACTCGTAATACAATTGTTTTAATTTAATAATACATTTATTACCTAATAGGATTTAAAAAATATTTATTCGTAAAAAACTTTAATATAATAATTTTATTTGTAAACGGACAATTACCTGTTTTTGTTAAAATTAAAAATGCTTTCCAAATTTTATAACTAATTTACGGCATATTTTTGTTACAATTTTTAAGTATTATTTTTTTTCTACAACCGTGTTAAAAATGCAATTTTTTGCACTCCATGCGTGCGTTAAAAATGCTACTTTAAGGCACTAGTGCTTTAAAATATTTTTAAGGCACTGCAGTTCGTATTGACCGTATAGACAATTTTGATGTAATGTCAAAAAATATAAAAAATGGAATGTCAGTCAAGTTCAAGTAAAAGTTTTTGTAGATATTGTTCTGTAATTACGTTTGTAGAAAAAATATTGTATGATATGCGTGTTAAAAAGTACATTTTTAAGGCACTCATGTGAATTGCAGAACTTGCTATAGCTCATTCTGCAAACTTTCACATGCGTGCCTTAAACGTGTACTTTTAACACTTATATCATAAATAACTATTTATGTATTAACTTTTTTTAGCGATTGCAAGGCACCGATGGACCGAAAAGGACAAACAAACTATGCTTAAATACTTTACAAGATTCATAAAAGAAAAAAGGGTTCCGAAAAAAGCAGACGTACAGAAATTAAAAAAAAATAAAGCTGGAGAAAACTTTCAATCAATTGATTGGGTAAAAATTAAAACGTTTGTTTACAATTCTTACAGAGTGTAGTTTTTGTGAAGTTTTTTATTAAATAACGTGTTTTTAAACATTTGTGTTTTAATTCGATTTCGTTTGATATATATTTTTCGGTAAAAATTCATTTAATCTAGCAAATCAGATTCTTAACAAAAATATGATTAATAAAATAGTATCTTATATTATATAAAATTCTTGTGTCATAAAGTACGTTCCCAAACTCCTCTGAAACGGTTCGACCGATTTTTATCCCCCTAGATGATAAGGGTTGTCCACCCCTAAAACATTTTTTGGACTTGTATTTTATTATCTTTTTATAATGTGGATTAAAAAATACATACAACTTTAAATTTTTTCATCGCACAAACGTTTTTTTTTCCAACTTAGCGGTATTAAAGAATGGCGGGAGCCCTTCTTTAATCCAATACAAAATCCCACCGAATACAACCAATACGTAATCAATAATCTGGTGAAAAGTAGCCTTCTGACAAAATATATCAGTCCCGCGATTCTGCTTCTCGGCTACACGATTTACGCCGTCTTTAAATATGGCGGACAGTCGTTCTTTTTGAATCGCGGCCCTGGCTAAAATAAAGTTCAAATGAAATTCCTTTAGTAAATTATAACAAAGCAATGTTGCCGGGTTTTGGGTCTCGCATATAATGTTTGATCAATCTGGGTCTCGGATGGACATACAGCTTACATACAGTCTACCTGTGCGCCGCCTATGGTGCGTTTCTATGAACTAAATTCCATATATTTTGCGATAGCAAACAGACTTCCGAGTCCAAAAAAAATTTTTTGTTGATCAGTTTTTTTGGATAAGTTGGACCTTCTGCAACCGATATACACGATAAAACCATGCGAGTCCCGCTGAAGGGTCTCGCATGGTCAAAACGGGTCTCGGACGGTGCGCAGCATATGGCAAAATGGGACTCACATGGCCGGTGTGTACGTCTATATATATATATATATATATATATATATATATATATAAATATATATATATATATATATATATATATATATATATATATATATATATATAAAATAGATGAAATAGAGAATGTGGAAAAATCCCCTTACGAACAATTCACACATCCACCATTTCGGGCTGGGAAAAATTTTTCGAATAGAATCAAAGATCCAAACACCAGTTCTTAGAAATGTGTTTCGCCCTCTTCAACCTCTCTGGGCTCGTCGGTAAAGACAAGAGGTTGAATATCTTTAGACACATTCTAATCAAAAAACAACATTCGAGACCTAGACATAGAAGGTGCGTAAGTCTACGGCAAATCCGACAATGACAGTCTCAAGTTTTAATTCCCTAATTACTTAAAGTAAGTAAAATATATGTTTAAAAACATAAGATGTAGATCTTTGAAACACACTCAGTGAACCAAAGATCCAAGGTTATTGGTTTAACGACCACTCGTACGAAATCAAATAGATGAAATAGAGAATGTGGAAAAATCCCCTTACGAACAATTCACACATCCACCATTTCGGGCTGGGAAAAATTTTTCGAATAGAATCAAAGATCCAAACACCAGTTCTTAGAAATGTGTTTCGCCCTCTTCAACCTCTCTGGGCTCGTCGGTAAAGACAAGAGGTTGAATATCTTTAGACACATTCTAATCAAAAAACAACATTCGAGACCTAGACATAGAAGGTGCGTAAGTCTACGGCAAATCCGACAATGACAGTCTCAAGTTTTAATTCCCTAATTACTTAAAAAAATTTGTATTGATATATATATACAAAACTTGCTCTAAATTTGTATTTTTATAATCTATATATATATATATATATATATATATATATATATATATATATATATATATATATATATATATATATATAACAAGGAGAGGTTAGCTATATCATACTGATGACGACTAATAAGTCAGAAACACGTGTCTATGATTGCATTCCATCTTGTGCATATTTTGTTTATATATATATATATATATATATATATATATAATCGGTTCATAACGTTCTACGACGTCTTCCGATTCCCAATCGCCATTGCTCTCGATCGTAGCACATGTCTTCGTTCAAGCCTCTTTCTCCGATTTCCCTATGGATTCCTTCTATCCAGCTTTTCCTAGGTCTTCCTCTCTTCCGCCGTCCTTTTGGTGCCCATCGTAGCACTTGCTTGGGTAATCTGTCTTCTTCCATACGTTGTACGTGGCCAAACCATCTTAGTTGCTTTGTTTTTATATCGTCCATTATTGTATGCTTTACATCCATTATCTTCAATATTCTTGTATTTCTGATTTTTTGTATTCTTGATATACCAGCAGATCTTCTCCAGAAGTCCATTTCAGTTGTTCTGAGCATATTTTCGGATTTTTCTTCTTTAAGTGGCCAAACTTCGCTGCTGTATGTTATAATGCTCTTAACAATGCTGTTATAGATGTTACGTTTATTTTCTTTGGAGGTACTTTGGTCCCATAGGATTTTGTTCAATAATGCGATAGCTTTCCTTCCTTGTGTGCACCTTTCTTGGATATTCTTGTCCAACGTTCCATCTTGTGTAATTGTAAGACCCAAGTATTTATATTCCTGACAGTGATTAATAGTTATTTCATTTTCCAACGCTAGATCCTGCTGTATACCTCCAACGCACATATATTCCGTTTTCTTGGTATTCACTTCTAAACCCCAGTTCCGGTACTCTTCTATGATTTTTCGGGTCATATATTCAATATCGTGATAATCCTGGGCCATAAGAATCTGATCATCCGCAAAACATAGAGTGTATAGCATGTTATCATCATTTAGCGGTATACCCATATTCTTACATTTCCTTTTCCAGGATTTCAAAACTTGCTCTAAATATATTTTAAATAGTGTCGGCGATAGACAGCAGCCCTGTTTAAGACCCTTATTCACTTCAAATCCTGACGAGATTTCCTTGCCTAGCTTAACTTTTGCTATAATATGTTGGTATAGATTTTTTACAGCTTTAATGAGGTTCAGACTGATGTTAGTTTTTTCGAGGGCTTCCCAAAGTTTACTTTGTGGTACAGTATCGTATGCTTTTTTTAAGTCTATGTACACTAAATGCAGTTCTTGATTGTAGGCTATTTGTTTGTCTATTAACTGTGTTACACAATATAGGTGGTCAGTGGTGGATCTGCCAGCGCGGAAACCGGCTTGCTCTTCGGCCTCTAAGTCCTTGTATTCTTCTTCTATTTTATTTTTGATAATTTTTCCGTAAACTCTGCTGATGGTGCTTGTGACAGATATTCCCCGGTAATTATCGCATATATTTTTACTGCCTTTCTTGTGTATTGTAGAAATTACAGACAATTGCCATTCTTTTGGTATGACTTCGCCATTCATACATCTATTAAATAGATCTCTTAGGTATTCATACAGGGTGTTGCTACCGTATTTGAGCAGTTCTGGTGCTATGTCGCCAGGCCCTGACGCTTTTCTATTTTTTAGGGATTTGCATGCATTTCGTACTTCTTCCAGTCTTAACCGAATCGGTGAGCCACTGACAATTACATTGAAACTTTCGTGATCTTCGTTTTTAATAAAATCTTCTCTATTTTCTACTAGTAACTGCTTGAAATAGCCATCCCACTTTTCCAGAGTAATCGGTGTTATTATATCCCTTTTGGTATCTGTTCTCAACGTTTTAAGGAATTTCCAACTCTCTGTGTTTCTTGTCCCCCCTATATAGGCGTTAAGTTGATTGCATTTGTTTGTCCACGTTTCGTTTTTCTTCTGTGTGATTTTTTTCCGCACTCTTGCTTGTGCTTCTTTGTATAAAACCTTATCGGAATCTTTCTGTGTACTCATATATTTCCGGTATTTTTCTCTCTTATCGTCTATTTCGGTGGCTATTTCTAAGTCCCACCAGTATGGTTTATTTCTTATGTTGTCTTTGTACTCCCCCAATGCCTCATATGCAGCTTCGTGTATACATTGTGTTATATGTGTATGAAGATGTTCCGTATTTATAAATGTATATTGTCCTTTCAGTTTCTCGTCCAGTCGCTTTTCGTATAACGTTCTTATGCTTGTTTGTTGTAAGCCTTCTAGGTTGTATTTCTTTTTTGGTGCCAATTTGTTTCCACCTTGTTCTCGTGGATTTAGATTTTTTTGAGATTTCATTCCGGGGAACAGTACTTCCGCTTTTAGAAGATGATAACTACATTTTATGATACCTACATAAATACATTTTGAATAATTTTGATTCCCCGATAAGATTTAGCCTTTAGCTTATATTAGTAATAGTCGGTATGACGCTCTAGCTGTTTATTGTTGAGTCCATCAATCTCCTGAATAGTGAAAAAAGATCAAACACTTCAATAAAATAACTTTATAAAATACGTCCACCGGGATAATAGCAATTTCCTAATACATAATTACATTTACAGTACATTTCACTTAATGTTTTGATTTAGTCTGTTGAAAATCAATCATTACGTTTGTGCAAAGATCCGTTGGAACAATTTTATATAAATAAAATGTATAAATATTTTTGTCTATTCTTGGAAAACTCATACAGAAGAAAAACTTCGTTTGTATATTTACTATTATATAACTATTTTTTGAAAGTTTGGAGGTATGTACTGATTACTAAACAAAAGACCATAAAAATGTAATGTTGTATTCTTTAGGATAAGTGTCGTTCAAAAATTAACTATTTATACTATACGTTCAAAAAAGTGTATGTACAAAATTTAGTGGTATCCAGAGTAAATTAATAAAAAAATTAAAGTGCAAGTGCCAGTATATTCAATATGGAACCAATCATCAATTAGTACCACTACCAAATGAGTTGCTACACCTTCATCACCAAAATTTTGTACAGAAATAAAATAGGGACCGAGGCGAGCATTGTGGATAACGAAATGCCCGCACATGCAGAGTCAGAAGTAATTACTTCACTTAGACGTCTTCTGGACGAAAAAAATAGAGAGCTTAAGCTCAAAGAAGAGACAATATGTTTGTTAGAAAAAGAATTAGACGGTAAAGACTGCTTGATTAAGCATCTACAGAATGAAATCGATAAATTTAGACAAGTAGTGAAACCGTTGACTCATAAAATAATCACCAAACAAATTAATCTTAATCGAAGTAGAGAGCCCAGTGTTCAAGAACATAGAACAAAGAGACAAGCTATTAGTGCGGAGCCTTTGAGTAAGGAAGTTTGTATGCAGATTATAAAAGTTCCGAAGAGTACTCGGTAAGTTGATTTTATTAATAAAAATGGTCTGAACGATATATTTTGCACTATTGTGTTATGAAATAACACGTATTGAAAATTTAAATTAAAACTAAATTTACACTGTAACATCATTATGTTATACAGGGTGGTTCATTTTATTCTCCTCGGTGTCTGTACGGAAAACTAATTGATATTTTAAAAAAATTTCTTCACAGAAATATACAGGGCCATTAATACTACAATCTAAAAATAATGTGAGCTATACAGGGTGCTCCAAAAAAGACTGGTATATCAAAGTTATATGTTTTCTTATGGAATGCCCTATATCTGATGACATTATTGAATTGACCTTGAAAAATAAGCTATAGTTTCATAAGGGTTCCCTATACCTAAATGCCTAAATACAGGGTGTTTTGATTTATTTCGATTTTTATGAAAATGTAAGGTTTTAGAAAAAAATAAATATCTACGAATCTAAGAACCAGTAACAAATTATTTCTTGGATCTTAATAATAAACTATTTAGCATACTTAAACAGATGCTTATTTCAACAAAATTTCTTACAGGGTGATCGAAATATGAGGTTTTTCGATTAATCAAATTCAAGCTGTAATAACTTACTTATTTTAAATAGAACACCATGTATCTTACTAGTCTATCGCGTAGAAAATTTATTTAGCTTTCAATTCTTATTAGGGTTTCCTATACCTATCTCCCTTCGTTTTTTAAATATTAAAAGATTTCCTAATGTGTAAGCTTAAGTAAATAAGTAAATATATCGTGGTTATGTACAACATGTACAACACATCACCAACACCGGTAATATACTTAGACAAGATACTGTCATTCATAAAATTTTCATTGTTATCATGTAATCACACGGTGTTTTTGGCCTACATGTGACATTGAATAATATGTTTATATTAAACTGCATACCCTATATTAGATGCCGTATTCTGGAAGATATTTAAATTATATTTAATTCCGTATAAGTATTTTCCATATCTTAATCCAACGTTTATTAAGTAAATTTAAGAACACCACTTTTTGTTTGAATCTTTGAATTGCAATTACAAACAATTAAATGCAATGGCTACTATGACGAAAACGAGCCTATTGTACAAAAATATGTAAAAATGGGTATTTACAGAATAACATGGGAATTTATATTTACAGAATAACATGTGTATTGAGAATGTTTACATGGAATTGAAGAGATTTAAATATCTTCCATTATAAAGAATATAATATCGAGCATGTCATTTAAAATAAGAACACTCTGTGTGATTAAATGATAAAAATGTGAATTTTATTAACGAAAGTATCTTGACCAAGATATTTAAGTATATTGCCGGTGTCGGTGATGTGTTGTACATAACCACGACACAGGTACTTAATTATAATTTTTAAAGCTTACAAATTAGGAAATCTTTAAATATTTAAAAAACGAAGGGAGCTAGGTATAGGAAACCCTAATAAGAATTGAAAGCTAAATAAATTTTCTACGTGACAGACTAGTAAGATACAGGGTGTTCTATTTAAAATAAGTAAGTTATTACAGCTTGAATTTGTTAATAGAACAATCTAATATTTTGACCACCCTGTAAAAGTTAGGTATAGGAAACCCTAATATAAATTGAAAGCTACGTAAATTTTCTACGCGATAGACTAGTAAGATACAGGGTGTTCTATTTAAAATAAGTAAGTTATTACAGCTTGAATTTGTTAATAGAACAATCTCATATTTTGACCACCCTGTAAGAAATTTTGTTGAAATAAGCATCTGTTTAAGTAAGTTTATTATTAAGATCCAAGAAAGAATTTGTTACTGATTCTTAGATTTGTAGATATTTATTTTTTTTAAACCTTACATTTTCATAAAAATCGAAATAAATCAAAACACCCTGTATTTAGGTATAGGGAACCCTTATGAGAGTATAGCTTATTTTTTAAGGTCAATTCAGTAATATCATCAGATACTATAGGGCATTCCATAAGAAAAAATATAACTTTGATATACCACTCTTTTTGGAGCACCCTGTATAATTCACATTATTTTTAGATTGTAGTATTAAAGGCCCTGTATATTTCTGTGAAGAATTTTTTTTTAATATCAAGTGGTTTTCCGTACAGAGACCGAGGCGAATAAGATGAACCACCCTGTATAGTTATCTCCAAGGTCGATAGATCCCCATTCCATTGCACCTTTCTTCCATTAATTTAGGGCTCTTACATATTTATATTTAAGCAGTGTAGACGAGATACATGACTCTTGGCGAAGACTTCGTTTATATGGAATTTTCGGTGATATACTGTTACCAATTTTTCTTGGGATTGACCCAATATAAGAGATAATTAATAGGGGCTTTCTTGTGGTGTTTTCCATAGCATTTTTAATAGTTGTGTAGCTCTAAAAACACTATCCACAGACAACACCTATTTTAAACTAGATAATGATTTTTACAAACAAGATTTTGGATTAGTTATGGGCTCTTCATATCTCCATTACTAGCAAATATTTTCATGGAAGAATTCGAACAAAACATTGTGCATAAACATAACCAAAAATTGGAGATATGTATTTCTGTAAATTCTGAACCACTTTCTGGTAATATTCTTAATATCTGCCTTTTACAATTTATAAGGCAAGGAGGCAACGAACAAAGAAGACGAAAGGGACTCTACAATATGCAGTCACATTCCGTCTATTCGTCTAGGAAAAAATTTCAACGAAAGTTGATTCCGTGTACTCAATGAGTAAATTGAAAAATTAAAAGACAGCTTATGTTTCATTTCGGTTCCGATGTGATTAGTGCGGCCGATATGTGAAACAATTGTGCATTTAATGATAGAAGTATATAATTTGGACCACATATACTACACATATAAAGGTTTAAATTTAGATATGAGGCCATCTCAGATTTTTCCTTTTACAAAAATGGGGGGCATCCAAAATGGCGACTATACATATGTGACTAATAGCATAATAACTTTTGAACGAGACGTCAGATTTCAACCAAATTGGTATGTTGGTTTGGTGTGTAGGTTGGTATATGTAGGTTGTGTATGTAGGTTTTTTGATGTATAAGATCGAGGTCTTGAACCGGAAGAATCGGTTTACCAGGAGTTGTGTTTTTCCTGGTTTTTATGTAAAAATATGTTGTTTCTTTTTTAATTGTTTCACCCTGTACATATTAATTTTTTAAAAAGGTAATACCGCCATTGAAAAGAGTGTAAAAATATGTTTTAGGAAAAACTTTTTAGTTATGTTAATTACCATATAATAAATGCACAACGTATATTCACATGTACCTGTGAGCGGCAAATTCATTTTGAATGCCCGCCATTTTTGTAAAAGACAAAATCTGAGATGGCCTTATATCTAAATTTGAATCTTTGGATGTGTAGTATGTGTGGTCCAAATTATATGCTTTTACCATTAAATGCACAATAATTCTTATATTATTATTTGCACGAATCTGCCGCACATAGGTACCTACATGTGAAGATACGTTATGCATTTATTAAATGCATAAAAAAAATATTTTTACGCCCTTTTCGACGCCGGTCATACCTTTTTGAAAAATTAATATATACAGTGTGAAAGAATTGAAAAAATAAACAACATATTTTTACAAAACAATCAGGAACAACACAACTTCTGGTAAACCGATTCTTCCGGTTCAAGAGCTCGATCTTATACATCAAAAAAGAACCCATATACCAAATTTGGTTGAAATCGGACTTTTTGTTCAAAAGTTATCGTGCTATTAGTCACATATGTATAGTCGCCATTTTGAATGGCCGCCTTTTTTGTAAAAGAAAAAATCTGAGATGGTTTCATATCTAAATTTGAACCCTAATATGTGTAGTATATGTGGTCCAAAATATAAGCTTATACAGCGTGTCTACTTGAGTTGGAAACATATGGGAAACTTTTTTATTATTAATTTTACGAAAAAAAGTTATTCTTTATAAAAAGTTCTGCATGCCCCAAAACCTAAGATTCAATCATCAGATATCAAATTTTCTGAATATTATACGAGGTATGTCAAAAAATATGAATTTCGGTCAAGGGTAAAGTACCTTTATTTCTCTCAATATCGAAAATTCTTATGATAAAAAGTTGTTTGGAATTAAAAACTAAGATCAAATATGCAATTACATGCTTCTTATTGAAAAAAAAATTTTTTTTCTCAAATTTAAGGATACCCAACATTGTTTTTAATTATTACAAATATGATAACTCGTTTATTATTCATTTTACGAAAAAAAGTTATTCTTCGTAAAAAGCTTTGCATGGTCTAAAATCTAAGACACAACCATGATATATCAACTTTTATTAATTTTATACGAGGTGTGTCAAAAAATATGAAATTCGCTCAATATTATAGCACCTTTATATTTCACAGTATTTCAATTAGAAGGATGTAATTGCATATTGACACATAGTTTTTAGTTCTAAACAACTTTTTTAATAACTGTTTTCAATATTATGAAAAATAAAGGTACTTTACTCTTGAGTGAAATTCATATTTTTTGACATAACTCGTATAAAATTAATAAAATGTGATATCTGTTGGTTGCATCTTCGGCCTTATGACCTACAGAGCTTTTTATAAAGAATACCTTTTTTTCGTAAAAGTAATAATAAAAGAGTTATCGTATGTGTAATGAGTCAAAACGAAGTTAGTATCAATAAATTTGAGAAAAATTTGGAAAATATTTTTTTCCAATTAGAAGCATGTAATTGCATATTTGAGCTTAGTTTTTATTTCCAAACAACTTTTCAGAATAAGCATTTTCGATATTGAGAGAAATAAAGGTACTTTACTCTTGAACGAAGTTCATATTTTTTGACATACCTCGTATAATATTCAGAAAATTTGATATCTGATGATTGAATCTTAGGTTTTGGGGTATGCAGAACTTTTTATAAAGAATAACTTTTTTTCGTAAAATTAATAATAAAAAAGTTTCCCATATGTTTCCAACTCAAGTAGACACGCTGTATATTTAAATGCACAATAATTCTTATAATATTTGCACGAATCTGCCGCATATTCGTACATGTGAAGATAAGTTATGCATTTAATACATGGTAATTAACATAACTAAAAAGTTCAAAATATTTCCTAAAAAATATTTTCACGCTCTTTTTAATGCCGGTATTACCTTTTTGAATAATTAATATATACACGGTGAAAGAATTAAAAAAAAACAACATATTTTTACATAAAAAATCAGGAAAAACACAACTTCTGGTAAACCGATTCTTCTGGTTCAGGAGCTCGATCTTATACATAAAAAAAGAACCCATATATCAAATTTGGTCCTTTAAAAGTTATCGTGCTATTAGTCACATATGTCATATGTATCGTCGCCATTTTGAATGCCCGCCATTTTTGTAAAAATAAACTTTGAAATGACCTCATATCTAATTTTGAACCTTTTTATGTGTAGTATATGTGGTACAAATTATATGCTTCTATCATTAAACGCACAATTATAATATTTGCACGAATCTGCCGCACTAGATCCACCATCCCAATACGTACGTTTCGGTCTCTCCAGACCTCTTCAGTGGGGCTACATGAGCACCTCTGAATCGAAACCAAGCTTTAAGCAGAATTGTAAAAATATTGTACACATTTCAGATTTATTATTTAGATCTGGAACTCGTCATTTCTGTGTAATAAATGTCACTACAGCTAGAGCGTCCGATACACATAATTATTTTCATAATTCTGCTTAAATAGGCAGCTTGATTTCGTTTCGATTCAGCGGTGTTTATGTGGCCCCACTGAAGACGTCTGGAGAGACCGAAACATACGTATGGGGATGGTGCATCACCTCTGAACCGAAATGAAGAATAAGCTGTTTTTAAATTTAACTCTGTATAAATCTTTCAGAGGATTTTAAACAAATCAAGGTGGCCAATATAAATAAAACTTTTTGTCTCTTAGGCAGGCCGCACATCAAAGAAACATGAAACGTGAATCATGAAACAAAAATAAAATTTGTATAGTGACAATTTAAAGTGATGACGAGGTCGTTGCTGTCGTGGCAACTCTTTTATTACTGTCTAAGGGAAGCCGCACATCAAAGAAATGTGAAACATAAAACATGAAACGTGAAACATGAAACAAATAAATTGTAAATAACGAAACCGTCTCATGTTAGATACTAATCCAAGAAACAAAAATAAAATTTGTATAGTCAATAATAGAAAGTGATAATGACGAGGTCATTGCTCTGTTGTGGCATTGTTTTATTGTGGGTCCTGGTTTAAAGAAAAACGATATTTTTATGTTATTGTCTATTCGAGTACCTCTCCATTTTATAATTGTACAACTATTCGTTCTGTTCCACCACAGAAATCAATGCAATGTTAAATTATTGTTCGGCATTCATTTTACGCACGTAATTAATTGTGATCTAAAGCTAGAGCTAAGAGTAAGGTTGGCTAGGTGCTACGTTTTCTCGACTCAGTTTTACGGAATGGAAGCTTGGACCTTGAATGCGGCAGCAATGAAAAAACTGGAATCATTTGACTTGTGCGTATATAAAAGAATTCTGAAAATATCATGGACAGAACACATCACAAACAAAGAGGTTCTGAGAAAGATGAATAAAGAAGAAATGGAAGACTTAAATACAATCAAAACCAGAAAATTGGAATATCTCGGACATATTACACGTGGAGAGAGATTCAACTTGCTCCAATTGATTATGCAGGGAATGATTCAAGGAAAGAGAAGCATAGGAAGACGCAGAATATCGTGGTTGCGCAACCTGAGAGAATGGTACGGATGTACATCAAATGAACTTTTCAGAGCAGCCGTCTCCAAAGGCCGAATAGCTATGATGATTGCCGACCTCCGTCGCGGAGATGGCACTTGAAGAAGAAGAAGGGTTAATTGACCAGAACAATGAAACTGAAACCGATAAATAGAACACGACCTATTTCATAAAACACCTTTCAAGAAGATAAAAATGTTACATGGGCATGGATCATACTCGTTTCATAGATGGGCGGGCGTCTATTTGTTTAGCAGTGTTTTATTTCCAAGAAACGTGTTTCACGTTTCATGTTTCTTTGGTGTGCGCCCTCCAGAAGATAAAAATGTTTCACGAGCATGAATCACACTTGTTTCATTGGTAGGCAGACTTCTATTTGTTTAGCAGTGTTTTATTTTCATGAAACGTGTTTCACGTTTCATGTTTCATGTTTTACGTTTCATGTTTCTTTGGTGTGCGGCTTTCCTTATGGCTTAGTTGGGGCCCTTGCAAAACATGTCTATAATATTTTGCTTATAACTTAGATGATATTTCCTTTGGTTATTTTGTTTTTGGGTTTCTGTTTTGTGCAAAAAAAACTTTTCTCCCTTCAAAAGGTTTTATTTTTTTAGGTACTCAATAGACGTCATTAAAAATAACTAAGATATGTTTTATACTAAAGAGATAAAACATATTCATAACTCAGTATATTCCTATTAAAATTGATAAAATTTATTTCCGTATATTTGCGTAGCATATTTCTCAAAAAAGTTATGCCTAATCAAAATAGTGTTCCGCCAATTTTATGGAACACGTTAATTTTCATTTCCTGTCCAAGTAACTTTTTCATCTCCCATTATCCATATGTATTAAAGTTTAATAACTGTGGTAAATTCTACTTCATCGACTTTACAGTTGAATAATCGGATTTACTTTCAAATTTGTCGACTTAAAAAACAACTGAATATAAAGTAATCTCCTTTTTTATGGTAATCTCATTTAATGTATTCAACGGTGTTTGATATGCAATACAAGTTTGCTTCCAATTTACATGCGATTTCTTACTTCTTCTGTAAATAGTAATTAGATATATGTTAGTTTGCATACAAAAAAATGGACTTCCAATTTATAACTTTGATTTGAATAATTGCCACCTATTAGCTTTTTTCATGTCGGCCGATTATGTCATAGCGATATATCAATTAATCTATTCAATTTGATCCAATCAAAAATGGATACCTAAAAACCAGTAGTTTAAATGAGACATTAAGAATAGAACAACCTTGGGTTTTTTTATCTAAAACCTGTTGGGTTTTAGTAAAATACAAATGGTACTAGGCCTGGATCCCGCGTACCAAAAAAAAGTTTATTAATAGCAGGCTGAAAATTTGTTAATAGCTTAACGGTGTCTAGTCGGACAAACTTTGATGTATGGGAACACTGAAACATGGGAAATTTTAATTGTGGAACGTGTCACCTGACAAGTTTACGATTGTGAAAACTAGAAGGTTGTTTTTAAGTTTATTTAATAGCAAACTTTATATATACGAAAAAAGTTTGTCCGACAAATATGTTAGGCGTTTTAATAAGTCCGACACGTAGAACATGTCAAATGACAGGAATTATGTTGGTGGTAAATAGCTGTCTGATTTTTGCATGGAAGTTTAATGAAAACGTAACAAATCAATTGGAAGTTCTGTCCGACAAAATACATAGGACGTTTACGTAGTTTGACATTCGAAACTTGTAACCTGTTCCACAATTAAACGTTGGGTTTTTCCCTACCCCCTTTAAAGGGATGAAAATGGGTGTTCCGGGGCGAAATCTTTTAAGAAAAAGTTAGTCTCATAATAAGCACCCCTTGATATAGCAGAAAAAAAAGTAAAACCGGACTTTTGTCGAGTTTGCGAAGTTCAACCTCTGTTCCCTACACTAATATATTAATCAAAGTAACAAAAATAAAATTTGTATAGTAAATAATGGAAAGTGATGACGACGAGGTCGTTGCTGTTGTGGCAACTCTTTTATTACTGTCCAAAAATATTCTCGTACATCAAAGTTTGTCCGACTAGACACCGTTAAGCTATTAACAAATTTTCAGCTTGCTATTAACAAACTTTTTTTGGTACGCGGGATCCAGGCCTTTATAGGTAATTTACAAAATACGAGATTCCATAAATTCCGGATATGAAGATTTTTTCTTAATTTAATTAGTATCAAATATTGTGTTTATATGGAATTATCCAGTCAATTGCAATGACAATTACATTTTTACCAAAAGTTTCGATTTCCACTTCGGAAATCGTTTTCAAAAGATTATTGTGAAAATTGTGTTTAAAGATTATATAACCGCCAAGTCGTTAAGGAGGTTATGTATTATCAAAATTGGGGTTGATTTACTTGGCCATGGTATTGTAGGCAACAGCCATGCTTTGGCTGAAAATATTTGAGGGTGGATGGTTTATGCCCTATGGTACATCAAATTCTGAGTATTCTGAGTGTTTCTGCATTATTTATATGTGCTTTATGCAGTTCTGTTTATCGTAGATAAAATATTGTATGAAACTGTGCGTGAAGTACTTTTTGCGAACTTACGCGATGTATAGCACCCGCTCCGTTGTCGCTCGTGCTCTAAAAATCGCGTGCGTTCGCAAAAAGCATACTTCACGAACTGTTTCATAAATAACTATTTTCACATCAGTATTGAGACCAAATTAATTTTAAAAACCTTTTCAACTCATTTATGTCAAATTTACATCAGAAAGCACTAAAATCCATTTAAATTCTTAATGTCAAACCATATTACACAACTCTTTATAATAATTAGCGGTTTTACGGAATAAGAGATTCAATAAACTCATTTTACAGCTTTTGTGGACTCGATAAAATATGGTGGTAGTATGGCGGCAGCAAAAACCAGAGATAATAACAAGAATTGAGAGAAATACAGCCATTAGTCAGCTAAAAGTAGTCATTATCGCTTTGTATCTCAAAGTGAAGGTAGGCAGATACTGTCTGTTTAATTTATTTCATTAAGGGCCGGTTGTTCGAAAGCTAATCAACAATGATCATTATCAAATATTTAATTACTTTCACCAACTGTCAATGTCAACTTTGTTTGGGTTGCTGAAAACATAATATGAACTTACTTACTCAATTATGTTAATAATTGTTATGTTAATTGATTAACTAATCTCATAATTTTAATCAATTATGTTTTCAGCAACCCAATAAAAGTTGACATTGACAGTTTTGGTGACAGTAATTAAATATTTGATAGTGATCATTGTTGATTAGCGTTCGAACAACCGGCCCTAAATCAAATTAATGTACGAATTTTAGGCCAGACTTAAAGATTTCAACATTAAAATAAATTTTTGGGCATTAAAAATATGAGGGAGTTTAGGCCAGGATGCATTTTATTACATGACTTATTCGAATTTTATGTGGAACACGTCATGTGGTTGATGACGAAGGATGGATGAAGGATCCTTTAGAAGGATGGGCTGGTGGAGTAACGGTGGCTGGAAGAAAAATCTTAAATTTGCTGATCTTACTTACTTATTCCTTTGATCTGTTCTATCCTTTGCACTGATCTTTATTTCTGCCCAGGCTTTCCCAATAGCATTAATTTCTTTCTCGACACTTCTTTTCCACGTTTCTACGGGTCTACCTGGTCTTCTCTTTCCATGTGGTGTGTATTCTAGGGCTTGCCTCGCTATGTCTACGTCAAGTCTCCTTATTGTGTGCCCCATACAACTCCATTTTCTTTTGCATATTGTCTTAGATATAGGTTCCTGGTTAGTTCTTGTCCATAATTCTTGGTTTGATATGCGGTTTGGCCAGTATATGTTATGAATCTTCCTAAGACATTTATTTATTAGCACCTGCATCTGTCCGATACATTTTCTTGACACTTTCCAAGTTTCTGCTCCGTATAGTAGCACAGTCTTCACGTTGCTGTTGAATAATCGTATCTCGGCTTTACTTGTCATCTGACATGAAGATGACATTTCCCCATTTTCGGTTAGAAATTAATTTCTCGACAAACCCTCTCATCAGACCTCCAATCAAAACCGACCGCGAAATAAAATTGGCATTTTAAATTTTTGGGTAAATCAAAAACAATCCAAAATGACTAAAAATTACAAATAAACTAAACTTAAATACACAGTAATAAACATTCTTATCTTTAAATGTTGAATCGGTTGAATGTGAGAGTTCATTTTGAATCAAGTAAAAAACAGACGTACTCTCAATCATTTATTGTAACTTCCGACGACCGGTTTCGCTCTCTATAATATGCAGAGCATCTTCAAGTCAACGGTTACAAGTCACTAAATGCTGCAAATAAAAACCAGAGTTAGAACAATGTCTGGTTGTAAAAGATGCTAAAGATCCATAAGATCAAGCCAATATTAAACAACATACATAAAAGTAGTTAAGACAGCAGACAAATACATATGCATGTACACTCGGGGGCGGCAACAAACATCCCCCAAGCATAACATGTACATGCACATGTATGCCGTCTGTACCTAATCATGCAATGATAACGTGTCGTACTTACATTCGGTTACAAAGGGCTACTTCATGAGTATTCATTAACATGATTTTTGCTCAAGTTATGCTAACGGGATATGGTGGAGTAAACGGAGAATGTTGTAAAGGTTAACAAGTTTATGGAAATTCTTGAGAGAGGTGGGATAATTGGTGGGAGACTACCAAAAAATCTGTGCCTGCTATTTTGTTTGTGAAGTAGATTGAAGTGAATGTGTTATATACACACTGAAGTGAATGTGTTATATACAATTTTTAATTTTTTTTTTACAATTTTTTTTCTTTTTTTTACACATTTTATACATTTGTATATAACACATTCACTTCAGTCTACTTTATAAACAAAATAGCAGGCACAGATTTTTTGGTAGTCTCTCACCAATTATCCCACCTCCCTCAAGAATTTCCATAAACTTGTTAACCTTTACAACATTCTCCGTCTACTCCACCATATCCCGTTAGCTCGTTAGCATAACTTGAGCAAAATATCATGTTAATGAATACTCATGAAGTAGCCCCTTGTAGCCGAATGTAAGTATGACACGTTATCATTGCATGATTACAGACGGCATACATGTGCATGTGCATTTTATGCTTGTGGGATGATTGTTGCCGCCCCAGATTGTACATGCATATGTATTTGCTACTTTTATGTACCCCCAACTACTTTTATGTATGTTTTTCAATATTGGCTTGATCTTATGGATCTTTAGCATCTTTTACAAACAGACATTGTTCTAGCTCTGGTTTTTTTTTATTTGTAGCATTTAGTGACTTGTAACCGTTGACCTGAAGATGCTCTGTATATTATAGAGAGCGAAACCGGTCGTCGGAAGTTACAATAAATGATTGAGAGTACGTCTGTTTTTTACTTCATTCTTATGTTTATTGTTCTTGCAAAAAAAACTTCAGTAAAAGAAAAGATAGTGAAGTAAAAACTGTATCACATAATATATATTTTTAGATAAGACTTACAAAGAAATACTTTTGATCCAATGCATTTTTTTCTGGCCATCAGTACGTATTGCCGCATCTGTACATCATTACATCTAGATTTTAATGTTGCATATAAAACCAATTTTGCGTTAAATTTGATCGGCCTATTTATTTACGTACTTTTTTCAAAATAATTAGGCCATAAATACACTTTGGTATTATTAAGCAATTATTTCGATGTTTCATTCGGAACGCGGTCACATTCGCTCTATAAATTTCACGTTTATTTTCGCTATAAATTTGTCTTTAATTCTTTTTTGTAACGCTGGTTGTGATTTTACAAGACAAGTGGCAATCATTGGTACTAACTATGTAAATTTATGTATTCTAAATTAAGTCGATATACTTAAAAAGTCTAATTATTATTCAGACTATGTAGAATCGTTTAATGAATTACGTAAAAACACATTTCCTTAGAATTTGATGTATTGCATTTTAATATCAAAACAAGTCCTACAACAATAAATCAAGTAGGTATGTCATTCATTATTTTGAATTTTACTCATCAGTTGTTGGTATAATGAACTTATTTACAAAATTTATAAAATGACTTAATACAGTTTAAGTAGAAATATATAGCCTGTTTTATTGATTTCTAAAGGGATTTTGACAGAGTGTAGTCTAATATTATTTAAGAGATTTTGTTAAATAAAAACTTTGACAGCAGGGACATTAGAATTGGATGTAACCTATTAGGCGAAAACGGCGACCTAGACAAGGCGAAAACGGCGGGTTCGTTGGAAAAAATATTCCCATGAGATTTTTTTGCATAATCACATTCTTGAGACATCCCAGAAGTCGCCCACGTGAAAAGTGGTCCAATTTTTTTTAAGTAACAATTTTTTTAATCAAATTTCAAAAATCAATATTTTTGGTCCGGACAATTTTTTCTAGGGTTTTTGGACCATTCTGGCAAAAAAGATCTCTTATAGTTTTTCTCTAAAGTCGATCGTTTTCGAGTTATAAGCAATTAAAAATTGAAAAAACGAAAAATGGCGACTTTTAAGGATTAAAAACTCGGTTAAAAGATATGTATTATTATGAAAGTTAGAAAATGACTAAATCAAAGATTAAAGCCACCCATACAAGATCCTGAAGAAATTTTTGTCATTATTTTATTACTAAGCTGTTATTTATAGGTAATAATAATGAGCGCCATGCACGTATTAGGCTGCCGTCAATGGTGAGTGCGAGAGAGATGCCATTTCGGCAGTCAATGGAGCATCTTACTCGCACTCACATTTACAGCCGCGTCAATACGATCTTACCACTCATTGTTAATAATTAAAAATAACAGCTTAGTAATAAATTAATGACACAAATTTGTTCAAGAGCATGTAGGGGGCTTTAAACTTTGATTTAGTCACTTTCTGACTTTCATAATAATAACTTTTAACCGAGTTATTAATCCTTAAAAATCGCTATTTATTTTTCGTTTTTTTTTTCAATTTTAAATTGCTTATAACTCGAAAACGATCGACTTTAGAGAAAAATTATAAGAGACCTTTTTTGTCCAGAATGGTCCAAAAAACCTAAAAAAAATTGTCCGGACCGAAACTATTTATTTTTGCAATTTTATTAAAAAAATTGTTAAAAAAAATTTGGACCACTTTTCGCGTGGACGGCTTTTTGAACCTTATTCTGGAGTATCTCACGAATGTGATTATGCAAAAAAATTTCATGGGAATATATTTTCCAACGAACCCGCAGTTTTCGTCTTGTCTATATACTGAAATCAGGCAGCAAAATTAAGAGTTAAATATTAACTGACTGAGAACATCCCGATTCGCTGTGGGGTGCGCCGAGGGTGTATTTTATCAGCACTGTTGTTTAATTTATATACCCAGTGAAGCCATCTGTGAATTAGCGCTGGCGGAAATTAGTGAGGGCCTAAAATTGCAACACCTTGCTCAACAAATCAATATGAATTGCAAAAATTATGGGTTAAAAGTAAATCTGAAGAAAACTGGTTCATGCTTATCTTCAAAATCTACTCTATGTTGAAGTATGCTTTTACCTTGGGGTGGAATCCACGCCAACTGGGTAGGATGCAACCTTTATCTTCATAATATCCTCAAGAATCGAAAGAAAAACATATTCTAAGCAAAAATGTTCTATAGAGCGTTTTCGAAAAATTAATACTTTTAGATTTATTCGTGATAGGAAATTTTAATTTGTCTTGTTTTTAGTCTATTTTTCTCGAATAACTCAAAAACTTTAAATTTTATCGAAAAAAACTGTTAATAGACAAAAAAACTCATAAAAACCAAAGATATTACTTATTTTATTTTTGCTGTAAACCTAATCCAAACTGACTCATTCAAGGTGACAATTTCGTATTAACCGAAAAATTTTAAAAACTTTTAAAAACTAAAAAAAATGGTAGAATAACGCTGAAACTTCTCTGAAAGTCATCTGATATTTTCTTTAATTATACCTTAATTAGCAATCGGTATTTGCTGTAAATATTATTTATCATCAGTAATTTTTCTAACTGGATCACGAACCTATCTATAAAAATAATACAGTAATGAAAGATAGCTATCGATAATACTAAATGATAACGGTGTATCAACAGGTTATAATTGACATCAAACATTAGGTACTTTTACAATAATTCTCGATGATGTGATCGAAATAGGCCAGTCTAGCGCGACACAAATAGCAGTAGAATTTTTCTTTTGTAAAAATTTAATAAACAAAAAAATAATTTCAAGCCTTATGGGATCGGTACTTACCTGAGGAACCGTAGACGTTCAGATACAATTAGTGTTTCTTTGTAAAGAAAATGAAGTCGACTTTACTAAGTAACAAGACATTTACTCAACACACACACTACACATTACACTATACTCTGGCTGCGAAATCAACAGTACCATGACATAGGCCTTATTGGTCGATGCATTTAAGCTAAATAATAAAAAAAATATCAGTAGTCAGTATCGGTAATGCAAAATTTGATGTATTAAAGTTAGCAAATCTTTAATAAAATACAGCTTTCAGTAACCTTATATCATTAAAATATAGGTATTTTGCAGAATTCGATTCGAACACCACACATTTAGGGCAGTCAATGAGGGTATTTGATATTTACTTGATATTTTCACAGTAAGTAGGAAATGGCTCGAGAAAATAGTCTACCCTATGCCGATGTGCGCTTTTAGCGTGGGGTGGTTCTCACCCCTTCTCGGGGGTGAAAATTTTTTTGGATAAAATAGCTACGGAAGAAGCTAGAGAATTTAATTCTAGGCAAGACCAGTTCGATAATTATTTTTTGAAATCTCAATACTTTTTGAGTTATTCGTGGAGTTGAAAATTGGCCATTTTCATTGAAAAATGATACCCTTTCGGACGGATTTTTGCGAATAACTTAAAAACTATGCATCTAACAAAAAAACTATGGAAAATATTTTTGTAGCTTATAAAATAACAAAGAGATTCATTCCTTCATAAATCTTCTAGTTATAATACAAAAAGGGGTATGGTAGGTGAGAAGAGTTTGTTTTTTGGTGCATGCTCAAATCGGTGTATTCAACTTGAAATAACAGAGAAACGGTTGATTTTAGGTGTATAATGGTACTAATAACTTTGATATTGCTTGAAAAGGCCTTTAAAATGAGCAGTATTAAATGTCGGTTACATTTAAACTAATCGAGATATGCTGCAAAAAAATTGATGACTAATGTATTTTAAGAAGAAATGGGAAGTATATTTAACCCCTCATCCATCAGAATTTAAATACATCGTTTTCCTTCTAAAATACATTTTATTATAGTCTTATTTCTATGTTCAAAAAGTTGGACTGGTTTAAAATGATGGATTTTTGAGAAAAGTAAGATCAGATTATAGAGCACATTTTTAAATTTCCTTAAAAATCTTCCTTTTTCTCCATGTAACTCGAAAATGATAAGAGATATGAAAAAAAGATATTTTACAAAAATTTAGAGTTTTTTATTTAAAAATTTCGTTTTTATTTTTCATTACTGTATCTGTTGTCATTTTCAAGTTACGTGGAGAAAAAGGAAGATTTTTAAGAAAATTTGGACATATTGGGTATTAGTGCACCCTAATATGTCTGTGTAGATTTTGGCATTGGATCCGACCATCACTTGTAACACCGTTGCCGTATCCTCTATTTTTTCATACTATCACGTTACAATTTTTTGTGATATTATACACGAGCGGGGCACCCTCAAAAAAGCGCTTAGTTTTCGAGATACTGACCACGGAGGGGTAAATGGCTAATTTTATTCATACTTTATATTTTCGAGGGTGCTGAAAACGAAAATGAGGTTTATTTTAAATTTTATGTGCTACCTGCTATAGTGACGGAGGAGTTATATTCGCGGTCGGACGGACAGGCGGACAGACAGCCTATGTCAAACTTCTCACCTTTTGTACCATCCTTGGATTATAACCTTTCATTTGATACCTCATTTGTGATTCTGCCTGGTATAATGACGGAGGTGTTATATTCGCGGTTGGACGGACAGACGGCCTAGGTCAAATTTATTACCAACAGTACCATGCTTGATTATAAGCTTTCATTTAACACCTCATTTGTCTTTCTGCCTGGTATAATGACGAAGGAGTTATATTCGCGGTTGGACGGACAGACGGACAAGACAGCCTTAGTCAAATTTCTCACCTTTATTACTATGCTTGGATTATAAGCTTTCATTTGACACCCCATTTGTCATTATTCCTGGTATAGTGACGGAGGAGTTATATTCCCGGTCACACAGACAGACGGACAGACAATCTAAATCTAATTTCTCATCTTTAGTACTATCCTTGGATTATAAGCTTTCATTTGACACCTCATTTGTCTTTCTACCTGGTATAGTGACGGATGAGTTATATTCGTGGTTGGACGGACAGGCGGACAGACAGCCTATGTCAAATTCCTCACCTTAAGTACCATCCTTGGATTATAAACTTTCGTTTGACACCTCATTTGTCATTCTACCTGGTATAGTGACGGAGGAGTTATATTCGCGGTCGGACGGACAGGCGGACAGACAACCTATGTCAAATTTCTCACCTTCAGTACCATCCTTGGATTATAAGCTTTCATTTGACACCTCATTTGTCATTCTAGCTGGTATAGTGACGGAGGAGTTATATTCGCGGTCAGACAGACAGACTAACAGACAACCTAGGTCTAATTTCTCACCTTTAGTACTATCCTTGGATTATAAGCTTTCATTTGACACCTCATTTGTCATTCTACCTAGTATAATGACGGAGAAGTAAACGTTTTTATTCTATTATTCTTGTAGGTACATTTAACATTGATTGAAATTATGAAAGAAATATATAGAAAACAGCATGGCAACACTGTGACGCACAAACATAAGATTCAGCCACATTCAGCTGTGCGTTACATAGGGTGCACTAATACCCAAGATGTCCGAAAATTTAAAAATGCGCTCTATAATTTGATCTCAATTTTTTCAAAAACCATTTATTTTAAAATCGTCCAACTTTTTGAACATAGAAATAATACTATATTAAAAGGTATTGTATACGGAAAATGATGCATTTACATTCTGGTGGATGGGGGTTAAAATTACTTCTCATTTTTTCTTAAAATACATTAGTTATCAATTATGTTTGCAAAATATCTCGCTTACTTTGAATGCAATTTACCTTTAATATTGCTCATTTTAAAGGTCTTTTTAAGCACTACAGAAAGTATTGGTAGCATTATACACATAAAATCGACCGTTTCTCTGTTATTTCAAGTTGAATACACCAATTTGAGCATGTAGCAAAAAAAGCAAACCTTTTCAAATACCATATCTCTTTTTGTATTATAACTAGAAGATTTATGAAGGCAAGTGTGTATTTGTTTTTTATAACCTACAAAAATGTTTTATACAGTTTTTTTAATTAGATGCATATTTTTAAGGTATTGGAAAAACCGTTCGAAAAGGTGTTATGTTTCAATGAAAATAGCCAATTTTCAACCACGGATAACTCAAAAAGTATTGAGTTTTCAAAAAAAAATCATAGATCAGTTTTTGCTTAGAATTAGGTTTTCTAGCAAATTCCGTAGTTATCTTAAAAAAATTTTCCACCCCTAAGAAGGGGTGGGAACCACCCCCAAGATAAAAGCACACATCGGCATAGGGTAGACTTTGAATTAGGAGATAAGTAGAGGCTAGGCCCAAAATTTCATTAAAACCCATGCAGTAGGATAGAATTCGGAGGTAATATCCTATTCTTGCTTCCATTGACTGGCGTAATTTAAGTTATTTAAAATTTAATTTAAATTAATTTGCAATCTGTCACATAAGATTAATTGTTATTACTATAATTACAACCGCACTGTCTTCCGAGAATGTCGGTAGTATTAATTCGAACAGCATTTCCTCAGATTTAAAAAACGGAAGTGTAAATATTTCAAACAATATAGACTAAGAGCCGCTATAGGCTATAGGTGAAATTTGCTAATCATTTTAGGCACGATAAGACCCTATAACTAAATTAGTAGAACCTAAAAGAAAACGTATGAATGAATACTGTACCGTTACTTTTTAGTGGCACATGCGTCGACAGTGGCGTATCAAACTTTCCACTTATGGAAGGGATAAAATAAAGTTAAAGGTACCCTCCCCCACTCCCAGAATTCAATTTTTTTCATTTTTCTAAGGTCGATGTGATTAAAAAATAAGACTGAGCGTAATTTTAACCCGCCAGATTTACCAGATTTAACCCTTTTTCGCATTTGAAGAAGGTTCCTCTTAGAAGTCACAAAATAAGTACAATCCATGCCGTAACTTACCGCTTAAAAACTGATTTCTACATAAACATTAATGATCCATAGACATCTACATACATGATCCCATTATAAATTGTTATCAATATTGATGTTGTAAGACATTTTAATAGTACAGCAAATGCCACTAACTGTTATAACAGTACCTACCGTACCGATGATGTATGCATTTAATTTGCAAATTATGCAAATAGGTGTCAACGGTTTCAGCAAACATTTATCTTTGAGAAAATACTTGGTGGTACTATCAATCGTACTTACGTTACACTGCTTACTCTCGTTAAGAAGAATTTTAATGCCTGACAGTACATATGTATTTAAATGTAAGACTATTAGTGTAAAGCTTATAATATTATGTCTTGTCAAGGATATCCTAAACGAGTGGTATATTTTTGTTTCAATATCATTAAATATCAATGTAATGTAATAACAACTAACTGACTTTAGACTAATAGAATAACACACAAAAAATATATAAGATATGATTATACCTATTATGACATTTGAAAGAGCGTTATTCTTCTTCTAATGTCGCTACAACCATAGGCGCCCATACCCATGGGCAGGGGGGGCGTGGCCCCCCAGTTTTTCGGGTGCTTTAAACTACATATATGTATATTGTTATCCATAGTGTACAAAATGTAATGTGCAAAATCTTCACGTCTGCGCCCCCCCGAAAACTTTTATATGGGCGCCCATGGCTACAACCCTTTGTGAGTCTTGGCCTGCTTAACAATGTCGGATCCTTTCCTTCACCACTGCCTGTAAGATCTTCATCTACGTCGTCTATCCTTCTTTACAGGGCCTTTCTCTTGTTATATTATTTCCTTATGGCTTCCATGTCTGGATTACTTTTACAGATCTATTATCTGGCATTCTTTCTAAGTGACCAAGCCAGTTTAGTCTTTGTGACTTTACAAATCTAACAATATCTGCGCTCTGCATTAGTTCATCCAGCTCGTAATTCATTTTAATTCTCCACGAACCATCGCTGCAATGGGTTGGTCCAAATATCTTTTTTAGTATTTTGCGCTCAAATATTCTCAGTTGATTTTTATCAGTGGTTGAGAGGGTCCACGTTTCACATCCATATGTGACCACTAGTCTAATTACTGTTTTGTAGATTCTAAGCTTAGACTCACAATTCAGTAACTTACTTTTCATTAAGTGATTGTATGCATAAAAGTACTTATTACCCCTGAGAATCCGTCTTGTATTTCTTGACTGGCGTTTTTGATGTCATTTATTATTGAGCATAGAGTAGGGAAAAGTAGAGGCATATACGTAGGTATGGTTGTCTATCTTCAGATTCTCATGTTAATTCGACTTTGTGCACTCCATATATTTTGTTTTATTGTCATTTATACTTAGATCAAAAAAGGCGTAAGGCAGGGATGCATACTTTCACCAACCTTGTTTAACTTATATTCAGAAGATATTATAAACAGAGCCCTTGATGACCAAGATATAGGAGTTAAAATAAATGGCACTTTAATAAACAATTTGAGATACGCTGATGACAAGTATTAATAGCAGAAACCCCGGAAGATCTCCAAACACTGATAAACAGAATAGTAGAGTGCAGCGAAAAGTTCGGTTTATCACTTAACATCAAAAAAACAAAAATAATGATGGTGTCGAAATCTCCACAAAATTTTTCTGACATAACCGTACATGATCAAAGAATTGAGCGTGTTAGAAAATATAATTACCTGGGAACTGTTATTAATGAAAACAACGACAACTCATGAAGAAATCAAGATCAGAATAGAAAAAGCTAGAGCTACTTTTACCAAAATGAAAACAGTTTTATGCGGAAGAGAGCTAAGTTTAAATCTTAAAATTCGCCTCATTAGATGTTACGTGCTGTCAGTTCTTTTCTATGGAATGGAAGCTTGGACACTGAAAAAGATCGATACAAGGAAAATAGAAGCATTCGAGATGTGCATGTACCGCAGGATACTGAGAATATCGTGGACAGAGAGAGTGACAAACATGGAAGTGTTGCGAAGGATGCAGAAAGAAAAAGAACTTGCGCTTACTATTAAAAAGCGCAAACTGCAATACTTGGGACATATAATGAGGGGACAAAAGTACCAGCTACTACAATTAATTATTCAGGGAAAAATAATAGGTAAAATATCCATTGCCAGAAGAAAACATTCATGGTTGAAGAATTTAAGAGATTGGTACAAGTGCAGCAGCTGCCAATTATTTAGATCTACGGTATCAAAAATACGCATAGCCTTGATGATAGCCAAACTTCTGAACGAGGACGGCACCTGAAGAAGAAGATACTTATATATGTTATAGTCAAAGCCCGAATTTCAGGCACTCCTAGGTTTGACTAGGCAATCCTCAGATCTGACTGACGGTCTTAGTCAAAGCCCGAAATAAATTACAGTTTCGGCCTTTGATTAGGCAAACCTAGGATAGACTAAGATGGTTAGGCAAAGGTCGAAATTTAATTTTATGAAATCGGGGTTTGACTATAGTCCAGAAAGCCACTGCGCATCCGCTAGGAAAAATATTCTAATTCGGATTTTTTACACAATCTTACTCAAAAAGGACTCCTTTTAACAAATTTGCATGTTGCCAGGACCAAAAGGTGGTCAAAAATTTTTTAAACGTTTTTATTTTGTTTTTTTCCTAAAATTATTTTTTTTGCATGGAAAAAAGTTTTTTTTAGATTTTTTGGATCATTCCAAACAGAAAAGGTCTTTAGTGACTTTTCTCTAAAAATGATAGTTTTTGACATATAAGCGATTAAAAATTGAAAAATTGCGAAATCGGCCATTTTTAACCCTCAAAAACTATGTGAAAAACTGAAAATTTGAATGTTGCCAAGGTAGGTAGATATTCTTTAAACATCGATTGATAAAATCCCGAAGAGTTTTTTGCAATACAATATTCTAAACTCCTTTGTTTTTTAATTGCTAATCAAGCGTGCGCGACAGTATTTTCCACCGACAGTATGGTGCAAATAAAAGGAATAAATTCATTATTTCGTAAACCGGCGACTTTAAGGAAAAATCCCGAAACAGCTCGATTTTTATTTTTAAGTTATGATATTTTGGCATATATGGTATACTAGTGACGTCATCCGTCTGGGCGTGATGACGTAATCGATGATTTTTTAAATAAGAGTAGGGGTCGTGTGGTAGCTCGTTTGAAAGGTTCTTCAATTATCTATTCAGTAATGTAAACATTTACATAATTATTTATACAGGGTGTCCTTCTACTTCTTTTTATCAAATAATTTAATTTATTAAAAATTTTTTGGACACCCTGTATAAATAAATATGTAAATGTTTATATTACTGAATAGACAATTGAAGAACCTTTCAAATGAGCTAGCACACGACCCCTATTCTTATTTAAAAAAATCATCGATTACGTCATCACGTCCAGATGGATGACGTCACTAGTATACCAATATGCCACAATATCATAACTTAAAAATAAAAATCGAGCTGTTTCGGGATTTTTCCTTAAAGTCGCCGGTTTACGAAATAATGAATTTATTCCTTTTATTTGCACCATACTGTCGGTGGAAAATACTGTCGCGCACGCTTGATTAGCAATTAAAAAACAAAGGAGTTTTGAATATTGTATTGCAAAAAACTCTTCGGGATTTCATTAATCGTTGTTTAAAGAATATCTACCTACCTTGACAACATTCAAATTTTCAGTTTTTCACATAGTTTTTGAGGGTTAAAAATGGCCGATTTCGCAATTTTTCAATTTTTAATCGCTTATATGTCAAAAACTATCATTTTTAGAGAAAAGTCACTAAAGACCTTTTCTGTTTGGAATGATCCAAAAAACCTAAAAAAACTTTTTTCCATGCAAAAAAAATAATTTTAGGAAAAAAACAAAATAAAAACCTTTAAAAAATTTTTGACCACCTATTGGTCCTGGCAACATGCAAATTTGTTAAAAGGAGTCCTTTTTGAGTAAGATTGTGCAAAAAATCCGAATTAGAATATTTTTCCTAGCGGATGCGCAGTGGCTTTCTGGACTACTAGTTAAACCCATTTATTAAAATGTCGTAATTTGTTAGATTTTAATAAAACATCATTTTTTAATTTTAATGTTTATTATTTTTATATTGTCGTAATTAAAATAAAAAAATTAGTGTTTATTGTCACATGTTGAGGCATTATGGCATTTAGAGTTGCACGATATGTTAGACCTTTTACACTTACGTAGTTTTGAAGAGCATTTCTTATTGCAGTAGCATTTTATAAAGCCTTGTCCTCCAAATTTAGAATCTTTGTACTAATTTCTCTTAGACACAGCTTAACGTCTGAAACATCTTCGAAATTTAGAAAATTCTCTTATTTGATTTCTTGAAAAAAGTGTGTTTATTGTTCCGTATTTCGTACCAACTCTATATAAACCGTCAATTGTTTTATCTTGTATGATACCCAAAATATTTCGAGTATCTCCTTTGGCTCTATCAAAGCTGGAGATATGTATTGTTACAGTTTAAATTAGAGTAAATTTTTTTACTTGTTTCATAGCATTAGCCTGGACATAAAGACCTTAAATCGCCTTTTCTTTATTTATTTTAATCTTTTTTGTCTGTGCACATCGAATGCATGTAACTTTTCTTTCAAACCTTCATAGTATGCACCAACATGTGCGTCAGAGCTCTCTTTTTGGCAAATACAACAAACCACATCTGAAGAAGTCGGCTGCCCCAAGTAGAAACACTGTATATCCATTTTTTTTTCAAAATCACTTTTATTGCATTTTTGGATCTAGGGTGTTGTTATCTACCAATTACCAAGGAAGAAAAAAATAAAAAAATAGTAGAACCACAATTTAACATTGCTATGAAACACATTATATCACATTCCATCTTCAATTCACCAATTTAAAACACATTATATCCATATCCCCAAGTATAAACACTGTAAATACGGGATATACAGTGTTTTTATTTGGTTTTTGGGATTGACAGTAATTTACCGTGGGAATTGCATGATTTACATTTTACATTCAAGACCATTGATATTTCCAAGGCAATTTTTAGTTGTATGTTAGTTATTGATGGTTATTGTGATAAGTGCAGTAGAAAGTCGTGTATAAAATATTTAAGTTTATTGTATTAATTATTTAAAATATATTTTTAAAATTAAACTGGGTGTTACCTATTAATTATCAAAATCCACAAGGAAGAACTTCCTGTAGTTGGCTGTATACCATTAATTACAAGTGAAATTTAATAAACAATTTTCTTCTTGGTAAAAGCTATATTAGTTTAAAAAGCCCTAAAGGGCTACAAACATATGAACAAAACGTTTTCGCTCTTTAACAAGAGCATCATCAGTGTTACAAGAACATGGTGAGCCAACCAAAAAATACAAAGGTCAAAGCCTTTCAAAAAACAGACAAAAGTCTTATATAAAAGATAACATCGCAAAATCCAAAGGATAGATAAAATTCCTAAGGATTCCTATGGCAACATATGACTCCCACACGTTGTAAGTGGGTAACTAGTTACCTTTTGACCCACTTACAACGTGTGGTAGTCATATGTTGCCATAGGGCCTTATCCGTCAAACATATAGACCAAATGTATTCCTGTTCCAGCTCTATAGCTTTTTCGCTTAATGCCCTTTTGTTGCGGCTTATTAAAGCAATATCATCCGCATATATACGCATATTTGTGTAGATCTTGTATTAATACAGCCGTTCTTATCCAATTTTCTAACAATAGCTTCCAAAGTTAGATTAAAAAGTGTTGTTAATAAGACAAAACCTTGCCTAACTCCATTTTCAATATCAAATGCCTCTGTCATATCATCATATCTTCTCACCATGGCTTTGGAACCGTCCATTTAATTTGCAAAATTATGTAAATAGGTGTCAACGGTTTCAGCAAACATTTATCTTTGAGAAAATACTAGGTGGTACTATCAATCGTACTTACGTTACACTGCTTATTAATTCTTGTTAAGAAGAATTTTAATGCGTGACAGTACATATGTATTTAAATGTAAGACTATTAGTGTAAATCTTATAATTATGTCTTGTCAAGGATATCCTAAACGAGTGGTATATTTTTGTTTCCATATTATTTAATATCAACTTAATGTATCAACGAACGGACTTTAAACTAATAGAATAACACAAATAAATAAAAATATATGTATAAATAATATATAATGATTATACCTATTATGACATTTGAAAGAGCCTTCTTCGTCTTCTAATGATCTAATGGCGCTACAACCAGTGGCGGATCCAGCATCGTTGAGGGGGAGGGCCGATTGGCTAAATTTCTATAAAAATAAATAAATGTTTTTATAATATTTTTCTATTCTCATACTATAATATATCAATTATGATGTCACTACCTGTATGTATCATAATGAACTTCATTATGATACAGATTTTCATTACGATACAGATTTTTAACCAATAGAATCGCGATATGGCAATCGCGATGAAGGTGACACACTCGCAGTGACCAATGGCGAGTCAAATACATATGCTTTGACAGTGCTCAATATGTAAACAAACTCTCAAACTGACAAACTACTTGTTTGCGTTACAAAATTAATAAATTTGAATATATTTTTTTTGTTGTGAATGATCATAGAAAAAATCGTGTATACAACTTGCATTTAATTATCATTATGAAGCTCGTACTCTATACGGAGCGGCTCGTTTCGTATCCCTCATCCTCGCTTCATAATGCCCATCACTAAATGCTCGTTGCATAATACAGGGTGAGTCATGAGGAACTGTACATACTCCTACCTCGTATAGAGGCTCCTATGGGGAATGACAGATGACCATTAAAAAGTGTCTGCTCCCCTTGTTTAATAATATACAGGGCGAATTTCGCATTTTGACAAATTTATATTCGTCATAATTTTTGAACGGTCAGATCGATGTGTCTCTTATTTTTGTCAATCGTTACACTATTAGCACCTAATCAACTGATTTATTCAAACTAGAAAAAAATCAGGTCCGGCTTTAAAAAATAATTCGTTTGGGTCCTAGAAAAAATTTCACCCTGTATAAGCTTTTTGAAAACTCTAATATGAATTTTACAAATTAGACAAATAGGCAATTAAAATGGCGTATTTATTTTTTCCCAACACGATTACTTAATTTTTTATAAAAAAATCAAATTTGACTATGAATTAAAAGTTTGGTAAAGTAAACCATAGATTTAAAAAAATTAACTTTTATTACAAAAATTAATTTTTTTTAACAAATATTTGATTTATGTTACCACCTAATCAACTGATTTATTCAAACTAGAAAAAAATCAGGTCCGGCTTTAAAAAATTAGTTTGTTTGGGTCGTAGAAAAAATTTCACCCTGTATACGCTTTTTGAAAACTCTACATTATTAGCACCTAATCAACTGATTTATTCAAACTACAAAAAAATCAGGTCCGGCTTTAAAAAATTAGTTCGTTTGGGTCTTAGAAAAAATTTCACCCTGTATACGCTTTTTGAAAACTCTAATATGAATTTTACAAATAAGACAAATAGGCAATTAAAATGGCATATTTATTTTTTTCCCCACATGATTACTTAATTTTTTATAAAAAAATCAAATTTGACTATGAATAATAATTAAAACTTTGGTAACGTGAACCATAGATTTAAAAAAATTTGCTTTTATTACAAAAATTATTTTTTTTTGAACAAATATTTAATTTATTTTACCACCCAATCAACTCATTTATTCAAACTAGAAAAAAATCAGGCCCGGATTTAAAAAATTATTTCGTTTTGGTCTTAGAAAAAATTTCACCCTGTATACGCTTTTTGAAAACTCTAATATGAATTTTACAAATTAAACAAATAGGCAATTAAAATGGCATATTTATTTTTTCCCCACACGATTACTTAATTTTTTATTACAAAATCAAATTTGTCAAAATCGGAATTTTAACCTAAAAATAAAAAAAAGATGAAATCACGGTTTAACTCGCTACAACGTTAAAGTTAAAAAAAATTCTGAAATTTTTACAGCACATATCTCTTAGCATTGTGAAGACTATGACAATAATTGTTGTAGACTTTCAGTCTTCTTCTCGTAAAAGTTATGAATTTTTAAAAATAAAAGGTGCAGCTTCGTGAATTGCAAAGTGAAATCGCAAAAATTAAGTGAAAAAATTAAAAATTTATCTATTTGATCACGTCTATGTTAAACTATAGAGTCCAAAGAGAAGTGTTATGGGGAGTTTTAGATCTAGACGTGTTATAGAAAAAAAATGGTGAAACGTTTAATTTTAAGAAAAACGTTGTTTAATTTTTTTTTATTTTTATGGTAAAATTGCGATTTTGACAAATTTGATTTTTTAATAAAAAATTAAATAATTGTGTGGGGAAAAAATAAATATGCCATTTTAATTGCCTATTTGTCTAATTTGTAAAATTAATATTAGAGTTTTCAAAAAGCGTATACAGGGTGAAATTTTTTCTAAGACCCAAACGAACTAATTTTATAAAGCCGGACCTGATTTTTTTCTAGTTTGAATAAATCAGTTGATTAGGTGGTAATAGTGTAACGATTGACCAAAAATAAGAGACACATCGATCTGACCGTTCAAAAATTATGACGAATATAAATTTCTGTCAAAATGCGAAACTCGCCCTGTATATTATTAAACAATGGGAGCCAGACACTTTTTAATGGTCATTTGTTATTATTCCCCATAGGGGCCTCTATACGAGGTAGGAGTATGTACAGTTCCTCATGACTCACCCTGTATACTATTATAATATAATTAAAATAAAATTAAATCACTTGGTTTGAAAGAGGGCCGATCGCCCCCATCTTCCCTTGTCCCCCTGGATCCGCTACTGGCTACAACCCTTTGAGCGTCTTGACATGCTTAACAGTGTTCTTGCATTCTACCCTGTCGGATACTTTCCTTCGCCACTGTCTCATGTTCATGGCTTTAAGATCTTCCTCTACGTCGCGCGTCGTCTACCCTTTACGGGGCATTCCTCTTGTTCTATTTCCTTGGGGCTTCCATCTTTCTTAGTATTTTGCGTTCAAATTCTCAGTTCAGTGGATGAGAGAGTCCACGTTTCACATCCATATGTGACCACTGGTCTAATATAATTGTTTTGTAGATTCTATGCATAGATTCATGATTCAGTAAGTTACTTTTAAGATAAATAAGACAAAGTTGTACTCTGCCAAATGGCTTCTTCAAATCTATCAAACATAGGAATGCGTATCTATTGTAGTCTAATGCTTTCTCTGTAATCTGTTTTATGACGAATATTGCATCTGTACACGACTTTTCCGTAAGGAAACTGATATATTCGTTCTTGCAAAATTTTAGTTGTCATTTTCAGGATAGTAGGTATTTAAAAAATTGATGCCTCTGTAGGTTTTTAGTTGTTTATTAGCCCCCTTTTTATTTTTATTACTAATGAGATTGGCTCGCTTGTCCTCCATTCTTCTGGTATTTTATTGTGTCTATCTTTTTCTGCATGTGTCTTGTCCGTTGCGGACGTTGACTATCATCATAGCAATTTAAATTTTATTTGCGGCGTTTCTGAATAACTCGATCGATGTTAGTCTAAACCATTGGCGTAAGTTTTGAAGCCATGAGTGTCTTCTTCTCCGGGTCCGCGTTTACTCTCTTTTTTTTTATTGTATCTATAATCTTGTTAATTACTGTTGCAAATTGATTCGCCATTGTCGTTCCACCATATTGCAACAATACGTTTGGTATACCTACCACCTTTACCTTTGAGCTTTTTTGTTCTATAGTTTTTCAAGTGTTGCTTATATGAACTTCGTTTCTGGTAATTTTTGCTGTTTGTAGTTTCAAAAATATGGAACACGTTTAAAGATCTTACCTGGAAAGTAATGGAAAAATATACGACAACGATGCAGAGGCACAAAAAACAACAATGGATGACTGATGAAATCCTGGAATTGATGGAGCAGAGAAGAAAACTGAAAGATAACAAAACAGAATACAAAGAAAAACAAAAACTAATTAAACAAAAAATAAAGGTAGCTAAAGAAAAATGGATGGAGGATAAATGCAAGGAATTAGAAAAGTTGAATGAAAAACATGATACGTTTAATATGTTTAAAAAAGTTAGAGAAGTAGCTGGTCTTTTTTATAAGAAAACTCCACATACTATAACCGATTCGTCGGGAAAAATGATAATAGACGAACACGAAATCCGAACTACCTGGTATAATTATATAAATGAACTGTATAATGATGATAGACCCGAAGAACTGGACATTTTAGATGAAGGTGAAGGACCAGAAATACTAAAATCAGAAATACAACATGCTATAAAATTGGCAAAAAACAAGAAAGCCGTTGGTCCCGACAACATACCTACAGAAATGTTGAAGCTCATAAATGAGGAAAACATTGGAATACTAGTTAAACTTTTCAATGATGTTTATTCGACTGGTGATATACCTGAAGATTGGTTAAAGTCCGAATTCATAACCCTACCAAAAAACAACGTCCGAAAAACTGTAGCGACTATAGAATGATAAGCCTCATGAGCCACACCTTGAAAATCTTTCTACGTATCATCCACAGTAGAATCAGAGATAAATGTGAAGAAGACCAGGATGAAACACAATTTGGCTTCAGAAATGGACTGGGAACCCGGGACGCACTCTTTGCACTAAATGTGTTATTGCAGAAATACCGAGATCAAAGGAAAGACGTCTTTGCTGTATTTATTGACTATGAGAAGGCCTTTGATCGAGTACAACATCACAAATTAATTAAAATACTAAAGGATAAAGGAGTTGATAGTCAAGATGTACGAATCATAGAAAAATTATACTGGCGTCAAACAGCGACAGCTTGCATAAATGGAAAATCAACAGAAATGTGCAAAATACAAAGAGGCGTCAGACAGGGTTGTATACTGTCCCCACTGTTGTTCAATTTGTATTCAGATAGAATATTTAAGGAAGCGCTGCATAATTTGGAATGGGGTGTGAAGGTTAATGGAATTCTGATAAATACAATCAGATATGCAGACGATACAGTTATTTTAAGTGATGATATGAATGGATTACAACACCTTTTAAATGCCATTGACAGAGTGGGAAGAGAGTTTGGCCTAAATATAAACTGTTCAAAAACAAAGCACATGGTATTTAGCCGTTTGGCCCATCAAGATTCACGGTTATATGTTGATGGTCATATGATTCAAAGAGTACCCAGTTTTAAATATCTTGGTTGCCATATTACTGAACAAGTAGATCCAGATAAAGAGATAAAATGTAGAATCGAGATAGCCCGCACGACATTTTTAAAAATGAGGTCATTCTTCTGTAATGATACCTTGCAACTTCAACTTCGAAAGCGCATGATTAAATGCTACATTTGGTCAGTCCTCTTGTATGGTGTCGAAGCATGGACATTAAAAATATCCCCCATTAACCGTTTGGAGGCCTTTGAAATGTGGCTGCACAGACGTATTCTAAAAATACCATGGACGGCTATGCTGACAAATGTGGCAGTCCTTAAGAGAGCAAATGCTACCCGCGAGCTGCTTGATAACATCAAATATAGAAAGATGGCCTATTTTGGACACGTAGTAAGGGGAGACCGGTATAATATTCTTCAACTTATTATGATGGGTAAAATAGAAGGACGCAGAGGAATTGGTAGAAAGCAGGCCTCTTGGTTGAAGAATATCCGGGAGTGGACAGGAATAAAGAAAGCAGAACACCTATTTAGAATAGCTCGAGACAGAGACAGTTTCGCCATGTTAATCGCCAACGTCAAGGGGACTTGATAGGGCACGTTAAGAAGAAGAAGTTTCAACGTCATTTGTTGTTCCTCTCTATATAACTTCTGTAGAGTAAGACAGTAGACTGTACATTGTTTCTAAATTTTAAAGTACCTATTGTTCTATATGTTGTAAAGTTTTTTTTTTGTTTTATGGCATAGATTTGGTTGTCAATTAGCCAGTTACAACTTTTTTTTCTATTCATACATCAAGAAGGCAATGAGGTCCTTAGAGTTCCATAGCAAACTCTTCCACAGCTCTCTACTCAATTCAAAAGCTGCAGCTGGCCGCTATGGACTATCCAAGTTGCTCACCACATTTTTCCATCATACATTTTCTTCTTCTTCTCTTTTCATAAATAGTTGTAAAGTTGATTCCTGGAAATGTTTGCGTTGATAGATACTTGAAATTTAACAATTGTCGCATAAAATTCTAGGTGCTCAAATTACTTAACAGCACGATACACGTACAGACAGATGGTATGCCTATATTGGCGCCTAATTCCGTCCGTTTCGCGCACCACGTCAGCTTCGAGGACCCATACACTTGCCACTTGACTTGCAGAGATGTATTTTTACTTGCATTTGTGAAATTCTTTACACGTGATAGTTTTACGGAGCCGAGAATATATTTTGTTACTTTTAATTATAAGAGATTATTGAACGTGTTGATATCCAATTTATTATTGTTTTGGTATTCTTTTTGGTATCGTGTAGGTCTGGCATAAACTTACAATGTCGAATTGTGCCATATATAATTGCAAAAACTGTAATCAAAGTACAAAAGGTACAATAATAAAATACTTCAGCTTTCCAAAGATAGATAATTTGTCAAAACAATGGAAACCTACTGGATCATCAATGAAATGCTAAAAGTGTTTCTGCTGGTTCCATGACATCTCGTAACGGCGACACTTCGTAACACCTACAGTTTGTAACTATAACTATTCATAACGGTATAATTCGTAACGCGAACCTTTAGGTCTTTTTAGTAAATTTAACATTACTGAATATATGCACTGAATGTATTTTGTATACTTTCGAACACTAAAAGAAGTAATACTTTTTTAAGACCACTTCTTTTTAAATATATTTCACAGATATTTTTGCATATACCTACCTATTTTTGTAAATATGGCAATTAAATAATAAATTTTAAATTTTTTATTCTGAATTTTAACTCATTTTAACGTAGTAAAACTATTGTTACAGGTAGATTATATATATTTATATATATATATATATATATATATATATATATATATATCATAAAGGAGTACGACCGTCAATTCCAATATAACAAAGGAGCACTCGTAAGTGTAGGGTTTTATCGGTCAAGTGGGTGAAAAAAGAGACAAAGAATTCAGCTACTTCATCTATTTATTGAAGACGTTTCGTCTACTGCTCAGTAGACATCATCAGTTCATCTACAAAAAGAGTGGTATAAGAGACAACATCCAAAAGAGAGGTAAACAAGCACTAGCGTTACCTTAAAAAGACATGTAGCAAACGATAAGATGTACATAGTAAAAAAACCTTATCCATGAACCAACGTAATGTAAAAGTATATAACATTTAAGTGTATAGTTAATATTTAAAAAACTTTAGTACAGCCAAAGACAAGACCATGTGGTAACAGTCATATATAAAAAACAAGTGGAAAAAAGCCGGCTTGCTTTTTTTGAAGTCAAGAATGAACCAAGAAAAAACCAGATTCACTTCCAAAAACTTAGTAGTATTTAAGCATACTTCATTTTAACTTTAGGTAACATCATTAAATGAGTAGAATGCTAATATGCAACTTTAAAAATTTATTTGACCTTAAATTTTTAAAGTTGCATATTAGCATTCTACTCATTTAATGATGTTACCTAAAGTTAAAATGAAGTATGCTTAAATACTACTAAGTTTTTGGAAGTGAATCTGGTTTTTTCTTGGTTCATTCTTGACTTCAAAAAAAGCAAGCCGGCTTTTTTCCACTTGTTTTTTATATATGACTGTTACCACATGGTCTTGTCTTTGGCTGTACTAAAGTTTTTTAAATATTAACTATACACTTAAATGTTATATACTTTTACATTACGTTGGTTCATGGATAAGGTTTTTTTACTATGTACATCTTATCGTTTGCTACATGTCTTTTTAAGGTAACGCTAGTGCTTGTTTACCTCTCTTTTGGATGTTGCCTCTTATACCACTCTTTTTGTAGATGAACTGATGATGTCTACTGAGCAGTAGACGAAACGTCTTCAATAAATAGATGAAGTAGCTGAATTCTTTGTCTCTTTTTTCACCCACTTGACCGATAAAACCCTACACTTACGAGTGCTCCTTTGTTATATATATATATATATATATATATATATATATATATATATATATATATATATATATATATATATATATATATATATATATATTTATATTAAGACACAATTTTCAAAATATATTTCTCTACACAATGTTTATCCTTATGGTGGTTAGGTAAGTTGATAATATTAATTTCAATTGCAACTTTAATAAAAGTTGGTTTCCACGTTAACAAAAATAAACGGAATAATTACATTTTGACGTTACGTGACGAATACAGTCGGAAAAATGAAAGAATACCCATGAACGATCACATTAATCACTTATTTTGTATTTGCTGTCTTTTTCTATAAATAACAAACGTTTGTTTTAAAAAAGGACAGCAAATACAAAATATGTAAGTGATTGATGTGATCGTTCATGGGTATTCTTGCATTTTTCCGACTATAGTTACAAACTCTTGATGTTACGAAGTGTCGCCATTACCATTGGTGGGGATACGAACTGTCGCGTTACGAGATGTCCTGTCAAGGTTTCTGCTACCCCAAATCTTGGAAGAACAATACAGGTTATATAATTATACATATATAATACTTACAATCCAGGTTACATAATACTTACAAGCAACCTCGTAGTGGAATCTTATCGAGTTCGTGTATGTATATGAAAAAAACACAATTTATGCACAACCTAGAAAAGAAAAGAAATTTTACTTTAAACTTTACAAATTGAACTAACTGTATTAGTGCGGCAGATTCGTGCAAATATTATAAGAATTGCACATTTAATGATACAAGCATATAATTTGGTCCACATATACTTCACATATAAAGGTTGAAATTTAGATATGAGGCCATCTCAGATTTGGCCTTTTACAAAAATGGCGGCCATTCAAAATGGGCGACTATACATATGTGACTAATAGCACGATATCTTTTGAATGAAACGTCCGATTTAAACCAAATTTGGTACATAGGTTCTTTTTGTGCTTTACAAGATCGTTGTCGTGAACTGGAAGAATCGGTTTACCAGAAGTTGTGTTTTTCCTGGTTCTTTATGTAAAACTATTTTATATTATGTAAATAATTTATTTTCAATTTCTTCACCCTGTATACAGGGTGGTTCATCTTATTCGCCTCGGTCTCTGTACGGAAAACCACTTGATATTTTAAAAAAATTTCTTCACAGAATTATACAGGGCCTTTAATACTACAACCTAAAAATAATGTGAATTATACAGGGTGTTCCAAAAAAGAGTGGTATATCAAAGTTATATTTTTTCTTATGGAATGCCCTATATCTGATGACATTATTGAATTGACCTTAAAAAATAATCTATACTTTCATAAGGGTTCCCTATACCTAAATACAGGGTGTTTTGATTTATTTCGATTTTTATAAAAATGTAAGGTTTTAGAAAAAAATAAATATCTACGAATCTAAGAAGCAATAACAAATTCTTTCTTGGACCTTAATAATAGACTATTTAGCATACTTAAACAGATCCTTATTGCAACAAAATTTCTTACAGGGTGGTCAAAATATAAGATTGTTCTATTAACAAATTCAAGCTGTAATAACTTACTTATTTTAAATGGAACACTCTATATCTTACTAGTCTATCACGTAGAAAATTTACTTAGCTTTCATTTTCTATTAGGGTTTCCTATACCTATCTTTTTACAGGGTGGTCAGAATATTAGATTGTTCTATTAACAAATTCAAGCTGTAATAACTTACTTATTTTAAATGGAACACCCTGTAGCTTACTAGTCTATCGAGTAGAAAGTTTACTTAGCTTTCAATTCTTATTAGGGTTTCCTATACCTATCTCCCTTCATTTTTTAAATATTTAAAGATTTCCTAATTTGTAAGCTTTAAAATTAGAATTACATAAGTACCTATGTCGTGTTTATGTACAACACATCACCAACACCGGCAATATACTTAGACAAGATACTGTCATTAATAATAAAATTTTCATTGTTATCATGTAATCACACAGAGTGTTGTATTATTTTAGTAGTTGATTTTGGCCTACATGTGAAATTGAATAATATGTTTATTTTAAACTGCATACCCTATATTAGATGCCGTATTCTGGAAGATATTTAAATTATATTTCATTCCGTATAAGTATTTTCCATATCTTAACCCAACGGTTATTAAGTAAATTTAAGAACGCCACTTTTTGTTTGAATCTTTAAATCGCAATTACAAACAATTAAATGCAATGGCTACTTTGACGAAAACGAGCCTATTGTACAAAAATATGTAAAAATGGGTATTTACAGAATAACATGGGAATTTATATTTACAGAATAACATGTGTATTGAGAATGTTAACATGGAATTGAAGAGATTTTAAATATCTTCCATTATAAAAAATAGAATATCGGGTATGTCATTTAAAATAAGAACACTCTGTGTGATTAAATGATAAAAATGTGAATTTTATTAATGAAACTACCTTGACTAAGATATTTAAGTATATTGCCGGTGTTGGTGATGTGTTGTACATAACCACGACATAGGTACTTAATTCTAATTTTTAAAGCTTACAAATTAGGAAATTTTTAAATATTTAAAAAATGAAGCTAGATAGGTATGGGAAACCCTAATAAGAATTGAAAGCTAAGTAAATTTTCTACTCGATAGACTAGTAAGATACAGGGTGTTCCATTTAAAATAAGTAAGTTATTACAGCTTGAATTTGTTAATAGAACAATCTAATATTTTGACCACCCTGTAAAAAGATAGGTATAGGAAACCCTAATAGAAATTGAAAGCTAAGTAAATTTTCTACGCGATAGACTAATAAGATACAGGGTGTTCCATTTAAAATAAGTAAGTTATTACAGCTTGAATTTGTTAATAGAACAATCTCATATTTTGACCACCCTGTAAGAAATTTTGTTGCAATAAGCATCTGTTTAAGTATGCTAAATAGTCTATTATTAAGATCCAAGAAAGAATTTGTTATTGCTTCTTAGATTCGTAGATATTTATTTTTTTCTAAAACCTTACATTTTTATAAAAATCGAAATAAATCAAAACACCCTGTATTTAGGTATAGGGAACCCTTATGAAAGTATAGCTTATTTTTTAAGGTCAATTCAATAATGTCATCAGATATAGGGCATTCCATAAGAAAAAATATAACTTTGATATACCACTCTTTTTTGGAACACCCTGTATAATTCACATTATTTTTAGGTTGTAGTATTAAAGGCCCTGTATATTTCTGTGAAGAAATTTTTTTAAAATATCAAGTGGTTTTCCGTACAGAGACCGAGGCGAATAAGATGAACCACCCTGTATATTAATTTTTCAAAATGGTAATACCACCATTGAAAAGAGCGTAAGAACATTTTTTAGGAAATATTTTGAATTTTTTAGTTATGTTAATTACCATTTAATAAATGCATAACGTATCTTCACATGTACCTATGTATGGCAGATTCGTGCAAATATTATAAGAATTATTGTGCATTTAACGGTAGAAGCATATAATCTGGACCACATATACTACACATACAAAAGTTCAAATATAGATATGAGGCCATCTCAGATTTTGCCTTTTACAAAAATGGCGAGCATTCAAAATGGCAGCGATACATATGTGACTAATAGCACGATAACTTTTGAACGGAAAGTCCGATTTCAGCCAAATTTGGCATCAAGGTTCTTTTTTTGATGAATAAAATCGAGGTCTTGAACCAGAAGAATCGGTTTACCAGAAGTTGTGTTTTTACTGTTTTTTATGTGAAAATATGTAGTTTTTTTTTCAATTCTTTCACCCTTTATATATTAATTTTTCAAAAAGGTAATACCGCCATTGAAAAGAGTGTAAAAATATTTTGTAGGGAAGATTTTGATTTTAAACTTTGTAGTTATGTTAATTACCATTTAATAAATGCATAACATATATTCACATGTACCTATGTGCGGCAGATTCATTTTGAATGCCCTCCATTTTTGTAAAGAAAAAATCTGAGATGGCCTCATATCTAAATTTGAATCTTTATGTAGTGTGTGTGGTCCAAATTATATGCTTTTACCATTAAATGCACAATAATTCTTATATTATTTGCACGAATCTGACGCACATAGGTTCATAGGTACATGTAACGTTATGCCTTTATTAATTGGTAATTAACATAACTAAAGAGTCCAAAATATTCCCTAAAAAATATTTTTACGCTCTTTTCAACGCCGGTATTACCTTTTTAAAAAATTAATATATACAGGATGAAAGACTTGGTAAAAAAACAACATGTTTTTACATAAAAATTAGGAAAAACACAACTTCTGGTAAATCGATTCTTCCGGTTCAAGACCTTGGTCTTACACGTCAAAAAAAGAACATATACACCAAATTAGTTTGAAATCAGACTTTTCGTTCAAAAGTTATCGTGCTATTAGTCACATATTATAGTCGCAATTTTGAATGCCCGCCATTTTTGTAAAAGGTAAAATCTGAGATGACCTTATATCTAAATTTGGATCTTCATGTGTGTAGTATATGTGGTCCAAATTATATGCTTCTACCAATAAATGCACAATAAGTCTTATAATATTTGCACGAATCTGCCACACATAGGTACATGTGAAGATACGTTATGCATTTATTAAATGGTAATTAACATAACTAAAAAGTTCAAAATATTTTCTACAAAATATTTTTACGCTTATTTTAATTGCGGTATTACCTATTTGAAAAATTAATATATACGGAGGAAAAAATTGAAAAAAAACATATTTTTACATAATCAACCAGTAAAAACAAAACTTCTGGTAAACCGATTCTTCTGGTTCACCACATCCATCTTGTAAATCAAAAGAAGAACCCATATACCAAACTTGGTTGAAATCGGACTTTTCCTTCAAGAGTTATGGTACTATTAAAAACATATGTATAGCCTCCATTTTGAATGCCCGTCATTTTTGTAAATGGCAAAATCTGAGATGGCCTCATATCTAAATTTGAACATTTGTAAAAACAAAACTTTGGTAAACCGATTCTTCTGGTTCACCACATCCATCTTGTAAATCAAAAGAAGAACCCATATACCAAATTTGGTTGAAATCGGACTTTTCCTTCAAGAGTTATGGTACTATTAAACACATATGTATAGCCTCCATTTTGAATGCCCGCCATTTTTGTAAATGGCAAAATCTGAGATGGCCTCATATCTAAATTTGAACCTTTATATGTGTAGTATATGTGGTCCAAATTATATGCTTGTATCATTAAATGTGCAATTGTTTCACATATCGGCCGCACTATATGTGGCGTTACATAAAAGGAACATTTCAATTTATTCTATTTTGTTACGATAAAACCGACAGTTGATGTAAAATTTTTTCCATATATTTACCGACAACAACCTTAATTGGTGATAAAAACAGCAAAGAATCAGAATACATGTTTGTTTTTATTATTATCCTATTTACATTCGCAATATTATGATTCTATGACAATAGTAACATTCAGGTCACGGTAAGGCTCAGCCTCTATTATGGAGACAAACAACACTACACCTCACTTTTTTCATAATTGAAGTAAATTGATAGTGTACATTGCGGTATTTGCTTTTTACGCTGATAATTGACATCTTGAAGAAAGAAAAATGTCTTGTTTGCGTACAAAGGTCGACGTCAATTTTATGTCTATTGAAAGCAGTCGTTATATCTTCAATATTTTAAAAGACTCCACGTTGCAAATATTAGCCAACGATCGTTTTATAAAATGTTGGAATGAAGATATAGTCTACAAAATACGTTTAATTTGTCGCATTAAAAATGACAATACATATCAGAATACAAAGGTCCGTAGCTCAGAATAGGAAGAGATGTGTGGGTGGTTCTTTATATCTTCTTATTACAGTTGAGTCATCAATAAGTCGGAAATTTACTAAACGCAACAGCAAATGACAGAAAGTGGCTACTGCTTCTATGAGCTGTGTTATATAATAAAATTTGACGTTATCAAATAAATAGAGTATCAAATGTAAGTTTTGCTTTAAAATTTTGGTGCAGAATTACAGCTACATTTAAAGTAGCTTAATAAATTCTTTTTTCTACAATCACTTGATAAAGAAGACTTTTTCGCTTATCAATGGCAACGAAAAGTTGACTTTTACGGAGTACCGTCACTTTATCACTCTAGCCAGTGATACTCAACCTGCGGCCCGCGGCCCTCTAGCGTTTTTTATGCGGCCCGAAGGCTGACTAAAGGGCCCTGTAAACGATCAAATTATTTGTTAAATTTCACGTGTTTTTCAAATTATTTGATAGTGTGCCGATGTGTTTGAGGCGTGTTTGTGCGTGAGGCAGACAATTCAATGACTTTAATTTTGAAATTATATTGAAATTTTTAAGAAATCTGGTTAAAAAGCAGGCAATATTAACTTTTACTAATAAATTATTAAAGTTAGCGAAAAAATATCTATTTTAAAAATATTCAATACTTATTTACTACATTGCAACGACTCATTTAGTAATCACAAGAAAAATTCAGGTTCGGATTAACAAAATTTTTTTTAAATAATTGTGACTTTAATACAACATCCTGTATATTGAAATTTTCAAAATTCGTTAGCACATTCGAAAAGCGCACAAAAACTAAGTTTAATTGCTCGCTTCAATTTTTTGCGCAGACAATTTAATGACATTAATTTTGAAATTATATCAAAATTTTTGTTTTGAAAGTTCGAGTATCGAGTTCTTAAAAATTCTGACATTATTTCAAAATTAAAGTCATTAAATTTTCTGCACAAAAAATAGAAGCGAACCATTAAAATTAGTTTTTTGTGCTCTTTTCAAAAGTGTAAACGGGTATTGAAAATTTCAATACACAGGATGTTGTTTCAAGGTCGCAATGAATTTATATTTATGTTTAATCCGGGTCTGGATTTTTCTTGTGATTAGTAGTTGGGTGGTTTGGGTTCTAAATGTGACATATGTGTACCAAATCTCAAAAAAATATACAAAGTGGTTCTAAAGTTATGGATCCAGAAAAAATGGGCAAAATTGGTAAAACACACTTTAACTCGGTTATAAAAATCGGTGGGGCAATAAATTCAGTATGTCTAGAACCGCCTCATTAACCTCTATTCACCATTTAAGTATTCCCGTTTCCCAATGAAACACACTGTATACTACTTACCTTTATTGCGGCCCGCAAGCTGTTGCAATGGCTACTATGTGGCCCAGAAAAGAAAAAGGTTGAGTATCGCTTCTCTAGCGCGTAAAGTTTTGATTTTACGCTCGTCGTTGGTAGCATAGTTGGTAGCAACCGTACAACCATACAATACAAACACATTGAACATTTAAACTGAAAGATATAAAAGTTAATGTTATGACATTATAATGACAGATATAAAATAGTTACAAAAAAGTTAATGATTTAAAAATAGTTTCATTTTATTAAGTGCGCTCTCCGCTACGCGTCGAGCACTAACTCTTACTCTCAAGCAATAATGTATCAGTTTTCGCTCTTAATACATAAATAACTATTATTATCATTTGTATTAATAAATACATAAACAATTTATAAAATAATTCAATAACATATTTAATTTTTGTCATTTTATTCACTTTGGCGGAAACTTAAGAGGCAACAGTAGCGATCAACAGGTAGCATTTAGAGCCCAATATTTATGTATATAATATAATAAATATCGCACAATTTAAGGGGGTAGGCGCAAAATCTTGGTCCAATGCTATTTAAATGCAGTCATTTTTTTCGAATCCTGATTAAACTAATAAGTATTTTTGAAAAATTTAAACGCAGAATGAAATATTACATTATTATCGAGTACCGAAAGTCTCTGAAAACTTCTGCAATGTTTATTTTAATAAGTTACATTGCTGAAAAAAAAAAGAGAAAATTTAGTGCGAATTATAATTTCAAATATTTCATTTAAAACAAACTTTTTGTTTATTCTAAGGGACTTTCGGCCCTCGGTTATAATTGTAATCTTTCATTCTCTGTTTAAATTTTTCAAAATTACTTATTAGTTTTTTCAGGATTCGAAAAAAAAATAATGCATTTGAATAGCATTGGACCAATATTTTGCGCCTAACCCCTTAAACTAACTTTTGCTTTCGGAAAAACACTAGTTTTGCATTAGGAATTGTAATTTGTTCTGTTGATAGCAAATCTTTAATGTCGAAAATTTTACTGCTGTAAAGCTCATTCTTGCGAAAAGCACACAAAATACAAAAACTACTACTGTAAGGAAATTTAAATTCTAATTTTTATTACCTTTGTGGCTAAATATCCGTAACATATTCTAAGAATTGCTAACATTTCCTGCTGGAAAAACCTTCAATTTTTAACTGCTTAGTAGTTAAAAAAGAGTTTTTAAAACTATTTTATTTTTTTATACCGCGAATGTTGATTTCGTGTCTCACATTTGTGGTTTCTGTCACTTAAGAAATTTATTAACCATTCTAGAAATATCCCTCTACAACCAACATTATATAATTTATTGCGAATAAATGTTATGTCTAAGCAGTCAAAAGCTCGTAATAGATCAAAAAATAGTAGTAATAGACATCAGTAATAGATAAAATAATAGGTATTGTCTGAGTACTTTCCATTTTCCATTGTCTCCTTATTTGTATTTGATTTCTATACTTGGCGATCTTTTCATTGTATTTAACACGCAGGTCGTTGTTATCTCCTTATCCATTAGTGTTGTTGGCCTATTAAGTTCATTAACTAGTATGAGATCCACCCGTGTTGAGCTGCACCCCCCCCCTTGCAAAAATTAAAAACAAATAGCCCTGATTTGTGCGCTATTTATGAGCTTTCCTATTCCGAAAATTAAAAATGTTGAGCTCGTTGCACTGAGCAGGAATTTAATATTTTAGTGGGGGGCTGAGTCAGCCCCCTCCACTACTTAAAAATTGGATTATTGAATCGATTTTTGCGGCCGAATTACAAGCTATTTATGAGCTCTTGAAATGATTTAGTTTCGATTTTTGAGCTCATCCCCTTCACCCGCAAACAACCCTTCAATTTATTTAACTTCAGAGAAAAATGCTGAGAAAACTTAAAATATATCGTATCGCGGATATAATTCCTATAGCTTGTATATTCTAAAAATAAACTATTAAATCACATGCATTTCTATTATTGAGCTCCAACCCCTTCGCAAGAAAACCACCCCATCTTCCCGGCTTAAGAGAGAGTTATACTTAAAATGCATTAAATTAATTATTTGGTCTACATTTCTTGAGGTATCCTCTATCCGCTCACCAATTTTCGTGAAAATGAATGGAGGTTAACCGAAATCGAAGGACATAGTTGATTTTTACCTTCAGTGACTGCACTATAGAAAGAAAATTGCAATTCAATAATTGAGATGCGTATATTTTGCGAGCTCATAAATTATTAAACGATATGTAGTCGCCAAATAATTAATTTAATTCATTTTAAGTACAACTCTCTCTCTTAAGCCGGGAATATGGGATGGTTTTCATGCGAAGGGGTTGTAGCTCAATAATCGAAATGCGCGTGATTTAAGAGTTTATTTTTAGAATATAAGCTATACGAATTAAACTACTATTAACTTTTTTGTAAACACTTAAAGTTTTTCAGTGATTTACGGAAAACCGCTTCAAAACATGCGTTTTTTTCACGAATAATTAAAATCTTTGATCTTTAATAACTTAAAAAGTATTGACTTATTTTAATAACTTTATATAACAAATGTTGCTTATAATTTGTCCTTTTATTGATTTGTGCAGTTATTTTTAATAAAATAATTTTCACCCCCGAGAAAGGGCGGTATCCACTCTCAGGGTAAAGGTGTAAGATAACACCATGTCACCTTTGTTTCTTGAGGTATCCTCTAACCACTGGCCAATTTTCGTGAAAATCGATGAAGGTTCAGCCAAAGTGAAGGTAATGGTTGACTTTTACCTTCAGTGACTACACTACACAAAATAAATTGCAATTTACTTATCTAAATGCGCATAATTTGGGAGGTCATAAATTATTAAATGATAATGTAGACCAAATAATTAATTTAATGCATTTTAAGTACAACTCTCTCTTAAGCCGGGAAGATGGGGTGATTTTCTTGCGAAGGGGTTGGAGCTCAATAATCAAAATGCACCTGATTCAATAGTTTATTAGTTTATAAGCTATAGGAATTATATCCGCGATACGATATATTTTAAATTTTTCTCTTAAGTTAAATCAAAATAATTCTGCTGCAAAAATCGATTCAATATTCCTATTTTTAAGTAGTGGGGGACTGGGGGGGCTTACTCAGCCCCCCACTAAAATATTAAATTCCTGCTCAGTGGAACGAGCTCAAATTTTTTAATTTGCCGAATATGAAAGCTCATAAATCAGGGCTATGTGTTTTTTAATTTTTGCAAGTGGGGGGGGGCAGCTCAACACGGGTATGATGAGATCCGGTCTATTGTGTACTACTGGCGAGTCTGAGTATAGTGTGGTCCCAGTATAGCTTGTAAAGGTTGATTTATGTTAGGACGGCATGACTGCCTTACGGGCCACGTTGAAGAATCGACCGATATGAAAAGCATTTCTCTAATTTATCATACAACGGAACGGGGCGGCACCGGGGACGTGTAGAGACGTGCGCTTTCTATTGTTCCACGCCACGTATCGTGCACGCCCCATGCTAACATTAATCAATCAGCCTTAATTGTCGTTTTTAAGCATTCTGTCAGGGATGTATTAACAATAAGGGAGATGGTCGGTTTGGAGAAGTTCCATTTTGTTGGCCAATTTCTGGTAAACAATCTCTCCTACTGTGTCATGACTGTATTTATGATCAGTAGTGGCAAACGCCTGGCAGTCTCCGGTAAGAAATTGGTTGGTTTTTAGACTTGCCATCTATATCGTTTTGGACTTGACGGTCTTTGACAATAATTTCACGTAATTTTTGGTTCGAAGAACCTGATCCTTAATGGCAAGTAGGAAACCCTCTATCTCGGGAAACATCTTTCCCAATATCAACCAATAGTTGGACGCTGTATTGTCGATATATAATTGGTTAATCTCATTGAAATGTAGCCCATGTAGAGGTTTACTCACCCAGGTGCGCATTTAGAAAGGTGGTCTATGCGCATTTCTTGTTTCCTTAGTTTAAGCGGGGTTCCACTGCGTAAACAGCGTGTGAAAATAGGTTCTTAACTTAACAACCTGTTTATCCAGTTGGTCACTTGTATCCAAAGTCATCTTCAAATGAAATGAAATTTCCGCTAAGCGCGGAACAAGCGTACGTATTTAATGCCTTAAACACATTTTTCTAGATATGACCGATTTAGTTGTCTTATCCTTCGTATGAACTCGGAAGTAGTTCGGTTTTCATTTGTTTATGGCCAATTTTTCGGCTTGCGTTACTCTGAGATATTTGTACATATCATTTTCAGCCATTGACTCTATATGTTTTGGCCATCTTGCACATCACATCCTCCGGGTTGAACCTTTCCTCTGACGGTATGGAGAACACGGCACTTGTCTTGTCCAAAGTGCATACTGACATCAGTACAATATGTACATTGTGTGCTGTGCTGCACAGTAGATCAACATATCGTTAGGCTAGAATGACAGGGTTCCAACTAACCACAACCTAGTTTTGAGAAAACAGTCCCCAAAGTTTAACCTTGACACCACACAAGTGTTTTTGATATATTGTTTGATTTTTGTGTACACACTTCTTAGTTATATACATAAAAAGGTTTTGGCTGGTAAAAAAGAAAAAAAATGCTCCTTAGTAAGAAATTTAGAATTTTTTTTGTTTACAGTTGGAACCTTGTCACTTTTTAAACTTGACATTTTATGTGTGACAAGGTTCTATGTGGTAGGTGGAACCTTCTCATACCAAAGTAAATGATTTATTTAGTCTGATCCATAGGTATAGTTAGTAGGATTCTGAAATAATTACACTGGTATAAATTTCAATTACTATGACTTTATTTTAAAGAAAGGTACAGTAAGGGCCGGTTGTTCGAACGCTAATCAACAATGATCACTATCAAATATTTAATTACTGTCACAACTGTCAATGTCAACTTTGGTTGGGTTGCTGAAAACATAATTGATTATAATTATGAGATTAGTTAATCAATTAACATAACAATTATTAACATAATTGATTAACTAATTTCATAATTGTAATCAATAATTATGTTTTCAGCAACCCAATCAAAGTTGATATTGACAGTTGTGACAGTAATTAAATATTTGATAATCATCATTTCTGATTAGCGTTCGAACAACCGGCCCTAAGTGTTTTTGACCTATGTCAACATTTTCACAGTTTTAATAATGTGGTGTAGAACGCTTTGTCTTGCAAGGGCATAAACTTTAACATTGACTTGATATCCTTTATTTTTTCCGCTGAGAGTGTTGCCTTGGAGTTCACTAGGTGTTTGGGTTTTATCAATTTCCAGATTGGTGCGTTTTCTTCGGCTTCTCTTTGTTTGCTTTTTTGTGTCACTCTTCCTTTCTTGGACGCCGATACAGCAAACCTCAAGATTACGGTCACTGCATTCTCTTCCAAAAAAGAGGTTTTGAAATAGATCAAATGCAGGGATTGTGTGAATTCTAAAACTGAAACTTGGAAGAATGGGACCAACTGAAAGTTTAATACTTAAGAGGATGAAATACGTCGATACATACTTAGCTTAACAGGCACAACATTTTTCTCCCTACACTTTTCTGTGTTAAGTTTGTACATTTTAGCTAAATTGAGGTTTGAATCCAGATACTTTCTTTGTGTTGTGGCCCTACAGTAATGAGACTCAACATTGGGAAAACATTTTATGTGATTTCTCACAGGTTCTTTTATTTCTTCATTGAGGCGTCTTGAACTTTGGGCACTTTTGCCCCTGCCATCCGGCTTGGGTGTATTGGTGACCTCATCTTTGTTATTATGAACCGTATAGACAGGTTTTTGTGAGATGCTTAGTGTTCCTAAGTAAAATTTTTGCAGACTTGTACCTTTTGGTTACCAACATTAAAGAAGTACCTAAAAGTGAATTTTTTGTATGATTCTCTGTTCCTATCTTTAGGTGTTTCTGTCTGATGTTTTGTGGTTGTACTCAAGATATATTGATGTTTTCCATTTTGATTCATGCCATAAAACGCCTTAAACAAAGCTTGTCTTTCATTTTCACTAATAGATACCCCACATTTAAATTTATAGTCATATAAACAGTCCTTCAAACTTTTAACTTCTTTAGCGGGCACTACAACTCCTCTACGACTCACATAAGATTCCCCTTTTTGATGGCTGATATAACGTTTCTGGCTTTTCCAAGAAGAAACATCCCTTTTTCTTCTCTTAACAGGAGGAGGTTTAGTGTTTGTTACCTGATCAATAATAACTTCTTCCCCAACCGGATTTATAGGCAAATGGACCTCATCATTTGAAGTAGTTTGGTGAGCGCCAGCGGTTGAAGTTGATGGGAGATCAATGGGCATCAACGCTGGTTTTGATTTGGTTGCCGTTGTTGAAATATCTGCAGGAACACGCTTCTCGGCTTTATTTCTAGGTCGCCTGCAAAATACCACTAGAATTAGCTGCTAAAATAGTATGACTATGACTATATACTAGTTTAAAAACCTCAAATGAATCATTTGAAATACCATAAGTCTATTTACTCTCCAAATGGAAGTTTAAAAATTCATTATGTGCAATAGAACTTTTGAAAAGTAGGCTATTTGAAAAAACTAAACTAAAGCGATAAAACTTTAATGTTTTGAAACATGTGGATTTAAATAATAAATTATGGAATTTTTAACGTTATTTGTAATTTGATTTCATAAAAATGACTAGATTCCACGAAGTAAAGGTTTCAACGATAAAAAATATAGGTTAGCTTACCTGTCAGTAATTTCTTCATTTTCATCGCTTAAACTTTCTGATGATGGGGAAAGAATCACCAGAGTCCTCTAATTCTTCATCCTCACTTAATAACTCAGTAATAAAGTCGTCCCAACTCATTTAGTTCCGTCATTGTTATAAACAACAATAAAAACATAACCTCAATACTAGACAGTGAACATGAACAGCTGTTGCAGTTGGAACATTGTCAAACGAATACATGCAAATCTTAATTATTGGTTGAGTGACAAGGTTTCATGTGTCACCTGAAACCATGTCATTCTAGTTTTGTTTTATTTATGTTCACAGATGGAACCTTGGCATTGTAATAAGTCAGAATTAAGTTGTTAGACAGCGCTGTTGTCAGATCAAAAGATAAACAAGATCAGTTGGAACCTTTTCACACTAATACCTCCAAATATGCGATTTTGTTAGTTGGAACCCTGTCATTCTAATCTAACGATATGTAAATATTTTAATATGTGAACTTCTACGTCATAGAAGGGTAGGACTTCAGTGTACACAATTATAAAAGCCCACCTAGTTTCTTACAAGAGTTTATTCTTGGGCGCGGCTGTTTGCTTAGATGGGTTTGTTCCGTTGAACTCCTGTACGGCACGTGCCATTTCGCTTACCAAGCTAACGTGCAACTCATTGTTGTCTTGATGCGTGTGTTATGATGAGGCAACGGCGTAACCAAGGTGACCCTAAGTGGGGGGAGGGGGGTTACAACTACTGGAAGGTCTCTGGCGGGTATAGTGTTAAGCGTATAGAGCTCTAAGTACATCTCAATGGGTGGGTAGGGGGGGGGGTTATAACACCCAAGCCCCCTCCCCTGGTTACGCCTATGTTATAAGGTAGAGTTTCTATGGTTATCTCATGAATCTGTTAATGTATTTCATTAGGACTTGGACATTACTTCTTGGTTATGTATTTCCTGTTCGACTTCGCTTTTTGATTGTATCGCGTCTAGTCTCTGGGATAAGATTGTGTCTTATTACCTGATATTGGTCTGCTACTCGTTGCTCAGATTTTTAAATGTCTAAGTACTGCCTAAAAAATTCGGAATACAGATGTTGTCGATAGACGATCGTTTCTTTACTGCGGTTTGTCACCTTATAATAAAAGCGCGAAATGTTTTCATTCATAGTCATAGACACAGTCCTATAAAGCCAAAAGCCACTGCAAATGTGTTTTTTTTTTCACGGTTTTTAAAGATACATATTTTAAAAACAAATCATATAATTTATTGTAAACTCTGCTTCATTTTAAAACTAAAAATATTATCAAACATAAAACAAACGAGGCTTGGAATTTTGTATTAAACGTACGAACAGCTTCAATAAATACATTATATGGGGTCGGATATCTATGAATCTAAATACATAATATTGAATCCCACACAAAACATTCATTTTAAAACGTTTTATACTAATTTTATCTTTTCTTTTCAGTTCTCGGGAACTTATCAAGTCGGCAATTTTGGATAATGATTTTATGAAGAATTTGGAGATAACTCAAATCAGAGAGATAGTGGACTGTATGTACCCAGAAGAATATAAGGCTAATGATATCATTATTCAGGAGGGAGACGTCGGTAGCATAGTGTATGTTTTAGAAGGTAAGTAATTAAAAATAATATAATATTTTTTAAAAGGGTTCTCAAACTGTTGACTTGTTACGTACTTGAGATAAATGTTATGTTTATGTGGGATTACCCACAGTTAGGTTGTAATGACAACTAAATATTGTACCTAAAATTACTTAACGTATGGATTTCCATTCCGGAAATCGTTATCAAAAGAAATTAAGACCAATAGTTTGGTAATAAGGTGCGTACATGGCGTACAACCGCCAAGTGTTGCTATAATTGAGGCTATGTTATATGTCAACAAAAATGTTCTTTGTCTATTATGGTTGTAGGCAACAGCCAGCTATGTCTGGAAAGATATGACACTACACATATGCAACACACAATGCATAAAACTTAACTTACAATTTTTTCCCCAAAAACTCTAACACTCCCAAACATTGAATCACATAACATAGGCATATTGCACAAATATGTTCTGTTAAATAAGTAAAAGGGTTCTTGCACTTTCTCAGGTTTATTGAATTTAACACAAACATGAAACATCTGCTCCAGTGTCAATTAAAAATTCAAATTTTGTCCGCAGCTCAAACACAAGTATAGAAATCAGTCGCTCTGGAACCTCAATATTATTAATATAAACAGAACCGACAAAACTAAAATTATTATCCTCTGAATTTATCATAAAATTATCAGTTTCTACAGTACTTACCTTATCTTCCCTTTGACCTTTACCAGATAAACAAACTGATGCCCAATGACCTAATTTTTTGCACTTATTACACTGAAATCTTCTAGCAGGACATACCTCCCTTGAGTGAGACTGCTGACCACAAAACATACACGTGTCTCCCTGGAAATTCTTTATTCTGATGTTGTCTGCCTTCTGAAACGATCCGGTGACATTGCCTCGTTCTCTATTTTGGACACCCACTTTTGCTACTTCTTGAGTTGGATGATAACGGTTTTCATTACGCAATTTCCGAGTCTGATTTGCCTGCATTTCTGCTTGTTTTGCAGCAATAATACAATCTTTCAAAATCAGAGTACCTTGTAGTTGCAAACGTTCGCTAGTTTTTGTATCCAACATTCCTACCACTATGCGATCCCTAATTAGCTCTTCCTTAAGGGTGCTGGTAATAAAGTGTTCTATTTTCTATAACTTCTCCTGGTTGTTGAATTCGTGAGTTAAACTTAAACCGTTCGAATATTACGATACAACACGGAATAAAGTAATTTTCAAAACTCGTGTAACATCTCTGAATAAGTATTTGGAATTTTCGGAAACTGTAGAACGATTTCTCCGGACTCATCTCCCATTATATACATAAGAATGTCGATTTTGTCTTTCTCCGGCTTCTGATCTTGCCCCGACAGCGTATTTACGTTTCCGTGTTCATTTCAAGACTGGGTAGTTTTGAAATCGGCACGTAAACGGCGGAGCATATCTGCTTTCAAATGCGTGTCCATTTCAAGACGTTTAATTTTGAAATGCGCACTGGTTTGTAAAAGAAATTCGCGCGTAAAATTATCACAAATACGTGTTAAGTTGTAACATTATTTTATTTTATTTGAACTGTTTATCACAAATAGCGCCTATCTGCAGAATAACAAATTATCATTCATTGGATCTGTGGAAATAAAACAATTTTGTTTTTTGTTACCAAAGTTACCTTCTTTTTTTCTTAATAACTGTTCAAAAAACTCAAAGTAGTGCCAAAATATCCTGTCAAAATAAACTATTACGATACGTATACATTTTGTAGTAATGCACAACAATATATGTAGGTACTAAAAGTGTTATATTAAAAACATATTTTAGTTTCAGCTAAACAATGATTGTTCAGCAAACATATATTTAGCTATTTTTAATGAAGCAATATCAGAGAAAGAACAGGGTATATCAATAAACGGAAAAATCTTGAAAAACATAAGATTCGCAGACGACACCGCTATTTTTGCAGACAGTTTAAAAGTACTGCAACGATTAGTACCTAAATATATTACATCAAGTCAGTATACAATATGAACTACGAATGAACGTTAAGAACACCAAGTTCATGATTAATTCTAAGCAACATACAATAGGAAGGCTAGATATCGAGGGAAAAATCATAATTTTTTATGTAAATATAGCATTTTGCATAAAATTGGTATATAGGAGGTATTGGTAGTAAGGAGTCGGTTTGTTATACCTAATGGTGTAAAAATGTTTGAAGTATGTAGTATGAAACACAAATAGGTACATTTATTTGAAAGTAATTTTTTTTACAAACGTACATTATAACAATAGTATTAAAGTTTCTTGCAACAGATTCATTGTTTTTAATGTCTAATGAAATATTATGTTTTCTTTTTCGGGATTCTGCTTTTGTAGGTCTGCTGATTGAATTCTTCCACTAAAAGGTAAGCCTCTATCTTTGCGTCGAGCGATCGATGTAGGCTTGTAGCTACACGGATTTTTCGAGATCTTCTTATAATATTATTTTCACAAATAAATGATATAATATTCGATGGAGTTTTTAGTTGCGACAAATTAGACGGCAAATGATAATAGACCTATTAGTTCTATGCACCTATTTGTAGAATTACAACGCCACATGTTTCGGTACAAACCCGTGCACATTTCGGGGGTTGGCGCTTTCAAATCAACACCTTTTTGGAACTAGATATGTATCACCGTTTCGGTGTCCGTTTCAAAACCGCAATGTCTTGAAATGGACACGTAAACGGAAATACGCGCCCCGACACGCTCATGAAACGCTGGAATCTCTTGCGCCACTGGGGCCACATATTTCGTTGTGAAAACGTAAATTTCTCCGGTGGATTTACCGGAACAGGCATGTTAATTGTTGTTGAGCCGCTACTAACGTCTAAATCTTTTTGCCATTGCCATTTTGCTTTGTGTATGATTTCAACACAACCTACATAACCTAGACACTACACGTGGAAAAGTTAAACTTCACTAATCATTTTTCTCTCTCTTCACTTGAAATATAAAGTTAATCTGGAAAAGTGCACCAGCTGCCACCATGTTCTCTTAAATAAGTAAAAGGGTTATTGCACTTTCTCAGGTTTATTGAATTCAATACAAACGATACAAACAGTCAGGTTAGGAGAGATGAGATCTGCCATCGGCCCCGGCCTTGATTTATATGTGACTGACTTCACAACTTACAGAGTTGCCGGATTGTGCCGATAATACAAAATACACAGAATAATCATAGTTTTATGTATCAAACAGCATAAAAACATCCACCCTCATATCTTTCCATCCATAGCTGGCTGTTGCCTAAAACAATCGTAGGCAAAGTACAATTTTTGTTGACTTGGATAGGCATAACTATGAGAAATAGTCTCAATAATAACAAACAACAATAGGCGGTTGTACACACCTTATCAACAAATTATTATTTTTAATTTCTTCGAAACGTTAAATATTTTTAAGTAAAATGTGTAAGTGTCATTACAACCTAACTGTGGCTAATCCCATATAAACATAACATAATTTTTTAAACCTTATATTTTAGATTTTGTTGTAATTACATAATGATATTGCTCCAAGAGATAGAACCGTAGTCATTGCATTAACGTAAAATCGTCTATATATCTGATATTGATGATGAATTTTTTCATTCTCGATATGAGTTTTTTATTCTTTAATCTGTCGAATGCCTGTTGGTAGTTTAGAAAACATAATTAGTATTATACAAACATCACAGTACCGTCCTTGCACCTTTTAGATTTTTTTTTTTTGAGTGAATTTGATGGCCTTGGCCGAGCCAATTAGCCAGACATTTTGTTATTTTAAAAACAAACAAATTTGATTTTTCAATCAGAGGAATTTTTTCTGTATTTCTAACTCTAAATACATAACAAACTAACATTATTATCTACAATTATTATCTAAATAATACTCTGTTTTGGTTGTTCATTTTTTTTTGTAAATTTTTATTTTTTTTTTGTATTTTTTTTGCATTTTTTTTATATTGTTAATTTGTTTTTTTTTATTAATTTTTTTATTGTTATTTTTTATAAATTGTTTTTTTTACTACGCTAAGACGTAAACCCGATTCATCCTCGCGGATGATACCGTGATAGATAGAACCGGAATGATACATGTGCAGCACATTTTTGGCAGACCCACTGTGAATTATTTTATAGATGACTCACATAATTCTATAATAGTTGTCACATGTTTTCATGTTGGATGTTTTCGTGAAAGAGTCAAAGTGTTCATTTAAGCCATTCATCTCCTCTAAGAAGGTTGGCAACAACCATGGCAATTCGTACTTTCGATACCGCTGCTCTATAACGAGATCAATAGAAGTACAGTTAAAACAAGCTCTCAAATTATTTAACCAGGAGATGTGTCTTTTTCCACGATTCCTTCTACCCTGTGTTCTTCCTTGTATTATTCTCGCACCTCATGACATGCCCCAGATATTTCTAACTTTAATTGTATTTAAAACCTCGTTATCTTTTCCTATTCTTCTCAACACCTCAACATTCGTGACTCTATCCACCCATTATACAGGGTGTCCAGAAACTCTACCGACAAACAAATACAGGAGATTCCTCATATAATTTTAAGACATTTTAACCCAATTTACTTAATCCGAAAATGCTTCCTAAGGGAGCTAGAGCTATTTGAAGATGGCGTCTGGTAATTAGTTTTTCTCAAATACCTCCGGAACGCTTCTATTAAGAAAAACTAAAATTGATATGCTTATTTATCTTCCAGAGATAAATCGATTCCATCCATTGCAAATTTCTAGTACCGGTCATAGACGTCCGTTTTGGGTAGGGCAACTATTACTTTATCGCATAACTTTTTTGTCTTTAACTTTTAAGCATTTTTGACTCTGGATTATTAACGACGTTCTACACCTTCGGCAAAGAATTAAGGATTTGCATGAAATTTTAGTATGTTATAGTTTACTTCAAAAAACTAAGACTTGATTTTTTAAAAATTGTTTTACCGTGCCGTTTAATTACTATTAAGGGTCAAAGTTAAGTTTTAACATGGGCTCCTATGGGAATTCTTAAAAAGTTAATAATTTTTGACCCAAATTTACGATTTTTAATTATTTGTGCTTAAATTAAAGGTTTTTTTGTAAAGAATAACATATTAAAAATGAGGATTGTTTACCGTACCATTTATTTTTAATTTATTTATTACAATTAATTCCGTAATTTATTCCGTAATTTCCGTAATTTATTATAATTTATTTTAATAAAGTATTCAATACTGAAACATATGATTTGAGTATTCTGCTATAAATGCATTGTTACCAACTTTCGCTTGCATATAAGTTTCCCCCCTTTCCTCTGAGAGGCATACCCCGCAACGAAGGTGTAGAACGTCGTTAAATTGTGAGGTATTCTTGTACTAAAAGGTACTCTTGTTTTAAGTCGGTAGGATACACCGTTTTCTAGAAAAATTGATTTGATTATTTCATTCATAGGAGATTTTGACCAATAGAAAGCTACAGAAATCTGAATTAAATCGATAATTTTTGATAATCTCCCGTCGTTAAGTATATTACGTCAGATACCCTTCGTTGCTACGAAAAAATACATTCAGTGACATTAATGACAATTAATGTTTTAAAAATTATAAAAGTGATGACTTTCAATCGTCAAATATTTATAAAAACTGTGTGTTTAATGGTACTTACATAAATAAATTACAATAAAATTTTGGTTTTGAACAGTTTTATTCATGAAATAATCACAACAAATTGCACGCGACCTCTGAAATTAATATAGAATTTTTGCTCTCGTGACACTTTGACATAATTTCACTCGCCTTCGGCTCGTAAAATTAAAACCGTCAAAGTGTCACTCGGGAAAAATTCAATAATTTCAGAGCTCTTGTGCAATTACTACTGAAAATTTTTCGTTTTTTAAATTTCAAAAAAAAAATTTCAAAAAAAACTATTTAGAAAAACGAAAACTTGTATGTTCAATTATATTCCAGAGATGAATCGATTTCACTAATTGCGAATTTCTAGCATCGGTCATATGCGTCGGTTTTGGGTAGGTCAACGGTTATTTTATGGCATAACTTTTTTGTCTTTAATTTTTAAGCATTTTGGACACTAGATTATTAAATTATGAGGTATTCTAGTAGTAAAAGGTCCTCTTTCTTCAAGTTGGTAAAATACACCTTTTTTTTCAAAAAAATTTTCAATTTTTTTTCAAATTCAAGTGATGAAAAATTTTCAAATCGATTTTTCTAGAAAACGGTGTGTCCTACCAACTTAAATCAAGAGTACCTTTTAGTACTAGCATACCTCACAATTTAATAATCCAAAGTGAAAGATGCTTAAAATGTAAAGATAAAAAAGTTATGCGATAAAATAACCGTTACCCTACCCAAAACGGACGCCTATGACCTGTACTATAAAATCGCAATGGATGGAATCTATTTATCTCTGAAAGGTAAATATGCATACAGAATTTTGTTTTTCTAACTAGAATCGTTCTGGAGGTATTTAAGAAAAACTAGTTACAAGACGTCATCTTTAAAGAGCTCTAGCTCCCTTAGGAAGCATTTTCGGACTGGGTGAATTTGGTTAAATTGTCTTAAAATTACCTGAGGAATCTCCTGTCTTGGTTTGTTGGTAGAGTTTCTGGACACCCTGTATATTATTGTTAATATCAATAATATCACAAGGAAAAATTCCTGTACTGGCTGTATACCATAAATCACAAAAAATAAAAACCTTATCTTGTAAAAGGTATATTTAAAATCCCTAAAAAGGGCTGTATCACAACAGAACGTTTTCGGAATCAATATTCCATCATCAGTGTTTTCACCTAAAATAAGTATAACTCTATAAGTAAAACAAACGTGAGGTTAAATTTTGACAAAGGTAAAAAAGTGAATAGATAGTTATACTTACAGGTTTACATGCTTTAAGCCACCAAAATGTACGGGTAAAACCCTTAAATTTATTTTAAATAGTTGGGGTTACATTATGTTATCCGATTTTTAACATCCATTAAAATCGGATAACATAATGTAACCCCAACTGTTTAAAATCAATTTAAGGGTTTTTACCCGTACATTTTGGTGGCTTAAAGCATGTAAACCTGTAAGTATAACTATCTATTTATTTTTTTACCTTTGTCAAGATTTAACCTCACGTTTGTTTTACTTATAGAGTTATACTTATTTTAGGCGATACCACTGATGATGGAATATTGATCCCGAAAACATTTTGTTGTGATACAGCCCTTTTTAGGGATTTTAATATACCTTTTACAAGATAAGGTTTTTATTTTTTTTATTCTTAATATCCTTCTGTAGGATAACCGAATAATAAAGCCGCATTTATAGTAGGACGGTGATGTGGACGACACGGCTGTCTTTAAGGATCAGGTTGAAGAATCGTCTGATATGAAAAGCATTGGCTAGTTTATCGTACAACGGGCGACACCGGGCGCTTTCTATTATTGTTCTACGGCACGTGCCGTCCACGCCCCGTCGTGAGATACATCAGCCTTAACCCGAAGGCTTCTAATCTGTCCGAAATATCTTTCTTTAATGTCCAAGCCTTCAACCCACAAAATAATACGGAGAACACGTAGCTTCTCAGAAGTCTTATCTTTAAAGAAATTATAACGTCCCTGCTACAGAATACTTTTTTCAGTTTGGGATATAGACCTGTGATCTAGATATCGTTAAATATCGCTGTATCGTTAAAAATCGAGAATAACTATTTATATTGTTCTGAAGCTTTATTTATAATATACGTCTGAATTGTCAATATAAATGAGTCAGATTAAATAAATTATTAGAAGAATTTTTTTTACTTAGCAACAACATTTTTGTTTATTTTAGTAGTATTTTGTATTTTGACAAGGATACCCGATTTGGGCGTCGAAACGTTAATAAAATTATTTTTTCAATTTAATTGTGGCTTATTTCCTATCTAAATAGGTAATCATAACTATTTATAAAAACAAAAATTAGTATGTTTACTCATCTTCCAGAGATGAATTGATATTATCAATTGCGAATTTCTAGTACCGGTTCTGAACACCCTGTATATTTCTCATCAAAATTTTTTTAAAGGAAGATAGTTCAAATCGTAATATTTGAATAGTAAAGAATTCAGTATGTTAATATATTTATTTACCCTATAATTACTTAAATTATTATCTACTTACAGTACTAGCATGTAATATACATATTGTAATGCAAAAAGGTATAATGGTTATAAAGGTAATATGCTACATACATAACAGGGTATAACAAAAAGGCAGGTCATAAATTAAATGACATATTTTGGAACCAAAAATAGTTCGATTAATCTAACTTACAAATGTGCTCATAAAAAATGTTACAGACTATGAAGTTTCAAAATGAAAACCGATCTTTTCATCGAAAACTATTAGAGATTTTTTTATTGAAAATGGACATGTGGCCTTCTTATGACAGTATATAAAAAAAAATAAAAGTGAAATTTGTGCACCCATAAAAATTTATGAAGGTTTTGTTCCCTTAAACCCCTCCCCCTAATATTTGTGTACGTTCCAATTAAATAATTATTGTCGTACCATTAGTTAAACAGATTGTCTTTAAAACTTTTTTGCCTCTTAGTACTTTTTTGAAAAACCAGTTTTATCGAGATATTTTGAACATTTTTAAAATCCAACACATATTTTTAAATGGTTAAGTAAAATTATAGAATATTATTTTTATAATATTATTACCAGGTTTTCGATATACATACCTATTAGACCAGTAAGGATCTGTTTTTAGGTGGATGTGAGAGGTGGCATTCAGATTTTTGCGGATAAAATTAGGTGATAACTTCGTTAATAATAATTTATTTATGCTCCTTCTCAAATATGCCCGGAACATTAATAAAAAAATTCAAATATTTAAAAATTTCGAATAACATCGATTTTTTTCTACTTTTTTTGTTTATAACTTTAAAACGATTCATTTTGGAACAAAGTCGTATAGGAATAAAACAAAGATAATTAAATTTTCTATCATATGCGATTGGATAAAAATGTCTTAATTTATCACCCTTGCTGCAAAATAGCAATAAATATAAAATAAGGGGGCAAAACAAGCCTGTCATTATTCAATGATTTTCCATCACTTAGGTTACACTTGGAATCTTCCTAATTCGCTTAGAAAATTTTTGTAATGTGCTAAAACCGTACACCAAATTTCATTAAAATTGAGTTTAGAATATATTTTGACTAGATTTTGAATAATAATTTTGCAATCAAACTTTTTTTAAAAAATTAAAATTTTTTAAAATGTTGCCCAACAAAAACTAGAACATACAAAGATTTGTCAATTTTTTTACATATAAAGAAGCACTCCACCTGTCTATTGCACTTTACAAAATTCAAATCGGATTATTTAAGCAGCCTCAGCAATGTTTTAAAGTTATAAACAATTTTGTGGCTTATAAACAAATTAGTGCTGTGGTCAGGAGGGGGTGCTACGCGCTCCTTTATTTAGATGGACTTACCCAAGATTTTTATGTATTTTTTGACCCGTAGAACACGATTTTTTTGGGTAACAGTTGATCCGGATGTCGATAAGATTGTTATAAACAAAGAACTTGAGGAATTACATAACATCGATTTTTCGCAAAATAAAACATTTTTTTGTATTTCTTGGGTAATTCTAAGCAAAAAATGTTCTTACAAGTTTTTTCGTAGGATGCATAGTTTTCGAGATAAACGCAGTGGAACTTTCAAAAAATCGAAAAATTTAAATTTTTGAACGCGAATAACTTTTGATTAAAAAATAAAATAGCAATTCTGCTGACAGCATTTGAAAGTTTAAGTCAAATTATACGGGTTTTAATTATTTGCATTGCTAAAAATGATTTTTTTATTATTAAACAAAGCTATTTGTTTATAAGCCAAAAAATTGTTTATAAGTTTAAAACATTGCTGAGGCCCCTTAAATAATCCGATTTTAATTCTGTAAAGTGTATTAGATAGGTAGAGCACCTCTTTATATGTAAAAAAATTAGCCAACTTCTAAATGGTCTACTTTTTGTTCAGAAAGATTTTTAAAAAATTGAACTTTTTTAAAAACATTTAGATTGCAAATTTATTATGCAAAATCTATTAGGTCGATTTTAATGAAATTTGGTACACGGTTTAAGTATGTTACAAAGAATTTCCTAAGTGAATTACTAAGGTTCTAAGTGCCACCAAAGTGGTTAAAAACATTGAATAACAACAGGCGTATTTTGCCCCCTTATTTTGTATTTATTGCTATATTGCAGAAAAGGTAATACGTTAAGACATTTTTGACCAGTTGTATATCATACAAAATTTAATTATCTTTATTTTATTTCTCTACGACTTTGTTCCAAAACGAATCGTTTTAAAGTTATAAGCAAAGAAAGCAGAAAAAATCGACGTTTTTCGAATTTTTTAAATATTTTAATTTTTTTATTAATGTTCCGGGCATATTTGAGAAGGAGCATAAGTCAATTATTATTACTGAAGGTGTCACCAAACTTTATCTGCAAAAATCCGAATGCCACCTCTCACATTCAAAAATAGACCTTTTTTCACAGATCCTTACTGGTCTATATGTATTGGAAAAAAATTTCATTTTGTAACTTCAAAGAGCTGTAGCTTTTTTATGTGCACATTTTTTGTACAAAGGTAAGTTAGGTCCAGTCGAACTATTTTTGGTCCCAGAATATGTGATTTAATTTATCACCTGCCTTTTTGTCACACCCTGTCATACCAGTTCTGGTATATTATTATGAACTTTCTTTTATTTACATTCTAATGGTCTATAATATTTTTTTTTATTTCAACAACCATAAACAACAACTACTAGACAAGATGAGATTTCTTTCAAATAAATTAATGTATCACAGTATCACCCATATTATGTTTTCTGCGGAAACGAAAAGTTATTTATACCGGTAATTTTTATTCAAACCTACTGCACTGCTACAAGCTTTAAAAAATTAACTTTTATTCGAAACACAAAACAATTTCTATTTTGTATAGCTATTAACGTATTGTTTTATTCTAGATTTTACAATATTAATGTCCAATTTAATCAATTGGGTTAAAAATATTTAATTGTGGGTAGTATAAACAATGTCTTTTCTTAAACAATGGTAGTATATTATTTTATTATTATGTTTATATAAGAAATTTAATTTAAAATTCTTAATCGAAACAAGCGCGAGGCGACATCTACCATCAACTAGTCAAAGTTTATAGTGGTACAAACAGAAGTCTATAGTGAAAGTTAATATTTACAGAAAATGATTTTAAGTTCAGTTTCACCGACAGTATGCAACACGTATATCATCATGCTTGTATTTACTATTATCGAATTAATAGGCTTTGTTCTTCAGGATATCTGTCATGTTTAACTACTCGTTTTTCAGAGGATGGCATAAGGCATAAATTACTTGTTATATCGTGTAATTATGGAATAGCGTATTGTTAAAAGAAATTTCCTATTTTATCTATAAACCTACATTCATTTTAACTCGTAGATAACATATCTTTTTTCATATATACAATGTTTATTGTAGTATTCACCAAATCCATTCTGCCCGCCTGTCCAATTCGAATGTTTTTGGCCCATGACATCTACTTACTTCCAATTCCACTGCTGCCCTCGATTGTACCTTTCATGATAAGCCGAAGCATTCTGTACAGGTCTCTAAGTACGTGCTCTAAGTATCTATGCAATTTTTCTTATTTGTAATAATTCACGAATGATATTTGCTCTATTTAACAGAGCTTCGTTGGTCTGAATCGCTGTCTAGAATATTCAGAGCAATCTTCTAAGCAAGCACATCTTCAACGCCTCTGCTCTACTCTAGGCCTAGGAGATTGCTCGTATTAGTCTTCAGAGTCGATGGTCGAGGTCTCAGTACCATATAACGACACTGACCAATAAATAGTGTTTGCTCATTCACTCAATAATAGTGTTTGACGTAATTCTAGGTTTAAGCTGGGGTTACAGAAGAATGAATTCATTTTTATAAACGTTGTGCGATCTGCTTCAATTCTGCATTTGATCTCTTTACTTGGGCCTAGTTGGTCTGTAATGTAACATCCCAGATATTTAAACTCAGTAACTGTCTCAATTTTTGGTTGATCTATATGTAGGGAAGCATTGTCGAGAGGTTGGCGAATAACCTACACTGACCCGCAAAAATAACCGGACACTAATGTACACTTCTCCAAGAAATTAACGCAAATTTCCTAATCTGTTGTCCGATTTGAGTGATTTTTTTAATATGTTATAGCCTTATTCTTTAAGAATGTCGGTGTAATAATTTTGTTGCTAGACAGGTAAATTGTCATTGTATACCGGGTGTACCAATCAAACTGTGTTTTTTCTCAAAGTTCGCAAAAGCCTGTGGAATATTCTAGCAGTTAAAATACTGAAATTAAAACCCAACTATAGCGTCAGATTTTCTTAATATTCTGTTTTTTGATTCATACGCTTATGTTGGATAATAAAAAAGTTAGCTACTTTAACAACTATCCATGCTTTTCATTAATGTGTCCTCATAGTCTAAGAGCTGGGAGCGGATTTTGTGCGTGATAAGTAATATGGAAAAACTATACGGGGATATGTTGTGTACATCACATTCACCAACGGCCGGAAACCAGAGTGGGGGCCGAGGGTAGTTATAAGGGGTCAAAGTCGCGGTTTTTATTATTTTTTTTATGACGCTCATGATCCAGATAGTGCACCAAAATTTGGGAATAAGTAGGTCATGACGTACCTAAGTAAAATGTCTAGGGGCGCAAAGCTGCGTGGCCGACAAACGGGTGGGGGTAGGGGTGAATATAAAAAATATAAGGGGTTTTTTTGCGACGTTCGTGATTGAGATAGGGCACCAAAATTTGGGTATAAGTAGACTATGACATAAATAAGTAAAATCCCCAGAGCTGGAAACCAGAGTGGGGGAGGAAGGTAGTTATAAGGGGTCAAAGTCCCGTTTTTTATTATTTTTTTTTGTGACGCTCATAATCGAGATAGTGCACCAAAATTTAGGAATAAGTAGGTCATGACGTAACTAAGTAAAATCTCCAGGAGCGGAACGCTGCTAGGCCGACAAAGGGGTGAGGCAGGGGTGAATATAAAAATATGTAAAGGGTTTTTTGCGACGTTCGTGATTGAGATAGTGCACCACAATTTGGGAATAAGTAGACCATGACATAACTAAGTAATATCCCCAGAGGCGGAAACCAGAGTGGCGGACGAGGGTAGTTATAAGGGGTAAAAGTCGCAGTTTTTATTATTTTTTTTGTGGCGCTCATGATGGAGATAGTGCACCAAAATTTGGAAGTAAGTAGGTCATGAGGTAACTAAGTAAAATCGCCAGGGGCGGAACGCTGCTTGGAGTACAAAGGGGTGGTAGGCAGGGGTGAGATAAAAAATATATGGGGGTTTTTTTGCTGTTCGTGATCGAGATAGTGCACCAAAATTTGGGAATGAGTAGATCATGACATTAATAAGTAAAATATCCAGGGGCGGAACGCTGCGTGGGGGACAAATGTTGTGCCGGGTCACAAAAAAATAACGCACACAGCGACTTTGACCTCTTAAAACTACCCTCATCCCCAACTCTGGTTTCCGGCTCTGAAGATTCTACTTAGCTAAGTCATGGTCTACTTATTCCCAAATTTTGGTGCACTATCTAAGTCTAGCACGTCGGAAAAAAACCCTTATATTTTTTATATTCACACCTACCCTCACCCCTTTATCGGCCACGCAACGTTCCACCCCTGGAGATTGTACTTGGTTACCTCATGACCTACTTATTCAAAAATTTTGGTGCACTATCTCGATCATGAGCGTTACGAAAAAAATAATAAAAACGGTGACTTTGACCCCTTATTACTACCCTCGTCCCCCACCTGGGGATTCCGGCTCTGAGTTTTTTACTTAGTTATGTCATGGTCTACTTATTCCCAAATTTTGGTGCACTCTCTAAATCACGAACGTCGCAAAAAACCCCTTATATTTTTTGTATTCACCCCTGCCCCACCCCTTTGTCGGCCACGCAGCGTGCCACCCCTGGAGATTTTACTTAGTTACGTTAGTTACGTCATGACCTACTTATTCCCAAATTTTGGTGCACTATCTCGATTATGAGCGTCACAAAAAACAATAATAAAAACGGCGGCTTTGACCCTTATAACTACCCTCGTCCCCCACTCTGGTTTCCGGCTCTGGGAATTTTACTTATTAATGTTATGGTCTACTTATTCCCAAATTTTGGTCCACTATCTCAATCACGAACGTCGCACAAAACCCTTTATATTTTTTATATTCACCCTTACCCCCACTCCTTTGTCGGCCACGCATCGTTGCGGCCCTAGAGATTTCACTTAGGTACGTCATGGCGTATTATTTCCAAATTTTGGTGCACTATCTCGATCATGAGCGTCACAAAAAAAATAATAAAAACCGCGACTTTGACTCCTTATAACTACCCTCGGCCCCAACTCTGGTTTCCGGCCGTTGGTGAAAGTCATGTACACAACTAATTCAACATATCCCCGTATAGTTTTTCCATATTACTTATCACGCACAAAATCCGCTTCTATCTCTCCGACTATCATTTTTTGCTTAGTTTAATAAACAAGCCTAAAGTGGGCTATGAGAAATTAACAATTTGATAAAATGTCAAATTGTTAATTTATTAAATTGTCAAATATCGGTTATGTACCTACATATCTTTCACTGTTTAAAGAACTGCCACATAAAGGAACAAGATCTGTCCATATGTCCATGCTGTTAAAGGAATTCCTTCCCAAACCATTATCATCATTCTCTTTGCCTTATCCCTATGCGGGGTCGGCTTCCCTAATTGCATTTCTCCACCCAATTCTGTCTTGGGTCATATCAATGTTAATCCCCTTTACCAACATGTCCTGCCTTATCGCCTCCCCCCAGGTCTTCTTTGGTCTTCCTCTCCTACTCCTTCCAGGAATCTGCACTTCAGCTATTCTTCGTATTGGGTGATTAACGTCTCGACGTTGAACATGACCAAACCATCTTAACCTATGCTCTCTCATTTTGGCATCAATTGGTGCCACACCTAGACTTCCTCTAATATACTCATTTCTAATTTTATCCTTCTTTGTCACTCCACTCATCCATCTAAGCATTCTCATTTCCGCCACATGCATTCGTTGTTCCTCTTTCTTTTTCACTGCCCAACATTCAGTTCCGTACATCATAGCCGGTCTTATGGCTGTTTTATAGAATTTTCCCTTCAGCTTCATTGGAATTTTTCTGTCACACAACACACCACTCGCTTCTTTCCACTTCATCCATCCAGCCCTAATTCTACTGCATGCATCTCCATCTATTTCTCCATTACTCTGTAATACCGATCCTAGGTACTTAAAACTATTGCTTTTCACAATCATTTCACCATCCAAAGATACCATTTTATTTGTAGTAGCTCCATCTTTAAATGAACATTCCAAATACTCTGTTTTTGTCCTACTAAGTTTTAAACCTTTTTCCTCCAGAGCATGTCTCCACTGTTCCAGTTTTTGTTCTAAGTCTCTTTCACTATTTCCTACTAACACGACATCATCAGCATACATTAAGCACCATGGAATGTTACCCTGTAGTTTCGCTGTTATCTGGTCCAAAACTAATGAGAATAAATACGGACTAAGCACCGAGCCTTGGTGCAATCCTACTTTCACATGAAATTTATCAGTCTCTCCCACACCTGTCCTAACACTAGTCGTAACTCCCTCATACATATCCCTCACAATCTTTACATATTCACCAGGGACTCCTTTCGTATTGAGTGCCCACCATAGAATCTCTCGAGGAACTCTATCATATGCTTTCTCAAGATCAATGAATACCATATGAGCGCTTGTTTCTTTACTCCTGTATTTTTCCATCAACTGCCTTATAATGAAAATTGCATCTGTTGTTGATCTACCCTGCATAAAGCCAAATTGATTCTCGGATATTTCGGTCTCTTCACGTATCCGTCTGTCAATTACTCTTTCCCATATTTTCATGGTGTGGCTAAGCAGTTTTATAGCCCTGTAGTTTGTACATTGTTGTATATCTCCCTTGTTTTTGTAAACAGGTACCAGTATACTGCTTCTCCATTCGTCTGGCATTTGTCCGACTTCCATAATTCTATTAAATAGACCTGCTAGCCATCTTGTTCCTGTCTCTCCCAATGCTCTCCATACTTCCCCAGGAATATCATCTGGTCCTACCGCTTTTCCTTTCTTTATTTTTTGAAGCGCTTGAGCCACTTCCTCGTTGGTTATTTTGGTGACCATTGCTGCTACTGTCTCCGTTGACTCTACAGGCTGTCTGTCAAATTCTTCATTTAATAAGCTGTCAAAGTACTTTCTCCATCTCTTTTTGACTTCCCTTTCGTGAACTAGTATTTTATTATTTTCATCTCGGATACATCTAATCTGATTAAAATCTTTTGCTTTCTTTGCTCTCTGTTTGGCTATTTTATATATCTTCGTTTCGCCTTCCCTGGTATCAAGTTGATCGTATAGGTTTGAATACGCTTCTACTTTGGCTTTTGCTACTGCTACTTTCGCTTCCTTTTTCGCCACCATATAGATTTGAAGATCTGTGTCGGATCTGGTTTCTTGCCACTTTTTATATAATTTTCTCTTCTCTTTTATTTTTCCTTGTACTTCGTTTGACCACCACCAAGTCTCTTTATCCTCGAACTTTTTTCCTGACGTTTTCCCAAGTATTTCAATAGCAGTCTCTCTAATACTACTGGCCATTTTTCTCCAAATTGTATTAGGGCTTCCTTTCATGTTCCAACATATTTTTTCTACTATTCTTCTCCTGAATAGACCTTCTTTCTCATCTTTCAGCAGCCACCACTTGATTTTTTGTGGTCCTCTCCGATGTTTTTGTTTAGTTTCGCTTTTTACTTCGATGTCCAGAACAAGCAGCTTATGTTGTTGGCTTACTGTCTCACTCACTATTACCTTGCAGTCCTTGCATTCACGTATGTCTTCTTTCCTTATCATGAAGTAGTCTATTTGGGATTGATGTTGTCCACTTTTGTAGGTAATAAGTTGAGTTTCTCTCTTTTTAAAGAATGTGTTAACAATCACCATATCCAATGCTGTTGCTAATTCAAGCATGTCATCTCCAGCTTCATTTCTAGTTCCAAAGCCTAATCCCCCATGTATTGTTTCATATCCTGTCTTGGTTTGGCCCACATGTGCATTGAAATCACCTCCTATTTCCCAAACCATTATAGTTCCTCCATTAAAATATAAAGTCGTTCAGTATGTTGCACTTGGCATAATTGGCTCATTTGGTCTCGGATTACTCTTAAACGCCAATCGGAACTATATACGTAAAATCTGGATTCATTTGTAAACAGAACGTTTTCACAGTCGTCATTATTCCTGTTCCTGTTAACGTGTGCTCTGGCCAATTTAAAACCAGGTTTGCGGTGGTTTGCAGTTGGGCCTGTAGCTAATCTTCGAATACGCAAGTCATGTGCTACAAGATGTGGCCTAACGGTATCAATGCTGGGTTGGGTATTATGAACCGCACAGTTCCGTTAAAAGATTCCTTGACGTGGTAAATTGTTCTCTTAACGCGCATAATCTAATAAAATGGTCTTGAACCACCATAGTAACTCAAGGTCTACTTTGTCCGGGACGTCTGCTATGGTCGTTCATTTCTCTAAAGCGTTGAACAATACGGGAAATTGATGCATGTGAAACTCTCAACCTCCGACCGATAGCATGGTAGCTAAGTCCTTCGCTATGTAAGTCACTGCTTGAAGACTGCTCATTGCAGGTCAAATTCCTTGTAGCGAGTTCCATTTCCACCAAACAACAACAAAAATTACGGACTTAATTGAAACTTTAAACAATAAATGAATAAATCTACTAATGTTCACAACAAACCAGACACTTTTTGACTGTTTAGGCTTGTTTATTAAAGTAAGCAGAAAATGAGGATATATTGATGAAAAGCATGGCTAGTTGTTAAAGTACCAACTTTTTTATTATCCAACATAAGCAAAAAGAACAGAATGTTAAAAAAATCTGAGGCTATAGTTGGGTTTTAATTTCAGTATTTTATAAATGCTATAATATTCCACAGGCTGTTGCGAACTTTGAGAAAAAACACAGTTTGATTGGTACATCCGGACAATGACATTCTATATCAACAACATTATTACAATGACATTCTAATTCTAAAAGATTAAGGCTATACATATTAAAAAATCACTTAAATTGGACAACACATTAGGAAATTTGCGTTAAGCTGGCTACACATTATGCGTGATTCGCGATTCGTAATGCGCGATGCGTAGTTCGTAGTAATTCGAGATTCCCTCGCTACACACTATGCACGATTCGCGATTCGCGATGCGTGATTCGTCCAATTATTTGTTGTAGTTCATAGTAATTTAATAAAAATGTATTTGTTATTAATCGGTAACAAAAAATTTTTGTAAAAAATAATAATTTAAACATAATGATTTTTAATTAAATTGCATTTTTTATTTAAACTAAATTATGATTTTTTTGTATAAAAAATAGGCTATCAAACTATCAAACATAGTTTTGATCCGAGTGAATGCTTTGCAGTAGATCCGAATCATTATTTATTAAAATGTGAAATATTTCGCATGGATTGGTCAAATTATTGTACAGTTAATATAAATTTTAAAGTTTTAATGTCCAACTGAATTTTTTCAGTTGTCCATACTTATTGATACTAGAAAAACACGTTCTGTTATTGTATTTGTTTTGGGAATTAAAAGGACGAATTCTTCAATTTTCAAAATATTTTCACAAGGAACATTATTCTGTTTAAAATGAAGGAATAACTCGGTTCATTTTTTGTCTGTTTCCACATTTGCAGACAACCAACATTTAAAAAAAAAAATTATCTGTAACATTTTTTTACCGATGACGCCTCATCAAGAAGATTATTTTCCGAAAAATGTTTTGCTACTAGATAAATTCAGAAGTCCACAAGGAAAAGAAAGAATTTTTCCTGCAGCTGGCTGTATACCATCAATCACAAAAATTGTATTGAAAAATTCTTTGTAAAAGGTATAAATTTTTTTATTAAAATACCATTAAGGGTTACATCACACAACGTTTTCGATTTGCTTAGAAAATCATTATCAGTGTTAAAAAATAAACAGGTTGAATGCTAGCTGAGCCACCAAAGAAATACGAGGGTGAGAACCCTTTAAATGTTATACAGTTATGTTATAAATGCATATTTGCTTGAAATTCCATAGGATGGATAACATTTATAAGGAATTATGCCTTTAGGCAAAGCATGACATTCCCACCACGTGGGATATACAGTGAGTTGTTTTGTCTCTACATGACGACAGTTAGATCAGTTAGTTTCAACATCAACTGATTGTTGCCATCTAACTGTCTGCATGTAGAGACAAAACAACTCACTTTACATCCCACGTGATGGTAATGTCATACTTTACCTACGGGCATAATTCCTTATAAATTTTATCCATCCTATGGAATTGCAAGCAAATATGCAAATGAATCCGAACAAATAGGTCTAAAAATGAATTTTGCCAACACAAAAACAATGACAAATACACAAGATAATAGAAACGTTATACTAAATGACACCACAATAGAAGCGGTTAATGATTATATATATTTGGGACAGATAATAAAAATAAATAAGGAAAACCAAACAGCGGAGGTAGAAAGTAGGGCCATATAAGCCTGGGCAGGATTTAGGAAATTAAAATGGGCCCTAAAGAATAAAAATACAACAATACTTAAAAGCAAGAGTGTTTGACCAGTGCATAGTCCCAATTCTCACATACGCATGCCAAACATGGACGTTGACCAAAGCAAACATGGATAAAATAATGAAGACACAAAGAGCCATGGAGAGAGCAATTTTAGGAGTAAAATTAACAGACAAAAAGCAAAAACAACTGGGTAAGAAATAAAACAAAAGTCAAATACGCAGGACAACATATAGCCAGGCTAAAATCGAGCTTCGCGGGTCATAACGTCAGATAAACGGACAACAGGTGGAATACCACGATACAACAATGGAGACCATGGACAGGAGACAGAGCAAGAGGACGACCCCAGATGAGATGGGGAAAACTTTTAATATATTTGAATTGAACTGTCCATTCTTCAAGATATGTCGAGTAGTTTAGTGGGACCTTGTCCTTCCCACCTAGTGATGGGTTTTCGAATAATTAAAGGAAAGTAATCGTTATCAATAATTATTCTCTCTCGTAATTATTGATTTCATTGACCCTTTCGTAATTGAAATTTTCCCCTTTTTTCACAGCAATGTGAAATAATGTAGCTTGGTTGTGGATGAACTGAAGCCTTTGTGATAAGCCATTTTCAAAAAAGAGCTGCAATATATTTTCTACAGCTGGCAAAAGAGCCTGTTTTGCTGTCACCAAGAATTCTTTTATATTCGATTTCTGCGCTTTCACAAAAATCCTTCAACCTTTTAAAACGCACAGTACATTATTTTAATTTTAAATATTTTCAACATCAACTGGAAGCAGGTACGTCGATACTGTCTGAATATCATACTTATTATGTAGAATGTTCGTTAAGTTTCGAAAAAATGTTATTGATGCCTCTTCTAGCTTTTCCACCAAACTTTGCGTTAATTTTACCCGCACAGTAAGCAATTATTTTATTAGATAAAAATGAAAAAAAAAATGAAAAAAATGAAAAAAAAATTAAATTTTTTTATTTTTATAATTATTTTATTGTTCAAATTATTATTTTTTAAAATAGTACTTATTGAGTCAAAAACTATTTTTGAACTTTCATTCTGTTTCTGGATAAAAAAGCCTAACAATTGTCGGAAGATTTTTTAAATCTTTGTGGTTGGAAGCATTGGAATATATGGCGAAAAGGCCCATATCACGATATGGCATCCTATCGTGAAAACGAATATGGTGAAAAAACATATTATAACTGGTTCGGTTTTTGTCCTTGTATATCCAAATTTTTTGTCATATAAAGTTTTGATCATTTGCGACGTATAATCCATCAATCTGAAACTTTTATTATGTCGTGGAAAACAAATACTCCTTTCGCTAATGCTAGCAGTGTTTGCTAGCACTGCGAAAAAATTGTTCTATTTTAAACGAAGAAGCGGCGTCATTAAAAAATCTTTTGTGCCTCTTTGTCGCTAGATGTTTAGTAATATCGTTTTTTGCACCATATCAGACCGTACATTCAGCATTGGATTTATCACACCGTACCATATAGTCTAAGAGCTAGAGGCGAGAAATCATCGTCATAAGTAATATGGAGTTTGGCATGTGAAATGTGTCTATTGTATGTTGATAATTATGACCACTTTCAGGCTGACACCTCAGTGGATACAGGGAGTAGCAATAAGGGATGAAAGGGGAAAGTTAACGGAGTCATTAAAGGTTTTCACCTCCTATTTTGTTAAACCTCCATCGATTTACATGAAAATTGGTGAGTAGTTAGAGCATATAAAAGCAAATAAAACTGATATGGTGCCAACGTGCGCTTTTACCCTGGGGGTGGATGCCACCCCTTCTCCGAGGTGAAAACTATTTTATTAAAAATAACTCCACTAATCGATAGAGGGACAAATTTTAAGCAAAATTTATTACCCCTAATTATTAAAATAAATCAATACTTTTTGAGTTATTAAAGATCAAAGATTTGAATTTTTCGTGAAATAAATGCATGATGTAAAGCGGTTTTTCGTAAATAATTCAAAAACTGTAAGTTTTATCAAAATAGTTATGATTACCAAAATTGAAGATAATAAAAAATAAAAGAGATTTCTTATTCGAAAAACCTTTGAGAATTAATAAAAAGTGAGTTATAGGTGATGGAATGTATATTTTTTTTCTGCTAGTAGCCACATCTATGTATTCAAGCTCAAATAACGGGAAAACGGTGCATTTTATAAAATATATTTACTGAACACTTGTCAAAGTACTTAGAAATATGTATCAAATGAGCTCCCGGAAAAGTTAATACCATTAAACATTTTTCAAAGTTTATGCTCCAAAAATTTGGAGCTTAATTATTATATTATTTATATAAGTTTTTAAAATTGTTTTAAGACATTTATATAAAATATAGCAAAAATGTGTTTGAATATTATGTCAAATGTGCCCATTATTGGATACCCTCAGTTTCTGTACATATTCAGTTTATACAGGGGCGGTTCTAGACCAAAAAAAGTGGGGGCAAGGGAACACAACCGGTGAATAAACAAGATAACGTGCCTTTTTAACGAAAATTATAGTACAAAAGTACTGTAAAAACTGTAGGGAGGGGCAGTTGCCCCCCTGCCCCTGGCTAGAACCGCCACTAAGTTTATATCGATAGAAAAAATTCAATTAAATACCGAAATAATATAAAAATAATATTTTAGTAACATACATATTATTTCAAAAATATATTACTTCATATAAACTGTAAAAGAATTGAAATATCAAATAAATAAATATTACTTATTAATTTTAATGTAAGTAATGTTAAATGGCAGGTTACAAATTTTTGGTGCTGTCTACCCAATGATTTATGTATTATGTATATTATATTGTATAATATACAGTGTGTCTACTTAAGTTGGACACATATATTACGGGACACTTTTTTATTTTTAATTTTACGAAATAAAGTTATAATTCATAAAAAGTTCTGCATCGTCTAAAACCTACGATTCAATCATCAGATAGCAAATTTTATCTATATTATAGGAGGTATTTTAAAAAATATGAATTTCGCTCAAGATTAAAGTACCTTTTTTTCACACTGTTGTAAATTATTGTTACTACGAAAAATTGTTTGGAATTAAAAACTGTGTTCTAATATATGCAATAGTTGTTATTATTATAATTAAATAATTAATAATTATTATAATAATGTAACTATTATCTACATTCTTCTGATAAAAAGAAAATATTTAATTTTTTTCTCAAATTAGAGATACCTACCAATCATCATTTTCATTTATAATTTTTTTATTATTAATTTTACGAACAAAAATTATTCTTCATAAAAAGATCTGCACGGTCTAAAATCCAAGATGCAATCATAAACATAAGATTATATAAAATTGTATCGATTTTAGTCGATGTGTAAAAAATGTGAATTTCGCTCAAGAAATTCGCTCAGTAAAGTGCCTTTATAGCTCACAATATTTAAATAGTAGGATATAATTGCACATTAAACATAATTTTTAATTCTAAACAACTTTCCATAATAGCAATTTTCCATATTAGGAATTTAAATAAATAAAAAACAAAGTTTTCGTTAAAATAATGCTCGCATTTTTAACTTGTTATATTTAAATTGTAATAAAACGAACTTGATAATAAATTATAATAATAACTTCATTCCCGAAATTCCTTTAAAAATTATTCTGTTAACAAATTTCAAAATAAATATATAAATAGCGTATGTTTTAATTTTCACTTTTTCCTAAAAACTCGAAAGGGTTCTCTTATTTCCATCATCACTTGCTTAGCTTTGATGTTATAAACTTCATCTGGAGCTCACTTGATAGGTATTCTTGAGTACTTTGACAAGTGTTCAGTAAATATATTTTATAAAATGCACCGTTTTCCCGTTATTTGAGCTTGAATACTTAGATTTGGGTACTAGCCGAAAAAAATATACATTCCATCACTTATAACTCACTTGTTATTAATTCTCAAAGGTTTGTCGAATAATAAATCTCGTTTATTTTTTATTATCTTCAATTTTGGTAATCATAACTATTTTGATAAAACTTACAGTTTTTGAATTATTCACGAAAAACCGCTTTACTACATGCATTTATGTCACGAAAAATTCAAATCTTTGATCTTTAATAACTCAAAAAGTATTGATTTATTTTAATAATTAGAAGTAACAAATTTTGCTTAAAATTTGTCCCTCTATCGATTAATGGGGTTATTTTTAATAAAATAGTTTTCACCCCCGAGAAGGGGTGGCATCCACCCCCAGGGTAAAAGCGCACGTTGGCACCATATCAGTTTTATTTCTTGAGTTATGCTCTAACTACTCACCAATTTTCATGCAAATCGATGGAGGTTTAACAAAATAAAAGGTGAAAACATTTAATGACTGCACCAACTTTCCCCTTTCATCCCTTATTGCTACTTCCTGTATCCACTGAGGTGTCAGCCTGAAAGGGGTCATAGTTATCAATATACAATAGACACATTTCACATGCCAAACTCCATATTACTTATGACGATGATTTCTCGCCTCTAGCTCTCCGTCTAATAAAACACCATAGAGTAAAAAATCTTCGTAAAACTCGGTACATTCTCTAATTTAGTTTACACTGCATGAATTTTATGCGTTTTTCTTATGTACCTTTTATTTCTTTATATTCACCATAATACTTAATAAATAATAGATAATATATTTTTACAGTACTTTTAAAATAAGAAATACAGATATTTTCTAAAAAGCGGAACATTTTTAAGAATCGGTGGGACGCGGAACATTCCAGTAAAAACGGTACTGTCCCGCCAATATCTGGGCGTGTGGTCGTTTTAAATTATTAACGTAGGTTATGGACGCATTAACTATGTACATTTCGGCGAATTTCGGTGAATCAGCGGTTTGTGTTGATGCACAGCCTTTGATATTCGTTAATTTACCGCTCCCAAGAGCGAATTACTGTGCACACAGGAATTATGTTGTTTACGAATCGATTTTTAACGCACAAGACCCTACACACTATTCGTGCACTAACGTGCACTGACCGCGAATCACGCATCGCGCATCACGAATCGCGAATCACTCAACGAACTAGCTGCTACACACTATGCGTGCACTGCCCACGAATCGCGAATCGCGCATTACGAATCGCGAATCACGCATAATGTGTAGCCAGCTTTAGAGAAGTGTACATTACTGTCCGGTTATTTCTTCTGGTCGGAGTATCATCAATTTTGTCTTAGAAGCATTTATTTTTAAATCTATTTCTCTTACTGTCTTGTTTACGCAAACTAGTAATATAATGTCGTCAGCGTATCTATGATTATTAATCAGGTTTCCATTGATCTTCACTCCAAAGTCTTTATTTCGCAAAGCATGTTTGAAAATTATATCCGAGTAGATATTAATAACAGCGGGGATAGAACGCATCCATGTTGGACGCATCTTTGAATGATTAAATTTGTTGAGGAATTATTTTGCTTGATTTAGTAATGATACAGCGCTGCCCTATGCCATATCGGAATTACGTCAACCGGCAATCATCCGGTAAACTTTTCCCATACCTGGTTAGCCTTACTTATTTTAGCCTTGCCTTTAGACCAATGCAGTTGCCCGGGGTATGGCACGTGAGCGTTATGTTTCTTATGTAGACCAGTTATCTAGAATCTAGAACCATCTCCTTTATGATGCTTGGTGTAGTAGTTCCAATAAAAGGTACAACCTCCGTAATATAACTCCACATCTAAAACGAGAATAAAAAATTGTTGTGTTGTTCCCAAAGAAATTTTTGAGACAAACTGAGACAACTGAATTAAACTACTTTAAAACAATATAATGTAGGTTACTACTATAATGACTACACTTAAAAAAACCATTACCTCACTCATGAGACTTTTTTATTCAGTTATTCATGTCGAGTCGGACAACTTTTTTATTTTGGAAAATTTTCGGGAGGGGGCGTTTCGTAAATACAGAGGTTTCTAAATTTTGGTGCATCCGACAACTGACGTAAGCTTAAAAATTTGTCGGAAAATATTACCAGTTGATTGTAAATATTTTCATTAAACAATCCTGCAAAACTCAGCTGTGAGGGTATACATTTTATGACTCTTTATGATGCATGTGCCCCCCACTATGGAGTCATAAATGATGATTTTTTTGCAGGATTGTTTGATAAAAATACTTACAGTAATATTGTCCGACAAATTTTTAGGGTACTTCAGTTGTCGGAGGCACCAAAGGCACATTGTCGAAATTGGTTGTCTGATTACGGCAAGATGTGACAGAGGACCTTAATTCTGGTTTGGGTTCGAGATGCCTCTGGGTGTCTCGACCCCTGTGTCGTTTCCCGGATTGGAGCAACTGAAATCTTTGTGTGAGATATTTAATGTTCCGCATCTACTGCAGAAAAGTATCGGCGTTGAACGGCATGTATTACGGTTGTGGCCCCTTTTTCCACAATTCCAGCAGCATGTTCGCCTATCGAAGTTGAATAGTTTGATTCTTGATGTTTCCTGTGATCTTCTATTAAAACGGGAGCTTCTTATTTGTGAAGTGTTGTCCACCTCTATTTTACTTATGTTGCTTTGAATCTTTTCGTATTCTTCAGTCTGGCGTATAAGGTCTTTCACGGACGTCACATCTTTTTCCTTGATGTATAATTCTGATTAGCGTTTGAAGCTCTAATAGAAAATCTTTAAACTGTTCGTTTGTTTTCTGCGTTCTCGTTCTGATTTAAAAGCCAAGTTAAAATCCTCCGTAAAATTGTTCCAGTTTTCCCAGGAGTTGACGTTGTTTCGGAACCATAGTATCGCTTTTCCCCTAAATACTTCTGGTAGTGCTTTCAATAAAGCATCGTCTCGAATCCGGTAACAGCTTTTTAGTTCGTATAGCCTCTCCAAAAATTATGTGGGGTCTTTGGATCCGTCAAAATGTAAGCCCCATTTCCTAACTGTGTCCATTATTTGACTGTGTTCATTTTCCGTTTGTGTATCGTCATCGTCTGTTTTAGGATCCTCAGTTTCGATATTGGTAACTGTGCCGGTCTTTTTTGAGCGTAAGTGTAAGACCATTCTTGATCAAAGATCGTCTAATTTACCTGTCGTATCTAAGTTAAATTCTGCCATAACATTGCTTAATTCCTGTTTCTTTAATTTATATACCCAGCCTACCGTCTCATCCGCTATTTCTAAGCCTAACGTACCTTCTGATTCCGCCATATTTATAATATATTTGTTTAAATGTCTTAAACCCTGTTAAAATAAATACTCGGGCGCCAATGTAACGAGGTCGTTGCGTTGTTGCTCCAGGTAACTAAATCAGTCGAAGAAAAAGAGTTCGCTTTTTAAGACGTTTTTATTTGGAATCAAAACACACTAGAGATAAGATAATTAGCCTTAATTACTCGTTAATTTAGTTAATAAAATATAATTATTATCTACGCATCAAGCTTTCTAGTCCAGGGTAATAAGGTTTTTTCCATGACACTCGAGCAGCCAGGGTACTGAAGCGTTTTTTCGACAGGTCCTATAAGAGCAAATTGTAACTATTTCCTGCGTAGGTTCTGGCCATTTTTGTTTATAAACAATTAAGTGTCAAAAAATGGCATTTTTTTCAAATCAACGGAAAACAGTGAAACTTATGGTTTTTTTAGTACAAATATATTTGAGATTATGGAAAAAGCTTTAAAATGACGTATTACAAAGTTTGATATACTCATTTATTGTTAATATAGTTGCGAAAAAAGGTCGGAATTGCAAAAAAAATTAATTTCGCAATATCTATTGTAAAAATTAGTCTGCAGCTTTGAAATTTTTGTCATATAAGGGTTCTTTGGTGCTTAATTTGCGAAAAAAATTTCAAAGCGGTTCATTCAATTGTTTAAATTTTATTCAAATTGTTTATCCCAGAGAGCATTTTTTGCAATAACATAAGTCAGAAAAAAATGACGTTAGAACCATTCCCCAGGTGTCAAATGAAAGAGCATGAGTTATATTTTCAACTTGGTTTAAAAAAGCGAATAAAAAATGCATTTATTAGTAATAAATAATTATGCAAAAGTATCGTCAATCTTTTCTTATAAACTTTTTATTTTATATATATATGAAATTATATATATTTATTACAATTTTTTATCAATTATGATATCAATAACATTACTTGGAAATTGTGCACTTAAAACAGGGTAAAAAATTTAATTTTTTTGGAAAAAGTTATTCAAAAAGTTTATAAGGAAAGATTTACGATACTTTTTCATAATTATTTATTACTAATAAATGCATTTTTATTCGCTTTTTTAAACCAAGTTGAAAATATAGCTCATGCTTTTCCATTTGACACCTGTGGAATGGTTCTAACGTAATTTTTTTCTCACTTATGTTATTGCAAAAAAATGCTCTCTGAGATAAACAATTCGAATAAAATTTAAACAATTAAATGAATCTCTTTGAAATTTTTATCACATATTAAGCACCAAAGAACACTCATTTGACAAAAATTTCAAACCTGTACACTAATTTTTACAACAGTTATTGCGAAAATATTTTTTTTGCAACTCCGACCTTTTTTCGCAATTATTAACAATAAATGAGTATATCAAACTTTGTAGTATGTCATTTTATAGTTATTTTCCTAACAAGTGCAGAAAGTCATTCTTTTCCGCACGCGACTGCAGTCGAGTGCGGAAAAAAGACTTTCTGCAAGAGTTAGGAACAATATTTTTTTCTAAGAGTCTTTAAAAAATTACCAAATCTTAATCAATTAATTTAATTAATATGAAAATACATGCACAAATTAATTCTTTGACAAGGTTGTCAAAACCAAACTTTCATTATAATTAGTTAGCATGACGGCGATCTTGGTTTCCATGACGATGATTCAAAACGACTGTTATTGTCTACCGATTTGACTTTCGAATATTAAGTATGTCAAAATAATTTTATTTCATCGAATTGTCGCGTTAATTTCATTAAAACAGGAACACAATAAGATATATTTGAAATAAATTAGTAAATAATATCTAAATATTAGTTTATTGCATGTATTATAATTACTTTAAGGCCATATTAACATATCTAAATAAACACGCGTGCGGAAAAGTAAAACCCGCGTGCGGAAAAGTAACACGCGTGCGGAAAAGTGAAACTTTCTAAACTAAAATGCGTGCGCGAAAGTAGACATTTTTGCACGCTCGTAGAAAAAAGCTTTTTCCATAATCCCTAAAGATATTTGTACTAACACAATCATAAGTTTCACTGTTTTCCATTGATTTGAAAAAAAGGGAAAAATGCCATTTTTTGACAGTTAATTGTTTATAAATAAAAATGGCCAGAACCTACGCAAGAAATAGTTACAATTTGCTCTTATAGATATTACCTGTCGAAAAAACGCTTCAGTACCCTGGCTGCTGAGGTGTCACGAACAGGGTATATTTTTGTCTTATTACCCTGGCCTATTCTGTTCGGGCCGATGCCACAGTGGTCCAAAATCCCGAAAAGCTGGCCAAAAGTCAAAAAAAAATTCAAGGTTTCGAGAATATTATTACACCTTCTAAAAGAGAATTAAATTCCCTATTCAGTGTTGGCAACCCTAGAGCTATATCTCGTATATCTGAATTTCCAGTTCAGTTCAAAGTTGACCTTCTTACGGAACAGAAGCGCAGTTAAAAATAACGAATATTTTATACGCACATTCTTGTGCGTGTATCTCGAAAACGAAGTGCGCAAATTCAATTCTGAAAAATGGAGGATATTCGTGGATCCATCTTTAATAAAAACCGATAATATCAAAATATTTGAATATGTGTTATATTTAGTATATTTTAAGTTGAAATTAAGTAATAAGAGAGTATATATTGTGAAAAAATTAAATTTTCAGATAGGCAAATAGTTAAATATTCCATCGAATTCCAAGATGTTACTACAATCATCTTTTAGCTTATATTTCTCTCTTTAAGATTAAAAAAAAATTAGCTGCCACTATCTGCCCCTTTGATTTTGCGAGATTTTTTTGTACAAGCGCTCTGCGCTATGAGCTTCAAAATGAATCGTTAACAACGCAGAATAAACAGATCATACCGCAGCATTCAGGTAGTTGTTATGACTGTAGATCTTTAGTTATTTCAGTATCATAGGGTAAAATCAGAGATAAAATGGTCAGGTACAGTATTGTTGAAAAATAAAGTAAAAATTAGTTTTCACTTTCATATGATTAATAATCGAATTTAACGTTGGAATAAAAAATCCGCCATTGCATCCGCCATTTTGTTTTTTGAAATTCCGATTTCGGATTCGTAATCAGCAACCTCAAAAACCCCCGGATATCAAATTTCGACGGTATTACATATATTTAAAATACATAAACCCGCCATATTACATCCGCCATTTTGTTTTTTGCAATTTAGACTTCGGATTCGTAATTAGCGACCTCAAAAACCCCTGGATGCCTAATTTCATGCAAATCAAAAAAAGCTTTCATATTTTGGCCATCTTTTCGGGTTTTTGGACCACTGTGCGATGTGACGATATTTTGTACATGAATTTTGTAATTGAAAATGATTTTAATTTTGTAATGAAATTTGTACGATTTTGACGATCGCGTGAAACAGGAATTGCTTTTATTAATACGACATGAATGTATAAGGAAAGGGAAGAAAGGGAATCTCGCTCAGCTCGCCAGATGAAAAGACATATTAGGGATATACGATCACTGCTCGTAAAAGGATAGGTAAAAGGATAGTTAAGAGGAAAACTGTCGGATTCGCTCAGCTCGCCAAAATGACAGCGGAAAATGGTCGGGAACTACTACCTACATAAACTCACCTCTTATACCTCGCTGTTGTTTATTATTCTTCGATCAACGCTCAAAGAATAATAATCAACTAGGCTTTTCGATCCGACTTTTATATCGTCCAAGACGGTACAAAAACACGTTTTACTTAATTCATTGGCGTACTCCAGACGATAAAATTATATTATCGTCACAAGTTTAGAAACCTCTATATTTACGAAACGCCTCCCTCCCGAAAATTTTCCGAAATAGAAAAGTTGTCCAACTCGACATGAATAACTGAATAAAAAAAGTCTCATGAGGGAGGTAATATGATTTTTAAGTGTGGGTGCAAGGTCTAGTGGTTGATTTCTTATACCTATATTTTATATTTAACTTTGATCTAAGAAATGTCGTTTATATAAGTATGACAGACGTAACACTAGACACAATTCAATATCCTTCAACCTTGATATTTTACAGTCAATTATAATAAATTATTACCTATTTGTATCTAGAACCGGCATATTGCAGATAGTGTTGAAGGTGATGCTCGATAGTCGATACTTTCACTACCTGCAACTAGTTGCGGACAAGGATTTGCAAACAACTTTTTGCTGATTACTTTGTTTTGAGTAAAAACATATAATTGCTTTGTTTTTATAGTTTTGTTATTATTATTACACTTTATAATCTATAAATAAAGGAATAGGTACATTCATGATAGTATTTTGCTATAGTCTGTCCGTTGTAGTTTTAGTTTTAACCATGACATTAACTAAAAGTAAAGATGATTCACATTTTATTACAGTATAGGGCGTCTATTATGTTCTTAGTTAGTTAGTTAGTTGTGTAGAAGCACTGAACTTAAATCCAACTTTTTCATCATTTCGGTGTAATTATTAAAATAATTACAAAAGGTGCAACTAGCACCATCTATGAATCGTAAGTCAAAATGAGACAGGAACTAAAATTCGAATTATTTGCCCTCTTAGCTAAAGATTATTATCACGGTGAACGACAGGTCGTGAATGTTATTATAGATTCGCTTGTCGACTATTTCACTCTGTTCTGCTTTATTTTTCCATCAAAAGCGCAGAGGATAAATAATTCGAATTTTAGTTCCTGCGTTATTTTGACTTACAATTATGACATTGTTCACAAATTATTGTTTTAAATTTTCTCTCTTCTCTGAAATTATTAAATTTTGTGTGACCATCACCATCAAGTCTTACTTTCAAACTTATTTCCTGTAGTTTTTTCAAATATTTCAATTGTAGTTTATTTAACCTTCCACTGGTATAGTGGGTCAATTTTGACCCAACAAAATTTACTTTGACAATTTAACAAATATTGCAATTGGCACCACGCACTGGTCAGCTATGAATTCTCCCGTTTTCTATAGTACCTTCAGTTGACCTACCTACGACCATTGTGCAAGCGGGCGACTATTTTTTGAAAACCTAAGTCTTCAAATAATTTCAAGGTACAAAACACCCTATAACTTATGTAACTATAACGTAAGTCTTCAAATAATTTCAAGGTACAAAACACCCTATAACTTTATAGACTTTTTGACTAAAATTCTTAATTTTTTATTTCTTTTTTACAAGACGAACATGAATAAGTTGGAAAAAAAAGTATTATATTATTATTTTGTTAGTTTTAGTATCAACTTGCAAACAAATTCAATGTTTATGTTTAATTCACAATAATAAGGTATATAATCAGTATCCATTTATTTTCTTGTGTTCCTATGTAAAATTTTAAATTTACCCCCACGCCTTTCCGTGGGGGTCGTGTTTAGTATCATTCGATAGATTCTTGAAATTTATTGAACACGTATTTTTTAGTTTCTCGATCTGACGTTTATTTCACGAAATATTCGCTATTTTCTTGTGAAACTTTGTGACACCCATTTCCTTACACACTGCTCAAACCGTCAAATTTTTGAAATATACACTGTTCTGCATGTATTTACTCAACTTACCTTATCTTAATCTGACAATTTCGAGTTTTTTTAAGGAAGGAAATTTTTTTTCGGGCCCCGAGCGTCCCTGTATTTAGATCCAAAATAAGGTAGGGATACATTTTTACAGGGTACAAGGTTTCTCCCAGTAAGTATGATAATCTGACGCGTAGTAACTGCAAAAATCCCCGCTTGGGCTCCCCTACCATTATTATGTATTTCTTATTTTTTAAACGATGCCATCGAATAGTTTATTATTTTATAATAAAAGAACACGTCGTAATACATATTATATTATGTAATAATTATATTGTGTCCTCTTTGTTGAAATAAAAATTTTCCAGTATAAAAATATTTAAATAAAAACTTTATTTTTATCAATAATTGTGAACTAAATGAACACATAAAAGACGGAAGTACAATCAGATTTTCTAAATAATTGCTATATAATTATCTCTATTCGATAATTCAATCACAATCGTTAAAAAACCCATTAATCTTTTGGCAACTCACTTCTAATAAATACATCAATGGCTATGACTGGAAGGTAGGTCATAGTTTTAAAGGTGCGATTTGTTGTTCATATTCATGTTTGGCGATGGTGATTAAATCAAAAAGTAACCTTGACGATTACGTGCAGGTGAACTGATAGCTATGAAATACTTTTACAGCAATTATTTTTGGTTCTAGATATTAATAGGTTTTATAATAAAATATATTTCTGTTTTATGCAACTTAATTATAAATATGAATTTACGTAAAAGTAAGCAACCTTCAACCACTCTAGTGATCAAGGACAAGACACGAGACGCTATTGAGACTATTTTTGATAGTACTTTTCTGAAGCTATTTCTTTGCGGCATTTAATATAATATGTAATTTACTATTCTAACTCGGAAATAAGCCACAATTTAACTTATCAAATGATTTTATTGACGTTTCGACTTTTACCTTCAAATCAAATCACAACATCAACGTTAAAAAGGGAATCATTAAATACTTATATGATAGAGCCAAAATTGCTTGTTCTAACGAAAATTCATTCTTAGAAGAAAAACAATAATTGTTAACATCTGTTTTATTAAAAAATGATTATCCTTTATCGTTTATAAATAAGGAATTGTCAAGATTGGATCGAATGGAACAGAACAACTTGAACGGAATCTTATAACATGCACAAAAAATAATACTCGGGAAATATCAATACCATATATAAAAGTACTATCTGAGGAACTGAAAAAAATAGGAAATAAATTCAACATTTCAACAACATTCAAGACAATAAATACATTGAGATGTATTTATCTAAAACTGTAAAGATGTATGATCCAATCATTGTATTTATAAAATACCTTGTGAATGCGAACAATTTCATTTAGGTGAAACATCAAGACCATTAAATGTTACAATAAGTATCCTTTCACACTAAGACACTAGTGTCTGACACCGGTGTCCGCCACCGGTTTTCAATTGCAGCAAAGAATGAGCCGCTAAAATCTGCCAGACACTCAAAGTGGCTCGCCTGTAGTAGTCGTTCATTTAAAACAATGCTTTGCTACACGGTGGCGAACACCGGTGTCCGACACCAGTGTTTTAGTCTGAAAGGGTACCTACTAAGTCTTATATTAATAAAAAAAAATATGAAAAAAAAATTTTTAAGAAACGCTTTTCTTTAGTTACGAGTGACTAAAATTAAAAATAGTATAAAAAAATCAACTAAAAAGCAAAAAATAAAAAATAAATTGAAAAAATCTAACACATTCGTCGAAGAAAAGCGTGGCGCGTCTTCATCGAATAAACGGTTTCGCCCCACGCTTTTCTTTAACGAATGTGTTAGATTTTTTCAATTTTTTTTTTATTTTTTGCTTTTTAGTTGATTTTTTTATACTATTTTTAATTTTAGTTACTCGTAACTAAAGAAAAGCGTTTCTTAAAAATTTTTTTTTCATATTTTTTTATTTTTTACTTTTTAGTCTTACACGTTTCAAACATTAAAATATATCGTCATGTTTATTAAAATATGTATAAAACATATGATGTACTTACATGAAAAGTAGTCGGAATCGGCAAAAAATTTGAAACTTTATTGTTTATTTATGAAGCAGAACGTAAACAATTAACGCAAAAAGTGAAATTATGTATGGTTCATATCATTAGCTACAATTCGTAAAAGTTTCAAGTTTTTACATCTAGTCCAGGGCGGATCTGTTTTGAGATGGACGTTGAGAGGTGACTCATATTTTTTAGCAGAAATTTCTTGGAATTAACTCCTATAATAATAATTGAGTTATCCTCCCACTCAAAAATGTCCGGAACATTGTTTAAATAATCAAAATGTCAAAAAACGAAGGAAAAATTCGATTATTTTCTTCGTTTTTTCATTATAACTTTCAAAGTATTCACTTCCGAGAAAAGTTGCACAAAATTAAAGTTGTGTAATTAAATTTCTACAATATAGGATTGGTTAGAAATTTTAAAAATTGTCACCCTTGTTGCAAAATAGCAATAATTGCGAAAAAAAAACCATAAAAAACAAGTATTTGAATTTTACGTTTTTCAACCACTTATGCTAAACTTAAGACCTTCATATTTTACCTGGAGAAATTATATGATATAATAAAACCATACTCTAAATTTCATTAAGAGGATGGGTACGTATTTTCGGCTGCAATGCTATTCAAATGGGGATTCATTTTTTTCGAATCCTGAGAAAACTAATAAGTATTTTTGAAAAATTTAAACGCAGAATGAAAGACTACGTTATTAGAGAGGGCCGAAAGTCCCTGAGAACTTCTATAATGTTTATTTTAATAGTTACAGGGGTGAAAAAGTAAGAGAAAATTTAGTGTTATTTTTAATTTCAAATATCTAATTCAAAATAAACTTTTTATTTATTCTAAGGGACTTTCGGCCCTCGGTAATAGTTTAGTCTTTCATTCTGCGTTTAGATTTTTCAAAAATATTTATTGTTTTTTTCAGGATTCGAAAAAAACAATGTCCGTGGTAATATTTTCCAAACCTACCTTTGTCATACAACGCACTCAGTCGAATAGAATATTGTCAGGATAATGTCAGTCAGACACTGACAATCAGTGACAATTTTAAATATTTGACATGAATCGGGAATATTTTGAGTTGTTGATTAAATAATATTGATATATAGTGTATTTGATAAATAATTGATTTAAGACGTGAACTTTATAAAAAGTTATTTATTGTGTATTATTTATGGAAAATAGAAGCAGAGAATACATCAAGATATATTCTGTGATCCAAGTATTTTGTTGTTAAAGATGTTCAAAATTGTAAGCTTTCCATAGTAACAATATATTATTAAAAAATCACTTTAACACTTTTCCTATATTCTCGATTGAATATTGTTTTTGTCGTAGGTACATATAAATTATAACAATCACTGAATACATAGTTAATGAACAAATTATCACATTTATTAACTGAATTAATAATTTGCAATTATACGAAAAATAACAGTTATCCAAGAACATTCAAAAGCCATCTCTTTAAGTCAGTTATGACATTGTCAAGTAGAATGACATTCTAGTAATATTTACATATCCATACCAGTGTGAATTTTACTACACGTAATTTGCCATGTAAAGACAGAAAAGGTAGGGATAGCCGTAAAATATTTGCGAATTATGTACCCATAGCCTTAAGATCGGTTCAATAGATTTTGCAAAATAAATTTTGCAATCCAGCTTTCGCAAAAAAAATTCATTTTTTCAAAATGTTGCGGGACTAAAAATAAAGCAGATAGCAAGTTGAATTTTTTTTACATATAGAAAGATACTGTACCTTTCATTTGCAATTTTCAATATTAAAATTGGTTAACTACCACGGCGTCAGGAATTTTTTTTAAATAAACATTAATTTTTGGTGCGACTCGCAGGACAGTGGTGTTCGATTCACACAAGTTGATTTCCACCAAATTTTCTTTAAATCTTTATTTAATATATTATTTTCTTACTCTATATTTTGTTATATTTTAATATTTTCATTCCACAATAATCAAACTAATTTGATTATTGTTTGTGAAATATTGTTTAAACAATTGTATATGTTTAAAAATAATAAACTTTTATTCTCTAAGTTAAAATATATGAACAAAGAAAGTTTTTGCTAAAATATCTAAGTGTAATTTCAAAGGACAGAGTATGTGTTTTTATTTTGCAATAAACAAATTTATTTATTGATATCGAAATGTACTAAAAATTAAAATTTATCAATCATTATCAAAGATCATTGGAATGCCCAATCAGAGCAAACGTATCCGCTGTCCTGCGCGTAGCACCAAAAATTAATGTTTATTTAAAAAAATTCCTGACGCTGTATTAGTTAGCCTATTTTAATTTTGCAAATTGGAAATGGATAAATTATTATTCTATAAGCAGAAAAAAATTCAACTTGCTGTCTGCTTTATTTTCAGTCCTGCAACATTTTGAAGAAATGAATTATTGTTGCGAAAGCTGGATTGCAAAATTTATTTTGCAAAATATATTGAACTGATCTTAATGAAATTCACAGTATTGTTTTTTCATATCATATAGTTTTTCTGGGTAAAATATGAAGGTCCTAAGTGTAGCATAAATGGTTGAAAAACGTTAAATGCGAATACTTGTTTTTTTATCGTTTTTTCGCAATTATTGCTATTTTGCAACAAGGGTGACAATTTTTAAAATTTTTAACGAATTGTATATTGTAGGAAATTTAATTACGCAACTTTTTTGTCAGTACAACTTTTCTCGGAAATAAATACTTTTAAAGTTATAATCAAAAAACAAAGAAAAAAATCGAATTTTTCCTTCATTTTTTGACATTTTGATTATTTAAACAATGTTCCGGACCTTTTTGAGTGGAAGGATAGCTCAAATATTACAAGCAATTTCTACAAAAAAATATGAGTCACCTCTCAACGTCCAAATGTACTAATATTTTTACAAATGCGCTCTGGTCTAATCGTAAAAAACAAGATAATTTAAGCATTTTCCGTTAAAATCGTTTTTTTTATTTAAACAATTAATAAACATAAAAAAAAATTATTGACTATTCGTGTATTGTTCCGTCGAATGCATATGTCTGCAAATTTTCATTCATTTGCATTGGAGAAAAGGCAGTCAAATTAACGTCTAAAGATTTGACGCAAACTATTGAACTAAATAAAAGCGTTTAAAAATAGAGAATTGATAGATCTCATATATGTCAACACGCATGGGACAATGAACGTAAAGTTCGGTGGAAAGATTTAAGTATAGTCCTGAAATACACAGATAGTAAAAAGAGAATAATCAAAGAAGCGTCTCTAATTATGCTAAATGAAATCAATTGTGTCGCAAATTCCTCGGTATAATACAGTATTATGTGGTTACGGTTACCCATACTAAAAGAGGAAATCAATAGAAAGAAAATACCACGATTAGTAAGTCAATAACATATCGAGGATAGTACATAATTTATATTTTAGTATTATTTATATATCTACATACAGTATGTCAATTTTAAAACTTACAATGGGCTATATCTCACGAACAAAAACTGATATCGAAAAATGCTTGAAACAGACATGAAAGAGAACTCACCCCCATCAACCCCCTAGGCCTCACCCACCACAACCAAAAAATTTTAAATTGCAAACCCGTACTTGTGATACATCATTTAAAAGACTATAAAAAATTCTATCCAATGGTATAAAAAATAATTATACAGGGTGTTAATATCAGCCGGCTTACTATGACTTTTATATTTGTAGTGCTATCTTCCGGACTATTATTGTGAATGATAAATTTCCGTCGGTACATTTTTTTGTATAAAAACTTAATTTGCCGTTTTTGCAAAACAAGTTAAAACATCTGTTTTTTGGTTTCTGTCAGATACAATAATTTTTGGTTTATTTGAGACCTTTAAATGTCATTATTTTTCATCATTTGTACGATCGGTAGTGTCATTAAGCTGTAGTTGTCACGATGGTTTACACACAGTATACCTGAAAGCGTGGAGATTATTTTCATATTTCGTCCCAGAACCAGTGTTATTTACGAACAGCTTAGAGAAAAGTTTAGAGAAACGGGATCAGTGCAAAATAAAAAAAGGGATGCCCCAAGATTACTGAATGAAGCATCCCAAACTGAGGTCTTTGGAAATTTTGCAATAGAGCCTACTACATCAACACGTCAAGTATCTGCAATGACAGGACTTTCACATGAGTCGGTTAGAAAGGTGTTGAAATTACATAAGTTTCACCCGTACAAAACACAAATTCTTCAAGAACTAGGCGATGATGATCCAGACCGACGAATTGAGTTTTGTGAACTCATGACTGAAAGAATTCGCGTTGAACCGAGATTGTTAAAAAATATTTGTTTCACTGATGAATGCACTTTTATGCTGAATGGTAATGTAAATAAACAAAACTGTCGGTACTGGAGTGATGCGAACCCGCATCGATTCAGAGAAGGTCACACTCAATATCTTGAAAAACTGAATGTTTGGGCAGGAATATTAGGCGATGCTATAATTGGCCCCTTGTTCATACCAGGCAATTTAAGTGGCGAAATTTATCTCCATATGCTGGAAAACACCATCGAACCTTTAATTGTGCATGAATTAGAGAATCAAAGGGACGACCACCAAGGCAACCTAGCTCTAGACGAAGATTTGCTGCACTTCCAACAAGATGGAGCACCTCCTTACTATGCAGCTCCAGTTAGGCACTGGTTAGATACTAATTATCCGAACAAATGGATTGGAAGGAGAAGTCCTATTGAGTGGCCACCGAGATCACCAGACTTACCGCCACCTGACTTTTTTCTATGGGGTTACCTTAAGTCAGTTGTTCATGAAACTCAACCTGCGTCACTTGAGGAATTGCGAGAAAGAATTACGCAAGCATGTCACGCTATTACAAGAACAACATTTGCCAAAGTTCGTGCAGAATTTGAAAATAGGCTGTATTATTGTTTACAAAACAACGGAAGCCACTTTGAACATTTATTTAATTGACATTTTTAACAAATTTGTAGTTCAACAAAAACCTTATTAAATTTTTCATTTAAGCCAAAGTTTCACAATTATTGCTTCACCCTGTATAATTATTATTTATACCACTGGATAGAATTTGTTATAGTCTTTTCAATGATGTATCACAAGTAGGGGTTTGCAATTTAAACTTTTTTGGTTGTGGTGGGTGGACTCTAGGGGGTTGATGAGGGTGAGTTCTCTTCCATGTCATTTTAGCTCCCCCTTACTATCCTAGAAACGGTTTCAAGCATTTTTTGATATCAGCTTTTGTTCGTGAGATATAGCCCATTGTAAGTTTTAAAATTGACACACTGTATGTATTATTAATATTATTTGGTATTAGTTTTGAGAGTAAACTGAATGTAAGACCAAATACTTACAACGTCGGGATAGTATCGTGAGGCTTTTTCCTGGGTTTTCCTCGCGATTTACTATGGAGTCACTAACACAAGAATTTTACTGTCACCATTGCATGTGGTTGTCTTTTTAAAGAAAAATCACATGCTATTAGTTTTTTGTGACGGATATTCTTGAGTTAATGTTTATTTCATGTAATCGAATGAACTATCTTTGAATAAAGTCGTCCCAAGAACGCAACTCATAAATATTGGCAATATCATTTTAAAGTATTCTACTTTAAAATGTATAATATATGCCTGAATTGCCGATATGAATGAGTCAGATTAAATTAAATTAGAAGATTTTTTTTACTAAGCAACAATATTTTTGTTTAATTAAGTAATATTTTGTATTTTGATAACGACGTCCGAGGTGGAAGTCGAAACGTCAATAAAATCATTTTGTAAGTTAAATTGTGGCTTATTTCCCAGTAAGAATAGTAAATTATTTTTAAACAAAATTGGGCCTGACATGTTGGTAGATTTACCGACGGGCCTTTTTTTTTTCTTTTCCATGCCTTGTCATTACCTTACTTTGTCCTTGTCATTACCGTTGCTTTGTCATTTTCTATTTTATTTGCTAGATTTTTGAGCTATCTTTGCTTATTTTTTCCAGTCTGTCTTTTTCTCGGTTCCATTTCCATATTTCATTGTCAATAATAAATATCTTTTTTGAAATCCATCTTACCATGCTTTCCTTTTGTTCTTTGAGTAGTTCCTGATTTTTGCTTGTATATCTCTTTCTACTTTGTCATATTGTCGTTTACAAAGATATTTTCTTTCATGTTCGTCAATTTATTTTTATTTTTCATGACTATTATTTTTTCTTATCTACTACTTAACTAAACATGTTTTCTTCCCCAATTTTTTTCGCGGCATTTACTGTTACTTTAGCTACTATTTTTTTCTGAAAAACTTTTTCAGTGTCTGTCGTATTATTTATTATTCCTGTCCATTATTTTGTATTGTGAGTAGTGATGTAAAAAGAGAATATTCTCAAGAGAATAGTCTCGAGAACGAGAATATTCTCGAGAATATTCTCGGCCAGAAAATTCTCAGCGAGAATATTCTCGGGCAGAAAATTATTTTCGAGAATTTTCTATATTGTTTTTGCCAATTCACGTCGTATATTTTTTGCATCCCAAACATTATTATTCTTGAAGCTCAAACACCTACTTGCCGCTCCGCTCTTGAAATGCTTTTTCGCTTTCACGCGATTGTAGATTAAATCCCCGAAAATCTAAGTAGCCGGGGCTGGGGAATCCCATGAACCACTAGCTACGGTGTTTACAGTGTCAGTATTTATTGTTTTGGTGCTATATTAACGTGCAAATATGTAGAATGGATCGAAGTAAAGCATAATTTACTAAAAAACCTAAAACGCTCACTTTACTACTCTCGAAGTCGATCGAAGTTCAGTGAGTACGAGAGTGTAGACAGGTTGTTCATGTGACTTTGCTGCGCCTCGGTCTACTTGCAATCTGTGGCGATTTTTGAGACCAAGTCAAAGGAACCGAAGTCCTTATCGCCCGGCGTGAATGTGTTCCTCACGAAGTAGAACGAGTGTGTAGTGACGGGTACTTCGGACTTCGGTGAACTTTCCCGAAGTAACTTCGCGAGAGTGTGGTGCTTGCTTTAAAAGGAATATATGGACTTACTGTAAAATTAAAAGTGTACAAGGTAAAACAAGTACTTTTGCAAATTTTGTGATAGTCAATACTTGAAAAATGCAACAAGAATGACAAAACATTTAGTAAAATGTGTTAAATGTCCAGTGGGAGCGAGACAATTATTTGAAAAGGATCAACAGAAACATTCATCAACTGCTTTTCAGCCAACACAGTTGTTAGATTCGTTCAATGACGGTAATGCCTTCATCCAGTGCATCAACTACTGAAAGAACTTTCAGTACTTATGGTTTTATCCACCCCTCTAACATAAACCGGCTTACTGGTGAACTTACTGTGATAAGGTAACTTTTATTGCTCACAATTTAAAATTGTTGGACGTAGACCAATCCATGACAGAGCTGGCGACTAGTGGAAAACAAAATCCCACAACTTCTCATCAGTACATTTAAATGCAGAATGTATATGACCAGGATGAGCTAATGATAGAACTAGATTCTGAATCTGAGGCCTCATCTTTTTCTAATTAGCTCACCACATCCAGTATTTGCTGTTAAGAAAATTTCATTTTTTTTGTCAAATAAATTTTGCTTTCTGTTGTTTTTGTATTTTCTTCTATATAAAGAACACTGTTGTTTCGTCTCATAATTTTGTATATAATTTAATGATTTTTAATACCCTATTTAATCTTTAACAATATCCATAAGCGCGTCATAAGGTTCATTCTCAGAAAATTCTCCATATCGAGAATATTCTCGAGAATATTCTCGGGAATATTCTCCGATTTTTCATTCTCGAGAATTTTCCAACACTAATTGTGAGGCCTTGTAACTACTAAATTTTTTACTCATTTTTTCACTTTCTATTTTTTTCAATCTTTCTTTCATGAAAGAGAGCTCTCTTTTAGTTGCTCCTTTTCTTTCATGGCTTGTTCATTAACTTCCTTCACATCTTGGATTTTTTTGTATCCTTTTTCATTTCATTTTCAATTTCAATTTCGTTGCAACACAAAACTACAACCGCATCATCATTCCAGTTCAATCAGAGAGTGCAGCAAGCACCTCTGCTGGTTTCAAAACTTATTAGTCTCTCATCAGGAGGTACATATGCTGCTCTCTCTTTTTTTTTTTTTTTTTTTTTTCGAGGTGGGAATCTTCTTAAGACCGTCTGGGAAGGTGTCCCAGGTGTGTCGGATTCGGCCCGCCCTCTCTGTATCACGAGCCGCCTACCGACTAAACCCACCTCCTCTTTCTCCAGCCGACGGGTCTGGAACCGCTCTTAGCGAGCATATCTGACCCGTCGACCTTACTCATAGCTCCCCTCCGGCACTTCTAGCGTGCATTCCATGGATTGGTTGGCCGCTCGGCCGCCCCCGCGCACGCTTCGCACCAGACAGGCCGGTGAAGCGACCGCCTAGCTCAACCCGTGCGCGGGTAGGTCGACCGGGGTGTCCCCAGCCCAGGATGAAACGAACCAGAGAATGTCAGTTGGCAGTTACGAGCAACTCCAGTCATTAATATTTTCATCTATCCACGCTGTCTCATCCACCCATTCATACTTTCTTTCATTTAACCCCAAACATTCCTTACTTTCATCTATGCACACTTACTCGTCCACCCATTCATTCTGACATTTAGATGGGACAGTCTGTGTAGGTTGGATGTAAAAGGTCCTTCCCCACTGACTGTCCCAAAACGATACAAAACATGGTATAACATACAAAGAAAGAACTAGAGTAAAAGGAGATGAAAAGAGAAAGTGGAGATAGAATTAGAGAAGAGAGAAGAAAGAGAAAAGAAGAATAGGAAAGAAGCAAAAGAGAAAAGAAAAAGTAAAGATAGAGAACATAAACAGGAAATAGAAAGATAAAATTGATCAAAAGACGATTACTTGTATAGATAAAATTAAGTAAATAAATAAATAAACTACAATAAAATAAATAAATAAATAAATAAAACCATGTAAGAATAAAAATAGACAGTCAGTGTGGTTTGGATGTAAAGGGTCCTCCCCCCTCTGACTGCCCGCCACGACATAAACACATTTTTTAAATAAATAAATATAGTGGTCATCCCGTCTGCAGACGCCTCTCCTTCTCTTCCTTGTGTTTCATTGTCTTGGTGACAAAAGCAATGACCAGGTCGAAGTCTCTCTCGCTATTAATGGCTTTGTCCATTAGCTCGTGTGGCTCACCTAGAGGGGATCCCAGACCCAGCTGCAGCTCGGCACGCCCCGCATGGTACGCAGGGCACACGAACACGACATGCCACGCGTCATCAACCACCCCACACTCGGGACACAGATCGTCAGCGGTCTTCCCTATACGGTGGGTATATTTTCTGAACGATCCATGCCCCGTCAAAAACTGTGTGAAGTAGTAGTTGACGCGCCGATGCCGACACCCGCACCACCTCACCACATCCGGGATCAAGGATCTCGTCCAGACCGCCTTCTCGACTTCGGCTGCCCATTCCCTCTGCCACAACTCTATACTTCTCTTTCTTTCTAATGGTCCTGAACCTATTGCCCCGTTGCCCCGTTGGTACATTCGGACTCTCTCTCCAGCCAGGATGTGCACCGGCACAGAACCAGCCACCACCTGTAACGCAATGGTTGATACGGTTCTGTACGCGCTGCACACCCTGAATGCTGCTCTCTCTGACCCAACTAGGACAAACCCCGGCGTGCAGTCACGGATTGCAACGAACAAAATGGCAGGGATGCCCTAGCGGCAACTGCTGGCAAAAAACTAAGTTTTCAATCTAAAATCACATAAAATGTTACTCCACATCCTGGCATGCCTGCCATTTCGTTCGTTGCAATCCGTGACTACACGCCGGGGTTTGTCCTAGTTGGGTCAGAGAGAGAGAGAGAGAGAGAGAGAGAGAGAGAGAGAGAGAGAGAGAGAGAGAGAGCAGCATATGTGCCTCCTGATGAGAGACTAATAAGTTTTGAAACCGGTAGAGGTGCTTGCTGCACTCTCTGATTGAACTGGAATGATGATGCGGCTGTAGTTTCGTGTTGCAACGAAATTGAAAATGGTTATTTATTTTTTATTTACATGTTTACTCTGATTGGAGTACGAAGGGAACCATTCTCGTTGGAACTTTACCGCGCTGAGCAGATGGGACGTGAATTATAAATTGTAAAATTCCCTCATCTTCCTTAGTCTCAGCATCCGTTATGGCTTGCAAATTGTAGAAGCCTCGGAAGTGTTAGAGAAGGTTCCCATTGTTTTCAATCTGGTAGGATGTGCAGTAACATTTATAAAAGTTTGGGTTTTGTCATAACAGTTTGTTACTTAGGGCTTCCTAGCCAAAAAAAAAAAAAAAAAAAAAAAAAAATTGGGTTTTTAAAGCCGCTACTCTAGTGCATCAACCGCTTTATTTATGTAATTAAATACATCATTTTAATATTTTATTTTATAGATATTTGTTGATTTCGTGAGAGAGATACTACAGTGTTTTCTACATTGAGATTCAATTATTAATAGTTTATTTTTTCTTCTAATTTATGGAACATGATTGTCGTGACCTATAGTTTAAATCAAATCGTAGGTGTAAAGCTACTACTCGAAACGTTATATAAGAAAGTAAAGATAGGGTGTGTTTCAAAACAAATTACTTTGTTCGTACTGATTGTGTAAGCACTAGTTACAATTACCAGTTATACGAATGACTTTTTACCTTTCTACAATATAGTATAATGCTATTTCGTATTTAAATTAATTTTCATAGTAAACTTAATGTTTCATAAAGACAGAAATACTAAACACAAAAGATGAGCCTATATAAGAGAGGTTAATAAAATAAATTCTACTATAAAAATATTTTTTCTATAACCGTGTTAAAAATGCAATTTTTAGCACTCTATACGAGCGTTAAAATGCTACTTTAAGGCACTAGTGCTTTAAAATATTTTTAAGGCACTGCAGTTCGTATTGCCTGTATAGACAATTTTGATGTAATGTCAAAAAAATATAAAAATGGAATGTCAGTCACGTTCAAGTAAAAGTTTTTGTAGATATTGTTCTGTAATTACGTTTGTAGAAAAAATATTGTATGATATGCGTGTTAAAAGTACATTTTTAAGGCACTCATGTGAATTGCAGAAATCGCTATCGCTCATTCTGCAAACTTTCACGTGCGTGCCTTAAACGTGTACTTTTAACACTTATATCATAAATAACTATTAAATATTGCAGTAATCTTTTAATATTACATGTATTAGCAATCAGAATATACAGGGTGATTCGTTAAGAATGTCCAATCTTTGAGATGTAGATTCTAGACCTCAAAATATTAAGATTTAACCCAAATCATTTAAATAAAATGTGGCTCGTTACTGAGTTACAGGGTGTTTTATTTAAAAATTTAATAACTATTTTTACCCAGGGCTTTAAAACTATTTGACATATCCTTGTCATACTTGGCAGAAAATATAGGTACTGTATGTCCTACTAAATTATGATAAATAAACTTTTCTGGCTCAAAAAACGTCAAATACGGTTGCATCTAAAATAGCTCCAGAATAAATTAATTTTTTAGTAGTTTAACTTAAATTAATTTTATAGTGGTTTTAATTATCATTGATAAGAAGTTTCAGTCCTATGGGTTAAACAGCCTAGGCTTCTTTTCACGGTGTTTAACTTTTGTGTGAACAGTTTAAAATTTGGCCATGGTTAAACGTACCTAAATATTGACATTCAGCTCGCAGTTTTTGTGACAATTAAAACATTTAAATTTCATCGTGGGTAAAAACATTTACATATTGTAGAATAGTGATACAAAAGTGAAAATATTCTCCCCAGATGGGGGAGAATATAAAAAAGACGCCAGTGTGCGAACTAAATACTGCTGAAGTTATTAGTGATAGTAATCAAGACATGGATACAGGAACTATCACCACAAATTCTTCTGCTACAAGGGAGGTAAAACTTTTTAATATTAATTGTAATAGTTACGACTTTCAAAATTGTTGTGTTTATGTTTAGAAGACCAATGATCAGAATATTTCCCGTTTGCATCCAATGGTTGTTGCAGATATTTTACATCAAAAATTAAAGATTAATAATATTAAGCAAATTAAAAGTATAGGAAGAAACCGTGTTAAAGTAATCCTCAAATCTATTTTGGATGCAAACAATTTAGTCAATAATAGTCACTTAAAGGACGATAATTTAAAAGCGTACATTCCAAATCACCTCTTGGAAATCAAAGGACTGATACGCGATGTTGATACCAAATATAATATTGACTATTTGAAAAAATATATGAGCTCTAGTTCACCAATTATTGATATTAAAAGAATGCACAGGAAAGTAGAAAAGGATGGAAATACAGAATACGTCCCTAGACGTAATGTTATAATTACTTTTGAAGGCAATTGTTTGCCAAACTATGTTGTGATAAATTATGTATTTTTCCAAGTGGAAAAATTGTTGGGTAAAGTGACGCAATGTTATAAATGCCTCAAATATGGACATATTTCTAGACAGTGTAAAGGTACACAGGAATACTGTATACAATGTGGACAAATTAAAAATGACATACATACATGTGATGAAACAAAAAAGTATTGCATACACTGTAAAACTGATAAGCATATATCGATCTCTAAAAACTGTCCTTTTTTCGAACATCAAAAAAAAAATAAAAAATATCATGATTGAACATAAAATCTCATATTTGGAGGCAAAAAATTTGAGTGACTCATCATTTTCTGGTCTTATTTCTAATAACAGATTTGAAATATTGTCAAATTCAGACAAAGAATTTCCAAAATTAACTAACTCCTCTGAAGTTAGTACATCTCCTTATTTCAAGCCATTGAGGCCTCACCTACAGAAACCCAAAAGTTTTAGCCAACCAAGCTGTAGTACATCAAGCACTGAGTATAGTGCAAATAAAAAAAGAAAAGTATCATCTCCAACTTCCGAAGATCCTACACCATATCTCATCCCTTTCAGATTTGGACCGTCTCAACCTTTACCTCCCTTAAATAAGGAAAGTTTTCCTAATACAGACAATGATAAAAATAAGTTAGTAGATTCCTTAGTACTTCTTTTCTCAAGTTTTATTCAAAATATTAATTGTTTAGAAGAGGCAAAATCACTTGACATGAATTTGTTAGCCAAAGGTATTAATAATGTTCTAGATAATATTTTAAAAAATAACTCATCTAATGACGAACAAATCTAAACTCAAAATAATACAATGGAATGCTCGATCAGCTGTTGCTAACAAAAACAGCCTTATTAACTTTTTAATAACCGAAGATATTGACATAGCTTTAATAAGTGAAACTTGGTTTAAACGGGATGTTGTATATATTTATAGAGGTTATAATGTGATACGCGAAGATCGCGATGACGGCTATTCTGGAGTTGCTATTTTAATTAAAACTGGTATTCCTTTTGAGTGCATAACAATTAAAAAAAATTATATTCAAGACTTGCTTGCTTGTGGTATTAAAATCAACTATAAACAAAGTTATTTAAGTTTACTCTCTGTATATAGGTGCCCAAAAACTAAAACCAAAACCGAAGATTGGGATAAGTTATTTTCTCAACTAAAACACCCTTGTATCATTGGAGGAGATATGAATGCACATAATTCTTTGTGGGGCTCATATAAAAATGATAATATAGGCCATCAAATTGTGGAGACAATTCAGAATTTAGATTATGTAGTAATGAATAATGGACAACCAACTTGCCAAACGAGTCCAGGAAACTCAGATTCCATGATTGATGTCACTTTTTGCTCACCATCCCTTTTTGATAAAACTTCGTGGTCTGTAGATCTTGATACCTTGGGATCAAATCATTTCGTTATAAAGGTTGTGATCGATGTCTTGGGAACTAATGCTAATACCATTTATCCCAGTACTAAGTGGAACATTAAAAAAGCAAATTGGTCATTATACTCTCAGCTTGTTGATACCTTATTAAACGAAAAACCTCACACATCCTTAAATACCCAAGAAAAATATAATTTCCTTATTGACTGTATTAATGAAGCTTCTAAACAATCTATTTCTGAATATAAACCATTTAAATGCAAACGGACTCCCCCTCCGTGGTGGGATTCGGAATGTGATCAATCCGTTGCAGAAAGAAAGAAGGCATTAATAAACTATAAAAACAATTCTTCTCCTGAAAATTTTTGTAAATGCAAAGAAGTAAATGCTCGTGTCAAAAAATTCCTGAAATTAAAGGCCAAACAAAGTTGGGTTGCATGGTGTTCAAAATTAAATAAACAAACTCCATCTAGTCTTATTTGGAATCAAGCAAGAAAAATGAATAGGAAAAAAGTTAATTTTTCATTACCTCTAAGTAATTCATGGGTAGACGATTTTTTCGATAAAATAGCTCCACCTTACGTAAATAACCAGTTAGATGTTATTAATTCTAAAACGCTTCCATCTGATCAGAATCATTTTCTCCTTACACCTTTTTCGAGAACTGAATTAGAATTTGCCCTTGATAATCGCGTTAGTACCTCACCAGGATACGATGCAATCAAATATCCTATGATACAACATTTACCAGATAACGCAAAACAATTACTTTTAAATATATTTGACCAGATAATTATTGAAGGCAACAGCATAATAGATTTTAAGCGTATTATAGTCGTTCCTATTCCCAAACCGGGGAAAGACCCTAAATTAGCTGAAGCTTACCGACCGATATCATTATTATCATGTATATTGAAGACTCTCGAACGGATGGTTAAGATTAGGTTGGATTGGTGGCTAAGGGAACAAAATCCTTTACCCGCTAACCAACATGGTTTTAAAAAAGGTTATGGAACTTTAGATTCCTTAACAACTCTTGTTGTAGACATTCAGAACAGTTTTTCCAGGAACAGTTATGTGCCCGCTTTATTTTTAGACATCGAAGGTGCTTATGACTCTGTCTCTCTTTCAATTCTCCAAGAAAAAATGATTACATTTTTTAATATTCCATCACAGTTTGCTTCTAACATTGTAAACCTGTATAAAAATAGAATAATTTATTTAAAAAATAATCATACTCTTATAGGCCCTAGACTTAATAATAAAGGATTACCTCAGGGCTCCGTTTTGAGCCCTATTTTATTTAACATTTACACAGCAGATCTACACAACATCACTATTAACAATATTGCATTTAATGTTGTACAATATGCTGACGATTTCTGTTTGTACACAGAACACAAGAAATATCAGCAATCCATTGAAAACTTGAATAGTGTCTATGGTCTCCATAAAAAATGGTTTATTGAAAATGGCTTTGAATTATCATGCAGTAAATCACAAGTTTGTTTATTTACCAGACATAACTTTCCTAATATTAGCACAATCACCTTAGGTGGGCATAAATTTTCTTTTAAAAATAAAATTAAATATCTTGGAATGATACTCGACCAAAAATTGACCTGGAAGTTACATATTGACGACATGTTAAACAGGTGTAATAAGGGAATAAACTTTCTTAAATCAATTAATAGAACTTGGTGGGGATCGGATGTTGAAGTAAGTTTATTATTTTATAAAGCTTACATACGATCTATTTTCGATTACGGCAGTGTTTTGTATGGATCAGCAAGTAATGCACTACTAAACAAAATCAACGTTTTACAGAATTCAGCCTTACGAATATGTCTAGGAGCTATGAGATCCACTCCAGTACAAGCTTTATATTTGGAAGCCTTGGAACCTCCTTTAAATCTAAGACGAAGTTTTTTGTCCAAAAAATATTTAATGAAAGTATACTTAATTAACCCTCTTCTATACCAAAAAATAGTGACTTTAAGTTGCCATGATCTAACCAATAAATATTGGCAAAAAAAGAAATCTCCCTTACTGTGTGAAGCTTATAATCAAAATATAGTACTCTTAAAAAATATAGATAAAACGAACGACTTATTCAAAAACTACGCGTACTCTTCTTTCTTTTCTCCTACAGATATTATTGTACCAAATTATAGTGAAAACATATATTTAAATAAAAATATTCTTTTATCCATAACGAATAGTTACAATGAGTCAATAGCTCTATATACAGATGCGTCTAAATCTGCAGATGGAACTGGATGCGCCTTTTTTATACCATCGGGACATATAGAAAAGAAATTCAAACTGAAACCGGAGACTTCGATTTATACAGCAGAGGCTATTGCAATATATGAAGCTTTACTATATGTAGCTGAATTTGATTTCGCCCATATTATAATTTTGTCTGACTCCTTAGCAGTATTGAAATCTCTTGGTAAATATGGACCCCCAAACATCCAAGACTGCCCATACATTTATAAAATTAAACATATTAAACAAAATCTTTTAACCAAAGGAATCAATGTACATTTTATCTGGATTAAAGCACACGCAGGATTTGAACATAATGAGTATGTCGACTTATTAGCCAAAGAAAGCGTTTCATCCGATATCAGTATTCTACATAAAATAACACTGACTGATAGTATAATCTCTTTCAAGTCAACACTGCATCGGGAGTGGAGCTACCAGTGGAAGGAATACTCTTTTGTGAATCAAAATAGATACTCGTTAATTCAGCCCGATATTCCCAAATTTCCTTGGTACAAGTCTTGTAGAGCTTCTAGAAAGTACATAACTTCTATTATTAGAGTACGATTCGGGCACGCATGTTATCCAAAGCATTTATTTAAAATACAGGTTTTGGATAATGATAAATGTGAGCATTGTGAAGAGGAAAGTGATTTAGATCATATATTTTTTGGTTGTTCTAAAAATACAATTTACTCATCTAAATTAATAAATGATTTATTAAAATGTAAAGTAGCAACTCCTTGGAATATACTATATTTATTATCACTTGGTTCTGTAGATGTATACAACTCTTTAATTAACTTTTTAAAAGACAGCAAATTATCATTATAATTCCCTTAAACATTTTTAATTAATACCTTTGGTAGTTAGTAGTTTTAGCTGTTAAGCTTAGTGTTACTTAATACCTTTTAGTTGTTATCTTTGTTTTAAACCTGTTTTGTATAACTTGATAACTTGTATTCCTTATGTGTCTGGCAGTATGACGGTAAGTCTAAGCCAAAATTAAAAAAAAAAAGAAAAAAAAAAAAAACTTTTCTGGCTACTACCAGAGGCGTACGACAGCGGAAAGTGAATGGTTGACCCTTCCCAAATTCTACGCCACTGGCGAAATTGCTATTTCAGCACAATATTTCGATTTTCCAATACTTTCTATGTAAGTAATATACTCTTCATTCGTAACGGGAAAGTCATTAGTTTTCGAGATATTTGAAGTTGAAAATGAAACGGCATAGCTATTTTGATTAATGTATTGTGCTCCTTCATTTTTAACTTGAAATATCTCGAAAACTAATGATTTGATCGGTACGGAGGAAGAGTATATTATTTGCATAGAAAGTATTGGAGAATCGAAAAATTGCAATAAAATAGTAATTCCGCCAGTGGCGTAGAATGTGGGAAGGGTCAACCATTCACTTTCCCCTATCGTACGCCCCTGGTACTAGCCAGAAAGGTTTATTTAACATATTTTAGTAGGTTGTACAGTATCTACACTATCTGCTAAGTATGATAAGGATATGTCAAATACTTTTAAAATACTGGATACAAATAGTTAATATTTATGTAATAGGGATGGATGTTTGATTTAAAAATTTAAAAATTATTTGTACCCAGTACTTTAAAATTTTTTGAAATTGCCGTATCATACTTGCCAAAAAGTGTAGGTACTGCACACCTTACTAATTTATGTTAAATAAACGTTTCTGGCTATTACCAGAGGCGTACAGGGGAAAATGAATGGTTGAACCTTCCCAAATTCTACGCCACTGATGGAATTGCCATTTCAGCATAATTTTTAGATTCTCCAATACTTTCTATGCAAATAATATACTCTTCATTCGTATCGATAAAATCATTAGTTTTCGAGATATTTGAAGTTAAAAATGAAGGGGCACAATACATTAATCAAAATAACTGTAAAGTTTCATTTTCAACTTCAAATATCTCGAAAACTAATGACCTTAACGTTACAAATGAAGAGTATATTATTTACATAGAAAGTATTGGAAAATCGAAATATTGTGCTAAAATAGCAATTTCGCCAGTGGCGTAGAATTTGGGAAGGGTAAACCATGCACTGTCCCCTGTCGTACGCCTCTGGTAGTAGCCAGAAACGTTTGTTTATCATAATTTAGTAGGGTGTACGGCAACTACACTTTCTGCAAAGTATGACAAGGATATCTCAAATAGTTTTAAAGTACTGGGTAAAAATGGTTATTAAATTTTTAAATAGAACACCCTGTAACTCAGTAACGAGGCACATTTTATATAAGTGATTTGGGTTAAATCTTAATATTTTGAGGTCTACAATCTACAACTCAGAGATTGGACATTCTTAATGAATCACCCTGTATATTATTGTATTGGGACCGTGCAAGTTCGGCAAAGCGACACCTATTTCTACGCTCTGCAACTTTATTCGCACTTTTAATGATATTGGCCAGTTATATTACTCCTGGTTACTGGATAATTATTGTCAAGTCCACAGTCCAAAAAAATAATAAGAAGAAAAAATAAGATTCAGGTTATGTTATTAAAACGTAAACAATTGTATGTAGTAAATAAAATTAGTTATTAAAATGCAGTACTGCAAGCAAAATACAATTAATTAAATTTACCTTTATATAATAATTGCATATCATATCAATATTGTGGAGCAACATATAATCTTTCTTTTTCAATGACATTAGATATGAAATGTACGTCAATTTGACAATTTCAATTGACAATATGAATTATTTAAGAAAGTTGCAATATTTCTCCGCTATTCGCCCACGATTGTTTCTCAATTCCCTTCCAAGTACTTGCACACCGCGAATAGGTCAACCTTGCTATTATTGTTAGGTTATGGGTATCGAACTCCAAGTCTCCAAAATGGCAAAATGATGAAGTACTGTTTAGGAACAGTATTTGTTATATTCGTAGGTTGGCTGGTTATCAAATATCATCTATTGGGACAGAGGCAGGAGAATGCGACGGTATCAAAATCAAACGTGGGGTCCGTCAGAGATGTACATACATATACTATCTGATATTCAACATATATACCATATCGAAATCTTTCAAGAAGCAGTTGATGATGTTGAAGCTGGAATTCGAATTAACGGAGAATGTATCAATAACATAAGATACGCAGACGACACGGTGGTATTCGTTGACAGTTCTGAAGCTCCCCAGGAGTTAATCAATAGAATCACAAGTCAGAGATATGGACTTTCACTATACACTAATAAAACAAAACGAATGATGATCTCGAACGAAGAAGGAAGAGCAATTTGAACGAAACAGTATGAATGGTCAATAAATAGAGAGAGTAAAAACATGCACCTGCCTTGGTACGAGCGTCAATGAAAATTGGGATCATTCTCTAGAAATCAAATTATATAGGATAGAGAAAGCAAGATCTGCATTTCAAAAAATGGCTAAGCTATCCAAATGTCATGATTTATCAATAACCATAAAAATCAGGTTATTACGATGCTATATCTTTCCTATCTGTGCTGTTCTACGGATGGAGTCATGGACGCTGAAAAAGATTGATCTCAAAAAATTGGAGGCATTTGAACTGTGGATGTATCGCAGAATCTTGAGAATATCATGGACGGAGAGAGTCACAAACGTCGAGGTCTTGAGAAAAATGAATAAAGAAAAGGAAGTCATATTTACAATCAAAAAACGAAAACTGCAATACTTGGGACACATTACAAGAGGCGAAAGATATGAACTGCTTCAAATAATTATGCAGGGGAAGATAGCAGGAAAAAGATCCATAGGAAGAAGACGAAACTCCTGGCTAAAGAATCTACGGGAATGGTATAGCTGTAGCAACAACGAATTGTTTCGGTCAGCAGTTTCGAAAATACGTATAGCCCTGATGATCGCCAACCTTCGGAACGAAGATGGCACTTGAAGAAGAAGAGAAGATCTTTCCTATATCGTTGTACGGAGTTGAGTCCTGGACTCTCAAAGACGCGACCTGCAAGAAAATTGAGACTTTCGAAATGTGGCTTTATCGTCGAATCCTGAAGATATCTTATACCGACCACATTACTAATCAGGGTGCTTTGCTGAGAACGCAAAATGAAAAAGAGCTGTTAACCACAATAAAAGCAGCCAAAATCGAATACCTCGATCACAACATGAGGGACAGCGAAATATATGGACTGCTGCAACTAATCTTACAGGGAAAAGTAGAAGGGAAATGAGGACCAGGAAGGCGAAGGATTTCCTGGCTGAAAATCTACGTGCCTACGTGGTTGAACACAACAACTACAAGTCTTTTCAGAGCAGCATTGTGCAAAGTACAGATTGCCATGATGGTCGCCAACATCCGAAACGGCTAGGCATTACAAAAAGAAGAAGGCTGGTTATGCTCATGATGCCATGCTTTTGTTTGTAATGACGTCATTGTCATCATAAGGTATGTTGTTGATCTAGTATGTATTTCGAGACTTCTTACTCATCAAATATAGCTTGAAACCTGATCTTTTTTGAAGTACTAAAATTAATAAAACTAAACCCAAAATCATATTATACAGTTTAGGACCACACTAACAATTTACTGCAATATTGCCCGACAAATTAGTAAGGGTACGGTTCCACCTCGGATGCACAGTGGGCAGCAACAAAATTCGTTATTATTATTTCGTGATTGCTAAAAGCGAAATGCTTATACAGTTCATGATAAACAATATTGTTTTTTCTTTCGCCTGTGTTGGAAAAGCTATTACTGTGATTGATTTCAGTTTTTATTATTCACATTGATTTTCGATCAATCAACAGTCGCGCACGGAAGCGAAACATGGACGCGAACAAAAAGAGAAGTGAATCAATTGCTGGGGTGGGATATATAAAATACTTCTAGTGATATATGGACCTTGTAGAGATGGCGTGACAAACGAATGGATGCGCAGATACAACGAGTTAGAGGTTAGAGTCTGTCTTCGTAAAGAAAAATCTAGTGAGATACATAAGGGCCAATAGACTAAGATGTACAGGACATGTGATACGCAGTAACAACAATTGCTTTATAAACAAGGTGTTTTGGGAAAGACCACTGGAAGAAGCTGTATAGAACGGCCTAGAAAAAGATGCACAGATGCAAAGAGGATCTGGAGAAAATGGGAGACAGGCAATGGAAAATAGTGGCACAGGACCGACAAACATGAAAGGCAATAGTAAGCGCGGCAAAGACTCACGAATAGTTATAACACCATTGATGATGATTTTCAATCAAGAGAGAGAGCAAAGTTTTGTCTGGACAAACGAGGGAAGTGATAATATGTGTCGTAAGTTATGTGTATGAGTTTTCAAAAAAAAGTGTATAACCGCCAAGGTGTTCAGGAGGTTGTGTCTTTTCAAAATTGAAGTAGACGTACCTACTTAGCTATGGCGTTGTACGCTTGGCTGAAAATATTTGAGGGTGGATGTTTTATGTCCAATCAAATTGTGATTATTCTGTGTGTTTCTGCATTATTTATATGTGCTTCATGCAATTGTGTGTGTCTGAATGTTCGTCTTGTGTGTGTGTATTGTGTGTTGCATATGTTGTGTATGCGTATGATTGAAAACATGTGTACTCACATTTTCTTATCCACTATTATTTACTTCTTTTCTTCTTTTAGTATTGGCAACGGAACCTGCTGCATTCTGCTGATGAGTTTGCTACACCTTTTTTTTCATTAAGTAGGATGAAGGCGGCTTCTTTGATTTTTCTCTTTTTTGTATTTGTTTCCTTCATGATTATTGATGCATCTCTCCACTGTGGTCTGTGTTAATTTTCCCAGGCATGGTTGCATATCTGTGATTTGTCAAAATCCCTGTTTTTAATATATGTTTCATGTTCGTTAATCCTGACGCTTAGTGGTCTTGCAGTTTCTCCCATATAGAAATTGTTGGATTCATGAAGTATTTTGTAGTGGTTCTGTCTGGTGGTGGATTTTGTTCTTGTTTGTGGTTGGGTTTGGTTTTGGATAGGATAGATCTGAGTGTATTGGTTGTTTTAAATGCTGTTGTGATGTTGTAGGTACTTACACTACCTGCTTCCTATCCTTTTTAATTCATTGAATCCCTTCTTGTGGGAAGATACTATGCTGTTTTGTTTTATTCATGTTTGTGGTTGGATTTGGTGCTGGATAGGATAGATCTGAGTGTATTGGTTGTTTTAAATGTTGTTGTGTTGTTGTAGGTACCCGGTGGCACCCAAAATCCCGACAGCCAATATCCCGACGGCCAAAACACCGACACGCCAGAATCCCGACACGCCAGAATCCCGACAGGCCAAAATTCCGACATGCAATAATCCTCGCATAAGTAAAAAATCCCGACCACTACATTTTGAATATTTATTGTTTTCTTTTCAAAATCAAAACCAAATCATATTATAGAATATTGAAATTGAAAAATTAATTCCTTAGTAATAAGTACGGATACTAATAATTATTATGTATTTTAAAAGAAAAAATTATTGAACAATTTATTTTATAATAAAAAAGCTATACTTACTGAAATGGAAGGTTGTAAGTGACATGATATCTACATATTATATGAAAGTAAACTTGAATTCAGGATATGATGATACATATATTATTGGACTATACATTGACAAAAAAAATAATTTAATTCATATACCTATGTTAGAAATTTTATTTAGGAAATTAGTTAATATTAAATGGTAAATACTTCTGTTTTGTAACAAAAAATAAAAAACAGATGGCCATTAACAAAATCCAGAAATAAATGTAATTATATGTTAAAAAGGAACTTATCAAACCTGTCGGGATTCTGGAGTGTCGGGATTTTGGCGTGTCGGTATTTTGGCCGTCGGGATTTTATCTGTCGGGATTCTGGCTGTCGGGATTTTGGGGTAGACCCGTAGGTACCTACACTTACTGCTTCCTATCCTTTTTAATTCATTGAATCTCTTCGTGTGGATCTTACTGGATTGCTTGTGCTGTTGTGTTGTTTAATTCTATTTTGTAGAATTCGTTGTTTATAAATGACAATGGACAGTCATTTTTGTTAAAACTTTTGTGAACAGGTTTTTTCTTCGTAAAATGCCTTTTCATTGAAGCATCATAAAGCCCAAAATATCTGCTCATAGGGTGAAGCCTATACTCTAATATACTTGGCTAATTAGATAAATATATCTTTCATGAATTTTTAGACGAGAAAATGTTTGTATGAATGTATACTTTATACGTAGACCAAAAATAATATAACACTTTTATAATGGTAATGTTGTTATTTAGCAGTTAACAACATTTTTGCAATCTTTACGGGACTCGTGTCGTCCTACTGTAAAACATCATGACAATAGATGCTCTTTCTAGTTAACAAAGCGTTGAAAGCGACATGGCATACGCTATTTGAAATATTTAAGTTGATTATTAAGCGTGAAAGATTTTTTGTAAAAGTCGTTGTCCTTAATGCAACTGTTCAAATTACCAGGTATGTTTTTTACCGGTTCAACATATAGAGATAATAGTAAAATTAAATGTGTTTTATACACGTAGATTCATTGAGGATACGAAAATTACAATTAATTATTTATATAGGGTGGAAACTACTTATGGAAAAAATTATTTTTGCCGTTGTTCTAACAAATTATAAAAACAAATACTGGGATCCGTCGACTTTTACGAGGGTCATTCGTAAAATAAGGTTTCCTGTGACGCTGAGAACGAGTGCGACATACTAGGAGAAATCTGACAACACTGCCTTACACATCAACTCCCCCTCTCTCTTACCCTACCAGTTTTACCTCGCTGCATTGCTCAATGTCGGCCTAGCAGCCTTCGAAGATGGAGGTCCCGGTCGCTGCATCGTATGACACCTAGAACGGCTCCACGAGCGACATATTGACGCTAGCAGTAGCAGTAAAATGAAGCGTGATAAATGAAACCAACAGCGGTAACACTGGGCGGCTCCACGGAACTGTAAATTGTCGCTCAAGATCGGGAAAGGTCAGGAATATGTCGCAGACGGATGTTTCAGTATCTGATATTATAGTTTTGTCCTTGAATATAAGGATAAATCTACCAGTTTATACCTAAATTTTATATGGTGATAGGGATGGTGACTTCTAAAAATTTCTTTTGTTGTAAGATTAACACGTGCCCTTGAAATTGTGATAAAAATAGGACCTTTAAAAATTCAAGACCAAGACGCGGCGCTATGCACGCTGTAAATTGTCGCCCTCATGGAGCCATGATTTTACAGCTGTGCTGCCTCCATAATTTTACTGCTACTGCTAACGTCAATTTGTCGCCCGTGGAGCCGTTCGCTTGGTTAGTTGCAATACGAGGTTAGTCATCTGATTATTTTAGTTTGGTTTAGAGATAGCAACATATTCATTCTCTGATGAAAAACTCACGAGTTTTGAAACTATTCGGTAAGGGTGTATGTTGTGCTCTCTAAACGAACTAAATATAAGACGGTTTTAGCTTCGTATTGTAATGAGATGAAGATGGTTATTCATTTTTATTTCTATTAGTATTACTACTATCTCAGTTTATAGGGTTCCATTTTCGTTGGCATTTTTCCGCGCTGAACAGATGGGATGTGAATTGCAAATTATAGAATTCCTTCGTCTTCCTAGCTCCAGCATCCGATTGGCTTGCATTTTTAGAGGCCACGGAGGTGTAACCAGAAAATGGTTCCAATTAAGTTTTTAATTTAATATTATTTTATATTTTATTAGGTTGAAAACTTTGACTTCTATCAGCAGATGTCGCTATGACACCTAGACCATTTCGTTAATTGCAATACAAGGTTAGTTATCTAATTATTTCAGTTTGGTTTAGAGATAGCAACATATGCATTCTCTGAGAGAAAACTAACGAGTTTTGAAACCGTTCGGTAAGGGTGCTTGTTGCGCTCTCTAAACGGACTAAATATAAGATTGCATGAGTCGTATTGCAATAAGATCAAAATGGTTATTCATTTTTATTTATATAGATATCACAAATTACTCGAAACAGCGGAGATGAAAACCCTTCGAAAAAGCGATGGTAAGACTCTATGGGACAGAGCTAGAAGTACTGATATACGACGGAGATGCAAGGCGGACAACATTAATAACTGTAGTAAATAGAGTAGTAAGGACAGCGAGAGACGGTTCCCCAGTAGGAAGACGATCAGTTGGCAGACCACGAAAACGATGGAACGACAACTTACTAGAGGCACATTGAAAAAACAGACAGAGTCATGTCTATACAAAAAGAGGAAGAAGAAGAAGAAATTTACACAGCAAAATGTTGAAAAAATAATTAATTCTCAACATATTAAAAAAAATGTCAATGTCAGGCGTCGCAGATGTCACAGAGCGAATAGCATGGCTGAAGTGGAAATGGGCGGGTCATGTAGCCAGAATGAAAGATGAGAGGTGGACCCAAAAAATTGCAGTGTGGAGGCCACGAGCAGCCAGAAGAAGTAGAGGTAGACCACCTACACGATGGACAGACGACGTCAAAAGGGTTGCTGGTAGTTGGTTGCAGGAAACCCAGGACCGACAGAACTGGAAGAAATCAGGGGAGGCCTATGTTTAACTTTGGATGCAGAAGGCTGGATGGTGATTATGATCTATGAATTGGGGTGACGCAAAATATTATTAATTTAGATGACGAATTAAAACAAGATTTTAACGAAAGATGCAGGCGTTTCTTGATTACAGCTTGTATGGAAGTACAAAAAGAAATGATTTTGAAGATTCAGTCAGGGGCAAGATACACCTTCTGAGTAAAAGTAGTTTTTAACGGTGGCCAAAATGTTTTACCACAAATTGCCCTGAACTTGTAACCCTCAAGACCTGCAAACGATTCAAAAGGTCGATGACGAATGGAGGAAACTTAAACAATACCGGGATATTCCAACAGAATTAGAATGTGAATTCTATTTTAAAGTGAGCAAAAACAATTTTTTACGGTAATCCTCTATTTACTAATTTTAGTGTCTTTGTATCTGTGGTAACTTTACCTCATTCTGTAGCACACAAGATGTTAACACTCAGATGAACAAAGGCTCAGAATCGGAAGAGATGTGGGGGTGGTTCTTTGGATCTTTCTTACTAGCTCAGAAATCGATGATATAGGGGAAAAAGAAAAATAAAAGGATGAATAACTACTAGATCTAAACTAGAAATCTTCGATAAATAAAACAACGAAATCAAGAGAGAGACAACTCTTAAAATCAAAACACAAATATAAGCAAATAAAAAGTAACAAATAGCAATCACACATATCTTATTTATTCTTACTCAAATTTTTGTTGTCCTAAAGAAAGGAAGATTGATTATAAAAAAAAAATAAACAATACAACAGTGTTACACATAAACCATATTTATTATTAATTAAAACATATTTTTAGTTGGACGTCTTCGAGATTTTACAAATAGATATGTCCAAATGTTACGTTCAAAGAGAACAACGTAAGTAATTTAATGCCTTTAGTGTTGTACAAACAAAACAATGGTGACACAACACTACCCTACACTGGGTACATGAAGAAGTGAAAATAAGGACAGCCACACTTGCCTTTCCAGATTGAAATATTCAGCTTAGTTATTCATGTTTTTGTTGCAGAATCCATAAGCAAGAAAATTTAAAACTTATAGACTAAGAGCCGCTATAGGTGAAATTTCTTAATCATTTTAGGCACGATGGGACCCTATAACTTAAATAGTAGAACCTAAAAGAAAACGTTTGAACACTGTGCCGTCACTTTTCAGTGGCACATGCGTCGACAGTGGCTCATCAAACTTTCCACTTCTGGACGGGATAAATAAATTAAAAGTTACCCTCCCTTACTAACAGAATAATTTTTTTTTATTTTTTTAAGTTCTATGTGATTAACACATAAAATTCAGCGTAATTTTAACCCACCACCCCCGTTTCCCCTACCCCCACCATCAAAAACTTCATTTTTCGTTTTTATTTTTTTTTTGGTGGGATGCAATCAATTTTAAAATTTCAAAAAATTCACAAGCATAGCTGAGGATTTTATAAAACATGCCTATTTTTTATAGACCCATAGGCAGAGTGTACATAACCTCAAAAAATTTAAAAAAATTTTTTTTTTCAAAAAAGCGTATAACTTTTTTTGAGGAATAGCCACAGGTCTAATTTTTTCTTAATTTTGTGTGTTTTATCAAACACTATATTTTTAATTTTTTTCAGATTTTTCTGTAAGGCTCCCCACCTTCAAAAATCCGAAAAACTGTTTTTTGGGGGGTTTTGGGGGATTTTCCCTATTTTATAGACTTCATAATATATCAAATCAATTTTGTTTTTATAGGTTATATGTAACTTGAAGTAAGTGAGTACTTTAGAATATTTAAAAATCAGAAAAACACGTTCAAACCTCCAAAAACCCCCTTAAAAAACAGTTTTTTTTTGGGTTTTTAAAGGTGACCAGCGTTACAGAAAAATCTGAAAAAATTAGAAATATAGTGTTTGATAAAATACACAAGACTAAGAAAAAATTAGATCTGCAGCTGTCCCCAAAAAAAAGTTATATACTTTTTTCCAAAAAAAAATTTTAAAAATTTTTTGAGGTTATGTACACTCAACCTACAGGTCTATAAAAAATAGACGTGTTTTATAAAAGCCTTAACTATGCTTGTGAATTTTTTGAAATTTTAAAATTGATTGCATCCCGCAAAAAAAAATAAAATCGAAAAATAAAGTTTTTGATGGTGGGGGCAGAGAGAAGGGGGTGGTGGGTTAAAATTACGATGAATCTTATGTCTTAATCACATAGAACTTAAAAAAATGAAAAAAATTAAATTCTGGTAATAAGGGAGGGTATTTTTTAATTTATGCATCCCGTCCATAAGTGGAAAGTTTGATGCGCCACTGTCGACGCATGTGCCACTGAAAAGTGACGGCACAGTGCTCAAACGTTTTCTTTTAGGTTCTACTATTTAACTTATAGGGTCCCGTCGTGCCTAAAATAATTAAGAAATTTCACCTATAGCGGCTCCTAGTCTATTACTATAACTTGGTTTTAACAAAACTCTGTAACACTATTTAATCTGCATACTGGAACCTATATCTTGTAGAATTACTTAAAAATCGACTGCTTTACTATCCAAACCATTACTTTATTTACTGACTGCTTCACTACACTAACTAGTGCAAAATATATACTTAGGTGTATTCAAGCACCCAAACTGTGTATAAATGCCCATATGGGCTAAAATTAAGCCGCTATGGCTTCTCTCATTGGGACGACTTCCCTAGACGAAGATCTAAACGGAAAGTAAAGTGAAATCTCGTCATCGAATCACAATTTCCTAGCAATTGCATATTTTGCATGATCATTTCAACCAATGGCACAAGAACTCAACAAAATACTTACGCCATCGAACGATTTCCATCTCACAGATGCAAAAGCAATTTAAAGAGACAAACTTTCCATTAGTTCTAAAACAACTCTTAGGTAAATGATTTTTCCACGACAATTGTGAAAAATAAAACTAACATTTTTTAAATTTTGTTTATTTTAATCTAACACACTAAGTGTTTTCGGCCGAAGTTCTAAGATGAAATTCGAATCTTTAATGCGCAATTTTTTATGGATACAGGAAACTAAATTGATAATGTTTCCATGAAATGTTTTTAGTTTCTACCCTGACAAGAACTGAATAGGAGTTAAAATTACAAACAATGCCATATATTTCATCTTTCTGCAGCTTTCATAAATTTCATTATATACAACATAATAAGAGCTAACTTAACTAACAAGGTAAATACGAAGATAGGATAGGAAGTTTCAAAACAAAGTTTTTAACTTTTCAATTTTCTAAGCATACTGGAGCAAAATGCAATTTACGTTGACTAGTTTTTGATCGATCCGCCTTGACCATCTTTTTAGAGAGCGTTATTTCCTATGTGTCTACATTTTGTTGGAGATTTATAAAGTTTCAATTTGAGTCAGAAGCGTAGCTGGAAAACTTTTTGATGTCTTTCAATTTTTTTTGACAACTAGATACCGAAAATTTCTACAAAGTACCTACATTGATCAAAACGAAAAAGGAGCCACATACAAAGATGTTCGTAGTTTTGAACGAATTCTTTTTATGATTATATTATTTTATTTAATTACGTCTAATAGGGCAGTCAATGAGGGTATTTGGCTCAGAATTCCATCCTACTACATCGATTTACTTGATATTTTCACAGTAAGTAGGGAATAGCTCAAGAAATAAAGTCTACCCTATGTCGATGTGCGCGTTTATCTTGGGGGTGGTTCCCACCCCGTTCTCGAGGGTGAAAAATGTTTTGTTTCAAATAGCCACGGAAGAGGCTAGAGAACCTGATTTTAAGCAAAAACTGTTCTATAATTATTTTTTGAAAACTCAATACTTTTTGAGTTATTCGTGGTTAAAAATTGGCCATTTTCATTGAAAAATGACACCTTTTCGGACGGATTTTTGCGAATACCTTAAAAACTATGCATCTAACAAAAAACTATATAAAATATTTCTGTAGCTTATAAAAAATAAAGAGATTCGTTCCTTCATAAATCTAGTTAAAATACAAAGAGGGATATGGTAGGTAAGAAGAGTTTGTTTTTTTGCTGCATGCTCAAATCGGTGTATTCAAGGTGTATTCAACTTGAAATAACAGAGAAACTGTCGATTTTAGGTGTATAATGATACGAATAACTTTTGTAGTGCTTGAAAAGACCTTAAAAATGAGTAATACTAAATGTCGATTACATTCAAACTAAGCGAGATATTCTGCAAAAAAGTTGATGATTAATGTATTTTAAGAAGAAATGAGAACTATATTTAACCCCTCATCCATCAGAATTTAAATACATCGTTTTCCTTCTACAATACTTTTTACTATAGTGTTATTTCTATGTTCAAATAGTTAGAATGGATTAAAATGAATGGTTTTTGAAAAAATAAGATCAAATTAAAGAGCGCATTTTTAAATTTTCTAAAAATCTTCCTTTTTCTCCATGTAACTCGAAAAACATAAGAGATACGAAAAAAAGATACCACACAAAAATGTAGGGCTTTTTCAGATACAAATTTTCTTTTCATTTTTCATTACTGTATCTCTTATCATTTTCAAGTTACATGGAGAAAAAGGAAGATTTTTAAGAAAATTTAAAAATGCTCTCTATAATTTGATCTTTTTTTTCAAACACCACTAATTTTAAACCCGTCCAACTTTTTGAACATAGAAATAACACTATAATAAAAGGTATTGTGGAAGGAAAACGATGCATTTACATTTTGGTGGATGGGGGTTAAAATTACTTCTCATTTTTTTCTTAAAATACATTAGTTATCAATTTTATTTGCAGCATATCTCGTTTATTTTTAATGTCATGAATCTTTAATGCAGCTCATTTTAAAGGTCTTTTCAAGAACTACAAAAGGTATTAGTAGCATGATACACCTAAAATCGACCGTTTCTCTGTTATTTCAAGTTGAATACACCAATTTGAGAATGTACCAAAAAACAAACTATTTTCACCTACCATATCTCTTTTTGTGTTATAACTAGAAGATTTATGAAGGCAAGTGTCTCTTTGTTTTTTTATAACCTACAAAAATGTTTAATATAGTTTTTTTTTACTTAGATACATAGTTTTTAAGGTATGTATTCGCAAAAAACCGTTCGAAAAGGTATTATGTTTCAATGAAAATGGCCAATTTTCAACCACGAATATCTCAAAAAGTATTGAGTTTAAAAAAAATTATGGAACAGTTTTTGTTTAGAATTAGGTTCTCTAGCGAATTCCGTCGTAATTTAAGTGTGGTGAATTTAATTTTGAAGTGTTTACTTCATTCCACGTTGTTTTAAAAAAGGGTAAACCCTGTAGTTGCCTGTATACCTTCGATAAAACAACTGTTTGTTTTGTTTGATTTGTTTGTTTATTTGATTGTTGTTGTTGTTGATTGTTTTGTATATTTCTTCACCTAATCATCCAGTATGAGTACCCTAAATTTTAATAAAATCTAAATAGCCCAGGAAAAAAATTAATTCAAAGTGTGTTGATTCGACCTGAAATAGCTCTCGAGACATTTTGTCGAATTATGGATAGATGGCGCTATAACAGATTGTTGGAAATGGAAAATTAAATTACAAAATGTAAAGTCTTCCACTTTATGGAAAACTTAACTGAACATTTTTTGATTTTAGGACCTACTCTTCACAACCCAATAGGTCCCCATAACGATTGAGTCACTGCAAATTTAGCATACATTTCCTCCTCTACTATAATTTTGTAGCGTTCAAGCAGTACTTCAACGATCCCTGACGGTCCATAGTTGTAATTGTAAAAGTCGATTCTCTCTAGCTGCAGTCGCCGTTCTTCTTCTTCATGTACCATGTCCTTTCAAATTCTCTTTCCTTCAAATGTTAACACTCCCCCTCCCTGATTCCTTGATTCCTGAAATTAATACGACACACTCCAATATCCCAAATCAGAGACATCACCCACTGTAATCTAACAGTAATTATTATGGGAACTCAATACTTACGGGGAAAGTTTTGCATTTATACAGATGCCTCTAAATCTACAAACGGCGTGCCACTTAAGTAGAAAACTGACGGAAGGTGGCGCTACATTCTGAGTGAAATAGAAAAATGTAACAGAAAAAGATAAAAACTGAAGACGGGATTCAACCCAACGTGAAATAGATTAAACGCAACGTGAAATAGAGAAATTTCTCTTAAAATTTTGTGATTTACGATCCTTGAACAAATACAAATCCATTATTTATGGATATTTATGGTGAGCGTGGAGTGGCTGGTCTTGTTCCATCGGTTGGCGGTACAGTGACACACTTCAAAGACCCTTCAACTGGGCAACCGAGGGTAGCATCAGTGTCATCGTAATTGTGTGGTCTAACCACGTTGTGTTTTAATTTGTATCATTGTGTGAATTAACCAACTTACTAATATTTTTAACTGCCATACTGGCGCGGTGTAATAAATATTCTTGAGGATAGGGTGTCCAACCCATGGGCCCGACCCATCTTATCACAAAGTATATATTACTAATTTTACAGTACAGTGAGGTTGTACTGTGTACTCTGTCGTTTTCACTATTATATATTATTATTATCTCTCTTTGTCGACGTTGAAATTAGTAAACACTTGAAGCTCGCATCAACACGCGCTTCAACTTCGTCGTGGGATTCTCGCTTTACATTCCTCTTTCCAATTTAACCCGTAACCACTGACATGCGGTATGCCATACCGCGCCGAAAATATATTTTGTTGTATAACGTACTTTATAAAAGATTCCTAGAACACCATCTGTGTACCTTCAAGGGATATGTAATGATTGTACCTGGTCCCAACTGCTGCAGTTTTAGTACGGTTTAGCTTAGCCTTTGAGCTACGTTGACGTAAAGTTTTTTTGCGCTATCACGTACTTCATGTCAGCGTTTACGTTTCTATAGTTAAAAGCAGTCCAGTGTATTTAGTTTGGCAGCAAGTTCATTCAGTTGTGTACTTTTAAGTGCTTTCAACCTTATTTTACTATTTTTTAGTTACCAAGACTCAAATTTTTCTTGTAATCCGGTTTTAAAGGATTTTGTGAGAACCTCCACCATTTTTTTTAATATTCATGCGTTCATAATTTTCTTGAAAAAATAAAGTTTATTTTATGTGAAGCAGTATTTCGTTTTACAGCAGTGTAAATAATTATTCCATAGTTTAGGGGAGTGCATACAGATTTCCACTTCGGAAAAAATCAAACAAGATAGAACTTTTTGTAATTTCATTAAGAAATGTTTAATAAACAACATATCAAAAAGTTCTACTCGAGAAGTGAGTTCTTCATTTTCTATTAAACAAATGAACTACGAAATTAGATGTTTTTTAAATAACTCCGAAAATATAAATTTTAGAAAAAAACTGACTTGACCATTAAAAACTTCAGAAAATTGTACAAAAAAAATACCTTATATAAAGAATTTTCTAAAATTAAATCTGTATCTTCTATAGTTTTTTATTTATAACGCTAAAGTCACCCTTCTCACAAAAATTGGCGCACTGTAAACTAGCGTACGGAGAAGTGCACGGTTGAGTTATTTTAATGTAATTCTTTAACTAATGGATCAAATGAAATTTTACAAATTGATCTTGAAAGAAGAATAATTAAGCTATTTTATGGTTATAGGTAGTAGAAAGAAATAAAATTTATGGGCATAAGTACGGTGTTGGCGGAAAGTGAGCCTTACATGAATTTTGTTTAAAAATGATTTAAAAATGTGTAACTAATACAATTGTTCTTATAAAACTCTAACTTTTGCAAAACTTACCTTTCACTCATCGTGCTAAATAATGTTTCATTAAAAAAAAATCACAAAAATTTGATTCAAATGATATGACGTCTCAAAAAATGGAATTTTTGAAATCTTCGTAGTTTTATAGAATTACCACCACTTTAAGACGGTATTACTCAAGTTTGAACAGATTTATTACAGTTTTATAAGTGATTTTTAAAAGCTTAGGATGTAGTCTTTAAAATGAACTGAATTATTTTACTTTAGAAATGAAATAAACTATGTCTTTTTGAGAAAATTAAGAATGATAACAAAAATGTAATACAAAAACCGAAAATTACCAGCTAAAAAAATGTTTATACAAAGTGATTAAAACTTTTTTCTATAAAACTTACCTAAAATACATTTAATAATAAGCTTCAACAATAATAAATGTTCAGCAAAAAAATTTTTTTTAGCTCTTATACAGTATGTCTGCGTAACTTGGAATCTATTGATAACTTTTTTATTATCAGTTTTACGAAATAGCTATTTGTATAACAAGGGAGGAAAGTGCTTCTTTTCCTCCCGAGAATGAAGTTTACTGCCCGACGCGTAGCGGAGGGCAGTAATCATTCAAGGGAGGAAAAGGCACTTTACTCCCATATTATACATATGGTTTTTCCACCTTCTTCAAATAACAAGTCATGTTTTCATTTTTACTTAATTTATTTATGTAACTAACCAACAAAATTTATTAGAACTAAATCTAACAAGTACGTACAAAATAACTGTCAACTGTCAAATATAAGTCAAATTAATAATGTAAACATTGTTAAATCAAAATAACAATTTACTGTTTTTTACCATTCTTCAAAATACAGAGTGTTTTATAAATAAACGTTAAAATGTATAGAAACTTACGTAATAGAAAATAGATATTGTACAGGGCGTCAATAAGTTACATTTCATGAATGAAATACCATGACGTCACTTTTACTTTTCCTCCCTAGGGAGGAAAAATATTTTCCTCCCTAGGGAGGAAAAGTACAACTTTGCTCCCTACAATCATGTCCGGAAAAGTATACTTTCGGTAGAGGTAGGTGGAAAAAAAGTTATTCTTTATAAAATACTCTGCATCGTATGTAATCTAAGACGCAACCATCAAATATCAAGTTTTATTAATTTTATATGAGGTATGTCAAAAAATATGAATTTCACTCAAGAGTAAATTATCTTTACATTTCACAATATCGAAAATTGTTATTAAGAAAAGTCGTTTGGAATTAAAAAAAATGTTTTAGTGTTTAATTACATCCTTCTAATTAAAATATTGTGAATCATAAAGGCACTTAACTCGTAAGAAAAATTCGTATTTTTTACATACCTCGCATAAAATTAAAAAAGTTTGATATCTGATGGTTGTATCTTAGATTTTAGACCTTTATGAAGAATAACTTTTTTTCGTAAAAGTGATAATGAAATAGTTATCAGGGAGACCAGGGAGAGCATTTTATGAAGAATAACTTTTCTTCGTAAAAGTGATAATGAAATAGTTATCATAATTGTAATAAAATGATGATGAGTATCCGTAATATGAGAAAAAATTGATTTTTTTTTTCGATTAGAATGATGTAATTGTATATTTAAACATAGTTTTTAATTTCAAACAACTTTTCATAATATCATTTTTTGATATTCTGGAATATAAAGGTACTTTACTCTTTAACGAAATTCATATTTTTGACATAACTCGTATAAAATTGATAAAATTTTATATCTGATGGTTGAGTTTTAGATTTTTGACTATCCAGAGCATTTTATGAAGAATAACTTTTTTTCGTAAAAGTGATAATAAAAAAGTTTTCCATGTGGTTCCTAGCTACGCAGACATACTGTATAAGAGCTTCTGTATAAGAATTTTCAAATTGCAATGCCATATTCGGATTCAGCATAATCAAAAACAAAATAGAAACATATTTAATCAAAGTAAAATGATGAATTTAACGATATTTTTAAAATTATTTATACAAAACAATTGTTATTGTTTAAACAATTAATAAACAATTAGTAGCCAAATCTGCGAGTATAAATTTTTACTTTAACAAGTATATAAACTATCAAAAATAGTTTTAGAAAAATATAAGCTTGTTGAATTTTTTCGAAACAATGCATGTTTCTGTTCTAATTGCACTCCCCTAGTTGATCTAAAAACAAATTCAGTGATATAAGACAAATCAATATTGAAAACAAAGAGAAATAGGCAACGGCATGACATACGGCATGTCAGAGTCTACGTCCTGAAACATCCACGTCAGTAGTTAAGGGTGAAATTAATGTCAGCCGCTTCTATGTAGATACGCAGAATTATGTGCAATATTACAAGCCCTTAGTCACATTAAAAGTGCAAACCAATTTTTTTTCGTCATTATCTTTCTGCCTTACGAGAATCTGGCTACTAAGTCAAATTTATGTGGGTTCCATCTCACATGGGAATACAGGTTATTGAAAATGATTTAACTGATTTAAAACCGTTCGCCAAAGAAAAAATTGGGACTTATCAGAATCAAAATTAAAAGAAATTAAATCGATAGTGAAATCGTGGCATCTGTAGTAAACCTAAAAAGAGCTCACCAAGTCAAGATTTCTCGACTCTGACTAGGTCATATCAATATTACTCATCTCATAAGTACCTAATGACTAAGGGCAGCACGCCCAAGGTGTACGCCGTACGGTTTAAGAACAATAACCCTTTGTATTTAGGTGTCAGCGCGCAAGTGCACTTAGGACAGGAATGTTTAAATACAAAGGATTTTGCACACCGACTCGACGCTGACCTTCGGAAACCAGCGTGTACCTTGGACGTGTCCTAATAGCGGCTTCCCACGATCGGCAATATTGCGGACGGACACGGACCAGCTCGCACCACGCACCGTGAGAAGCGTATCGTCCGTGGTAGCAAAGACGTGTCTGTGCTGGTCCGTAGTAACAACGGCTTCCCAGGATCGGCAATTTCGCTGACGGACACAGATTAGCTCGCACCACTCAAAGTCGGTAAAGATCAAAGGTGCGTTATGGGCCCGTGTGGACGCTGTCATGATTTTTTAACACGGTAAACGCCAGTCGTTTACTTTCACTTTGGGCTAGATGAATTCAAAAGAATTCAGCGTTTGTATTTAATTGGATGGGGGACTCATAGCCGGGGGGCTTATATAGGTAGTGCCAAATGTGACCTGAGCATTTTAGCATGGCTGTTTTTTCTTTATTTAGTTAGGTGTTCCAAAGCTTATTAACAAATGATGTGTCAACTGGCCCAAAACCGGGGCTTTTAGGCAAAAAAAGATAAAATATGAAACTTGATGGAAAAAGCCTACAACTTATATGAGGCGTTGCGGATAGTAAGGGCGAATTCAACAAAATTTCGAGAAATTTGGGTTTAAAAATACAGGTAGTAAAGGCGAACTCAACAAAAACAAGTTTTGAAGATTTATTTTTCTGGCGAAACAAGGTGGAACTCAACAATTCGACAGTTCTATAATGTAGGAAATTTAATAATAATAATATTATACACGGTGGTCGCGCGATGAGAGAATATCTCACGTTAAGCGCACTGACTTAACAATTGGGCCATACTAAGTCAACTGAACCACCATCTGAGCAGATGAGTCTATTGGATTGTAGAGGAAGGATAATTCGAAGACTAGAAGGAACTACAGCATGTGTAAGTTACCAGGGAAAAAGTTGTGTGCAATATTCTGAAACCGTGAGAGAAAATCTCATGTTTTTTGTGCTGTCTGCGCAAATAATGATTACTTAGGTTGGTCGTATTAACTCAGAAACCTTCCCGGGTTCATGTACAAGAACTTTGCTTGAGGTCATCATATTATGATCAAATGCATAGTTTATGATTCTATAATTCTGTAAAGGACATAAGTACAGACTTTTTATATTTTGTCGCATAAATATTAAAAACATGGTATTATAAAAATAATTATTTTTCAAATCAAAATGTCAATTTTAAAAACAAAAAAAACTTCCAACGAAGGGAATGGAACCCGGCTCACCTGGGTTAAAGCCAGGAGCTAGGTATTTTAGGCCATGATGTATGTAATCCACGGAGATAAATATTTGACATATAGTTGTAGGGTTTTTCCATCTAGTTTCATATTTTATCTTGTTTTGCCTAAAAGCCCCGGTTTTGGGCCGGCTGACACACCGTTTTTGGATGGAACACCTAACTCAATAAAGAAAAACACCCATGCTAAAATGCTCCGGTCAAATTTTACACTACCTCCCTTACCATTATAAAGCATATCCAAAGTTGGTCCAAAATTTGTTGATAAATTAACACATTTTGTTAAAAATAAAATACATTAACAAAATTTAACATTTTGTTAAAAATAAAATACATTATGTGTGTAATTATTGATTTAAATGGAATGTGCATACTACACATTTCACACCATATTCTAAACGAAAACATTGAAAGAGATAAGAAACATATGACAAACACATATATAATATTCTTTTTTCATGAAACCCTTCAGTCCTTTTGCTACTTAGCGAGGAATGAAGTTACATAGTTCAATCTCAATCAAAAACACAGACTGTCGCGGACCGCGGACCATGGGAAGACCTCTGTCCGCGGTGCGTTGGTCTCCGTGGTCGTCGGCTGTGCATGATGATCCGTAGAATCGCAGACCGTGGGAAGCCGCTATAAGAAAGGCATTCCAGTGTGTGCATATTGTGAAGTCAAAATGACTGTTAAACATCTAACAAAATGTGGAAAATATACAGTGGAAAATAAACAGACAAAATAGCAATATTTCCAGTCACTTAAAAACAGTATTAGGACTATTAGGTGAACATTTAAATGCCAATAACTTAATTAACTTTCTAAACGATACATCTTTATATAATTTAATATAATGCAATAATAAATGTCGCTAATGACCCAGGTGGTTAAAGCGACTACTGTTTTGTAAATACATAAACATATAATAAATTAAAACATTTTTAATGATTTCTGACGAATATTTTTTGTTGCAGGTAAAAATTATTCTATTATTATTTATCGGAAACCGTAAGTAAATAATTGTTATTTTGCATTTAGTTTTTTATACTTTAGTGGAAACCTTAAAAAATAGTGTTAACTAGTATAAGGCAAACTTTTCGTTTTTTATATTATTTTTGTCATACGTTGAATAACAATTTTTGTAAAGGGATTTAAATCTCATATTTACTATGTTGATGGTAAACTGCTCGTCAAAAGTTAGGGATATAGAAAATTAGGACATCTTGGATATTAGTGCACCCTATGTAATGCACAGCTGAATCTTATATTTGTGCGTCACAGTGTTGCCATGCCATTTCTTTCATAATTTCAATCAATGTTAAATGTACCTACAAGAATAATAGAATAAGAACGTTTACTTCTCCGTCATTATACTAGGTAGAATGACAAATGAGGTGTCAAATGAAAGCTTATAATCCAAGGATAGTACTAAAGGTGAGAAATTATTAGACCTAGATTGTCTGTCCCTCAAAAAATAAGCGTTATATTGGGGCTTTCTAATGTCGACATTAAAAGTTGCACTTTTTTTTTTCTATAAAACATTTTGATCTAAAACTTACCAGAAAACTTCTTTGTACTCTCGACTTTCAAATAAACGTGATTAAGAAACTAAATTTTAAACTTCGTCACACAACTTTTGCGATTAATCTTTGCAATGCACAAATCCGCACCTTTTTATTTGAAAAATTCATAACCTTTATCATGATGAGAATAAAAACTTGAAGCAGGTACCTATGTCTTCAGAAATGTTAGAGCTATATACTGTAAAATTTTCAGAAAAAAATATTAAAATGGAACAGAGTTGTAGCGAGGTAAACGCAAAAAACGTGATTTCATTTTTTTTATTTTTAGGTTAAAATTGCGATTTTGACAATGTTCCCCCACGTAAAATTCAAAATAAACCTCATTTTCGTTTTCAGCACCCTCGAAAATATAAAGTATGAATAAAATTAGCCATTCACCCCTCCGTGGTCAGTATCTCGAAAACTAAGCGTTTTTTTGAGGGTGTCCCGCTCGTGTATAATATCACAAAAAATTGTAACGTGATAGTATGAAAAAATAGAGGATACGGCAACGGTGTTACAAGTGATGGTCGGATCCAATGCCAAAATCTACACAAAGATATTAGGGTGCACTAATATCGAAGATGTCCGAAAATTATGCTGATTTTCATAGTTGATTTTTTCGCGAACAGACGGATTCCCCTCTTTTTGTTATTTTAGATTTTTCTTTAGTATTTACACAATTGTGAAAAGGTTTACTCAAACTTATTTTTTGTACTTATACCGGGTGGAAGAAAAGAAATGTTTTTCTTATGTTAAGTTTGAGACACCCTGTAGGGAGAAGGAGGTACAAATGGGAGTATACATCAGAATCGTATTGTAGTCTTATGTTTTGTGAACATGTTGTTGTTTGAATGTCCCTGATATCTTTAGAGACAAAAAAATAGACGGTTTTGTAATTTAACATGTGTTTTATCCGAAACAAAAGTTTGAGACACCTTGTAGGGAGAAAAAGGCACAAAGGTGAGTATACCTCGATATTGTGTTGTAGTTTCGTATTTTGTGAATATTTTATTTTTTTAATTTCTCTGATATCTTTAATAACAAAGAAACTAGACGGTATTACTCTTTAATATGTGTTTCTATGTTTCACATGTGTGATGTGATGCTTGTCGTCAGTTAAAACACACATTAAAGAGTAATACCGTCTAGTTTCTTTGTTATTAAAGATATTAGAGAAATTAAAAAAATAAAATATTCACAAAATATGAGACTTCAACATAATATCGAGGTATACTCACCTTTGTGCCTTTTTCTCCCTATAAGGTGTTTCAAACTTTTGTTTCGGTTAAAACACATGTTAAGTTACAAAACCGTCTAATTTTTTTGTTTCTAAAGATATCAGGGACATTCAAAAAACAAAATGTTCACAAAACATAAGACTACAATACGATTTCGATGTATACTCACATTTGTACCTCGTCCTCCCTACGGGGCCATAACAGGCTTAACATAAGAAAAACATTTCTTTTCTTCCACCCGGTATAAGTACAAAAAAAAAATTTTAAGTAAACCTTTGCATAACTGTGTAAATACTAAAGACAAATCTAAAATAATAAAAAAAAATAGCGGAATCCGTTAATCTGTTCACGAACAAATCTACTATGAAAATTCAGCAGAATTTTCTATATCCCTAACTTTTGACGAGCAGTTTATTTTAAGTTAAGATGATTGACCGCAAACAATTAGTTTGTTTGATGTTTGTTAACTTTCTAATAAAGGAATCTTGGTTCCATCACATGTTGGAGTATCAGGTAATGAGACAGAAATGCCAAAGAAGCCATAAACGATAACAATATCCCCATGTCATCCCAATCTGTAAGTATGCATCTAAAAAGCTCTTTCATAAACCACCTGTATAAGAACTGGAACAATACGTGAAAATCCACACCATCAAAGCTTCAAGTAATAAAATCTCTTGTATTTCTCTCTTGCTAAGTATATCTCTTGCTATTTGGACCACACGTGTCTCCCACGTTCTGTTTATGTGGTTATTCCATTTTTTTTATTTAGTGTCCATTCTTTTATATACTTTACGTTACATTTTCTTCCAATGTCTTCACTCCTCTTTCGATCTCTCAGCGTATTTTCTGTAATTATTCTCAGTTCTCTCATTTCTGCCGTTTCCAGCAGTCTTTATGTAATTCCAAGATATCTTATTTCCATTACTTTTTCAATACAGATGCCGTCAATTTCTCTCTTACATCTGATTAGGTCTTTACTGATTACTAATTGTTTTAGTTTTCTGAGATGAAATTGTCGTATTGACTTCTTTTGATCTTATATTAAAACTGTGGACAAATCTTTGCAAACTTCAAATTTATTTTGGGTTATCTGATAGCCCAAAATAATCTTCATTTTGGGCTAGCAGTATTGCGTCATCTGCGCAACAGAGCATTTTTTTACTTCTTTGTTTTCCACTCTGTATCATCTTTCTTTGTTGACGCTTTTGATGATTTCATCAATGACTAAATTGAAGAGCAAAAGATTCAATAAGTCCCCAAATTTCGTTATCAATAGACTATAGGTTCTGTGTGTTTTCCATTGTGTGTTTTCCATCTATCCTGACTTCCTTTTTGTTGTTTCAGTGACTGTTTTCAATAGTTTATATGATATCTATGAGAACTTCTCTATTATACAGAAGGTGGATTACATCTTTAAGTTTTACTCTGTCAAATGCTTTCTTCAAGTCAATCAAATATAGAAATGCTGGTCTCTTATACTCTAGTGCAGCGGTTCTCAATCTGTGGTGCATGTACCACTGGTGGTACATATTATTATTTGCGGTGGTACGCAAAACGCAAAAACTTAGCCAAAATCAGCACTATTATAATTAATTAGATTACCTAGCTAAAAAGATATTTCAGTTAGGTGGTACCAAAAAAAAATAAAAAGTTATTTTTTGGTACATTACTCAAAAAGTTTGAGAACCACTGCTCTAGTGATTTCTCAGTAATTTGCTTTATGACGAATATTGCACCTTGTCCGCGATCTTTCAGTACGAAAACCCTGTTATTCATCTGCTAAACTTATCCATTAAACTTATCTATTAAAAATTCATTAGTTCTTGTAGAATTTTAGTTGCAAGTTTTAGGGTAGTATTTAACAAGTTGATACCTCTCTAGTTTTCAACGAAAACATTTCGTTTATAAATTCGCAAAAGTGTGTGTGTTATTGCGTTGCCGCTCCTGCAATACACAGATCAGATTTATCAATGGATTCTTATGTAGTTTTTTCTTCTGAATCCAAATCTGAAAACGCCATTTCGATATTTCTAACCGTCTTCGAGATAATCGACCTCAAAGTCTTAAAGGTGACGTCACATTCGTTTTATTTACTTCCGACACACTACACATCCAGCTGAAATCGTTGCTATTAAGTAGGCTAGTTTTTTTAATTTAGATTTGTTAAGCAAAGCATAGGTTATTTACATTTGAGTTTGACACTTCGTGAATGTCAAACTATATTTTAAATTAAGTATTAATATAACATCAATGACCTTTGATAGTAAATTTAATTATTATATTAATTAATAATAATGTTTATTTACTTCTCATTATGCTCTCATATATAACAATATTATAATAGAATAATTCAATACTAACATAATTACAAATTAATTTTAAGTTAAATATTTTCACATATAAATAAATAGTAAATAAACCAAAAGAAGAAATTCCCTGAAGAAGCAGAGGTTGTGCTCAGGGATTACATTATTCAAATATTAAACATTAACAATACAAAAACGCATAACAAATATTAAAAATTAACAATACATAACTCATAACAACTCATAATGCATAACAAATATATTATATATTAGTAGTTATATTATAAATTTAATTAAAGATCGCATTCAAAAATTCAGTTCCAGTGTTCTTAATAAATTTTTTAAAAATGGATTTAATCATGTTGAATGAGTTTATTTTTCTCAAATATATTTTATAAATTTCGGGTAAATAATTAAATATTTTAGGAATATAGTATGTGAAATTATGTTTACCAATTGATTTAAAATTACTAATAATTTTTACATAGTCATGAAGTTTTCTTCTAGTGTCGTAATTATGATCTATTGATTTCAATATTTGTTTATTTTTGTATGTATGCAAAATTATGTTTAATAAATATAATTGTCTAATTTTAAAAACACCAGCTTGCTGATAAAGAAGTTCTGATGAATATAAGCGAGTTTTTTTAACATTATTTTTAAAAATCTCCTTTGAAGTATTTCGAGTTTAATCAAATGTGAGGAATATGTTCCACCCCATGCTATAATGGCATATCTAAGACGTGATTCTATTAAGGAATAGTATACCATCTTTAAGAAAGATAAATCAAGAATGTTGCTGAGATATCTAAATCTGTATAGTATCATTCTTAGAGTTTTACATACCATATCAATATGTATATCCCATTTCAAGTGACAATCTATATAAACGCCTAAATATTTTATGTATTCTTTCCTATTTATTTTAATGTACGCCTTATTATAGTTTAGATTTAATTCCATGAATTCGGGTAAATTATTTTTATATATTGAAAATGGTATAAAGTAAGTTTTATCTGTATTAACTGTCAGTAGTTTCCTACTTAGCCAATCTAGAACCTTTACAGTTTCTGTTTCTGCCAAAGTTTTAAGTTCATTCCAAGAATTACTAGTGTAAAGTATAACTGTGTCGTCAGCAAAACAAATAATCTTTCCATTTATTTTCATTGCCGCTAGATCATTTATATATATTGAAAACAATAAAGGGCCTAAAACAGTACCTTGAGGCACACCATACTCAATGGTTCTTTCAGTACTAAGTTTGTTATTAATTTTGACAATTTGTAATCTATTTTTTAAATAACTTTGAAATAGTAAATATGGTATTCCTCTTATTCCAAGATCGCTTAAAGCACTTAATAACTGTTGATGACTAACAGTATCAAATGCTTTCGCTAAATCTAAAAATATTGCTAAAGTAGGAGAACCACTGTCCAGCATCTTATATAAATAATCAGTAGCAGATGTTATAGCATCTGAAGTGGAATATCCTTTTTTAAAACCAAATTGGTTTGTAGAAAACAGGTTAAACTTTTTAAGATATTGATTAACTCGTTCGGCTAATGCCTTTTCAAAGATTTTTGCAAGGCTGGTAATAAGTGATATTGGACGATAGTTTTGCACTAATTTTTTATCACCCTTTTTAAATATAGGTATAATTACAGCTTTTTTAAAATTGTCAGGACATGTACCTTGTTCAAATATTATATTTATTAAATTAGTTATTGGATCAACAACATAATGGGAAATTATCTTTAACAGATCAGCAGAAATGTTATCTATGCCAGGAGATTTTTTTGGTTTTAAAGAATGAATAATACACTGAACTTCTGATTTTGTTACGGGTTTTAGAAAAAACGTACTATTACATGTAGTTTTTGGAGGATTAGGTGAAGATGGTATTTTAATATTTTTAGCAAGCTCAGACCCTACATTAGAAAAATAATCATTAAAAATATTGCAAATATTCTGACTATCAGTGATTACCTCATTATTTTGATTTAAAATGGAATTAATTTCATTTTTTGTTTGATTATTATCTAATTTTTTAATAGTGTTCCACAGACATTTAGAACTGTTTTTATATTTTGTGATTTCTGAATGAAAGTAATTCTTTTTTGTCTCAATAATCAGTTTATTTAATTTATTTTTGTAAATTGTATATTCTTTTTTTAATCTTAGGTCATCTGGCTTGTTCATAAATTTTCTGTATAGTTCATTTTTTTTATTAACTGATTTTATTAAACCATCAGTCATCCAGATATTCCTCTTAATCTCACATCTTTTTTTCTTTATTTCTTTTGTATTTTTATTGATTAAAGAAATGAGTGTATCTGTAAAATTATTTAAGAAATCATTAGGGTTATTAGTATTATTATTATTATAAAATAAATAAGATGTTCAAAAATACAATTTGAGTATATTTTGAAAGCAATAATTTATTAACAGCTTTAAAAAGGTTTATACGAGTATACGGCCTCCCCTTTATAATAAATGGACTGTTCCATTTGCTACGAAATTAAAATATAGTCGGTTCGCTAAACTCGACACAACTGGCTAGTGGTTTTAGTAGGTAATTTTTTTGTTTTTTGCGAATTTTGCCAAATTACTAATTACTTAGTAATTATTAACTAATTAGTAATCATTTTTTTTCGCCAAATTGGCAAAATTATTGACTAAAATCACTAGCCAGTTGTGTCTGAGTTTGGCGAACCGATAGTATATGAAGTAATATTGTTTTGTATAAAAAATGATGGTCTGATATGTGCAATTACATCCTTCTAACGGAAAAAAATTTGAAGATTTTTCTCAAAGTATGGATATCAACAACATTTTCATTTATAACTCTTTTATTTTTAATTTGACGAAGAAAAGTTATTCTTCATAAAAAGCTCTTCATGTTTTAAGATTTATGATCATCATATATAAAATTTTATTAATTTTATACGAGGTATATAAAAAATATGAATTTCGATCTAGAGTAAACTACCTTTATAGTTCATAACATTTAAAATTAGAATGATATAATTGCACATTAAAACATAATTATTAATTCTAAACTACTTTTCATAATAGCAATTTTCCATGTTATGAATTAAAATACGTAAATAAACAAAGTTTTCGTTATGATAATGCTCGCATTTTCAGCTTGTTTTGGCTATTTTTATCTCCTTTTTTGAATAGTAGACTTAGTTCGCTGGTTCTCCATTCTTCAGGTTTTTGTGTTTTATAATTTTGTTAATTACTGTTGTTACAGTAATTCGTTTGGTATTCCATCTTTACCTGCAACTTTTCTGTTCTTCAGCTTTTTAAGTGTTTTTTGAACTTCCTGTGTATGTACTAATACAGGGGTGGCCAAGCTCCGTATAGTTCGAGCCATTTTTCAAAATTCGAATTTTATTGCGAGCTGCAATTAAATTTACCTATATTAAAAAAAGATGCAAAAAGGGATTAATTTTCTTTGTATAAGTTATATTACTCCATTAAAATGTTACATTTTTTAAGCCGTACCTTGCATTTGTTAGAGGAGTCAATTTTATTTCTTTATTGTGTAGGGGGGATCAGTAGATGCTAAAGTTCAAGTTTTTGGGGTCGCCACCCTTGTCCCCCGGCCGCCATCTTGGAAATGCTGTGCAAAGGAGTTTCGCGCTATATCTCGTAAACTACCAACCCTACGGAAAATCTAATTAAACATAAAATGTAGCAAATTAAATTTTCTACAATTTTATTTGTATTACTTTTATCGTCAAGTGACCAACAAAAAAGATATAAACAAAAATATGTAAAAAATGTTTAACAAGATTTCTTTTGGAGGTTATAACTTTTTTTCAGTTCATTTTAAAATAAAATAACATTATAGCAATTTTGTAGAGGGTTTTTCAGCGAACAATTTCCACTATAAATTTGTTTAATTCTATTTATTTATATAGGTGTACAGCGCTCCAAACCTGACCAGATTCTCGAATGCTCATATGGATATAATAAAAACAAAAGTTAGGCTTACTTTTCTATCTATATATTTTTTATTCATACAATTTATTATGATTTTAACATTCCTATGCTATTATTAATCTGTTTTTGACCTTTCTCCCCACTACAAAACTTATAACCCGAAGCATATATAGAAACGGCCCAAGAAGTTGTTTGAGGACAAAGTCGCCGGTTCAGAAGAAGAATGACGCAACCGCATATTGCAAATTTCTTAAGAAGAGCAAAAAACGAATTTCTGTTATCAAAATCATAAAGTATGATCAAAATTAGCCATTCACCACACCGTGGTCAGGATCTCGAGATATAAGCGTTTTTTGGGGTGTGCCGCTTGTTTATGAAGTAACATAACTTTTTTCCTATTGTATATTTTGACTTAAAATTTTCCAAAAAACTTCTTCATGAATTATATTTTATTGTTGTGTTGGTTAAAATTATAAACTAAAAAGTTTGTCACTCAACTTTTTTAAGTAAACTTGAAACTAACGAAATATGATGACAAAATGTTTAAAAACTAACGACTCCTTTTTTAACTTGTTTAAATATTTAGGACAAATCCCATTGTTATCTACATACTTCAGAGATTAAAAAGTAAAATTTTCAAAAGGAAATATTTACAGCGACCAAAGATACAGCGAGGTAAATTTGAAAAATCATCAAAATTGATTTTCGGCATTTTTGTATAAAATTTGATTTTTGAACATGTTCCACCAAATCTAGATAAAAATAAACTTCATATTCGGATTCAGCGACCTCGAAAACATAAAAATAGACCAAAATTGGTCATTCACCTTAAATTTGATTTTCGTGGTCGGTATAAAGATTGCTGCCGCTCGATTAATATATAGATAGAAAAGTATTTTTTTTATTGTATTCCTATGAGAATTCGAGAATCTGGTCAAGATTGGAGCGCTGTAAAACCTAGATAATAAATAAAATTAAACAACTTTATAGCGAAAATTGTTCATTGAAAAATCCTCTACAAAATCGCTATGATGTTATTTTATTGTGAAATGAACGGAAAAAAAGTTATAACCTCCAAAAGGAAACTTCTTACAAAATTTTCTCATATTTTTATTTATAACTTTTTTGTTGGTCACTTGACGATAAAAAGTAATAAACATAAAATTGTAGAAAATTTAATTTGCTACATTTTATGTTTAATTAAATTTTCTGTAGGATTGCTAGTTTAGAAGATACAGCGCGAAAACCCTTTGCACCCCTTTTTCCAATATGGCGGCCGGGGGACAAGGGTGGCGACCCCAAAAACTTGAACTTAAGCTTCTACTGAACCCCCCACACATTAAAAAAATAAAATTGACTCCTTTAAGAAATGCAACCTAAATGTAACATTTTAATGGACTATATTTATTGAAAACATAAATAAAATTGCAAAAGATGTGTATTAAATTTAAAGATTAAAAGATAATTAAAACATTGATTTTACTTCTTTTGATAATTCTTTAAAATTGGTTGAAAAGTGTTGAGCACTTTTCAGTAATTCTTTCAGATGCTGGTTAGTTATTATCACAGAAACAGACGAACCACTCTGGCAGCGCTACTCTGTGGATCCACAAAGTGGCTTAAACAGGCGATTTTGTAGCCCCAATAACTTTGTAATGGACGCCACAATGACGAGGATCGGCGACAGTGGTTGGCCATAGCTGCAGTAACGCTACAGAGTGGTTCATCTGTTTCTACGCTTACTGATCGGCGTTTAATTATATGATTTTTCTAGTGAAATAATAAGTAGATATGATTCCCATAAGTATGTTGTTTTGAATATGGAAATAATAGTCAGCCTTTTTTAATTCGTGATACTTCGATTCTGATACAAAGGACACAGCACACAAACATCTTATGGAAAATATAATGTCATTCAAATGGAATAAAATGTACTTGAATAGGTTTGTCCCGAAATTACAATCATTTCATATCATTGCGCCATCATCATATCGTCAATATTTAGAGTTGGCGCAATAATATGAAATGATTGTAATTTCGAGACGAATCATCCATTCATGTAAATTTTATTTCATTTGACGGACATTATATTTTCCATAAGATGTGTGCAGTGTCCTTTCAAAAATTCAGTAATCGGCTTCGACTTATATTTTAACAATTGTAGAGCTTGATCTTCTTGAATCTCTGTTAATTCTAATTCTCCAGATGTTTTTTGGGCCATAATTATATTGGAAATGGAAAATCCCCCTTTAATTATGTTAATTTCAATTGGATTCAGAAAAAAATCAATAAATCAGAAAAAATGAATCAAAAATCAATATTCCTTCTAGCTTCTGCATATATTTGTTGAGTTTTTCATGTTATTGGAACAATTTGTTAATTCGAAGAAAATGACAAAAAATGGAAAAGGATCTCGGGTGCATCTGTCGAGAGCCACAAATAATCCTTTAAAGAGCCGCATGTGGCTCGCGAGCCACAGTTTGGCCACCCCTATTATATTATATAACTTCTTCATTATTTGCGGTAATTTCTGGTGTTTACTGTTCTAACGTCATTTCTTCTTCCTCTGCATAGTGCTTTTTTAGATAGTCAATCCATACAGTCGGAAAAATGAAAGAATACCCATGAACGAACATATAAAACACGCTGTATTTTCCTGTCACCGTGTCACACAAAAAATTGCCCAGCGCAAGTACATGTAATAATAATTATTACATGTACTTGCGCTGGCCAATTTTTTGTGTGACACGGTGACAGGAAAATACAGCGTGTTTTATATGTTCGTTCATGGGTATTCTTTCATTTTTCCTACTGTATATCCTTTTATATGAGTTTTGCTTCTATCTTCGCGTATAGACCTCGGATTTAATTATTTGCAAATATCATGCAAAGCGAAATGTCAACTGTGCTACCAAAAATCAATTGATCATTGGTACCATAACTTGAAAAACTAAGGTCAGATGACATAGACTTATTAACAAAATTAACCCTTACTACATTTTTGAACAATTTGATACCTTTTTGGGACATCCTGTACCTACTAAAACCAAAATCAATTTTTTAATCTAATTTATCGCTGTTACAAAATATACCTAAGCATCTTGCACCCTGCAAGAGTTTACATTAATAAATCTCTTCAAACGCTAAAAAACCTCGGTAGATAGTATTCTACAGATAACATTATATTGACAGGTCATGCGATCTCGACAGCCTTGGCGATAGCACGTTTAAATAAATATCTTGAAGCAGCCGAGATGCAGAGTTTTTTGGTATTAGTACAAGGTCTGGACGAAACGTTTTTTACAGGATTCGTTTGAGGATATTTAAGGATATTCGGGACTCCAATTAAGGAACACATTCAGATATTCTTATTCTGTAAAGAACGAATAATAATACTAAGCTATTTATATTTTCAGCTAGTATTGCTTGCTTTTACTTTTATACATTCAACAAAGGTGCTCTATTAGTTTATTATTATGATGATTGATTTATATCATCACCATCAAGCCTTTTATATAGCTGCCGACCGAGAAACATTTCATCAGCTTGAATACGGTGATAGCCAACGCTTGAAAACAAGCACGGCACAAAAAGAAGAAGAACAAGGCTTTTCATTCCGGATGGAATGTTTTCCGCTCTTATACTTAGAGCTATCTGATTCGCTTTTATTGTGGTGAATCTCTCCGCATTATTCTTGTGCATTGTCAGAGCTTGTTGTATGACTTGGCTTTCATTACAATTTTTTTCACTCATTTCGATATGTGCATAGTTCCCTCCAGTTTATCACTTTCAGGATTTTGATGTCCCTCATGACCTGATCCTCCCATCTTTCTGGGGTTTCCCCTTGGTCTTTCAGTTTATGGCTTCCACTTGGTGACCTTCTTAATCAGGGTCGCTTTTCCTTCTCTCTATGTGTTCTAACCTTCTCAGTCGCTGCGCTTTAATGAATCTAACTATATCTCCTGTCTTCATTATATCTCTTTAATTCATAATTCATTCGTCTTCTCATTTCTCCGTTTTCCATTCTTGTAGGACCCATAATTTTTAGGATTTTCCTTTCGAATATTCTTAATTTTTATTCATCTTTATCTTTGAGGCACATTTTATCGGCTGCGTATGTAACTACTGGTCTGATTGCAACTCTTGGTATGGGAGCAAAGTATGCTAAATGTGCAGTCACTAGACGTTATGGGGACCTATTGGGTTGTGAAGAGTAGGTCCTAAAACCAAAAAAGTTAAGTAAAGTTTTCCATTTTAGTGGGGACTTTTCATTTTTAATTTAATTTTTCATTTCCAACAATCGTTTTTTTAGATTATAGCGCCATCTATCCATAATTCGAAAAACTGTCTAAAATAAAAGTTACTTATTTTTACGTAAAGAATTCAAATCTACAATAAAAATGGGGGCTCCTATTTAAGATTTTAAAGTAACCCCCACCCCATCTTTGTGGGGGGTCGTGTTTGGTGCCATTCGATAGATTTTTCAAAAATATTGAATAATTCGCGAAATATCGCGGGATTCTTATTTAAAATTTTAAATTTACCCACCACCCTTCTCCGTGGGAAGTCGTGTTTGGTATCGTTCGATAGATTTTTGAAAAATATTGAGCACGTGTTTTTTAGTTTTTCGATATGTCATTCATTTCGCGAAATATTCGCTTTTTTCTTTCGAAACTTTGGGACTGACCCATTTCCTTACGCCCCACTCAATCGTCAGGGTTTGAAATATACACTGTTTTGCATGTACTTAACACCTTAACTTACTTAATTACGAATTTCATGGTTGAAGAACCTGAGAGGGTGGTTTGGATGCAGCTCGAAACAACTATTTAGAGCTACTGCCTCAAAAATTAAAATAGCTATGATGATTGCCAACCTCCGTAGCGGAGATGGCACCTGAAGAAGAAGAACACCTTAACTTACCTTATCTTAATCTGACGATTTCGAGTTATTCCAAGGATAAATTTTTTTCGGCCCCCCCCCCTTAACGAACTCTCCTGCATTAAGAGCCAATATATGGTAGAGGTACATTTTCAGGGCACAAGGTTTTTCCCCATGTAATAATCTGACGCGCTCGAGTAACTGCAAAAATCTCCGCTTGGGCTCCCCTACCATCTGTATATTTTCAGTTTTGTATTTCTGAATAAGTTCTTGTCCTTCATTAGCCTATGATATCTCCATTATGTTTTGTTGCCTGCTTGTATTCTCTCCGTTACGTTTTCACTTCTCTTATATTTGTTTTATATAAATTATGTATATACTGGGTGTGCCGAAAGAAGCGGGAAGGTCGGGTATTTCGCGAAATTTAAATCGAATCGAAAAAATAAAAAACACGTTTTCAATATTTAGGGGAGTGCATATAGATTTTCACTTCGGAAAAAAATCAAACAAGATAGAACCTTTTGTAATTTCATTAAGAAATAAATGTTTAATAAACAACATATCAAAAAGTTCTACTCGAGAAGTGGGTGCTTCATTTTTTATTAAACAAATGAACTACGAAATTAGATGTTTTTTAAATAACTCCGAAAATATAAATTTTAGAAAAAACTGACTTGATCATTGAAAAATTCAGAAAATTTTACAAAAAAAAACCTTATATAAAGAATTTTCTAAAATTACATCTGTATCTTCTATATTTTTTTATTTATAACGCTAAAGTCACCCTTCTCACAAACATTGGCGCACTGTAAACTAGCGTACGGCGAAGTGCATGGTTGAGTTATTTTAATGTAATTCTTTAACTAATGGATGAAATGAAATTTTACAAATTGAACATGAAAGAAGAATAATTAAGCTATCTTATGGTTAAAATAGAAAGAAATAAAATGTATGGTCATAAGTACGGTGTGGGCGGAAAGTGAGGCCTTACATGAATTTTGTTTAAAAATGATTTAAAAATGTGTAACTAATACAATTTTTCTTATAAAACTTTCAAGTTTGCACAACTTACCTTTCAAGCATTTTACTAAATGATGTTTAATTAAAAAAAAAAATCTCAAAAATTTAATTCAAATGATATTACGTCTCAAAAAATGTAATTTTTGAAATCTTCGTAGTTTTATAGAATTATCTTCACTTTAAGACGGTATTACTCAAGTTTGAACAGATCTATTACAGTTTTATAAGTACTTTTTTAAAGCTTAGGATGTAGTCTTTAAAATGCACTAAATTATTTTACTTTAGAAATGAATTTCTTTTTGAGAAAATTAAGAAAGATAACAAAAATGTAATACAAAAACCGAATATTACCAGCTAAAAAAATGTTTATACAAAGTGATCAAAACTTTTTTCTGTAAAACTTACCTAAAATACATTCAACAAATACAAAGCTTCAACAATAATAAATGTTCAGTAAAAAAATTTTTTTAGCTCTTGTATACAGTATGTCTGCGTAACTTGAAACCTATTGATAAATTTTTTATTATCAGTTTTACGAAAAAAAGTTATTCTTTATAAAATACTCTGCATCGTATATAATATAAGATGCAATCATCAAATATCACGTTTCATTAATTTTATACGAGGCATGTCAAAAAATTTGAATTTCACTCAAGAGTAAAGTACCTTTATATTTCACAATATCGAAGAGTGTTATAATAAAGGCACTTATTATACTATATATATATATATATATATATATATATATATATATATATATATATATATATATATATATATATATATATATAATGTTCTTGAACTCCTAAGTGAAGCATAGAGCTTCAGTGAAAACGCGCCATCGGGTTCTATTTTGCGCTAGGGCCTTCACCTCATTCCAAGACTTTCCTTGACTTCTTATCCCGTCCATGATGGATCTTCTCCAAGTTTGTGCTGGGCGACCTCTTTTTCTCTTTCCTTGGGGATTCCACTCTAGGGCATTTTTTGCAATACTGGAACTATCTTTTCGGAGTGTGTGACCTATCCACCCCCACTTTCTGTATTTTATTTCATTTTCTACCCTCTTTTGTTGGGTCAGGTGTAGCAGATCTTCGTTTCTGATGGTGTTTGGCCAGAAAATACGAACAATTCTTCGTAGACATTTGTTAACAAACACCTGCAATTTGTCTGTAAGGTATTTTGTTACTTTCCAGGTTTCACATCCATAGAGTAGAACAGACATAACATTTGACTGGAATATTCGAATCTTTGTCCTTGTAGTATATTATCCAGACCTCCAAACAGGGTTAAGCATGCTGAAAGCTTGTTGAGCTTTTCGTATCCTCATACGAATATCGTCTTCTGTACCTCCGCTTTCTGTTATGACACTTCCAAGGTACGTGAAGTTCTCCACATTTTCAATCTGCTTGTTGTCGATATTAAATAGCGTGTTGTTCCTTGCATTTATTCTCGTCGACTTGGTTTTACCAATATTGATTTTTAAACCTATTTTATTGGCCTCAGTGGATAGTGTTTCCAATTGGTCGGCCACATCCTGGAACCTTTGTCCTAACAGGCAGATATCGTCGGCGTATTCCAGATCACTTAGGCGTGTGGTTAACGTCCATTTTATCCCTTTTGTGTCGAAGTCTAGTTTGGAGAGAACATAGTCCAGAGCTATGTTAAACAGAAACAGAGAAAGCACACATCCCTGTCTGACTCCAGTAAGTACGTCAAATTCGTCACTGTTGACCCCATTGTGTGTCACGCTGCACGTCGCCTCAGTGTACAGTGACTTTATAATGGAAATTATTTTATGAGGAATGTTTCTTAGCTCTAAAATTTTCCATATAGCAGCATGAGACAGGTTGTCAAAGGCACGTTCGAAATCAACAAAGACCATGTATAGAGGTGTGTTCCATTCAACCGATTGTTCCATTATTACCCGCTCTGTATTAATGTGATCTATGCAGGAAGATTCTGGTCTAAAACCTGCTTGATTCGCTCGAAATTCAACCTTGTTTGTTAATCTTTTATGTATGATGATCGTAAAAATTTTATTTATGACGGTAAGCAAGGTTATTCCTCTCCAATTTTTGCACAGTGTGAGGTTGCCCTTTTTTGGAAGCTTAATAATATTACCTTTTTTCCCCTTAAAAGGCACTTAACTCTGATAAAAAATTCATATTTTTCACATATCTCGTATAAAATTAAAAGAGTTTGATATCTGATGGTTGTATCTTAGATCTTAGACCAGGGAGAGCATTTTATGAAGAATAACTTTTTTTTCGTAAAAGTGATAATAAAATAGTTATCATAATTGTAATAAAATGATGAGGAGTGTCCGTAATTTGAGAAACACTTGGATTTTTTTTTCAATTACATACACATATAATCGGTTCATAACGTTCTACGACGTCTTCCGATTCCCAATCGCCATTGCTCTCGATCGTAGCACATGTCTCGTTTTTTCAATTAGAATGATGTAATTGTATATTTAAACATAGTTTTTAATTTCAAACAACTTTTCATAATATAATTTTTTGATATTCTGGAATATAAATGTACTTTACTCTTTAACGTAATTCATATTTTTGACGTAACTCGTATAAAATTGATAAAATTTGATATCTGATGGTTAAGTTTTAGATTTTTGACTATCCAGAGCATTTTATGAAGAGTAACTTTTTTTCGTTAAATTGATAATAAAAAAAGTTTTCCATGTGGTTCCTAGCTACGCATACATACTGTATAAGAGCTTCTGTATAAGAATTTTCAAATTGCAATGCCATATTCGGATTCAGCAAAATCAAAAACAAAATAGAAACATATTTGATCAAAGTAAAATGATCAATTTAACGATATTTTTAAAATTATTTATACAAAACAATTGTTATTGTTTAAACAATTAATAAACAATTAGCGGCCAAATCTGCGAGTAGAACTTTTTACTTTAACAAGTATATTAACTAACAAGAAAAGTTTTAGAAAAATATAAGCTTGTTTGAATTTTTCCGAAACAATGCATGTTTTCGTTCTAATTGCGCTCCCCTAATTTTTTTTTAATTTGTTAACTGACACCAGATACAACCCTATTGATTTTGTGCTTGGCTTTACTAAAAAACTACGTTTGGCATAATCGAGTAACAACTACATGGACGCAGTAGTTTTTTTTGTTCCTCTCGATGTGCGCTTGTTTTCAGTGAGTCCCCTTGCCTCTTACTTATCAGGGTGCTTATTTGTTTGAGTGTCCTTGCATCTCACTTTTCGGTGTGCTTATTTTAGTAAGCTCCTTGCCTCTAATATAAAAAATTTTATTGCACTAAATAGAGTTTTTCACGTAGAATCCAAATCTGCAATAAACCATTTGCATTTCAATTGAATATTGCAAAATTGCCTCCACCCCACAAACACACAAAAGAGATCCAAAAACTGCATCTACACTCACAGGCACAAAATTCCGCCACCCAAAATTTTCGATTAAGTTTGACAATTTATAACTTTATAAAAATAAAATCAATGGGAAAATCCCAATAGTTGGCTGTATACCATAGTTTAAAAAAACCTATACAGAAGTAAAAACTTCAAATTGTATTTTGGTATAAAATCGTTTATTTAAAAACTATCTAAAAGTCATCCACATGGATTGCAAAACGTTTTCGTTCTGAACAGAACATCTTCAGTGCATTCCGCAAAGTAGTTGTAACTAGCACACCAATGAAGGTGGTAACTTCATAATATATGGCTTACATTATAACTTTTGATAAAATATTGTGACTACAAGTCGATGTTACAAGATTAAATTATGTATGTGCCTAAAGAGCAACATGCTTCCCTGCTCGAAAAAACTAGGTACTTGCCATTTGAATATTGGTTGATCTGTGCTAATTCAAATGGCAAGTACCTAGTTTTTTCGAGCAGGGAAGCATGTTGCTCTTTAGGCACATACATAATTTAATCTTGTAACATCGACTTGTGGTCACAATATTTTATCAAAAGTTATAATGTAAGCCATATATTATGAAGTTACCACCTTCATTGGTGTGCTAGTTACAACTACTTTTCGGAATGCACTGAAGATGTTCTGTTCAGAACGAAAACGTTTTGCAATCCATGTGGATGACTTTTAGATAGTTTTTAAATAAACGATTTTATACCAAAATACAATTTGAAGTTGTTACTTCTGTATAGGTTTTTTTTTATAACTTTATAATTTGTGCTCCGATTTTCAAGATTCTTGCACCAGTTTGTAGGTACATGTATTGATATCGTTTGGTATTATTCCGGTAACAAAAAAATTGACTTGCATGGCATTATACAGGGTGAATGTAAGCGTTGTTTTGTCTCTTTAACTTTAAAAAATTCTGTGGAAAAATGGAATAGCTGATTTTGTTTTATAGTCCTGTCATGTTATCCCGGAGGCATCACTAAAATTTTGTTTTTTGAATTATCCGAATATCTCTTTTCTTGTAAGAGCTGTACCATTTTTTGTAAATAAAAACACTGATTGACTCATAAAATAGAGGTTGGATTGAAAAAATTAGAACGGCCCGCATGCAGCCCAGATCTCCATCCTATTGAGTATTTTTGGAATGAATTAAAAAAAGCTATTCGCCGTCATCCTATACCTACAGAAAATTTGGTACAGTTATTGCCCTGGTAGAGGAATATCGGGCTATTCCCCAGGCAAGGATAACACATCTTTTTCCGATGCTAAACAGATTGCGAGCAGTCGTTGCTGCAAGAAGTGGACACACCCGCTATTTAATTGTTTTGTTGTTAATTTTGTTTTGTTTTGCTAATTTTAGTGCGTTTGATATTTTTAATTAAATAAACCTTCAAAGCAGTGTTTTTATTTACAGCTCTTACAAGGAAAGATATATTCGGATAATTCCAAAAAACAAAACAGTGATACCTCCCTGATAATACAAAAGGAGTATGAAACAAAATCAGCTCTCCAATTTTTCCACAGGATTTTTTAAAGTTAGGAGAAAAAACAACGCTTCCATTCACCCCCGTATAATGCCATAGTCTAAGAGCTGGGAGCGGATTTTGTGCGTGATAAGTAATATGGAAAAACTATACGTGGATATGTTAAATTAGTTGTGTACATGACTTTCACCAAAGGCCGGAAACCAGAGTTGGGGCCGAGGGTAGTTATAAGGGGCCAAAGTCGCGGTTTTTATTATTTTTTTTATGACGCTCATGATCGAGATAGTGCACCAAAACTTGGGAATAAGTAGATCATGACGTACCTAAGTAAAATCTCTAGGGGCACAACGCTGCGTGGCCGACAAAGGGGTGAGAGTAGGGGTGAATTTAAAAAATATAAGTTGCTTTTTGCGACGTTCGTGATTGAGATAGTGCACCAAAATTTGGATATAAGTAGACCATGACATAAGTAAGTAAAATCCCCAGATCCGGAAACCAGAGTGGGGGAAGAAGGTAGTTATAAGGGGTCAAAGTCCTGCTTTTTATTATTATTTTTTGTGACGCTCATGATCGATATAGTGCACCAAAATTTGGGAATAAGTAGGTCATGACGTAACTAAGTAAAATCTCCAGGAGTGGAACGCTGCGTGGCCGACAAACGGGTGGGGCAGGGGTGAATATAAAAAAATGTAAGGGGTTTTTTGCGACGTTCGTGATTGAGATAGAGAATCTAAGTAATATCCCCAGAGGCGGAAACCAGAGTGGCGAATGAGGGTAGTTATAAGGGGTAAAATTCGCGGTTTTTATTATTTTTTTTGTGGCGCTCATGATGGAGATAGTGCACCAAAATTTGGGAGTAAGTAGGTCATGATGTAACTAAGTAAAATCTCCAGGGGCGGAATGCTGCTTGGGGTACAAAGGGATGGTAGGCAGGGGTGAGTATAAAAATATATGGGTTTTTTTTGCCGTTCGTGACCGAGATAGTGCACCAAAATTTGGGAATAAGTAGGTCATGACATTACTAAGTAAAATCTTCATGAGCGAAATGCTGAGTGGGGGACAAATATTGTGCCAGGTACCAAAAGAAATAATACACACTGCGACTTTTACCCGTTAAAACTACCCTCATCCCCAACTCTGGTTTCCGGCTCTGAGGATTTTACCCTAAGGGTCGATTTCTCATACCTGCGTTAATCTATGGTTCAGTTGAACCGGGTTCACGGGTGATCTCCGGTTCTGTTTGGAATGCATTTCTCATTGCGCGTTCATGTCAGTGCTCGTTCTACAGCTTTCGAGAAATGCCAATAGATGGCAAAAGGTAAAAAACTGTCGCCATTTTGAACTACCTTTTTTATGCTGTTTTGAATAAAGTTAAATTTAAGTATTTATAGTCATTTTAATAATTATAAATAAATATTATAAAAACACAAATAATGTTATCGTTTATCGTTAGGCTTAATATAATAAAATAGGATATATTTATATTATGACAGCGTTTCGTGTTAATACAACGCATGCGTAGTCCATGAAATCATCTGAACTGAGTTCTGAAATCTTTGAACTGCCGAATTCCACCGTTCAAGCATCGTTCAAGTTTAAACTGCCATCGGTTGAACGGGAATTGGGAAAGACGATTTTGACTTTAAACTGACGTTTACTAGAAGTTCAGGTTAAACTGGAGTTGAACTCGATATGAGAAATTGGCCCTAATTGTCAGGATATACGAGCAATAAACATACATCAAGACTTCGAAAAATTCCAAGCATGCAAATATACTTGGGACAACGAGCACAGAGTGCAATTGAAAAATGCATCAATAATCATGAAAAAAAAAACAAACATAGAAAATAGTAAAGTCAAAGTAGCAACCCTCATCTTGCTTAACGAAGAAAAATGTGTAGTAAATCTATTGGCAGACTGTAGCAGGCGTTGGTTGACAAGAAGAACTCAAAAACAAGAATATACCAAGAATAGCGGAGTAGAGGAAGTCGCAGAACAAGTTATCTACAATTTCATATACAATGCATATGCAACACACCGTACACAAACACAGATCTGTTACAAAACTTACACAATGACATCTAAAATACAGATTACACAAAGAAATTAACATAAAATGATACACAAAACATTCAGAATTTGGTAATAACACCACCCTCAATTTTTTTTTCAACCACATACATGGTGTGACCTAAAAATCCACGCCAGGTATGTAAATTTTTGAAAATACATACATAACCTAATATTATATTAGATTTTCTTTCTTTTTGGGAAGAAATTTTCGGAGTGGAAATCGAAACGTCAAACACTAGTTAATTAAAACTGTAATTTCCATGACACCAATAATTATGGCTTAATGCCATATAAACATAATACTTAAAAAAATCTTTATAAATATTGATTTACTGTCGCTAGCTCCCTGGTTATATTTTAAAAGTAGATAATTATTTTTCCCCTTGATTAGTCGATTCGTTTTGTCTAATTGGCAGGATATTGCAGCAATTACAAGATCTGCAACAGATCGTGTTTTTAGTTGTTGTTATTATTTCTGTTTGTCGAGTCATTAATAAATTCTAGAATCGTTTTTGCGCATTTCTGTGTTTTGTTAAAAATTTTTAATAATATTCTAAAGGTAAATGTTATTATATATGGGATTAAACCACAATTAATTGTTATAAAAATTACATTTTACATTTGTTTTGACGGTTCAATTTCCAATGCGGAAATCGTTTTCAAAAAACTTTTAAAATAAAAATTATCAATTAATTAAACCCTGGCTGGAAAACAAAAACAAAACTAACGAAGTAGTTTAATGCACACATCTTGAATAACTTTTCAAACTCTATTAATTCAAAATTCGCCTTCACGCTACTTATTGTATTTTTATTTTTAAAATATTTGTATAGGGTGGAAACCACTTATGGAATAAAATTATTTCTGTCTTTGTTTTAAAAAATGATAAAAAATGCTGAGACTCGCCGATTTTTATAAATCAAGCTGTTTAATGTTGAGTCCAACAATCTCCTCAATAGTAAAAAAAAAATATGAAAAAAAATTTTTAAGAAACGCTTTTCTTTAGTTACGAGTGACTAACATTAAAAATATTATAAAAAAATCAACTAAAAAGCCAAAAATAAAAAAAAAATTGAAGAAATCTAACACATTCGTCAAAGAAAAGCGTGGCGCGTCTTCATCGAATACACGATTTTCACCCCACGCTTTTCTTTAACGAATGTGTTAGATTTCTTCAATTTTTTTTTTATTTTTGGCTTTTTAGTTGATTTTTTTATAATATTTTTAATGTTAGTCACTCGTAACTAAAGAAAAGCGTTTCTTAAAAAAATTTTTTTTTCATATTTTTTTCATTTTTTACTTTTTAGTCTTACACTTTTTAACCATTAAAATATATCGTCATGTTTATTAAAATATGCATAAAACATGATGTACAAACATGAAAAGTAGTCGGAATTGGCAAAAAATTTAAAACTTTATTGTTTATTAATGAAGCATAACGTAAACAATTAACGTAAAAAGTCAAATTATGTATAGTTCATATATTTAGCTACAATCTGTAAAAGTTTCAAGTTTCTTCATTGTAAAAAACAAAAGAATTTAAGCATTTTCCGTTAAAATCGTTTTTTATTTAAACAATTAATAAAAAAAAAATGTTTATTAATTATTCTTGTATTGTTCCCGCGAATGCATATGTCTGCAAATGTTTAGTCATTTACATTGAAGAAAAGGCAGTCAAATTACCCTCCAAAGATTTGACCCAAACGATTGAACTAAAGAAAAGCGTTTAATTAATTAATACGCCAAAACGAATTCTAATGTTAATTGTAGCACAAAACGTCTCTACCGGTGGTTTTTATAAGACTACGATAAAAACCCGAATTTTTTTAATTCGAGTTTTGGTTGAAGTTTTGTTTCGTATCGTATTGAAATTTGACACGAATAAGTGCCGATTTTTATATAAACAAATATATGAGCGTTCAAAATTTGAAACCTTATTGTTTATTTATGAAGCATAACGTAAACAATGAACGTAAAAAGTGAAATTATGTATAGTTCATATCATTAGCTACAATCCGTAGAAGTTTCAAGTTTCTACATTGTAAAAAGCAAGAGAATTTAAGCATTTTCCATTAAAATCGTTTTTTTTTATTTAAGCAAATAATAAACATAAAAAATTTTTTATTGACTATTCGTGTATTGTTCCCACGAATGCAAATGTCTGCAAATTTTCATTCATTTGCATTGAAGAAAAGGCAGTCAAATTAACGTCTAAAGATTTGACGCAAACTATTGAACTAAATAAAAGCGTTTTAAAAAAACATTACAACACTTCAATAAAATAACTATAAAATACGTTCACCGCGATAATAGCCATTTCCTAAATTATTACATTGAAAGTACGTATCAATGACATTACACATCGTCGTACATTTCATTTAATGTTTTGATTTAACTTGTAGTACGTTCTTTAAAGAAATGAAGATCTCAGACAAACAACCGGTATCGCAGATGTTGTAGAACGTATCACCAGGCTCAAATGGAACTGGGCAGGACACGTCGCCAGGCTGAAAGATTCAAGATGGGCACGAAAGCTGATGGAGTGGAGACCAAGAGAAGATAAACGAAGTAGAGGAAGGCCGCCTACACGATGGACAGATGATATCAGGCGGATTAGTAAAAACTGGCAAAAATCAGCACAAAACCGTGAAGTGTGGAAACAATTGGGGGAGACCTATGTCCAGCAGTGGACGTGAATTGGTTGGATGATGATGATGATGACGTTCTTTAACGGTAAAATATTGCAAAACCTCTAAATTTTAAAGAACCGTTTGGATTGAAATTTTGCATACACATAGCTAACAAGTCAAAAAGTGATATTGTGCCGATATGTGCTTTTGCCCCGGGGGTATGGGGGTGAAAAAGTATTCATCCAAAGTAAGTCCGGAAATTGATAAACTGACTAATTTTAGGTAACTTTTGTTCTATAGAGTTTTTTCACTATGTCTATACTTTTCGAGTTATTTGCCAGTGAATATGTTCATTTTTTCAACAAAATAACCACGCTTTTAGACGGTTTTTTGCAAATAACAACAAATAGTAAGTATTTTGTCGGAAAAAATAAAAAATTTAAAAAAATTGTGTACATATCACGTTTCTATACCTAGCAGAAGCAGATAGGTCTGGATCCCGCGTATGAAAAAAAAGTTGATTAATAGCAAGCTGAAAATTTGTTAATAGCTTAAGGGCGTCTAGTCGTATAAATTTTGAAATATGGGAACACTGAAACAGGGGCAGTTTTAATTGTGGAACAGGTTAAAAATTTGGAACGGTCAGACCACGAAAACGGCACATTTATTTTGTCCGACAGAACAGACTTAAACTCTCCGAACAGAGATTAAATTCTCATGCAAAAATCAGACAGCTATTCATCACCTGTCACAATTCCTGCCATTTGACATATTCTACATGTTCCACTCATTAAAACGCCCATTTGGTGATAAATAGCAGTCTGATTTTTGCATGAGAGTTTAATCTCTGTTCGGAGAGTTAAAGTCTGTTCTGTCGGACAAAATACATGTGCCGTTTTCGTGGTCTGACCGTTCCAAATTTTTAACCTGTTCCACAATTAAAACTTCCCCTGTTCCAGTGTTCCCATATATCAAAGTTTGTCCGCCTAGACACCCTTAAGCTATTAACAAATTTTCAGCTTGCTATTAATCAACTTTTTTTTCATACGCGGGATCCAGACCTAAGAGTTATAGCTAATTAAAAATAGGTTCATATTCGTCAAATTGCAAATGGAATACTTTAACGTGAAATAACCAAAAATGAAGCACATTTCGGGGAAAAATCATTACAACTTATTTAAAGTGTTTAAAAAAACCTTCATTTTTGTTTTATAAAAAAAAATTTCTAGCATCAAAAGTAAACAAGTTACGCTCAAAATAAAGTTAGTCCTTGTTTTTTGGTAAAAAAATCGGGAAAATCACCCCCTAATTAGTATCTCAAATAAACTTAATCGTTACGACTTCACAAGTTTCTTGACTCGTGTAGGTATTGTTTATATGATCTGTAAGTTTCATCGGTTCAAAGTCCTTATTTTTGAAAGGGCTGTAGTTAAAAGGGGTTGATTGAGTCACTGATCACGAATGTATGCAAATTTAGAAACACAAAATCTTAATAAATTTTGTCTAACAGAAAAACAAAAAAATACATGATATTCAGAAAAGCAATGCTGACTTTTTTTGTTTTTCGAGATTTTTGGTATCTTTAACATTTTTTAAGTTATTCTGAAAAAAAATTTTTCAAAATTAAAAATTTAAAAATTTTAAATTAAAATAAATTTTTTTCCAAAATAAGCACTTTGAATCAATGAAACTTACAGATCATATAAACACAACATAAGTAAAATAATTTGTGGGGCAGTAACGATTAATTTCATTTAAGTTGCTAATTAGGGGGTGGTCTTCACGATTTTTTTTGCCAAAACAAAAGGGACCAACTTTATTTTGAGCGTAACTTGCTTAAATTGAATGCTAGAAAGTTTTTATAAAAACAGAAATAAAAAAACACTTTAAAAAAGTTATAATGGGTTTCCCCAAAAAGTGCTTAATTTTTTGGATATTTCACTTCGAAGTTTTCTATTTGAAATTTGGTGAATATGAAGATATTTTTCATTGGCTATAGCTCTGGTTTTACGAGGTCCAGAGACCTAACGCGTCCACCATTTTTTTTTTACTTTTTTACAGGCTATAGTTTTGCAAAAAACGTTTTTTTCGACAAAATACTTACTTTTTGAGTTATTTGCGAAAAACCGTCTAAAGATGTAGTTATTTTGTTGAAAAATGAACATATTCACTCGCAAATAACTCGAAAAGTGTTGACTTGGCGAAAAAGCTCTATAGAACAAAAGTTACGTAAAATTAGTCAGTTTATCCATTTCCGGACTTATTTTGGACTTATATTTTTTCACCCCCAATAGGGTGTGAAAATCACCCCCAGGGCAAAAGCACACATTGGCACAATATCACTTTTTTTCTTTGACATGTAAGCTATGCGTATGCCAAATTTCATGTCAATCCAAGCGATTCTTTAAAATTTAGAGCAAAAACCGTGAAAGAATGGACTATTGTTTGAAAATGAATCATGACGTTTGGCAAAGATAAAACATGTACAAGTTGGTTCACGCATGCTTAACATAGTTGTTCACAAGTTGTATTTTTAATTGAGCTCTAAATGTATATGTTTATATTTTTAAAAGCTGCTTAACAATCTGTTCTTATTTTAACGAACTATATATCATGTAGGGTTTGTTATGAATAATACAGGGTGAAATTTTGAAATTTTAATATGTGGAGACCACTTACGGAATAAAATTGTTTGTGTCCTTATTTTAGTAAATTATAAAAAATGTTGGTACACATCAACTATTAAATTCAAATGTTACGCTTTTTAAACATAAATCTAAATGTACATGGTGATTCACGCAAGTCTAGCATAGTCCATCATTATTGTTAATTCAACACCATAATATGGTGATATTATGGTGGATATGGATATATGGATATATATGAAGATATTATCTTCTATTTCAGTTTTTTTTGTCTCTTGCTGTATAAAAATATTTTTACGCTTTTTTCCATTTTCTAAACTTTCAAATATATTAAAAGGGAACGCAAATAGCAATAGAACGAAATATGTTTGGAGTGTCACGCGGATACACGATTACGCCGAAATAAGATGTAGAACAAAATTCAGGCTCATCGCGGAGAAGGTGGTAAAAATGAAATGACCTTACACTAAATTATTATTATTATTATTACATAGAAATAAGGGCTGGGGTCATGGAGACCCATAAGCCCATTTACAAGATAAATGAAATAACACCTACATTACAAAAATTAGTTTCGCAAATAAACTATAGACTAATATATTGTGCACAACACTGATCAGTTTACAAAAAGATAACTGTCTAGTTGGTTTTTGAAAACATTTATAGGTGGAGAATTTATAATTTCCGTTGGGAGACTGTTCCATACACTAAAAATACGATTACACAGAAAATGTTGGCGCCTTATCGATGAAAAGGGTTCCTTCTTCACTTTCAAACTATGTCCACGTAGTCTGCTGTGATCATCTAAAATAAACAAGTGTTGCAAATCTCCAGATCCATACTTTAAAATTCGGAAGGTGATAATTAAGTCACCACGGAGTCGACGAGCTTCAAAAGTTGGTAACCCTGCTAAAGAAAGTCTTTGTTGGTAATCTGGCCTTCTTCGTTTGAAGGATAGTCTGGTGGCCTTCTTTTGGATATTTTCGAGATGAGTTCTATCGCGTACTAATTCTGGGCACCAAACCGTTCCACAGTACTCCAGTAGGGGTCGGACATAAGTTTTATACAAACGAATAGAACCCGAAAATGATATTTTTGTTAAAGTCTTACTAAGAAGGTATAACTTACTATTCGCTTTTTTAGTAACGTTTGAAGTATGCTCCGACCAACTCAAATTTTCAGTAATTGTTACACCAAGGTCACTACATTATTCCACGGTATCCAGTAAATGCCCGTCTATCGAGTAAGACAAACGAGGGTTATTTTTTCCCAAATATAAAACCACACACTTATCTCTATTTAGAGGTAACATCCAATCCGAACACCACTTGAAGATCGAATCTGAGTCACTTTGTAAGTCTTGCCCATTGAAAAGTGGGTCAGCAAATATTTTTGTATCGTCTGCGTAGAAAACTTTCTTAGATTTGATATGAGATTCAAGATCACTGGCATACAACACAAATAGTAGTGGACCCAAAACAGATCCTTGTGGAACACCACTTACAACCGGTTTTTTAGATGACAGCGACTTGCCAACTCTAACACAAAACTCCCGATTTGTTAAAAAATCATTAATCCACTCAAGCAGTTGTCCGCGAATGCCAAAATGTTCTAGTTTATACATCAATTTTCTTCTTGGTACTCGATCAAATGCTTTTGCAAAGTCTAAATATATTAAAATCCACTGGTCGTTTTTTATCTAATGCTGCTGTCCATTCATTAACACACCACAGTAAATTAGTCATGATTGATCTACTTTTTACAAAGCCATGTTGTTGTAGAGGAATAATATTTTCTCGAAGTAAAAATTCTGAAAGACATTCTGTGATTATTGATTCCATAACTTTACAAATAACAGGTCTAAGGCTTATTGGTCTGTAATTGTTGGGATCTAACTTATTTCCTTTTTTAAATATTAGCAAAGAATCTAACCAAATTTTTGGGAAATAAGGTATTTACAACTTTGAACAATAATATTCAAAAAATTACCAAAGAAAATTACTTACACGTTATTACAGCAAGACACCTTATTTTTATGTAATACGAAAATTCACAAAGCATCACTTATACACTATTTGTAGTACACCGTACATCTTTGTAGTAGGTAGAATGTCAAAATTTTTAACAGCTATTATAAAACGATTTACAAACAATAATGACACCTTTATAAAGAACTCACAGGATTTTTTAAATAAATAATCATAAATTGAATTCAATCCAAATAATTATTCAATCCAAATAATTAGGCGAGCGGTAACCCCTCAAAGGATGATTAGAAACAGACCGACTAATTTTTTTTACATTTCTAATGCACCAAGCCTTTCTTATTCCATTCTATTTATTTTTCTAAGTTAAAATGTATATATTTTTTAAAATTTTCCAAGTGGGCCGACAATTTGTTACCTACTAACAAATAGCTTATACAAAAAAGCAATTTCACCGAATTGCTTCGGAAGCTATTTTTTTGGTGTATCTCCTCAAAATAAACATTTTTTCTCTCTTGGTAATTTTTCGAAAAATGCTTCCTTTTCGAATTATTTGCAATTTATTGTTGAAAAAATGCTTCAATTAGTGATTTTTTGGGATTTTTTTTTCTAAAAACTACATACTAGTTGAATTGCAGTTCTACAAAAATTCTTTAAACCTTCAAGTACAAGTAAGAATATTTTGACAATGATCAATGGTTCAATGGTCATAGACTTAAATATTTCCATTGCCTCTACCGTTGCCGTGTACCTTAAGAATGTGTTCAACGGTAGCAGTGATTCAGGCGCGCGACGCGTAAATCTTTGTTTAAATTTAAAACCATGTTTTTGGCAAGACAGAAACCACTTATCTTTGTCAAAATATTCTTACTTGTACCTTGTACTAGAAGGTTTAAAGCTTTTCGTAGAATTCTAGACTAGATTCTAGCTAGAGTCTAGGGGTCACAGTTGTTTAAATAATCGCTCTCCGGGACAAACAAATTAAATAACTTACAAACTATTTGTTTGATCTCAGTGACGCACCCAGGGCATATAAAAAATATATAAACAATAGTAGGAAAATGTAACTTGCCTTGTCACAAATAATAGAAAAAAATTTCGGTGCCCAATCCAACACCCCCATCCCTCGAGGAAAATTATAGGTAACACCACTGGTTGATCTAGCTGAGATTTAGCACACTTCAATAACTCATTAATGGCCATAATTTCAAATACATAGTTATATTAGGTTTTAATACTCAAAAAACGAACTTATTAACATTTAAGTATAAGTTACTGCAAAAATCAGGGTTTTTTGCAATCATCTCGGTCAATTGTTTTTTTTTTATTTCAATTTAGAAACTCTCTAATTATTAAAGAACTTCTTTTCAAGATCTACAACTTTTCTTTAAATTTTTTTTCTCTAAAATATACAGGGTGTTTGGTAAAGAATGGGCCATAGCTTAACCTTAGATTTCTGAGCATAAAATAGGTCGATTTAAGCCAACTTACCTTAGTACGAAAGTTGATAATAACCGAAATACAGGGTGTCAAAGTTTAACTTTTATTTTATTTATTCTTGAATATTTCCTGAGAGGCATGGGAAAACAACACGGAATTTGGTAAGCGGAGGTTTTTTGGATGAGAAATCTAAATTCGCCACCAAAAATGATGTACTACCCAGAGGGCACCACATACAACTTTCAGCGCTCATTTAATACGTTCAATTTTGTATCTCCCACTCTACATACTTTTTGAATAAAAATTTTTATTCTATTAATATTTTTACTTAAAAAAGGTATACTACATTCATCTCGCTAAACTCAACTGTTTTCGAGATAAACGCAATTTAAATCTGCGATACAACATACTTTTTTGCATAATATCGTTGTAGTTAGGCCCGTAATATAAACTTGAAACCGTAGTAATTGTGCCAGTTCTCATATTTATTTCATTGCATCGCAAATTCCGTTTGAAAAAATTTAAGTTATTTTTCGGGTGTAACTACAATGATATGCAAAAAATTACGTTGCCTCGCAGATTTAAAATGCGATTATCTCGAAAATTGTTGAGTTTAGTGGGATGAATGTAGTATACCTTTTTTAAGTAAAAAAAAGTTTTGATTCAAAAAGTATGTAGAGTGAATAATAAAAAAAATTGAACATATTAAATGAGCGCTGAAAGGCGTATGTGGCACCCTCTGGGTAATACCGGGTGTCCACTTACATTTTCCCCCATTTTAACTGCCTATAACTTCTAAACGGTTCAAGATAGAAATATGCAGTTTTCGCTGAAATGTTTTATTTTAGTAAAAGTTTTGTCTGAATTGATTCCATTTTTATATCGCTTTCAAATACGAAAAAAAAAAATGGCGGATTTTTGAAAAAAAACGTTGTTGACTTTTTTTAATAGAACACCCAGTATATTTTTTTGTAAATTGAAAGAAAGGTCATTCGCCTATCCAGCGATATAAAGTTTTTCAAAATCGGTTGTCAAATCACTGAGTAATTAATTTTTAAAATGAGAGGTGCAGCGTGGATATCACATACCTAAATAACATTATGGTAGGGGAGCAAAGTATGCTAAATGTGCAGTCACTCGAGCGCTTTGGTGACCTATTGGGTTGTAAAGAGTAGGTCCTAAAACCAAAAAAAAGTTAAGTAAAGTTTTCCATTTTAGTGGGCGCTTGCCATTTTTTAATTTAATTTTCCATTTCCAACAATCGTTTTTTCCGATTATAGCGACATCTATCAATAATTCTAAAAAATGTTTCGAATAAAAGTTACTTATTTTTACGTAAGGAATCCAAATCTGCAATAAAAAATGAGGGTTCCTATTTAAGATTTTAAAGTAACTCCCCACCCCACATCCATGGGGGGTCGTATTTGGTGTCTTTCGACAGATTTTTCAAAAATATTGAATAAGTGTATTTTACAGTTTTTCGATCTGATGTTCATTTCGCGAAATATCGCGGGATTCGTATTTAAAATATTAAATTTACCCCCACCCCTCTCCGTGAGAAGTCGTGTTTAGTATCATTCGATAGATTTTTAAAAAATATTGAGCATATATTTTTTAGTTTTTCGATCTGTCATTCATTTCGCAAAATATTTGCTTTTTTCTTGTGAAACTTTGGGACTCACCCATTTCCTTACGCCCGGCTCAAATCGTCAGATTTTTGAAATATACACTCTTTTGCATGTACTTAACCTACCTTATCTTAATCTGACAATTTCGAGTTTTTTTAAGGGTAGATTTGTTTTTTCGGGCCCCCCTTAACGAACTCCCCTGTGTTAAGAGCCAATATATAGTAGAGGTACATCTGCAGGGTACCAGGTTTCTCACCATATGCTAATCTGACGCGCTCGAGTGACTGCAAAAATCCCCGCTTGAGCTCCCCTACCATTATAAGCAAATTGATATTATGTTATGTGATTTCCACATTGCATCTCTCATTTTAAAAATTAATTGCTCAGCCATTTGATAACCGATTTTAAAAATTTTTATATCGCTGGATAGGTAAATGACCGTTTTTTAAGTTACAAAAAAATATACTGGGTGTTTTAATAAAAAAAGTCAACAACGTTTTTTTTTTAATTCCGCCATTTTGTATTTAAAAGCGATATAAAAAATGATCATTTAGCTAAAAACTTGAAAAAAATGTTCATTTACCTATTCAGCGATATAAATTCTTTTAAAATCGGTTGTCAAATGACTGAGCAATTCATTTTTAAAATGAGAGATGCAATGTGGAAATCACATAATTAATATTATGTTATGTGATATCCATGTTGCACCTCTCAATTTAAAAATTAATTACTCAGTGATTTGACAACCGATTTTGAAAAACTTTATTTCGCTGGATAGGTGAATGACCTTTCTATCAATTTACAAAAAAATATACTGGGTATTCCATTAAAAAAAAGTCAACAACGTTTTTTTCAAAAATCCTCCATTTTGTTTTACGTATTTGAAAGCGATATAAAAATTCTATCAATTCAGACAAAACTTTTACTAAAATAAAACATTTCAGCGAAAACCGCATATTTCTATCTTGAGCCGTTTAGAAGTTATAGGCAGTTAAAATGGGGGAAAATATAAGTGGACACCCGGTACATCATTTTTGGTGGCGAATTTAGATTTTTCGTCCCAAAAAACCCCCGCTTACCAAATTTCGTGTTATAGTCCCATGCCTGTTAGGAAATATTCAAGAATAAATAAAATAAAAGTGAATCTTTGACACCCTGTATTTCGGTTATTATCAACTTTCGTACTAAGGTAAGTTAGCTTAAATCGACCCATTTTAACCTAAGGAATCTGAGGTTAAGCTATGGCCCATTCTTTACCAAACACCCTGTATATGTAAGAAACGCTTTACGTGCAAAACATTATTTTATCAGTTTTTATAATTGTTTAAAAAAAAATAAAGCAAAGTTTAAATCAGTTGAACGTCTGCAAAGATTTGTCATCAGCTATCTCGCATATACCCTTTAGAGAACCTTTCAAAGGCTGTATAAGATTTTTACGTGAAATCAACAGTGGTGTCATGGTGCCGGAACGCACCGGAACGCCGTACCGGCACTGGTTAAGAAAAGAAAAAAAATAAATAGACAATTTAGGTTTTGTAAACAAAAATTAGCAGTACGTTCCGGCACTGCTAATATTGCCATGACACCACTGGATATCAATGATTTTTTTCACAGATATACTGGGGTGTAATGTTCTCAAAAAGTTTACTCAAATTATTGTCAATGAATACCTACCTCTAACGTTCACAATCATCTATCTCTATGCAATTTTTTCAATCACGAACAGCATTGAAATCGCCAAGATGGTACATATCAAAGTCGAGAACGCCAGCGTACCGTACTTTCCCATCCTGCAACTAAGTCTAGTCTAGCAGGAGAACCTCTTGTTTTACTCTTTTCTCTGTTGCTGTTGCATTGTTCGTGTTCGACTTCAGTCAGCGCTGAACCTCGTGTGTAAGTGTGTTGTGTGTCCGCGAATCGCTTGAAATGTTTGCGTTCGCTCTCGCTACCAGTCTTGAAGACAATAAAAGACGATTAAAAATTTGGTATTTGTCTCGCTGAAAACAAAAGACGACAAAAACCTGCTGTGCGTACCGCTCAAAGAAAAACGCGGATAAAAATCTTGAGAGTGACAGTTCATGGACAGTGGTAAAAATTGTGATAATTGTTTCATGCTGCATTTTTATCATGGATGTTGTTTAGTGCTGCTGCATGTAAGTTTTATGACAGTTCTTTTTCAAGGTTGTCACTTCGAAAAACTGAAGCATACATCACGTTTCAATAACTATTGATACAAAAACATGTCATTTAGATTAGTTTAACACGTTATCTACGTTACAGATAATTATTATATACTTCGGCAATAATTATATTCCCGAAAACTTTAGTATAGTCGTACCAGCTATCTAAGAGACTCAATAATATTCAGCTCAGCGGGTTGCTATTGTTAGAGGTGTGGATTTCCATAAACAAAGGATCTACCTTTTTCATGAAATGAGCCCTTGTTTATGTAACTTCACACCTCGAACAATAACACCCCGCTGAGCTTAATTTTAATGAGTTCTTATATAGCTGGTACTACTATAGCCTGATCACTTTAACTTCCCCACTCACATAGTTCTTTACACTTTTATTGATAGTGTTACAGTAGACCAATTATTCAATCTGCTAAAATACGATTTATTTAAAACAATTATTTTATTCTCACTCAAAATAAGAGTCGCACATTATTCCACGAGAAAAATAAAATTCCTGTAGCTGGATTTATACCTATTTAAAATTCCCCAAATATTGGTTACATTACATCACAAAACGTTTAACTTTTTCAACATTTAAAGTTTTTTTACCCAAAATATTTTGGTGGCTCAGGCATGCACATTATTGGCTTTTATTAACACTGATGATGGATTTTTTTAATCCGAAAACGTTCTATGATGTAATGTAACCCTTATTTCGGGAACTTTAAAACCTTTTACAAGGGATCTAGTAATTTCCGTACATTATATGTATACTTGATGCATACGTGTACGTGTATACTTGAGCCTTTAATGTACGTGTATGGATTTAAGGGAACGTTGCGAAGCAGATTGTCCTGAACATTGCAAGTGCTTTAAATGTACTTATGCACGAGTGGCATACACTATTTTTTATAAAACCTGCATTAAAACTTTTAAATTTGGTTTTAAGTTTTGCAGAAATTAAGTTTAACTCCGTCTCGGCAGGTTAATTTACAATTTCTTCTTCTTCTTCAGGTGCCATCTCCGCTACGAAGTTTGGCAATCATCATAGCTATTTTAATTTTTGAGGCAGTAGCTCTAAATAGTTGTTTTGAGCTGCATCCAAACCATTCTCTCAGGTTCTTCAGCCATGAACTTCGTCTTCTTTCGATGCTTCATCTGCCATCTACCTTTCCTTGCATTGTGTGTCGCAGGATGCCATACTTCTCGCCCCGCATCACATGTCCGAGATACTGTAGTTTTCTTTCTTTAATTGTAAGTTCAACTTCCTTCTCTTTACCTATTCTTCTCAGTACTTAGTTGTTCGTAACTCTATCTACCCAGGAAACCCTCATAATTCTTCTATAGGTCCACATTTCAAAGGCGTTAAGTCGTCTCATTGTCTCTACATTTATCGTCCATGGTTCCACTCCATAGTATAGTACACTGTATACGTAACATTTAGTTAGGCGTACTATAAGAGCATATGTTAAATCTTTGCTACATAGGACCTTTTTCATTTTCATAAAATTAGAACGTGCTTTTTCGATTCTGACTTTGATTTCTGCAGTGTAGTCATTACTTTCTGTTATAAGTGTTCCTAGGTAAGTGTACTTTTTTACTCTTTCGATCTGCTGTCCCTCTACTATCAAGATTTCGTTATTATTATGGTTGTTTTTACTAATTTTCATAAACTTCGTCTTGTTGATATTGAGAGAGAGAGAGAGAGAGAGAGAGAGAGAGAGAGAGAGAGAGAGAGAGAGAGAGAGAGAGAGAGAGAGAGAGAGAGAGAGAGAGAGAGAGAGAGAGAGAGAGAGTCCGTACTCCTTACTACACCTTAGATACTATTTTACTCATCAGTCTTTGCAGGTCATGTAAACTATCGGCTATTATTACTGTATCATCTGCAAATCTGATGTTGTTAACTAAGACTCCATTTACTCTTATGCCGACTGTTTCATCTTCCAGAGTTTCTCGCATTACCTCTTCAGAATAAGCGTTAAATAATAGAGGTGATAGTATGCACCCTTGCCTGACTCCTCTCTTTATTTCCATTTCTTCAGATGCTTCTTTTTCAATTCTTGCTATTGCTCGCTGATTGTATAGAGGTGTGTTATTAGTCTTAAATCTCTTTCATCTAGGTTTTTAGTTTTCAGAATTTCCGAGTCGATCATGTTTTACTTTATCAAACGCTTTATTGTAGTCTATAAAACAGACGTATTGGTATCCATACCATTGCGGAACCCATATTGAGTGTCACTTATATCCAGCTCCAGTGTAGAGTGTATTCTGGCGTGGATAATTTTCAGCAGAATTTTCAAGGTATGTGACATTAAGCTTATGGTTCGATAGTCACTGCATTCTTTGGCATTCACTTTCTTTGGCAAACACACAAATGCTGATGTCAACATTTCTCTAGGGATGATTCTCGTAGTATAGATAGCGTTGAACAGTTCTACTATTATGTCCAGGTTTTTCTTGTTGACCAACTTTATTAGCTCGCTAGGTAATTCATCTGGACCAGCAGATTTATTGGTTTTCATAGAGTCTATTGCCTGACTAACCTCTGATTTGGCTATCTCTGGGTCCACATCTCCGGTTTGGCTATCTACGGATGTACTAGCTTCTCTCTGGTCATGAAATAGTTCCTCGATGTACTCTTTCCATAGTCGTAGTTTTCGTTCGGTCTCCATTATAATATTTCCATTTTTGTCGAGCAATTTCTACTTACAATTTCTATTTACAATTTCTGCAGAAGCGTTTTCAATGTTTGCACTTATCATCATCATTATCTTTGGCTCGGCAGTCCTTGGCGGATCCTGGTCTTCTCTAAGATTCGTCAGCGTTATGTTCGGTGTCTGACGGCCTGTTGTCATCTTCTGTTTTTTATTATCCCTAGGTCGGTCTCCATCTAACCACCTAATTCGTGGTCGGCTTCAGCTTCTTCTTGCAGGTGTTCCTGTGGTTAGTTTTTAGCAATCTTGTTGTCTGGCATTCGTATTTTGTGTCCAGCACATTTAAGTCGTCGTGTTTTAATGAATCTTACGACGTCCGGTTCATTAAAAAGTTGGTATAATTCGAAGTTTGCCCTTGGCCGTTTATAGCTCCAAATATTTTCTGCCACATGTGGCTTTATCTTCGAATCCTGAAGATATCTTATACCGACCACGTTATTAATCAGGGTGTTTTGTTGAGAATGCAAAAAGAAAAAGATCTGTTGACCACAGAGCAGAAGTAATCAGCAGATTAGCACAGACAAGAACATGTATAGTCCGTCCGCTATAACTTTTCCCATGCGGTACGATTCATTTTCAATCAAATTATGTCAAAACATAAATTGAAACGAACGTCGATGTGTACATATATACATTTTGTATACTGTATACTATATACTACACACATCGGATACTTTCTGTTTTGACTTAATTTGATTGAAAATGAATCTTACCGCATGGGAAAACTTATAGCGGACGGACTATATCAAACAAATAAACGGGGTATTGTGGGATAGACAGATTACCAGAAATACAAAGAAGAGAATATATAACGACTTGGTACCTAGTATAATGACCTATGGAGCAGAGAATTGGGTAATAAATAAACGAAACAGTTCCAAAATTACAGCAACTGAAATGAAGTTCATGAGAAGAAGCTGCAGAGTAACACGAACAGATCGCATTAGAAATTGGAAGTTAAAACGAAGAATGTCACTAGAACAAGACAATCTCAGCTACATCGAAGAAAAACATTTAATTTGGTATGGACATGGGAGAAGAGCGTCGTACACGGTGGATATCCAAGATTTCGGATTGGAGCCCAATAGGAAAGAGAAGAAGAGGTAGACCCCGAAGATCATGGAAGGATGAAGTGGACGAAGCCATGGAAAGACGAGACCTTAGAGACGAAGAATGGTAGAACAGAAACGACTGGAGAAGTTGGTTGAAAGAAGGAAGGCGGCGACAGCTGTAAAAATCCTTAAATAGATAGATAGATATTTGCTGTAGGATTGTTAGTAACCAACATATACATACTTGGTTTTAACTTTGTCGATGAATAATTCTAGTAAATATTGCCTAACATCTCGTTTGCCACGTCCTATTATGTCAATGTTATCAGCGTTTTCTAAGATTTGTATCTATCTATTACAAATAGTACCGCCGCCATCTAAAATCCATGTGTCTCGGACTGCTTTTTCCAAGAAAATATTTAATAGGAAGCAAGCTAGACCATCCCCTTTTCCAATTACCAATTACGGAGTCCATCCGTTACCTCAAAAGTTATAGAATTCTCTCCCTGTACTCTAACACTGGCTTTTAAGTTAAATATTGTCCTCTTCGGATAAGTTTTTCTGGTTAACCAAACTCACGCATTGATTGGTATAGTATGTAGGTACTGTTCTCTTGACACTGTCGTATGCGTTGTTGAAATCAACGAAAAAGTGATGGGTTTCAATGTTAACTTCTAATATTTTCTCGAGGATCTGTCTTATTGAATGAATCTGGTAATTGCTGATTTTTCTGGAGTCAAGGTTGATCATTTTATTTGATATACTGAACTGTCAAATTATTTACAAGTAAACATACAAATCATTATGGCAACATAAATAAAAGTCAAGTCCTACTTTAAAAGTAAATTACAATTAATTATATAAAGTATATTAATTGATATTATCTATCAATTTTTATACGCACTACTAGTTTCATAGAGATCGAACTACACACGCTACTAATACATTCATAATTACTGTTTTCTCTTTTAATTAGTTTTGTGGTTATATGGATTATTACAACAATTAGATAATACGAAGATTGAGAATTACAGTATATCTCCGAATGTAATCAACATCCTTAGCAAACTTTTCTTTCAATAATGTATTTTTTACAAATTGTTGACATTATTTATTAAAAAAAATAGATAGCCTTTGGCTCACGGAAATTTTAAAAGATGTTCAGCAGGTTGCTTTTTTCAAAAGTGTATTGTAGGCACCCAAGACATTTCTTTTTTTGGGCCCCCTTTCCTTCCAGACTTGGTAAATCAATGCAGACCCTGACAAGCATCCGTGAAATTTTAAATTTCTTAAAACATGAGTCGTTCCTTGGATAATAACCTGGTGTAATATATACTGTTTTGTTCCTACCTGAATTTGTTAAACATATTGGTATAACCAAAAGCCGTATGGAAATAGAAGGAGCTATATCTGCTGTATATAGATACGTGCAGCGCAATACAAGGTTGAAGTATAATACAAAAGGATGTCAAATGTGCATGATTGTTTCTTTTCTGTAATTATTTATTATAGCATTAAACGGATTTTTTATGAACGATGCATGTATTTCGAATATTATGCTTCAGTAATAAAAAAGGTGATGCTACCGGCCTCACAAACGTCTGCTTTCTCACATTTATAAACTTCTTCTTCTTCTTCCTTCTTGTATGTAGGCTTTAAAGCCAGTTTCTTCTTCAATATTAGCCTCCTAAATGGTTTAAATTATCGCAAAATCTTTTCCTTGATCTGCCAATACTTCTTCGTCTATTTGGTGATTTATCTCGTGCTATTCGTACTATCCTATCATCTGCCATTCTACTAATGTGTTCGTTCCACTCCTGTTTCCGTTTTGTCACCCATCCATTTATGTCTTCTACATTGCATGATCTTCTTATGTTTTCGCTTCTCTCCCTATTCAACAGACTTTTCCCTGATATTCGTCGAAGTATTTTCATTTCTGTTGTTTCTAGTACTCGTCTCGTTTTAGATGTGTCAAGTCTTGTCTCCGCCGTGTATGCCAATATAGGTCTAAGTGCTGCTTTATAGATTCTTGCTTTTGTGTCTTATCATAGGTGTTTATTCTTCCAGATTGTGTCATTAAGAGATCCCGCCGCTTTACTTGCTTTTAAGCTTTGTTTTCGTACTTCCTCTTCAACATCACCTCAACTGGTTATTTCTATTCCCAGATATCTAAACGTTGCTTCCTGTTTTATTATTTTCCCATCAATTTCGATTTTACATCGTAGTGGGTATTTAGATGTTGTCATACATTTAGTTTTTTCGGCTGATATTATCATATTGTATTTCTTGGCTGACATTTATAAACTATTTACAAAAATAATTACGAAACGATTAGAAAATAAATTGGAATTTTATCAGTCCATAGAACAGGCGGATTTTAGTAAAGGCTACGAACAAATCATCACATATTGGTAATAAAATTTTTTATAGAAAAATGTACTGAGTAATATAAACCACTAGGTTTAATATTTGTGGACTACGAAAAGGCCTTTGGCACCATCAATCAACAGAAAATGTTGGAAGCCGTGACAGAATGCCGAATTGACTACCGGTATATAAAAATATAATTTAACACATATACCAAAACGCAACAGCTAGTGATAGAGTGGGCGATGGTCAAACATAGAAATTCCCGATACAACGTGGAGTACGTCAGGGGAACACCATATCATCGAAACTGTTCACTACGCTTTTGGAATATATATGTGAAAGAGCAAAACTGCCTGACAAGGGCATAAACATAAACGGAGAAAAGCTTAGCCACCTGAGGTTTGCAGATGATATTGTGCTAATAGATGATAGGATAGATAAGGCCAAGGAACTTTTAAATCAGCTCTACCTTTCCTCGCTAGAAGGGGGATTGAAAAAAAAAATCTAAAACCCGAATGATGACAAATATTTTAGTAAGCGAAGAGATATGCGTAGGAACCAGATCCATAGACCAGGTAATGGCATATAAATACCTAGGTCATGAGATTCGCATAGGAAAAGATAACCAAACCGTTGAGTTTCTCCGTCGTATAAGACTGACTTGAGCAGCCTTCGGCAAGCTGACTCGTATTTTCAAATCGTCTGACATACTTACCAATATGTCTTAAAAGAAAAACCTTTAATCAGTGTGTTTTGCCAGTGTTGACTTACGGTGCGGAAACGTTGACCATGACAAGGAGAACAGTGCAAAAGATCCGTGTGTCTCAAAGGGCGATGGAGCGTGCTATGTTGGGCGTTTCATTACGAGACAAGATCGAAAACCAGCTACGACAAAGATGAGGAGTGGTTGAAGCAGTAGAGAGAATCATAGGCCTCCCCTAATTTCTTCCAGTTTCGTCGATCTTGGGCTTTCTGTAACCAATTCCCAGCAATCCTTTTGACGTCGTCTGTCCATCGTGTAGGTGGTCTACCTCTGCTGCTTCTGTCTTCTCTTAGTCTCCACACTGTAATTTTTTGGGTCCACCTCCCGTCCTTCATGCTGGCTACATGGCCCGCCCAATTCCACTTCAGCCATGCTACTCGCTCTATGACATCTGTGACGCCTGTCCTTCTGATTTCTTCGTTTCTGACCCTATCTCTGAGAGTCAGTCCAAGTAGTGACCGTTCCATTCTTCTTTGGGCCACTCTAAGTTTCGTTGCTGTGGCCTGGGTTAACGATAATGTTTCGGCGCCGTAAGTCATGACTGGAAGCACACATTGGTTGAACGTCTTCCTTTTCAAATAATTTGGCAAGTTGCTCTTGAAGATGTCTGATAGAGCTCCATATGCGGCCCATGCTAAGGTGATCCTTCTCTGTAATTCAGCAGTTTGATTGTCCCTGGCAATTTGGATTTCATGCCCTAAGTATTTATATTTATGGACCAATGCTATTTCGTTGACGTCGAGTTTTGGATTTTCGCTTGGTACCAGGTTTGTCATGTATTGTGTCTTTCCAAAATTTATGTTTAAACCAACTTTTTTACAGGCGGCATCTAACTCAGTAAGCATAGTTCTAATCTCTTTTAAGTTGTCTGTTATAAGAACTATGTCGTCTGCGAATCGTAGGTGGGAGACACCTTTCACCGTCGACATTTATTCCTTTGGCGTCCCACTCCAATTGTTTGAAACCAAGTTCAAGTACTGCCGTAAAGAGTTTGGGAGATAACGTGTCTCCCTGTCTAATTCCTCTTTTGATTTTATAGATTTGGTATCTTTGTGTAGTCGGACGGTCATGGTTGCATTATTGTATATGATCGCTATCAGTTTGGAGTACCGATAATCTATACGACTTTCCTCCAATGCTCTCATAATGCTGTTAATTTCTATCGTATCAAATGCTTTGCAAAAGTCTACGAAAGCCAGGATCAATGGTCGGTTGTATTCGATAGATTTTTCTATAATTCCTTTTATGCAGTGTAGGTGGTCGCAAGTGCCAAAGTTTTTCCTAAAACCCGCCTGTTGTCTAGGTTGGTAAAAATCCAATTTTGTTTCCAGTCAATTTGTTATTATTCTTGTGAATAACTTGTAGAGGTGGTCTAATAGGCTTATGGGCCGGTAATTATCGAGGTCTGTTGGATCGCCCTTTTTGTGTAATAAGATGGTAAGTGCACTGTGCCATCTTGTAGGTGTTTCACTTTGGTGCAGACATAAGTTGAACAATTCCTTTATGTTGTTTAAAAGTCTGTCTCCTCCAATCTTTACGGCTTCTATAACGATATTGTCTTCTCCCGGAGCTTTATTTCTTTTCATTTTTCTCAATGCGTTCCTGATTTCGTCTGTTGATAGAATAGCAACAGACGAAAAACAGTTGATAGATGGCAAGCAGTCGTAGAGAGAATAGCAACACTGAAATGGAACTGAGCAGGTCACGTTGCTCTAGTGACAGATAACAGATGGACAAAGCAGATACTGGAATGGAGACCAAGAGATGATGCCTACCGGAGGAGAGGTCGTCCACCAACACGTTTGACTGAAACGTTGTCATAGGAATTGGATGCAAGAGGCACACGTTCGAAACAGATGGAAAATTATGAGGGAGATCTATGTCCAGCAGTGGACAAGCGAAAATTGAGTGATGATTCTTCAGTAAAAGAAATTAATGAGATTTAGTGCTGCAAGACAGAAACGTGTCTAATAAGCCTAAAATAATACAGATTTGATTTTAAAAGTATTTAAGCCCGTTAGTAATAAAATATACATTAGTGTTATATTTTATCTTTTCAAAATCACAAAAACAAACAAATGTTTATATTTTATCATATCTATAGTTCATAGTTTTTAAATTTATGAAGAATTAACAACTTCCTTTTGAAAGTAATAATAAGAATATTATTAGATACCAGTACTAGGTACACATCGTTTTTTTTTTAATGGAATAATCCTTCCTCTCTCTCTTGCACACTCTAATATGTATATTAAGTATATATCCCTCAGTCTATACTGTTCTTGTATAAATCAGAGGATATACGATTAATTCCCGATTATTAATTAATAAGAAATGAACACATTATTCTTTATTATTAATAAGGGAACCTTCCACCTGCTGTTTGATAAAAGTTTATTACTTATTTTATGAAGAAGCCATCCACCACTTTTGTAAATATATCCAACCTTCGTCTTTCTCGCTCCAAACCAATCATATATATCGCATAGTCATATTTGTTACACTCTTTTACCTTGTTTTTTAATTGATAATATATTTTTCCTAACAACTTCTTGCCGATTAATATTAAAACACAATTTGTATTTTTATAAAATATTGCTTTCAAGCAGTTTCATAATTTGTCGTTCAAACTTTTGCGTTACAAACCTTTCTTGCGTACTTACTATAGCCCTTTATTTTCTACGATCTTGAGCTTCCATTTCCCATTATTGTATCCCAATCCTAAATAAATCGGCTTCAACATCATCCTTCCATCTTTTTCTGGGACGGCCTACTGATCTTCTACCGTCTGCGCTCTCAAAAAATACTGTCTTTAACTCTCAGTCTTCCTCTGATCTTACCACATGACCTGCCTGTCTTATCCGGTTAGCTTTTATATGTTTGTCTGACGACGTTTTCAGTACCATACAGGAGTCCAATTCAGCATTACGGCTTTTTCCACTTCTTCACTTCCGCGTTCCGCCTTTCCACCTTCTCTCCGCCTTCTCTCCGCCTTCTCCACATTTTATTTTTTCTTTTGGCGTTTTCTTTTATTGATTCATCAGTCTGGCTTTGCGAGCTGTATACAAGGTTTTGTAGTAGAAGTTTTCCAGTATCTTTGTTATGTTATATTTGTCCTTTTGTTCCTTATTATTTGTATCCCAATTTTGATAATTTTATGAACATTCATTGTAGTCGAAGCAGTAAAGCACTGAACTTCCGAAAAAAAAAACGACAAGACGGATCTTAATAATTCCTTTTACATTCGATTCGTGAATGCGCTAGGAAACGTTGTGATCCCGAGCCGTAATATAATATTGAAAAACTGCATACAAAAAAAGCATTCTTAAAGTGCATCTCAAACAGACAATAAAAAAAGAATGTGTGTGTAATTTGTACGCACGTAAGAAATTATTCTTCTATTATATAATTTCGACGAAGTAAATATACTTAACAGGTTATTTGTATTTTATTTAAATATTAAACTAACTTTCTTATCTACCACTTTCAAAAATTTTTTATTAAAACAACCAAAAATTAAAAAAAAATTAATCGTCCAGGATTGAAACCCGCAACCTTCCAATCATTGGCCCAACGCTCTACCAACTACGTCACCGAGCTTCTTTAAGTGACACGTAAGTTTCGGATATAATTACACAACACGGTGACAAATAGACATATAAAAATGTTATACCTACATACATAATATTTTATTATCATGAAGAGAAGTATCCATTATATTGAATATTATATATCAGAAGTATATTTTATTATCTTACTACAGAGAAAGACAAATCCAAAAATTATAATAAATAATACATTTACTAAATAACTAATATATTTTTTTAATGACTTATTTGCGCTGATACAGATACATACATACCTATCTTGAAAGATTAGCAACAAACTATTACTGTCTGTGTGCGCATGCGCGCAGATTTATGAAATTTTACTCTCAATCGCGCCTAAAGAAGAATAACTTCAAAAATTTAGATCTCGTCAATTATCGGCGGTAATGAGTTCAATTTTGTTACTCTGGGGTTTTTGGGGTCGCTGAAAACGAATATGACGTCGTAAGTGATCTCCGGAGTACCTGGTGCCATGCCAAGGGTACCTACTGTTTACCTCGTCATTAAAATTCATTAAAAAAATTAGTCAAAATCATTATTCGGGGCGTTTTTAGGGTCACTAACGAGGAATATCACATCGGAAGTGATCTACGGAGTACCTGGTGCCCAGGTTACCTACTGTTTACCTCGTTTTGTGGAGTTTTCGGCAAAAAATTTATTAAAAACCTAGTCAAAATTCATTACTTGGGGGGTTTTTGGAGTCGCTAACGACGAATATGATATCGAAAGTGATCTCAGGAATACCTGGTGCTCAGGGTACCTACTGTTTACCTCGTCTTCGGGAGTTTTCGGCAAATTCATTAAAAAATTAGTCAAAAATCATTACTCACGGGGTTTTTGGGATCGCTGCGCTGACGACGAATATGACATCAGAAGTGATCTCCGGAGTACCTGGTGCCCAAGGTACCTACTGAGTACCTTGAGTAATGATTTTTGACTAATTTTTTAACGAATTTGCCGAAAACTCCAGAAGAAGAGGTACTCTGGGCACTAGATATTCCGGAGATCACTTCCGATGTCATATTCGTCGTTAGGGACCTCAAAACCACCCAAGTAATGATTTTTGACTAATTTTTTAATATTTTTTTTGTCGAAAACTGCACAAGACGGGGTAAACAGTAGGTACTCTGGGCACCAGGTACTCCGTAGATCACTTCCGATGTCATATTCGTCGTTAGTGACCGTAAAAACCCCCCGAGTAATGATTTTTGACTAATTTTTTAATGAATTTTAATGACGAGGTAAACAGTAGGTACCCTGGGCACCAGGTACGCCGGAGATCACTTACGACGTCATATTCGTTTTCAGCGACCCCAAATACCCCAGAGTAACAAAATTGAACTTATTTCCGGCGATAATTGACGAGTTCTGAATTTTTTTTATTGCCTGTTTGAGATGCACTTTAAGAATGCATTTTTTGTATGCAGTTTTTCAATATTTTATCATGGCTCGGGGTCACAAAGTTTCCTGGCGCATTCACGAATCGAATGCAAAAAGAATTATTAAGATCCGTCTTGTCGTTTTTTTTTTTGGAGGTAAGACCGATTTTAGTGTTTTATTGCTTCGCCTATTGTTGCTTTTATTAAACGCTTTTATTTATAGTCGGAGAGATAGAAGCGGATTTTGTGCGTGATAAGTAATATGGAAAAACTATACGGAGATATGTTGAATTAGTTGTGTACATGCTGGGAAGCCACGAAAGCGCTGGGAAGACACAGTAAACAGCGACGCACAAGCCCTTTTAGGAGTCCGTGTATGGAGAAGAGCAGCCACAGACAGGCAAGGGTGGAGGCAAAAAATAAAGGAGGCCAAGGGTCAATTTGGGCTGTAGTGCCGTAGAAGAACAAGAAGAAGTTGTGTACATGACTTTCACCAACGGCCGGAAACCAGAGTTGGGGCCGAGGGTAGTTATAAGGGGTCAAAGTCGCGGATTTTATTATTTTTTTTATGACGCTCATGATCGAGATAGTGCACCAAAATTTGGGAATAAGTAGGTCATGACGTAACTAAGTAAAATCTCTAGGGGCGGAACGGTGCGTGGCCGACAAAGGGGTGGGGGTAGGGGTAAATATAAAAATTATAAAGGGTTTTTTGCGACGTTCGTGATTGAGATAGTGGACCAAAATTTGGGAATAAGTAGATCATGACATTACTAAGTAAAATTCCCAGAGCCGGAAACCAGAGTTGGGGATGAGGGTAGTTATAAGGAGTCAAATTCGCCGTTTTTATTATTTTTTTTTATGACGCTCATGATCGAGAGAGTGCACCAAAATTTGGGAATAAGTAGGTCATGACGTAACTAAGTAAAATCTCCAAGGGTAGCACGCTGCGTGGCCGACAAAGGGGTGCGGCAGGGGTGAATACAAAAAATATAAGGGGTTTTTTTGCGACGTTCGTGATTGAGAGAGTACATCAAAATTTGGGAATAAGTAGACCATGATATAACTAAGTAAAATCCTCAGAGCCGGAAACCAGAGTTGAGTATGAGGGTAGTTATAAGAAATCAAAATCGCCGTTTTTATTATTTTTTTTGTGACGCCCATGATCGAGATAGTGCACCAAAATTTGGGAATAAGTAGGTCATGAGGTAACTAAGTACAATCTTCAGGGGTGGAACGCTGCGTGGCCGGCAAAAGGGGTGGGGGTAGGTGTGAATATAAAAATATAAGGGGTTTTTTGCGACGTGCTAGATTGAGATAGTGCACCAAAATTTAGGAATAAGTAGACCATGACTTAGCTAATTAAAATCCCCAGAGCCGGAAACCAGAGTTGGGGATGAGGGTAGTTTTAAAGGGTCAAAGTCGCAGTGTGTATTATTTTTTTTGTGACCCGGCACAACATTTGTCCCCCACGCAGCGATCCGCCCCTGGAGATTTTACTTAGTAATGTCATGATCTACTTATTCCCAAATTTTGGTGCACTATCTCGATCACTAACGGCAAAAAAACCCCATATATTTTTATACTCACCCCCGCCTACCACCCCTTTGTACCCCAAGCAGCGTTCCGCCCCTGAAGATTTTACTTAGTTACGTCATAACCTACTTACTCCCAAATTTTGGTGCACTAGTTCCGTCATGAGCGCCACAAAAAAAAAATAATAAAAACCGCGAATTTTACCCCTTATAACTCCCCTTGTTCGCCACTCTGGTTTCCACCTCTGGGGATATTACTTAGTTATGTCATGGTCTACTTATTCCCAAATTTTGGTGCACTATCTCAATCACGAACGTCGCAAAAAAACCCCTTACATTTTTTTATATTCACCCCTGCCCCACCCCTTTGTCGGCCACGCAGCGTTCCACTCCTGGAGATTTTACTTAGTTACGTCATGACCTACTTATTCCCAAATTTTGGCGCGCTATCTCGATCATGAGCGTCACAAAAAAAATAATAAAAAACGGAACTTTGACCCCTTAAAACTACCTTCCTTCCCCATTCTGGTTTCCGGCTCTGGGGATTTTAATTATCTATGTCATGGTCTACTTATACCCAAATCTCAATCACGAACGTCGCAAAAATCCGCTTATATTTTTTTATTTTCACCCCTACCCTCACCCCTTTGTCGGCCACGCAGCGTTGAGCCCCTAGAGATTTTACTTAGGTACGTCATGACCTACTTATTCCCAAATTTTGGTGCACTATCTCGATCATGAGCGTCATAAAAAAAATAATAAATTCCGGGACTTTGACCCCTTATAACTACCCTCGGCCCCAACTCTGGTTTCCGGCCGTTGGTGAAAGTCATGTACACAACTAATTCAACATATCCCCGTATAGTTTTTCCATATTACTTATCACGCACAAAATCCGCTCCCAGCTCTTAGACTATTAGTTCAATAGTTTACGTCAAATCTTTAGACGTTAATTTGAGTGACTTTTCTCCTATGCAAATGAATGAAAATTTGCAGACATATGCAATCGCGGGGACAATACACGAATAATCAATAAAACAATTTTTTCTTGTGTTTATTAATTGTTTAAATAAAAAAAAACGATTTTAATGGAAAATCCTTAAATTCTCTTGTTTTTTACAATGTAAAAACTTGAAACTTTTACGGATTGTAGCTAATGATATGAACTATACATAATTTCACTTTTTACGTTAATTGTTTACGTTATGCTTCATAAAAAAACAATAAAGTTTCCAATTTTTTGCCGATTCCGACTACTTTTCATGTTAGTACATCATATGTTTTATACATATTTTAAGAAACATGGCGATATATTTTAATGTTTAAAAAGTGTAAGACTAAAAAGTAAAAAATAAAAAAATATGAAAAAATTTTTTTAAGAAACGCTTTTCTTTAGTTACCAGTGACTAAAATTAAAAATATTATAAAAAAAATCAACTAAAAAGCAAAAAATAAAAAAAATTAAAAAAATCTAACACATTCGTTAAAGAAAAGCGTGGGGCGAAAACCGTTTATTCGATGAAGACGCGCCACGCTTTTCGTTGACGAATGTGTTAGATTTTTTCAATTTTTTTTATTTTTTGCTTTTTAGTTGATTTTTTTTATAATATTTTTAATTTTAGTCACTCGTAGCTAAAAAAAGCGTTTCTTAAAAATTGTTTTTTCATATTTTTTTATACGTTTTAAGCCTCTGTAATTTTCTATGACTTTCTCTATTAAGTTCTCGTTTTATTTTTTTATGTCACATATTAGTTCTTTTCTAATTGAGTTATTAAGTCTTACGCATTCTTGCGTATGGCGTTTGTTTTCAGATGGTAATTTCCTTCTGTCCTTCATTAGTTGTTTAGTTTCGTTGCTTATTTTGTCCTCTTTAGTTCTTGTTGGATGTGGCAGATATGATTTGAACTTACCAGCTAAGACCTTTCCGAATTCTCAATTTGTTCTTACTTTGAATAGGCGTGTTAATATTTGTTTTTATAAATATTTTCTTCTTTCGTGTTATTATTCATTTTCGCCAAATTTAATTTACACCCTTAGTGGCGTAGTAATTTTTTGGAGCAGTTTATGTAGTAAAAATCATAATTGAACCTACAATCAAACATGACAACAATGACAAGGCAAAACTCGTGACATTTTTTTACAAGATTTCAGTAGCAAAACGCTGTCTCGATATCTTTTAAGGACAAATAAGTTTGAAATGGTTTCTTGAATGTGATTTACATATTTTTAAATAATATTTTAATGTCATTATTGTCAAAACTCATAAAATAAGTGGGTTTCAAATGTTGTCCTTTACACAGAGTTGTTCGTTAGAGGAACTTAAAATATATGCTGCTTAGTTCTAACATACCAGTGGTGTCATGGTGTGGGAACGCCGTTCCCGCACTGGTTAAGAAAAGAAAAAAAATAATAGAGAATTTAGGTTTTGTAAACAAAAATTAGCAGTGCGTTCCGGCACTGCGTTCCCACACTGCTAATTTTGCCAAGACACCACTGTAACATACATAAGGTAAAAAAGTATATTACTTTATAGTATTTTATACTTATACATTGTATGATTCATTAATTTGACAGTGTAAATAAATTGGTTTTTCAAGAGCGACTTCCCATGATTATGTTCGCCATATTATGAAACCTATACTGGTCAGTAGCAACTCGATTCTTTAACTACCAAACCGGTCCAAGTATTATGTAGTCAAGATGACAGTTTGCATCCTGCCCATATTCTTGCTTATATAGTCCTTGAATACTAAGAAAATGACATTCAAAAATTGCAAAACAATGTCGAAAACAATATTGTAAATATCAGAGATTAAATACTTAACCTAACAACTTTATCGATTTAATGATGTCTTTACCGTGCACAACACCGAACAACTAAACATATTGTACAGTATAAAATCAGAACTTTCATTAAATTTATCTGAGAATCAAAAAACAGTTTAAAAAGCATCAGAATCCAATAGACCCACGTTTGATCGACTTGAAGAAGGCATTTGACAGAGGAGGATAAAAACTCCACGAGGAAAAAGTTTTCCTGTGGTTGGCTGTATACCACGTATTACAAAAAACGATAAAATCCTTAATAAAAGGTATATTTGTTAAAATCCCTAAAAAATGCTACATCACAGAACAAAAATAGTTTTCGATCGGATGACCGATCATCATCAGTGTTTACGTGAATCTAACATGCTAACCACCAAAGTAAAAAATATGTGGGTAAAAACCATGTACAATTAATCCGTCATGGGCACATAGAAGAAAAATGTGAAATTAAACATGGATGTTTAAAATATCCAATGTTTCATGCTCTAGGTACCATTTAGCTCGAATCTGACTTGTTCACATTCTGACTGTATGGTGGCAAGTGCCACATCACTTGCCGAAAACAGCAGAAATGAGAATACTCAAAAGATTACAGGAAACAAATTAAGAAGCCGAATAAGGAGTGACGAGATTAGAACAAAATGTAATGTACAGGGTACCTATAAACGAATGAACACTAAATCGAAAAAAGAATGGAACAATCGTGAAAGGAGAAAAAAATCCTTCTCGACAGAAAGGTTGTTTGATCTCTACAAACTACTGATTTATGACATCATTACCTGACGAAAATTGTTTTTTATACAATGTCTTTTAGGTTGTCGCCAGTACTCTATAGTAGGTAATGTTGACACCATCTATCTATCGCCCGTCGGCAAATTCAAACAAAAATATAACTCCAGACCATATTTTACCACCTTTAGTCCAGACAAATTAATATATGTATTTAATATATTTTTACCACCAAAACTGAGATGTTTTAATCAAATATTGCTTCAAATATAATCTGCAGAATAATTTTGAATCACATTCCGCTAATGAACTTGCTTTTTTGTCCTTAAAAGTAGAAAAAAGTTTCAATTCTATTGCTTAATATTTCATCTAAATATAATCGTCTAACAATTTTAACTGTACTAATTAGGTCTGGATCCCGCGTATGAAAAAAAAGTTGATTAATAGCAAGCTGAAAATTTGATAATAGCTTAAGGGTGTCTAGTCGGACAAACTTTGATATATGGGAACACTGGAACAGGGGAACTTTTAATTTTGGAACAGATTAAAAATTTGTAATGGTCAGATCACGAAAACGGCACATCTATTTTGTCCGACAGAACAGACTTAAACTCTCCGAACAAAGATTAAACTCTCGTGCAAAAATCAGACTGCTATTTATCACCAAATGGGCGTTATAATGAGTGGAACATGACGGGAATTATGACAGGTGATAAATAGCAGTCTGATTTTTGCATGAGAGTTTAATCTCTGTTCGGAGAGTTTAAGTATGTTCTGTCGGACAAAATAAATGTGCCGTTTTCTTGGTGTGACCGTTCCAAATTTTTAATCTGTTCCACAATTAAAACTGCCCCTGTTCCAGTGTTCCCATATATCAAAGTTTATCCGACTAGACACCCTTAAGCTATTAACAAATTTTCAGCTTGCTATTAATCAACTTTTTTTTCATACGCGGGATCCAGACCTAAATGCCCAATTATACATTTTCAAGTGTTAAACTGATTGATTTATAATGAGTAACCGGGTTGTAAAAATACTGGCGTGTGCCTTATCACAAAGGGACATCGGTTTACTCGAATTTCATAACAATACAAATGTTATCTGTTTGAATTTGCCGACGGGCGAAATATCTATGGACCCGACATTAACTGCTCAGGGACAAATAATGAGAATAGGGCAGATGCACAACTAATTCGAAGCCTGCTTGAGTATTTGCAGCTTTTTCAGTGGCTTATAATTAGGTGTATTATTCTGTTGCAAGAGAAAACTACTGAGCAACTTTTGCCAGGTTTTTTATGAAGTCACGTAATTTTGTAATCAAATTGGCATACTAAGTGCCTGTAATTATTATTGTGACTTCCTTTTGCAAGAAATCTCCAAAAATGACGTCTTTAGAATCCCAAAATACGGTTAATATGACCTTCATTTGTGAAGGCTGTATGTTTACATAGCATGAGAGACCAGCATCTTTTCTTGCGTAGTACGTAGTACTAGTTGTGCTCCATCACATCACCTTTTTACCATGTCAAATTATCCTGCAGATTTCGCTAATGTACCTACCTATCTACTAATTCTTTATGAATTTGTGTTAATGTAATAATTTCTTTTAATTTTGTCAAAATGGGCCAGGAACGGCGAAAATAGGTCAATTTAGTATGTTTACTCTTATACTAGTTTACCTACACCAATTCAAACGGTTTTGTCTTGCTGGTTCTTCGCAGTAACTGTGAGCTGTGAGTTATTCAAGAGTTGGATGGCTTGCACACTTTTTTACTGCATCGTCAATAGCAGATATTCATCTCAACGTTGCGCAGTGCCCAGCGTACTATGGACCTGTGAAATCTTGAGACTTATGTATTAATGGACCTTGTCCGTGTTTATGAAAACTTTGTTTTAAATCAAGTTTGATTTTTAAAAATCACTCTATTTTTTTATTTAAAATGAATTAACAGTTTTTACAATATCTCATCCTCATTCTCTTTGCCTTATCCCTATGCGGGGTCGGCTTCCCTAATTGCATTTCTCCACACAATTCTATCTTGGGTCATATCAATGTTAATCCCCTTTACCAACATGTCCTGCCTTATCGTCTCCCCCCAGGTCTTCTTTGGTCTTCCTGTCCTACTCCTTCCAGGAATCTGCACTTCAGCTATTCTTCGTATTGGGTGATTAACGTCTCGACGTTGAACATGACCAAACCATCTTAACCTATGCTCTCTCATTTTGGCATCAATTGGTGCCACACCTAGACTTCCCCTAATATACTCATTTCTAATTTTATCCTTCTTTGTCACTCCACTCATCCATCTAAGCATTCTCATTTCCGCCACATGCATTCGTTGTTCCTCTTTCTTTTTCACTGCCCAACATTCAGTTCCGTGCATCATAGCCAGTCTTATGGCTGTTTTATAGAATTTTCCCTTCAGCTTCATTGGAATTTTTGTGTCACACAACACACCACTCGCTTCTTTCCACTTCATCCATTCAGCCCTAATTCTACTGCATGCATCTCCATCTATTTCTCCATTACCCTGTAATACCGATCCTAGGTACTTAAAACTATTGCTTTTCACAATCATTTCACCATCCAAAGATACCATTTTATTTGTAGTAACTCCATCTTTAAATGAACATTCCAAATACTCTGTTTTTGTCCTAAAGTTTTAAACCTTTTTCCTCCAGAGCTTGTCTCCACTGTTCCAGTTTTTGTTCTAAGTCTCTTTCACTATTTCCTATTAACACTACATCATCAGCATACATTAGGCACCATGGAATACTACCCTGTAGTTTCGCTGTTATCTGGTCCAAAACTAATGAAAATAAATAAGGACTAAGCACCGAGCCTTGGTGCAATCCTACTTTCACCTGAAATTTATCAGTCTCTCCCACACCTGTTCTAACACTAGTCGTTACTTCCTCATACATATCTCTCACAATCTTTACATATTCGCCAGGGACTCCTTTCTTATTGAGTGCCCACCACAGAATCTCTCGAGGAACTCTATCATATGCTTTCTCAAGATCAATGAATACCATATGAGCGTTGGTCTCTTTATTCCTGTATTTTTCCATCAGTTGCCTTACAATGAAAATTGCATCTGTTGTTGATCTGCCCTGCATAAAGCCAAATTGATTATCGGATATTTCGGTTTCTTCACGTATCCGTCTATCAATTACTCTCTCCCATATTTTCATGGTGTGGCTAAGTAGTTTTATAGCCCTGTAGTTTGTGCATTGTTGTATGTCTCCCTTGTTTTTGTAGACAGGTACTAATATACTGCTTCTCCATTCGTCTGGCATTTGTCCAACTTTTATAATTCTATTAAATAGACCTGCTAGCCAAGTTATTCCTGTCTCTCCCAATGCTCTCCATACTTCCCCAGGAATATCATCTGGTCCGACTGCTTTTCCTTTCTTTATTTTTTGAAGCGCTTGAGCCACTTCCTCGTTTGTTATTCTGGTAACCATTGCTGTTACTGTCTCCGTTAACTCCACAGGCTGTCTGTTAAATTCTTTATTTAATAAACTGTCAAAATACTTTCTCCATCTCTTTTTGACATCCTTTTCGTGAATTAGTATTTTATTATTTTCATCTCGGATACATCTAATCTGATTAAAATCTCTTGCTTTCTTTGCTCTCTGTTTGGCTATTTTATATATCTTTGCTTCGCCTTCCCTGGTATCAAGTTGATCGTATAGGTTTGAATACGCTTCTGCTTTAGCTTTTGCTACTGTTACTTTCGCTTCCTTTTTGGCGACCATATAGTTTTGGAGATCTATGTCCGATCTGGTTTCTTGCCACTTTTTATATAATTTTCCCTTCTCTTTTATTTTTCCTTGTACTTCATTTGACCACCACCAAGTCTCTTTATCCTCAACTTCTTTCCTGACGTTTTCCCAAGTATTTCAATAGCGTCTCTCTAATAATATTGGCCGTTTTTCTCCAAATTATGTTAGGGCTTCCTTTCATGTTCCAACATATTTTTTCTACTATTCTTTCCCTGAATAGACGTTCCTTCTCATTTTTAGCATCCACCAATTGATTTTTTGTGGTCCTCTCCGATATTTTTGTTTAGTTTCGCTTTTACTTCGATGTCCAGAACAAGCAGCTTATGTTGTTGGCTTACTGTCTCACTAACTATTACCTTGTAGTCCTTGCATTCACGTATGTCTTCTTTCCTTATCATGAAGTAGTCTATTTGGGATTGATGTTGTCCACTTTTGTAGGTAATAAGTTGAGTTTCTTTCTTTTTAAAGAATGTGTTAACAATCGCCATATCCAATGCTGTTGCTAATTCTAGCATGTCATCTCCAGCTTCATTTCTAGTTCCAAAGCCTAATCCCCCTAATCCCCCATGTATTGTTTCATATCCTGTCTTGGCTTGGCCCACATGTGCATTGAAATCACCTCCTATTATAACTTTCTCCTCTGCTGGAATATCACTCAGTACGTCTCCTAATTGGTCATAGAAAGCTCTTCTTTCATTCTCACCCAGACCTGTTTGAGGAGCATACACACACAACATTCAATACCTCTTTATCAATTACAAATTTCACTGACATCATTCTATCACTCGTTCTTACAACTTCTACTACGTTATCTTCCATTTCACTATCAACAATTATACCAACTCCATTTCTAGTGTTACTACTCCCTACATACCACAATTATATCCATCACCTAGTTCTTTCGCCCTTTGTCCTTTCCACCTAGTTTCTTGAATACAAGCAATTTGAACTCTTCTTCGTTTGAGCGCATCCACTAACTCCAGACTCTTACCTACACTACCAAGATTCCAAGACCCTATCCTGATTTTTCTAACCTGTAATGGTGTTCCCCCTGAGATAGTCCTCACCCGGAGATCCGAACGGAGGCTCATTTTACTTCCGGAACATTTTACCTCAGGAGATGCCATCATTTCAGTATAAGTTTTTATTGCGTTTGGAGAAGGTCTTTTCATTATTATGTCCTGAAAAGATTTTTGGATATTTGATGCCTGAATGCCTTTTCTATCAGCACCAACAGTTTTTACATATCTATACCTACTTAAACGATACACAATGAAAAAGGGAAAAAATTACAATTTTTAAATCTTTTACAAATCTGCGATTGTTACTGTCGAGGTTTTCCCTTTTCAAATTCTTTCAATACTGTGCAAACAATAGTGTAATATTATAAGAATTTATATTGATAGATGAATAGGTAACAATAATTCATCGTACTATTAGTCTCGTTCATCGTGTTATACAGAACTCCTATTCACGATTAGTTCCAACGAATTCCTGACGCATTACACCAGATATAATGCACACTGCATATTCAACAGCGCTTTTGAAGACGCTTTGAAGCATTCGTGGAATCTATAGAAAATAATTTTAAACACGTATTTTATTTTCGTTAAATAATAAACGCGTTTAATTATTTTTATCTTTTCTACTGTGTAAATATTTTACATATAGAAAGAAATCAAATTTATAGTTGTCATAAAAAATAAGCGTCATTGATTTTTTAGTACTTCTTTATTTTTTTAACAGCAGTAGTATCAATCTTGTCGTTAAGTGTATTAGACACATATTTTTAAGAGATATTCTATTATGAGAGATAGAGAATCGATAACCATAAGAAAAAACAGGAACAAATGGAGAAATATTGTAGACGACGCTAAGTCACACAACCAATGATTTTATTATTGTTAAACCAAAATGCTAATGCGAACTGATTCAGTGAGACAAATGAATCAGAAGAGCCGAAAGAGGGCGGCAATCACTCCTCTTAGAGTGTAGATGCCATGATGATGATTATTTTATGGTACTGATTTGGTGTTAACACATGAAAACAGCTAAGAATTATTGGTATGGCAAAAAATGTGATGAGCCGCCTAACTGAGGTTTGAAAAAACAGATGACATTGACGAATTCACTTGTATTCTCAATATTTTTATATGTGGCGGAAACCTTGACTCTTCGCATACAAGAACGCCAACACATTGATGCCTTTGAGATGTGGTGTTGGGAAAGCTTGGACAGCTCATCGGATAAACGTTTCTATTCTTAACCAACTTGGTATTAAAAACGGCTGCCCACACCATGTCTGCAGCGAATTCTACAGTTCTTTGGTCACGTTGTTTCAAATTGTTTCTGGAAGCATTGCGGGAAGGCGACCAAGAGGACGGTCACCAGCCAGATGGTCCGACAAATTCAGAATTCAGCGAGCCATTCATTCTGCGATACACTTATAGGTCTGGATCCCGCGTATGAAAAACAAGAATGTGTGTGTACTTTGTACGCACGTAAGAAGTTATACTTCTACTACATATTATGTGATTTTTAAGACTATACCAAAAATTTAAAAAAATAAAAGAATAAAACGCACACAAACACATTGAAAAATGCCACAAAGAAAAAATGATTTCTGGACGATAATAATTGTTGGCAAAAATTTTAAATACGCATTTGCTGAAAAAAAAAATTATATAACAAATATACTTACAATCATAATATGCATAAAAAAATAAAAAAATAAAACTTGCATCGGGAATTGAACCCTTGAATTTCGTGCCGCTTTGACTCGTAATCGAAGCGTAGACTCACTCGTCCAATCGCACATTATTTATCATGTGGAAAAATACGGTAACTGAACGTTTTACTGTTTGACAATTGTTTTGAAAATTATGTAGTTTAAATTTTGTGGAAGAAAATATAAAAATATAACAAAACAGTAAGAAAACAATATATTAGATGAAGATTGGTAGAACTTTTGTTGGTAATCAAATTAAGTATGTAAATCAAAGCATTACATACCTACTAGATAAATAAATCTACGCCAAAAAATCATAATTTAAAAATAAAAATCGAACCTAATTTGGGATTTCTCTCTAAAATCCGCATCCTTGAGAAAATAAATGTATATGTATTTCAACCTAATCCAAATGTATAATTACAATATGATTATAATAAAAACTAGGTACATACTTACCAAATTAGAATGAGTTTTCCTTGTTGTCCAAAATAGTCCAAAAGTCCAAAAATATAGGTATATGAAAACTATTTAAAAAGGCAGTATAACTATTAACTAACTTTTGTTTGTTGTTTCTTTTCACACAAATTTTAAAACGCAACAACCATAAATAATCTAACTACAGCTGTGCCACAGCCACCATATTGAATAATTTTTGACATGTCATTTGAACATCCAATCAGAACAAAGTTATAATGCGCATGCGCCCGGTCGCTAGGTTTTCCCATATAAAAATTTACCCTCTATCGCCGGTAAAGAAGTATAACTTCAAAAAGTTGATTAATAGCAAGCTGAAAATTTGTTAATAGCTTAAGGGTGTCTAGTCGAATAAACTTTGATATGTGTGAACACTGGAACAGGGGCAGTTTTAATTGTGGAACAGGTTAAAAATTTGGAACGGTCACAGCACGAAAACGGCACATTTATTTTGTCCGACAGAACAGACTTAAACTCTTCGAACAGAGATTAAACTCTCATGCAAAAATCAGACTGCTATTTATCACCAAATGGGCGTTTTAATGAGTGGAACATGTAGGATATGTCAAATGACAGGAATTCTGACAGGTAATAAATAGCAGTCTGATTTTTTCATGAGAGTTTAATCTCTGTTCGAAGAGTTTAGGTCTGTTCTGTCGGACAAAATAAAGGTGCCGTTTTGGTGCTGTGACCGTTCCAAATTTTTAACCTGTTCCACAATCAAAACTGCCCCTGTTTCAGTGTTCCCATATATCAAAGTTTATTCGACTAGACACCCTTAAGCTATTAACAAATTTTCAGCTTGCTATTAATCAACTTTTTTTTCATACGCGGGATCCAGACCTATTAAAGCAGCTGAAGATAAAGATCAATGTAGAAAATTTGTTAGGGGTATTGGAGGAAATCACGATCCTCAGTACTGGGAAAACGACAAAAGAGATAGATTAACTTGGTCTATCGAACAATGCTCATTTCTAAATCCAAATGGATGATTTGTTATCATATTTATTTTAGTATTATAGGTTATGTTATAAGCCTTTTCCAAAGAACTTTTTTAATTAATTTTTCCAAATTGGTCTATGGATAATATTTCATTAGATTTTCCTTATTTTGCAGTCATAGTAACTTTTTCCACTTTCCAGAGCCCTGCAACCTCGTAGCCTTAAGCATAATAAATTAAAATTTAAGAACTTAAATAAACAATAAATAAATATGTAGTTGATATCTAGTCGTAATGTATTATAATATTCATATTTATTTCTGATTTATGCTGATGGTATAAAAAATATTAGTTTTTTGAAGTTATACTTCTTTAGTCACGAGGGTGAATTTTTACATTCCCTGGCGCATGCGCACACCGACAGTATGGTATTAGTCGCTACATCTTTTAAGTTATGTAGCGCAAATAAGGTGTGCGTGAAAAGAATATATTATTAGTGTTTTTAGTAAATATATTTATTATAATTTTTATGTCTGTGGATTTGTCTTCCTCCTAATAAGTATTATTGAAAATGTTTATTTTCAATTAATGTATCTGTCACCGTGATTGTGATTGTCCGAGAAATGATCGACTGAATACAAAAACGGTGGTAGATGATCGGTAGAGCATTCGCCTAGGGATCGAGAGGTCCCCTGTTCAAATCCAGACAAAGTCATATCCTTTTTTTCTAATTGGTATTTTTTTGTTCTTTCTAAAATTAGTTTAATATTTAAATACAATACAAAAAACTGTTTAAAGTAGATAGGTATATTGATTTCGTTGAAATCATAATATGAAGTTAGATTATATTATAATAGAAGTATAACTTCTTACGTGCGTACAAAGTACACACACTTTCTTTTTTTAATCTTAAAACTTAATTAATCTTAAATCAAATTATCTTCAATTGATTTAAGTATCCACTCTCTTCACATTCTTTATTTTAACAACCTTTCTTTGTGTAACTGTTTGCTGACTTGGTTTTTGATTTGTGTTACGATTTTTGCATAGTGCTAAATAAAACTGAATAAAAATCTTTTACTTTACGACGCACCGTTCAGTACAGAAACACAATTACCTCAGACATTTGCATAATAATGGTGTAATTTTTTTGGAATGCAGAGAGTACTGACTGGTGTGAGGTGTGTCGGGATGTTAATTGAATTGCCTTGATTAATAATGGAACAATAAAGAAAATAAGTGATGGATTCGACCGTCGACTGTTACTTGATGGAAATTCATTTTATCTAACAATAAAACAGTGAAAACGTTTGTTTTCAATACTTCAATAAAATTTATTACAAATTAATGTCATTACAGATGTTTCAGCAGAGTGTCTTTCTCTTTTTAATTCATTGATTTTCATAAGATAGCTTAATGCCTTTATTTTGAATATGAAAAATTGAGTGCCTGAGTAAGAGAAGGGGCTATGCCACACAACTCGAGATTTTGGTTTTTTTGTCGTTCAGCATAGTGCTGCCATCAAGGAACAATAATATTAACTTCTTGTAAGTGTGGCATATCCCCTTGTTTGTCTAAAATGCAATTGAAAATCAGCTGTTGAGCGTCAGCTGTTTGTTGAAAAAGATAAAACCTTTAATTACTCCAAAAAAAAATTTGTGGCATAATCCCTTCTCTTTCTCAGACATTCAATTTGAAACTGTTCATTAAAGGAATGATTATTATCTAGAATGATTATCACCTAGAATCTAGAAGGTGAGATGCGTACGTAGACTCTGTTTTTCTATTATTGAAAGACCTTTTGTGTTCGGCCATACGTTTGATAAACGTTCTGCCAGTCTGACCGAAAGATATTACAGAGTGGTGTATAAAAAACTGACATGTGGTGACTGTCCAAAAACTTACATCGGTCAGACAAGTAGAACCTTTGACAAACGTATAGCAGGACACAAAAGTCTTTCAATAATAGAAAAATAGATTATACGTAGGCACTCACTTCACCTTCTAGATCATAATCATTCTTTTAATGAACAGTTTCAAATTCTTCATATGTAAAATATAGGCCTTAAGCTATCTTTTAGAATCTATGGAAATCAATAAATTAAAAAGTACATACAGGGTGATTGATTAGTAGGGTAAAGCTCAATAGCTCCGCTATAGTAATAGATAGCAATAAAAGTTAATAACAAAAATTTTAGCCACCTTTGAGCTTCACATTACAAAATTAGTTAGAATGTTACAGGGTGTTCGATAACACAGTGGCAGACCTAACTTATGTTTTTTTAAATGGAACACCCTATATTTTATTTTATATTCGAAATCCTGTTAACTTCTCCATCACAAAAATGTAAAGGTTTGTAATGTTATACAGGGTATTTACAAAGTTATAACCAATTTTGTATGAAAATCGTAACAAGTTCAACTCCCTGTATAAATAAAAATAAGCACAACAGCAATGGTTTATTAATGCCATATTTTTTTATTTATTGTCAAAATTTTTAAGAATTATTAATATTGCTAATTTTCTTTATATCAAATACATTGTGAGTCAAAACGCAAGTACATTATTTTCTCAGTAATGTTAAATGGAACACCCTGTATTTTATATCATTATTGAAAAGTAAAATTAACGTACTTTAATTTTTATATAACATTCCCTATGCCTAAATTTATTAGTTTTCGAGATATTTTCATTTTTCAGAGCAAATTATTTTAGGTGTTTAAATTTATCTAAATTTTAAGTAAGCCATAACTGAATTGACAATTGAAGATTACCGATTATCAATCCGGTAATCAATGTAACACTGTAGCAAATAAAGAAATAAAAATAATTTATTAGTAATACATTTTACAAACAAAAACACAACCACTACATTCAACATTTTTGAAACAATTAAAAACTATCTTTTTATGTAAATGCAACAAATAAACAAAGAAGATTAGTAATAAATTTTACAAAAAAACACACAAACACAAAATACAATATTTTGTGAAGACAATTAAACACTACTTTTGTATGTAAATGTAACAATGTAACAAATATAGAACGAAACATAATTTATCAGTAATACATTTGGCAAAAAAACATGTTTAAAAAAATTACAAGCTACTTTTAATAAAATATTTTTAATATTTAATTACATAATGTGTTCAAAATTATCTCCTAACACATTTATGTACGCCTAAAAACGATCATTGAATGAGCTACTTACTCTACGGAGCATTTGTAAATCGAAATACACTTTGTATTCTATTTTTCATCTCATCCCTTGTTGTTGGAGGTATTTTATAAACTTCATTATTAACGTAACCCCAAAAAAATCAGTCCAGTTTATTAAATTCTGATGATTTGGGTGGCCACGCTACTGGTCCATTGAAAAATGAAAATATCTCGAAAACTAATAAATTTAGACATAGGGAATGTGATCTAAAAATTAAAGTACGGTAATGGTACTTTTCAATAGTGATATAAAATACAGAGTGTTCCATTTAAAGTTACTGAGAAAATAATGTACTTGGGTTTTGACTCACCCTGTATTTGATATAAAGAAAATTAGCAATATCGACCATTCTTGAAAATTTTGACAATACGTTAAAAAATATGGCATTAATAAACCATTGTTGTTTTGCTTATTTTTATTTATACAGGGAGTTGAACTTGTTACGATTTTCATATAAAATTGGTTATAACTTTGTAAATACCCTGTACAACATAACAAACCTTTATATTTTTGTGATGAAGAAGTTAACAGGATTTCGAATTTAAAATAAAATATAGGGTGTTCCATTTAAAAAAACATAAGTTTGGTCTACCACTGTGTTATCGAACAACCTGTAACATTTTAACTAATTTTGTAATGTGAAGCTCAAAGGTGGCTAAAATTTTTGTTATTAACTTTTATTGCTATCTATTACTATAGCGGAGCTATTGAGCTTTACCCTACTAATCAAAGTACAGATACACAGTAAAATATATCACTTGAGAAAGGCACTCTGCCGAAACAGCTGTAGCGACATTAACTTAAGTAATACATTTAGTGAAAGTATTAAGACAAAAGTTTTCAGTATTTTATTGCTAAATAAAGAAAATAGTTAAAAAATGCAGATAGTAAATAAATCTTTAATAATACGCACGCCCTGACCTGACCATTCGACTGTCCAACTGATATTCTGCAGAAGCTGGTATTTTGTTCCTCTCATCACGCGGCCAAGGTATTGTAGTTTTCGTATCCTTATTTTTTTATTCAGTTCTGTTTTATTCTATTCTTTTGAGCAAGACTTCTTCATTCGTGACCCTGTCTACGTAAGATATTCCCAAGATTCTTATGTAAAGCCACATCTCGAAAACTTCCTCTTTTCTTATCATCGACTTAGTCAGAACAGCTGTCTCTGTATAGTACCGTGTAGGAGGATATTAAAATATTATGTAACATCTACACATCTGAAAATCTGAACATCGTGTTCAACAAGACACCAAAGAAGACACTCCAGTCCTACCCTCTAGATTTGATCCAAATTTCGCTAGTTGCCTGTCCTGAAACACCTCATCCTGTTACTGAACTATATTGTAATCACCAGTGGCGTGCGCACTGTGGGTGCCATGGGTGCCGCGGCACCCACAATTGTGACCGAAAGGCGCTAGAATTCAATACTAAGTTAGAAAAAAAAATATTTATAGTGTATGCTTCGCCAATGTGGATAAGTGAAAAGTAAGATGATTCCATAAAATTTGCTCTCGTAACAATATCCCTTCTCCATATCGGCCCGATTCGAGGATAATGTTTTTCACTTTGCTCCTCTAACATTTTTTAAGTTTATTATAGAGTTAGGAGGGTAGGGGCGGTAAAATTAGTCTCGGCACCCATATTAGAAATATGCTGCGCACGTCTGTGGTATAAGGCATCACCTTATATTATTTAAATAAGAATCAAAATTATGGAATAAATTCATTTGATCTAGAATGGGTAATTTTTGAGATAAATACCGAAACAGGTCGATTTATAATTTTAAATTACATATAATTTTTTGTCATATATTATATGATACTAGTGAAGACTCCGTCTGGGCGTGATGACGTAATCTATAATTTTTTTAAATGGGAATAGGGGTCATGTGCTAGCTCATTTAAAAGGTTGTTCAATTCTCTATTCAGTAATATAAACAATAATGTCATTATTTACCCAGAGTGGCCAAAAAAATTTGACCAAACGTTTGAATTAAATTCATTGAAATAATTTGAAAAAAGAAGAATGTATATAATTTATTAAACTCAAAATACATTTTACTACTGTCAGAAAATAGAAAAAATGTTTATTTCACAAATAAAGATTGATTTTCGCTTAAATTAAATGCCAAACGCCTTCTACCTGTCTCTTGGCAGTTTAAACATTTAATTTAAGCGAAAAGCAATGTTTATTTTGCAAATAACCATTTTTTTCTATTTTCTGAGAGCAGTAAAGGTATTTTGAGTTAAACAAATTACATGCATTCCTTTTTTTGCGTCAATTAATTTAATTTGGCCACCCTGTATAAATAAGTATGTTAATGTTTATATCACTGAAGAGAGAATTAAACAACCTTTCAAATCAGCTACCACACGACCCCTTTTCAGCTTTAAAAAAATCATCGAAAAAATCATAATTTAAAAATAAAAATCGACCTGTTTCGGGATTTGTCTCCAAAATTGTCCATTTTAGTCCTGTCGCCAGGGGGGGTACAACGGCCTCCTGTATTCAGATGGACTTACCCAAGTTTTTATTATGTATTTTGGCCCGTAGAACACGAATTTTTTGGGTAACAGTTGATCCGGATGTCGATAAGATTGTTATAAACAAAGAAGTTGAGGAATTACATAACAGCGATTTCTCGCAAAACAAAACATGTTTTTGTATTTTTTGGGCCATTCTAACCAAAAAATGTTCCTACAAGTTTTTTCGTAGGATGCATAGTTTTCGAGATAAACGCGGTTGAACTTTCAAAAAATCGAAAAATTGCAATTTTTGAACCCGAATAACTTTTGATTAAAAAATAAAATAGCAATTCTGCTTACCGCATTTGAAAGTTCAAGTCAAATTCTATCGGTTTCGAATATATACATTGCTAAAAATATATGTGTTTATTGCTAAAAAAAGCTATAAACACATAGTGTTTCCCCTGCCTAATACATGCGTTTACATGCATGCTACGTAGAAATAGCCTCGCTTGCACTTTTACCTACTCTACCTACTCGTTCGATTTTAAATGAGAAATCATTGAAAACATCACTCCAGCACTAGGTGTTTATACTTTTGTTTAACAATAAAATAATAAATTTTTAGCAATGCAAATAACTAAAACCGATAGACTTTGACTTGAACTTTCAAATGCGGTAAGCAGAATTGCTATTTTATTTTTTAATCAAAATTTATTCGGGTACAAAAATTGCAATTTTTCGATTTTTTGGAAGTTCCACCGCGTTTATCTCGAAAACTATGCATCCTACGAAAAAATTTGTAGGAACACTTTTTGGTTAGAATGGCCCAAAAAATACAAAAACATGTTTTGTTTTGCTAGAAATCGCTGTTATGTAATTCCTCAACTTCTTTGTTTATAACAATCTTATCGACATCCGGATCAACTGTTACCCAAAAAATTCGTGTTCTACGGGTCAAAATACATAAAAAAAACTTGGGTAAGTCCATCTGAATACAGGAGGCCGTTGTACCCCCCCTGGCGACAGGACTATTTTGGGAAAAATGAATTTATTCCATAATTTTGCCCCTCTCGTATATTGAACTAAATTTTAGATTTATATAAATAACAATTTCTTTATTTTTATCATTGCTATATATAGCATGTACCGGGTGTCCCAATAAGAATGGCTCTCGGCCATATCTCAGGAACCGTTTATAGTAGAGCTTTGAAATAAAAAATTTTATAACAAAAGTTGCCTCAGGAAAAGCCTGGAAATTATTTTCATAATTGTGGGACCACCGCTAGAGGGCGTTATTGAATATCAAAAATTAAAAAATCTAAATTTTACAAAATTTTCCTAATGAAGGGGCACTGGAAATCCGATTATTGTATTCTTCATCAAATTCTGCGCATATTTGATTTAACAAGTTTAACTCTACCTTTGCAAATAAGAGGTGGGGGTGAGTGGGAACCTTGTTATGAAAAACTGGCTGTGAGTCCGGTTCTGCTTAATCAAATTTTGCAAACTTGGTCTTGTTGAAGACAGATCTTTTTCGTCAATGTAAAAGTTATGATTTCGAACCAACTTACTTAGTAATATGCCAGCTAGAAGGCGTTATTTAATTTTTTTCAGAAATCTAGTGTACCTTGGAAAATATTAAATACAAACATGCATTTTTAATACCATATTACAAAATTAGACAAAATTAGCAACATAATAGCGAAAACCGCATGTTAATACCTTTTTTCTATCTCGAGATATCTTACAAAACGTGTAAATTTAAAAACATAACTGTTACTGTCACCGGTAAACGAAATAATTCATTAAAAGTAGTGTGCTATGGAAACAACAAAGAAACATTTTCCAGCTGTCAACGTATATTAGGTCTTTTCAACGCTTCTCATTTGTTTCGAGCCTCGTTCATATCTCGTATATTAATATTATACACGGATTATACGGCATATGACAGAGGCTCGAAACAAATGAGAAGCGTTGAAAAGCCCTATTACAAAGAAATAAAAACAACTATTTAGTGATGACATTAACGTTCAAATTTTTGCCCATAATTTTCGTTGCAAACATTTACTCTTTCAAGAGTAGATTGAACAGCAGTCTCAATTTCTGCTCTCGATATGCTTTGAATGGCGTTTAGTATTCTTTGGATAATGTATTCTAGAGTAGTGTATGATGGGCAACAATTTGAATATTTAGGTCGTCACTAAGTAGTTCTTTTTGTTCTGTGTTATATTTAATTTTAATAGTATTGTTTCTCTTTATATTGTTGTTTTAATTAATTATATTTTTATACGTTGACATCTGGAAAATGTTATTTTGTTTTTTTCCACAGCACACTACTTTTCATTAACTTAGTTTACCGGTGATAGTAACAGTTATGTATAAAATTTACACGTTTCTCGAGATATCTTGAGATAGACAAAAGGTATCGACATGCGGTTTTCGCTATTCTATTGCTAATTTAATCTAATTTTATAAAGTATGATTAAAAATGCATACTTGTATTTAATATTTTCCAAAGAAAACTAGATTTCTGAAAAAAATTAAATAACGCCTCCCAGCTGGCTTATTACTTATTAGGATGGTTCAAAATCATCACGCTTACATTGAAGAAAAAGATCTGTCTTCAACAAGACCAAGTTTTCAAAATCTGATTTAGCAGAACCGGACTTACAGCCATTTTTTCATAACAAGGTTCCCACTCACCCCCACCTCTTATTTGCAAAGGTAGAGTTAAACTTGTTAAATCAAATATGCGCAGAATTTGATGAAGAATACAATAATCGGATTTCCAGTGCCCCTTCATTAGGAAAATTTTGTAAAATTTAGATTTTTTTATTTTTGATATTCAATTACGCCCTCTAGCGGTGGACCCACAATTATGAAAATAATTTCCAGGCTTTTCCTGAGGCAACTTTTGTTATAAAATTTTTTATTTCAAAGCTCTACTATAAACCGTTCCTGAGATATGGCCGAGAGCCATTCTTATTGGGACACCCGGTACGTATGCAATTCATTAATTAAAACATGTTATGGTTCTATACATTTATTGTAGCTATTAGCGATAAAAGCATAGTAATTAAATTTGTTTTAATTATCCCATAACATACCAGTAAAAATGCTACAACATTGATAGTGTTAAGTTGATTTATAGTTTTTGCTTCAGTTTTTCGGGTGACAACCTTGTTTTTAATTTGTTTTTATTTATTCTAAATGACATGGCATGGCCGATGCGGTTTCAAAGAATGGCTTTCGATTTCCTATTCAAGGTAAAACGCGAATTTCGCAAACTTTGTCGGTTAGTTGCAGAAGGTATGTGAGCCGTGAGCAACTCTGCAACATAAGCATGGCTAACCGGCAACGAGAAACACGCCGTTAAAGGTTTACACAATTTATTGAAAACAATAGGGTAGGAGATTAGACCACTTCTCGAAGTACAGGATGGTCCTTTATACACCAGTCTATCTAAAAAAATAATTATTGATTTCACGTAAAAATCTCATACAGATAGTTGACGGTTCTGAATAGCGTTACCAGGTATCCCGATTTGCGCGGGACGTCCCGATTTTCAGGGGTCTGGGGACGCGTACCGATTTGTACCTGATCAGGACACTAAATTTCCCGATTTTTACCCACGAAAACCAATTTCAGGAGGACTTCCAGTTAATTTTATAAAAACAAGGCGTTCCTTAAAGTGGCAAAATCGAATGAAAAATATAATTTTAATAAAAAATAAATAAATTAGTTATTCTACGATTTTATATATAGGATTAAATACAGATTATAGAAACACCTTGTAGTCCAGTAAATGAACGGGAAATACGGCGATACCGTGTAATTTTCAGGATCAACTCCGAATTGCATGAAAATTTGGACGGCTTGTGCCGTTGGTTGCTTTTACTCGGGGGGTGACAGTCACCCCTAGATGGGGGTGAGAGTCACCCCTAGATGGGGGTGACAAACCGCGCGTTTAAAATAAGTCCGGAGATGGATAAATTGACTAATTCTAAGCAATTTTAGTTCTATAGAATTTTAACTTAGTTAATACTTTTAGAGTTATTTACGATTGAAAATGTTTATTTTTCTACAAAATAATCAAGTTTTCAGTCGATTTTCACAAATAACTCAAAAAGTAAGTATTTGATCGAAAAAAATATTCTTAGCAAAAATGTAGCATAATATAAAAAAATGAAAAAAAATGTGAGCTCGTAAAGTCTATAGACCCAGCAAAAGCAAAGTTGTAGCTCATGAAAAATACGTTCTAATTTCAACGCGAAATAACCAAGAAATGAAGCACTTTTCGGGAAAAACCAATTAAAACTTTTTTAGCCAATTAAACCCAATTAAAGCTTTATTTTTATGAAAAATAAAAACCTTATTTTGTAAAAGGTATATGTATTTAAAATCCCTAAAAAGGGCTGTATTACAAAACGTTTTCGGAATCAATATTCCATCATCAGTGTTATCACAGGTTTACATGCTTTAAGCCACCAAAATGTACGGCTAAAAACCCTTAAATTGATTTTAAACAGTTGGGGTTACATTATATTATTATCTAATTTTAAAATATGTTTAAAATATTTCCAGATTAACCACTGGCATCACATGACATCAACCATATTGGTTGGAAAATTGAAGGTAAAACCTTACATGGCAGAGTTTAGGTTTAAGGGTTTTTACCCGTACATTTTGGTGGCTTAAAGCATGTAAACCTGTGATAACACTGATGGTGGAATATTGATTCCGAAAACCTTTTTGTGATACAGTCCTTTTTAGGGACTTTAAATACATATAACTTTTACAAAATAAGATTTTTATTTTTTGTGATTTATGGTATACAGTCAGTACAGGAATTTTTCCTTGTGATATCTTTATTTTTATGTTTTAAAAAAGTTTCTAGCATCAAAACTAAGCGAGTTATGCTCAAAATTAAGTTAATTCTTTTTTTTTTTTGGTAAAAAAATCGTGAAAATCTCCCTCTACTTAGCACCCCAAATGAAATTAATCGTTACCGCTTTACAAACAATTTACTCTACTTATGTATTTTTTACATGATTGAAAGGGCCTGAACGAGTCACTAATCACGAGTGTATGCAAAATATGAACAGCCATATTTTAACCAATTTTTGTCTTACAGAAAAACAAAATGAATCATCATATTTATAAAAGCAAAACCTACCTACTTTTTACTCCTTGAGATTTTTAGTATCCCTAATACTTTTTAAGTTATTTTGAAAAAAGGGCATTTTCCAATATTTTAGGAAAAATTTTTTTACTATAAACCAATGTTTTTCAAAACTAAGCACTCCCAACCGGTAAACCTTACAGATCGTATAAACAATACACATATAAAATAAATGGTAAAGCGGTAACGATTAATTTTATTTACGGTGCCAAATAGGTGGAGATTTTCACGATTTTTTTTACCAAAAAAATGATTTACCATCTTTCTTTTGAGCGTAACTCGCTTAGTTTTAATGCTAGAGACTTTTATATAAAACAAAGTTAAAGAATTTTTTAAACGCTTTAAAAAATTTTAATAGGTTTTGCCCGAAAATTGCTTAATTTTTTGGTTATTTCAAGTTGAAAAATTGGATTTGGAATTTGACGAATACGAACGTATTTTTGATGAGCTACAACTTTGCTTTTACTGATTTTATAGACTGTCTGAACATACAATTTTTTTGCTTTTTTAAAAGCTACATTTTTGCTAAGAATATTTTTTTCGATAAAATTACTCGAAAAGTATTGACTTAGAAAATTATATAGAACAAAAGTTTTTAGAGTTAGTCAGTTGATCCATTTTGGGACTTACTGTAACGCGCGTTTTTTACCCCCGAGAAGGGGTAACTGTAACTGTCACTCCCCAAGTAAAAGCAACCAACGGTACAAGTTCAGCTTTGAAGTAGACAGTAAGTAGAACCTAAACCCAGATTTTCATGCAATTCGGAGTTGACTCTAAAAATTACACTCCAAAACGGTCATTTACTGGGCTATTGTTGTTTATTTGTCCCGATCTATAACCCTAAATCCCGATTTGTTTTTTCTTATGTACCGATTAAAAACAAATCAAACCTGGCAACACTAGTTCTGAAAGGCATAATATGATGGGAATCTAACTTTGTTTTTTATCTTGGTCAACTTTTGGTCTTCACTAATTATGGTTATACTTATTTTAGGCAAGAACACTGATGATGCTCTCTTTAGAGGGAAAACGTTCTGTATTTTAATTGTAGCCCCTTTTTTGGGGTTTTTTAAAAATAAATATATCTTTTACGCAGAAGATTTTTCTTCAAATTATTTAAGTTTGTGATGATTATGAAAACTAGCAGGTTGTTTTTAAGTTTATTCAATAGCAAACTTTATATTATAATATACGAAAAAATGTTTGTCCATTAATAAGTTCGACACGTAGAACATTTCAAATGACAGGAATTATGTTGGTGATAAATAGTAGTTTGATTTTTGAATGAGAGTTTAATGAAAGGGTAACAAATCAATTGGAAGTTCTGTCCGAAAAAATACATGGTTTTCGTAGTCTGACGTTCCAAGCCTTTAACCTGTTCCACAATTAAAACTTCCACTATTCCAGTGTTCCCGTAGATCAAAGTTTGTCCGACTAGACACCGTTAAGCTATTAGCAAAGTTTCAGCTTGCTATTAATAAACTTTTTGGTACGCGGGATCCAGGCCTCTATTGGATATGACAGATTTGTGCTAATGCACGTTAAGGGGAAAGAAGCCAAATGCAAAATTTTGACACCTGTCAAAATTTTCAATGTATTTTAAATGTATTAATTTAAACGTAAACTGTATTAATGTAAAAATTCAAACGTAGAATGAAAGACTACTTTATTACCGAGGGCCGAAAGTCTCTTGGAATAAATAAAAAGTTTCTTTTGAATGAGATATTTGAAATTAAAAATCACACTAAATTTTCCCACTGTAACTTATTAAAATAAACATTATAGAAGTTTTCAGGGTCTTTCGGCCCTCGGTAATAACGTAATCTTTCATTTCGGGGTTTAAATTTTTCAAATATTAGTTTTTTCAGGATTCGAAAAAAATGAATCCTATTTAAATAGCATTGAAGCCGAAAGTTTGTACCGATCCCCTTAACGCACGTCTTGATGTCGCTAGAATAGTTAATACTTACCTTGATGAGATTCAATTTAAAAATTATATTAGCCACCATATAGCCTATATCAGAGTTAAATCAGATCGATTATTTTTATATGACACTTTAAAACATCGCATCCGGAAAATTAATCCTAAACCTGAGACACGGAGTTGAGCACAAACAATTTCACTTCACATGATAATTCCAAAATGTTCAAATAAAATTTGTAGATTATAAAAAGTTATTTATTCTTGAAAGTTTCGGAATTAAAATAATTCAACAATTGATCGAAATAATTGAATATATTAATGCTAATAGTAACATTGTTTTTGGCATAATCACGATATAAAATAACTACTAAAAATTGTGGCAGATTTTCAATGTATATCTCAGCTGTAATTCGTGTAATGACCATCATAAATTTGGTATGTTCTTTCCAAACAATCCCGCAATACTTTAATTGGACATATTAATAGGACTATCGTGCAGTGGAAAGATGTTTTGTTCAAAGACGAGACCAGAATTCAGTTATGGAAGCGAGATTGACGAAACTTCGTCTACAAAAGAGTTAGGTAGTAACCTCATACTAAGCGTTATTTGCTGGTCGCGGCATAGTGCTATGGAGTATGGAGCGGTATTGCTTGGAAAGGACATACCGAACTTGTGGAGGTGATTGGGCGAATTCAGCTTACGCTAATTGCACACACACACACATCAATTTTGGACGGTCGATTTTATACCGGTCGTCTATCTTCACTATTGAATAGTGAATCACATAATATACATGGATCCCGCGTACCAAAAAAAGTTGATTAATAGCAAGCTGAAAATTTGGTAATAGCTTAACAGTGTCTAGTCGGACAAACTTTGATGTACGTTGTGGAACAAATTAAAAATTTGGAACGTCAGACTACAAAAACGTTCCATGTATTTTGTCGGACAGAATTTCCATTTTGATTTGTTACCATTTCATTAAACTCTCATATAAAAATCAGACTGGTGTTTATTACCAACTGGACATTTTAATGAGTGGAACACGAAGAACTTGTCAAATGACAGGAATCATGTTGGTTAGTCAGAGCAGTCAGATTTTTGCATAAGAGTTTAACGAAAGGGTAACAAATCAATTGGCTGTTCTGTCCGACAAAATACATGGGACGTTTTCGTAATCTGACGTTCCAAATTTTTAAACTGTTCCACAATTAAAACTTCCCCTGTTCCAGTGTTCCTGTACATTAAAGTTTGTCCGACCAGACACCGTTAAGCTATTACCAAATTTTCAGCTTGCTATTAATCAATTTTTTTTTGGTACGGGGGATCCAAACCTATAATATGAGAATGGGACCTGGCACACACGCCGATCACTGATCCGTGCGTCTGCAAGCACCTGCTACCAATAAAATATCGGCCGATTTTATACTGACCGTCCAAAATGGATGTGTGTGCAAATAGCATTACTTTTTATATACACTGTAAAATCGCTAATTCAAAAATAAATATGACAGTATCAAATAAACAGAAAAATTCATGTACGTAATAATCACTTGTATTTGCACTAAAAAGCACGAGTGACCTTCAAGTACTCTACGACGCTAAGTATGTAATTTTAAAACAATATATTTTCGCAGATAATAGACCAGGGCGGATCTGTAAAAATATTAGTACATTTGGACGTTGAGAGGTGACTCAAATTTTTTTGCAGAAATTGCTTGAAAATAACTCAAATAATAATATATGAGTTATCCTCCCTCTCAAAAAGGTCCGGAACATTGTTTAAATAATCAAAATGTCAAAAAATTAAGGAAAAATTCGATTTTTTCATCGTTTTTTGATTATAACTTTAAAAGTATTCATTTCCGAGAAAAGTTGTACTGACATAAAAGTTGCATAATTAAATTTCCTACAATATAGAATTGGTTATAAATTTAAAAAATAGTCACCCTTGTTGCAAAATAGCAATAATTGCGAAAAAACTATACAAAAACAAGTATTCGCATTTTACGTTTTTTCAACCATTTATGCTACATTTAGGACCTTCATATTTCACCCAGAAAAACTTTATGATACAGTAAAACAATACTGTAAATTTCATTAAGATAGGTTTAATAGATTTTGCAAAATAAATTTTGCAATCCAGCTTTCGCAAAAAAAATTCGTTTTTTTTAATTGTTACAGGACTGAAAATAAAGCAGATAGCAAGTTGAAATTTTTTTTGCTTATAGAAGTGTACTGTACCTTTTATTTGCAATTTACAAAATTAAAATCGATTAACTGCCACGGCGTCAGGAATTTTTTAAATAAACATTAATTATTGGTGCTACGCGCAGGACAGCGGATAGTTTGCTCTGATTGGGCATTTCAATGACCTTTGATAATGATTGATACATTTTAATTTTTATTACATTTCGATATAAATAAATAAATTTGTTTATTGCAAAATAAAAACACATACTCTATCCTTTGAAATAACACTTTTTTTAGCAAAAACTTTCTTTGTTCATATATTTTAACTTAGAGAATAAAAGTTTATTATTTTTAAACATATGCAATTGTTTAAACAATATTTCACAAACAATAATAAAATTAGTTTGATTTTTGTGGAATTAAAATATTAAAATACAACAAAATATAGAGTAAGAAAATAATATATTAAATAAAGTTTAGAAGAAATTTTGATGGAAATCAACTTGTGTGAATCGAACACCGCTGTCCTGCACGCAGCACCAAAAATTAATGTTTATTTAAAAAATTTCCTGACGCCGTGGTAATTATTCGATTTTAATTTTGCAAATTGCAAATGAAAGGTACAGTACACTTCTATAATTAAAAAAAAAATTCAACTTACTAGCTGCTTTATTTTCTGTCCTGCAACATTTTTAAAAAATGAATTTTTTTTGCGAAAGCTGGATTGCAAAATTTATTTTGCAAAATCTATTAAACCGATCTTAATGAAATTTACAGTGTTGTTTTACTATATCATAAAGTTTTTCTGGGTAAAGTATGAAGGTCCTAAGTGTAGCATAAATGGTTGAAAAACGTAAAATGCGAATACTTGTTTTTGTATGGTTTTTTTCGCAAGTATTGCTATTTTGCAACAAGGGTGACTATTTTTTAAATTTTTAACCAATTCTATATTATAGTAAATTTAATTACGCAACTTTTATGTCAGTACAACTTTTCTCAGAAATTAACAGTTTTAAAGTTATATTCAAAAAACCAATAAAAAAATCGAATTTTTCCTTCATATTTTGACATTTTGATTATTTAAACAATGTTCCGGATCATTTTGAGTGGGAGGATAACTCAAATATTATTATTTGAGTTATTTTTCAGCAATTTCTGCAAAAAAATTTGAGTCACCTCTCAACGTCCATCTCAAAACAGATGAGCCCTGGACTATAAGTAAATGAACCTAAATCTAAATAAAATGTCTTCTTCAGTAAATTATCACGTAGTTATTTTTGTGCATTATTTTTAACGTTATCTGTTTAGTTTTTCCTATCTTTCCTTTTTTTGAACGGAAGTTATCTTTTCCGTTTTCTGGAAGATGGCTTCTTTTTACTTTTTATATATAATATTCCTAGTAATAAAGAAGTACATATACTGTTTATTGTCAGTGTATTTATTCCACTTAGGAGCTTTTTTAATTTTTAATACTCAAGTTCTCTTAGATAGTCTATAACAGGCATTGATCTCTGCGGATTCTGCTTTATATCTTTCTTCAATTAAAATATTTTTTGGTTGTCCTCGTTTCTGATACTATTTGTACGTATTCTAATCGTCCAGTTATAAGAGATTTTTAAGAAAACGTAGAGAAATATATAAAGAATGTTGTATCTCAAGAAAAAAATTAAGGAATGCTGAAATTAAGGATCTAATTTGCCATATTGTTATAACCCTGAATGGGTCTTTGTAAAGACCTTTGCAAGTGTAAATTATAAAGACTGCAATTCAACATACATTGGACAAGCACACCAATATCTACATAGAAGAGTTGTTTCACACAAACATAGTGTACAAACCAACAAATTAGACACGACAGCCTTATTAATGTACAGATTTTAGAAAAATAGCTGAACTACAACAATAGATATAAGTACATATATTGAGATAAGTATATATTCTTTTTCTCATGATCATCTTTCAGTGCGTCACAGTTTTTCGATTTCTCTCTAACGCATTAAATTGTATGTGACAGAAAAAAGGGCACGTCTGGGAATACTTCGGTAATTATTCTAGTTCGGTGATTATTCTAGTTGTCGATAGATGGCGCCATAATCAAAAAGAATTATTTATTAAATAAAATAATAATATTATCAATATAATCTGTACAATTTATAAGACTATACAAATGAAAGAAAATACCATTTTATAAATGCAATAGACACAATTGATTTGGTTTTATTCCAAATTGAAAATAAAATTTGACAACTGTCAGATTTAACTAAAATGTCACGTTAGAATAAATGTCATAAATGTGTATTATCACGGACTTACCTTTTTTTCTATAATTTGTGACGCACTGAAAAATGTTCATGAAAAGGAGAATAACAATTGAGATAATTCACATAAAGTAAGATCAAAATTGTATCAACAACACCGGTATCAAGGATATCTCCAATATATATCATAACTTAATAAATTAAGTTGTCTGTAAATGCACCATTGGTGGATATTTTAAATACGATCCTGAATCAGTTGTAGATTTCAAGTAGCCGCCATATGGTTTTAGGATATCTCTTTTTCATGCCATCGCAAAGAAGCTAATACTGCAGACATAAATATAAATTGTATTTCAGTAATGTTTAAATAATTAAAGTGTTTATTGAAAATGGCAAACATACCCGAAACGTTTAAGCAATAATAAAGTATTTTATTTATAGCAGAACAACAAACTTAAATTAAATTTTTTTTTATAAAAGACGTATTGGTTTCTTTGGTCTTTTTATACATTTTTCATCCTTTTTTTTTGCGAAATATACCGTTATTTTTATACTTAAAATACCGTATATTCTTACAAAGGTAGCCTCGACAGATGTACTACGGTAATTTTTAACTTATTTTTTTTTGTTCCCCATATTTTCGTACATAATTGTGCGTTTAAAAGTCATGAGGATCATTCACGAACATTCAATTTCCCTTGCATTGTCGCCATTGGCAATTTAGCAGGAAAAAGTTCGGCGATCTTATCGCGCTCTCACTCGAATTTGTTTGTAGCATGTGTTTGTAAGTACAGTCATTGCACTTACGAGTAATCGTAATAATTGACACATTTTAAATGAATGATTCGCCTTGTTACATAAAAGTTATGCAAAGTCTGGTTTTAATGATTGTGAACAGCAGTCAGCGCTTTATATCTACATTCATTAAAATAGTGCTACCAAGTTTTAATATTAATAATTAATATCTAATAGTATCTATACATATCATGTGGTCAATAATAAATACATATATTTCCTGAATGTTCATAAATAATAATTGACCTAAAAATTTCTACATGCTTTCTTTATTGTAAGAGATTTTGTATAACACAAATTGATTTGGAAAATACCATGGTGGTTATTATTCAAAGTTGACCACTCAACAGAGTACAATCTGATATCTGACAATATTCATTGTATTTTGTGAAAATGCTGAAGTAAGTCGATTCTTATTCCAAAGGAGTCATCTTTTAACGATGTAGATATCTGTCATTTGTCATCGCCCTCCCTTGTAGCACCTTCTTCTTCCACAGCTTTTCCCTATTCAGGATGCTCTGTTCCTTACTCTTCTTCGATACTGATTTCTGTCCATCGCGTCTTCATCGCCATCACCTAAACCTTTACCTCTCAAGTCTTTTGCCATACAGTCTTTCTATATTCTCCTTGGGTTTCCTCTACTTCCCCTTCCATCAACTTCTAACAGCTGTATCGTTTATCCCACATAGTTTTCAGTTCTACGTCTAACGTGACCAAAACATTGCAGTCTTTGTTCTTGAATAGTTTTCGGGACTGTAGTTACCTCCCCTCTTTTCTTAATCAACTCGTTTTGACCCTGTCCTTCCTAGTCTTACCCAACATCCACCGTATTATTTTCATTTAAGCCACCTGCATCTTTGTTCTTGAATAGTTTTCGGGACTGTAGTTACCTCCCCTCTTTTCTTAATCAACTCGTTTTGACCCTGTCCTTCCTAGTCTTACCCAACATCCACCGTATTATTTTCATTTAAGCCACCTGCATCTTCTTTGCCTGAATCTTCTTTACATACCATACATCACGGCCGTGTACGCATTCTCACCTCACTCTTGTATATCTTTCCTTTCAGGACTACCCCGATTGTTCGATCACATAGTACCCCGCTAATTAGTTTCCAGTTAAATCAGCCAGCTTATATCCTGTGAGCAATTTCTCTATCTAGTGTCCAATATTCCGTTGTGTAGGAGCCAAGGTATTTAAATTTTCATCTACTCGTCCTTCTCTTCCTCTTCAATAGCCCTTCTCCAACCATCCAACTTCTCTTCCAACATTTCTTTGCTCTCCTTTACGGACACGATATCATCAGCAAAGACCATTGACCAAGGAGCCCCCTAAGATCCCTCAGTACATCCATAACAAAATTGAATACGTAGGGACTCGGTGAAGAGCCTTGGTGCGAATCAACGGTCACTGGATAATTTTCGGTCAATCCAACACAAGTCCTTACTTTGGTGTACACTTCCTCATACGACATATCCTTTACGTACTTCTCAGGAAACCTTTTCTCTCTTGTACATCTCCGTAGCTTCTGTCTAAGAACTGTGTCATACGCCTTCTCAATCTCTATACTAAATGTAGCCATCTTTTCTTCTGTCCGAATTTCTCCATCAACTGCCTCAAAGCAAAACAAGGCATCAAGAAAAAAGAAAATTATTCTGAAAAATTCTTGGAAGATTTTATAACCTGATTTTGGTTGGTGAGAATCAAACAACATTAACTAGAAAATGTAACTGTCTTCTTTCTATCTTTTACGGATCGTTATGAAATTCTGTTCAGCAACTCTTCTAATTTTTGTGAAAGGAGTAAGCACGACGACTTCAATCGCTAATCTTGTTATAATTGGTATTATTATTTCTATTTTGTAACAAGTAGATTAATTCTGATTGAATTTTGAAAGTAGATGTAATTATTCGGCTAGGTGACTTCTGTTGCACAATTTCTTATTTGTTTAATGACTAATTCACAAGCTTTAAGTAAACGCCAAACGCTACAAACCGTGTAACTGTTTTGCCAGAAAGATTTTGAACTTGTTTTTTTTTTAACTGGGGATTACAATTATATGTACAGGGATAAAATTTAATCTGAACATTTTATATACAGAGTACTGCTAGATTATGGAAGGTTCCATTATTTTGCAAAACAATTGCATATTAGACAAAAATCCTAAAATAGGTTGATTTTAAAACTTAAATACCGATCTTTTAATGATGAACGAGAATAATGACATCATTAGTTCTGACACGGTGACGTACCTTTCGTTGATTTTTCAAAATTTAAATGGGGGTCTTGTAATACCTCATTTAAAAGATCTTTTAATAGGGTATTCAGCAGTATCATACTTAACTGACTAATACTTATCCGCGAGAAAAAGAGTAATTTAATTTAATCAGATAATAATCTAATCTTATACAGGGTGTTTCATTAATAATTGTCCATATAGTAACTGGAGAAACCTTAGCACAAAATACGAAGATTTAACCTAAAACACTTAAATAAAATGTGGTTCCTTACTGAGTTACAGGGTGTTTTATCTAAAAGTTTCAAAATTATTTTTGCTCAGCATTTTAAAACCATTCGACGTATCCTTTTCATACTTGGCAGGAGGTATAGGTACTGTATATAAACTACTAAATTATGTTAAACAAACGTTTATGGCTATTACCAGAGGCGTACGACGGGGGAAAGTGAATGGTTGACCCTTTCCAAATTCTACGCCACTGGCGAAATTGGTATTTTCCTTCAATTTTTGGATTCTCCAATACTTTTTATGAAAATAATATACTCTCCATTTGTAACTATAAAGTCATTAGTTTTCGAGATATTTGAAGTTAAAAATGAAACGACACGGTTATTTTGATCAGTGTATTGTGTCGCTTCATTTTTAATTTCAAATATCTCCAAAACTAATCATTTTATCGTTATGAATGAAGAGTATATCATTTACATAAAAAGTATTGCAAAATCAAAATATTACACTAAAATAGCAATTTCATCAGTGGCGTAGATTTTTAGAAGGGTCAACCAGCCACTATCCCCTGTAGTACGCCTCTGGTAGTAGCTAGAAACGTTTATTTATCTTAATTTAGTAGGGTGTACAGTACCTACACTTTCTGCCAAGTATGATAAGGATACGCCAAATAGTTTTAAAGTACTGGGTACAAATAATTTTTAAATTTTAATCATATGAATCATATCATAAATTAATCAAAATAACTGTGCCGTTTCATATTAAACTTCAAATATCTCGAAAACTAATGACTTTATCGTTACCAATGAAGGGTATATTATTTACGTAGAACGTATTGGAGAATCCAAAAATGGCACTAAAATAGTAATTCCTGCAGTGACGTAGAATTTGAGAAGGGTCAACCATTCACCATCCTCTGTCGTACGCACCTGGTAGTAGCTAGAAACGTTTGTTTATCATAATTTAGTAGGGTGTCTAGTAGTCGCACTTTCTGCCAAGTATGAAAAGGATTCGTCGACTAGTTTTAAAATGCTGAGCAAAAATAGTTTTTACATTTTTAGATAAAGCACTCTGTAACTCAATAAGGAACCACATTTTATTTAAGTGTTTTAGGTTAAATCTTCGATTTTTGTGCTAAGGTTTCTCCAGTTACTATATGGACAATTATTAATGAAACACCCTGTATAATAGCCCGATCAGGCAACACAAAACTTTACGAAAACCTCAAAAAAAATAAAGACAGCATGAAATTTTGGGAATGGGTAGTTGAAATTGTCTATCATTGTATAAGAAAAAGTTTACAATTCTATATCCCCTCCATTAAAAAAATGGATGGGAATACCCCCTTCTCGGGGATGAAAAATATACATTCAAAATAAGTCCGGATCGGATAAAATGACTAATTATTCTAAGTAACTTTTGTTCTATAGAGTTTTTTCTCTAAGTCAATACTTTTCGAGTTATTTGCGAGTGAATATGTTCATTTTTAACAAAGAAAAACATGTTTTTGGGCGGTGTTTCGCACATAACTCAAAAAGTAAGTATTTTATTGAAAAAATATTCTTATCAAGAATATGAGAGTGAAAAAAATGGTGTATGCATGAAGTCTGTATACCCAGAATTAGTCATTTTATCCAATTTCAGACTTATTTTGAATGTATATTTTTCACCCCCGAGGAGGGTGTATTCCCCTTCATATCATTTTTGTAAAATGAAAGGGATGTAGAATTGTAAACTTTTTCTTATATTATAATAATAGACCATTTCAACTACCTATTTCCAAATTTTAATCCTTCCTTTATTTTTTTGGGTCAGATTGTTTTTTGATCGTGCTAAAAGCCTAAAGCGACAAGATACGCAGCCTGTCCGGTACATTTGTCGATATGTAAACATTAAATGACGTTTAATAAACGTCATTTAATTTTTTTTATATCCCGGATAATAATTTTGTTATGAATTTTAAATGAATTATACATTATATTAAAATAATATTTTTAAAATTGAATAAAGGAATTTTATTATCTATTTATTAGTTAGATTTTACACAAATGATCTTATAGTCTGGGCAGATTATCGGAGAATAGACCATTTTTGGGAAAAGTTATTTACCAGCAATTTTATTGCTGGAATCGAATTTTATGATTGTATATATTAATAATATAGGTATGCAAAGTCCGCAGATAGTGTGCTACTTTTTTTATAAACAAAATGGCGCCCGAAAATCGTGTCTTTTTCAATTTTTGCTCTATAACTCCAAAGATTTTAACTTTACACCAAAAGCACCCAAATAAAAATTCACCATAATTAAATTCTGCATAGAGACATATTTTTCCCAACTTACTTTAAACGAAAATTTTCCCCGGAAATTGCGAGTTTTTCAAACAAAATCCTTAATTTTCAACTAAAATTTTAGATAAGTAATTGTTTATCAATAATTAAATAGTTCGTTAATATAAAAGCTAATTGTTAATTAAAAATTTAAGGTCGCTATAATAACCACAATAATTATGATACATAAGAATAACTATGATTTTTGTATAAAAAGGTACTGTTCCTATCTAATGTACTTTACAGAATTGAAATTGGACTATTTAAGCGGCCTCAGGAATATTTTAAAATTGTAAACAATTTTTTGGCTTATAAACAAATAAAATATCTCGTGAAATATTAAATTAAATTTAATCATGATAACGGTATTGGAAAAAAAGCGGCAGGACGCTTCTTTTAAAAGAAAAAACGTTTAATTGTGATGTGTGGTTCCTGAGATACAACCGGTCAGAGTTGACCAGCATTTACGGCAAAGATATAAACAATAGGGTCATAATTTTCGAACCATAACCTTTTCATTTCGGTCCTCTTTCTCCACACCAATTTTCATATCTTTAAAATACTCATAACATATATTATTATAATAAAAATTATCGATATTACGAGTGAAAATTGCCAAAAATTTTGGAGAAAATGTAATCTCAAACTTCAAAATCTGTATACGTTAAAAAAATGCATTTTCTCGGCTTCTTGTGAAGCAATTTTCTTCATTCTTTTTTTGTTCCCAAGTAACTCGAGTAGAGCCATCTAACTAACGCATCACTAAATATCAAGGTACTTTTGTTTTGTTATAATAAATTAATTAATTTATTATATCAAAAATTTTTAATTTGTTTAAATAAAGATTGTTTAAATAATTATAAAGCTTTCAAACGAGAATATTTGTGTTTTTTTTGTGTGTGAATATTTGTGTGTAATTTTATCTAAAAAAAAGTCTACAACTGGAAAAAATATTTAGTTTTCTTTTTTTATAAATAAATTAATCTACTTATTATAACAAAACAAAACCAAGTTTGACATTTAATAATGCGTTAGTTAGATGGCTCTAATCGAGTTACTTAGGAACAAAAAAAGAATGAAGAAAATTGCTCCATAGGAAGCCGAGAAAATGCATTTTTTTAGCGTATACCGATTTTGAACTTTGAGATTACATTTTCTCCAACCTAATTTTTGATTGGAATTTTGTTATTTTTTGCAATTTTTACGCGTAATATCGATAGTTTTTATTATAATAATATATGTTATCAGTATTTTAAAGATATGAAAATTGGTGTGGAGAAAGAGGACAAAAATAAAAAGGTGACGGTTTGACCACACTGATGACAAACACGGTTTGTTTATAAGCCAAAAAATTGTTTATAATTTTAAAATATTCCTGAGGCCGCTTAAATAGTGAAATTTCAATTCTGTAAAGTGCATTAGATAGGTGGTAGAGTGTCTTTTTATACAAAAATCATAGTTGTTCTTATGTATCATAATTATTGTGGTTATTATAGCGACCGTAAATTTTTAATTAACAATTCAATTGTTGCTAAACTGTTCATTCAATTTCCATCGGCTTCTGGAATTATAATCTATACGGAAAGAACTTTTATATTACCAAGTTATTTAATTATTGATAAACAATTACTTATCTAAAATTTTAGTTGAAAATTAAAGATTTTGTTGGAAAAACCCGCATTTTCCGGGGAAAGTTTTCATCGAAGTAAATCGGAAAAATGCAGAATTTAATTACGGTGAATTTTTACATATTTGGGTGTTTTTGGTGTAAAGTTAAAATCTTTGGAGTTATAGAGCAAAACTTGAAAAAAACACGATTTTCCGTCGCCATTTTGTTTATAAAAAAAGTAGCACACTGTCTGCGGACTTTGCATACCTATATTATTAATATATACAATCATAAGATTCGATTTCAGCAATAAAATTGCTGGTAAATAACTTTTCCTTTTATTTTGCTAATTAGCCCAAAGTATTACTTACTAATTCATGAGTACTTAATTCAATCTTTCGCAAAATGACAACAATTATGGTTACTTTATTTGAGAAAATAATTTAAAGCATTATATTACTTTATATTTACTTGGTTTACATGCTAGACTTTTATTATTTTAAAAATGTAATTTTCAATTCCTTTGAAAGTTTGTTGATTCTAACATTTTGAAAAAATTGGGTGCAGTAACTGTAGATGACAATTGATTTTATCCCCCGTCGCATGGCGTCGGCCAAAATTATTAGTTTTAGAATAAACGAACTGCAATATTAAATTATCTATTACATAATACTTTTCAGCTAAACTTAATGCACAAAGTGCCATCCACCGGTGTCTTAAAAAGCAAATTGACGAATACATTATTCTTGCACATTACGAGTAGCTTTCGGAGTGATTCTATTAACTTTGTCTCTAATTCAGTCTTTCAACTTCTGCATATTTTGCGTTTATTTACATAAACCTTTGATTTTAAATAACTCAACAGAAAAAATCTATAGGTGTAAGATCTGTAGATCTTGGTGGCCACTCTGTTGCTCTTAGTCCAGATCAGGAACAATCTGGTTTTAAAACTCGCGAACATCATGTGCACATTGTGGCGGTGCACCATCTTGTTGTAGCCAGGATAGGATAGGATTGTTGGCGTTTGGAAACGTATTGGCAAGGACTGGTATAACTTCTGTTTATAGAAATTGCAGATAACGTTCCTCTGTAAGACTAAAAAAAATCGGAACCCGTAATTGTGTCATTGATTATCATTAAGGGACAGTTGTAGAAGCTCGAATAAATAAAGGTTGAGAACCGCGGATCTAGCTCTTCGCTATTATAAAAAGAAACTGCAATGAATAAATATAAGTAAGATACTAAACTGATTCATCCATTCTTTATGATCATATTTAAACCAAGCGTTTAATTAGATCAAGAACCAGACATATAATTCATTGGATAAAGGGCGTTAAACCTGTCGAATATTTTAAACGCCTTTTAGTGACTTAATATTAGGATACACGGTAAATTTTACCAATAACGCTATAAAAACACTATAATGTAGAAGAATGCCATTTAGAATAGGGCTGGAAAATAATAGTGTAGCCACACATAATGTATAATTAAAAGTTGAATGTGTTCTGCGAATTTAACTGTATAAATTTTTTTATACCTTTTAGCTTAGTCCCTGCTTATTATAATCTGCGCTCCTGGCAGTCAAACTTTCAGTGTCTTTTGGTCAAAACTATTTTTGCGTAGGAAACAAATACCAAAATATATTAAAAAATTACAATAAAATTGAAAGCATTCATAAAAACGGGTAAACACATCTATAGTATGGAAGATAAAATGAAACAAAGAAAATACAAATAAAGGAAGATATAAAACAATGCAATGCCATAAAAAAGGGGGAAACAAAACTACAAAAGCGAAAAATTGCTAAGAAACCCTAAATTAGTTAAATAAACACAATCTAGATATATTATAATTTACAGTATTTGATGGAAAACGTAAACACTCATACCAATAAGTATGGTCTAAAACTGAACATCAAAAAGACTAATTCATGATTGTAACAAAGAAGCTATACACCAATGTGAATTTAACCATAAATAATCAGCCAGCTGAAAGAGTTACGTCCTACAAATATTTAGGGGTTTGCTTCACTGATACTAATGACCAGACAAGAGAAATCAAGAGGCGAATTGAGATAGCGAGACAATCGTTTGTCAAAATGAAAAAGTTCCTATGCAGCCGGGACATAAATATAAACTTAAGAACGAGAATGTTAAGATGCTATGTTTTCTCCGTTCTGCTGTACGGCATGGAAGCTTGGACACTGAAAAAGATAAACATCAAAAACGTTGAGGCATTCGAGATGTGGTGTTACAGGAGAATGTGGAAAATACCATGGACAGAAAGAGTAACAAATCAAGATGTTTTGCTGAAGATGGGGAAGGAATGCGAAGTCAATAAAACCATACAAACGAAAAAACTGGAGTATCTAGGCCACATAATGAGAGGAGAAAAGTACTCTCTGTTAAGACTCATAATACAAGGAAAAATCTCGGGAAAGAGAAATGTGGGACGCAGGAGGATTTCCTGGTTGCGAAATTTAAGGAAGTGGTATGGGTGCAGTTCAATACAGTTGTTCAGAGCTGCAGCCAACAAAGTTAAGATTGCTGTGATGGTAGCCAACCTCCGATAGGAGACGGTACTACAAGAAGAAGAAGAAGATATATTTGTAACGAATTCGAAACATATGTAGTAGGTACTGGAAAAATTCATCATATTCTGGTTTGGAAATCATATTTGTTGGAAGGTAGATAGAGACAGTAAAATGGAATCACCAATCCACACAGAATATTTCCTTTCTTGTGGAGGAATCCAGCTAGGAACCAAAGTAGTGATTTTTTTCTACATTCTATCAGCAATACAAGGGTACGTGGTGGTACCTCCAGAGAGTACAGTGTTGCCATATAAGTCCTATGGTATGGGGTGCTATTGCTTATGGTAACAGGTCAACACTAATTTCCATTGGAGGCAATATGACAGCCCGACGTTATTCCATACCTAAACACCAACCAAAACCTGATTTTTCAGCGAGACAATACCAGGTCGCATGTTGCCAGACAATCGTTAGCCTTCATGGATCAACATCATATCAACCATTGATCTTGACCACCATGATCGCCTGATCTGCCTTCAATTGAATATGTTTGTCAGATGATAGGTCGTAGGCTATTGAATTTGCAATACCCTACACAGGTTTTAGCAGTTCTTGCTATACTGAACATGTTCATCAAAAATTATTAAAATCAGATAAATATATAAGTAGAAGTTTACCTGTTTTTGTCACTCAGTATTTATATAAAATTTAGACAGATATCTGCATTGTGGAAAAGCTTTTTTTTAAGTTGGGTAGGTATTAACGAGGACGCTGTATCCTAAATTTCACACGCTCTGCACTTCCGATATCACCAACACCAGATCCACCTCGGATAAGATTAAATACAAGTTGCGTCGTGTTCATTATTAACGATTTTAACTAATTATTCTTCAATTTGACCAGCAGTGCTAACCTCAATAGAAAAGAGGAAGCTACTGCTTTAACCAATCATTAAAATAGATATCAATAAAAAATTAATTAAAACGATTTAAAAATACAACTATTCATGAAATAATCTTACCGAAATTACACTCGAGCTCTTAAAAATTACCGATTTGTATTGCCCTCGTGACAATTTGACATAATTTCCTTCCCCTTAATTAAAACTGTCAAATTGTCACTCGGGATACAAATCGGTAATTTTAGAGCTCTTGTGTAATTACTAGTGATAATAGTTTTTGATAATTACCCGTGTCGTTAAATACCGCGGCATTTGTCCTTAGTTGTTAAGCATTAAATAAATATTCAGTGAAATTAATCACAATTAATGTTTTACAGCTTGTACTTGTACACCCAGAAGGTTAGAACTTACAAAATTTGATGGACTTTTGCTATCAAGAATGGTTTTGCAAGTATAAGCTTTATTATGTTGATCAAATACTTGAACTTTAACTGTTGAAATAAAACCCTTTTGTTTTGCACATTAGTGTAATTTGAAAGAGAGGTCTGTGAATTAATATGGCTTATTGCAGGAATAGAAGCTTCTGATAATTCTATGTGTAGTTACGAATGATGTTTCCTTTTGCAGTATTTACATTTACCATATATACATGTACTGTTTATATGTCCGACATGCAAACAATTTAAACACAATGATCGTTTTTTGACTTCCTCTATGCATGAATGAGCATTAAGCTTGAGAAATTACTCACAAGTATATATTTTGTTATCACCTCTACAGAAAGCACATGAGAATGTGACAGATTTATTGGTAACAAAAGAACCAGTTCTGGATGACTTATTTGAAGAGTGAGAAGAACATTGTGACTTATAACTAGAATGTCTCACAGGGTTTGCAGATTGCTCTATTTTTCCAATACATTTGCTTTATTACTAAGAAATTCCATGGAATCTTAAACAGAAGAATTATTTGTTTAATTTTTCTCCCAGTTATGAGTAGTATCCAAATCTAGTTTCTCTAAAACTATGTAAGAAAGGAGAGAGTCCCATTTATCTACTGGTTTCTTAAGAGACTGTAACGAACGCAAATTTCTTGTAACCGTATCTACTAAATATCGTAAGGAAGAAGAAGAATTTTCTTTATTTGTTTTATATTGAATATTGATTTAATGTAATTGTGCATTAATAATTCCTTGTTTTTAAATATATCAAGAAGATTCCATGCAACTATAAAATTTGAACCACTAACTGTTAGTGAATTGATGATTTTTAATAGTGATACTTCTGGTATGTCACTGATTATATTTTTGTTCCAAATTTTTATTGCCTCAAAAGAATCACGGAATGATAACCATTGCTCATAACTTCCACTGATCTTAGGAAGCTGAAGAGAAGGAAAGGCAATGCCTATAATATTTGTAGATTGCTGTGCTGATGAAGAATTATGATTAGAAGTAGAATTAGAATTTTTAATTATTAGTTGGGCACTTGTTATCGTTGAGTGGTACAATGAGTCGAATTCTATGCGTTGATTGATTTCCTCTTCGGATACTTGATCCAAAGATTCTTCAATTTCACGTTGAATATCCTCAAATTCGCGTATTAAATGTTATACATCATTTAATCTAGCTTGCAACTCAGTAACAAATCCATCTGCTGTATTAAAGTTATTTACAAATATAATTAAGCTGATTTTGACACAATTCCCATTTTTACGTAATTTAACAATAGCTTTTGACATTTTTGACGTTTTTGATTTTTTAGCTTTTGATATTTTTTTGTAGCAATAAATGGTTTAATTGAGATTTTAAACACACTGTATAGGTATATAGAAATTATTAAGCTTTATAGAAATTAATTAATTAATCTTAATGTATAAAGAAATTATTAAGTTAATTTTATTAGCGGTATTTTATTTATTAATGTTATAAAGAATCAAACAAAAATTGCAAATTCAGATCCCAAATATGATAATTATTAACACTTTTATTTATGTTTAGATAACTAAGCAATATTTTAGAGCAGTAAAAACTGACTCACAGACTTTGAAGTTCTCGATGAGCGACGTAAATGAGTTGTTGAATCGTTCGTTTGTCCAAGTAACGGTTGCTTGAAGGCTGGAATATGAACCTGAAACGACACTGAAATTCGTCCAAAATGGCGTATAATTCTTGTTTGATTTACCAATATTCCACAGGCATCGGGCTAGAAGGACCATAAGTTTGGAGCTATTACACGGGGAATGCTCCTAGACACTTTAGTTTCTTATTTTATTATAGCAATGGACAAACTAAACTGATTTCAAACTATTTATTTTACTTTTCTGAAATACATGACGTCTTTCTTAGTGTGACATAAACAGTGGCGTATTCAATATATTTTTACAAATACTTAACCACGCCATGAGCCGGTTTATCAATAAAATATTAGTTAAAATGATTCAAAAGTACAGTTTTATTCATGAAATAATCTTACCGAATTCACTCGAGCTCCTAATATTACCGATTTGTATTACCTTCGTGACAATTTGACATAATTTCCCTCCCACTGTCAAAGTGTCACTCGGGCTACAAATCGGTAATTTTAAAGCTCTTGTGTAATTATAAGTGATAATTTTACCGTTTGATATATGTATTTATATAATTTAGACATATATCTGGATTGTCGAATAGTACAACTTTTCAAGTTTTTTTTTAACTTTTTTAAGATTGTGTAGGTATTAGAAGTTTGTTCTTAAAACAAACGGGGACGCTGTATCCTAAATTTCACACGCTCTGCACTTCTGATTTCACCGACACCAGATCCACCTCGGATAAGATTAAATACAAGTTGCGTCGTGTTCATTATTAACGATTTTAACTAATTATTGTTAAATTTGACGAGCAGTGCTAACCTCAATAGAAAAGAGGAAGCTACTGCTGCAACCAATCATTAAAATAGAATCAATTTTATGACCGAGTGAACAACCGTGTGGTTTGATTTCTTGAGCACGGTGATTAGTGAACTGCTTGATGAACCAGATACGCTCTCGTTTTATTTTATTTTATGCAAGATGTCATTTTGTTCCCACGCTTGTTAAGTTTAATAAAGCTCCTATTTAAATATTAAGGTTTGTTGTTCAAATAGGGTATAGAAACTAATGCCTAGAAGACCTTCGTTATGGTAAGATAGATATTATACGGGGATGGGACGAAGTATTTCTTATTTGGGCTCTTCAGCTTATACAAAGTATGTACACTTGACATATTTATAATAATAATGACTTTGATGATGATAAAACTGGAGTGTATAACGCGTTCGATAATGAATATATAGAACATTCAGTTGACTCTTTAATTACAAAAATAGGTTTTGAATTTCAGTAAGTACATGAATATGCCTTCTTCCTTTCCTTTGGGCTTTGTGGTTTTTTTTTCAAAAATTTGAAAATTCTTGAAAAATCCCCAATTAAGGCCAACCCGAATAAATGGTTGAGAGTGGCAAGTTTGGATTAATGGTTCATTCGATTACCGCTTTTTAACATGCTTAGAAGAGTATATGCGTGGACTAGTGGGCACAGTCTCTTCAATTTGAGTAGTTTAGTCGATTTGGGATCAAGCCACTGGCCTGACAAATAAATATTTAAACGTAGCAAATCCAAAATGGATCTACGACTTTCGCTACAAATACGCTAGTAGATCGGGTCGTCCGCTGGGCCATCTAGTCCAGAGTAATATGGTTTTTTCCATGACACTTGAACAGCCAGGGTACTGATGCGTTTTTTCGGCAGGTAATACCTATAAGAGCAAATTGTAACTATTTGTAACAAATTGTAACAATTAAGTGTCAAAAAATGGCATTTTTCACTTTTTTTTTCAAATCAATGGAAAACAGGGAAACTTATGTTTTTTTTTAGTACAAATATCTTCGAGATTGTGGAAAAAGCTTTAAAATGACGTATTACAAAATTTGATATACTCATTTATTGTTAATATAATTGCGAAAAAAGGTCGGAATTGCAAAAAAAATTATTTTCGCAATAACTGTTGTAAAAATTAGTGTAGAGCTTTGAAATTATTGTCAAATAAGGGTTCATTGGTGCTTAATATGTGATAAAAATTTCAAAGCGATTCATTCAATTGTTTAAATTTTATTCAAATTGTTTATCCCAGAGAGCATTTTTTTGCAATAACATAAGTCAGAAGAAAATGACGTTAAAACCATTCCACAAGTGTTAAATGAAAGAGCATGAGCTATATTTTCAAGTTGGTTTAAAAAAAGTGAATAAAAAATGCATTTATTAGTAATAAATAATTATGCAAAAGTATCGTAAATCTTTCCTTATAAACTTTTTATTTTGTTACATAAGAAACTATACATATTTAGTACAATTTTTTATCAATTATGATATAGATAACATTACTTGGTAGTTGTGCACTTAAAACAGGGTAAAAAAGTTAATTTTTTTGGAAAAAGTTATTCAAAAAGTTTATAAAGAAAAATTGACGATACTTTTGCATAATTATTTATTACTAATAAATGCATTTTTTATTCACTTTTTTAAACCGTGTTGGAAAAGTAGCTCATGCTCTTTCATTTGACACCTGTGGAATGGTTCTAAGGTCATTTTTTTCTGACTTTTGTTATTGCAAAAAAATGCTCTCTGGGATAAACAATTTGAATAAAATTTAAACAATTGAATGAATCGCTTTGAAATTTTTATCACATATTAAGCACCAAAGAACCCTCATTTGACAAAAAAGCTCTACACTAATTTTTACAGCGGTTATTGAGAAAATATGTTATTTTGCAATTCCGACCTTTTTTCGCAATTATATTAAAAATAAATGAGTATATCACACTTTGTAATACGTCATTTTAAAGCTTTTTCCATAATATCGAAGATATTTGTACTAAAAAAAATCATGTTTCACTGTTTTCCGTTGATTTGAAAAAAAAGGGGGAAATGCCATTTTTTGACAGTTAATTGTTTATAAATAAAAATGGCCGCCAGATCCTATGCAGGAAATAGTTATAATTTGTTCCTATAAGTATTACCTGTCGAAAAAACGCTTCAGTGCCCTGGTTGCTGAAGTGTCACGAACAGGGTATATTTTTGTCTTATTACCCTGGCCTAATCCGATAGATAAGTAGTACGGTAGTGAATGGGAACTTACGGCCTCCTTCCATTGATTGAACTTCTACCATCTCTACCATTTTATTAGTGCTTTTGTCTTAGTGTATGCCCAATTCATTTCTGTTTCATTATTTTAATGACAGTTCTTATCTTCGCTTGTTTATCCGCTTTTTTTGTGATTGATCTCAGGTATGTAAATCTATGTATTTCAATTAGGAGAAAATCGTCAGATTAAGGTAGGTTAAGTACATGTAAAACAGTGTATATTTCAAAAATCTGACGATTTGAGCGGGACGTAAGGAAATGGGTGAGTCCCAAAGTTTCACAAGAAAAAAGCGGATATTTCGCGAAATGAATGACAGATCGAAAAACTAAAAAATACGTATTCAATATTTTTCAAAAATCTATCGAATGATACCAAACACGACTTCCCACGGAGAGGGGTGGGGGGTAAATTTAAAATTTTAATTACGAATCCCGCGATATTTCGCGAAATGAACATCAGATCTAAAAACTGAAAAATACACCTATTCAATATTTTTGAAAAATCTGTCGAATGTCACGAAAAACCACCCCCCACGGAGGTGGGGTGGGGAGTTACTTAAAAATCTTAAATGGAAGCCCCCATGTATTATTGCAGATTCGGATTCCTTACGTAAAAATAAGTAACTTTTATTCGAGACATTTTTTCGAATTATGGATAGATGGCGCTATAATCTAAAAAAACGATTGTTGGAAATGGAAAATTAAATTAAAAATTGAAAGTCCCCACTAAAATGGAAAACTTCACTTAACTTTTTTGGTTTTAGAACCTACTCTTCACAACCCAATAGGCCCCCATAACGCTCGAGTGACTGCACATTTAGCATACTTTGCTCCCCTACCATATTGTATGTTTTCGAAGCCAGAAGCTAATTATTTTCAAAATTATGATGGAAAAGTCTGTAAATGTAAAGTGATTATTAAACTATACAGCCAAACTTGTTGCTAACATATCTATTATAATTCCCAGGAATCTCGAGAATTTATCCTACAAATGTCTAAAGAGATGATATAATCTTCTGGTAAAAACGAGATGAACCATAATCTTAATCTAATTTAGTTTATGTGCTTTGTTTATGAGTTTTTCTTGTTTCTCCCACAAATATAGACATTTAGGTTAACTTAACTACCTACGTCGTTTTATTATTCTGAAGCCGGAATCGCCTTCAGAATCATAAAACGCGCATTCCTTGTTATTTCTGTTAAAATATTTTAGAATACTAGGTATTACATACATACGAAAATACTACGCAAACGGAAGTCATCTGGATATTTACAAACATAAAGTAATTTCAGCTTTTCTTTGCAATACATTAATACTTCAGGGAAATGAGCAAAAAATAGACCATGTTCGGAACACTGAAAAATCCAGGTAGCTGACAACTTTTTTAGTTATTTTAGACCTGCAGGAAGAAAACCTACCTGTTTCCTGCCTAGAGCTCTGGGCCGTTTTTAATTATTAACAGTTTAGTGCAAAAGACGCGATTCTTTCGATTTCTTGCACCCCATTAAAAAGCTAAATAGTTGACATAAAATTACAAAATTTGATTTTTCAGAACATTGAAAAATTCAAAATGCTGATTTTTGAAAGTTAAAAAAAATCAGTGAAAAAGTGATAAAATCAGTGAAAAAAAATCAGTGAAAAAATTAGTGATAAAGTGTGAAAGTCAGAGATTAAGGATGTACCAGAAAGAAGTTCCAACAAGAAAAATTTTCAGATTTAAATAATTATTTATTATTTTAATAAATTTTGTTTTTGGGATTTTTGCTTTTCTTTAAAAAATTAATTTGTTGCTTCGCAAACTGCAAAATAAGTGAAAATCGTTATTTGTTAATAACTTTTATTAAAACTAACGTAGAACTTTGGTGTCTCGCCCAAAATTGCATATTGTGTTACTTAACAAACCCTTTAAAATTTGAGACCTATCTATTAATTAGTTTAAAAGTTATTCTGTTTTTGTTTATTTCTTTATCCCAAAGACATTTGTTTTGCAATAACATAAGACAGAAAATAATGAAGATAGTGCAATTCTACGTATTACTGTGTGTGTGTGTGTGTGTGTGTTTGTGTTTTATTGGCACTGGTTTTCACAACCAACTGGCCAGTCAGTTTCGATCCAAAGGTAGGCGCTCTTACCACTGAGCCACAGAGGGGGTCTGCGTATATCAAATGACAGTAGAAGAGTGATACTATCGTATTAAAAAATGATACAAAATTATTTATTATAGTCAAAAATCCTAATGCCAAATTATTGAATTTTTATAGTTAATAAACATTTAGAACAACTTTAAAAATATTGTCCGTAGTGAAAATCTTTTTACATATTCAAAAAGCTGATATTTGACACTAATTTAGCACACATATTGTGCTAATAGCTTATAGGATAGATGAGGTCAAAGAAGTTTTACATCAGCTCTACCTCTTCTCGCTAGAAGGAGGATTGAAAATAAATATATGTAAAACCCAGATGATGACAAATCTTTTAGTTAGCGGAGATGTAAGGGTAGAAATAGGACCATAGACCACAAAATGGCCTATAAATAGCTAGGTCATGAGATTTGCATAGGAAAAGATAACCAAACCGTTGAGTTTCTCCGTCGTATAAGACTGACTTGGGCAGTCTTCACCAAGTTAAACAAAATTTTCAAATTTTCAGACATACCAATATATCTTAAAAGAAAAACCTTTAATCAGTGTGTTTTGCCAGTGTGAAACGTTGACCATGACCAGGAGAACAGTGCAAAAGATCTATGTGGCTCAATGGGCGACGAAACGTGCTATGTTGGGCGTTTCACTCCGAGACAAGATCCCAAACCGCCAGCTACGACAAATAGTCCAGGGTAATAAGGTTTTTTCCATGACACTTGAACAGCCAGGGTACTGAAGCGTTTTTTCGACAGTTAATACCTATAAGGGCCAATTTCTCATATCGAGTTCAACTCCAGTTTAACCTGAACTTCTAGTAAACGTCAGTTTAAAGTGAAAATCGTCTTTCTCAATTCCCGTTCAACCGATGGCAGTTTAAACTTGAACGATGCTTGAACGGTGGAATTCGGCCGTTCAAAGATTTCAGAACTCAGTTCAGATGATTTCATGGACTACGCATGCGTTGTATTAACACGAAACGCTGTCATAATATAAATATATCCTATTTTATTATATTAAGCCTAACGATAAACGATAACATTATTTGTGTTTTTATAATATTTATTTATAATTATTAAAATGACTATTTGACTATAAATACTTAAATTTAACTTTATTCAAAAACAGCATAAAAAAGGTAGTTCAAAATGGCGACAGTGTTTTACCTTTTGCCATCTATTGGCATTTCTCGAAAGCTGTAGAACGAGCACTGACATGAACGCGCAATGAGAAATGCATTCCAAATAGAACCGGAGATCACCCGTGAACCCGGTTCAACTGAACCATAGATTAACGCAGGTATGAGAAATCGACCCTAAGAGCAAATTGTAACTATTTCCTGCGTAGGATCTGGCGGCCATTTTTATTTATAAACAATTAAGTGTCAAAAAATAGCATTTTCCACTTTTTTTTCAAATCAATGGAAAACAGGGAAACTTATGGTTTTTTTAGTACAAATATCTTCGAGATTATGGAAAATTCTTTAAAATGACGTATTACAAAGTTTGATATAAGTACTCATTTATTGTTAATATAATTGCGAAAAAAGGTCGTAATTGCAAAAAAAATTATTTTCGCAATAATTATTGTAAAAATTAGTCTACAGCTTTGAAATTTTTGTCAAATAAGGGTTCTTCGGTGCTTAATATGTGATAAAAATTTCAAAGCGATTCATTCAATTGTTTAAATTTTATCCAAATTGTTTATCCCACAGAGCATTTTTTTTGCAATAACATAAGTCTGAAGAAAATGACGTTAGTACCATTCCACAGGTGCCATAAGAAAGAGCATGAGCTATATTTTCAACTTGGTTTAAAAAAAGTAAATAAAGAATGCATTTATTAGTAATAAATAATTATGCAAAAGTATCGCAAATCTTTCCTTATAAACTTTTTATTTTGTTATATAAGAAATTATACATATTTATTACAATTTTTTATCAATTATGATATAGATATTATTACTTGGTAAGTAGTTGTGCACTTAAAACAGGGTAAAAAAGTTATTTTTTTTTGGAAAAAGTTATTCAAAAAGTTTATAAAGAAAAATTCACGATACTCTTGCATAATTATTTATTACTAATAAATGCATTTTTTATTCGCTTTTTTTAAACCAAGTTGAAAATATAGCTCATGCTCTTTCATTTGACACCTGCGGAATGGTTCTAACGTCATTTTTTTCTGACTTATGTTATTGTAAAAAAAATGCTCTCTGGGATAAACAATTTGAATAAAATTTAAACAATTGAATGAATCCCTTTGAAATTTTTAACACATATTAAGCACCAAAGAACCCTCATTTGACAAAAATTTTAAAGCTCTACACTAATTTTTACAACAGTTATTGAGAAAATATGTTATTTTGCAATTCCGACCTTTTTTCGCAATTATATTAACAATAAATGAGTATATCAAACTTTGTAATACGTCATTTTAAAGCTTTTTCCATAATATCGAAGATATTTGTACTAAAAAAAATCATAAGTTTCACTGTTTTCAGTTGATTTGAAAAAAAAGGGAAAAATGCCATTTTTTGATAGTTAATTGTTTATAAATAAAAATGGCCGCCAGATCCTACGCAGGAAATAGTTATAATTTGTTCCTAGAGGTATTACCTGTCGAAAAAACGCTTCAGTACCCTGGCTGCTGAAGTGTCACGAACAGGGTATATTTTTGTCTTATTACCCTGGCGTAAAAGATCAGGAGGGGCTGATGCTGTACAGAGAATAGCAACGTTGAAATGGAACTGGGCACGTCATGTGGCTCGAATGACAGATAACAGATCGACAAAGGAAATGAGACCAAGAGACGATGCCTAGCGAAGCCGACGTGGTCCACCAACACGTTGGACTGAGATCTATGTCTAGCAGTGGACAAACTAAGATGGAATGATCATTCATCATTCAGCTCATAGGGCAGAGTAGGTGGTAGTTTTCGAGTTTATGTCGGCATTAAAATATTGCATTTTGAGAGATGCAATATTGTTCCAAAACGTCTGGTTATCATAATGAAATCAATCTGTTTTTATACAGATACCTCAAGATAATAGACTAGGAGCCGGTATAGGTGTTTGCTAATCATTTTAGGCACGATAAGACCCTATAACTTAAATAGTAGAACCTAAAAGAAAACGTATAAACACTGTGCCGTCACTTTTTAGTGACACATGCGTCGACAGTGGCGCATCAAACTTTCCACTTATGGACGGGATAAATAAATTACAAAGTACCGTCCCTTACCCCCAGAATTCAATTTTTTTCATTTTTTTAAGTTGTGATTAAATAATAAGACATAACGTAATTTTAACCCACCACCCGCTATCCCCTTCCCCCACCATCAAAAACTTCATTTTTCGTTTTTATTTTTTTTAGGTGGGATGAAATCAAATTTAAAATTTCAAAAAATTTATAGGCATGGTTGAGGCTTTTACAAAACATGTTTATTTTTTATAGATCCGTAGGTTGAGGGTACATAACCTCAAACAATTTTAAAAAAATTTATTTTTTTTTTTTTGGAAAAAAGCGTATAACTTTTTTTTGGAGGTGGCTGGAGGTCTATGTTTTTATTTTATTTTGTGTATTTTATTAAACACTACGTTTTTAATTTTTTTCAGATTATTCCGTAAGTTTCGCCGCCTTCAAAAATAAAAAAAAACTGTTTTTTGGGGGATTTTGGGGATTTTCTCTAGTTTATAGACTTAAAAATAGATCAAATCAATGTTTTTTTATAATATACATGTAAATTGAAGTAACTGAGTCCTTTGGAACATTTAAAAATGGGAGAAACACGTTTAACCCCCAAAAACTCCATAAAACAGTTTTTTGGATTTCTGAAGGTGGCGAACCTTATGGAAAAATCTGAAAAAAATTAAAAACATATGTAGTGTTTGATAAAATACACAAAATAGAATAAAAAATCAGACCTCCAGCCACCTCAAAAAAAAGTTATAGGCTTTTTTCCAAAATAAATTTTTTAAATTTTTTGAGGTTATGTACACTCAACCTACGGATCTATAAAAAAATAGACATGTTTTTGTAAAAATCTCAACAATGCCTATGATTTTTTTGAAATTTTAAAATTGATTGCATCCCACCTAAAAACAATAAAAACGAAAAATGAAGTTTTTGATGGAGGGGTAGGGGGAAGGGGGTGGCGGGTTAAAATTACGATGAGTCTAATTGTTTAATCACATTGAACTTAAAAAAAAATTGAATTCTGGGAGTGAGGGATGGTACTTTTTAATTTATTTATCCCTTCCATAAGTAGAAAATTTGATGCGCCACTGTCGACGCATGTGCCACTAAAAAGTGACGGCACCGTGTTCATACGTTTTCTTTTGTTCTAGTATTTAAGTTATAGGGTCTTATCGTGCCTAAAATGATTAGCAAATTTCACCTATAGCGGCTCTTAGTCTATAAATATAGAACCTTTTATACCACACAGAACATACCTTTAATAATTGTAATGTATTGCGCGATTTCAAATAATTTTGGTTTACATAAATAATTTATATTTTACGATTTGATTTTATACAAAATTATTAAAACAATTATCTAAATCGTCAATCAGCATAAATAAATACAATCTTTATACAGAATCAAATTGAGTAACGACAGCCTATAATTCTTCGGCTACCGGAAATTCTAATTTATATCTAACTTTCTATAAATTAAAATGTCTGAAACTAATAAGTGGTACAGCCAGTTAAGATTCGTCAGTTTCACTTTTTGTCACAGGATGGTCTCGGGCTTGTGGTTTCTTGTTGTCCGTATGTCGAAGAAAGTACAGTTGGAATTTGATATTCTAAAGAAACTGGGAGGTTACTTCTATAAACGGAAATATCGTTGGCTAGATGTATCAAACTTGTGTTACAAGAAAAGGAAAAGTTGGAAATGTCATTGTTTTTAAAGAAGATTGTTTAATTCATGTTTTTACTAGCATGCACATATTTGATTTAAGTATAATATTATCATAAGAATGCATTATAATCGGTAGTGGTAGTCGCAAAGATAAAAGTAAATACCAGGAAGTTACAATCAATGTTCTGACTAATAGGTAATAGGGGAACTTAAAGTTTTCAATTTTCGTATTAAACTGAAGCTATTTTTTTGTGGCATCTTGATATAATTTACTATTTTTATCGTAAATAAGCCACAATTTTACTTTTTTTTCTGATGTGCCTATCCTTGACGAATGTTGGTGTATCATCTTGGCAATCTTTGTCTTATCTGCAGCAGCTCAGAAAAGCTGCACAGATGTTGTGTTGAGCCAGGTTCTGAGGTTCTATAACCAGGATATTGTTCTTCTTCCTGGACCTGGCTTTCCAAATATTTTTCCTTATATGTAATGTGTATGAAGTATTGTAACTTTCGAGATTTGATGGTGGTCAGTACCTCTACTTTCGTCTTCATTTTTCTGAGGACCTCCTCATTCGATCACTCAGTCAGTTCTAGGGCTTCCAATCCCGCAGCCTGAGTTCAATCTCGGTATTTGCGGGACTACGAATTTTCAATCCCGCGGGATCTCGGTATTTGCGGGATCCCGCATATTGAAAATAGTCATATTTATATAAAGCAAATAAAACAATAAATTAATCAACTAACTCCACATTTATTATTAGTATGACATGAGATCAAAACTGTTTTTTCTTCACAAAAAACAGTAACAAATACTGGAAAAACAAAAATCTATCTTCAAAAAATACACCAACAAAATTTTAAAAATCAACAAAAAAAAAACATTTTCAACTGAAACTTAATATAGTTTACTAATTTACTTGCTATATTACTTAGCTATAAGTTACTATTTTTTAGTTAAAGCTTTCAATTGAAAATGCTTGCAAAGGAAACACAACATATTGGATGGTATGAATAAAAACGAACGGAGTATAAACTCCAAGTGCATTCTCATGAGTATGAGCATAAAGTATATAAGTTTATACTACATTTCATATGAATAAAAATATGTTGATGTGATAAGTTTCTACTCACCGTACATAAGAGTAGATACTACCGCGTGGAGTATGTACTCCAAAATTTGGAGTATAAACTACATTTTTATTTTTATTCATACGAGCCAATATCTAAATCTAAACTGTCATCTGCCAATCTCCTGTGTATTTTAGACACAATATAGCCAGCAGCAGAAAAAGCCCTTTCGGCTTCCATACGTCGACGGTACCTATTCCTTTTTAGGCTTTATATGTAAATGTAAGATATTTTCCCATTGACTCCCCAGATTCATAGAGTCATTTCTATTTTAATAATGGACTCAAGTGTATTAGCTCGAGATGGCGACGTGCAAAGTAAATACATTACATGCTGCCGATATAGTTAACTCTAACTCCTGTTGCAATGTAAGATCAAGATCGGAACCCGATGATGAAACCTCTACATTATTTCTCACGTGTTTCTTACTTAATCAGCCTCTTCGTCATCATTGCTCTCAGATGAATGTAAAGGGCTGAAGTTCATTCCCGTTACAAAATCATTAATTTCTTTTCGAAGTAAACTTTTCGGTGGGAGATGATTGGTAACTACGAGGCTTTTGGAGATAAATCAGTAGTGCAGTCACATTTCTACGTCGTTGTAACATACGGCGCAAAGACAGTTTTTTGATAATTTTGAGCGTAGCTACAGCAGTAATGTACTCTTTTTTCAGTCCCGCAAATCCCGCGGATCCCGCACCTGTAATCCCGCATCACGCGGGATTGGAAAATGACGCGGGATCCCGCAATACCGAGATCTCGGTATTGCGGGATTGGAAGCCCTAGTCAGTTCACGAAATCTTATCTATTCTCCAATGTAGCCACGTCTCGATTGCTTCCAGTGTTCTGCTCATAACTTCGTTATGTAAGTATTGTAACTTTCGAGATTTGAGGGTGGTCAATACCTCTCCTTTCTTCTTCATTTTTCTGAGGACCTCCTCATTCGATCACTCAGTCAGTTCACGAAATCTTATCTATTCTCCAATGTAGCCACGTCTCGATTGCTTCCAGTGTTCTGCTCATAACTTCGTTATGTAAGTATTGTAACTTTCGAGATTTGAGGGTGGTCAGTACCTCTCCTTTCTTCTTAATTTTTCTGAGGACCTCCTCATTCGATCACTCAGTCAGTTCACGGAATGTTAACTATTCTCCGATGTAGCCATATCTCGAATGCTTCCAATGTTCTGCACATATCTTGGTTCAAGGTATATGATTCAATACCATAAAAAACAACATTGAAAACGTAGCATCACAGCCATCTTATTTTTATACCAAGAGAGAGGTTGTGCCTCTTGAAGAAGTCTTCCATCCGGTTGAAGGTGGATTTAGCTTTTCCGATGCATGCTTTTCTCCCCTGGCTGTTGGTCGATTCTTTATGTATTATGGTGCCGACGTGGTTGTAGTGTATCACTCTCTCTACTTGATAAGGATTTGTAGGTCTTCTAGGATATCCGCAAATACATACTACGGTGTCATCTGCATAACTGATGTTGTTTAACCTGTACCCGTTTAGTAGAATGCCCTTTTCGGTTTCGTGCAAAGCTTCGATAAATATTTTTTCAGAGTAAAGATTGAAGATTCGAGGAGACGAAATACAGCCTTGGCTTATTCCACGCATGATTTTCACATATTCGGTTTGTTCGCCCTCAACTCTGAGATTTGCGCTGATTCCAGTAAAGGTTTCTAATTGTTTTCAGATTTTGGTTGTTGGTTCTTGCTTCTTTTAGTATTTGCTAAATATTGGCATGCTGTACTCCATCAAAAGTTTTCTTGTAATCAACCAGATATGCGTATATGTCGCAATTGACGTCTCTGCATCTCTGTAATAAGATTTGTACTGAGAACAAAGTCTTTCGTATCAACAGCATCTATGGAATCCGACCTGCTTGAGAAAAATTTGGCTTTCACACAGCTTGTAAGTTCTTTTATGGGCTTATCTTTAGGAACAATTGTAGATGACTCTGATGAAAACACAAGACAAATGGTTTGTTACTTTTGTACTAAAATTTTTTGCGCAATTTCCTTAACTATTCTTTCCTCCGTATTCCTTATTTTCCGTATTCCTTCTGAACCTTCTGCAAAGTATTAGAAAATTTTGTCCTGAAGTCAAAAGTCGTTATTAGTCAATATAAATTATAATATTATTTTCTCAATTGTTTTTTTTTGCGTAACGAGTATATCAGCGTACTTGTTTTATATCATTCAATCTATGTATAAACAAACTACATATAATCCATTTGTATAAACATTTCAGTAAAAAGCGGATGGTAAATATGAGGTCATATTTTGACATTTTTCCTAACATGCAATACAAAGAGGAACTTCTTAACAAACTCAGTAGCAGAATGAATAAACATGAATGTGTACTAAATACCGAGCAGATGTTACTTTTAATAACATTTACACACTGAAAGTGAATTCGTTTATAAATTTGGTTACACAACTTGTTTATGCTCTACTTGCCACCGCTGAATTGAACAATTAACTTAAATATTGTATTGTTAAGAGTAAAGTAGGTTTTTGTCGTGAGGTCTGATTTCAACGTTTACTCCAAAGCGAAGCCAAATAGAAGTTTGTTTTGAATTTATCTTATGTGGCACAATAAAGAAAAATTAATAGATTTACTAAATCAAGATACAATAAATATTTTAGACTTGACATTAAGAGATAGTTGCGGATTAAAATAAACAACTAAATTACTAAGATTCAACCAGAAATCAGCAATTTTGAGATAAAGAATTCATTAAAGTGAAAAGTAATAAAGCGCATAGATAAGGTCTCTTGGTTTTAATTATTTAAAATTGATAAGAAATAGATCAATATCAATTGATAAAATCAGATCAAAATCATGCCAGAATTATTGAGCCATGTAGACAGAATTCTAGCTTGTACAGTTTCATTTGATTGGTACTATACCATACCAGCTTTTGAGAGCTCAGCATTTCGTTTTGCTTTTGTCATTTTTGTTCCCATGAGTTCCATGAACTTTTTTTATTTTGATCCTAAAGAAATCTGCCGCAGATAAAAAGACTAAAACATAAAAAGAGAAATTAATAAATTTATACAAGGTGTTTGGTAAAGAATGGATTAGATTCCTTAGGTTAAAATAGGTCGATTTAAGCTAACTTACCTTAGTACGAAATTTGATAATAACCGAAATACAGGGTGTCAAAGTTAAACTTTTATTTTATTTATTCTTGAATATTTGGTAAGCTGGGTTTTTTGGGACGAAAAATCTAAATTCGCCACCAAAAATGATATATTACCCAGAGAGCGCCACATACGCATTTCAGCGCTCATTTGATAGGTTCAATTTTTTTATTATACACTCTACATACTTTTTGAATCAAAACTTTTATTCTCTTAATCTTTTTACTTAAAAAAGGTATACTACATTTATCTCGCTAAACTCAACCGTTTTCGAGATAAACGCATTTTAAGTCTGCGAGGAAACATAATTTTTCCATAATATTATTAAGCAGTTACACTACCATTATCCATTATTGGATAAAACCGAAAATTCCGAAAAATAACTTAAAACCATAAAAATTTACAAAAATGTACCGCAAAGTACACCGCACAAATGGAAATTAGGTCCTAGTGAATATAGTGGAAAATACTCTTTGAAGCATCCTGATAAAAAGTTCTCGTGGGCACAACTCAATCGTATGAAGGATTTTCAAGATATAGAGGCACAAACTCGGAAAATTATAAGATTTACTGGGTATTCCAATTCCCCGAGTTACTGGTTATCTGGCAACACGTAGAAGTTTGGATCAGGGAAAAGTACTATTTAGTAGTCTAGGATTTTTTCCTGGCTATCCAATGACAACCTTTACTTTGACCTTGACCTTCAACGGACATTATCTTCTAGAGTTTCGAGGGTTTTCGGCATTAAATTGATATAAACAGGTTACCCATGGGTTTTTGGGATCACTAAACACGAATATGCCATCAGAATTGACCTTGGGAGGACGTGGTGGCCAGGGCCACTGCAAAGGACGTCATCTTCTAGAGTTTGCAAATGAATTACTGGAGGGTTTTTGAGGTCGCTAAACACGAATATGCCACCAGAACCGACTCCCGGAGCACCTGGTTTCCAAAGTCAATGAAAGGGGCTCCTGGAGTTTCGAGGGTCTTTGGTACTACATTAATGCAAACGGATTAGTTATAGGTTTTTGGGGTTGTTGAACACGAATACGTGATCAGCACAGACACAAGAGCACCTGGTGCCTAAGACAGGTAATCTTCTGGAGTTTCGGAGGAATCAATTGGATTACTTTTAGGTTTTTAACTCCAGAAGATATCCTGTCTTAGGCACCAGGTGCTCCTGTGTCTGTGCTGATCACGTATTTGTGTTCAGCAACCCCAAAAACCTATAACTAATCCGTCTGCATTAATGTAATACCAAAGATCCTCGATACTCCAGGAGCGCCTTTCATTGACCTTAGAAACCAGGTGCTCCGGGAGTCGGTACTGGTAGCATATTCGTGTTTAGCGACCTCAAAAAATAGTAATTCATTTGCATGTACTCTAGAAGATGACGTCCCCTGCAGTGGCCCTGGCCACCACGTCCTCCCAATGTCAATTCTGATGGAATATTCGTGTTTAGCGATCCCAAAAACCTATGAGTAATCTGTTTATATCAATTTAATGCCGAAAACCCTCGAAACTCTAGAATCTAGAAGATGACGTCTGTTGAAGGTCAAGGTCAAAGTAAAGGTCACCATTGGATAGCCAGGAAAAAATCCTAGACTACTAATTAGTACTTTTCCTTGATCCAATCTTCTACGAACTTGCCAGATAACCAGTAACTCAGGGAATTGGAATACCTAGTAAATCTTATAATTTTCCGAGTTTGAGCCTCTATATCTTGAAAATCCTTCATACAATTGAGTTGTACGAATGAGAACTTTTTATCAGGATGCTTCAAAGTGTATTTTCCCAAAGTATGAACGAAATCCACTGGGACCTAATTTCCATAAGGTTTGTGTGGGGTACTTTCTTCAAATGGAATTTGCGATGACATAAATATGAGAACTGGCGATTATTATGGTTTCAAGTTTATTTTTCGGGTCTATCTACAATGATACATATTATGCAAGAAGTTATGTTGTATCGCAGATTTAAAATGCTTTTATCTCGAAAACCGTTGAGTTTAGCGAGATGAATGTAGTATACCTTTTTTAAGTAAAAATATTAAAAGAATAAAAATTTTGATTCAAAAAGTATGTAGAGTGAGGGATAAAAATATTGAACGAATTAAATGAGCGCCGAAAGACGTATGTGGCGTCCTCTGGGTAATACATCATTTTTGATGGCGAATTTAGATTTCTCATCCTAAAAAATCCTCGCTTATTTATCAAATTTCGTGTTGTTATCCCATGCCTGTCAGGAAATCTTCAAGAATAAATAAAATAAAAGTTTAAGCTTTATCGACCTATTTTAAGCACAGGAAGATAAGGTTAAGCTATGGCACATTATTTACCAAACACCCTGTATATACAGAATTGTACGTAAAATGGAATACTGGAGCACTTACACGTTTCCAATTAGTTTTATGAGTTTTAGTCCATAAACATCGACTGTATAATCGGAAAAACGTTTATTCGATTAAAATTTTTGAGACTATGTCTATATTGATGCGTTTATGACTATGTTGATGCGATTGGTTTTACCAGAGCAAGTGGAAGGAAACGTTGAAAAATTTAAAGCAGTGGAGTGGAAAAAGAACAATAGAACTCTTTAGAACCGCTGCAAACAGAGTAATATGGGCCATGATGATCGCCGATGTCCTTAAAGGATAAGATACATGAAGAAGAAGATGTCTATAGTACAAGCTGTAAATATTTTACAACAAAAATTCTACAATAATTTATTAAAAAGAGAACATCACAACTTTTTTTCAAAGTCAAACAAAAATTCTACAATAATTTATTAAAAAGAGAACATCACAACTTTTTTTCAAAGTCAAACTGACAATACTTTTAACATAGGACTTTAGGCATAGACATATACTTTTAACATAGGCTTTTTGGGAGTCGTCAAAAAAACGAGGAATAGTTAATTTTCAATTTGTTGAGATATCTTGTTACATAAGTTGTTTTAGTTTTAAAAACACAAAAAAATTTGATTTGTTGTAAGAGTTAACCTAAAGGGATCGAGAGTTAGCTTTATGACAGAATCGTATACAAAATATAAGTCAACGCTGCACCAATTTAATATAACCGTCAGATAATTTAACATGTTAGTTTCCCCAACAAAGACAAAATGCATAGTTATAACAACAAATCTACTAATAGGCGAAGCAATAAAGCACTAACATCGGCCTTACCTGCGAAAATAAAACGACCAGACTGATCTTAATAATTCTTTTTGCATTCGATTCGTGAATGCGCCAGGAACTTTGTGAACCGGAGCCCTGATATAATATTGAACAACTGCACACATAAAATGCATTCTTAAAGTGCATCTCAAACAGACAATAAAAAGAATTCAGAACTCATCAATTATCGTCGGAAATGAGTTTAATTTTGTTACTCTGGGGTTTTTGGGGTCGCTGAAAACGAATATGACGTAAGTGATCTCCGGAGTACCTGGTGCCAAGGGTACCTACTGTTTACCTCGTCATTAAAATTCATTAAAAAATTAGTAAAAAATCATTACTCGGGGGTTTTAGGGTCACTAACGACGAATATGACATCGGAGGTGATCTTCGGAGTACCTGGTGAGCAGGGTACCTACTGTTTACCCCGTCTTGTGGAGTTTTCGAAAAAAAAAAAAATTAAAAAATCAGTCAAAAATCATTACTTGGTGTTTTTGTGGGGTTCCTAACGACGAATATGACATCGGAAGTGATCTACGGAATATCTAGTGCCCAGGGTACCTCGTCTACTGGAGTTTTCAGCAAATTCATTAAAAAATTAGTCAAAAATCATTACTCGGCGGTTTTTGGGTCACTGACGACGAATATGACAACGGAAGTGATCTACGGAATACCTGGTACCCAGGGTACCTACTGTTTACCTCGTTTACTGAAGTTTTCGGCAAATTCATTAAAAAATTAGTCAAAATTCATTACTTGGGGGGTTTTTGGGGTCTCTGACGACGAATATGACATCGGAAGTGATCTCCGGAGTACCTGATGCCCAGGGTACCTACTGTTTATCTCGTCTTCAGAAGTTTTCGGCAAATTAATTAAAAAATTAGTCAAAAATCATTAGTTACGAGATAAACAGTAGGTATCCTGGGCACCAGGTACTCCGGAGATCACTTCCGATGTCATATTCGTCGTCAGCGACCCCTAAAACCTCCTGAGTAATGATTTTTGACTAATTTTTTAACGAATTTGCCGAAAACTCCCGAAGACGAGGTAAACAGTAGGTACCCTGGGCACCAGGTATTCCTGAGATCACTTCCGATGCCATATTCGTCGTTAGCGACCCGAAAAACCCCCCGATTTATGATTTTTGACTAGGTTTTTAATAAATTTTTTCCGAAAACTCCACAAGACGAGGTATACAGTAGGTACCCTCGGCACCAGGTACTCCGTAGATCACTTTTGATGTCATATTCGTCGTTAGTGACCCTAAAAATCCCCGAGTAATGATTTTGACTAATTTTTTAATGAATAAGAACCCCCAAAATAATGACCCTAAAAACCCCAGAGTAACAAAATTAAACTCATTTCTGCCGATAATTGACGAGTTCTGAATTTTTTTATTGTCTGTTTGAGATGCACTTTAGGAATGCATTTTTTGTATGCAGTTTTCAATATTATATTATGGCTCGGGGTCACGAAGTTTCCTGGCGCATTCACGAATCGAATGCAAAAAGAATTATTAAGATCCGTCTGGTCGTTTTATTTTCGGAGGTTCAGTGTTTTACTGCTTCGACTATAAGATGTAAATTATAGCTGAAAGTTTAGATAATAGAACAAGTGATGGAGTTTAAAAATCTAGGCATCACAATAACTAGCTACGGAAAGCTCGAAACAGAAGTGGAAGATCAGACAGAATGTGGAAGACAGAAGTGAATAGAGCAGACAGAGCCGCAGGTTTTCTGAATGGAACAATGTGGAGAAATAAAGAAATCAGGGGGGGGGGCGGGATAAAAGGCAGAATTTGCAAAACAGTTATCAGACCAATAATGACAAACGCGGCAGAAATATGATCTGACACAGAGCGTAAAAAAGAATGCTATAAAGAGCAGAGATGATAACACTACAAAAAATCGATGGCAAGACACTATGGGACAGAGCTAGAAGTACAGATATACGACGGAGATGCAAGGTGAACATTAATAACTGGGTAAGAAACAGAAGAGTAGAATGTAACGACCACATAAGCCGAATGACAACAAATATTAAGGACAGCGAGAGACGGTTCCCCAATAGGAAGACGATCAATATGAATACCACGAAAACGATGGAACGACAACTTACTGGAGGCACATTGCAAAAACAGACACAGTCAAGTCTACACAAAAAGAAGAATCTACGATTTAACCTTAAGCAACGCCTGTAAACTATTAACAATCGCTATCAAAAACATGTTAAAACACTCCAGTGGAAGTTTTGTGTTTAGTTTTTCGTCCAGATCACCAGATTTCGTATCTCCAGCTTGTCGTACTCTTAACGTTAATTATTTTTAAATCGAATATTTCTTCTTCTTCTTTTATATAGGCAGTACTGCCTGTTTTTCTTCAACGGTGCCTTTCATTCTGCCCCTAAGTTGTCATTCCATCTTTTCCTTGGGCGTCCCATACTTCGTCTGCCTAACGGTGACTTGTCCCTGGCTATCCTTACTATCCTCGATTAAGACATCCTACTTATGTGTTCATTCCACTCTTCTTTTCTGTTCTTTACCCAGGTATTTATATTGTCTACCCTACATATGCGTCTGATTTCCTTACTTCTTACCCTGTCCTGTAGTCCTTTTCCAGCAATCCTTCTTAAGATCTTCATTTCGTTGGTCTCCAGATGTCTTCGTGTTTTGCTTGTATCTGGTCTTGTTTTGGCTGTGTAAGTCATATCGAATATTTAATAGTGTAAAAGAAATAATTTACTACTGAAAGATAGAAAATGTTACAATGAGCTGATATCTCCTAATTCTGTCATGATTTAGAGTCAGTTTTAAGAATACCTCAAAACAACAAGACAAAAAAATACTAACAGAAGGTACTTAGTTCATTGATTAAACTAAGATACAGATACAGAAGAAACAGGTTGAAGATATTTTGCTAGACCAGGTTATTTAGAACAAAAAAACACCGGAATAAATCGATTTTTAAATACAGCACGAGCACCTAAGGACTTACAACTTTTTGCGTTGTGTTCGGAGTGACATCAGGAACAAAGGCTACAACAAAAAAAAATAGTGAAAATTAATAATTGCTTTTGCAATTCATAACATGTACCGCAACGTGCACAAACATGTCAAAATCAGCCATCCGAACGGACCCCCGGAGCACCTGGTGCCCAGGGTCACTGCTTTAGGCACGTCATCTTCTGGAGTTTCGAGTGGTTTTCGGCTATAAATTGATGTAAACAGATTAGGTACTGCTATTTTTTTATACCCCCGAGTACTCTGTTTAGTCTGTTTGCATCAATTTAGTGTCGAATACCCTCAAAGCTCAAGAAGATGACGTGCATCAGGAGTGACCCTGGACACCATGTGCTCCGGGGGTCGGTTCTGATGGCGTATTCATGTTCAGTGACCCAATAACCCAACGAGTAACAAAATCTGCCATTTAATATACTGATTTTGATATGTTATTACCTTGTGGGTGAATTTGATGCACTGTAAATGCAATGAATACGCCAACAAAACCGACGCCGGAGCACCTGGTGTCCAGGGTTACTGCTAAGGCACGTCATGTGAAGTTTCAAGGGTTTTCGGCACTAAATTGATGCAGATTACTCGGGATTTTGGGGTTTCTGAACACGAATATGACATCAGACCCAGTGGCGGATCTAGACATTTGCCTTGACAGGGGAAATTTGTAATAGGGGAGGGGAACTTATAAATGAAACACAAACCAAAAGACATAAAAACCTATTATAACTTATACTACTTATGCATTAAGTTCCCTTAATTTTAATAACTATCGTGTTTATTTGGTTGAATTTGTCGCTCTGTGGTTTAAGTTTCATGTCAGTTAATATATTTTTATGTTTCAACAATTTTTGTCTTTAGTTTTGGACCGTGTTAGGAGGAGGGGGGAATTTCCCCATTTTCCCTCCCCGTAGATCCGCCACTGACGACCCTTAGAGCACCTAGATACTGTCCAGGTGACTGCTATGCACGCCATCTTCTGGAATATCGAGGTTTTCCGACACCAAATTGATTGATTACTGGGGGGTACTATTTTTATAACCCCGAGTACTGTTTGTATCAATTTAGTATCGTAAAGCCTCAAAATTCCAGAAGATGGTGTACATAGCACTCATAGCAGTGCTCCACGAGTCGGTTTTGATGGTGTATTCATGTTCAGCGACCCTAAAAACCCCGAATGATAAAATCTGACCCTCAATATACTGATTTTTACATGTTTATGCACTTTTAGATGCATTTTATGTATTGAAATGCAATTATGCATTTCGGTGCATAAAATGTAAATGTAAATGGACTTATGAATTTCCATCAATTTTTCTAGTGTAGACTTATTTCATGACGCCATTTAGAAAACAATGCAAAAAGTTGTGCAAGTCCATAGGTGCTGTATTTAAAAATCGATTTATTTTCCTAAATCCCTGATATAGACTGACCTATTAAATAGATATAGCACAATATAGAAATAAAAATCTCTCAATTATATTATGTACAAAAATTTCAGCTCTAATAGTTTAGTACTTGCAGGAAGTAGTTTAAAATAAAATATTTGCATAAACTTAACTGAATAATACAATTCTTACATAAGAATAGTTCGTAATTCGTAATAAAATATTTAAACGGTCAGTTTGTTTCTGATGACTCAATATTCTTCGAACTAACACACCTACACGTCGCGTTCTAATAAATTTACGACTAAAATAATTTTACAATGTTTCAGGTAAAATAAATTCTTATTATTATTATGTCAAACGACATTGTAAACTAATAAATCGTTTGAAAATAATGCAAGTCACTTCTTCAATAATGTACGCGTAACAGCTTGTTTACATGGGCGGTTTGCCAACGTTTGACGCCGCGGTTTACCTGAAAAACCCAACCGCCGCGGTTCGTACACATGAGAGCGATTGACTGGCGGTCTCATTCCTCCCCTAGTAAAGTTACAACCGCCGCGATTTGACGACGGAAAGGTTGCATGTGTACGATTTTGAGCGGTTGCATTTGTTTCTATGTTAAACTTGAACCGCGGCGGTTGGGTTTTTCAGGTAAACCGCGGCGTCAAACGTTGGCAAACCGCCCATGTAAACAAAGCGTTAGTCTTACTGATTGTTTACTCCGTACCGTGTAATAAGCATTTAATGCTATCCAAACCTCAATCAAAAAGAGAATGTGTCTCTACCTGATTGGAATGATTCTACGCCTCATCATCTAACCCTTGTGTAATTTGCGGATTGAAGCATAAGACTGTTTTCCACTATAGCCTGTCGCTATTGAGGGTACAACAGCCTCCTTAATTCAGGTGGACTTACCCAAGTTTTTTTATGTAATTTGACCCGTAGAACACGAATTTTTTGGGTAACAGTCGATCCGGATGTCGATAAGATTGTTATAAACAAAGAACTTGAGGAATCACATAACAGCAATTTTTTGCAATACAAAACATTTTTTGTATTTTTTGGGTCATTCTAAGCAAAAAATGTTTTTACAAGTTTTTTCGTAGGATGCATAGTTTTCGACATAACGCGGTTGAACTTTCAAAAAATCGAAAAATTGCAATTTTTGAACCCGAATAACTTTAGATTGAAAAAGAAAATAGCAATTCTGCTTACCGCATTTGAAAGTTCAAGTCTAATTCTATCGGTTTTGATTACTTTCATTAAAAATTATTTTTTTTATTGTTAAACAAAGCTATAAACACATAGTGATTGAATGATGTTTTCAATGCATTTCTCATTTCAAATCGAACGAGTAGGCGCGCATACAGACAGTTTCTACGTAGATTACGTACATACATTAAAACGCATGCATTGGGCACGGGAAACACTATGTGTTTATGGCTTTGTTTAACAAATAAAAACTTCATTTTTAGCAATGCAAATAACCAAAACCGATAGAATTTGACTTGAACTTTCAAATGCAGTAAGCAGAATTACTATTTTATTTTTTAATCAAAAGTTATTCGGGTTCAAAAATTGCACTTTTTCGATTTTTTGAAAGTTCAACCGCGTTTATCTCGAAAACTGTGCATCCTACGAAAAAACTTAGACCATTTTTTGCTGATAATCACCCAAAAAATACAAAAAAATGTTTTTTTTTTGCAAAAAATCGCTGTTATGTAATTCCTCAAGTTTTTTGTTTATAACAATCGACATCCGGATCAACTGTTACCCAAAAAATTCGTGTTCTATGGGTCAAAATACATAAAAAAAACTTGGGTAAGTCCATCTGAATTAAGGAGGGCGTTGTACTCCCTCCCCCTGGCGACAGGACTACTAAACGGACAGTTCAATTTATGTTTTGTTTGTGTTACCTAGAACCCGAAGGACAAAAACAAAACTGAAACAAACTCAAAACTCTTGTTTCCATCAAGCGGACTACATTTTGTTCTCATTTTGTTTTTGTTTGCAGTCCTTTTTCACTTAATGTCACGAGGAAGGCAAAACCAAAGTTTTCATTGTTAAACAACAAACATGTTTAAAGAAGACTTTTATTCTTAGTTGTTGCTGGGTGATCCTGAAGTGCTTGGAAAAAAGAGTTTATTATTATTTATAACCAAACCACTTGGGGATAAAATGCTGCCCTGTGCCATATTTTTTTATACATAATTTCTTGCCACAAAGGACCCCGGCACTTTTCTTATGTAAAAGTAGTTTCAGATAATTGGCTGTAGCTTTGCGTACGCAGCACATACACATTGTCCCAAGACTCAAAAATCAATTCGATACACCAGTTCCAATAATTACCGTTTTATAACAAAATATAATGTGCAACGTCTTCACAGAACGTTATTATAGAGTTGTTACGCTTTGGAACTCGTAAATATTGGTTATGGAAGCACTTTCCAATGCTTAACTTCAATTTACTAAAATTCAGACTTGTGGCTCTTTGGAACTGGTGTCTGGAATTGTTTCAGAGTTACAGAGGTTGAAAGTGTCGGTTTTTAGTCTATTTGAATAATCTTCTCTTTCTAATGGCGCTACAACCCTTTGTGAGTCCTGGCCTGCTTAACAATGTTCTTCCATTCTGCCCTGTCGGACACTTTCCTTCGCCACTGCCCGATGTTCATGGTTTTAAGATCCTCCTCTGCGTCATCTATCCACATTTTACAGAGCCTTCTTCTTTTTCTATTTTCTTGGGGCTTCCATCTCTGGATTTCTTTTACAACTACAGCTATTTGAATAATACATATTTGTCTAATGTGCAGAGTGTTGCAAATAAGTGCATCAAACTTCAGGATGTCATCCTGTGTGAAAAATAATGACGGTTTTCTATATACAGTGGGTGATCATATTATTAGAGCCAGCTCAGAAAATTTTACTTTTGTTTAATAATGATATGTAAGTTTTTTCTTTATACGGTCCACGTTGCCTTTGAAACTTTAGAAATGGATGCCATGTTTCTGTATGCTATGTATATGAGTGATTAGTATTGAATATTAAAGTTTTTATTTCTGCTATTTTCCTTGGTGAGATGTCTTTGGATTTCCCATGATGTTCTGGTACCACTAAATTCACAAAAAATAGTATAGGTCTGTCAGAATATCACTAGAGAGCAATGGAAACTCTCTCAAAGTTTATTATAACTCTAAACACCAGGAATACAAAATAATAGGCACACGAGTGGCAAGCTAGGCTGGGCAGCACTGACAAACAATTACATCTGAGTCACGCATTGACACACATGGGTGTTACCACTATTGTCAGACTATTTATTGCACTTTCATAAAGTGAAACAAGACAGCCAAATGGAAACCAATCCATTAATATACAGGGTGGTTCATCTTATTCGCCTCGGTGTCTGTACGGAAAACCACTTGATATTTTACAAAAATTTCTTCACAGTAATATACAGGGCCATTAATACTACAATCTAAAAATAATGTGAATTATACAGGGTGCTCCAAAAAAGAGTGGTATATCAAAGTTGTATTTTTTCTTATGGAATTCCCTATATCTGATGGCATTACTGAATTGACCTTAAAAAATAAGCTATACTTTTATAAGGGTTCCCTATACCTAAATACAGGGTGTTTTGATTTATTTCGATTTTTATGAAAATGTAAGGTTTTAGAAAAAAATAAATATCTACGAATCTAAGAATCAGTAACAAATTCCTTCTTGGATTTTAATAATAAACTATTTAGCATACTTAAACAGATGCTTACTGCAACAAAATTTCTTACAGGGTGGTCAAAATATGAGATTGTTCTATTAACAAATTCAAGCTGTAATAACTTACTTAATTTAAATGGAACACCCTGTATCTTACTAGTCTATCGCGTAGAAAATATACTTATCTTTCAATTTGTATTAGGGTTTCCTACACCTATCTTTTTACAGGGTGGTCAAAATATTAGATTGTTCTATTAACAAATTCAAGCTGCAATACCTTACTTATTTTAAATAGATCACCCTGTATCTTACTAGCCTATCGCGTAGACAATTTATTTATCTTTCAATTCTTATTAGGGTTTCCTATACCTATCTCCCTTCATTTGTTAAATATTTAAAGATTTCCTAATTTGCAAGCTTTAAAAATTAGAATTAAGTAAATATGTCGTGGTTACATATATTATGTACAACACATCACCAACACCGGCAATATACTTAGACATGATACTGTCAATAATAAAATTTTCATTGTTATCATGTAATCACACAGAGTGTTGTATTATTTTAGTTGATTTTGGCCTACATGTGACATTGAATAATATGTTTATATTAAACTGCATACCCTATATTAGATGCCGTATTCTGGAAGATACTTAAATTATATTTCATTCCGTATAAGTATTTTCCATATCTTAAACCAATGGTTATTAAATAAGTTTAAGAACACCACTTTTTGTTTGAATCTTTGAATCGCAATTACAGACAATTAAATGCAATGGCTACTATGACGAAAACGAGCCTATTGTACAAAAATATGTAAAAATGGGTATTTACAGAATAACATATGAATTAACATTTACAGAATAACATGTGTATTGAGAATGTTTACATGTAATTGAAGAGATTTTAAATATCTTCCATTATAAAGAATAGAATATCGAGTATGTCATTTAAAATAAGAACACTCTGTGTGATTAAATGAAAAAAATATGAATTTTATTAACGAAAGTATCTTGACTAAGATATTTAAGTATATTGCCGGTGTTGGTGATGTGTTTTACATAACCACGACATAGGTACTTAATTCTAATTTTTAAAGCTTACAAATTAGGAAATCTTTAAATATTTCAAAAATGAAGGGAGATAGGCATAGGTAACCCTAATAAGAATTGAAAGCAAAGTAAATTTTATACGCGATAGATTAGTAAGATACAGGGTGTTCCATTTAAAATAAGTAAGTTATTACAGCTTGAATTTGTTAATAGAACAATCTAATATTTTGACCACCCTGTAAAAGATAGGTATAGGAAACCCTAATATAAATTGAAAGCTAAGTAAATTTTCTACGCGATAGACCAGTAAGATACAGGGTGTTCTATTTAAAATAAGTAAGTTATTGCAGCTTGAATTTGTTAATAGAACAATCTCATATTTTGACCACCCTGTAAGAAATTTTGTTACAGCAAGCATCTATTTAAGTATGCTAAATAGTCTATTATTAAGATCCACGAAAGAATTTGTTACTGATTCTTAGATTCGTAGATATTTATTTTTTTCTAAAACCTTACATTTTCATAAAAATCGAAATAAATCAAAACACCCTGTATTTAGGTATAGGGAACCCTTATAAAAGTATAACTTATTTTTTAAGGTCAATTCAGTAATGTCATCAGATATAGTGCATTTCATAAGAAAAAATATAACTTTGATATACCACTCATTTTTGGAGCACCCTGTATAATTCACATTATTTTTAGGTTGTAGTATTAAAGGCCCTGTATATTTATGTGAAGAAATTTTTTTAAAATATCAAGTGGTTTTCTGTACAGAGACCGAGGCGAATAGGGTGAACCACCCTGTATGATACAGCTCAATTGTAAAGGGTGTCCCGAAAAGATTGGTCATAAATTATACCATAGATTCTGGGGTCAAAAATAGGTTGATTGAACCTCACTTACCTATATACAATAGTGCACACAAAAAAAGTTACAACCCTTTAAAGTTACAAAATGAAAATCAATTATTTTTCATATATCGAAAACTCATAGAGATTTTTCATTGAAAATGGACATGTGGCATTTTTATAACAGCAGTATCTTAAATAAAAATTAAAGTAAAATTTGTGTACCCCATAAAAATTTTATGGGGGTTTTGTTCCCTTAAACCCCCCCAAACTTTTGTGTACGTTCCAATTTAATTATTATTGTGGCACCATTAGTTAAACACACTGTTTTTAAAACATTTTTGCCTCTTAGCATTTTTTCGATAAGCCAGTTTTTATCGAGATATTTTGAATATTTATCGAACCCACCCCACCACATATTTGTATATGGTTAAGTACGATTATAGAGACCTGTTAATAATCTGAAAATGTATTTATAATTTACATTTTTAGGTATATTTTGAAAAAGAAGCCACATCTCGATAAAAGGTGACTTATCAAAAAAAGACTAAGAGGTAAAAAAGTTTTAAAACACTGTGTTTAACTAATGGTACCACAATAATAGTTTAATTGGAACGTACACAAACATTTGGGGGGTTTAAAGGAACAAAACTCCCATAAAAATTGTATGTAATTATATTAAAAAAGAAGCCGCATCTCGATAAATACTCGCTTATCGAAAAAATACTAAGAAGCAAAACAGTTTTAAAAACGTTGTGTTTATCTAATGGTACCACAATAATGAATTCATTGGAACGTACACAAAAGTTTGGGGGAGTTTAAGGGATCAAAACCCCCATAAAATTTTTATGGGGTAGAAAAATCTCACTATAATTTTGTTTTAAGATGATCCTGCCATAAGAATGATACATGTCCATATTCAATAAAAAATCTTTAATAGTTTTCGATATATTGAAAAAAATCGATTTTCATTTTGTAACTTCAAAGGGCTATAACTTTTTTTATGAGCACATTTGTACTAAGGTAAGTTAGGTTCAATCGAACTATTTTTGACTTCAGAATGTGTGGTATAATTTATGACCAATCTTTACGGGACACCCTGTATACTCTTCCTCTAAAACAGTGATTCTTAACCGGTGTTCCGCGGAACACAGGTGTTCCGCGAATGTGTTGCAAGTGTTCCACGAAAAATATACGTTAATCGTTTGAGTTATGGCTTTACATGGAAAGGTGATGAAGATTGTCCCATGCCAAATTGTCTTGTATGTGGTGAAAATTTATCAAATTCGACAATGGTCCCGGCTAAACTAAAACGCCATTTTTCAACGAAACATGCCAATCTTAGTTCTAAAAGCAAAGCATATTTTCAAAGATTGTTGAACATGCAAGGAAAGCAGGTAAGAAGTTTTGAAAACATTGTTAAAATTTCTGCAAAGCACAATTAGCTTCTTATAAAATTGCTGAATTAATAGCTATAAGGTTGAAACCGCATACTATTGCTGAATCTTTGGTATTACCAGCATGTACAGAAATGGTAAAAATTATGTTTGGTGAGAATGCAAAAAAAGAAATTATGAAAATTCCCCACTCCGACGATACAATAAGAAATAGAATTAAAAATATGTTAGACGATATTGAAAGTACAGTTTTTGGTATTATGACACGAGAAAATTTTACATTGCAAGTTGACGAATCTACTGACTTAAGTGGCAAAGCCTACTTAATAGGATTCATTCGTTTTATTTCTGAAAACAAAATAGTAAATCAGTTTTTATGTTTTAAGGAACTTACTGAACATACAACGGGTCAAAATATTTTTAAGTGCATTACATCATATTTTGAAGAAAATAATATATCATGGAATCAGTGGCGGATCCAGGGGAGGGCGATGGGGGCGATCGACCCCCCTCTCAAACCAAGTTATATATAAAGATTATACAAACATTCATTTGTTCATTTATTTTTCATAGAAATTTAGTCAATCGACGCCCCCCTCTTGGCGATGCTGGATCCTACTGGATCCGCCACTGCATGGAATATGGACGTGGGTATTTGTACAGATGGGGCACCATCAATGTTAGGCTCTATTAAGGGATTTGCTACACTTGCGAAAACGAGAAACCCAAACATAATAATTACGCATTGTTTCTTATACAGAGAATCACTAGTAAAAAAAACGTTGCCAAATGCTTTAAAACCTATGTTAGATCAAGTAGTGGGAATGGTCAATTACATAAAATCAAGGCCATTAAAAACACGCCTTTTTAAATAGCTTTGTTCTGCAATGGAAGCACAACAGGAAGTTTTGCTTTTGCATACTGAAGTTAGGTGGTTAAGCAGAGGAAAAGTCTTGAATCGAGTTTTAGAGCTTAAATGCGAATTGTTAGCATTTTTTCAAGGAGAAGGTGCAGCAACAGATAAATTTTCAATATATTTAGAAAATAATATTTGGCTTGCCAAATTAGGATATTTGACTGACATTTTTAAATACCTCAATAATATTAACACGAGTGTCCAAGGAAAATCTGAAAATATTTTGTCTTGTACTGACAAATATCAGGGTTTCAAAAGAAAATATCTCTTTGGAAAAATCGTATATTAGAAAAAGGTACATTGGATATGTTTCCCAGTATTAGCGCAAATATTGAAGAGATGAAATCCGTTATCATTGAACATTTGACGCTATTAAAAGAAAAAATTGATCACTACTTTCCTTCCCTAAATACAGATAATTACGATTGGATTCGAAATCCTTTTATCTCGATTAATATGTCGAAATATCAGCTATCATTACAAGAGGAAGAAGAGTTAGTAGGCTTGTCAACGGATCGCACTCTGAAACTAAAGTTTTCTGAAATGTCACTTGAAGAATTTTGGATTTCTGTGCAAGCTGAACACCCACTTCTTTCTAAAAGAGCATTAAAGGTATTACTACAGTTTTCAACTTCATACTTGTGTGAATTAGGTTTTTCAACCTTCACAAACATAAAAACAAAGAAACGTGAAAAACTTGGGAATATTGATGAAGAAATGAGGGTAGCGCTATCGCATATTAGATCGGACATTGCTAAAATTTGCAAAAGTCATCAGGCTGATGACTGAAAAGTGTCACACTAAATTTGTGTAATTTTAATGTTATTATGTTAGTTATGCCCATACATCTAATTGTAAAATAAAGTCTAATAAAATGTATTTACTAATCTACATATTTTTTGTTAATTTCTATTTTTAGAATATGTTTTTATTCTTATATTTTGTTTTTGCATGTATTTGCAGTTAAAGAACGTGTTTTATTTACATATGCATTTACATTTGTACCCCTTATTTAGTGTTTCCTATAAAATAACACAATGGTGTTCCGCGACTTTTTTAAAATTTGTCAAGTGTTCCCCAGTTTTGAAAAGGTTAAGAACCACTGCTCTAAAACATTGAATTTTGCTAGGTGGCTCTAATAATATGATCACCCACCACTGTAAACGTATGTCCGTAAATACTTCATTTCATGAGATAAAAAGTGTTGAAATTTTTGTTACAAACTGACGATTTATTTATTCTTCTGGAACATATTCTTATTGTTCTTCGAGATATTTAAATAAATTTTAGAGGGTTTTAAAACCTAGTTATTGCTCATTTTTGCCTTACAATTTAATTTTTTGTAAAAAAAATACACTGAGCACTGAGATATTTCAAAATCCACGTTGTTAATTTTAAGGTGCATTTGGTTATATTACCAGCGAAATCAGATTGTTAAGAGCGTAGGCGCAAAATTTCGGGCCAGTGATTTTTAAATGCATTAATTTTTCGAATCCTGAGGAAACTAATACAAATTTAAACACAGAATGTAAGATTACATCATTACTAAGATCCGAAAGTCCCTGAAAACTTCTGTAATGTTTATTTTAATAAGTTACAGGGGTGAAAAAGTAGAGAAAATTTAGTGTGATTTGTAATTTCAAATATTTCATTCAAAAGAAACTTTTTGTTTATTCTAAGGGACTTTCGGCCCTCGGTAATAATGTAATCTTTCATTCTGCGTTTAGATTTTTCAAAAATACTTATTAGATTTCTAGGGATTTGAAAAAAAAATGAATGCATTTAAAAAGCATTGGCCCGAAATTTTGCGACTACGCTCTTTTTACAAATGGATAGTTACTAAATTCCAAAAACACCGGATCAAGAGTGACACTGACAAGTAGTAGCAGATTCTCTTACAAATAAAGCGGTAATTTCGAAAGTATGAACATATCAGGGGCATTACTACTAGTAGTTTGAGTTAATGCTGTACTTTCAAAGTAGCCTTTCTTCCATGCTCCAAAATTTCACCAACAGCCTTCCAATATTTGAAAAACGCTTAAAGTTTAGGTTTTTCTATTATTTTAATAATTTGTTGAGTTCTTATATTGCAGAATAATCAAACAGGTGAGGAAATCATTAACGACAACGTATATTGGTTTACTTATGAAGCAAAAAGCTCAAATTTTAGGTGGTCAAAAAAATAGGTAAAAGCTAGGGCCAAGGAATCCAAAAAGTAGAGATTGTTGTATATTATGTTACGGTAAAAGTAGATAATTGGTAATTGTATACAATTACCAGAGCCGACGGTAAATGTAGGAAATTATTTCCAAATATCTACTTTTACCGGTAATTGTATACAATTACCAAGGACCAGTGGCAAAAGTAAGGAAAATTATGATTAAAAACAATAAATTCCAAAAACTATTCAAGAAGTTTGATTTTTATTGTAGGTACTGAATTAAAAACAAGATACATTTTGTTTAACCTGAATTGAGCTATTTTGCCTGAATTAATACTACTACTTTACTTACTTACTATTTATTGTGACATGGCAAACTCTCATGGAACTTGGAATTAAGCAACTTTCTAGTTTTTCTAACATACTCGCGCAATGAAAAATGTTTAATTTGTGGAACTATGTCTAAGGAAATGAATGATTCTTTGCAGATGGTAAATTGATTTCTGCTATACAACTGTAGTAGTCGCCCTTCTTTAGTACCCGATTCATATAATTCATTTTATTTTTTCCTATTCAAGGTCTTCCTTTGTCACGTGTCCATTTAATTGCAACAGAATCTCGCCTCTCTGAAATTTATGATTAGAAAAGAGTTCTTCTAGAATCGCATTAGATTCATTCACTGATGGTTACTCAGGTTTAGAAGTTCTATTTGTTCTTCTTCTAAAGTTGCCTATCTTCTGGAGATGTTGGCGACTACATTGACCCATCTTATTCTATTTACGGCAGCTCGAAATAGATCAGTTGACGTTAGACCAGTCCACTTTCTAAGATTGGCCAGCCAGGATATACGTCTACGTCCAGGGCTTCTCCTGCCTCAATCTTCCTTGTAGAATCAGCCTTATATTTGTTCTAGTTTGTTCTATTAGAAGCTCATTTGGTTCATCCACTTTTGCTTCTTCACGTTCTTCAAAATCAGGACCTGACTGGGTTTCTTCTACTGGTTCTTCTATTTCCAAATCTTCTTCAGTCGAAATATTTTCTAAAGGATCTTCTGGCAGTGATGAAGTTTTGAAACTAATTTTAGCAGGAACCACAAACATAGCTTCATGCCGTCTGCACTTGATGCCATAAGGGTAAGCTCGGTTCTTGGTGAATTGTACAGATCGAAGACCCTCTGACAACTTGTTTTTGTTTGATTGCTTTCAAACTAGGAACTTAGTATATTTTCAATGTCTTTATTCGCAATAGATCCTTTTCACATGGAGCACAGTTCTTCTATAATTATGTTGGCGAATTCTCGTCCATTGTCGCTTTAAAGAATGCTAGGAGCTTCAAAGGCACAAAATATGCCAAGAAGAACTAATGCAACTTCTTCTGCACGTTTAGTTTTCAACGGTCGTAATTGTACAAATTTTGTTAAGTGATTTTGGTAGACAAAAATTAACTTGAATTATTTATCTGCTTGTGCTTGCATTCAAATCTATTTGACCTCTACTATTCATTTCTTTTTGACAGTATAGGTTTCACTACTAAACCTTTTTTACTTTAGATTTTTTCTGGCAAGTTTCACACGGATCCAAATAAATCTTTATGATTTCTACAGTTATGTATTGTGGCATTCCGCTTGCGTGTCAATCGTTATAATTTGAATTTCTTACTTTTACCAAGATCCTCTGGGAAATGTATACAATTACCGGTAAAAGTAGGAAATAAAGGGGTTTTAAAGAATATTTCCTACATTTGCCGTCGACTCTGGTAATTGTATAGAATTACCGGTAATTGTGTACAATTGCCAGATTATCTACTTTTACCGTAACATATACATATAGAACTACCTTCACCTAAATTTTTTGCCAATTTGAAATTGTCAGGCATAAGTATTACCTACAGTTTACCAATGACAAAAAATGCGATTTTCGACAAACTGGCTATTTTTAAACAGGTGTATCTTCGAATATACTAAAAGGATTTTAATTTTCAAATGTTCGTTTGGAAGCTATATAAAAAACCCTTTCAATTGCCGGTGTCTACATTTTCCTCGTTTAGTTAAATCATATTTTTTATGTAGATATAAAAATCATCTTTTTTTCGTTCTTCTTAACCTCTAAATAAAAGTATATTTTTCCGTTTTACAATTTACTTCATCAAAAAGTTGACATTATAACAAGAAAAATGAAACCTTGTGCGCCAAAATCGGTCCACTGAACTTAGAGATACAGATTTTCAAATATAGGGTAAAAGGGGTTATTTTGACCCTTTCGAGGAGCATATCACAGGCCCAGGGTCACCTAGAGGGCTAAAAAGTATAGTTTAAAGGTAAATAATATTCTTAAATTTAGTAAAAATCCTTGGAGGCCACACCTCCACCTCCCTCTCATTAAGAGTGATCGAAAATTAAAAAATTTGCTCACTGTATACAGTGATGAGCACGCTAATAACCGGCAAAATAACGCAAAAGATGGAAAACATGTTAAGTTAGGAGATAAAAAGAAATGAAACTAGTAGAGGTGGGAAATTTAGCGATAAAAATCTATAAATTTACATATCCACAAGGAACAATTTCCTGTATCTGGCCGTATACCATTAATTACAAGTTTTAATGAAAAATTTGTCTTGGTAAAAGGTATATTTATAAAAAGCCCCCAAAAGGGCTACAAATATTAAAACGTTTTCACTCTGTAACAAGAGCATCATCAGTGTTACAAGAACATGCTAAGCCACCCAGAAATACTAAGGTTAAGTCTATTTTTAAAAGGTTTTAACCTTAGTATTTTTGGGTGGCTCAGCATGTTCTTGTAATACTGATGATGCTCTTGTTACAGAGCGAAAACGTTTTGTTTTAATAATTGTAGCCCTTTTAGGGGATTTTTAAATAAATATACCTTTTACCAAGACAAATTTTTCACTATAAATTTACATTATATTTATTGTTTCCCATCTTTAGGTGTATCAGAGGAGTATGTCAACTAAAACTGTCACTGTAACAGTGGCAGTTGCCAAACTCGTCCGATACGTCTAAAGGTGGGAAACAATAAATATAATATAAATTTATAGGTTTTTATCGCTAAATTTCGCAACTCCACTAGTTTCATTTCTTTTTATCTCACAACTTAATATATTTTCCATCTTTTGCGTTATTTTTCCAGTTATTAGCGCGCTCACCACTGTATATTCATATTTCCAGTTTGTTAAATAATTTATAGATACCGTTAAAATTATTTCAAATGAAGGCAACACCTCCACAATATCCAACTTAAAAATAACGCTTCATTTTAAATAATGGATGAGAATATAGATACATTGACTGTTGTTTGATTCATACGTCGCTCCAACTTACAGTTTGTCCACATGACAACGTGTACAAGTACTTCCTATGCATTTATATTGAAAATCAATGAGAAGTACCGTAGTGAGAAACGTTCGGAATGAAAATGTTATTATTGTATTCATCGTAAATGTCATTTAAAGATAACATCTTATAGTACAACGACAGAAAAACTGTTGACACGAAGTAAACTTGTATGGGATAATACGAATTAGGAAAAATTAATAAACACTACATGCATATATGAGTATGTGGTAAAACCGTACAGTACTTTTCTGAACGGTAAAAACTCATGTTTTCTGCTTTACAAAGATATACGAGTGTTCTTTAAAATATACCTTTGTTGTGAAACACCATTATCATGTCTTTTTTTTTTGTCAATTTCAAAGATGCAACGACGTCAATTGCGATGTATACGCTCTGGATGATTATGAGAAAGCGTTTGATTGAGTGTAGTTACAGAGATACGCCTGTGCTTTCTATATGGCAGAAATAACTACAATGTTGTCAACGTTTTTAATCGTACGTTATGGGGCCCCTCCTACAAAAGAATTTTAATTTAGGGCACTATTTATGAATGTAAAATAGAAAAATACTACACACTCTTGTGAACTTTTTTTTTGAGTTTGGCCCTGCTTATTTTAAAAAAAGTAGCAAAATTTACAATGCAGTAGAATTGGCAACACTGTTATCCTATATCCGTACACTGCCATCTTAATGTGACTTCCACTTTAGCAGTCCGATTATTGCGTGAGAGTTTAATGGAAGGGTAAAAGATCAATTGGAAGTTCTGTCCGACAATATGAACTCTGACACGTATACTTGTTGAAGTTTATACACTCCAACCCTAGTTCTGTTTACCTTACCTCTACATTATTTTGCAATTTCTTCCATTAGAGTGATAAATCAACAAAGGCCTTAGGACACCACCTTGTCTTACACCTGTCCTTGTGTAGAATACTAGAGATGAGTTGTTGTTCGTTCTTACATTATGACGTGTACATTTATACTTGCTTGGATTAGGTTCGGTTTCACATTTCTACGGTTTAATATTTCTCAGATCTTGTTACGAGATTCACTGTCAAAGGCTTTTTCCAAGTTCACAAAACAGAGGAACAACTTACTGCTATGATCTAGGTTTTTTTCTGTTAGCAAAATATTTAATCAAAATATTAACTAATAATAAACTTGTTGTTATTTTTTAAATTAATTATTGAAAATAGTTGTTATCCTTATGGGATCGGTACTCACCGGAGGGACCGCAGACGTTCGGATACAATTAGCATCTCTTTGCAAAGACAGTGACGTCGACTTTGCTAAGTAACAAGACATTTACTCAACACACACACTACACATTACACTATAGTTACCTGATTGGAAAAATCCACTGTACCATGCCAATGGCCATTAGTTGTCGAGGCATTAAGCTAAAAAAAAGATTATAATATGTATAAATTCCAGTGAAATATTCTTCCCGTAAAACTTTTTTAGTATACGTTTATGGGACGAAATAAACTAGAGAACAAAAAACGAAAAGACGGCTATAGTAAATATACTTACTGATGGCATTGAACTTATAAAGCCGGTCTGAGTACTCAAGAATTATTCTTTTTTGTTTTGAACAATTGGATAACGTATATTGTCATTATTAGTATTTTCAAAGAACTTCTCTCCATTCATATTTTGTCACGGATTATTGTGATGTTTGTAGTTTAAAAAGATTCTGGTTCCGGTTGAAAGATTCTGGGTTAACCACCAATATTAACTTAATATCATCTTTTATACGTGCTTCCACCTTATTCATGTAATCACTATGTTGCATAATATGATATTACGATATAATACAGTGTTTTTCTAATATAAACTTGCAGAAAAAATAACATTTTAACCAATACATATTCCGTTCAGAAAAGATCTTAAAAATTGAAAAAGAAATTGTTTGCATATACATTTTAGATAAAAATGATTCAGATAGAAGTTGTAAACAATAAAATGTTCCATAATATTGAGGAGTTCCAAATTAAAATATGTAGGTACTTAAATAATAATTGATCAAGATAATTGTGAACAACCATTGTTTTTGCAGTAATTTATAAATGTCAATATCTTTGATTTTTTGCATAATGATATCTAGTGATCTAATATAGCTACTCGATATTAGGAGTAGTTACTGTTACTGAGTTATTAAAGTGTGCTAAATTTCGACAGATCGAACAGATCGATCAAATAGTTTAAAAGTTATTCAATTGGTTTATCCTGGAATAAAACTTAACGTTTTATTAAACTTGTAGGCCTGGATCCCGCGTACCAAAAACAAGTTTATTAATAGCAAGGTGAAAATTTGTTAATAGCTTAACGGGGTCTAGTCGGACAAACTTTGATGTATGGGAACACTGGAACAGGGGAAGTTTTATTTGTGGAAAAGGTTAAAAATTTGGAACGTCAGACTACGAAAACGTCCCATGTATTTTGTCGTACAAAACTTCCCATTGATTTGTTACCCTTTCATTAAACTCTTATGCAAAATTCAGACTGGTATTTACCACCAATATAATGCCTGTCATTTGACATGTTCTACGTGTCGGACTTATTAGAATGCGTAGTTGGTAAATACCAGTCTGATTTTTGCATGAGAGTTTAATGAAAGGGTAACAAATCAATTGGAAGTTCTGTCCAACAAAATACATGGGACGTTTTCGTAGTCTGACATTCCAAATTTTTAACCTGTTGCATAATTAAAACTTCCCCTGTTCCAGTGTTCTCATATATCAAAGTTTGGCCGATGAGACACCGTTAAGCTATTAACAAATTTTCAGCTTGCTATTAATCAACTTTTTTTAGTACGCGGGTTCCAGGCCTATTGTTAATAAAAAACAGTTTGACAAAGTATTATGTCATACGCTTTTAATTAGGCTTAATGAAAAATTGGTAAAAAAACACACTTTCCAAAAAAACAGAACCTTCTATGACTAATAGGAACCAAGATAGCATTTTTTTAAATCACATTTCCATTGCTTGTTATTAACATTAAGAGCTGAAAATTGAACGGATTCTAAGTGAAGATCTAAATTTTATGATACAACTTATATGTATAATCATGTATAATATAGCATATCTACAGGGTGAGTCATGAGGAACTGTACATACTCCTACCTCGTATAGAGGCCCCTATGGGGAATAACAAATGACCATTAAAAAGTGTCTGCTCCCATTGTTTAATAATATACAATTTCGCATTTCGCATTTTGACAGAAATTTATATTCGTCATAATTTTTGAACGGTCAGATCGATGTGTCTCTTATTTTGGTCAATCGTTACACTATTACCACCGAATCAACTGATTTATTCAAACTAGAAAAAAATCAGGTCCGGCTTTAAAAAATTAGTTCGTTTGGGTCTTAGAAAAAATTTCACCCTGTATACGGTTTTTGAAAACTCTAATATCAATTTTACAAATTTGACAAATAGGCAATTAAAATGGCATATTTATTTTTTTCTCCACTCGATTACTTAATTTTTTATTAAAAAATCTTTGTCAAAATCGCAATTTTACCATAAAAATAAAAAAAATTAAACAACGTTTTTCTTAAAATTAACAGTTTCACCATTTTTTTTTCTATAACACGTCTAGATCTAAAACTCCCCATAACACTTCTCTTTGGACTCTATAGTTTAACATAGACGTGATCAAATAGATAAATTTTAAATTTTTTCACCTAATTTTTGCGATTTAACTTTGCAATTCACGAAGCTGCACCTTTTATTTTTTAAAATTCATAACTTTTACGAGAAGAAGACTGAAAGTCTACAACAATTGTCATAGTCTTCACAATGGTAAGAGATATGTGCTGTAAAAATTTCAGAAAAAAAATTAAAATGGAACGTTGTAGCGAGTTAAACCGTGATTTCATCTTTTTTTTTTTCATTTTTAGGTTAAAATTCCGATTTTGACAAATTTCATTTTTTAATAAAAACTTAGGTAATCGTGTGGGGAAAAAAATAAATATGCCATTTTAATTGCCTATTTGTAAAATTCATATTAGAGTTTTAAAAAAGCGTATACAGGGTGAAATTTTTTCTAAGACCAAAACGAAATAATTTTTTAAATTCGGGCCTGATTTTTTTCTAGTTAGAATAAATCAGTTGATTGGGTGGTAACATAAATTAAATATTTGTTTAAAATAAATTAATTTTTGTAATAAAAGTAAATTTTTTTAAATCTATGGTTCACTTTACCAAACTTTTAATTATTATTCATAGTCAAATTTGATTTTTTATAAATAAAATAAATATGCCATTTTAATTGCCTATTTGTTTAATTTGTGAAATTCATATCAGAATTTTCAAAAAGCGTATACAGGGTGAATTCTTTTCTAAGACCCAAACGAACTAATTTTTTAAAGCCGGACCTGATTTTTTTCTAGTTTGAATAAATCAGTTGATTGGGTGGTAACATAAATCAAATATTTGTTAAAAAATATTAATTTTTGTAATAAAAGTTAATTTTTTTAAATCTATGGTTTACTTTACCAAACTTTTACTTCATAGTTAAATTTGATTTTTTTATAAAAAATTAAGTAATCGTGTGGGGAAAAAATAAATATGTCATTTTAATTGCCTATTTGTCTAATTTGTAAAATTAATATTAGAGTTTTCAAAAAGCGTATACAGGGTGAAATTTTTTCTAAGACCCAAACGAACTCATTTTTTAAAGCCGGACCTGATTTTTTTCTAGTTTGAATAAATCAGTTGATTAGGTGGTAATAGTGTAACGATTGACAAAAATAAGAGACACATCTATCTGACCGTTCAAAAATTATGACAAATATAAATTTCTGTCAAAATGCGAAACTCGCCCTGTAAATTATTAAACAAGGGGAGCAGATACTTTTTAATGGTCATTTGTTATTCCCCATAGGAGCCTCTATACGAGGTAGGAGTATGTACAGTTCCTCATGACTCACCCTGTATAAAGTGAACTAGTAAAAAGTTGTAACCCGTTAAAGTAATGGTACTCCTAAAATACCGCCACGTAAAGCACGGAAACCACGAAAAATTGAAGCACACTGGCAAAGCTTTGCAATACCTCGGTTTCTATTGTGCTATTGTGCTATTTTCCCGGATAAAGCGGAAAATCTCGGAAAATTAAATTGATTAATTTTTTCCATAAAACAGGTATTATTTTTTTGTATTACTATTATTTCCTAAGAATTTTTTAATTTTATTGATAAGTGTATATTATTTATATGTATAAATATAGTTATGTATAATAATAGTTAATAGATTAATACAGTGCATTTAATTATTTTATTTACTTTTAAATTTTTTGTTTCTTAGAAAATAAATCATTTTAGATCAGTTTATCAGTATAAATAATATTTTTGTAAACCTCCTCTGTGGCTCAGTGGTAAGTGAGTGGAACCTCACCTGGATGGAGATTTTTTCATTTATTAAAAATTCTACTTGTGGTGCTTTCTCCTTTAGTGGAGGTTAGCGACTACACTGGCAAATCTGTCTCTGTCCAATGCGGCTCTAAACAAAGATGTTGAATCAAGGTCGGTCCAGTCTTTGATATTTCTAAGCCATGAAATCTGGCGCCTACCGGGACCGCGTTTTCTTTCAATCGTACGGATGATCAGTTGCGCGAGGCGGTACTTTTCGTTTCTCATTATGTGTCCCAGGTTGCTAACTTTTCTGACTTTAATGATTTTTAGCAGTTCCCTATCTGTACCTATTCCCCTCTCCAGAAGTGGTGTGGTTTGTCCAAGGTATTTTCAAGATTCTTCTATAAAGCCAGAGTTCAAAGGCTTCTAACTTAAATTTAAAAATGAATAAATGAGTTTCTTTCCTTGTGGGATCGGTACTCACAGGAGGAACCGTAGACCTTCGGATAAAATTAGCGTCTCTTTTCAAAGACAAAGACTGCTAAGTAACAAGACATTTACTCAACACACACACTACACATTACACTAGGTACCTGATGAAATCCACTGTCCCATGCCAATGGCTATTAGTTGTCGAGGCATTAAGCTAAATAAAAAAAATTGTACTATTTAACGGTATATGTGTAATTTTACTAAACTAAACTTTAAACTTCAATTCTTACATCCAGTTTAAAAAAAAAATTAAAGGTTCTACGTGCTATAGAAGCCGAGATATTGCAGCAGACAGTTCTTCGCCCCACGTGGCCGTGGCGAGTATCATTACTGTATCAGGTTATAAATTTTTACTCCTTCGCTGTATATTCTATCTATCTATAAGTTGTATCGTAAAATTTCTCTTCTTCATTTAGAATTAGTTCAATAATTCACTTAATGTCCATTTAATGCGAATACACAATGGAAATATGATTTTAAGACTTTAAATTAAAGGAACGCAATAGAATTTTTATTTCTCAAATTTTATTCCCATCGAATAAATTTTAAATATAATTTGTAGGTAGAAAAAAGAATGAACTGTGAGTATACTGACGAATATGAAGGAAGACATATTCTTTGAGGTGTGACTTAAAAAGTGCTAACACATGACAAATCTTGTGCATATATTATGGTTATGTGAACAACCTGTTTTTCAATAGATTTTTATCATAATTTGTATAGGAAGTAAGCTATTATTTACAACCTATGCTTTCAAATGTTAATAGAACTGTTCCATGCAAGTACAATAGGCGACATTGGCCATGAAAACCACCTTAACAAATTCTTACACTGTAATACGTATTGCTTACTCATCAGCGTAGGTCAGAAATATTAAAGTATTATTGATGTATTTGACAACTACCTATGCAAATCACTCATCAAAAGTTAGGAACATAGAAAATTATGCTCATTTTCATAGCTGATTTTTTCGACAGATTAACGGATTCCTCTCATTGTTTTTTTATTATTTAACATTTTTCTTATTATTTACACAGTTGTGCAAAGGTTTACTCAAACTTCTTTTTTGTACTTATACCGGGTGGAAGAAAAGGAATGTTTTTCTTATGTTTGAGAAGGCCTGTAGGGAGGACGAGGTACAAATGTGAGTATTCATCAGAATCCTATTGTAGCCTTGTTTTGTGAACATTTTGTTTTTTGAATGTCCCTGATATCTTAAGAAGCAAAGAAAATAAACTGTTTTGTAGTTTAAGGGGATGCCTGATGGGAATCAGGAGTGGCTGATGCTGTAGAGAGAATAGAAATACTGAAATAGAGCTGGGCGTGACTCAAATGAACACATTTTATACTGGAATGGAGACTGAGAGATGGGACCTACCAACGGTCTAAAACGTTGCCAGAAAAACTGGATGCAAGAGACACAAAATCAAAACAAATATAAAATTTTGAGGGAGATCGTATCCAGCAGTAATCAAGAGGAAATTTAATTGAAATGATGAAAGGGTTGCCAATGCGAGTCCATTATACAATTGGATATGGTAATTGAGTCAATACTCGCAATCTTTAGTTTGTATTTTTATTAGTTGTTACATAATCGTGGGGCAACCGGTTTCGAGTCTTACAATATATGACTCATCATCAGGCCCAGTACAAAAAAGTCTTCTCAATATAAACTACAAGCTAAAAAACACAAAACGAGAGACATGTACACATATATATAAAACATAAAAACAACTTTGTCTTGGTTTTAATCACACACCATGAAGCCAAGCAACTGTGTAGTATTGAACTCAACCTTCCATAGTATGTAAAGATGAGACTTATTGTCATTGGGAGCGACCAATCTGATGAAAATTGAAATGAAAATTATGAAGATTATGTAACAACTAATAAAAATACAAACTAAAGATTGCGAGTATTGACTCAATTACCATATCCAATTGAGGAAATTTAATAATGATGGTCTTCTAGGTTTGCCTGCTTATTAATATACGCCAATATAAACATACTTCTGATTTTATTAGTGTCGTATCTCTTTTCTATTGATATACTTAATTAGGTTCTACCCGCGAGAGTCTACCTTTGGATTCAGGGGTCGTGTATTAGAATCTTATCAGGGGTAGGAAATTTATAGGTGAAAATAGTTTCTATCCTTGTAGTGTAGGCCCTGGAAGCATTTGAGTATGCAAAACCCGAGGACTGGCAACTATGTTCGGATTCTTTTACCCCTTGTTATAATTATATATTAAATATTGCCTTGTTACCCCCCCCCCCCCTAATGTTAACGGCAGATCAAAAGTGATTTTTCGCAAAACAAAACTTTTTGAAGTTATACTTCTTCAGGCGCGATTGAGAGTGAATTTTTATTATTCTGGGCGCATGCGCACACAGACAGTATGTAGTTCGTTGCTAATATTTCAAGTTATGTATGTATCAGCGCAAATAAGTCATTAAAAGAATATATTAGTGTTTTTAGTAAATATATTATTTATTATAATTGTTGTGTCTTTGGATTTGTCTTCCTCGGGAGTAAGATAATAAGTAGGTATCTATTATAACATCTTTATACTTCACTTGATCTATTTGTCACCGTGATTTGTAATTATGTCCAAGATGTCACGTACACAGAGCGAAGATGGCTTCGTTGGTAGAGCATTCGACCACAGATCGAGAGGTTCGACCACAGATCGAGGGGTTCGAATCCGTACGATTCATATTCTTTTTTTATTTTTGGTACTGTTTTAATAAAAAATATTTGAAAGTGTACGTATTCAAATTAGTTTAATATGTAAATAAAATACAAATAAAATGTCTAGTATATTTATTTCGTTGAAATAAGATAATAGAAGTATAGCTTCTTACGTGCGTACAAAGTACACACACATTCTTTTTCTTTTGTTCTTACAAGTTTTTTCGTAAAAAACACGGAGCGCGATGCGGACATGCGGCAAAATGCTCAAATACTGTTTGTTTATACTTAGCTTTGTTTAACAATAAAAAAATAATTTTTAGGAATGCAAATAATCCAACAGGGTATAATTTGACTTGAACTTTCAAATGCTGCAAGCAGAATTGCTATTTTATTTTTTAATCAAAAGTTATTCGGGTTCAAAAATTGCAATTTTTCGATTTTTTTAAAGTTTAACCGCGTTTATCTCGAAAACTATGCATTTTACGAAAAAGCTTGTAAGAACATTTTTTGCTTAGAATGGCCCAAAACATACAAAAAAAGTTTTATTTTGCGAAAAATCACTTTTGATCTGCCGTTAACATAGGGGCGGGGGAGTAACAAGGCACCATCGTGGTACCATTTCATTGTTCAAGGTCTCAGGTAAAAGAATCCGAATATAGTTGCCGGTCCTCAGGTTTTGCATACTCAAATGCTTCCAGGGCCCGGTCTATTGTGGGATCGGTACTTACCGGAGGGACCGCAGACGTTCGGATACAATTAGCGTCTCTTTGTAAGGACAATGAAATCGACTTTTCAAAGCAACAAGGCATTTACTCAACACACACACACTACACACTACACTAGGTATCTGATTGCAAAAATATCAACTATACCATACTAGTCCTGTCGCCAGGGGAGTTACAACGGCCTCCTTAATTCAGATGGACTTACCCAAGTTTTTTTTCATGTATTTTGACCCGTAGAACACGAATTTTTTGGCTAACAGTTGATCCGGATGTATAAAAGATTGTTATAAACAAAGAACTTGAGGAATTACATAACAGCGATTTTTCGCAAAACAAAATATTTTTTTGTATTTTTTGGTGACTCTCAGCAAAAAGCAAAAGTCTTACAAGTTTTTTCGTAGAATGCATAGTTTTCGAGATAAACGCGGTTGAACTTTCAACAAATCGAAAAAGTGCAATTTTTGAACCCGAATAACTTTTGATTAAAAAATAAAATAGCAATTCTGCTTACTGCATTTGAAAGTTCAAGTCAAATTCTATTGGTTTTGATTGTTTGCATTGCTAAAAATTAAGTTTTTATTTGTTAATCAAAGCCATAAACACATAGTGTTTCCCGTGCCCAATGCATGCGTTTTAATGTACGTAATCTACGTAGAAATTGTCTGTATACGCGCCTACTCGTTCGATTTCAAATGAGAAATGCATTGAAAACATCATTCAATCACTATGTGTTTATAGTTTTGTTTAACAATAAAAAATTAATTTTTAGCAATGATAGTAACCAAAACCGATAGAATTTGACTTGAACTTTCAAATGCGGTAAGCAGAATTGCTATTTTATTTTTCAATCAAAAGTTATTCGGGTTCAAAAATTGCAATTTTTCGATTTTTTGAAAGTTCAACCGCGTTTATGTCGAAAACTATGCATCCTACGAAAAAACTTGTAAAAACATTTTTTGCTTAAAATGACCCAAAAAATACCAAAACATGTTTTGTTTTGCAAAAAATCGCTGTTATGTGATTCCTCAAGTTGTTTGTTTATAACAATCTCATCGACATCCGGATCGACTGTTACCCAAAAAATTCGTGTTCTACGGGTCAAAATACATAAAAAAACTTGGGTAAGTCTATCTGAATTAAGGAGGCCGTTGTACCCCCACTGGCGACAGGACTATACTTGGTCATTAGTTGTGGATGCATTAACCTAAATAAAAAAATAAAAAGTTAGCATTTTATGAAAATGGCAAGTTAAATAGATCCTGACAAGGCTTTTACAAGTAAAACAAAGCATACATAATTGTTTATTAAAAGACAAAGCCTCTATTATGTTTAAAACGAATGTCGATTGAATATGTTATTAAACAATGGTAACAATAAACACACATGTTCTAGCGTTACGCCATAATATTATATCTATTAACTACTTACTTAGAAATAACGATGATGACCTCAAATAGTAGGAATTAAAAAAAATATATAGTGGAGCTCTCTTCATGCAGGCGGATGTATTTATATCACGCATTATTAAAATATTTTATTGTACTTACACAGAGTCCTGAATTGGTGAATTTTATCATTTGTATATACTGCGATAAACATTGAATCATACTTTTTTATTTGTAAAGATTGTCGGTCTTTAACTTCTGCCTATTTTTTCTTTGTATTAGGTTCCTATAGTATGTTCCTTCTTCAATATTAGTCTCCTGCATTGTTTAAATTAGAACACTATCGCCTCCTTGGTGTTATAACACTTCTGCGACCATTTTTTGATTTGTCTTGTGCTATTCTTACTATTCTGCCATTCTGCTTATTTCCGTTTTATTATTGAGGTATTATACATTACATACCCTTCTAATTTTCTCGCTTCTCTGTATATCCAGTAGACTTTTCCATTATATTGTTCTTAAAATGCGCTCTGTTGGCTATACAATTGCAAACTTTCCTCTATCTACAGCTGTTCAGCTTATTAGCTGTTCAAATTTAGCTCTGTCCCTATCCATTGTTGGATGTTTCTTAGGCACGATAGTCTTTTCCTTCCTAGTCCTCTCTTTCCCTCGATCTTTCCTTTCACTATAAGTTGAGCATATTGGTACTTATTATTTCTCAGTATGTGGCCTAGGTATGATGTTTTTCTAACTTTTACTGTGTTTAAAAGTTTCCGTTCCTTGCCTACTATATGCAGCGCTTTTTCGTTTGAGGTATGCAATTTCCATGAAATCTTGAGGATTTTCTGGTAGATTTATATTTCACAGGCCTCAAATTTATTAACGGTTGATGTTTTAACGGTCCACATTTCACTACATAGAGGAGAGTCGACCAGACGTAACATTTTGATAAAAGTATTCGACTTTAGAGTTTTATTCGAGAATCACATATTAGTCTTTTACTGTTTTTTTAAGATTTTCTGGTCTCTTCTATTCTCCATTTTATTTCTAAATCAGGATTTAGACTATCGATCCAACATCCAAGATTCTTTAAATTGTTGACCTGTTTTAAAATGTGCCCGTCTATTTTGCAAAGTTGAGGTACATTTTGATTTTTTAGGATTGACATGCAACTCAGGATTGACAATTCTAATGCAAGAAATTGGAATTGACAACAAAGATCTGAGAATTATCAGAAACATTTATTACAATCAAACGGCCAAAATCAAAATAGAAGACCAGTTGACTGATAAAGTTGCAATAGAACGAGGAGTACGACAGGGCTGTATTTTATCTCCACTACTATTCAATATTTACTCTGAATGGGTATTTAAGGAAGCTTTAGACGGTTGTGCGAAGGGAGTATTAATAAATGGTGAATGGTTGAACAACATTAGATATGCAGATGACACCATAGTTTTTGCCGATAATCTGAATGATTTACAGATATTAACAAATCGTATAACAGAAGTCAGCAACAGATACGGACTAGCTCTAAACATAAAGAAGACCAAAATGACAATTAGTAAAAACCAATACTAAACGATCAACTTACAATCAACCAACAGAATATCGAAAGAGTTGAGCAATATACATAATATCTGGGCACGAATTTAAATAGCCAATGGGACCACTCAACAGAAATTAAACAGCGAATAATAAAAGCGAATGCAGCATACGTTAGAATGAGACCCATTTTCAACAGCCGAGACATATCATTAAAAACAAAATACAGTCTGTTGAAATGCTACATATTCACAGTTGTGCTCTACGGAATGGAAGCGTGGACACTGACTGTTGCGTCTATGAATCGGCTCGAAGCTTTCGATATGTGGTGTTATAGGCGCATCTTACGTATATCCTGGGTTGACCGAATTACTAACGTGGAAGCCCTGCGTAGAATGGGGAAAGAGTGTGAAACTCTAATAACCACCAAAACAAAAAAATAGAATATCTAGGACATGTAATGAGAAATCAAGAACGTTACGGCCTTCTCCAACTGATTCTCCAAGGGAAGGTAAATGGTAGGGAAAAAAGAGAACCGGGAAGAAGATGCATTTCCTGGCTTCAAAATTTACGAAAGTGGTATAACACGACTACCACTGAACTGTTCCGCGCTGCGGTAAACAAAGTCAAGATAGCCATAATGATCTCCAACATCGGGAACCGATAGGCACTTTAAGAAGAAGAGGATTGACATAACTTTGGTTTTCTTCATGTTTATTTAAATACATTCTTCTTCTTTATGTGCCTTGTCCGTTGCGGTCATTGGCTATCATCATAGATATTTTAATTTTGATTGCAGCGTTTCTGAATAACTCGATCGATGTTAGTTCAACCATTAGCGTACGTTTTAAGCCATGAGTGTCATCTTCTTCAGGGTCCACGTTTGCTCTCTATTTTACCCTGTATTATCAGTTGCAGTATTCGATATGTATCACGTCTTTTCATGAATATACGATAATATTATTATTATCACTATACGATATTTTTTATCATGTCGTTTTCATGCCAACAAGGACAAATATTTTGATGTTTTCTTCGCTGATTAATTTTAACGTTAACCTGAATTCTTTTATCGGTTCTCAGAATTTCTGGTTCTTCATTGTAGTTATTGTTTCTTCTCGTACGCCGTTAAAAAATATTTTGATATAGTTTTCCTATTCTTTGAATTTGTCCAAAAATGGGTCTTTCTATTTAAGATTTTGAAGTTGCCCCTCGTCCCACCCCTAGGCGATGGATTTGGGTGGTTATGTTTGGTGTCAGAGTGTGTCAGGTATGTTAGATTTTTGAAAACTATTGATCATTTTTTCTGGATTTTTCATTTTTCGATCCTATGTTAATTTCGCGAAACATTCTACCGTCCCGCATTTTTTGACACAGTGTTGTTGACTAATAATTATTCAAATCTATTACTTTATCCTCTGTTTAAGCGAGTACGGGTGTTAAAAGTGGTTAGTAGACTAGAAGTACTAAACTATGCGGCTTTACAAGGACATTTTTCTCCCTAGTTCCATCCCTCCTTGTGGAGTATAGGGCGCTTATGCGTTTCTTGGCCAAAAGTGTAAAATTGCTGATTGGCCGGGTCAGCGCATCTTCTTTCTTGTTTATTCTCTAGATAAACTATGTACTAGTTCCTTCCATTCTCTTCTATTTCTTGCTCTGTTTTTGACTTCAGTAAAAATTGGACTTAGTCCAATTTTTTCGTTAGTCCTCTCTTTTGTTTTTGTTCTTGTCTCGTTATGTTGTTGCTTTGATCTTTCAAAGTATGGCCAAGCCATTTCCATTTTTTTCCTTGACTGTAGTAGTTATGTTGGTTTGCTTTGGTCTTTTCTATATTGTTGTATTAGTTATTCGGTTGGGCTATTCTATTTTCAAGATGTTTCTTTATACGCCAGTCAATGGGAGCAAGAATAGGATATTACCTCCGAATTCTATCTTACTGCATGGATTTTAATGAAATTTTGGGCCTAGCCTCTACTTATCTCCTAATTCAAAGTCTACCCTATGCCGATGTGTGCTTTTATCTTGGGGGTGGTTCCCACCCCTTCTTAGGGGTGGAAAATTTTTTGGTTGAAATTACCACGAAATTCGCTAGAGAACCTAATTCTAAGCAAAAACTGTTCTATAATTTTTTTTTGAAAACAATACTTTTTCGGATATTCGTGGTTGAAAATTGGCCATTTTCATTGAAACGTAATACCTTTTCGAACGGTTTTTTGCGAATACCTTAAAAACTATGCATCTAACTAAAAAAAACTATATTAAACATTTTTGTAGGTTATAAAAAAACATAGGGACACTTGCCGCCATAAATCTTCTAGTTATAATACAAAAAGAGATATGGTAGGTGAAAATAGTTTGTTTCTTGGTACATTCTCAAACTGATGTGTTCAACTTGAAATAACAGAGAAACGGTCGGTTTTTGGTGTATAATGCTACTAATAATGCTTGAAAAGACCTTTAAAATGAGCTATATTAAAGGTCCAGTACGTTAAAAACTAAACGAGATATGCTGCAAACAAAATTGATAACTAATGTATTTTAAGAAAAAATGAGAAGTAATTTTAACCCACATCCACCAAAATGTAAATGCATGGTTTTCCTTCTACAATACATGTTGTTATAGTGTTATTTATATGTTAAAAAAATTGGACGGGTTTAAAATTGATGGTTTTTTAAAAAGAAAGATCAAATTATAGAGCGCATTTTTAAATTTTCTTAAAGATCTTCCTTTTTCTCCATGTAACTTGAAAATGATAAGAGATACAGTAATGAAAAATAAAAAGGAAATATTTATCTGAAAAAGCCCTACATTTTTGTGTGGTATCTTTTTTTCGTATCTCTTATCTTTTTGAGTTACATGGAGGAAAAGAACATTTTTAAGAAACTTTAAAAATGCGCTCTATAATTTGATCTTATTTTTTTTTTCAAAAACCATTCATTTTAATCCAGCCCAACTTTTTGAACATAGAAATAACACTATAATAAAAGTATTGTAGAAGGAAAACGATGTATTTAAATTCTGATGGATGAGGAGTTAAATGTACTTCTCATTTCTTCTTAAAATACATTAGTCATTAACTTTTTTGCAGAATATCTCGCTTAGTTTGCATGTAATCGACAATTAGTATTGCTCATTTTAAAGGTCTTTTCAAGCACTACATAAGTTATTAGTATCATTATACACCTAAAATCGACAGCTTGTCTGTTATTTTAAGTTGAATACACCGATTTGAGCATGCAGCAAAAAACAAACTCTTCTTACGTACCATATCCCTCTTTGTATTTTAACTAGAAAGAAGATTTATGAAGGAACGAATCTCTTTGTTTTTTTATAATATACAGAAATATTTTATATAGTTTTTTTGTTAGATACTTAGTTTTTAAGGTATTCGCAAAAATCCCTCTGAAAAGGTGTAATTTTTCAATGATTATGGCCAATTTTCCACCACGAATAACTCAAAAGGTATTGAGTTTCCAAAAAATAATTATAGATCAGTTTTTGATTCAAATTAAGTTCTCTAGCCTTTTCCGTTGCTATTTTAACCAAAACGTTTTTCACCCCCGAGAAGGGGTGGGAAGCACCCCCAAGATAAAAGCGCACATCGGCATAGGGTAGACTTTGTTTCTTGAGCTATTCCCTACTTACTGTGAAAATATCAAGTAAATCGATTTAGATGGATGGAATTCGGAGCCAAATACCCTCATTGACTGCCCTATTAAAGATTTTTTTACAAACATTTGCAGTTTTTTAGTGTACTTTCGTCCTGGTTCCATGTTTTTGTTCCGAAAACTAGTATGCTTTTGATGCAATTATTAAATATATTATAATTTATATATTATAATTAAATATTGGGATTTTCCCATTGATTTTTTATTTTTTTTTTAATTTTTTTTTATTATAATTTTTGTTGTTAAAAATTAGACTTAGTCCAATTGTTTCGTGATCTCCCGTTGTAGTTCTTTTGCAGCTGTTATCTGGTCTCCCTCTCTTTTGTTTTTGTATTTGTCTCGTTATGTTGCTTTGATCTTTGCTCCAAGTATTTGATCTTTGCTTTGATCTTTCCATTTTTTTTCCTTAACTATAATAGTTATTTTGGTTTCCTTTGGTCTTCTCTATATAGTGTTATATTAGTCATTCGGTTGGGCTATTCTATTTTCAGGATGTTTCTTAAATATTCTTTTGCAAACTTTTGTAGTGTACTTTCGACCTGTTTCCACGTTCTTGTTCCGAAAAGTAGTATACTTTTGATGCAAATATTAAATATTGTATTTTTGTTGTTTCCGATATGTCGTTTCTTTAGCAAATTTTATTTAACACGTTGACGGACAGTGCGTTAAATGTATAAGCAAGTGTTTTGACACTATATGTATTTTGCAAAGTAGAGTAGGGAAAAATGCAACGTCTATAGACGTTGTGTCACATTATATCAATCGAAGTTAGACGTCTATAGACGTTCTGTTCGTCAACGTGTTAAAGCGTTGAATACGACATATTGAGGCTTTATTACTCTCGTTCGTATATCCTTTTTGCAGCTCCCGTTCCTTTATATGATTATTCCTAAATATATTTACTATCTACCTACTTCTTCTACTTCCTTAACGGATAGGATAAGGATATGTATATTAACATCTATTCATAATCATGTCTTAGAGTTCCAACTCTATCTTTTGAACGGACTTAAGACTATGGGTACATAATTCGCAAATATTTTACGGCTATCCCTACTTTTTCTGTCTTTACACGGCAAATTACGTGTAGTTAAATTCACACTGGTATGGATATGTAAACATTACTAGAATGTCATTCTACTTGAAAATGTCATCATTAATTTAAAGAGATGACTTTTGAATGTTCTTGGATAACTGTTATTTTTATAATTGCAAATTATTAATTCAGTTAATAAATGTGATAATTTTTTCACTAACTATGTATTCAGTGATTGTAATAATTTATTTGTACAACAAAGACTAATACTCAATCGCGAAAAGAGGAAAAGTGTTAAAGTGATTTTTTAATAATATATTGTTATGGAACGCTTACAATTTTGAACATCTTTAACAACAAAATACTTGGATCACAGAATATATTATCCTGATGTATTCTCTGCTTGGATCTTCCAGAAATAATACACAATAAATAACTTTTTATTAAGTTCACGTCTTAAATCAATTATTTATCAAATACACTATATATTATATATCAATAATATTTAATCAATAACTCAACATATTCCCGATGCAATGTCAAATATTTAAAATTGTCACTGATTGTCAGTGTCTGACTGACAATATATGCGGACAATATTATATTCGGCTGAGTGCGTTGTAAGACAAAGATAGATTTGGAAAATATTACCACAGCATTGTGTTCATTTTTTTCGAATCCTGAGAAAACCAATAAATATTTTTGAAAAATTTAAACGCAGAATGAAAGACTAAATTATTACCGAGGGCCGAAAGTCCCTTAGAATAAACAAGAATAAAAAACCGCTTAACGCCGTAAAAATGAGTGGCGCATAAAATATTCCAGCTACAAAAGATCTGATATGAATATTACGTGGCGCGAAAATGGATTTTCATTTGATGCAAAACTAAATTCTAGTTTTATTTTAAAAGATTTTTCCATAATATTTGCTAAATTTGAAGTAAACGCGCCACAAAAGAGTAACTTTGATACAGTTTGAATTTTGAAACTCTTTTGTGGCGCGTTTACTTCAAATTTAGCAAATATTATGGAAAAATCTTTTAAAATAAAACTAGAATTTAGTTTTGCATCAAATGAAAATCCATTTTCGCGCCACGTAATATTCATATCAGATCTTTTGTAGCTGGAATATTTTATGCGCCACTCATTTTTACGGCGTTAAGCGGTTTTTTATTCTTGTATCAGGAGTTTTTCAAAGTTAGTTATAAATTAAATGTATGAAGTTGAATGCAATGTTCATCTATTACACGTCAAGCTTTATAAATACGTTGCATTATCTTCCAAATGATCTAGTGTCCATCGAATGTACACTAGATTTTTTTCTATTCGAAATAGATTGAAAAAAAAAATTGAGATGGCCGGTAAATGAAGTCGGATTGCCCGTTGCCAGATCAAATTTAGCGTCGTAACCACTACAACTACATAAACCATTTCGGGAATAATCGTTAATTGGATTATACTTTTGAAGCTTAATAACTCCAAACGGCTTAACAGATTTTGATCAGTAAACATGAGTTTGAAACGTATTAACCAGTAGTATCTGATGGATCTAAGGTCAAGTATGATAACTGAAGCTATTACAGGAATTACTAAGCTTGAGAAACCGTTTTTCCCACAGGAAATAGATTTTATCATACTTATGAAGCCTATAACCTAAAAATTCGAATTTTCTCGGATATGAGGTATACACCGTTAGATTCGTCTTGAGTCCTTCTACAAACGCTAAGTTATTGGCGCAATTCGTAGGTTGAAATATTGAGTAATTGTCGAAAAACCAAAATTTTCAAAGTTTAGTTTTTCAGTTTTTCGGCTATACTGAGACGTGTGTATGTCTGATCCTGACGGCTTAAACACCATTTGAAAGCTTAAGTCAACACTATTGATTTGATGTATTTGCGGTTCTCCTGCCTCTTCTTGAACCGAATATATATACCCCCAAAAAATATGCCGTTTTGTACCTACCAAGTCCTATAGCTGGCTTATGGGTGGTCAAAAGTCACAAACTACACCGGTTCTAAATCGGCCCTGACCTCCTCTTCAAACACAGAGAAAAAATATCAAATCGGTTTAACTTTCAAACACACATACATACATATCCACAAACATTTTCCCTTTTTTAAATAAAAATTGAGTCACATTTCTAAGCTCTCTAACTTTTGAATGGTATAACCGATTTTTAAAATTAGACATGCGTTGGAAAGATAATGATCATTTCTATTAGAAGCCGCAAAGGTTGGACTTAAATTTTTAAAGTTTTTGGGAGTTTTGGGGACGAGACGAAAAACAGACCCTAAATAGGAAGGGCCGTAAAATCTACACCCTTGGACCAAAATCGATGGTTGACATATAAATGGGTAACTCTTTTTTTCTGAACTTTAAGATGGGAGTTGGCCCAATTTTCAATTCAGTCAGATTTAGAAAATCGAAAATTTCGTGTATATATAGTGTCGCGTGTAGGGGGGTGTGGGTGTGCTTGACTGGCGAGAACTGCCGTTCTCTGGTAATGTTCAAAATTAGACATGCGTTGGAAAGGTAATGATCAGTACTGTTAGAAGCCGCAAAGGTCGGACTTAAATTTTCGAAGTTTTTGGGAGTTTTGGGGACCAGAACGAAAAAGAGACCCTAAATAGGAAGGGCCGTAAAATCGACACCCTTGAACCAAAATGGATGGTTGACATATGAATGGTGAGTCTTTTTCTGAACTTGAAGATGGGTGTTGGTACAATTTTCAATTCAGTCAGATTTAGAAAATTGAAAATTTCGTGTATATAATAGTGTCGCGTGTAGGGGGGTGTATTTCTGCGCCACTGACGAGAACTGCCGTTCTCTGGTAATTTCTTCGATATAAAACTAACAGCTTCGATAACCAATAAATCGAAAACTATTAATTTTATCAAAAAAATGTATATTGAACATTTTTTGCTCATAATTAATGTTTTTACCAGCATCTGCGGTCAAAATATAATAAAAAATTTCCACCCTCGAGATGAGGTGGCAACCATCCCATGGTAAAAGCGTCTTTCAGCATCATATAGATTTTGATCCTTGGACTATCCACTACTTATTGTCAAATTTTCAAGCAAATCTATCCATTCTGTAAAAATTGCGAAGTGAAAAATTTCAGTTCCTGGACTAATTATACTTTTGGAGCTCTATAACTTCTGAACGGCTTACCTGATGTTGATCACTAAACATGAATTTGAAACGTATTAACAAGTAGTATCTGATGCATCCAAGATCGAGTATAATAACTGAACGTATTACAGGAATTATTGAGCTTGAAAAAGCGTTTTTCCCATAAGAAATAGATTTGATCATACTTATGAAGCCTATAACTTAAAAATTAGAATTTTCCCATATATAAGGTATACACCGTTGGACGCATCCTGAGTCCTTCTACAAACGCTCAGTTATTGGCGCAATTCGTAGGTTGAAATTTTGAGTAATTGTCGAAAAACCAAAATTTTCAAAGTTTAATTTTTCAGTTTTTGGCTATGGTGAGCAGTGTGTATGTCTCAGCTTGATCGCTTAGGCTCCATTTGAAAGCTTAACTCAACCCTATCGATTTGGTGTATTTGCGGTTTTCCTGTCTTTCCTGGAACCTAAGATATATACGCCCAAAAAATATGCTATTTTGTATCTACCTAGCCCTCTAGCTGGCTTACGGGTAATCAGAAGTCTAAAATTAGACCGGTTCTGAATCGGCCCTCACACCCTCTTGAAACACAGAAAAAAAATTCAGATCGGTGTAACTTTTCCACACACATACATACATACATACATACATACATATCCACAAACATTTTCCATTTTTTAAATAAAAATTGAGTCATATTTCTGAGCTCGATAACTTTTGAATGGTATAACCGATTTTCAAAAATAAACATGAGTTGGAAAGGTAATGATCTGTGCTATCAGAAGCCGCAAAGGTCGGGCTTAAATTTTTGAAATTTTTGGGAGTTTTGGGAACGAGAACGAAAACAGGCTTTAAATGGGAAGGGCCGTAAAGTCCACACCCTTGGACCAAAATGGAGAGGTAACATATGGATGGACGAGTCTTTTCCTAAACTTTAAGATGGGATTTGGCCCAATTTTAAATTCAGTCAGGTTTAGAAAATCGAAAATTTCGTGTATATATAGTGTCGCATGTAGAGGTGTTTATCGCATTATAGTGCGCCACTGGTGAGAACTGCCGTTCTCTGTGGATAAAAAGTTTATTTTGAATGATATATTTGAAATTAAAAATCACACTAAATTTTCTCTTAGTTTTTCACCCCTGTAACTTATTAAAATAAACATTATAGAAGTTCTCCGGGACTTTCGGCCCTCGCTAATAACGTAATCTTTCATTCTGCGTTTAAATTTTTCAAAAATACTTATTAGTTTTCTCGGGATTCGAAAAAAATAAATCCTCATTTGAATAGCATTGCAGCCGAAAATACGTACCGATCCTCTTAAAATAAACCCAAATATAAACAAAGACAGTAAAAATATTGAATTTTGTTCAATAAGTCCTTACATACTCACATATAAAGTCTAAATATAGAAAATGATTAAAAACAATAAACAAAGAATTATATTACTTCAATCATTTTAACTTCCAATAATAGTTATTATACAATACATTATTATACAATTTAAAAGAATTATTGGTATTATTATTACAATATTTAATTATTACAAGCTTCTAAAATCGTAGACCTGTGACGATGGCTGTTTTCTCAGCAATTCTACTTTTTGTAGTATTATTACTACATTGTCTAAAAAACATAAACAATTGCTTAATTTAATTGTTAAACAAGCTGAAAATGTCATAACAAAAACTTTGTATATTTACGTATTTTAATTCATAATATGGAAAATTTCTATTATGAAAAGTAGTTTAGAATTAATAATTATGTTTTAATGTGCAATTATATCATTCTAATTTAAATGTTATGAACTATAAAGGTAGTTTACTCTTGATCGAAATTCATGTTTTATATACCTCGTATAAAATTAATAAAATTTTACACAAGATGTCCCAAAAGTAGTGGAACGGTCGAATATTTCGCGAGCTGAACATCGGATCGAAAAACTGAAAAATACGTGTTCAATCATTTTCAAAAATCTATCCAATGACACCAAACACCAACCTCCACTACACCCCCTGGAGGTGGGGTGGGAGGTAACTTTAAAATCTCAAATGGAAACCCCTAGATTTTCTTGCAGATTTGGATTCGTTACGTAAAAGTAAGCAACTTTTATTCAAGACATTTTTTCGAACTGTGGATAGATGGCGCTATAATTGGGAAAAACGATTTATCCTGATACCATGGGTAAATTATAGAAACGGTCTAATATCTCGAGAAATACACTTCCAAATGAGAAACCAAACAAATTTTTTTATTACTTTTCGAAAACCTATCGAATAACACTAAACATGACCCTCCAACCCACCCCCCTGGAGGTGGGGTGGGGGTAACTTTAAAATATTAAATAGCAACCCCCACTTTTTATTACAGATTCGGATTTGTCATGAAAAACTAAGCAACATTTATTCGAAACATTTTTTAGAATTGTTGATAGATGGCGCTTTAAAATTAGAAAAATACGATTTATTAGCGCCATCTATCAGCATTTTTAAAAATGTTTCGAATAAATGTTGCTTAATTTTTCATGACGAATTCGAATCTGCAATAAAAAGTGGGGCTATTTAAGATTTTAAAGTTACCCCCCACCCCACCTCCACGGGGTGGGTTGAAGGGTCATGTTTAGTGTTTATCGATAGGTTTTCGAAAAATATTAAAAACCTGTTTTTGGTTTCTTATTTGGAAGTGTATTTCTCGAGATATTAGACCGTTTCTATAATTTACCTATGGTATCAGGATAAATCGTTTTTCCCAATTATAGCGCCATCTATCCACAGTTCGAAAAAATGTCTTGCATAAAAGTTGCTTACTTTTACATAACGAATGCAAATCTGCAAGAAAAACTAGAGGTTTCCATTTAAGATTTTAAAGTTACCCCCACCCCACCTCCAGGGGGTGTAGTGGGAGTTGGTGTTTGGTGTCATTGGATAGATTTTTGAAAATTATTGAACACGTATTTTTCAGTTTTTCCATCCGATATTTAGCTCGCGAAATATTCGACCGTTCCCCTACTTTTGGGACACGGTTGCATCATAAATCTTAGAACAAGAAGAGCTTTTTATGAAGAATAACTTTTATTTGTCAAATTAAAAATAAAAGAGTTATAAATGAAAATATTCTTGGTATCCATAATTTGAGAAAAATCTTCAAATATTTTTTCCATTAGAAGGATGTACACAGACACAATACTGGCTAGTGATTTTAGTCAATAATTTTGACAATTCGACAAAAAAATAATTTCTAAATAGTTAATAATTATTACTAAATAATTTGTAATTTTGCCAATTTCGGCAAAATTCTCAAAAAACAAAAAAAAATACCTTCTACAATCACTAGCCAGTTGTGTCGAGTTTAGGAAACGACTAGGTATACATAATATTTTAATTTTATAGCAAATGGAACAGTCCATTTATCATAAAGGGGAGGCCGTATTTATACTGGTATAAACCTTTTTAAAACTGTTAATAAATTATTGCTTTTAAAATATTTTTAAACTCAAATTGTATTTTTGAACATCTTATTTATTTTACATAATAATTAAATTCACTATCAAATGTCATTGATGTTTTATTAATACTTAATTTAAAATTTAGTTTGACATTCACGAAGTGTCAAACTCAAACGTAAATAACCTACGCTTGGCAAATCGGGATTTAAAAAAAAGTAGCCTACTTCCTAATCAACCATTTGAGCTGACGTTTAGTGCATCTGTAGGAGATAACCGGATTGTGACGTCACATTTTAGACTTTGAGGTCGATTATCTCGAAGACGGTTAGATATATCGAAATGCCGTTTTAAGATTTGGATTCAGAAGGCAAAACTACATATTAATCCATCGATACACCTGCTCTAAGTATTGCAGGAGCGGCAACGCAATAACACACAGACTTTTGCAAATTTATAAACGAAAAGTTTTCGTTGAAAATATGTTTTTCTACGACCGTTTAATAACGTGCTCATTATTCATTATGTTTGAGTAGATAATAACACTTATTACTTTACCCGTGAGTAATAGTTTATTACTCACGGGTAATTACTCACGGGCTGTAGTTAGGTTTAAGTGGTGCATGCCACTTTTAATATTAGTCGTATATAAACTGCAAATAAAATTACTTAAGGTTGTTTATTTAATACAATAATTATTGTAATTTATATCAATAATTAACTTTGAAAAATGTTTAAATGATTTTTCACTGTAACATTGGGTCAGTATATATTTTAGGTTTATACTTTGTTTACCTTGAATTTTGACGTTTGTCATTTTCAATGACAGTGACATTAGCGTATTTACTGTGTTTATTGGAACTTATACCTAACTTATATTGTGTTTATTTTATAGTTATATTGTGTTAAATACTTATATTATAACATATTATATATATAGTTAATAGTTATATTATTATATTTATATAATTAAATATAAATGTACATTATAACTTTATAAAATACGTCCACCGATAATTGCCATTTCCTACTTAGGTATTGGTATTGCATTGAAAGTACAAAGTGTTATAATTTTTCGGAAACGAATATAACTTGAAGTGACTATTTCTTGTTGTATTGTTTACAATATGTACATAAGACAGCATAATTTGATAATAATAGTCACACAATTTTTCAGCTGCGTAGTATTGGTATGGGTAAAGAACATTTCGCACCTTGAAAACCATAGGGCAGTAACTGCAAAAATCATAATATTGAGTTATGAGCATTTTAAGTTTTTGTAAAGTTAATTTTATTTACTGTAATTCCAAAAATTAAGCTGCAAACCTGGTATTTTGCACAATTGTCTTTAATTTTACATATTTTTATATGAATTAAAAAGTACGTAAAATTTCCCCCAGGAAATAGGTATTTTAGCACATACGGCCATATGGTTTTAAAAAATATATCAATTTTCGCACATGATACAGTAAAAATTCATATAAAATAACAGTTTTTTATTGATTGTACTTATTTATTACAAATTTTTAGTGTTAACACTTAATCAAAGTCTTGCATATTATAATCTGTCGCTTATATATTGTCTGTCGGTTATAATTCGCTTTTCTTTTGGGATAAACCCATCTGCAGTACGACGTTGTATATCAATTTGTTATAGTCTTGTCGCTTATTTCCAGTGTTGCAATCAAATCTCTATGCAGCACTCTATGTTTTGTTGCATTCAAAGGATGTTTCCTTGGTAGATCTTGCTTTCATTTTACGAGCGTGGGTCACATTTTGCACATATTGCCATATAGATCTGGGGTTTTGTTTCAATTTTAGAACCGTAGAGCATCAACTACTGCAGATAATGCCTGATGGTATACAAAGAAGAATCGATTTTTGACAAAAGCCATAGAGATGTATCTTTCTGGTGCCGAATTTAAAATTTTTTTTCAAACGCTGCTATATAGCATTAAAAAATAGATTTTTTTTCCTATTAGACTGCATTCAAAGGTCATTTCATGAAAAAATTGCAGATATTGCCATATGGTTTTCAAGGTGCGATTTATATTTGTAAATTATAATTTTAATCTCGACTAGTTGATAATTATATTTTTTTACTAATTAAAATAAAAAAAGGTCGTAAAAAAGTATAGTATTCTACTCGCATATAATGGCTATTACTCACTCTGATGAGTAATTTCATCTTTATGAGTAATAGCCATCATTACATATACATGCTCGTTGCATAACATACTATTAAAACACTCGTTGAGTTAGTTGTGTTTCTGACTATACATATTTTTTATTTTATAATTTGACCGCGCTCCTCTGCAGGACGCTGTATCTATCGCCCCATACACAATAGCACATATTTGATCACTATCTCGAATCATAGGTCTTAAGAGCTACGATATCAAGATACAGCTGACACACTCTCGAGGTCTATTCTCGTTTGTCATCCGAGATTCAGCTGTTTTCTTTTGTCGCCAAAGTAGGCTACGATAGTGTTTAGTCCGGTAGTAGCTTGGCAAAAGTGAGAGCAAAAACTAATAGAAACGCTACGAGAAAGAAGAACAGAAAAGTTTGTTTATGTATCTTCTATAGGTCATGAGTATATTTGGGTATGCTAATAGGTTTGAACTTATTTGTAAATGTCAACCACTTTTAGTTCCATAACAATAGTTAATAAATTTATATCATTAAATAAAAAATGTTAAGAATTAAGTAATTTTATCTAACAATGGTTGGTTATTAAACAAATTTGTTTACAAGTATACACATCGACAAATCGTAGTTAAATTAGCATTTTATAGCTAACATAATAGTCTGGGTGAGAGTTAGTGTCAGTAGTGTCAAATTTTTACGGTGATTTTGGCACGGATTCTATGAATTTATTTTGGTGGTTAGTATGTACACTTGTTTGATAACGAAAATGTCTGTCAGCTGGCGACACTCCGGGACTTTTAGGCAAGAAAAAATAATATGATACTAGATGGAAAAAACCTTAGATATGTCAAATATTTATCTCCATGCATCACCTCCATATGGTATACTGGCTAGGATACCTAGCTTTCACCCAGGAGACTCTGGATCGATTCCTGGCATCGGAAATCCTTTTCAACGAAAACATTTCGTTTATAAATTCGCAAAAGTGTATGTGTTATTGCGTTGCTGCTCCTGCAATACTCAGATCAGATTTATCGATGGATTCTTATGTAGTTTTTTCTTCTGAATCCAAATCTGAAAACGGCATTTCGATATTTCTAACCGTCTTCGAGATAATCGACCTCAAAGTCTAAAATGTGACGTCACAATCGTTTTATTTTCTTCCGACACACTACACGTGCAGCTGAAATCGTTGCTATTAAGTAGGCTAGTTTTTAAATCTCGATTTGTTAAGCAAAGCATAGGTTATTTACATTTGAGTTTGACACTTCGTGAATGTCAAACTAAATTTTAAATTAAGTATTAATAAAACATCAATGAAATTTGATAGTGAATTTAATTATTATATAAAATAAATAAAATGTTCAAAAATACAATTTGAGTATATTTTAAAAGCAATAATTTATTAACAGCTTTATCAAGGTTTAGACGAGTATACGGCCTCCCCTTTATGATAAATGGACTGTTCCATTTGCTATGAAATTAAAATATAGTCGGTTCGCTAAACTCGACACAACTGGCTAGTGATTTTAGTAGCTATTTTTTTTGTTTCTTGTGAATTTTACCAAAATTGGCAAAATTACTAATTATTTAGTAATTATTAACTAATTAGTAATCATTTTTTTTGCCCAATTGGCAAAATTATTGACTAAAATCACTAGCCAGTTGTGTCTGAGTTTAGCGAAATTACAGTATATGAAATAATATTGTTTGGTATAAAAAATTATGGTCTGATATGTGCAATTACATCCTTCTAATGGAAAAAAATATTTGAAGATTTTTCTCAAATTATGGATACTACCAACATTTTCATTTATAACTCTTTTATTTTTAATTTGACGAAGAAAAGTTATTCTTCATAAAAAGCTCTTCATGTTCTAAGATTTATGATGCAACCATCATACATAAAATTTTATTAATTTTATACGAGGTATATAAAAAATATGAATTTCGATCAAGAGTAAACTAACATTTAAATTAGAATGGTATAATTGCACATTAAAACATAATTATTAATTCTAAACTACTTTTCATAATAGCAATTTTCCATATTATGAATTAAAATACGTAAATAAAACAAAGTTTTTATGACATTGTGTCTTATAAAAAACGTGGTATTATAAAAATTTCTTTTTTTTATAAAAGTGTAATTATTTTTATTTTTCATTTTCCTGATCTTTTTTCATTTTATGTCCCGGTTTTGGGCCAGCTGACACATCATGTGTTAAGAAGCTTTGGAACAACTGACTATATAAAAACAGCCATGCGAAAATGCTCCGGTCAAATTTGACGCTATCTCCCGGACTATAATTGAGCAGTCACTTGATAGTTAATTATAATCTACATGTATTTTGAAACACTTCATGCATCGATGGAACTGTTTTAAAACATGACATTTCATAAATGTTTTGTAAAAATTTAACAACATACTTTCAATTATTTTAAACATTAAATGACGAAAAAAATAACAGAAGACTAGTTCAGTTCTCGAAGCTATTAAGGCCCAGAAAAACAATAAAGCCCCGGGAGTAGACGAAATACCAGCAGAATTGTGTAAGCTAGGTGGCGACCACCTAGCAAGTCACATATCCACGCGCTCATCAAAGACATAATATGGCAAGAAAAGAAAATACCCGACCACTGGAAGAAAAGTATAGTATGCCCGATCTATAAAAAAGGAGACAAACTCCAGTGCAAAAACTGCCGTGGAATTTCTCTACTATGTACAGCATATAAAGTCCTCACGTACATTATAAACCAGCGGCTCCAACCACTAGCAGAAAATATTATTGGAGAGTATCAGAAGGGCTTCCGACGGGAAAGATCGACACTGAATCAAATATTTACAATAAAACAGATCTTGAGCAAATCCTGGGAACACGACAGTGATGTCCACAACGTGTTTATAGACTTCAAACTGGCATACGACTCAGTCAACAGGAACAAACTCTACAATATATTGGCTGAATTGGCAATACCACACAAGCTAATTAGACTCATTAAAGCCACAATGGATGAAACTCGGGCATGTGTACGAATACAAAACCACCGGACAGACTTTTTCAAAATTTCGCAGGGACTAAAGCAGGGAGATGGGCTGGCCCCAACTTTGTTTAACCTGGCACTGGAGTATGCGGTTAGGCAAATGCAAACTGGACGAGGAAACCTACTAACCAACCGAACGGTTCAACTGGCCGAATATGATGATGATAATAATATTATGAGTAGAACATCAATAGGAGCACAGGAGTCACAAAATTTCAAGTCACAAAGTACAGTGAAAAATACAAAAACAAAACTAGTGCTCACTCTAATGACATAGCGCGCGAAGTGTTTAATGAAGTGCGTTGACTATAGCGTTTTAAGCCTACATACTTAATAAACCGATTTAAATAAAATTAATTAACATTGCCACTACATTATTAACTTTGTTTGTTAATTATATGTTAAAGGAAGCCTCTCACTGGAGAGAATTCCTACATGTCATTTTTTCTTCTAGTAATTGTCATAAAATTTACTTATTGTTATGAGTGATACAGATTGTAAATTAAATGGAGCTAAATAAATAAAAAATAGGAGCACAGGAAACATACGCAGAGTTAAAAACTCAAACAAAAAGGCTAGGTCTGGAAATTAACACAGAAAGTAATGGTACAGACGAGAAGAAATATAGTCCCGCAAAACATTATACATGAAGATGGCATTGAAACGGTTGGAAAGTTTGCATACCTGGGAATAGGACTATATTCCGGCGGATCAGAAGATGGAGAAATACGACAGAGAATAACGCAGGCAAACAGAGCTTATTTTGCCCTATCCCATATATTTCGGTCTAAAAATGTTCACCGAAATACAAAGATGAGAATCTATAAAACTTTAATTCGACCAATAGGCTATGGCAGTGAAGCATGGGTCCTGAAAGAAACATCCAAAAACAAACTCGACACATTCGAAAGGAAAGTACTGAGGAGAATACTAGGACCTATGAGGGAAAACTGAATCTTCAGAAGTCGATACAACAACGAGCTTTATCAACTTTATAAGGAAACAGCCCTGCCAGACTTCATTAAAATACAAAGATTGCAATCGGCCGGACATGTGATAAGAATGGGAGAGGATAGGCTACCAAAAAGAGCACTGAATGCTAGAATGCAGGGAAAGAGACCGGTTGGAAAGCCAAGAAAGCGCTAGGAAGACACAGTAAACGCACAAATCCTTTTAGGAGTCCGTGTATGGAGAAGAGCAGCCACAGACAAGCAAGGGTGGAGGCAAAAAATAAAGGAGGCTAAGGCTCAATTTGGGCTGTAGTGCCTTAGAAGAAAAAGAAGAAGAAGTTCAGTTCACGGAGACAGTAGCAGCAATGCTTACCAAAATAAAAAACGAGGAAGTGATTCATCACTTTATAAAATAAAGAAATGAAAATCAATTGGACCAGATGATATTCCTGAGGAAGTGTGGAGAATATTGGGAGAGACTGGAACAAGGTGGCCAACAGGTTTATTTAATACAATTTTGTTAAAGTTGGACAATTGCCATACAAACGGAGAAGCAGTATATTACACCTGTTTTCAAAAACAAGGGAAATATATAACAATGTACAAACTATAGGGCCACATTAAAAAATGCCACTTACATCTTAACAAATTTTTGAACCGGCCACAGGACCAGCTCAATTCTGATCAAGAAAATGGATAAAATGAATCCATACAACAATAATTTTACTCACAACTATACTTCAGATACCGTAAATTATTTTAAACATCCTACAAAAGAATAAGCTTTAGTCATCTCCAGCATTAAAGATACAAAAAATGCAAGATAACGTTGTAGATCTTGGATCACTAGTTATTCCAATTAATGTGATTTTTGCCTCTAGAATTACTAGTGAAAGGATGCATACATCTTTCTTTCAAAAACTTTTTTTATTCACTTCTTCATGCTTATCTTTATTATTTTCTGTCTTATGTTATTGCAAAATAAAGGTCTCTAGGATACACAAATACAATAACTTTTAAACTAATTAATGGATCGGTCTCAAATTTTGAGGGTTTGTTAAGTACCCCAGTACCCAACTGTAGGTGAAACATTACAGTTCTAAGGTAGTTTTCGTAAAAGTTATTAACAAATAACGATTTTTGCTTATGTTGCAGTTTGCGTAGCAACAAATAGGTATTTTGAAGCTTTTTTAATGTTCTAAAAAATCAAATTTTGTAATTTTATGTCAACTATTTAGCTTTTGAATGGGGTGCAAAAAATCGAAATAATCGCGATTTTTGCACTAAATTGTTAATAATTAAAAAACGGACGCGAACTCTAGACAGGAAACAGGTAGGTTTTTACTTTCTATAGGTCTACAATAACCAAAAAAGTAGTCAGCTACCTGGATCTTTGAGTGTCCCGAACATGGTCTATTTCTAGCTTATTTCCCTGGAGTATATTATTTTAAAAGACTTTTAGTTTATACACATCTGTTTAATGTAAATAAATCCAATCCTGGTGTAGGTGACTCTACAAATAACCTTATGTGGTTGACGTGGATTAGATATTTATAAATAAAAAAAAGCAATTTTAATTTCGTTTTCAGTTTAGATATATTTCCGCTTCTCCAGTTTTCTATGGTTTTTCATTATTTACACTTTTTATGCCCCATTGATGTAATGTTTACAGTGTAAATCAATTGTGGTCACAATTTTGTGCATCAGCGACTTCCATTATTGAAATAGAATGTATTTTTTCTTACAAAAATAGAACAAGACGATTTTCGATTTCAATTACTGTGATCTTTGAAAGAGTAAGGCGAAAAGTATATTTTATAAATGATGCTCGAAAATCCAATCTTTTCGATAGGACCCCGCAGAAACCTTACGGGAAATGGCTGTCTGTCAAATACTCTGAAATTTTGGGTTCTGGTAGTCCTTGACTTGTAGAACAAAAGACTCAATGGGCCCATAGCTCCAAAAAATCATGCTTTTAAAATATAAGCCTCTGAAGTTATATGTACAGTGAGGACGTTTGGGTTGGAATAAATTCATTGTCTCGAGAATGGGCGACTCTGGAGATAAATCGCGAAACATGAGAGCCTGGAATGAGGAACAAATCCCGGAAGAGTGGTGTATTGGAATCGTTTACCCGCTACACAAAAAGAGTGATCAATTGGAATGTAGAAACTATAGGGGAATAACCCTCCTTAATACAGCTTACAAAATATTTTCGAGTATCTTATATGGTCGCCTAAGTGCACATTCAGAGGAGCTGCTTGGCGAATATCAAAGTGGTTTTAGGCCTGGTCGATCAACAACAGACCAGATCTTTGTGCTGATTTGAAGGCAAATACTGGAAAAAAACAATGAATTCAATATCGACACATACCATCTTTTCGTAGATTTTAAATCGGCCTATGATAGTGTTCTAAGAAATAAATTGTATGAAGCCATGGATGAATTCCACATCCCTGATAAACTGATAAGATTGGGTAAGGCTACAATGCGTAAAGTCGTTTGCAAAGTCGAAATACAGGGCGAACAATCACAGGCGTTTGAAACAAATGTTGGGCTGCGACAGGGAGATGCGCTGGCGTGTCTCCTCTTCAACATAGCTCTGGAAAAGGCAATCAGAGATGCACGAATAGACAACACAGGAAATATTTTTAATAAATCATCCCAAATTTTGGCATATGCAGATGAAGTGGACCTAGTTGCCCGCACAACACACAAACTCGAAGAAATGTATACCGCCTTCTCAAATGCCTCAAAAATATGGGCCTGAAAGTAAACGAGGAGAAAACTAAGATGTTGGCATCAACACCCAACAATAGAGCCAGAAACATCGGTCACCAATTCACTGCTGATAACTCTACCTTTGAAGTGGTGGACAACTTCACATACTTAGGCTCCCTGATCACCAAGGAGAACGTCATGACGGAATAAATCAAGCGAAGGATAATCCTAGCGAACAAATGCTATTTTGGACTGAGTAGACATATGAGAAGAGAAACTCAAAAAACAAAAATAACCATAATATACAAAACCCTTATACAACCAGTGTTGACATATGGATCGGAGACATGGACCATCTCCAAGGCAGATGAAAACCTTCTGCTTATATTTGAACGAAGGATCCTGAGAGGAATATTCGGTGGCATCTGTGAAAATGGTATTTGGAGGAGGAGGTACAACTACGAGGTATACCACAGATATAAACATATATTTGGTGGTAAAGACGTAGTATCTCTTATAAGAATAGGAAGACTAAGATGGGCAGGACATCTAGCAAGATCACAGCACAACAACTCTCCTAGAAGAATCCTTATGTCACAACCTGTGGGAAGTAGAAATAGGGGTAGGCCAAAACTTAGATGGAAGGATGGTGTAGATGAGGATGGGAGAAAAAAGGCGCAGCAAACTGGCAACAGTTGGCAATGGATAGGACTGACTGGCGTAATAGACTTGGGAAGGTCGAGGCTCTTTCATAGGGCTGTAGCACCATTGATGATGATGATGAACAATAGGCTGGGGAAATGTAGCACCAACGTAGCACTGGTCCTGTTACTTTTCTTATTTACCATAGGCCCAAGAGATAGCAGACTACTCTGCTATAATCCTAAAGCTGTGTTAGCGGTATAAAAGGGAGACTATTATTATACATTTTCTGGTTAGTTTGGTTCCATAAATTTTTATTCGAGATTCTGTTAGACCAAAATATACGAAGGATTTTTCGTAACACTATATTGATGAAAGCTTTCATTATTCTGTATTTTCATATGCTAGCATATTGTAGGCATTAAGAGCCATATTGGTTCTTCCCATCACATCACGTTCTATACCACCGCTACAATCAATTATGCTGCATGCTGCACAGATATACAAAGTCCACCATTCTTTCAATTCTGGTTGTTGATCACAATAAGCTGTTTGTTTCTGGTGTTAAGTCCCATTCCTTTGGTTTTGTATATGTTTATTTCTAGACCAACTTTCTTTGATTATTCTTGTTATCTTTTTACTTGGAGTTGCATGTTCTCTTTTATATGTTCCAAGAGACACATTCGTGTAATCTAGATCTACCAGTCTGTTTGTTAGTCGCCAGTAAATTCCTCTATTGGAGTGTACCTTTGCTAGTAGGGAGTCTATTATAGTACAGTGGTAGTAGGGGGATGAACCACAACCCTGTTTTACTCCGTTTAGTACAGCAATTGGATCAGATGTTAGGCCGTTGTGTAGGACTTGTTTTTATGTATCACTGTAGAGTTCTTTGATGAGTTTATTATTTTTCTAGTATTCCTATTTCCTGTAGTGGTTTCCATATGGCCATGTATATGCCATATGGAAAGAGAGTTTTGGCGTTTTGGCAGTTTTGACGTACTCCATCTTTTGCTGAAACGTGGATACCATTTTAGCATGTATCTAACAAAAGATATAGGTTTTTGAGTTTTTTTTAGCCATTTTTGCAAAAATAATGCAAACATAAATATACATATTTTGTCTTGCAAATTTCGTTAGGTCATGAACTAAATTACTTATGTTCAACTACAAAATATTGACGTTAATAGGTATCTGGAATAATTAAAAATGGTTAAATAAGTAAAAAAGTTTTCTTATACTACTCTTCTGCATCTAATTTTATTATCATCATTGACAAAATTTGAATTATGTAACATCATGCCTATCTAATAGGAAAATTATTTTATTTCATTTTTTATGTAACAAATCTTTCTCTACAATTAATAAATTTTGAGATAAAAAATGTGAAAATGTTACGAGAGATGCTAAAATAAAAGATAATATTATATTTATATAGATAAAATATATTTAAAAAAATAGTTAAATTCCGTTGTCAAAGATATATTTATAAAAAATCCCCAAAAAGGGCTACATCACAGAACATGTTCGAAATAATAATTCCATCATCAGTGCTTATACATATTAATGTACATATCTGAGCCACCAAGATATTTGGGTAAAAACCCTTCAAATGTTATAGTTTTTATTGTTTACATTATATTGTTAAAAAGGTGTAAAATGTTTAAAATATTCCTGGATTTAACTTGCGGCATTTTTAGAGATTTTTTATAAATATACATTTTATAAAGAAATTTAACTAGTTTTTGTGATTTATGTTATACACCCAGCAACAGGAATTTATTTTACTCGTGGATTTTTATGTTTTTTACCTCTTTCGTTTAAAAATGCCCAAGAAAAATTTCTTTACAAGATAAACAATAATAATTTAACTCAAAATAGACCAAAGATACATTTATACATTTCATGTTGATATAATACCTACGTAAGAGATGGGTCAATGAACACAACACTTTCGTACTATTTATAAACTATGTATCATATTCACTTTCTTCTTCTGTTGGTTTTTTTGGTATCTGTAAATAAATAGTACTATGATTAGTTTTATTAGAAACAAAAGTAATTGTGAATTATTGTAATTGAATGTGATAGCGGTAGTTGTAGATAAAATGATTTATATTATTTACTTTCACTAATAAGTATTTCACTTTTCTAAAGCAATAAACTAATGTTTATTATTGCTAAAAGAAATTTATAGTGTTTAATAAAAATTAAAATATCACCACTATTTATATTATGCTAATATACAATATAGGTCCACAGAAAATATACAGTATGATGCAAATGAAAGGATTAAATTCATTATTTGATAAGTCGGCGACTTGAAATAGGTCGACTTTTATTTAATTGTATTTTTTTGACATATATATCATAGTAATGACGTCATCCATATGGGCATAATGACGTAATCGATGATTTTTTTAAATGAGAATAGGTGTCGTGTGCTAGTTCATTTGAAATGTTATTTTTCTCTATTCAGTGATTTAAACATTAAAATAATTATTTATACAGGGTGTCCAAAAAAATTTGTTTTTAATTAAATTAATTGGTACAAAAAGAAGAATGTATGTAATTTATTTAATTCAAAATACATTTTACTGCTCTCAAAAAAAATTTTGTTTGACAAATAAACATTACTTTTCGCTCAAATTCAATGTTCAAATTGACAAGAAACAGGGGGTGGCACTGGTGGCAGTTTGATCATTTAGAGCAGGGGTTCCCAAACTTTTTTGTACCACGCCCCCTTTTTTGAAAGAAAGCTTCTCGCGCCCCCCCTTACAATAAATTGTATGCGCCTAAATAGGAACAAAACAAAAACAAATAAGTATTAGCTTGAAAACAAAACATTTATTTATTCTGCCATAAGATACAACAATATCAGTTTCCATAAAATACAAAAATTATTAATAAAAGAAAAATAGATTATGTTGCTTAGTGAGATGAATGTGCTTGCATTTTATTTACTAGGATTCCTAGGCTGAGTTTTAGTAAGTGCACAGCACAAGTCACTAGCAACATCAAGTTTATTCCGATACTTTGTTTTAATTGCCACAAGTGTTGAAAATCGCACAAATAGTTACTTGAAAAAGGCAAATATAAATGAAGAGCTTCCCGTGATACACTAAGATACACTTTGAAATATTTTAACCAAAATGAAGGTTTGGCCATTATAACAAAGTATTTGGCAGAGGAATCGTGCAAAAAATCATTTGGATTTATTTGCAAAGCATCTTCTTGAAGTGATTCATGCAGGGAGTCTATGTTGACATGGAATGGATCAGTTGACATTCTGTAAATAAAATTGTCACAGGTGTTTGGGAAGTATTTCTGGAACTCTTCAATTAGGCTCTCCAAATGGTTTGATATTTGGATTTTCAAACTTGATCCTTCATAAATGTCCTTTCCTCTGCGTGTTTCTTCTGAGATTGGCTCTACTTTAGAGAAATTTGAATAATTTCAGGGGTTTGCTGATATTTTACGCCTCCAAAGTGGAAAGCCTCCATCACAATGAGTAACTACTATATTTGAGTCTCCACCCTGCAGTTTTAGGTTGAGGATGTTCAACGAGTCAAAGATGTCTGACAAATAAGCCAATATTACTTGGGTACAATGTTTTTTGAAGGCCATGTTTAGCTCATTTTGCTTTTGATGTTTCAAGGTGATTACTTCATCTCAAAGGTCAAATAATCTTGCCAACATGTTTCCTTTTGAAAGCCATCGTACTTCTGTATGAAGTAGCAGTGTTTTGTGATCACTTTCTAAATCTTCACAAAGCGTTTTAAACAGTCGAGTATTCAACGAACTCTTTTTTTATGTACTTCACTACTTTAATACACAACTTTAAGACAGCCATACGTTCATTTGGAAGGGGTTTTGCTGCCAAGGCTTGTCGATGTATAAAACAATGTATCCCAATCACACCAGCATTTTTCTCTATTACTAATTGCAAATAGCCTGAGCGAAAACCTAGCATTGAAGGTGCACCATCTGTACATAAACTGATCAGTTTTTGTCAAGAAAGTTCATGTTTGTCAAAAAACTCTCACACTGCTTTCATAACATTAATAATAACTTTTGTCGTGGTCTCCAGTCTCCAACTCTGTAGAAAAGAGTAGCTTGTCTTTCATTCTTTCGTTTTGAATATACCGAACATAAACAATTAACTGATAACATTGTGCTATGTCAGTACTCTCGTCTAGCTGAATAGCAAAAAATGGCGATTATTTTACTGCATCAACTACCTGGTTTTGTACGTCTTCGGTCATATCATTAATGCGGCGTTTCATGCACAGTGTTGTCAAAAAGAGGTATTTGAGATAACTTTTGCTTACTCTGCGCTACCAGACACAGTTTGACAAGCGGTTAATATTGAATTTTAGAAAAATATAACTAAATTTAATTTAATGTTCAACTTGTCTCGCGCCCCCCCTGATATGTTCTCACGCCCCCCAGGGGGGGCGCGCCCCCCAGTTTGGGAACCGCTGATTTAGAGCTCATTTAGACAGAATCGCACAAAACACAAAGATCACACTGATTGACGGAAGAGCTGCCAAGTGAGGAATTATTTGTCATGTGATCTCATTTAAAAAATTTTAAAAATGGCATCTGTCTGCAATTTAGACTAATTACGTTACTAAAACCTGAATAACCCAATGTACCTATACCTACACATGCCTAAGGGCCGGTATTTCCAACTGCACTTAAGCTAAAGCTTACTTTAAGACTGAGCCTGAGCTTAAGTTTAGATGCCTGTATTTCCACTTCAATTTGAGACTTCAGCGTAGGCCTAAACCTTAGATTAATGAAAACCCCGAGATGTAACATCGTTCATTGCGCAGCGTACCAAATTCTTCTTTATCCCTACCTAAGCGATTCCACCAATTGGAGTCGACATTAGCTTCGTATCGTGACGAGAACCGCCGATAATGTTCGAGGCTCCAAATTCCAATGCCGCTTTGTTTACATTCGACACCAGGGTGGTATTATGCCAGATTGTTTGTAATTGTAAAAACGTAAAAAGTACCGAGTTACTTATTTTATCATTGTATTGCTTTGTTTATTTTTTTTTAAATATATGCTCAAGATGTCGTCGTCTGTTAGTTGTTGATTCTAAATATGTTTTATATTAATGCAATGTAATATAACTTAAAAAAATATTACAAAAATATATACAAAATAAATACAAAAAACTTTTTTTGGGGTTAATTAGATCAATGGGGGGTTATAACAATAATCCAACTACTAAACAGTTTAAGGCAGCTTATAAAAAAATGTTAAAACATTTAGAACTAAGGGATAGTTTTAGAGGAAATTGTATTCCTTTTGAACTGATTACAGGTATGGCTCCTGAAAAAATAATTAATAAGTTTTGTGGCAGAGAACGAATTGTTGAAGACGAATGTGTTGATGATAACGATAACATATCCAATACAAATTTTATATTACTTCAATTAAGGAACTTATCATTTACACATTACAAGAGAGAAGTTTACATTTCAGGATGTTGACATCATTCATCAACCAAAGAGATACATTAAATTTAACTTATCCATCCAAATATGTTATTATTATTTGCTCTACTGCCGAAAAAGTGCTGCAGTGCCACATAAACGTCAATAAACGTATTAATGTTAATACTGTTAATATCCAAATATTAAAAGAATTAGAACAATGATTATTTAAGAACTTACACAACCCTTTCAAACAGTATTCCTTTTTAGAGTCACATTATTCCAATTTATTAAAATTAATAATTTTCACCTACATTAACGTCCGAATTCATCATTATAATAAAACAACTATAGATACTAGTAAAAGTAAAAGAATTATTATTCATAATAAAATGATATTATTTTCTGGACAATGAAAATATTTTTTAGTTTTTGATCATTGATTATTTTTATTGTAAAACTTTATGTTATAAATATGCGGTAAACAAAGTATATTTCAAACGTGTGCATATCCTACATTAAAATATTAATTTTAAATTTAAGATAACTTCTTGTTTTTTGTGATTAGTCAATACGATTAGTGTAATTAGTTAAATAAGTGTATATTAATTTGTGTTATATTCGAAACTAATCCAATAAATATTATTAATTATTCTGAATCCAACTCTGTTTCATTTATGTAGAAGATCCCCACCCCAGCGATTCTGTTTAGAAACAAGGCAACATTCGCACAGCTATCTAAATAGGTTCATGTTACATCTCGGGCTTCTTAAATCTATGGCCTAAATCAAATATTATAGGCTTGCGCGGGAGTTGGTTTAAGCCTTTGCTTAAAATTTGTTTTCTGTTTTTGAGGTTATTTCTATAGATTGGTAATTATAGAGTTATTTTGAAAACCAACTTTTGCGTAATAAGGTTATTATTGGATTTTAAGGATTATTAAAATTCTTACTCCTTTTGGAAGGTGTAGGCCCCTGAAAATTATTTATTTCTACGATGCTTGGCATATTTATTTTACAAAAGTAAACAGTTTATGTATATCCAAATATTTATGAATATATAAATCTTCATAAATTTTTGGTAGTAATAAATAAAGTAAAATTTATGTTAGGTATATTTATTCTTTTGTAATTTCTCGAAATTGTTATGCCGTGTTTATTTTCTGCAATTCTCTCAAATGATAACAAAATTGATATTATGTTGTAGAATATAATATCATATTATATTATATATTATTACGTCACCAAATAAATACCTGCCTGAATTATTTTTCAAAAGATTTAGGTATTTAAAATCAATTTTGTTGTGTAAAGCAATAAATTATGCAGTTCAAGTTAAACTTACATGACAAAACAAAAACACATTCACAAATGACGTTTGAAAAATCTGCATATTTCCCAAATTCGCCAGTTAGAGTGCGGCATTCGATAGAACTGAGTACGGTCGTTTCTTTCAGAGATTTGATTACTTAGTATCGACTACTTTCTAGGAATCGATTCTTTTCATCGGTTCATCAACATATTGAGTACAAAAGTTTTTATATCGTATTTCCATACAATCTACAGTATAGTTCGCAAAGTCGTTTCTCGTTGTTTTTATAGGATATGACTGTAAAAATAATAGGAAACGTCAGAATTTTTTATATATGCATCGCTTTGTATGGAACTTTGTTTGTAAGCTCAATATAGCCTCCCCTTCTGTATCCAATATGTGCTAATCATTTTTTAGGATAAAAACTACCCCTTATTGTCCAAATTTATATAAGTCAAAAGTAATGCTTATAACTGGTAGAAATAACGCTAAAATTTAGGAGAGCATATCCTGTTTCAGTCTGCTGTCCTGTCAGCTTATTCTGCCAGTTGCCTCCACCTAAGATGGTAGGTTTTTTAACCTTACCGTGATCATAAAATCTTTTAATGTGTTTATTTGTGAAAGTCCCATGTGCTGTCCTATATGTTTTTTAACCTTTTTTCAATATAAAAAATTTTTAAATACTTATAAAAATTCAAGTTCCGACCAAGTTTTCAAAAATTACATAAGGATTTTTTTCAATACAAAAATGGGATTTCTCTCTTTATAGTGGTACTTAAACATTTGACGCAATTTAAACTTTGTAGAATTTTAAAATTTAGTTGCGCTTATAAGAGATATTTTATTGTAGTAAAGCTCTGATGATGGCTTGGTAAGCCGAAAGCGCTCAGCTAGAAATTAATAAATTTTACACACTTCAAAAACACTTTTCTCTTCCCATTCATTCAGTTGTCATAAGTGTGTACAAAAACATATCAGTCTTTCCAATTGTTAAACATTTTCTACCCCCACGTTGGAATGGTAACCACCCCCAGAGAAAAAACACAATTGGTATATTTTGATCTTTAGCTATTTTCTACCTACTGTCAAAATTTCAAGCAAATCCCTAATCAGCTCTCAGAACAAACAACTTAAGCAAATACTTTAAGAACAATAAGAGCGAAAAGAAAAAGTAATTACAGAGTGGTGTATACAAACTGACATGTGGCGACTGTCCAAAAATTTACATCGGCCAAACTGGCAGAACCTTTCACAAACTTATAGCAGCACACAAAAGAGCTTTCAATAATAGGAGAACAGCTTCTACGTATGCACTTCACACCTTCTAATTCTAGATCATAATCATTCTTTTAATGAACAGTTTCAAATTCTTCATATTCAAAATAAAGACCACTTTATTAGAATTTCTGGAAATTAATGAATTAAAAAATACAGATATACATAATTCTGAGTGATCAACTTGAGACCAATAGTTCCCCACTCCTCAACTCATTCAGTTAGAGACTTTGAAGTGCAGACACATAGTAAAATACATCACTTGAAAAAGGCACTCTGCCGAAACAGCTGTAGTGACATTAAGGCCGTCCGCACATGGGGCGACGCTCGAACTACTCGACTCGATTCCAGTCACGTAGGTCTCTCCCCGCCAGTCAAGTTCCTTCGTTGTGGCATTGAGCTCCGTAGACGGAGCGTTTAGGATTGCAAATCTCCTCGTCTTGTACGACTCTCGTCCCTTGCGATCCGTAGTGCACGAGAAAGTTCGACTGAGACGCACGTTTCCAGTCATATAGAATAAAGGTAGTTTATTTTATTTGTTTCCTTTGTTTTTTGTTGTTTTTTGCGCTTAATTAAATTTTAGTTTTATTTAAAGATCGGTGCCTGTTATGTTCTTTGATTGTAGTAAATACTACCTACTAGCTTTGTGGAAATATATTGTTTGTAATATAAAATTCGTTGGGGAAGTAGAAAAATACCCTCAATTGTATAATGCTCATTGTATACAAATTATACTAAAAATGTAACAATACCGTACTTTTTACAGATCGAAATAGTCGTTTTGGTTAATATATAAAAAATGCGTTCTTCCTGGTTGGAAGATGTGAGCAAACTGAATCGACAAGTGTGCGGAGTCGGAGAGCAATCGCTTGTGCCGCAGGGTTCGTACAAGACGAGCAAGACGCACGAACTTAGAGACGTGTCTTCGATCGACCCATGTTCGGACGGCCTTACTTATAATAAATTTTTTGGAAGTATTGAAAACAAAAGTTTTCAGTGTTTTATTGTTAGATATATCTGAAACGATCAGAATCGTTTCCTTCGGTGCTAATAGAATGGATTCGTTCCTATCGAATGATTCGCTCAAGGCCAGCTCACCTCTGATAATAAATGTGTTTTATTTGGGACAATGAGAACTTGCATGCAAGTTACGTTCCAATTAGTATTTGTAGGTAATTTCTTGAAAAGAGTTCATTTGCATTTGTTGCGCAGCAACCGTATTGCAGATTAAAGTGAAACTTAAGTAAATAAATTACAAGCTATTACTAAAATCAAGTAAACCGACCGAAAAATTCGTATTGTTAGAGTTAATTTAGCGAAAAAGGTAGTAACTGTTAAAGTGCAATGATGATAATTGTTTTTTAAGAATTATACAAGGTGGTTCTTACGCGATATGATAAACGGTATAAAAATCATCGGTAAACAAATATTTTCTATGAATCTGTTAGGGTGCGTTTTTCACCATTTTTTGGGAAATATCGGAAACTGGAGAAGCTATCATGGGTGGAAAATGCATTACTAGATTATAAATTTGTCATGACATGTTAAAAATTACCTTAAATTAACAGAAACTCTATGAACTATGACTTTAAGTTTTGGAACATTCAATTGACGCAACTCAACACAAAGAATTTATTTAAATAACCACTTACCCTTTGTTGTTGCAATCATCGTTGTAGGAACTGACGGAATACTTTGTACTGCCCTTAATCAAGAAATTTGATATTTCGCGTACACTCCGCAGAGATTGATAAAATTCTGGTCTCTTCGCAGGTTCACCATCCTATATATGAAAGGGAAGCTAGGACAAATAATCCCCGGACAAATATTCCCGGACAAAAAATCACCACAAATTATCCCTGGACAAAAAATCCCCGGACAAATATTTCCCAGACAAAAAATCCCCACAAAAAATCCTGGACAAATAATCTCCACAAATTTTTTTGGACAAAATATCCCCACAAAAAATCCCGGACAAAAATCCTCAAAAAATATTTGCTGTCGAATAGTTCTCTAAAAGTTTTCCTGAAATTTTAACAAATTTCGAATTCTAATTCCATGCTGAAAACTTTAAATTATACATGACAAAAAAGTGTGAGTTTTTTTAAAATCGTGGAAAATATGGAGACTGAGCTAAGGCCCTGTTTTCATGGCTGGTGCTTAACGCGCGATCACAACTACATACATTTTACCTATTTTTATAGACCCATAGGTAGAGTGTACTTAACCTCAAAAAATTAAAAGAATTTTTTTTTTCAAAAAAGCGTATAACTTTTTTTGAGAAATAGCTGCAAGTCTAATTTTTCTTAGTCTTGTGTATTTTAGCAAAACTATATTTCTAATTTTTTTCAGATTTTTCTGTAACGCTGGTCACCTTCAAAAATCCAAAAAACTGTTTTTAAGGGGCTTTTGGGGGGTTTGAACGTGTTTTTCTGATTTTTAAATATTCTAAAGGACTCAGTTACTTCAAGTTACATATAATCTATAAAAACAAAATTGATTTGATATATTATGAAGTCTATAAAATAGGGAAAATCCCCCAAAAAACAGTTTTTTTCGGATTTTTGAAGATTAAGAAATAATTAGACCTGCAGCTATTTCTCAAAAAAAGTTATACGCTTTTTTGAAAAAAAAAATTTTCTTTTCATTTTTTGAGGTTATGTACACTCTACCTATGGGTCTATAAAAATAGGCATGTTTTATAAAAGCCTCAGCTATGCGTGTGAATTTTTTGAAATTTTAAAATTTATTGCATCCCACCAAAAAAAATAAAAACGAAAAATGAAGTTTTTGATGGTGGAGGCAGGGGGAAGGGGGTGGTGGGTTAAAATTACTCTGAATCCTATGTGTTAATCACATAGAACTTAAAAAAAAACAAAAAAAATTTAATTCTGTTAGTAAGGGAGGGTAACTTTTAATTTATTTATCCCGTCCATAAGTGGAAAGTTTGATGCGCCACTGTCGACGCATGTGCCACTGAAAAGTGACGGCACAGTGTTCAAACGTTTTCTTTTAGGTTCTACTATTTAAGTTATAGGGTCCCATCGTGCCTAAAATGATTAAGAAATTTCACCTATAGCGGCTCTTAGTCTATAGTCAATCCAAGTTCTATTCGTTTCCGAAAAATTTTAAGCATAAATTCGTACCTACTGTCAGTGAATCTAATAAATAGGAAATGGCTATTGTCGGTGGGCGTATTTCATATAGTTATAATGTATATTTACTATATATAATATAATAATACAATATAACTTGAAAAATAAACATAATATTAGTTATAAATTCCAATTAACACAAACAAAATGCGCTAATGTCACTGTCACTAAAATAAATGATAAACGTCAAAATTTTTAGTAAACAAGATATAAACGTAAAAAATATACTGACATTGTTACAGTTAAAATTTCTTTAAAAATTTTTCGAAGTTAATTATTGATATGAATTACAATAATTATTGTATTAAATAAACAAGTTTAAGTAATTTTATTTGCAGTTTATACACGATTAATATTAAAAGTTGCATGCGCGACTTGAATCTAACTTCAGCCCGTGAGTAATGACCCGTGAGTAACTTCCGCCCGTGAGTAATGAACTATTACTCACGGGTACAGTAATGGGTGCTATTATCTATTAAAAAATAGCGAATAATGAGCATGTTATAAATGGTCGTAGAAAAAAACACTTACTCTTTAAAATGAGATTTTCTAAATTAAAAAATGTTTCTAAACAAAAAAGTTATTGTAAATTAAATCCGAAAGTAAGAGTTTTTTTCAAGTTTTTATAATTATTAAAGGAAGGGAGTCCGTTATACAAAAAGTATACATTTCATTTTGTGAATAATATATACAGGGTCAGGTAATAATATATCAGGTAATAATATATAATATATAACAAAAAGATAGGTCATAAATTAAATCACATATTCAGGGACCGAAAATAGTTTGATTGAACCTAACTTACCTTAGTACAAATGTGCACATAAACAAAGTTACAGACCTTTGAAGTTACAAAATGAAAATCTATTTTTTCCAATATAGAGAATTTATGTTGAAACTGGACATGTGGATTTGTTATGGCAGAAACATCATAAAAAAACAGTGAAATTTGTGCACCCCATAAAAATGTTATGGGAGTTGTGCTCCCTTAAACCTTCCAAATGTTTGTGTACGTTCCAATTAAATTATTATTGTGGTGCCATTATTAAATACAATGTTTTTAAAACGTTTTCGCCTCGTGGTACTTTTTCGATAAACCAGTTTTTATCGAGACGCGGCTTCTTGTTTTAATATGTTTCAAAATTTCTGGGTACCTAACAGAATGTAAATTATAAATAAATTTTCATATTATTACTAGGCCTCTACATACACAATCTTACTTAGCCATTTACAAATACATATGTGGTGCATTCTACAAATGTTCAAAATATAAAATGTTCAAAATATGGTCCACAATAATAATTTAATTGGAACGTACACAAACAAAATCTTTAACAGTTTTCGATATAGTCGAACCCGCTTATTGGAATAGCCTTCGTGCCAAGCAAAAATATTCTTATAACTGGGATATTCTACTAACCGATCATTAATGGCTAGTAGAGAGGTTTCGGGACCTCAAATTTCTATTCCTTAAACCGGGATATTCCTTTAACAGGTATTCTAATAAGCGGGTTCGACTGTATTGAAAAAAATTGATTTTCATTTTGTAACTTCAAAGGGCTGTGACTTTTTTATGTGCACATTTGTACTAAGGTAAGTTAGATTCAATCGAACTATTTTTGGTCCCAGAATAGGTATGTGATTTATTTTTTTACTCATCTTTTTGTTACACACTGTATATATCTAAAAATGTATATTACGTGTCATATAGGTAAACAAAAAAAAATTTATAACACAAATCATTATGATAACATTCTAAACAATTTTAAGTGATGATTAATTTGGCGTAAGACAAGGAATGAGAACATTAAAAATTATTGTTTATTAAATTATCATTTCTTAAGAGGCAACAGCAGAGATCAGCAGGTAGCAACAAACGCGTTCCAAGATTGCGGCTGTAATTTTGAATATTTTGTCGAAATATTTGGCACACATATTCGTAATATAATAAAGAATGGCGGTACAGAGCCCAATTTGAGAAATATGTTAGTATGTGGAAATTACTCTATAACTAACTAAAATATTGGAAAAAGGAGCCTGTACCGCCATTAAGAAGATCAAAAAAATAAACTTTCTTTAAATAAACTTTTTTATCCCATGCCTAGATTTTGTGTCATATTGGACCTAGTAATTTTTTTTATCTCTAACAAGAAATCGAACATATTATAACTAAATAACTGATTAGTCAACATAGAGAAAGTGTCACTGTCATTTTGACAAACCTGCGTCATATTTCTTTTCTGTTATCTGCATAGGGATTACGAACACTCTACGGCGCTACGGTAAAACATGGCGGATACGATTCGTATCGAGTGTTCCTAATCCCTATGCAGATAACAGAACAGAAATCTGACGCAGATTTGTCAAAATGACTGTGACACTTTCTCTATGTTGACTAATCAGTTATTTAGTTATATGTAATATGTTCGATTTCTAGGCATGGGATAAAAAAGTTTATTTGAAGAAAGTTTGTTTTTTTGTTCTTCTTAATGGCGGCACAGACTCCTTTTTGCAATATTTTATTTAGTTATAGAGTAATTTCCACATACTAACATATTTCTCAAATTGGGCTCTGTACCGCCATTCTTTATTATATTACGAATATGTCTGCCAAATATCTCGACAAAATATTCAAAATTACAGCCGCAATCTTGGACCGCGTTTGTTGACATTTTAAGCGTTTTTTGAAAAATAACCTCTTTTTGTGTGTTTTTCTCTATTTTACATTTCATATCTCACGAAATACAGGATTTTATCGCCGCCGCCTACGAAAAGTATAACTCCGAAAAATGCCGTTAAGAGTAGAACTTTCAATGAACGCCGCGAAAAATATTATTTTCGATTATGTGATTGTGAAAATTATAATCCCTAATAAAGTGTTAGCGAAAAAATTTATGTTTTGAGGAGTATCGGCAAAAAACATCATTTCTGTTTGTGGGCCTACGAAAATTATAATTAGTAAAAAGTTCTCAGAAATAATTGTTTTGGTCGGCAGAAACAGAAACATAAAGGGAAATAATTGTTTTCGTCGGCATTTATTATGAACTAAATCTTTTCATTATAAATATTTTGGGAGTTATAATCTTCGCGGACACGGATATAAAAAAAATTGTAATCGCCAATACTTATCAAAGAGTTATTATTTTCACTGGAAATGTATTAGGAATCACATTAATCATAGGTACCAGCGTTATGTCGACAGTTGAAATTACCGGGAAATATCGTAGCCATGAAACTATTCGGTCGTGCCATGCCAAAAAAATATATAAGACTTTCCTAACACATTTTATTTTCAGATTTTCTAAATGAAAACTCGACAAAAATAATGAAACCTACTACCAATAGTTGACCGTCAAAGTGGACTTGTTAAAAAATATGAAGATTAAACATTATCCTGGTAAAGCCGTTGTCAATGATCCAGGATGGTTAGAGATGGATATATCCAACAGAACGAGGGGGAAACAGTATGAAGCTAACTGGGAAGACGCTCAGAAATCGCTCTCCAACAACAGCTCAACTTCTAACTCTTGGGATAAGTACAGTTACAAGAGTTTTGACGGTACTGTCTCCAGTAGGCTAGGACAGTATCAGAGTTTACTAGATGATATAAAGAAAGACAATGAAGATGCTAACAAATCTAAAAGTATTAAAGGTAGTATTAGATTAAAATATCACAGTGATAAATGTTTAGCTAGGATAAATTCTCGAAATAATAAAGATGTGGATGAAGATGCAGCTAAGTACTTTTTACCCTCACAGGCTCAGAGAGTAGAGGATGCTCCAAAAGTGATTCCTCCAAAACCCAAGCCTAGAAAGAAATTATTAGCGTTACAAAATAAACAGCACTGTAATAGTAGTTTGGAAGATTTTCAAAAGCAACTAAAGAAATCTGTAAGGTTTGATGAGGTCAGTACAGAAATAAGCTCTGAGACTAAGGAAGGGAAAACAGATGAATTTGATTCAGATGATGCAACACAGGAGCGTGTCAACACTTGGATCGATGACCAGAATAAATATATAGTAACAAGTGATTCTGAAAAACGAAAAACGCCCTCAGTCAAAAGAGCTGACAGTGGTTACTATGAACATTTCGAGAAACCTAGGCAGCGACTACCACCAAATACTATATATCCTTCATCGTATTCCTCCTCATCCAGTGATAGATTTTCTTTTGAGACCAAAACTTCGGAAGATAGTGATTACAATGAAATGTACAGTTTATATAAAGACGGTTCTTCTCCAAAGCATAGACCATTGGTACCAACTCCTCGTAGTAGAACTTTGACAGTGTCTCCTCATAGAGGAGGTTGTGATTCGAATGATTTTGTGATACCTCGACCAAAACTTTTAGTACCTGTTCATACGTATGCTGTGAGAAAAAGACGAACGGGAAATATCTTGTCGGATTGTTATGATTCTAAATATCCAGAAGGAAAGAGAAGTTTGCAACTAGACAAAAGAAAACAAGGTAAGTTAATTTTTACTAAAATTATTTATTTTGTATGCACAAAATATATTCTAAAATAAATATAAATTTATAACAAAAATTTCTCAATTTTTATCACTATGAAATATGCTGATATAAACTTTGGGAAAAAAATCAAAATATTTTATTCTATAGTCCCAACAATTTATTAGGGAGGTTGATTCATTGGTAAGAACTGATTTTAACTGTTGGAAAACAACGTCAACGTCCAACGTCAACTGTTGGAAAATTCCACAATTCCGGCGGCGTCATTTATTTTTTTTTAATTGAATTTGTCCTTTGTTGTTCTAATAGACATATAGACATGTCGTTCTATTAGACATAAGATTAGACTATGCAATTTGCAATTTATTTAAATTTTTAAATTTTGTAATTGATACTTTCTGTTTAACTTCATTATTTTTATTATTATTTTTTTTAATTATATTGACGATTTATGTAATTTTAGTAAATTGAATTGTTATTGTTTTGTTTTCTTGACTTTTTATAAGCTTTGCCGATAAAATTGTACAATTTTTCATGACAATAAAGCATATTTCTATTCTATTCTATTCTAGTTAGCCGGCAATATAATATTTGATTTTTGTTTCTTTGATTTATTTCCCAGCGTTGGGCGCGTTGCAACCCAATACTTTCTGATATTGTCTTATAAATATTTCTTTCTTTATTCTTTTTTTTTATTTTATTACTCCACAATAGTACATATACATAACCATCTAATGCCTGATCTTGCTTGGCCAATCCTGGAATGTACTTCTTCGTTACCTCATGCTTTTGATGTTATTTATTATACAGAGAGAGTCTGTAATTTGGAATAAATTCAATATCTCAAATACTAATTGTTTTTTTGAAAAATGCTCAGACCCGTCGATTAGTATTTCAAATTGTCCTTTTTGACATGCAATTATAATGTATACAGGGTGTCCCAATTTAGAGATATGACGTCATCGTTGATTTTCTTAAATGGCAACACTGTCATTTTGATAGCTATTTTGATAGGGTGTGTAAAGTTATACACAACTGCAAAATATCAAATTTTTATTCTCTACCATTTACAAGATAATAGAAAATAACAAAGTTATATCTGTAATTTGGAATAAATTCAATAATTAAAATAATAATTGTTTTTTTGAAAAATGCTCAGACCCGTCGATTAGTATTTTAAACTGTCATTTTTGACATACAATAATAATGTATACAGGGTGTCCCAATTTAGAGATATGACGTCATCGTTGATTTTCTTAAATGGCAAAACTGTCATTTTGATAGTTATTTTGATATGATGTGTAAAGTTATACACAACTGCAAAATTTCAAATTTTGTTCCCTATCATTTACAAGAAAATAAAAAAGAACAAAGTTATGAAAAACAAGTAATCAAATAATAATTGAATTTAATTATTCCAATTAAGCAAATACTCATAATGTTGGCCCTCAATTATTGTCAAATTGACAATGGGCAACGTTATGAGCATTTGCTTATTTGAAATAATTAAATTCAATTATTATTTGATTAGGTACTTGTTTTTCATAACTTTGTTATTTTTTATTATATTGTAAATGATAGGGAACAAAAATTTGAAATTTTGCAGTTGTGTATAACTTTACACACCCTATCAAAATAACTATCAAAATGACAGTGTTGTCATTTAAGAAACTCAACGATGACGTCATATCTCTAAATTGGGACACCCTGTGTACATTATTATTGTATGCCAAAAATGACAATTTGAAATACTAATCGACAGGTCTGAGCATTTTTCAAAAAAACAATTAGTATTTTAATTATTGAATTTATTTCAAATTACAGACATAACTTTGTTATTTTCTATTATCTTGTAAATGGTAGAGAATAAAAATTTAATATTTTGCAGTTGTGTATAACTTTACACACCCTATCAAAATAGCTATCAAAATGACAGTGTTGCCATTTAAGAAAATCAACGATGACGTCATATCTCTAAATTGGGACACCCTGTATACATTATTATTATATGTCAAAAAGGACAATTTGAAATACTAATCGATGGGTCTGAGCATTTTTCAAAAAAACAATTAGTATTTGAGATATTGAATTTATTCCAAATTACAGACTCTCCCCAGAGAGAGTCTGTAATTTGGAATAAATTGAATATCCCAACTATTAATTGCTTTTTTGAAAAATGCTCAGACCCGTCGATTAGTATTTTAAATTGTCCTTTTTGACATACAATAATAATGTATACAGGGTGTTCCAATTTAGAGATATGACGTCCTCGTTGATTTTCTTAAATGGCAACAATGTCATTTTGATAGCTATTTTGATAGGGTGTTTAAAGTTATACACAACTGCAAAATATCAAATTTTTATTTTCTACTATTAAGTAATGTCTGTAATTTGGAAGAAATTCAATAATTAAAATACTAATTGTTTTTTTGAAAAATGCTTAGACCCGTCGTTTAGTATTTCAAATTGTAATTTTTAACATACAATAATAATGTATACAGGGTGTCCCAATTTAGAGATATGACGTCATCGTTGATTTTCTTAAATGGCAACACTGTCATTTTGATAGTTATTTTGATAGGGTTTGTAAAGTTATACACAACTGCAATATTTCCAATTTTTGTTCCCTACCATTTACAAGATAATAAAAAATAACAAAGTTATGAAAAACAAGTAATCAAATAATAATTGAATTTAATTATTTCAAATAAGCAAATGCTCATAACGTTGCCCATTGACAATTTGACAATACTTGAGGGCAACATTATGAGTATGAGTATTTGCTTAATTGAAATAATTAAATTCAATTATTATTTGATTACTTGTTTTTCATAACTTTGTTATTTTTTATTATCTTGTTAATGGTCGGGCATAAAATTTTTAAATTTTGCAGTTGTGTATAACTTTACACACCCTATCAAAATAGCTATCAAAATGACAGTGTTGCCATTTAAGAAAATTAACGATGACGTCATATCTCTAAATTGGGACACCTTGTATACATTATTATTGTATGTCAAAAATGACTATTTGAAATACTAATCAATGGGTCTGAGCATTTTTCAAAAAAATAATTAATATTATAATTATTGAATTTATTCCAAATTACAGATACAACTTTGTTATTTTCTATTATCTTGTAAATGGTAAAGAATAAAAATTTGATATTTTGCAGTTGTGTATAAATTTACACACCCTATCAAAATATCTATCAAAATAACAGTTTTGCCATTTAAGAAAATCAACGATGACGTCATATCTCTAAACTGGGACAACCTGTATACATTATTATTGTATGTCAAAGAGGACAACTTGAAATACTAATCGACGGGTCTGAGCATTTTTCAAAAAAAAACAGTTAGTGTTTGCGATATTGAATTTATTCCAAATTACAGACTCTCTCTGTAGCTAACTATATTATTCATATTATTACTTTTTTATATAAAAGTAACATGTTTCTTGTAATATGTTCCTTCTCTTTTCAATATTTCAAAATAGTCATTTTTTCGAGGGGTACCTAGTATATTTTGATACCACAATAAATTAAACAATATTGTCCCATAATAATACTAAAGAATGTTTACAAACTATTACAACACACTACATGGTACTTTATGTAGCTAGACTCCGCCTACGGGGCCTTTACATTCTATAAATAAATAATATATCTATGGCTTTCAGCATAACTGTTCAAAATTTTTACAGCAAAATTATAAAATTCAATTTATTACTTGAGCGATGATAGATGACAATCATAATGAAGAAATGTCTTTAGCCCGCAATTTCCTCATTACATGAGATGTAGACAATTTGTTGTGATGTCAGCTGGTTAGATCTATTAATATTGGCATTGTTTGTACAGGAAATGTGTCTGAGTAGCAGTTGGTGGTATAATTTATGATGCGAGGTTTAAATTGAATATTTTACCCTACATTTATATTAAACTTTGACCTTTGCGAATTAAAAAATAGAAAATAGAAATAGTAAAATGAGTTTTGGAGTATTAGAAAATAGTTTCTGAAAACTCAATAGTTTCCGCTTTAACTAATATCCATTAACAATAATCTTCATTTAATTTTTAAACTTAGATTATTCATTAAGAGCGTAGACACAAAATTTCGGAACATGCTTTTTAAATGCATTAATTTTTCTCGAATGCTGAGAAAACTAATAAGATTTTTTGAAAAATTTAAAGGCAGAATGAAAGATTACAGTATTACCGAGGGTAGAAAGTTACTGAAAACTTCTATAATGTTTATTTTAACAAGTTGCAGGATTGAAAACAAAAAAGAAAAGTTAGTGTGATGTTTAATTTGAAATATCTCGTTCAAAAGAAACTTTTTGTTTATTCTAGGGAAATTTCTGCCCAAATGATGACAATCATAGTTAATTGGAATACTATTTTATAATACTATTTCACTTTTCTGTGGCAGTTCATCGTGACACAATGGTGCTCAACGTGGTGCTCAAACCCACGACCCTGAGATTAAGAGTCTCATGCTCTACCGACTGAGCTAGTCGAGCCCCATGTTGGGCTCCATTGTGTCACTATTTGATGAAAATTGAAATACTATTATAAAATAATATTTCAATCAATCTAGATCAGAGGTTCCCAACCAGTGTGCCCTGAAGTCCCTGTAGGTGTGCCGCGAAATTTGATTATACTCACTATCATTATAGAGATTATTTACCCAAGTGTGCCGTGGCTGAACCAGTTTTTAAGTTAGTGTGCCTCAAGCTAAAAAAGGTTGAAAACCGCTGATCTAGATCATCATAGTTCAAATTTGTGATTAAGACAATATGTACTCACAACCTGGGAGACTGAGCTAGACTAGTATAAACGATGAGCATCATAGTTAATTGAAATATTATTTTGCAATAGTATTTCAATTTTAGGAGGTAGTTCTGTGGCCTCTACATTCTATAAATAAATAATTTGTCTATTGCTTTCAGCTTGATGTAACTGTTCAAAATTTTTACAGCAAAATTATAAAATTCAATTTATTACTTGAGCGATGATAGATGTCAATCATAATGAAGAAATGTCTTTAGCCCGCAATTTCCTCATTAAATGAGATGTAGACAATTTGTTGTGATGTCAACTGATTAGATCTATTAATATTGGCACTGTTTGTACAGGAAATGTGTCTAAGTAGCAGTTGGTGGTATAATTTATGATGCGAGGTTTAAATGGAATATTTTGCCCTACATTTTTATCAATCTTTGACCTTTGCATAGAGTTGTTTTGGAAAATTAAAAAATACACTTGGGAGCAAAATAATCGACTCACTTGCTGAATAATTGTACACGTGGAATTTCCTAAACCTGTTGTCCAATTTGGGTGATTTTTTTAGTATCAATCATACTGTATTTTTTTTAAAGTTCGGAACACCCTGTTAGTCTAGGCGCCAAATAGAGGTCACCGTGTCATTTTCAATTCTGATGGACAAACTCAACGGTTTCTTATAGATTTTGGGCTGCTGATTACGAATTTCGAGGGGGGATTTCGATCCGAGTGGTCAAAAAATTGTTATAAACAATTTAATTGTTTATAAATTGTTTATAAGGCTCTGGCTCATAAACTAAAAGAGATAAAAAAATGTTTCAAATAAAATTTGTTCCCTAATAAAAAACGAGGAAACAACCGTCTACTAAACTTAAATTCGACAATTAGAACTCAAGATATTATAAAATTAGTGCACAATGCAAATTGCAAATTGCTAAATAAGTATTTTTCGAAGCTTTACCGATCGTAACTCGGCTTCTACGCATGCAAATGAGCCTTATAAGGTGTCCTTTTAAAGCTTAATTAAGAGGCTTTCAAACAAAGTTTGTTAAGTTATTTGATCTTCATTTGTTTTAAAGTTATACCCGTTTGAAGATATAATTTTCTTAAAAAAATTGTACATTAATTTGTTTATAAAGGTTTCAAACAAACTTGAGCTATACACATTTATACTTTAATTAACAATAATGATAAAACAACTCAAAAGGAACAATTTGAGCTTACGAAAATGCTCGTAAGTTTATTTTTGGTTAAGATGTCGATATTTTAATGGCGCGCTATGAGGCGCAAGATTGGCTCACAGTCAAGTAAGTATGTATTCTTCGACGCTTTATCGATCGTAACTCGGCTTCTACGCATGAAAATGAGGCAATATGTGATATCCATATAAAAATTGATCGAGTTCTTTTGCAGCGTCATCATTGCATATAAAACGAGCATTTATGATGTGGCGGCATACACACAATTGACGGGCCTTGATGATGCTGCAAAAGAACTAGATCCACTTTATATGGATATCATATAGATAATTAGACTCTGAAGCCTCAAAAAGTTTTAGTTTTACTGCCTACAAGAACAGACTTGTTTGTACCACCATGTAACTGTTAAAATTTCGCTAAGAACTTATGCAGATGTAAAAAAGCTGATATTCCCTGTATATCTCTATGCAGATTTGGAGATACATGAAAAAAAATGTTTGTAAAAATAGTATTAATAAATAATATCAACTTACTTTTTAGTTATACTTCTGAAATATTAGTTTTTAATGTTTTTTTCTCATTTAGTGCAAAAAATAGAAGACAATGTAAATAGAATGAAATTGATATGATAAAATTTTATTAGGATCTTCAAAAATGAAAAATGAAGATAACGTATGTATACATAGAAATTATAATTTGCATCGAGAAGTTAGCGCGTGAACCTTTACGCGGTGAGCCGATCTTGCGCCTCATAGCGCGCGCCATTAAAATATCGACATCTTAGCCAAAAATAAACTTATGAACCTTTTCATAACCTCAAATTGCTCCTTTTGAGTTTTTCTATCATTATTGTTCATTAAAGTATAAATTTTTATAGCTCAAATTTGCTTGAAACCCTTATAAACAAATGAATGTACAATATTTTTAAGAAAATTGTAACTTCAAACGGGTATAACTTGAAAACAAATGAAGATCAAGTAATTTAACAAACTTTGTTTGGAAGCCTGTTAATTAAGCTTTAAAACGACACCTTCTAAGACTTATTTACATGCGTAGAAGCCGAGTTAAGATCGATAAAGCTTCGAAAAATACTTAGTTTGCAATTTGCAATTTGCATTGTGCACTAATTTTACAATATCTTGAGTTCTAATTGTTAGATTTAAGTTTAGTAAACGGTTTTTTCTTCGTTTTTTATTAAGGAACAAATTTTATTTGAAACATTTTTTTATCTCTTTTAGTTTATGAGCCAGAGCCTTATAAACAATTTATAAACAATTAAATTGTTTATAACAATTTTTTGACCACTCGGATCGAAATCCCCCCTCGAAATTCGTAATCAGCAGCCAAAAATCCATAAGAAACCGTTGAGTTTGTCCATCAGAATTGAATATGACACGGTGACCCCTCTGGCGCCTAGACTATGTGGAGTATTCTAGCATATAAAAAATATTTAAATTAAAATTAAATTGTAGGCTTAGGCTTTTTTAACATTTTCTTTTTTTGACTAATTTACTTATGTTGGATAATAAAAAAGTTAGGTACGTTTAAGAAAAAAAAACACCCTATGATTGATACACCCGGTATAAAATGACCTTTACCTGTCTATTAATAATAATATTACATCGATTATCTTAAATAATAAGGCTGTAACATACTAAAAAAATCACTCGAATCGGACAACAGGTTTAGGAAATTCGAGGCTTCTAACGTGTACAATTCAGCAAATCAGTCGATTATTTTGCTCTCAAGTGTAGTTTCTGAAAACTCAATAGTTTCCGCTTTAATTAATATTCATTTAATATTTAAACTCAGATTATTCATTACGATTATTGGATATTATTATAATATTATTCACAACATATTGTTATGCTCTACTTTATCTCTTTTATTAGATTGATTAGCAAATTCTTAATTTAATTAATTACTCAATTATTTTAATTTCTGCCTATGTAAAAACAAAACCAAATTCAAATTAAATTTTCTAATAGATTTTATTCTCAGGGCTAATTTTGTATTCGATGCAATACCTTTGATTTGTGGCTTCTAGTATCTCTAGTTGCTTACTCCTTCCAGGATAAAACAGGGAAATTAAACACATTCAATATCCTATAAATGTAATCTATTATTTATTTATCCAATATGCTGTATAAATAAGATTTAAAAAAAAATACTAAAATCTAAATTTGTTGCAACAATTTCTTACTTAATAAATCAAGCTTTAACTCTGATGTCTCCTTGTTTTAACAAAAAAAATTATTTAAATAAATTATTGTTTATTCATACTTTAATAAAATTTACTTTTCTCCTTTTGAATTGATTACTTAAAGTTGGAATGACTAACTGAGTTATAGAACTGTTCAATACAAAAAAAATGAGCATATATGGTGTGGATTGGATATAAACAAGCTCTTTCCGTTTCGACAAATGATTTGACTAACCTTTTTGTTTCTTCACTCCTTCTTTTTCCGGATTGCGTTGTCCTTGATTCTCCCACACGTACTCTTTTGATGTTGCCAAAAGGTCCCTCTCGTCCAAACTGCTTCAAAAACAAACAAAACCAGGACTCGCTCGAATTCTCCACTCAGTTTTCTCCTTGCTCGATATCTTGTGCAAATAGATACCAATCAGCTACTCACTCTAGACAGAACAAAGGAATCTTCCTCGGACACAGGAAAATTTTACTTCTCAACCGGTCAACAATTTCGTTTCAACTTGATTCTGCTCGCAAAGGCCGATTTCACCACTTTACACTGACATCTCCCGATATTCATCACACAGTGTCTATTTTTTCTCTCTGAAATACCGACTCCACATTCTCATCCCTTCGATCGATCTTTCTCTACCAATCAAAAACAACCTCTCTACCCAAAACATTCATACTTTCCTTTCCTAAGAAAACCAACTTAATTTGTATCCAACTTTCCATTTTGTTAAAATTCTAAGAGACATCAAATTACTATCGTTTTTTCAAAAAACTAAACAAAAGTCCTTACATTTCTAAACTCAGTAAAATTTGTTTATCGTTTAAACCTTCTACGAATTATTTACAAAAATCCTATTGATGTTCACAAAACGAAATAACATGCACTTTCCAATATTTTCGAACCACTGTCTGTAAATCCTTTAAAAAAACCCATTAACGAAAACCACATTAACGATTTCACCTTCCCCGAAAAAGCACTGTTTATTAACTAAATTAGACTCTATACAATTTTTGGTCATATACAGGGTGAAGAAAATCTACGATCTCGTGGTCCATGATATAAATTTATTTTCTGAATTTTTCCAAAAAACCATTCTACAACAATATATTATGGCATACGTATTATGTAAATAAGTGAAAAAAGGGTAAAAATTTGAAGGTTGTAACAAAAAGGTAGGTCATAAATAAAATCACATATTCTGGAATCAAAAATAGTTCGATTGAACCAGTTCGATCTTAGCACAAATGTGCACAAGAAAAAATACAGCCCTTTAAAGTTTCAAAATGAAAATCGATTTTCTCCATATAGAAAACTGTTTATATTGAAAATGGACATGTGGTCTTCTTATGCTAGGATCATTTAAAAAAAATAACAGTGAAATTTGTGCACCCCATACCCATATAATTGGGAATTTTGTTCCCTTACATCCTCCCAAGGATTATGTACGTTACAATTAAATTATTATTATGGTATCTACCATTAGTTAAACATAATGTTCTTAAAAAATGTTTGCCTCTTAGTACTTTTTCGATAAGCCAGTTTTTATCGAGATGCTGCTTTTTTAATGTTTAAAAATTTTAGAGTGCCAACAAAATGTAAATTATAAATATAGTATAGGTACCTATTTTCATATTATTACCAGATTAAATATCCCGATTAAAATGAGATTATCGAAAAAGTACTATGAGGAAAAAAGTTTAAAAACTAATATGTAATACATACTATAACTATACCCTATTCCACGAATATACGACTGTGTTGGATTATTTCGACAACGAATATTTTATTGTGCAAAATATGAAGAACGAAAATAAATTGCAAATTACATTGCTGTTTATTGGAATAGAGCCATTTACTTTCGTACTTATTATGTTGCACACTGAAATATTCGTTGTCGCGATAATCCAAAACAGTCGTATGTAGGTGGAATGAACCATACAATAATAATTTAATTGGAACATACACAAACATGGGGGAAGGGGGTTAAGGGAACAAAACCCCCATAAAGTGCACAAATTTCACTGTTATTTTCTATAAATATGTTTCTGCCATAAGAAAGCCACATGTCCATTTTCATAAAATCTGCCACAGTTTTCGATATATTGGAAAAAATCGGTTTTCATTTTGTAACCTCAAAGGACTGTAACTGTTTTTATGTATGAAACTCCGATGAAAATATAAAAGAGAAATATTAACAAATGCCGTAAAAATTAATATTAAGTAACTTGGCTTGAGAACTCATGTAAAGATATAGAAGATCTCCAACAAAACACGACAGATTTAATCTCAACAAGGAACCTAAATATACCTTGGAGATTAGAGAACTGCACCCTAACTACCTGCCTAAAAGGGCATATACTAGTTCGCTCCGGCGGTCAGATTTTAATACTCAACAGAAAAGGGTCACAGGTAAATTCGCTCCAGCAATTAGAAATCAAAAGTTCTAATATAATTTATCAAACAATCATTGACATTTGTCCAACTAGGGAACAAAATGAAGTGAATATTATACTAAATAATCTAATTTCACTGTCTCGTATATAACAGTAACAGCTAATATTTTATATAATTTCAATATAAAATACAAAAATCACAGTATCAATTTTGCCGATATTAATTCTTCTAGAACTTAGTAGATAAATATTTAATCCGCTTAACCATGGGGAGCGAACTAGTATATAATTAAAATGGTTTTTTGACCACGGGAGCGAACTAGTGTGCTCCGGCCTAAAAAAGCAGACGGAAACATTTGTGATCACGAGCAACAGTGCAAAGAATGGGAGAGTGGAGAGATACATCAGTGACCTTTATGATGATGCTCAGTTACTATCTAGAGTCCATTTAGTGAGGTTCTCCTTAGGGCCACCAACTTACATGGTTCAATGTAAAATCAAGTAAAAGTTCAAACATCACATATTAAATACAACAATGTAACTTTATAATAACTTTACACCATTTAAAGGAATATTTTTAGTGGCTCGACCATATATATCTTGTACGCAGCACTGATGATGGAGTTGTCAGTCCGAAAACGTTCTGTGATTTAGCACCAAAGGGTTTTTTATATAAATACATATATATTTAATACTTACTTTACTTAATCAGTAGACCCATTAGTACCTTTCGGTGTAGGGCCATTTATAATACAATTCATTAAATTACAATTCAATAAATTACAATATTTTACAATCTTCTGAATTGTCCTAGCTCTTAACGAACTTTCTCCATTCCTTCCTATTGGATGCCATCTGTGTTGCTTCCTGCCAAGTCTTACCCTTACTCTGCAGTATCTGCGAAATGTCACTGTTCCATTCTTTGATGGGCCTTACTCTTCTATTCTTACCTATTGGTTTGGCTTCCCACACTCTTTTCACTTGTCTATCATTGTCCATCCGGGTTAGATGTCCGAACCATGCCAATTTTTTCTTCTTGATTGAGTCGAGTATCGGCTTGATTTTGAGTCTTTCTCTTATTTCTTCATTTCTGATTCTATCTGTTCTTTTTACTCCTATCGTTCTTCTGAGGTATTTCATCTCTGCTGCCTGTATTCTGCTCTGGTGTCTTTTGTTTAATATCCAATTTTCTGCTCCATATGTCACCGTAGGTCTATATATTGTTTTGTATATTGTCATCTTGGTCTTTGTTGATATTTCTTTGTTATTAAGGAATCCTCTATTTAGTGCTTGGAATAGTTTTCCTGTGTTTTCCATTCTGTTGTTAAGATCGTCCTCTATGTCTCCTTTGTTGTTGATTACTGTTCCTAAGTATTTGTATGAATTTGTCTGTATTAATTGATGTTGGTCTATCATTATTTCTATTTGATCTTCCGTCCCTTGTTTCCTTGATATTTTCATTATCTGAGTCTTCTCTTTGTTTACGTTTAAGTTGTATTTGCTTGCTTCTAGGTTCCATTTCTCTAAGTTGTATTTCAGTTTTTCTGCTGTTTCCGCAATTAATACTATGTCGTCTGCAAATATACACATCTCAGCGTTTATCATTTGCATTCTGTTCCAACCGATGCAGTATTTCTTGAAAGTTTTCTTACATTCTTTCACTATCTCATCTATTACATTTATGAATAGCACTGGGCTGAGACTTCCCCCTTGTCTAACTCCTTGAGTTGTTTCAAATGGTTCTGACTGTATATTTAACATTCTTACTGTATTTGTTGTTTTCATGTATATACTCTTTGTTGCTTCTATCAGTTCTTCGCTTACTTCCTTCTTCTTTAGGCTTTCCCATATATCTTTTCTTTTGACTGAGTCGAAGGCTTTTTCCATGTCTATAAAGCTCAGGTATATTTCTCTATTTTTCTTTAATGCTTTTTCTATTACTTGTTGCATGGTAAATATATGGTCTTGTGTGTTGTGTCCTTTCCTGAATCCACTTTGTACGTCCTCTAATTTATGTTCTATTTCTTTTCTGATTTTCCTTTCTATTATGGTTTCGTATACTTTTGCTGCTACACATAGTAGTGATATACCTCTATAGTTCTTACAGTCTCTTGTGTTTCCTTTTTTGTATATAGGTATAATTACTGCATTTGTCCATTCTCTGGGTATTACTTTTCTCTTCCATATTAGGTTATATATGTATAACAATTTTTCTTTTGCTTTTATTCCTATATATTTCATCATTTCTGGTGCTACTTCATCGCTTCCTGGTGCTTTTCCAATCTTTATCTTTCTTATTGCTTCTTCTAGTTCTTCTTTTTCTATAGTTTCTGGATTTTCCGTGTTTCTTATGGATACTCTCTTTATGTGGCTTTCCTTCTCCATTGTGTTCACTTGATTTCCATTCAGTAACAGCTGGAAATGTTCCCTCCATCTTTCCATTATTGTTTTATCGTCATTTATTATTATTCCTTCCTTGTTCATTATTTGTTTCAGTTTCGTTTCTTTGTTGCTTCTTAGGTTTTTCAGTGTTCTATAAAATAATTTTACGTTTTCTGTGCTGTTTTCTTCCATTTTTTCTCCAAATTTTTCCCAACTTTTCTTTTTCTCTTTCCTAACTATCTCTTTAACTTTTGTTCTTTTTCTCTTATAATTTTCATATTTTTGTTGTGTTTTGTCTTGTATGTATTCTTTCCATAATTTCTTCTTTTTTTTTTATTTCTCTTTTCACTTCATCGTTCCACCAAGACGTTCGTTTCCCTCTGTTGTTATTTCTTGTGGTTCCACATATTGATTTAGCTGTTTTTATCATCGCATTTTTAAATTTTCCCCATTCTTCTTCTATTGTTTCTGTTATTATATGTTCATTGTCTATTTCTTTCTCTAGCCCTTCTGTGTATCTTATTTTCGTTGTTTCTTCCCTTAGTTTATAAATTTTTATTATTTCTTTGTGTTCTCTGTTTATGTTCTCATTTCTTTTTATTTCTTTTCTTTTGCTTTTGAATGTGGTTTCTAGTAGATAGTGGTCACTACCAATTTCATAACTCCTTTTCACCCTTACGTCTCTTATCCAGTTCTTCTCTGTTTTTTGCACTATAGTATAATCTATAATTGATTGTTCGTCTCTTGATTTGACTTCTCTTGTGATCTTGTGTATCCTTTTATGTTGGAAGTGTGTGTTCATAATCACCAGGTTATTGTCTAGACAGAATTCAAGTAGTAATTTTCCATTTTTGTTTATTTTTTCCTCCCCATACGGTCCGATGACATTGTTCCATTTTTCTGCTTCTTTCCCCACTCTACTGTTCATGTCTCCTGTGATCACCATTTTCTCTGTACAATCATTTATCACTTCTTGTAATTTGTCCCAGAACTCATTCTTTTCGTTTTTTGTTGCGTCTTCATCTGGTCCATAGCATATGATTAGGTTTGTATTGGTTTCCTCTGTATCCATATATATGTCTACTCTTAGTATACGTTCGTTGTAATATATCCAATTTTTTACTTTGTTGATACTATCCTTCTTAATCAGGCACGCTACTCCTGCCTGAGCTCTCTTCGTTTCTTCCACTCCACTGTATATTAGTAACATTCCGTTTTCTAATATTATTGATCCTCTTCCTTTTTTCTTTGTCTCTGTTATAGCTACTATTTCAATGTTCTTATCTCTAATTTCTTCCCCCAGTTCTATTTCTTTCCCATTTATACCTCTTACATTCCATGATGCCATTTTCAAAATTGTTCTGTTCTTTTCTATGTTTAGGTTGTACTTCAATTTGTTTTTCCTTACGTTTGTGTTATTATCTTTAAATCTGGTCATGTCCCTGTTCTTTGCCTGTTTTGTTTCTCGGTCCATCATTGTGTTTTCTACAGCTAGTTTTTTTAACAAGTTGGTTCTGTATTGTATGTTACTTTTTCTATCCGGCTTGTTTTTTGGTTCCATTTCCACTTAATGTCTTCAATAATTATGAATCCATATCCAATTTTTGTCCTTTTCCCATTAGTCTTTTCCTCTGCTGCTATCTTCCTAAGGTTTCTTTGTATTTCTATCTCTTTTAATGTTAGGTCACATTCTATATATACTCTATGTTGTTTATAGCTCATTAGTTTACCCTTGGCTTTCAGTATTTTCATTTTATCTTCGAATTTTTTACATTCTATAACACACATTGTTTCATTTATCTTTTGTACCCTATTTATTTCTGATTTTACTCCCATTTTTGCTTCTATGAAGTTCTCTATTTGCTCTGTTCCTATTGTGTCTAGTGGTAAGCCTCTCATTATTAGGTTATTTTTCTTCTTTTCTTTCTGACATGCTTCCAAGGTTATTTCTATTTTATCTATTTTTTGTTTCATCGTAGCCATTTCTTTCTTTAGATTTTCATTTTCTCTTATTATTTCTTTCATTTGCAATTTGTATTCATTATTTTCCTTCCTAATTTCTTTTAGTTCCTCAATCATATTACCCATTGTATTTTTTATATCTTCCAGGTCCTTGTTTTTCTTTTTGTTATCGCTTGCTAATTGTCTCATTAGTTCCATCATTTCGTTCTGGCTGCTGGTTTCATTCGTTGATGGTTTCGACCTGTCTGGTGTTCGGTTCACTTTTCTACTCCTGCTAAATATATCTGGCTCCTCTTTGCTTTTTCTTTTACCGTCCTCATTAATGCTATCATTACCATCCGCCATCTTTCTTCCTTTTCAAATTATTAAAGTAGGTATGTATTTATAAATACAAATATTAAATCAAATTTAAACCTACTTGATTAAATCAAATTAATTAAATTTTTTACTTTAATTACAAAATATTTATATATTATTCAATTTTTTTTACTTTAATTATAAAACTATTTAAATACCATTTAATATCTTATTTATTTATTTATATCAACAATTAATGTTCACTTGAATAAATTAGATTTATCAACAATGTCTTCTTCTTATCTTCAATATCTTCTTATTCTTCGATATCTTCTTATTCTTCAATATCTTCTTATTCTTCAATATCTTCTTGTTTTCGTTCAGAAAGCCGACTCTGTATTTTTCGATAGATAGATACCGAAGTACCTTAATTATAATTAAATCAATTTATTAGTAATTACCACTGCTGAAAGCAGCTTCGGCTAGTCCACCCATAGGACCTTGACTTCTTATCAGTGCCAAAAAACTTGACTATGACTGTAATTATTTTACTGTTAGTAGTTAAAATATAATTTTATTAAAACTAGGTTAGATTAATAATGTATGGATCTTACTTTCAATATTCTTTTTAAATTTACACTGTAAATTTCTTAACTCACTTATTTACACTTTGCAAATAATTTGGTGATTTTTCTGCTCGCAAAGTTTCAGTATTTGAAGTTTTTTTGCGGAGCGGATTTAAATCAACCTCCATATATTTAATAAAGGATTTTTAAGGTACGATTCCAAAAGAGGCTGCAAACTGCAGACCGCAAACCGCAGACTGCAGCGACAGTGTCGTCTGCGGTCAGACCAATTCCGAGCAGAACTGCACTTCATCTACATAATATCGACAACAGCATTGCACGATGGGAATTTATAATATTATAATATTAAAAGTCGTATAAGTAGGATGTCAGACGCAATGAACAACGATGAATTAATGTTATATCTTTTGATGGAAGAAGAAGATGACGACTATCTTTTACTTTTGCATTATAAAAAAAAGAAAATCAACTAGGTCCCTATTTAAAAGTAAACAATTTGAAGGAAGCTTGCCTCGTAAATAACTTAATATTTTGCTAAACAATTAATTAATTGCCCTTCTTATTCATTTAAAATACTCATTTTCAAAAGAAATTCAATTCTTTTCAATTTAAGTCAATTTGGAAACAGCAAAAACACGTGTCGTCGATCTGCGGTCGGCGACACTCCTGGTCCTGGTGCAGTCCTGCGGTCTGCGGTGGCGACGTTCTGCGTGCGGTGGCGACAGTGCCGCTCTACTCGACATCAACCTCATAAGAAACCTTATGAACCAGTAGGTCTGTCGCTGCGGTCTGCGGTTTGCAGTTTGCGGTTTGCGGTCTTGTTCGGAATCGTACCTTTAATAAACTTTTGTCATCTATATCTATAGCGTATACAGCCGACTACATAAAATTAATTTATTAATTTGTAGATTTAGTAAAAAATAATGGTGGGTTGACTACCACAAAAGACATTTTTCATTTTATGGAAAACACAAAAAAAGCCTTTTTATTGGCAACTGGTGTATGCAGGGTGTTTCATTAATAATTGTCCATATAGTAACTGGAGAAACCTTAGCACAAAAATCGAAGATTTAACCTAAAACACTTAAGTAAAATGTGGTTCCTTACTAAGTTACAGGGTGTTTTATCTAAAAATTTAAAAACTATTTTTGCTCAGCATTTTAAAACGATTCTACGTATCCTTTTCATACTTGGCAGAAAGTGCGACTACTAGACACCCTACTAAATTATGATAAACAAACGTTTCTAGCTGCTACCAGAGGCGTACGACAGGGGATGGTGAATGGTTGACCCTTCTTGAATTCTACCCCACTGGAGGAATTACTATTTTAGTGCCATTTTTAGATTCTCGAATACTTTCTACGTAAATAATATGCTCTTTATTGGAAACGATAAAGTCATTAGTTTTCGAGATATTTGCAGTTAAATATGAAACGGCACAGTTATTTTGATTAATAATTTATGATAATATGATTTATATGATTAAAATTTAAAAATTATTTGTACCCAGTACTTTAAAACTATTTGTCGTATCCTTATCATACTTGGCAGAAAGTGTAGGTACTGTACACCCTACTAAATTAAGATAAATAAACGTTTCTAGCTACTACCAGAGGTGTACGACAGGGTATAGTGGCTAGTTGACCCTTCTCAAATTCTACGACACTGACGAAATTGCTATTTTAGTGTAATTTTTTGATTTTGTAATACTTTTTATGTAAATAATATACTCTTCATTCGTAACGATAAAATGATTAGTTTTCGAGATATTTGAAATTAAAAATGAAGCGACACAATACATTAATTAAAATAACCGTGTCGTTTCATTTTTAACTTCAAAGATCTCGAAAACTAATGACTTTATCGTTACGAATGAAGAGTATATTATTTTCATAGTATTGGAGAATCCAAAAATTGAACTAAAAAAGCAATTTCGCCAGTGGCGTAGAATTTGGAAAGGGTCAACCATTCACTTTCCCCCGTCGTACGCCTCTGGTAATAGAAAGAAACGTTTGTTTAACATAATTTAGTAGTTTGTACAGTATCTATACTTCCTGCCAAGTATGAAAAGGATACGTCGAATAGTTTTAAAATGCTGAGCAAAAATAGTGTTTAAAGTTTTAGATAAAACACCCTGTAATTCAGTAAGGAACCACATTTTATTTAAGTGTTTTAGGTTAAATCTTCGTATTTTGTGCTAAGGTTTCTCCAGTTACTATATGGACAATTATTAATGAAACACCCTGTATACCATCATTGAGATTTATGAGTTAGTTACGAAATAAATTGAATACTTTTTTTGTTGCAGGTAAGAGCAAGATTTGACAGATATCCTAGACATGTAAGTAAATACTCTTCCAATATTTTAAAACGTTGCTCCTTTCATCTTTGATCTGAAAGTTGTTTAAGGAATAATACGTGTGACAAGATAATAATATGAGGGTCCAGCATCCCAAAAGCAGGTCAAAAATTAAATGTCAAAAATATATTTAATCTAAATTATATTCTTTTGATGTTTCGACTTCCAGTTCGTTCGTGTATATTCGTTCTGAAAAAAAAAAATTACTTTGCCCCCTGGAAAGGTGTTTTGTAACCCTACATACATTAGGAATGTAACTGATTTGAAAAAATGAAACGTTAGGCCAATAAACACAAAAAAGTTGAAAAAATCTTATACAGGTTTTTGAGAGGTATACAAACAAGATATCGGATTAGCCATATTTTCGTTATTAGCAGATGCCTATTCCGGCGCACATGGGTTCGCTCCCAACCCCTATAAAACCACTTTTATTGTACACGAGTTCGCTCCGAAACTCATACCCGAAAGTTAAGTTATGACCGAAGGGTTAGGTCTTCCTACCTGAACCCGGGAGCGAATCCATGTGCAGCCATATATTCAATGGTACTTCCAACAAAACATTTTACACAAACAAGAGAAATAACCCACAGTATGGTGAAGTTAGATAAGTAGATGATGTGTTCTCCAGTTGGCCTCACTGACCAAAAGTATTGAATAAATTTCAGATGGCCATCAACAATAAAAAAAAATCATTGAAATTCTCCGTGAAAACAACAATTCGTTTCCTTTTCTGGAGATTTGCTAATCATAAAAAAAGACACAGGATGTGCAATCAAAGTTTACAGAAAACCAACCCACACCAACAGATAGATAAATTACCACTCCAACCACAACGTTAACATCAAAAAAGGAGTTATCAAATAATTATATTGTAGAGCCCGATGCACCGGCTCTAATGAAAATGCATTTCAAGAAAAACCTGTTAACCAAGGTTTTCACAAAAAATTACCAGCCATTGTCATTTAAAACAAGGCATTCCATGAGATTGAAGAAAGAAAATAACACGCAATCCAGAAACATAACACTAACCAGAAAGGATTCAAAGATGACAACAACACCACTATGTAAAGAGCATATCAGAAAAATTGAAAAGGAATAAAAAGTACAACATCACAACATTCAAAACAACCAACAGATGAGATCTATCTAGCCCAAAATCAAACTTAACAATACACAAGAAAGATAAAAAAACTGCATCTTTAAAAGACCCTTTCAATGCAACAATATCTGCGTGGTAGAAACCGCAAGTCCACTAAGTGTCAAAATAAACGAGCATGAAACATACATGAAGAATCTGTTCTTGACTTCGAATTCGACCAATCTCAGATATACAAACATAGCTGGGACAACTAGGGCAGAGTACAATGGAAAGATGAATCAATAATCATGAAAGAAACAGACATGAAAAGAAGCAGCTCTTATCCTCCATAATAAAGAAAAGTGTGTAGCAAACTCTTTATCAGACTGTAGCAGACTGTGGTTTCCAATACTAAAAGAGTCAATACTAAAGTCAATAACAAGAATATACCAACAATAGCGAAGTAATCAGAGTAGCGGAGTAAGTAAGTCAGAGACATATATTCTACAATTTATACGCAATATATATTATGCCCAAAATACACAAACATATTGTAAAAAAACGAGCGTTCGTATTTATATACGACTTTATTTAGGGGAAAGTCGCCTATGATGGCATAATGCCTATGATAGCATAGTGAGTGTATTTTGGAACGCAGTCCACTTATTATGAAAACTGATGTATTATAGTCCGTTCTTTAACGGTAAAATATTGCAAAACCTCTAAATTTTAAAGAACCGCTTGGATTGATATGAAATTTGGCATACACATAGCTAACAAGTCCAAGAAAAAAAGTGATATTGTGCCGATATGTGCTTTTGCCCTAGGTTTTGCACCCCCTCTTGGGGGTGAAAAAATATTCGTCCAAAGAAACTCAGGAAATGGATAAACTGTCTATTTTTAAGTAACTTTTGATCTATAGAGTTTTTTCACTAAGTCAACAATTTTCGAGTTATTTGGCAGTGAATATGTTCATTTTTCAACAAAATAAACACGCTTTTAGACGGTCTTTCGCAAATAACTCAAATAGTAAGTATTTTGTCGAAAAAACATTCTTAGCAAAAATATAGCCTGTAAAAAATAAAAAAAAAATGGTGTATACATCACGTCTCTACACCTAGTAGAAGCAGAGTTGCTCTAATTTCATTTAAGTTGCTAATTAGGGGTTGGTCTTCCCGATTTTTTTTTGCAAAAACAAAAGGGACCAACTTTATTTTGAGCGTAACTTGCTTAAATTTAATGCTAGAAACTTTTTGTAAAAACAGAAATAAAGCTTTTTTAAACACTTTAAAAAAGTTATAATGGGTTTTCCCCAAAAAGTGCTTAATTTTTTCGATATTTCACGTCGAAATATTCTATTTGAAATTTGGTGAATATGAATCTATTTTTCATTGGCTATAACTCTAGTTCTACGAGATCCAGAGACCTAACACGTACACCATTTTTTTTTACTTTTTTATGGGCTATATATTTGCTAAGAACGTTTTTTTCGATAAAATACTTACTTTTTGAGTTATTTGCAAAAAACCGTCTAAAAATGTGGTTATTTTGTTGAAAAATGAACATATTCACTCGCAAGTAACTCGAAAAGTGTTGACTTGGCGAAAAAGCTCTATAGAACAAAAGTTACTTAAAATTAGTTAGTTTACCCATATCCGGACTTATTTTGGACATATATTTTTTTACCCCCAATAGGGGGTGAAAGTCACCCCCAGGGCAAAAGCAGACATCGGCACAATATCACTTTTTTTCTTTGACATGTAAGCTATACGCATGCCAAATTTCATGTCAATCCAAGCGGTTCTTTAAAATTTAGAGCAAAAACCGTGAAAGAATGGACTATTAGTGTATGCTAGATAGTCGGTTTGTAGTTTCATATAAAGTTTATGGTGCTCTGATGCTTTTTGTGAGAGTAGGAAAATTATACATTTTTCAGCAAGTCCCTTAGTAATATTACACAAAATTAAAATTTAGAATCCATTACAGTAAATAGAAGAAAAGATTAAATAACGCCTTGAATATATTTGTAGACATATTATGTTTGTTGTGTGCGTTATTTTGAACTTATCTTTCGTTATAAGATTTTTTCTCTTCTTTTAATAAAATGCCGATTCTTGCCTATGATGGCACACTTCAGGGTATTCATTGATGGCATAGGTATGCCATCATAGAAAGTCCAGAAGAAAAGCGTTTATAAGCATCCATTATTCACTCCAAAAATACTAATGATCAAATATCTTCGAAATCTGAAACTAAAATGCCAAAAGCTAATGTTCGTGGACCTTCATTTGTACAAAAATAAGGACCAGTATTGTAAAATTGTAAACCTCTTGTAAACCGTTGTAAAACTCTTGAAAATGAAAAAAAGCGAAAACGTGGGAAGAACGGTATGCTTAATTCTACTCCAGACCTGATTTGAGCTGAGACAGAATTAAGAAGAAAAAGCAATTTAATAAAGAAAAAAACTGCCAAGAAGGGTCACTAAGAAAGTTTTCGTGGGAAAATAGCAGTTAAGAAGAAGAAGAACAAGCGGAATTCTGGAATGATCTTAAAGACGACAATCCTGATGTCAATTGTTTGTATTGTAATGAACTGTATTCCCTAACTATCTAAATCAAAAGAAATATGGATTCGGCGTCAGACATGCCATTCAAGGTGCCATGCATAATGTGCGGATGTGGAAAAAAGTAAAACAGTTTATATTATGGGAATTGTGTTTATAATAGATATTTATGTACCAAGTCAGTAAAGTTACTCTTTATCGAACGAGTCTGATATGAGCAGAGCGAGTGTAGCGAGCGAGGCGAATAACAGACGAGTTCGATAAAAACTCTTTACTGACGTGGTGCATACAAAATTGTATCGCCAACATAATTTGATATTGGTTTTAACACTAACTTTCAATTTACAATTTAAGAACTTTTTAAATTTTAGACGCCATAATAATTTCATGACAGTGATGACAGATAACTTTTGCAAGATGGCCGCTTTCGATTTTTAGTCGATAGTTATCAATATTGAATAATTACTAAGTCGGTAAAGTTTTGATTTATTGTATATAAATATAATTACAAAATACTACAGAATTTCACATTTTGACATAAATTTAATTAACAATGTCATAAATTTTGTACATTATTTTTAATAATTAAAGTATGTAAATAAATTGTAAGTTAACTCAAATAAATAATCGATTACTGCCATCGATTACTGCCATCAACCACTTACATTCAATTTCGATTAATCGCGGCAGGTAAATTAAAATTATTCTTTCAGTACAACAAAGTGTTAGTTTACTGCCGCAAATGAGGGCAAATGAGTACAATAATGAATGACTTTAGTGACGGTTGGCGATAAATAATATTATTTGCTTAATAACCTTTTAGTTAAGTTAGTAGAACATTACGAATTTATTCACTACCTAATCCTATATTTAAAGAAATATTTAGTTTATAATTATATCCCGGAGAACGATTATTTAAGCAATGCGGCTTATTATGTCACGCGCACGTAAATTCAAGTCATGCAAGATATCGTTGACTGTTTCCAAGTTACGTGTCTAATAAACCTTTTGCCTTGTGATTGACCGGATAAAATTTTAATAGTGTGAGCTATATTGTGTTCGGACCAAGCTTTCTTTCTGGTCGCAGACGGTGCTTTTTGGTACTCCAATGGCCTCTGAACAGAAGTCTTTTGTAGAGGATCCCCTTCTGGAAAATTCATCAGCTCTTTCATTGCCATGTATTTCCTTATGACCTAAGCATATGCTTGTTCGATTAAAACACATCTTTGACCCAGAAGAAAATTATCAGCAAACACATCTACAAGAAAATAATTACCACTATATTAAAAGCACCTATCGCCAGTCCGGAATAAGAATGACGTAGTTGCAAAAGGCTAAATTTCTCAGGAGAGCAAAAAAACGATTTTTAAATATTTAAAATAGGGATTAAATGAGGAGTAATCGTCCAGGAGCACCGGTATGGCGTTTATTTTAACAATGATGGCTTTTATTTTTATCCCTGTTGGCGAATTTCATTATCTTAATTTCCATCCATCCAATGGCACTACAGCCCAAATCGAGCCTTGGCCTCCTTCAATAAGCTTCTCCAATCATTTCGATTTACCGCTGTTCTTTTCCATGAACGCGTTCCCAGGAAGTTCCTGGCATCCTCATCGACTTCGTCTTCCCATCTCTTTTTAGGTCTTCCAACCGGTCTTCTTCCCTGCATTCTTGCATTCAGCAATTTTCTGGGGATTCTATTCTCATGCATGCGGACCACGTGCCCTGCCCACCGTAATCTCTGTAGTTTAGTGTGTTGTGCTAGAGTTGGTTCGCTATATTGCTCGTATATTTCTCTATTATACCTTATACCTAATTCGCCAGTTGTTATTTTCCCTTATTGGGCCCAGTATCCTACGTAATACTTTTCTTTCAAACACATCTAATGCATTGGCAGATTTCTGTGTCACCACCCATGTTTCGCAGCCATAACTTACTATGGGCCTGATTATTGTTTTATATACCCGGAGTTTTGTTTTCCGGTGCACGTCTCGCGATTTGAATATGTGGCCCATCGCGAAATCTGCTTTATTTGCCAGCACAAGCCTTCTATTTATTTCCGGTTCTTCTTCACTGCTTGCAACCAGATCCATTCCTAGGTACGTGAATCTATTCACATGTTCTATATCGTCAATAAAGTGTTGTTGCGCCGGTCTATTTGATCTGGTTTGTATGAGTAGTTTTGTTTTATTTGTGTTTATTGCTAGCCCTACTGCTTCTGCACTCTGTTTCAACTCAACGTAGGTTTCTTCCGCTGCATTCATTGTTCTGCTCATTATGTTTATATCATCCGCGTATGCTGCTAATTGGGTAGATTTGTTTGTAAGTATGTTATTTCCGCTTACCGTCAACCGTCTAATTACATATTCAAGAACAAGATTAAAAAGCGTTGGAGCCAGTCTGTCGCCTTGTTTCAGTCCTTGCGTTATCGTAAACGCATCAGTGATCTGTCCTTGAATACATACTTGTGCTTCTGTTTCTGTCATTGTCATTTGCACTAGTCGTATTAATTTTGATGGTATGCCAAATTCTTCCAATATATTAGGTAGAATTGTTCTATCTATTGAATCATAGGCTTGTTTAAAATCTACAAAGAGATTGTAAACGTCCATGTCATATTCCCATGCTTTGGCTAGTATTTGTTTAACTGTAAATAGTTGGTCAATGGTAGATCTATTTTGCCTAAACCCTGCTTGATATTCCCCGATGATTTTTTCCGTGAGAGGTTGAAGTCTTCGATTAAGGATGTTTGTGAATATTTTGTATCCCGAACAAAGTAAAGAGATGCCTCTATAATTCTGACACAACAGTTTGTCTCCTTTTTTATGAATAGGGCAGATTATACTTTTCTTCCATTGTTGGGGGATTTCTTCTTCTATCCATATCTCTCGTATTAGCTGATACATCTGTTGTGTCAAATTCCTTCCTCCTTGCTTGAGTAGTTCTGCCGGTATTTTATCTATTCCCGGTGCTTTATGGCTTTTTTGTATGTGGATTGCCGTTTGGACCTCCTCTTATCTTAATTTAGTCCCCCCGTTTTCAACCCTTTTTACAGTTGCTTTTTAACGGTTGCGTCATTCTTCATCTTAAATTTTTTAAATATTTAAAATAGTGATTAAATAAAGAGTAACTGTCTGGAGCATCGGTATGGCATTTATTCTTAGAATGATGGCTTTTAGTTTCATCCCTATTGGTTCGAATTTCATTTTCTTAATTTAATCCCCCCATTTTCAACCCTATCTACAGTTGCGTCATTCTTGATCTGAAAATTTTTCGGTACAAAAAAACTATTTTTAAATATTTAGTATGCTATTAACTAGTGTTGATGGGAAATAAGCCACAATTTTACTAAAAAAATGATTTTATTAACGTTTCGACGGCCAAATCGGGTGTCGTTGTCAAAATACAAAAAATATTAATGAACTAAACAAAAATGTTGTTGCTTAGTAAAAAAATTCTTCTAATAATTTATTTAATCTGACTCATTTATATCGGCAATTTAAAAATATAATACATTTTAAAGTCGAATGAACTATCTTTCAATAAAGTCGTCCCAGGAACGCAACTCATAAATATTGGCAATATCATTTTAAAGTCTTCTTCTTTAAAATGCATAATATATGTCTGAATTACCGATATAAATGAGTCAGATTAAATAAATTATTAGAAGAATTTTTTTTACTAAGCAACAACATTTTTGTTTAATTCATTGATATTTTTTTGTATTTTGACAACGACACCCGATTTGGACGTCGAAACGTTAATAAAATCTTTTTTTTAGCAAAATTGTGGCGTATTTCCCACCAAAACTAGTTAATTATGCCACAAAAAAGTAGCTTCAGAACAACATTTAGTATGCTGTTTATTCTTACAGCGATGGTTTTTATTTTAATCCCTATTGGTCCGAAAATCATTATCTTAATTTAGTCCCCCATTTTCAATCCTATTTACAGTTGCGTCATTATTAATCTGAAACAAGGTCTAAAATGGTGCGTATTTCAATAACGACGCAACTACCCTGTAGTAGCTCAGCACATAGTTACAGTTCTGTCGGTTTGTGTCATCTGTATACAGTATTTTTTAGAACCTTTAAGGGTCATTTAGACGGGCCACTAAAATTGTATATTTTCGGCAATATTTAGTGGAAATATTGCTCAGCGATATTTGTAAAAACATAAATATTTACGTATGGCCCGTCAACAATAATAAAAAATATTTACTGCAATATTTCCAGCCATGCTTGTTGCATTATATATCCGTTTTAGACAAAAAAATACCCTTGAAGTATTGACGAGACGAATGTTTACGCTATCAATACCCGTTTCTGGTATATCCCGAGATAAAATAAATTGAATTGCTTCATATGCAAACCAATGTACAATTTTGCCACATTGACTTCCACTTTTCTTTTGAATTACCTTTTTGTGTTCATTTTTCGCATATATCCTTAAACTTCTGAATTTTTTATAAGCTTCGTCCGGTGTTATACTGAATTCATCTGCAATGGCCGTCTAACTATCTTTCTTTGCATTTCTGTCTTTGTATGATGTATTTTCTACATCCCACAACTCTGGACGTAAATGTACTGCATTAATAAAACTTATTGTGTTTTCATTTGACCACGTATTCATTTTTTCTTTGTATGTTTTGACAAAACCAAATTAAATTTCTACAGAATAGCCGAGCAACATGCAAGATTTTCCACAGCAGTCGGAACTTATCGGCAACGCATCAGCCACTAACTGCAATAGTGTTCAAATACCAGCAATATTTCGGCCACATGGCTCGGCCCTACGGCGATATTTTCATTAGATGCTGCAATGTTGCCAGCAACATACCCAATATATATTGCCGGCAACATATTGCTTTAAAAACTAGCCCGTCTAAAGGCCCCTTAATTACGCAATAAACAGGAATTGACAAAAGCAGTTATTGACAAAATTGCAGTTATTATATTCTTATTCTGGACCGGCGATATGTCATTGTTTCACCAACCAATGTATATTCTGTTTAAAGAGTTCTTGTGGCTGTAGGGTGTGAAGGATTCTTTTACAGCGTTTGTATTTTTTCATCGATCTAAAAACGATTACCTTTTAACGCCATTTTCAGTGACTGAATGATGTGACTATAATATCCTTTATTTTTTTCGTTGTAGATTTCCTTTTAATTTTTTTGGCGACCCAAGATCGAGCATTGTCGTGCAGAAGAATGACACCACGTGAGAGCTTTTCTGGACGTTTTCGTTATATTGCTTGATGAACCTTGTTTAAAGTTTCATTACACAAGTTTTCGTTGATATGCACTCTATGTTCTCTAAACTATATGAGCAAGGTTCCTTCATGTTTGAAAAAAAAAATGTTAACATGGCCTTGCCCGCGGAAGGTTGAAATTTGTATGACCGCACGCTGATTGTAGTTGAACGGATTTTTAACAACAAACGCCATTTTGAAGTCACAATACTAAAAATCGCAGGCAAATACAAATGATAGGAAATGATCAGTGTGACGTTTACAAACATAACTAACATTTCAGAATGTCAGTTGTGTGATGACAATTGTTTCCAAGGCTAACCTGACCAAAGATGTGTTTAAATTGAACAAGCTTGTACATCTTCTTATATTAGTAATATTTTGCAAAATAATACGATAAGCATAGCAATAAGACCCATATCGTTTTCTTATTATGGTTCAAATTTGTTGACTACCTGCCTTCTTCATTATAATCGTCCAATTTTATCACTCTTATTAAAAAATAACTAAACATCAGTAGTCACGCTTTAGGGAATTTAACATGATAACATCCATTCTTTAAAATCTACTACCTTTTTTAATTCGAGGTTGACCCACCAAGGTCATCCAAATTGTGCTACACTCTTCATTCAAGATCGTATAAATATGATGTTTCTTTATGGTGCTGCCAAACCAAACATTTGAATACTTTCTCGCCTGTGGCGGTTTATACATTGTAATTAAGAAATAGGAAATAATAACACAATATGGGCATAAATACTTACAGAATATTTGTAATCAAAAATAATTTGCATACTTTTTCTTTATTTAGAATACCATATACAGAGTCTAGAATGGTCCGAATTGTACAAGAACCGGGATATGCCTAATCTGCAATATAGAAATTTCGAATTTGATACTTCAAATGTTACCAGATTTATTATTTTTCTGATATCATTAGTCACTTTTGTTTTTTAAATACATCACTGTAAATTATATTACTATGGAAATCGTCCAATATTAGTTCAACCATATAATAACACTTGGTATTTTATTTAGAAGCAAAAGTCTTAAATAAATAAAACGTTTCAGTGCCAAATAATTTTAATGGAAATCAGTAAATATAGAATGCTGTGATTTTGGCATTATGTGTTTTGTCATTTCTGTTATTTTTCGTTTTATGTCCATTTCCTTCTTTAACTCCTCGTTATATCCGATTTTCGTTTCTTTTCTTCCCTTAGTTCATGTATTTTAATTATTTCTTATTCTTGCCTTCTGTGCTTTTGATTTCTATCCCTTTGCTGTTGTGATATTCTCGTGTGATCTTTTGTTTCTTTTTTTGTTGGAAATGTGTATTGATGATCTTCATGTTATTGTCTAAACGGAATTCAAGTAATAGTTTTCCATTTTTGTTTATTTTGTCCTCTACCTGTGGTTCTATAGGATCGCTCCATTTTTCTACTTCTTTTCACACTCTAGGGTTCACATCTGTGATTACTATTTTCGCTATATAATCATTTAGACCAGGTCACTTAGCACTAAAAACACCGGAATAAATCTATTTTTAAATGCAGCACCTAAAGACTTACAACTTTTTGCATTGTGTTCAGGATGATGTCAGGAAAAAAGTTTACTATAGAAAAATGGGTGGAAAAGCATAATTGCATTTTAAAGTGCATAAAATGTATCCAAAATTGTATAAACATGTCATTAAACACCTGGTGCTCAGGATCACTGCTAAAGCACGTCTTCTGGAGGTTCGAAGGTTATCGGCATTAAATTGATGCAAACAGATTTCTCGGGGAATTTTTGGGGTTGCTGAAAACCAATATGCCATCAGAACGACAGCCGGAGCACCTGGTGCCTAGGGTCATGTCATGTTCTGGAGTATCGAGTGATTTCGTCACTAAATTGATGCAACCAGATTACAGGGAGGGTTGGAGTTGCTGAAGAAGAACACGCCATTACAAACCATTCCCGGAATACCTCGTGCCCACGATTACTGCAAAGGACGTCATGTTCTAAAGTTGCGAAGGCTTTCGGCACTGAATACATGCAAATAGATTATTAGGCGGTTTTCGGGGTCGCTGAATACGAATACGCCATCAGAATTCACCCTCAGGTCACCTGGTACCCAAGGTCACTGCTAAGGCATGTTGTCTTCTGGAATTTTGAGGGTTTTGGGCACCAGGTGCATTGGGGTCGGTTCTGATGGCGTATTCTTGTTCAGAAACCCCAAAAACCCCTGAGTAATCTGTTTAGATCAACTTCAGTGCTGTCAATCAACCCTCGAAACTCTAGATGACGCGCCTAAGCTGTGAACCTGAGCACTAGGTGCTACGATGGTCAGTTCTGTTCGGCGTATTCGTCTTCAGCCACCCCAAAAACCTTCGAGTAACAAGGTCTGGCCCTCAATACACCTCTTTTAATATCTTTATGCAGTTTTGGTTGCATTTTATCCACTTTAAAATGCAACTATGCATTTCCACCCATTTTTCTATAGTAGAATTTTTTCTTGACATAACTTCTAAACATAATGCAAAAAGTTGCAAGGTTCTAAGTGCTCTATTTACAAAAAGATTTATTTTGTGCTAAATGTCCTAATGCCTGGTTGCACCAACAGATCTTAACCCTAAGACGAGAATAAGATAATAATAATATAATATAATTACATATAATATAATAAGACTATTATTAATAATATAGTACTATGTAGATATAATTGATAATAATGTAAGACTCTAAAATTATGGTGCAACGTAAGACATACTTAAGGGAGCCCTATCTATAAGCTGAGCTTGGCTAAGCTGGAGCTTCAGATCTGTTGGTGCAACCGGGCATAAGTGTCCTATAACTCATTATTTTCGTTTTAGTCCAGTTTTATCAGGTTGATAGTTTTTAAATTACATTATTAGTTAATTATTATTGTTGATCAGATCACATTTTCAAAAACTTATAGCAGGGGAGGAAAGTATGCTAAATGTGCAGTCACTCGAGCGCTTTGAGGGCCTATTGGGTTGTGAAGAGTAGGTTCTAAAACCAAAAAAAGTTAAGTAAAGTTTTCGATTTTAATGGGGATTTCCATTTTTAATTTAATTTTCCATTTCCAACAATCGTTTTTTCCGATTATAGCGCCACACCATAATTCGAAAAAATGTTTCAAATAAAAGTTACTTATTTTTACGTAAATAATCCGATTCTGCAATAAAAAACGGGGGCTCCTATTCAAAATTTTAAAGTAACCCCGCCACCCTAGATATGTGGGGGGTCGTGTTTGGTGCCATTCAATAGATTTTTCAAACACATTGAATAAGTGTATTTTTCAGTTTTTCGATCTGATGTTCATTTCGCGAAATATCGCGGGATTCGTATTTAAAATTTTAAATTTACTTCCCACCCCTCTCCGTGGGCAGTCGTGTTTGGTATCATTCGATAGATTTTTGACAAATATTGAGCACGTATTTTTAGTTTTTAGATCTATCGTTCATTTCGCGAAATATTCGCTTTTTTCTTGTGAAACTTTGTGACTCACCCAGTTCCTTACTGCCCGCCCAAATCGTCAGATTTTTGAAATATACACTGTTTTTCATGTACTTAACTTACCTTATCTTAATCTGACGATTTCGAGTTTTTCTAAGGATAGATTTTTTTTAAGAGGGATACCGGGGACACAGAAAATTAGTAATTCTGTGCCGAGGGTATGGGGGAAAAATTTTAAAAATTGGGTTAAAAATTGTGTATTTTAAGGCACTTTTCACACACTTTTGAGTGCCATAAAGACATTCAAAACGTTATTAAAGTATTTTTTCTACAACCGTGTTAAAAATGCAATTTTTAGCACTTCATAGGAGCGTTAAAAATGCCCCTTTAAGGCACTAGTGCTTTAAAAATTTTAAGGCACTGCAGTTAAAAGTGAATTGTCAAATTGTGAAACGTCAACATATTTATATTTCATTTATTAACAATAATATTAATAGTACAACTTGCGCAATTTGAAAAATATGGTTTAAAAGGTTTTTAAAATTTAATATAACTGTATTATTGCATTTTTAACACGTTTGTAGAAAAAAACTATTAAAATTTATTAGAATATACAACAATAAAAGTAGAAGTTATTCTATAGTTGTTATGATTTACGCATTGACAGTATAGGCAGTTTTGATGTAATGTCAAGAAAAATATAAAAATGGAATGTCAGTCAAGTTCAAGTAAAAGTTTTTGTAGGCAATGTCCTGTAATTGAGAACGAATAAATTATAATTGTTGATATATAAGACGTTTGTAGAAAAAATATTGTATGATATACGTGTTAAAAAGTACATTTTTAAGGCAAACTTTCACATGCGTGCCTTAAAATTGTACTTTTAACACTTATATCATAAATAACTATTATTTGTCTAGCTCAGTCTGCAAATATTTATATTTACATTTATGTTTTTTTTTATTCTCGGAGGGGACCATGGCCCCATGGCCACCTCCCTGGATCCGCCCTTGTCATAAGTCTCTCTTGTCCTTTGTTTTCCATCATAAATGAAATTTAAAGTACGAAATATTGATTTACAATATATTTACAAACGCAAACATATCAACACACGTATTCATTTCTCAAGGCGAACAATGAGGTTAGTTTTTCTTGTGAATTTTAAATTTGAATCCGGTGTGAATATGTGTACTTGACCTATAATACTACACAACTACAAGTAATTAGATATTGTCTTAGATATTTAGATAACTTGAAATATAGTGTGTTTGTTTTGTTTTACAAGAATCTGTTTACGAGTTTTTCCCTTTTTCTTTTTTTCGTTGTATCTCTTGCAAAAAATTTACTGTTATAATTATAGTTTTGCAAAAGGTCTTCCAATCTTTCTTCTTTGTGAGTGATTCTATAAAATAAACCAAAAATTGTGATCAAATACAGATAAAGCATATATTAAATAATATCAAAAGTTTTTTGGTTTTTATTAGTAATACGAGTATTTATATCTGTTACTGTCTATCTGTAAAAAAATCATCGATATTTGGTAAAATATTAGCTTTTTTGAAAGTTCTAAAAGATAAATGATTGATAATCCTTGAAGACGTAGGTACAACTGATTTTTGTTTTTTATTATTTATTAAGCTCTCCAGGCCTTGTAGGACTTGGGCTAAAACTTTTACATTTCTAATTATTACATATTATTTTACACCTATACATTTTATTTAATTTCACTTAAGTCTTATTATACACTCCTTCACAACTTCCCTCCATCTCCTTCTGCTCATAGCTAGTTCTTTCCATCTCTCAATGTTACTTTTCTTTCAGGCCCTCGTAGACACTGTCCTTCCATCTTTCTTTTGGTCTACCTTTCTTTCTCTTTTGCATTGGTTTTCCTGACAGTACCATTTTTGGCATTTTTTCATTTCTCATTCTTTCGATGTGCCCCAAATTGATTGTCGTCGACTTTCTATTTTCACACCTTCATTTTTGCATTTTTCTCTCCCATGTTTCTAAAAGGTCTGTTTCTGACTTTTCCAGCACCCACATTTCGCATGCGTATGTTACTGTAGGTCTGATAACTGTCTTGTAAATTCTGATATTTGTTCTTCTGCAGACGTATTGTGATTTTATTAATGTTCGTAGTGCTCCATACTTTTTTATTTCCTTTAACTCTGCCTTTATCTCCTGCTCTCCTCATGACCATTTTTATATATATTTTGGATCCCAGGTAATTAATTTCTTTGTTTGTTACAGTTGTTGATAGTGGGTCTCCTTATCCTTCCTTGGTTTCAGACTTTTTGGATGTTTGCCCTTTCCATGCTATTTCGTTTATGTTTCCCATCGTCATCGTCATCTTTAACATCCTGACAATTTTACTTGGTATCCCCAATTATTTTATCAGTTCGAACATATCCTGTCTGTAGATACTTACTGTGTCGTAGGTCTGTTTAAAGTCGATGAACAGAGCATATTATACTACTGTTTTATGTTCGTAACAGGTAGTCTGTATTTCTTTTAAGCAAATATTTGGTCTGTCGTTGATCTGTTGTTTCTAAAACCTGCCTGGTATTCTCCCATTATTTTTTTTGAATATTGATTTAGCCTTTTTCTTCTACTTTGTGCCAAGACTTTGTAAACTATTTCTGGTAGTGCAATGAATCTATAGTTTTGGCATAGCCTTCTATCACCTTTTTTATATATAGGGCATATCCTTGCTTTGGTCTACTATTCTGGCATTTTTTACTTCCCATATTCTTTTTATCTGGTGATATATCTCTTTTTGTAGTCTTTTCCCTTCTGATTTTATTATTTCGGCCGATATTTCTGTTATTCCTGGGCTTTTGTTATTTTCAGACTCATTATTTCGTCCTCTGTTTCTTTCTCTGTGGATATTTCTATTGCTATCTGATCATCTTTAATTTCATGGTTTGTTTCCTTTCGTACTTCGCTCTTATTTAGCAGTTCTGTGAAATAGTTTTGCCAATTTCTCATTATTTGTTCCGATTCATTTAGTAGTATCCCTTTGTCACCTCTAATGTATGGGTTCTTTCTCAGATACACCCTTTAATGTTTTTTTGTTTCTGGTAGAATGATCTTTCTTATTTCTTTTTTTTTTTAATTATCCTTCTATTTCTTTTATTTTGTCCTTGTTGAAATATACAGATTAGTGCGGCAGATTCGTGCAAATATTATAGGAATTGCACATTTAATGATACAATCATATAATTTGGTAAATACACGTATACAATACATAAACGTTCAAATATAAATATGAGGCCAGTTTTATCAGAAGTTGTGTTTTTCCTGATTTTTTATGTAAAAATTTGTTGTTTTTTTACAATTCTTTCACCCTGTATATATATTAATTGTTCAAAAAGGTAATACCTGCATTGAAAAGAGCGTAAAAATGTTTTTTAGGAAATATTTTGAACTTTTTAATTATGTCCATTACCATTAAATAAATGCATAACATATCTTCACATGTACTTATGTGTGGCAGATTCGTGCAAATATTATAAGAATTATTGTGCATTTAATGGTAAAAGCATATAATTTGGACCACATATACTACACATACAAAGGTTCAAATTTAGATATGAGGCCATTTCAGATTTTGCCTTTTACAAAAATGGCAGGCATTCAAAATGGCGACTATACATATGTGACTAATAGCGCGATAACTGTTAAACGAAATGTCCGATTTCAACCAAATTTGGTATATGTGTAGGTCCTTTTTTATGTGTAAGATCGAGGTCTTGACCGGAAGAATTGGTTTACCAGAAATTGTGTTTTTCCTGATTTTTTATGTAAAAATATGTTGTTTCTTTTTTCAATTTTTTCACCCTGTATATATTAATTTTTCAAAAAGGTAATACCGGCGTTGAAAAAAGCGTAAAAATATTTTTTAGGAATATTTTGAACTCCTTAGTTATGTTAATTACCAATTAATAAATGCATAACCTATCTTCACATGCACCTATGAACCTATGTGCGGCAGATTCGTGCATATAATATAGAATTATTGTGCATTTAATGGTAGAAGCATATAATTTTTACCACACACAGTACACATACAAAGATTTAAATTTATATAATATGAGGCCATCTCAGATTTTGTCTTTTACAAAAATGGCGGGCAATCAAAATTAATCTGCCGCATATAGGTACAAGTTGCATTTATTAAATGGTAATAAAAATAACTAAAAAGTTCAAAATATTTCCTGAAAAACATTTTTACGCTCTTTTCAATAGCGGTATTATCTTTTTGAAAAATTAATATATACAGGGTGAAAGAATTGAAAAAAAAACAACATATTTTTACATAAAAAACAGTAAAAACACAACTTTTGGTAAACTGATTCTTCCGGTTCAAGACCTCAATCTTATACATCAAAAAAAGAACCTATATACCAAATTTGGTTGAAATCGGACGTCTCGTTCAAAAGTTATCGTGCTATTAGCCACATATGTATAGTCGCCATTTTGAATACCCGCCATTTTTGTAAAAGGCAAAATCTGAGATGGCCTCAGATTTAAATTTGAAACTTTTGTATGTCTAGTATATGTGGTCCAAATTATATGCATTTATCATTAAACGCTCAATTTTTTCACATATCGGCCGCACTAGATAGAGTGTTCCTGTTTAGTTATCAATAAATTTGAATTCTTCTGTAAGAATTAACATTATTCTAACATTGTAACATTTTCTGTTACATATTTTAATGCTTGTGAAAGGTGGTGAAATGGTTCCATAGTAAATTTGATCGATTTGTCTCTATAGTTATGTTCATCAAAAAGGTGGTCAGTGATCTTTGTCTATCTAGTGATGAGGCTATATGGAGAACACATCATCTACATATCTCCATTATTTTGTGGGTTTTATGTCCACTTTGTACATATTATTTGTTTCAATTTTTTCCATGAATATATCTGCTTATCAGGGACATAAGTAAGCATAGCTAGGCAAAGCTTTGATCATAAACTGACCAAAATATTGTTGGGAGATTTAAACCTTTTTCTGATAGTTTTTGCAGAAAGTGTTATGTCTTCTATAAAATTATTAATATTGTGGGTCAATGTTTGCAATATATCTAATAAGATCTTGACAGTTTTTTACAAGCTAAAACCATTGGCAACAGCATGGTATAATCATTAAGAAGAAGAACAAAATCATAGTTCCCTGAATTTTGAGATAATGCGGTTACTTGATAACACTGGGACAACTAGAAGACTAAATACGTCGACACCTTTGAAGTTATAGGGTGTCTAGATAGGAAATATAGAAATAGCTGGTAATTAATTAAAGTCGTAAACAATGAAACGAAATATATGAATGTAAATAAGAAAAATCGATTGGCATAACTCATAAAGCATTATCAATTCAAAAGAGACGCAGAACCAAGCAAGAACTCGTGACGCGAGCATCTACCGATAAGTCTCGTATCTTTTTAATTGATAATACTTTATGAGTTAATACCAATCGATTTTGTTCTTAACGACTTTAATCTCTACGACTTTATCACAGTACCCTTCATTTTAACCAACTGTCAAATGAATCTTGCTCGTTTAGTCAAACGCCTCTTCAAATACCAACGTCAAGTGAGAAACTCAACTCTATATTAGAGAAGTCGGAGCAAAACTGGACTGAACGGTTTGAGACGTCTCAACAAATAATGAACTTCATACTTGAGCCCATCAGAATCAAACTCTGCTAAATCCTAAATTTTTCGTTTCCCCGTTTTTTACACATTTTCAAAGTTTAAGTATATATTAATCTACAGGCATAAGGTTTCGGCTCAAAACCTTCTAAATCTGTTTTAAAATACTAGTGGAATGTTGACGTTAAAATCAAACCCTGCTATGTCCATTACTTTTATGAACAAAAAAGCAACGGCGTAACCAGGATGATCCTAAGGGAGGGGGGTTAAAACTACTGCAAGGTTTCTGGGGGTATGGAATACTAGCCAATATAAGCTCAAAATACATTCCAATGGGAGGGCTTATAACCCCCCAAACCCCCCTGGTTAAGCCACTGCGAATAAAGTACTTATGTTTCTTGTATATTTTGTATGTTTTCCTATCAAAATGGTTCAATACCCACTTTAAGTGCATTAATTGCGCCTAAAAGCAGTTGAAAATAAGGAATTTGGACAATATTAGTTAGGCTTAGAATCAAAAGCTGCTAAATCCAAACTAAAAGTACAAATTTCTGAAGATCTAAGGGACATGTAGAAAAATGCTCTATACCAAATGAGTGTGCCATTTTATGATATTTATTGATGTCCTTTTGATTGAGAAATGGCGGATACTTTTAGGAAAATTTACATTTTCAATGTTTTTTTAGTCTCCCGATAAATTTCAAAACATGGATCTAGCAGGTTTTGATTCTATAGGCCTCACTTCTCCACACTTAAAAATGACTTATATGGTACTGTCGCAGCTTTACTATGTGTTAAGAGTAAAGCAGAACCCATGAGAAAAAAAAAAGATGATGTCGTCACTTCGCTCTTCACGCTGCTTAGTTTATTTATATTTACGTCTATGGGTAAACTCTTAATCTTAAAGAACATTAACAATTTAGGTTAAATTAAAATTGTTTACTTATCCAGGTTGTAATTTCAACAAACATTGTGATGTGTCAGAATGTGTAGATGTTTATTGAACAATATAAAAAATAATAAGAGGAATCATAATAGGAATGTTACAGATTTTACATAAAAATGTCATAATGATTAGCAAATAAGATTTTGTCTAGATAGACGGATTGACGTACTTCTGCAATAAACATGTTATTTTATTATTCCACTGTTACGTTCATAAAGTAGTCTCCTAGTGCAATATGCATACAAACAGTCGCTTTATTTAAATTTGCATTATTTAACTGTCAGTTACAGACGTTAAGTTAGACCGTGAGATTCCAATCATTCAACCCACGCTGTATTGCTAAAAACTACACTTCCTCGTTCTTTATTTTGTTTTCTTTTTCAGGAACAAGTATTTTCGCTTTAAGTTACAAATAGATAGCAAACTTTTCTTAACCAGATTTTAGGTTGCATTCAAACAATATGTAATGATGTATTTTGGCATAATCATTGCATAATTAAAAAGTATATACGGGAATATATCAACCCTACATAGAGCAGTCAATGAGGGTATTTGGCTCCGAATTCCATCCTACTACATCGATTTACTTGATATTTTCACAGTAAGTAGGGAATAGCTTAAGAAACAAAGTCTACCCTATGAAGATGTGCGCTTTTATAAATGTGATGATGATGGTTTCCACCCCTTTTCGGGGGTGAAAATTTTTTGGTTAAAATAGCCACGGAAGAGGCTAGAGAACCTAATTCTAAGCAAAAACTGTTCTATAATTATTTTTTGAAAACTCAATACTTTTTGAGTTATTCGTGGTTGAAAATTGTGTAATTTTTAAATGACACCTTTTCAGACGGATTTTTACGAATACCTTGCATCTAACCAAAAACCATGCATCTAACAAAAAAAAAGTGTTTGTGTACTTTGTACGCAAGTAAGAAGTTATACTTCTATTATAATATAATCTACTTGCATATTATGATTTCAACGAAATCAATATACCTATCTACTTTAAACAGTTTTTTGTATTGTATTTAAATATTAAACTAATTTTAGAAAGAACAAAAAGAATACCCAAAATAAAAAAAAGCATATGACTTTGTCAGGATTCGAACCTCTCGATCCCTAGGCGAATGCTCTACCGATCAGCTACCACCGCTTTTGTATTCAGTCGATCATTTCTCGGACATAATTACAATCACGGTGACAGATACATTAATTGAAAATAAACATTTTCAATAATACTTATAAGGAGGAAGACAAATCCACAGACATAAAAAATATAATAAATATATTTACTAAAAACACTAATAATATATTCTTTTCACGCACACCTTATTTGCGCTACATAACTTAAAATATGCAGCGACTAATACCAGACTGTCGGTGTGCGCATGCGCCAGGGAATGTAAAAATTCACCCTCGTGCCTTCAGAAGTATAACTTCAAAAACTATTCAAAATATTTTTGTACCTTATAAAAAAACAAAGAGATTCGTTCCTTCGTAAATCTTCTAGTTATAATACAAAAAGAGATAATATGGTAGGTGAGAAGAGTTTGATTTTTTGGTGCATGCTCAAATCGGTGTATTCAACTTGAAATAACAGAGAAACGGTCGATTTTAGGTGTATAGTGATACTAATAACTTTTGTATTGCTTGAAAAGGCATTTAAAATGAGCAATATTAAATGTCGATTAAATTCAAACTAAGCGAGATATGCTATAAAATAATTAATGACTAATGTATTTTAAGAAGAATTGAGAAGTATATTTAACCCCTCATCCATCAGAATTAAATCACATCGTTCTGCTTTTACAATACTTTTTACTATAGTGTTATTTTTATGTCCAAAAATTTGAACTGGTTTAAAATGAACGGTTTTTGAAAAAAAATAAGATCAAATTATACAGCGCATTTTTAAATTTCTCTATCTATATATCTCTTATCATTTTCAAGTTACATGGAGAAAAAGGAAGATTTTTAAGAAAATTTAAAAATGCGCTCTATAATTTGATATTAGTTTTTTTAAACCATTCATTTTAAACCCGTCTAACTTTTTGAACATAGAAATAACACTATAATAAAATATATTGTAGAAGAAAAACGGTGCGTTTACATTCTGGTGGATGGGAGTGAAAACTACTTCCCATTTTTTCTTAAAATACATTAGTTATCAATTTTGTTTGCAGCAGATCTCGCTTAGTTTGCACGAAACGGATCTTTAATATTGCTCATTTTAAAGGTCTTTTCAAGCACTACAAAAGGTATTGCTAGCATTTTACACCTAAAATCTAGGTGTATTGCAAAGGTATTGCAAGCGTCTCTTTGTTTTTGTATAACCTACAAAAATGGTTTATAGTTTTTTCAGTTAGATGCATAGTTTTTAAGGTATTTGCGAAAAACCGTTCGAAAAGGTGTTATGTTTCAATGAAAATGGCCAATTTTCAACCACGAATAATTCAAAAAGTATTGAGTTCTCAAAAAAAATTATAGAACAGATTTTGCTTAGAATTAGGTTTTCTAGCGAATTACGTAGTTATTTTAACCAAAAAAATTTTCACCCCTTAAGAGGGGTGGGAACCACCCCCAAGATAAAAGCACACATCGGCATAGCGTAGACTTTGAATTAGGAGATAAGTAGAGTCTATTTCCAAAATTTCATTAAAATCCATGCAGTAGTATAGAATTTGGAGGTAATATCCCATTGACTGGCATAACATGGCTAGAGCAACATGTAATAAGCAGTTGGACTTCTGAAGTTCTATCTTTTAACCCAACGTGACCGAAGATTCTTCCTAATGACCGGAAGTAGAACTGGAAGTCGATATTTAAACGAATAAATGCCTAAAAGACATATGTTCTTTTTTCTGTTTCAGGGTCGGGTTCGTATATTTTCGGATGTTGTTTGCTCTATATCAATTTATTTCCGTTTGTCTTGTTTGTCAATTCTAGATGTTCTCGGATGCTTTTCGATGATCAATAAAAGATGCATGTATCTGCATTGTTGTGTTAACACATTTAAGGCAAAAAGAGCTTCTAGTATTCCCAATTCGTTTCGAAATTCGAATTCAGTGTCACTCATCTGAAACTCACGCTTTTTGTAAATTACCTAATTGAAGAGTGCTGTTATCAAGTCTAGGCTTTCACTTTCGTTGTCTGCAATTGATTTAAGTACTTCGACATTGATATTGTCGATACCGGTGGCTTTGCCATTTTTCTGAGCTTTTATTGCCTTTTATTGCCAATGAATTTGCCGAAAACTCGATAAGAAGTAGGTACCCTGGGCACCAGGTGTTCCGGAGATCGCTTCCGATGTCATATTCGTCGCTAGCGATCCCAAAAACACCCGAGTAATTATTTTTGACCAATTTTTTAATAAATTTTTTGCCGATAACTCCACAAGACGAGGTAAACAGTAGGTACCCTGTGCACCAGGAACTCCGGAAATTACTTCCGATATCATATTCGTCGTTAGCGGCCCCAAAAACCCCCGAGTAATGATTTTTGACTAATTTTTAATGAATTTGCCGAAAACTCCACATGACAAGGTACACAGTAGGTACCCTGGGCAAAAGGTACTCCGGAGATCACTTTAGACGCCATATTCGTTTTCAGAGACCCCAAAAACCCCTAACTAACAAAATTGAACTCATTTCCGCTGTAATTGACGAGTTCTGATTTTTTTATTGCCTGTTTGAGATGCACTTTAAGAATGCATTTTTTTGTATGCAGTTTTTCAATGTTATATCATGGCTCCGGTTCACAAAGTTTCCTGGCGCATTCACGAATCGAATGCAAAAAGAATTATTAAGATCCGTCTTGTCCTTTTTTTTTCGGAAGTTCAGTGCTTTATTACTTCGACTATTTTAACGCCAAAACGCTGTCCAGAAGTCTTGTATCGCTTTATTTATTTTTCGTTTTATTAATTATTTCCTACTTTATACTAATTGAACATATCAATAGGTCAATAGTAACTAACCTTTTGCGGATTTTTACCAATAAAAAATTGTATTAATAATAAAACAGCATATTTTTACATAAATATGCATTTATTAAACGAAAAACCACATTCTTTGTTTTCGGTCGTTCAGAAGAGATTTTTACGCAAGAATAAATAGGTTCGGTGTGATGTAAGAACAGATTTACCTAAATATAAAGAAAAGTTATATGCAAGGTTACCGGATCTTTACTATTTTCGACTTCGACTTAATGACAGATGACTCAGCACGTTTCTCTTTTTCATTGTTACATTAATGTACCAACAAAAAGAATATTCAGAAGAACCGGTTAATATAATTATATAATATGGATATTTCAATAAGTAAGTTAAAAAAATTAATGGAACAAATAATAAAAAATTGCTAAAGCAATTTTTGATTACACCGTTGTATAATACATATATTGTTATTATTGTAATGTTAGTTACAAATTTTATTTACAATATTTGACAATGTCCCGTACTGTTTAATGGATAAAAATTATTGGATATGTAATTTAATATGTTAATAATTATAAAAAACAAGGGGTGCCTGATCTAATTTTGTTCAGACTATATTTATTAATTAATAATTATTATAAAATTACTTTTTTTTATATATAAATTTAAAAAAAATCGATTCAGGCAGATATTATTTCGGATTTTTTGGATCAAAATTTTTCTCTTAAGTTGATCGTTTTCGAGTATTAAACAATTTTAAAACCGAAAAAAGAGCGAAAGACAACGATTTTCAAGGCTCAAAAACACAAATAAAATACACACACCGGCAAAATTAGCCGAACACCTTAAAAATGGGACATGTTTAATGTCTCGAATTTCCTAAACCAGTGATCCGATTTGAGTGATTCTTTCAGTATGTTATAGACTTGTTATTTAAGAATATCGTTGTGATAATATCGTTGCTAGACAGGTAAATGTCATTTTATATCGGGTGTATCAATCATACTGTGTTTTTTTCTTAAAGTTCGGAACATCCTGTGGAATATTCTATTGAAATATTGAAATTAAAACTCAATTATAGCCTTAGGCTTTCTTAACATTTTCTTTTTTTATTCATTTGCTTATGTAGGAAAATAAAAAAGTTATGTGCTTTAACAACTAGCCATGTTTTTCATCAATAAATCCTCATAGTGGGGGAGGAAAGCATGCTAAATTTGCAGTTACTTGAGCCTTATGGGGACCTATTGGATTTTGAAGAGTGGGTGCTAAAACCAAAAAAAGTATGGTTCTTCCTTAAATAAGCCGGTGTGTGTATTAATATGCCTAATTTCTCATAGCCTAGTTTAGGATTGTTTATTAAGCTAAGCAGAAAATGAGGGGTTATTGATGGAAAACATGGCTAGTTGCTAACATAAGCAAATAGTGAGAAACCTTGTACCCTGTAAATGTACCTCTACCATAATATTGGTTCTCTTAATACAGGGGAGTTCGTTAAGGGGGGTCCTAAAAAAATATATCCTTGGAAAATTTCGAAATCGTCAAATCAAGATAAGGTAAGTAAAGAACATGCAAAATAGTGTATATTTCAAAAATCTGACGTTTTGACCGGGGCCTAAGAAAATGTGCGAGTCACAAAGTTTCACAAAAAAGCGAATATTTAGCGAAATTAACGTCAGATCGAAAAACTAAAAAATACGTGTTCAATATTTTTCAAAAGTCTATCGAATGATACCAAAAACGAACCCCACGGAAAGCGGGTGAGGGGTAAATTAAAAATTTTGAATAAGAACCCTGCGATATTTCGTGAAATGAACATCAGATCGAAAAACTGAAAAATACATGTATTCAATATCTTTGAAAAATCTATCGAATGGCACCAAACACGAGCCCCCACGAAGGTGGGGTGGGGGATTTAATTTAAAATCTTAAATAGGAGCCCCCAATTTTTATTGCAGATTTGGATTCTTTACGTAAAAATAAGCAACTTTTATTCGAAACATTTTTTCGAATTATGGATAGATAGCGCTATAATCGAAAAAAAAAACGATTGTTTCAAATGGAAAATTAAATTAAAAAATCAAAAGCGACCCACTTTATGGAAAACTTAACTTAACCTTTTCCTGGTTTTAGCACATACTCTTCACAATCCAATAGGTCCCCATAACGCTTGACTAACTGCAAATTTAGCATACCTCCCTCCACTACTACGAGGATTTATTGATAAAAAACATGGATAGTTGTTAAAGCACATAACTTTTTTATTAACCCACCTAAGTAAATGAATCAAAAAGGAGAATGTTAAGAACGCCCAAGTCTACAATCGAGTTCTAATTTTAATATTTTACATACGCTAGAATATTCCACAGGGTGTTCCAAACTTTAAGAAAAAACACAGTATGATTGGCACACCCGGTATAAAATGATATTTACCTGTCTAGCAACAATATTATTACAACTATATTCTTAAATAATAAGGCTATAACATACTAAAAGAATCACTCAAATCGGACTACTGGTTTAGGAAATTCGAGACATCAAATATGTCCCATTTTTAAGGTGTTCGGCTAATTTTGCCGGTGTGTGTATATTAGTAATCATCAAGTACTTAAATTTAAGTTTAAACATTCTTCTATCAGGTCCCGATAATAATTTTTGTCATGTTTTGTTCTAAAATATATTTTTTAGTTGTTAGTGAGAAAGGTTCCTTATGGGAAGACGGGATTATTAACAACTAATTTTATCACTTATGTAATCAGATTTATCACACACATTGTAGTTCAGAGAAATAAGAAAAAAAAAATATTCTGTTGGTGACACAACCCCCTCCAGGCCGAAACCAAATTTTTTGAGTAGTATGGACATATATACATAGTATTGTGTTTTCAATTTATCAATCAAAAGGCAAAATGAAAATTGAATTAAATTTTTTTTTTAAATAACGCGGGCACATAAATTTGATACACCCTGTATATTGATCTGTAAATATTTATTAGAATTTAGTTTGGATGTAAGTGGATTTCTCTTTTAATGAGTTTTCCGATGAACCATTAAAGACTTTTGTGAATAATTAAAGTGAAAAGGACGATGTATTTAGGTTTAAAATGGAAAAAGATTGTTTACTACGGAAACTATAGAATCCACAGCTAGATGTAATTATCATTTTCGAGAAAAGTGGTTTTAAAAGAAAGTTTGGAATTTTAATATCTTGGTTTCAACACGAGTAAATGTTGTATAGTTCCCCGAAAGTAATTAGGATGGTCGGAATATATTTGAAAAAGACTGTTTGTTTGTCGAATGGAAAAGATTGTTTATGATTCTTGGCAAGTTGGAAGGGGAAAAGTGGTTTGAATGATTGAGAGAGTTTGAAAAAGAAGTCATTATGTTTTTGGCATCGCTGAGGAGCGGTTCGACGTTTTCGTGGATAAGTAGTTAGCAAGTACCAGTGGCTGTTTGATAGTGGAGAATAGTGCTGAAAAGTGGAACGAGAGACAGATCAAATTGAGACGAAATACCTCTTTGATTCTGTATTATTGTGAGAAGTAGAGCCGATAATTTTTGGAGTTTGTGTGAATCGAGTACGTGTCAAAAGAGGCCCGGCTTGTTGGAGAATTGGTGCTGGTATGCTGATAGTTTTGAAGCTGGAGAACGGAGAGGGTTTTGATGAGTAGCCTTTTAGCATAGTCAACGAGGGAGAGCTGTTTTGGGTCACGAGAAGACATCAGAGTGATTGAAGCAAAAGGTCAGTCAACTTATGTGAAAGATATTTTTATGTTTCGGGAACTAAAATTTTGAGTAAAAAGCGTAGGAATTAAAATTCCAATATTTCAGAAAGTAAATAGGGAGTATAGCTAATCTTGCGAATACATAATTTGGTTTTGTTTATTTTGTTGTACCAAAGTAATCGGGAACAAACCGATAAATATTTTTAACTAGAATAAATTTAAATGGTAGAAATTTCATTCGGACATCTGTGCCCACAGGTTTTAGATTTGATAGATTTTAGAGTATCGATTTTGATAAATAAAAGACAATTCTGTATTTTTATTTTATATTTGGCTTTATTTCTTTTCCCTATTTTATCCCGATTAGGATCAACTCAGAGATGCTGAACCCACGAGAGAAGATAAGTATAACGTAAGATAATTTAGACATTTTCTTGATATTATAAAAAGGCACCCTGAGATTTTTTTTATGTATTTTTATGTATGATTTGCGACAATTAAATAATTAATCAAATAAATAATACTTAATATAAAATTAATAATAAGCAGATCATAACAATAGTTATAAACAAATGAAGATCAAAAAACGGTAAATTTTCGCTTTTTTCGTCTATTACCAAAAAGTTTTATATTAGCATTTTAAACAAATTTGAGAGTAACAAACTCATAAATCGTATAAAAAACTTCAATATGGCGTTCGCTGAATATGTCTATCCTTATTGGTTGCTTAGAAAATTGCAAAATAAATCATAAATTTTGAGTTTTTATAAATATTCATAACTTACGTAAAAATTAACTTAGAACCTTCTTATTACACGAGATGCTGAGACTTATGGTGCTTAAATCATACCTTAAATGTCAAAGCAATTGGTCAAATAGTTTAAAAGTTATTTAATATATTTATCCCGAATTAATTTTTTTTGCAACACTATAAGTCAGAAAATGATGAAGTTACAGTAATACTTTGGATATTCTATGAAAGAAGAAGATTTACACTATTAATTTAATAAAAAAAATGACAAAAAATAATTCTAAATATTGCAAAATTATTTTGCAAGAACATGTGAGTTAAAAAAAGGGGGGAGGACTAACTTCGTCCCTAATTGTCCTAGGACAATTGTTTTTCTTTCTAAATGTGTATAATAATTCAGTCTTTCTAAATATGAAAAATTAATTTTTCGACGGGTAACGGTTAAAAAGTTATCTATTCTAATTGTCTATAAGTAAGCAAAAAATCGACATGTTTTTGCAAAATAATTTTACACTGTTTAAAATTACTTTTTGTCATTTTTTTTTAATTAAGTCAATATAGCTGTTCTTCTTTCATAAACTCTCCGAAGTATTACTGTATCCTCATAATTTTCTGACTTATAGTGTTGCAAAAAAATGAATTTGGGATAAACAAATTAAATAACTTTAAAACTATTTGACCAATCGCTTTGAAATTTAAAATATAATTTAAGCAAAAGAGGTCTAAGCATTCCGTGTAATAAGAAGGTTCTAACTTAATTTTTACATAAGTTATGAACATTTATAAAATCTCAAAATTTATGACTTATTTTGCAATTTTCTAAGCAACAAATAAGGATAGACGTATTCAGCGAACGCCATATTGAGGTTTTTTATATGATTTATGAGTTTCTTATTCTCAACTTTGTTTAGAATGCTTCGCTTTTTACTCATAGACGAAAAAACGAAAATTTACCGTTTTTGATTTTCATTTGTTTACAACTATGTATATCATCAAAATCGGCTGCAGGAAACATACAGGTTATTAATATAGATGTCCATACTACTCGAAAAATTTGGTTTCGGCCTAGAGGGGGATGTGTCACGAGAAAAATCTTATATTATTGGCGGACACGTTTGACAAGTTAAAAAATTTAACGATCACAATTTGCAACAAAAACATATTTCTTAAATCGCTTTAAACATAATAAAAAGATCTCGAGCGCATCGTCATTCGATGACCGGGTAAAACTTAAGAACTTTCAAGTATTTCCTAAAGTCGATTTTTACTCTTTTGTTGCAACGATAAACAATACAAAGAACAATTGCATGCAAATGACCCAGAGGCTGGCATACTTATTGATATTTTATATTTAGAGTTTATTGACCAATGCTCATTATGCAGTGTACAACTGTGGAATACTTTCTTACATAATGGCCTTTCTGTTCGTAGTATTTCGTCAATAATCTGTTACGGTAGGTAAATTGAGATGGTATTCTGCAAACTTTAAGATATTAACCGATATTATTCAAATCTTATGTTTTAACCAAAAAAGGTTTTTATGACTTTTTAATATGTATTGCGCTTTACAAAAGTGTAAAAGCATTTAATTGCAGTTGTAAAGTATAAACAATTTTTATTATTATACAGGGTTATTATACAGGGTATAACAAAAATCAGGTCATAAATTAAGTCACATATTTTATTTTGCCAAAAATTTGCCAAAAAACGACAAAGATGAGAAGGAGGAATTCTACGAACAACTACAAACAACTTATAATAGGATTAATAATAAATACTATAATAGTCCAGGGCGCATCTGTTTTGAGATGGACGTTGAGAGGTGACTCAAATTTTTTTGCAGAAGTTGCTTGAAAATAACTCAAGTAATAATATTTGAGTTATCCTCCCACTGAAAATGGTCCGGAACATTGTTTACATAATCAAAATGTCACAATATGAAGGAAAAATTCGATTGTTTTATTGGTTTTTTGATTATAACTTTAAAACTATTCATTTTTGAGAAAAGTTGTACTGACATAAAAGTTGCGTAATTAAATTTCATGCAATATAGAATTGGTTAAAAATTTAAAAAATAGTCACCCTTGTCGCTAAATAGCAATAATTGCGAAAAAAACCATACAAAAACAAGTATTCGCATTTTACGTTTGTCAGCCATTTATGCTACACCTAGGACCTTCATATTTTACCCAAAAAAACTATATGATATAGTAAAACAACACTGTAAATTTCATTAAGATCGGTTAAATAGATTTTGCAAAATAAATTTTGCAATCCAGCTTTCGCAAAAAAAATTCATTTTTTTTTAAATGTTGCAGGACTGAAAATAAAGCAAATAGCAAGTTGAATTTTTTTTGTTTATAGAAGTATACTGTACCATTCATTTGCAATTCGCAAAATTAAAATCGATTAATTACCACGGCGTCAGGAAATTTTTTAAATAAACATTAATTTTTGGTGCTACGCGCAGGACAGCGGTGTTCGATTCACACAAGTTGATTTCCACCAAAATGTCTTCCAATCTTTATCTAATATATTATTTTCTTACTCTACATTTTGTTGTATTTTAATATTTTAATTCCACAAACATCAAACTAATTTTATTATTGTTTGTGAAATATTGTTTAAACAATTGCATATGTTTAAAAATAATAAACTTTTATTCTCTAAGTTAAAATATATGAACAAAGAAAGTTTTTGCTAAAAAAATTGTAATTTCAAAGGATAGAGTACGTGTTTTTATTTTGCAATAAACAAATTTATTTATTTATATCGAACTGTAATAAAAATTAAAATGTATCAATCATTATCAAAGGTCATTGGAATGCCCAATCAGATCAAACTATCTGCTGTCCTGCGCGTAGCACCAATAATTAATGTTTATTTAAAAAACTCCTGACGCCGTAATAGCTAATCGATTTTAGTCCTGCAAATTGCAAATGAAAGGTACAGTAAACTTCTATAAGCAAAAAAAATTCAATTTGATATATGCTTTATTTTCAGTCCTGTAACATTTTGAAAAAATGAATTTTTTTTGCGAAAGCTGCATTGCAAAATTATTTTGCAAAATCTATTAAACCGATCTTAATGAAAATTACACTATTGTTTTACTGTATCATAAAGTTTTTCTGGGTCGAGCATGAAGGTCCTAAGTGTAGCATAAATGGTTGAAAAACGTAAAATGCGAATACTTGTTTTTGTATGGTTTTTTCGCAATTATTGTTGTTTTGCAACAAAGGTCACTATTTTTTTTAAATTTTCAACCAATTCTAGATGGTAGGAAATTTAATTACCCAACTTTTATGTCAATACAACTTTTCTCGGAAATGAATACTTTTAAAGTTATGATAAAAAAAACGAAGAAAAAACCGAATTTTTTCCTTCATTTTTTGACAATTTGATTATTTAAACAATGTTCCGGACCTTTTTGAGAGGGAGGATAACTCAGATATTATTATTTGAGTTATTTTCAAGCAATTTCTGCAAAAAAATTTGAGTCACCTCTCAACGTCCAAATGTACTAGTATTTTTACAGATGCGCCCTGGTCTATAATCAGAGACTTTAATGCCGAAGTAGACAATGATAATACAGGACATAAAGAAGTAATGGGAAAGAAGGGAATAGAGTAGAGACACGACAATGGAAATGGATTAATCAAATTTTTCGAACAAAATTAACTTGTAATAGGTGGAAGTATCTAAGTGGATTCATAAGTAAACATGGAAATCACCAGACTGCAGTCAGGAGCTTAAGATTCTGGACGAGTTTCATATAAAAGACAGGCTATTAAGAAAATAAACCGAGCATACCTAAATTATTTCGGTCACATAGCCAAAAGAACGGGGATCCTGGAACTATTCGTAGTAGAAGGAAAGGTAGAAAGCCCAATACCAAGAGGAAGATCTCAGACACAATGAGCAAACCAACTGAAGACTTGTGGGAAAATCCCTACATGAAGCCGTTAATATGACACAGGATCGCAGAAAATTAAGACAGCAAGCCAACAATAGTTAGAGTATCACCAAGCCCTGACGAGGGCTCAAGGAACGAAGAGGAGGAGGAGTTTGATTGAAATCAGCATAGATCATGTCTGTTTTGGACTATTTTAATAGATAAATCACATTAGTTACAAAGTGCTGACGGTTTACACTCATGTGTTAAAATATTTTCGTCTTTCTACTTAAATGTAGAAACCTCTACCTTTCTGGTAGAAGCATTCAGTACCTTTCTTTCTTCTGTTTATCTTTTTTTTTCAATATATTTATCGGTGTATTTACCTTATCTTTTTTAATCACTACATAATTGTCAATATACAGGGTGATTCATTAAGAATGTCCAATCCCTGAGTTGTAGATTCTAGACCTTAAAATATTAAGATTTAACCCAAATCACTTAAATAAAATGTGGCTCGTTACTGAGTTACTTAGCGTTTTATTTAAAAATTTAAAAACTAGTTGTACCCAGTACTTGAAAACTATTTGACATATCCTTATCATACTTGGCAGAAAGTCTACGTCCTGTACACCCTACTCAACTATGTTAAATAATCATTTCTGGCTACTACCAGAGGCGTACGACAAGGGAAATTGAATGGGTGACCCTTCCCAGAATCTACGCCACTGGCGAAATTGCTATTTTCGCATATTTTTTAGATTATCCAATACTTTCTATTTAAATACTATACTCTTCATTCGTAACAATAAAATCATTAGTTTTCGAGATATTTGAAGTTAAAAATAAAGGGTTACATTAATCAAAATAACTGTGCCGTTTCATTTTTAACTTCAAATATGTATCTAGAAAAATAATGGCTTTATCGTTACGAATGAAGAGTATATTATTTACATAGAAAGTATTGGAAAATCAAAAATTTGCACTAAAATAGTAATTTCGCCGGTGGCGTAGAATTTGGGAAGGGTCAAACATTCATTATCCCCTGTCACACGCCTATTGTAGTGGCCAGAAACGTTTATGTATCTAGAAAAATAATGGCTTTATCGGTACGAATGAAGAGTATATTATTTACATAGAAAGTATTGGAGAATCATAAATTTGCACTAAAATAGTAATTTCGCCGGTGGCGTAGAATTTGGGAAGGGTCAAACATTCACTATCCCCTGTCACACGCCTATTGTAGTGGCCAGAAACGTTTATGTTATCACAATTTAGTAGGGTGTCTCCGCTGGGAACGTTAACTATGATTATAGGACACGTGGTACACTCTGTCGACGTGGGGGACGATCTTATGTGTATGCTTTGTGTGTGATTTACAAAACAAGAGATTATTTAAAATTGTACTATTATTACAAAGCTATAAATAATCTACATGGTATAAAATTTCTGATATAATACATAAATATAGTTTAAATATAGAAAAATACGAGATTTTAAGGCTGACAGCCAAAGTGTGAGGTCACAACTGTCATATTGTTATTATCAATTTGTAAACAAACGTTGAAAAGCCAGGATTTGCCCAATCGCAAGCCTTATTAATTGCTACAAAGTTGAACTTTTGCTTCCTCTGCTGCTTTTTCTGCTTAACTATAGTTTTTAAGATAATACTACCATAATTCGGTCTTAAATTTCTATGAACTATAGTTTTTTTTAGTGATATTCTCTAAGCAAGGGTTGGGTACTTTTGTGAACCATTGTATTTTGTTTAATAAAAATAGTAATGTGCTTTGTCCGGATTGTGAAAGAGGGATATGTAGATTCTTTGTGTTTCCAAAGGATCGGGTTGAAAAGAAGAGATGGATTTCACTCCTAAGGTGAAATATAGTGAAGAAAAAGAACCATGAGAAGAACACTGTCGACATGTGATATCCTCTCCATGTCAACCCTCACGGCCGATAGTACCTACATACACGTTTGCCAAGTATGACACTTCTTCTTCTTCATGTACCGTGCTCGATTATCGAGAGTTGGCTATCAAATTGGCTATAGTACTTTTGTTGACGGGAGCGCGGAAAAGGATATGACACGGATATGTCAAATAGTTTTAAAGTATTGGGTACAAACAGTTTTTAAATTTTTAACTGAAACTGTAACTCAGTAAGGAGCCACATTTTATTAAGTGATTTCGGTTAAATCTTAATATTTTGAGGTCTAGAATTTACAACTCAGAGATTGGGCATTCTGAATGAATCACCCTATATGAAAACAATGTCTAATCTTGTAGTCTTCATAATTATCCTTTTGCGTCTTAATGAAACGCGAAATAATCTATACATAAATTTCTCGCTAACTAGTTGTATGTTACAACCACAATCCAACAAATTGACTTATTAAATCTTGCCATGTCCCTTTACACTTTACATGAAAGGTGACTTTTCATTTACTCCGTATATTATAATTATACGGTCGTTTGGAGATGGTAATAGGTTGATTTCATAGACGTTCTCGTAGTAATTTATTTGAAAACGACGATGGTATGGATTATGTATCCGACGTGTTCTGATCTCTGCAATTACACACAGGATGTCTTTACTCTTTGTAATATCTATTCGCATTTCCTAAAGGGGTACGACAGCCTAGGATTAAATTTAATTTGTGAGAGAGAATTAAAATACTAGAGATGGGTGGTAACATTTTGTTCGGTTATTTTATTGTCTCATCAAAAACTATCATCACGTTTTGATCCAATTTTCAGATATTATTGCTTTTAGTCTTGTATTTTCTCTTGGAGAGCGTCTCCATATTCAAACGTGGGCCGTCATCATGTTTATAAGTTCCTGTGACCTTTCTCAATCGGCTGCTGTGCGAAATAATTCTTCTAGTGTGTAACCACCCCATTGTCTAATATTACGCAGCTATGAAAATTTCTTTCCATAATCGACCTCTTTCGCCGGACATTGAGTTAAGACATGGTGGATCAGAAGGTTTCAGTAAAATGAAATATTTGAAAATTAACGATATGTAGTACCCGAGACAAGATGCACATAGAAAACTATAGACATAGACCAATCAGCTTATTGAACCATATCTACAAAATGTTTATCCGAATAATTACGACAAGACTAGAAAAAAGTTGGATTTCGACCAGCCCCGAGAACAAGGTGGCTTTCGCTCAAAATTCGGAACAAACGATCACCTACAAACAGTAAAAGCCTTAATATAAAAATCGATAGAATATATCAGATAATTATTACTTATCTTCGTAGACTTTCACAAAATATTCGACACCGTGGAATTAGACAGCACTATAACTGCTCTGAACAATAGTAGAATAGACTATCAGTTTACAAAGTTAGTACAAACATTGTACCGAAACGCCACAATGCGTGTAAAACTACTTAGTACCACCAGAGAAATTCATATCAAGCGAGGTGTGAGACAGGATGACACTCTCTAACCTAAATTATTTATAACAGTCCTTGAATACCACTTTAAAATGCTGAAGTGAGAAAATATAGGAATAAAAATAGATGGGGAAATGCTCAATCATCTGCGTTTTGCCGACGATATAGTACTTATTACTGAAGATCTGGGTGAAGCACAACAAATGCTATAAGAATTAGAAAACGCATCTGCAACAATAGGTCTAAAAATGAACCTCAGTAAAAACAAATTTATGATAAATTTAGTTCCCAGCGAACAACTAACCATCCAAAATCAAGTGATCGAATTAACAGAAAAGTACATATATCTCGGTCATGACATCAGAATAAGCAAGGATAATCAGACATGTGAACTTCAACGACGAATAACACTTGCTTGGGCGGCGTATGGTTCACTAAGAGACATATTTAAGAGCAACATCCCGATAGCTATGAAACGAAAGACATTTGACCAATGCGTTCTTCCTATTATGACATACGGAGCAGAAGACCTATGGAAAATAACAGGTATCACTGATGTTGTCGAACGTATGGAAGTTGAAATGGAATTGGGCAGGTCACGTACCCAGACTAAAAGACTCAAGATGGACCAGAAAACTAATTGACTGGCGCCCAAGAGAAGATAACCGCAGCAGAGGACGACCACCAACACGCTAGATGGACGACATTAAACGAATGTCAAAGAAATAGCAACAAGACGCACAGAACCGTGGAGAGTAGCGAAAAATGGGAGAGACCTATGTCCAGCAGTGGACGGAAGAGGTTGCATGATGATGAGTACTCGAGTGTGCGAAAGATGGTGGTTAGTTTTTTCTGAGTTAGGGTCAAAAAAGAAAATTTAGCTGATGCTTTGAACGGATTCATTTAATGAACATAAATTTAATTACGAATTAGGTAAATGAATGAAATCATTGATGAAGACCCTAAAGCTAAGAGAATCAACATTTACACAGATAGCCAATCGGCTATTCTGGCTGTAAAGAACCCTCTCACCAAATCAAAACTGGTGAGAAACTGCAAAGATTTCTTCAATAACCTGGCAAAAGACAATAAAGTGTCTTTAATATGGGTGCCGGGTCATGAAGGGGTGCATGGGAACGAACGAGCAGATATGTTAGCGAAACAAGGCTCGAGAGAAACTTTTGAAGGCCCAGAACCTTTCTGTGGCATCACTAAAGATGTTATGAAAAACGAGGTTCAGAAATGGCTGATAAAGAATCATAAAAATAAATGGAGAACCACTCAAGGGCAAATCCAGACTAAAAAACAATCAAGAATATTGATAAAAAACTCTGGAACAGTTTGATGAACCTCAATAAACTAGAGATCAAAACGGTCACTGAAATGGTGACTGGACATTGCCGTTTAAGAAATTCCCTATACAAACTAGGTAGGGTCTTCTTCTTCTTCCTCTTTATAAGCAATTCTGCTTGTTCATTGGCGGATTGATACCTCTATGAAAGGTTGTCACTCCATCTTTTGCGCGGTCGGCCGATACTTCTTCTGCCGATTGGTGATTTATCTCGTGCTATTTTGACCACACGTGTCTCCTCCATTCTGGTTATGTGGTTGTTCCATTCTTTTTTTCTATTTAGTGTCCATTCGTTTATACACTGTACGTTACATTGTCTTTTAATATCTTCGTTCCTCTTTCGATCTCTCAGTGTATTTCCTGTAATTCTTCTCAGTACCTCCGCCTGAAGTTTTGTTTGGTGTGATCGAGTAGCTCACAGAACTGTTGCCGGTCCCAAGCCTGGATAAAGGAGGAGGGGGTCTACAGCCAGATTAGCACCCTACTGATAGACGCTAAAACCATAGCTCATAGAAACAGGATCATGGCTCGGAACAGGAATGAAAGTGCAAAATGGAAGAAGAAACTGCCATACACATACTATGCCATTGCAGTGTGCTAGGTGATGTAAGGCAAGACTTTACTGGTTAAATGAGGTTTGAACCAGAAGAGATCCTAAAACTACCAATTAGAAAACTGTTGGCCTTCGTTGAGGCCAGAGGACTTATTAAAGTTTAAGGAGAAGAACAGGGTTTGGTACAAAGGTCTTATGACCAAGTGCCAGAGACTAACGAGCCTCGCCTGAAGAAGAAGAAGAAGAGGTAAATGAAATTACGGATTATTTAAAAGTAAGGATTTTTTCATGGAATTTTGTTCTCTTAGGATTTGGCAATTTTCCAGGAAAAATTTTGTATAGGATTTTTTTTCTGTGACAATCGATTTTATTTTATTAAAATTAATTTGATGATTAAGATAAATATAATGCGCTCTGAGGGCACAAGTGTTCTTATTGCATCTAATATCACTACGATGGGATGTCGTACGCACTTTCAGGGTTCTTTTTGTTTGACCAATATACTTCAAATGGCAGTCATTACATGGAATGCTATATACCACATTCGGTTTTGTACGTGAATAGAGATTTCCAACTGGTTAACAATTTCTGATACCTATTTTAGTGTATTACGGTTTAAACAATTTTGTAGGTTTATCAGTTATCTGTGGGAAAAGTGTTAGCAGGTATGAGGGGACTCAGATGTAGACACTTCCTCAAGTTGAACTTTATTCATGACTTGCATAGAACTATAAACCTCTCCCTTACTTTAATTTTTTGAGTCTGGATTCGACTACAGTTTTTCTGTCCAGTATCGGAATACGTCTGCACCATTTGTATTTGCGAGCCATAAACCATCGAGATTTGGGCAAAGTCTACATACCTACTCTCAGGTGACCAAACCCTACACAAGACCAAATTAATAGTTGGTGTCAAATACCAATGTAATTAGTTCCACAAAAGTTTCTCACCCAAAAGAACAATGGGTTTTGATTTGATTCCAATGATTATGTAGGGAAGAAAGAACCACAGCTTAATATAAGTTCGTGAGAAGTGACACCACATCAAAACTTACTCCTTGGAACCTAAACCTTGTTACCTTGGAATTCCTAAAGATTATACAATAAAATATCTCCGAACAAATGTTTTAAATTATTTAAAATTGTGTAAATTTTTTCCAGTATAATTTCTTAAACGCAACTTCCTATAAATAGGGGAGTGCATATAGATTTTTACTTCGGAAAAAATCAAACAAGGTAGAACTTTTTTTTTAGAAACAAGAACAAGTTTTTAAACATAATTAAAATGGTTTTATTAATGTTTTTTTTTGTTTCAGGTAAGAAGTTGTTTACAAGTACGTTATCTGTAAGTATTTAAAAATATTTATACAAGTACAGTGAAATCTGCCATATCCGGATCAATGTGGCGACAGACCGATCCGGATATGAAAAAATCCGGATATAAAGACCACTACTTCTTTTATAGTCTCTGAAACGTTTTCTCCTTCATACATTCCTGTAATCAACGCCGTCAATAATTTTCGTCGATAGACACGTTTTATAGATTCTATAATACATTATTTCGCCATCTTTTAGTTCTTCTTTTAGTGCGTTGTAACAGCAGCGCTGCCTTTTTCGGTAGATTTCGGTAGATCCGAACGGCGCAGAACCGTCCAGTCTGTGAAAAAATCATCTATTTTACTTAAAAAAGTCTTATACAGTTTTGAAGCTTAGAAAAGGTATATGAGGGATAGCTGATGACAAATACAAGTAGGAAAAATGAAAGAATACCCATGAACGAACATATAAAACACGCTGTATTTTCCTGTCACCGTGTCATACAAAAAATTGGCCAGCGCAAGTAGATACATGCAATAATTATTGTTACATGTACTTGGGCTGGGCAATTTTCTTTGTGACACGGTGACAGAAAAATACAGCGTGTTTTCTATGTTCATTCATGGGTATTCTTTCATTTTTCCGACTGTACTTATACTCCAGGGTAATAAGCTAGAAATAGACCATGTTCGGGACACTCAAAGATCCAGGTAGCTGACTACTTTTTTAGTTATTGTAGACCTATAGGAAGAAAACCTACCTGTTTCCTGCCTATAGAGTTCGCTTCCGTTTTTTAATTATTAACAATTTAGTGCAAACATCGTGATTCTTTCGATTTTTTGCACCCCATTCAAAAGTTAAACAATTGACATAAAACTACAAAATATAATTTTTTAGAACATTAGGTTTGTTCTAGCAAACAGTCAAACTAGTCAGAAACCGTCAGCAAACAGTTAGTCAGTGAGAGAACATAATACATACAGTCACCAGTGCTATCCCCTCTACTCGCGCTGGTCCACTATTCGCTGATCGTTTCAAACCGTTTGAAAGTGATGCTAGAACAAACCTATTGACAAACCTTCAAAATTCCGGATTTTGAAAGTTAAAAAGGTAATTTATTGCTACGCAAACTGCAAAATAAGTGAAAATCGTTATTTGTTAATAACTTTTAATAAAACTACTTTAGAACTTTAGTGTTTTTCGCAAAGTTGTGTATTGGGGTATTTAACAAACCCTCAAAATTTGAGACCGATCCATTAATTAGTTTAAAAGTTATTCTATTTGTTTATCCCAGAGACCTTTATTTTGCAATAACATAAGACAGAAAATAATGAAGATAAGGCAATTCTGCGTATGTCAAATAAAAGTAGAAAAGTAGTACTATCAAAATGTACCAAAAAAAGATAAAAAATTATCTAATATAGTCAAAAGTACTAATGTACTAAAAGTACTAAAATTTTATAGTTTATAAAGATTTAGAACAACTTTAAAAATATTGCCCGTAGAAAAAATCATGTACATATTCGAAAAGTTGGTATTTCACACGAATTTTTAAAAATGTTGTTAAGTTGGTGACTAGTGGTAAGTGAAGGGGGAACTGGGAGCCGACAAATGCATGAGTTCAAAAACTAAAAAAGGCGACTTAAAACTATGTATTACTAATAAACCGGGAGATATTATACAGAAGTTCAGCCACGATTTTCTAAGTCCTGCCTTTTGCAATACTGGAAGGGTAGACGATGTACTTACAATCTGTGGAAACATCCACAAATTTCCTGTGACATTTTCCTGTAAAAATTAGATTTTCCCAAAAAATAAAAATAGGGTTTTGCGATGAATTTCTAAGTCCTGCCATATCCGTAGATAGACAGGATACTATCGATTTTATGAAGAAAATTTTTTGGGCAGGAGTGTTGCAAACGGGGTAACGGGGTATATATGTATACAAACATGTAAGGAAAATAATGAAATTTTCATGATTTTCTAGGTCCTGCCAACTAAATAAACTAAACATATTTATTTCAAAATGATCAAAAAAAATATTGGCATGACGTCTCCTAATGTTTAAGTATACTTGTCCCTTGGAAAATTCTGCGGAAAATTTTCACCCTGATTCCGTGATTTTCTTAGTCCTGCCTTTAAAAAGTTATAATACTCAAATACAATCAATACCTTTTCGGTACTCGGCAGGAAGGTTAAACGGTTCTTGTAAGACGGCAGGAGTCCTAGATTTGTAAGAAAATTCGTGAAAAAGTCAACGATTTTCTGAGTCATGCCATTTTGCACATGTTTCAAGAATCTTAATATAAGTCTATTTACAAAGAGGCAGGATGGTTTAATGGTTATTTTGTATACAGGGTGGGGCATTGGTGTGACAAAGTCCAATTAATCATTTGTCGTAAGATATACGAAAAAAGTTATTTAGGTAAAACATGGGCCACAGATAGGACTATGATTTAACAGTATTTTCTAATATACAGGGCTACCCGTTTTCACAGGGTGACACAAATTTATGTTTTTTTAAATGGAATACCCTGTATATTTTTACATTTTTGGATTCTACTCGATGTTTTCTTTAATAAAATATAGTGGTTTTAAAATATTATACGAGGTAGTTTAAAATATAATAACGTTTTTTTGTTAATTTTGTAGGAACATTCACACCCTATACATATTGTTAGTGATTTGATATCCAAACTTCTACTAATTAATGTTTAAACGATTTTTAATATAGTCTACTATATTGTCAGTTATTAATAGTATACCAAAATTTTTAATTTTAGTATACTGGGTTTTCACCCTGGGCACCAGGTGCTCCGAGGGTCGGTTGTAATGTCATATTCGTGTTCGGCGATCCCAAAATCCCTCGAATAATCTGTTCTCTTTAATTTATTGCCGATATCTCACGAAACTCCAACTGACGTGCCTTAGCAGCAACTCTGGGCACTAGGTGATTCGGAGGTAGGTTCTGTTTGCGTATTCGTAACTCCATAAACCTCCCAACTAACAAAATTTTGCCCTTAATAGACTGATTTTGACAGGTTTATGCACTTTTGGATGCATGTTATGCACTAAAATGCAATTTCCACCCATTTTTATATTGTACACCTTTTCCTGATGTTATCCTGAACACAATGCAAAAAGTTGCAAGTAGATAGATGCTATATTAAAAATCGATTTATTCGGGTGTTGTTAGTGTTAGTACATTTTGCTATCAAATATGGGAAACAATATTAGGACAATATCTACAATCCTACAATATCAGGAAAACCAGTTGAGTGCGGCAACTTAGCGCCTGTTACATGCGTGTATATTTTGTGTTCGAACAAGTAAGAAGGCGGGATAAAATGGCCCGACACGTCTATTTGTTTAGCAGTGTTTTATTTCCATGAAACGAGATTTACGTTTAATGTTTTTTTGATGTGCGGCCTGCCTAAGAGAGCTAAAGCTCTTTACAGATGGCGCGTTGTAATTAGTTTTTTATATCTCCAGAACGCTTCCAATTCGAAAGGCAAAAACTGGTCCGCCTTTTTTTCTTCCAGAGATAAATCGATTCCATCAATTGCGAATCTCTAGTACCGGTCATAGGAATCTTTTTTGTCTTTGCTTTTAGGTATTTTTGACACTAGATTATTAAATTGTGAGGTATTCTAGTACTAAAAGGTACTCCTGCTTTAAGTCAGTAGGATGCACGGTTTTCTGGAAAAATCCATTTTAAAATTTTTCGTTTGTTGAATTTGAAAAAAAATTTAAAAACATTAAAAAAACGATGTATTTCCGACTTAAAGCAAGAGTAACTTTTAGTACTAGAATACTAAAGTTATTCGATAAAATATCCGTTTCCGTACCCAAAACGGACCCCTATGACCGGTACTAAAAATTGACCATTGATAATTGACATTTGACAATTGACCTCTGGAAGATAAATAAATGTACCAGTTTTCGTTTTTCCAAATAAAAGCGTTCTGCAGCTATTTTAAAGAAACTAATTACAAGACTTCGATATGCTTCTTCTAGACAGCATATCGAAGTAGAGGTCGTCCGCCAACCAGATGGTCTGATGACATCAAACGGATCGACAGAAACTTGATACAGACAGCACAGGACAGAAATGCATGGAGAAGACTGAGGGAGACCTATATCCAGCATTGGATAGATCCGGGTTGAATTATGACGATGATGAATTACAAGACGCCATCTTTAAAGAGCTCTAACTTTCCACGGAAGCATTTTTGAACTAGGTGAATTGAGTTAAATTTTCTTAAAATTATCTGAGGAATCTCCGGTTTTCGTTTGTTATGAGAGCTTCTGGACACCCTATATAATATAATGGGTAGTTAAATTCCCTACTATAACCAATAAATTGTAAAAATTGTTTATTTACTTTTATTGCGTTTACTTAGATAAAAATATGATCTAATCACTTAAAATAAAGATGTTACAGTTTGCTATTAGATTTGAAAAGTGTGTAAAAATTCCGAGACATTATTCAGGAAAATAATATTTAATAGGATACGATTGTTTTAATGATATACAAATTAATTTTTTGTATTATTCATCTTTGCGGTTATCCTGCCAAGTTGTAAACGGTTTTAGATTAGTGTTTTTTAAGCATACTCGACATAGTATGACTCAGAAAATTGTGGTGATATGAATATTGTTTGCATAACACCCTGAAATAATTTTACAGACACACAATTTAATTTTTTTATACGAAATAACTATACAACCATCCTGCCTCTTTGAAAATAGATTTATATTAACCTTCTTGAGATATGTGCGAAATGGCATGACTTAGAAAATCGTGTAATTTTCCACGAATTTTCTTACAAATCTTTTAACTATATATAGTAAAAAAGGTGTAACTAAACATCCTGCCATTTTGAATAATGTCTACTGAAATTATTTATTTTATAACAAAATTTATTTTATGGCTTAGAAAATCACGGAACCAGAGTGAAAATTTTATACAGAATTTTCCAAGAAACAAGTGCAGTTAAACATTAGGTGACGTCATGCCAACATTTTTTTTTGGTCATTTTGAAATAAATATGATTAATTTATTAGGTTGGCAGGACTTAGAAAATTATGAAAATTTCATTATTTTCATTACATGTTTGTATATCTGTATACTCCCTTAGTCCTTTTGCAACCGTCCTGCCCAAAAAATTTTCTTCATAAAATAGACAGTATCCTGTTATTCTATGGATATGGCAGGACTTAAAAATTCATCGCAACTCCCAATTTTTTTTTTCAAGGAAAATCTAATTTTCACAGAAAAATGTCACAGGAAACCAGTGGATTTTTCCACAAATTGTAAGTACCTTCTCTAACCTTCCAGTATTGCAAAGGGCAGGACTTAAAAAATCGTGGTTGAACTTCTGATAATATCTCCCGGTTTATAAGTCTCCATAATCGTACTCAACCATATACAAATATGTGGTGGATTTGACAAATATTCAAAATATCTCGATAAAAACTGACTTTTCGAAAAAATACTAAGAGGAAAAAAAGTTTTTAAAACATTGTGTTTACGTAATGGTACTACAATATTAATTAAATTGGAACGTACACAAAAGTTTGGGGAGTTTAAAGGAACAAAACCCCCATAAATTTTTTAAGGGGTGTCCAAATTTCACTATAATTTTTTCTTGAGATACTACTGCCATAAGAATGCCACATGTACATTTTCAATACAAAATCTCGAATAGTTTTCGATATATTGGAGAAAATCGATATTCATTTTGTAACTTCAAAGGGCTGTAACTTTTTTTGTGTGCACATTTGTACTAAGGTAAATTAGGTTCAATTAATGATGGTTTTTTGACTCATTATAAACAATTGCGCAATCAAAATGGCGAAATAATTTAATGAGCCAAAAATTGCCGAAAAGTTCAAAACAGTTGCAGTATCTTATCAAATAATTGTGAGACGTGGAGAAAATATTATTGATAATTATGTTTCTAAACAGTTGTATGACACAATTAAAAAATGCACGTTTTTTTTGTGTCTGGACGAAAGTACTGACCAATCTGATATTAGTCAACTTGTAACTTTTTTTCGAACTATACAAGACGACTTCACTGTAGGAGAGCAGTTGCTCAGTTTAATTCCATTATATGGAATAAACATCGGTACTGACATTTTCAACAGTACAAAAAGTTGCATCTGACTACGGATGATTCGATAAATATTCCTGCATTGTAATCGATGGAGCCAAAGCGATGGCAGGAAATAAAGCAGGGTTTGCTGGACTCCTAAAACAAAATAATGTCAACTGTCCTGTTATACACTGCTTTATTTGCCAAGAGGGCTTATGTGGAAAAGCCTTGCATCAGACAGATGCCATGAAAGTTGCTGTTAAAATAACAAACATTATAAGAGGCAGCAAGCGAGACTCACTCAGAAAGTTTCGTTATTTTTTGGCTGAAGTCGATGCTGCATATGGGGACTTATTATTACACAGATACGTTGGTTACGCCCGGAAAATGTTTGCAACATTTGCAAATTGTCCTTTTCCTAAGAAATGTAGTGAAGCCCAACACTACTAAATTCGAAAATCAAATGGAAGAAGCAAATCAAACTTCTCATCAGGCCTTGCATTTCTAACCGACGACATGACGTCACATCTGAATGAATTAAACTTGAAGCTTTAAGGAAAGCAAATGGCCAACTTGTATGGTCAAAGTGGTCATATTATAAAAAGATTTAAAAATAAAATTAAGCTTTTCAAGTCAGCATTATAGAAAGAACATTTCACATGTTTTCCACACTGTAAAGAGCATTTTGAAGAAATGAAGGACTTTGATAAAATTTCATTTTCAACAGATTTCGATTGGATGGAAACACTTGGTCGGGAAAATTGAAGGAGAGATTCAGCCTGACTGTGTAGTCAGCCGCTGACTATATTTGTTGAGATAATATGTAAGCTTTAATTGGAACTATGTGATTTGCAGTCAGATCCTTTTTACCAGGGAAGACCTGAAAGGGGATTGGACTGTTTCAAATTACTAAGTACCGGAGGAACGTTATTCCAATTTAAGAAAATTTGGTCTTGGAATTGCCAGAATTTTCTTGGTCTTTCAATATTCCATGGTTGGAAGCACGTACCTTTGTGAAAGTAGCTTTTCAACCATGAAATTTCTGAAATCCAAATACAGATCTTCGCTATCTGATAAATCATTTTCTCAGTTGCTTCGTTCGTCAACAACAAATATTGAAATTAATATTGATACTCTTGTTGGTGAAAACCAGCATCCATAAACTTATCAGTAAATTTAGAAATGTAGATGTGTTTTTTTTGTATTTGCAATTAAGCTTGTACTGTAACTTAGCTTCTTGGATAAATAAAAATGGATATTCTGATATTCAAATTACACGTTTTATTCATTCACATTCACTTTCACACACAGTCTTATTTTCTTCTATAGAGACCCCCTACTTGAAGTTGGGCAGCTCTGTTTTAAGTACCTAATCTTTTATTTGCAAAATAAGCTTTATTCTCTGCCAATATTTTTTATTTTACTTCTGGCATTCTTTTTTCGGTTTTGCTTATTGTCAATCAAAAGTAGTTGAAGAGTTCTATTTTTTCAAATTCTGAACCTAACCTAACCTATTTTAAATATTAAATTGTAGAAATGTCTGTTTTAATAGTGAACTTTACATGTATCATGCGACTGATGAATCAGTAATAAAATGACAGTATAATTATATTGGCAATAGTTAATAAGCGGAATAATAAAGAATATTGATTGATTTATCCTTATGGTTGCATATGTCAGTACCTATCGAATCATCAAAATATCAATAATTGCAATATTACAACATCCGATGTTATGTATGCAATTTCCTCATTCTGATTGTGCTTATAAGGAAAAACCGATATTCATGTCTACATTATAAACTATCAAAACCTAAAAACATTATTTCGAAATAGGTAATGTAATATAAGTGAATTATTCCATAAACGATATGTCGTGTTTACAGTGAAACAAATCTTTGTGATGTATAATATACTTACACCTATAATAGTTACTACATCAACCGTATAGGACTATTAAAGCAAATTATTTAATACTACCACGAATAGTAGTAATTCTAACCTTTCAAGAAGATTAATACTTGTAAAACTGACCTACATTTGGAGTGAAGCGATAGCGCGTCCATATAATTACTAAATTCATTCCATTTATTAGTTTTTAGAATGAAATACTTAAATAAGACATTAAAAATATTGTTCTTGTAGTAAAAAACGGATATTTTTTTTTCTCTTTGGATGTTTGAGATCAAATTAATTTTATCATCTGCCACTCTTTTGGCTCTATTAAACAGTTGCAGTGAATGACATTCCGGTCCATCTAAGCCTTCTTAAGGTGGGCTCACACGACTCATGTACTTGGTAAGTTTAAAATTATTCACCTACTTGGCAAGTATACGAGTTTGCGATTGCGATCGCAAGAAGGACGCTCACACTGCCAAGAAAAAAGCCTACAATAGAAAAATGGGTAGAAATGCATAGTTGCATTTTAAAGTGCATAATATGCATCCAAAAGTGCATAAATATTTTAAATAAGTGTAATAAGGTCAGATTTTGTTACTCGGGGGTTTTGGGGTCGCTGAGGACGAATACATCATCAGAACCGACCACCGGAGCACCTGGTGTCCAGGTTCACTGCTAAGGCACGTGATCTGGAGTTTCGAGGGGTTTCGGCACTAAATTGATGCAAACAGATTAATCGGTGGTTTTTGGGGTCGCTGAACAACACGCCATGAAAACCGACCCCCCGGTGCACCTGGTGCCCAAAAACCTTCCAAACTCCAGAAGATAACATGCTTAGCATTGACCTTGTGCACCAGGTGGTCGGGGGGTCGGTTCTGATGGAGTATTCGTATTCAGCGACCCCAAAAACCGCCTAGTAATCTATTTTGTCGCATTCACTGCCGAAAACATTCGAAACTCCAGAAGATGACGTGCTATAGCAGTAACACTGAGCACCAGGTGCTCCGGCACAAACCTCCCAGTAAACTGATTACATCAGCAGAAGTTATAAGTGTAGCGGAATACGATGTAGTGGGAAAGTTCAACTACCTAGAGTGGCGGATGTGAAGAAGAAATAAGACGACGACTAACAATGACTAGGTCAGCAACAGCAAAACTGACGAAAATTTGGAAAGACACAGACATAATTAAAGTGAAGAAACTTCGCCTTGCATGTGCACTGATATTCCCTATTGCAACATATGACTCTGAGAATCGTGGATTATTAAGAAAGCTGAAACAAATAGAATCGATACATTTGAGGTATGGGTTTAGGGAGGATATTATTATGAATTCCATAGACAGCACGTCGTCTTCTCGGTGGTCTGATCAAATTAAAAAATGGACAGGACTCCTCCTTTCGCAAGTATCCCATAAAGCACATAATAATAGAGTTGATCGATTAATCACAGTTAATCAAACATCATGACGTTACCATATCCTTGCTTAGCATAACGGACTCAGGAGAGGAGATCTGTATTGTTTTTTAAATGAAAAATATCCAAACCATTAAAGATTACCATATTTTCAGTACAACTGTCGGACCTTAGATTAATAACTATTTTCTAAACCAATAATCTAATGTTATTTAATGAGATGCAGGATATTAAATATATTACCGATATTTAATAAAACAAATTCCCATCTACTACCGATTTGAAAGGTGAGTGAAAGTAGACCTAGGTCACATCTACTAATATATATATTTTTGAATAAATTTAGCAACCATCATTAATTACCCAAGAAATATAACGTCGTTATCTTGATCATCAGATATCTCGAAAATCACTTATAGTAGTTTTTAATATCTTGCGAAACTTTCTCGTAGTGTAAACGAAACCAAATACCTAATAGACTCTAGTAGAAAATAAGATTATTATTATTTTTTATTTATTTAAAGAGACAAAGTCGCATCCACCCAAAGGGTATTAGCGACATTCCTGTAACATTTGTAATAATATTAAATTTAACATTTATAACAATCAATCATTTTAACAATTAATTAGAATTTGAGAACAATTAAACATTTGTAACAAATAATTAAGTTAAATTTTGTGTAACATATTTATACATTTTAAGTAACCCAATAAATTGTCCGGAACTAAATTTTTGTTGAGGAGTGCTTTCAGGTTATTTGGCAAATTGTAAAACTGTCTTTGATTTACATATTTAGGACAGTCTATCAAGAAGTGTTTTATACTGTCTACTGTATTGCATGTTTCGCATTTTGGAGGTTCACTATTTGAGAAGAGATAGGCGTGAGTATACCTACAGTGTCCAAGTCGTAGACGTGTAATAATAGTTTGGCATCTTCTGCTTCTGACAGTGGGCTTCCATGAAAAAATGTCACTTTTGATGGTTCTGAGTTTAGAACTAGAGTCATTCCACTCCCGATTCCACGCACTTAACACCTTATTTTTGAAATAAACTTTTAGATCGCCTGCGACACTCCGACATTCTGTTTCTGATGCGTCACTGTTGATAGCGTTACGCGCACTGGTATCTGCTTCTTCATTCCCTTCTATACCTATATGAGATGGTATCCACAGGAAGTGGATTCTTCTAAAATTGTCTTGGGCTTTCATTAATTCGGCCTTGATCATTTTCTCAATGGGGTGTTAGGGTATACATTTTGCAGAGCTTTGACTGCGCTGAGAGAGTCAGAAAGGACTAGACAACAAGGGATGTTTTTAATATTTACTTGCTTAATGGCTTTGAACAAACCAAATAGTTCTGCAGTATAGATGCTGGAATTTAGAGGAAATTTAAATTGAAAAGTGTCATTTGGGGTTACCACTGCTGCTCCAACGCCAAGTTCACCTTTGGATGCATCTGTATAAATTTTAATCCACTCATTGTATTGTTGATCTAGGATTGAATTTAGTTTGACTTTAAAAATAATAGGACTAGTTTCATGTTTATTATATACTTAACGCTGTATTGACTTTGGGCTGTTCGATAGTCCAAGGTAGATAAAATAAGATTATCTATATAAATAAAAATGAATGTTTGAATCAAGTTGTTGTGCATGATCCCGGGTAGGTGTCTGGGTTGGCACGGCCAACCTAAGTGAAAAGGTAGGTTGCCTTCCGACATTTTTTTTATTTTTTTTTGACAAACTGTTTTTTCTATAATTTTATATGATGTGGAAACAAACGATACATACAACCCTAAATTTTTACTTTTCTATCACCAACCGTTATTTTTTAATAGTCATTTAAATATACAGGGTGAGGCAGATAAAGGGCCTATTAGAAATATCTCGAGAACTCAAGGTAAGAAAATTATGAAAATCGGAATACAGGGGTTTTGAGGTGTGAACTATTTAATGAAAACATTTTGGTCTCTTTGCTACTTCCGGTTATACCGGAAGTTGGTTGTAACTTCGTTTTTTTAAATGGGACACCCTGTATATATTTACATTTTCGGATTCTCCTTGATTTCTTCTTTCTTAAAATATAAGTTTTTGTAATATTATACAGTGTAGGTTAAAAGATAATTACGTTTTTTTATTAATTTCGTAGCAAAATTCACACCCTGTAGAATTGTAGTAGTTTGACATAATAAACTCTGTTTATGTTCAAATGATTTTTAATATAGTCTACTATGTTAAGAATTATTGGTATAGTTAAATTTTTCCTTTTTTGTATACAGGGTTGGTCGAAACTCAGAATGAGTATTTTCTGAGTTTTCTTAAATGGAATACCCTGTATTTTAGTATTATAATGAAATGTTATTTTAAGATACTTTTTAATTTCTTAAGCAATCCCTATACGAAACTGCTTCAATTTGTGAGTTATTCATGATTCAAGCCAAACATTAATTGCAACACAAAATACCTGAAATTTTATTAGGTTGGCCGTAAAAATATTCAATCTCAAAATCGAGACTGATACTTAAAATTGCCAATAATGGTTGAGCTATCAAAATATCTACGTAGTTAAGATTGTTGGTGCGATTAACAATTAAGCACAAATTAAAGCAGTTGGGTATAGGGAATACTTAAGAAATTAAAAAGTACCATAAAATACCATTTCATTACAGTACTAAAATATAATGTGTTCCATTTAAGAAAACTCAGAAAATACACATTCCGAGTTTCGACCCACCCTGTATACTAAAATTCAAAATTTAGCTATACTAATAATTGGTAACAATAGTAGACCATATTAAAAATCATTTGAACATATAAAGGTATTTTGATGTAAAACTACTACAATTCTACAGGGTGTGAATTTTGCTACGAAGTTAATAAAAAAACGTAATTATCTTTTAATCTACCCTGTATAATATTACAAAACCTTATATTTTAAGAAAGAAGAAATCGAGGAGAATCCAAAAACGTAAAAATAAATAGGGTGTCCCATTAAAAAAAAACGAAGTTACAATCAACTTCCGGTATAACCGGAAGTAGCAAAGAGACCAAAATATTTTCATTAAATAGTTCACACCTCAAAACCCCTATATTCCAATTTTCATAATTTTCTTTACTTTAGTTCTCGAGATATTTCTAATAGGCCCTTTATCTGCCTCACGCTATATATCTCTTACTAATACCTACAAATAAAAATGAATGTTTCTGTGCATGTTCTTTATCGTAAACTCTACATTTGATCATATGATGGTCTTAATCAATGATGTCGTACATGAACCTTGAGAAGGTTTCTGACTTGGTACGACTAACCTAAGTGGTAAGCAGGGTTCGCCCCCTCCACATTTTTTTTATTTTTTTGGACAAACTCTTTTTTGACAAAAAGTCCTAAAGGCTTTTGTAGTAGTTGATGGAATATGTACCATAAGCCAATTTTTAATTATGGCCGCTTTACAAACAAATGGTTTCCAGAGCAAAAATGCACTAAAGGCACTATCCAAAAATAAAACGAAATTGGAAGAGGAGTGAGACAGGGTTATGTATTTCTAGAGAAAAGCATTTCTGAACATGAACACATATCAAAAAATAAAACGAAATTGGAAAACGGATGAAACAGGTTTATTTATTGTCACCACTCCTCTTCAACTCATGCTCCGAAGAAATATCCAGAGTAGACAAAACTCTTGAACTAGAAACAGCTGGAATAATGATCAATTGAAGACGTTTTAGAAATATCAGGTGTGCGGACGATACTTTTATATTGGAGACAATTTTGAAGTTATTTAGGGATCTGAGAAAAGATAATTCAGGTTTTTTTAGTCATGTCGGAAGCATCAGATTAGAAAACATGCGTAATCGTACAAAAAGAAACGCAAAACATGTGGAAAACAAATAAAACACAAACACGAAAATTAAACTTAAGCTTGCTTAGCCCAGAATCGGGCGACGTCAATTGCATTCGGAATAGCAGACATGAGATCATCGAGGTTCCGTGGGTGGGACATTCGAGGGTAGGAATACATGTGTATAATTGACGGCACCTCGCCGCAAATACACAGGTCCGAAGGAACTGGGTACCCTCATTTACAAAGAGTTTCCTAGCTTCAGTTCGCAGTCTGTTGAGAGATTTCCATTTTTTTCCTAGAAGCCGTCTGTTATGAACCGGTCGTATTGCAGCCACTTGGCTTATTGTCTTTCGTTCCTTTATGAAACCCATTCCAGAATTCAGGAATCCTGTACTAGCTTAAACAGGTCTAGTGGGTGGGTGCTATGCATAATTTGAGCCAAGTAAAAAAGCCACCTTCGATCCAATGCTTCGCTGTCATGAAGATATGATTGACTGTTTCAGGTTCTCTGCTACAGAGTCTTCAGCTCAAGTCTCCATGAAACAGCTCCATTGTATGCAGGTGACCAGCTTAACTGGCGCAAGCCCATTAAGGAAACCTGTTATGACTCTGAGCGAATTCCTGCCTGTTTTCAGCAATAGTTCAGCCCTATTAGCACATATCCGTCCGATATACATCTTGCCGGATCTTGCCATGTGTTTGACCGGGTACACCCTCCCAGTGTGAGTTGTGTTGGCTTCGGATCCAGGCTTTTTACGTTCGCGTACGGTCCCTTTTGGTACTTGTACGGCCGGCTCTGGACCCAGGTATTTTGTAGCTGATGCTCTTTTGGCAAGTGCATCAGCTCTTTCGTTACCGTAAATGACACGATGACCTGGAACCCATACCAGTATAACACTGTTATGTTGCGCTGTTCTCTCTCTCTCTCTCTCTCTCTCTCTCTCTCTCTCTCTCTCTCTCTCTCTCTCTCTCTCTCTCTCTCTCTCTCTCTCTCTCTCTCTCTCTCTCTCTCTTTCTATTTACCTCTCTTGACCTTTCCCTTGCTCTATAAACGCCTACCTCTCGGCAGATCGCGGGTAGAGCGATTCCTGCCTAGGTTGTAGATCCTGTCTGCGGGAGAGCGGTGTTGTTTATATGTTAGAGCTCTACCTATTAAGTCATAGACTAATAAATATAGGTATACAATCTTCCCAGAATTTTTAGAATAATCTTTCTTTGAGAACGATTTCCGGATTGTAAATCGAAACGTATGACACAATGATAAAAAGCACAATGCTGTACGGATCTCAAACGTGGCGTCTTAAAGAATATCAAATAAGGAAAATACAAGCCACAGAAATGGATGCACTAAGAAGAGCAGCTAGAAAAACGAAACTTGATAGGGTTCGAAACAACACAATAAAGGAAGAAATGGGTCTAAAAGAAACTGTGACCGACTGCATAGAGAGAAAACAGCTTACATGATATGGGCATGTTCAAAGAATGCCAGAAGAAAGACTACCAAAAAAAGAATGTGTGTGTACTTTGTACGCACGTAAGAAGTTATACTTCATTATATGATTTCTTAAAAATAAATATACTTTAAAAGTTTGTTTTAATTTTTTTTAAACACCAAACTAATTTTGTGCTTACCGCTTTCAAAAAAATAAAAAAAAGTATAGGATTGCACTGGATTCGAACTCACGACCTCTCGATCTCTGGCCGAATTAGTCGAGGCATTGAAGCACAAAAAAAGGCCTTACGCTCATTTTTGAGGGGATTTTTGGCGCAGTAAGACGCATCTTAATGCAGTTTGGTGCGTTGGATTCGTGAGAATGTCAGGAAATTTTGTGAACTATTGTAATGAATAAGAAATCTGAAATTGCATTTGTGCATAAGAAAAATTCATTTCAAAAGTGCATTTTGAAATAGGCAATTATTATAAATTTGCAACCCGGTAAATAGTTGGGCAACATCCCGATTAATTATTTTAAAACGAAAACGAAAATAAAATTGTAAAATTGTAAAATAAATTGGTAAATAAAAATTGTAAACAAAATTACTACATACTTAAATGTATTATAAAATTAATATATTCCTAAATTTTAGAAGAAACATTCGTAAATAGGTATTATTAATATATATTAATGTTACTAAATGAAATATAAAAATTTTGACGTTTCACAATTTGACAATTCACTTTTAACTGCAGTGCCTTAAATTTTTTAAAGCACCGGTGCTTTAAAGTAGCATTATTAACGCTCCTATGGAGTGCTATAAATTGCATTTTTAACACGTTTGTAGAAAAATATATTTAAAAACACTAATATATTATTTCCACACCTTTTCTGGACTGATAAATACATAAATTAAAACATTTAGTAACGAACTCCATACTGCCTGTGTGCGCAGATTACTAAAATTTCACCCTCAATGAAATCGCGCCTAAAGAAGTATAACTTCAAAAAGGCAGTATAACTATTAACTAACCTTTGTTGTTTCTCTTCCCACAAATTTTAAAACGCAACAACCATACATTACATAACCAAACCGTCAACTGTCCACACCACAGCTGTGCTACAGCTGCCATATTGGATAATTTTTGACATGTCATTTGAACATCCAATCCGAACAAAGTTATAATGCGCATGCGCCCGGATCATAGGTTTTAACATATAAAAATTCACCCTCATATCGCGCGTAAAGAAGTATAACTTCAAAAAAGTAGCAAAATGGATACCACCGGAACACAGGAAACGATTAAGACCAAAGAAATCATGGAGGGAAGGAGTTAAAAGATCAATGAGCGAACGAGGATTGAGAGAAGAATATTGCAATGATAGGACGCGGTGGCAATTGGACATCGGACAACGTCGCAGGACGTTCTAGCCCGAATCTATAACATCAAACATTAGTTAATTAAAAATAATGTCATTTTTATTATATCAATGATTGTGTCTCAATCCCTTATAAACATAGTATTTAACTTATAGTTCAAGAGGCAGCGCTGAAAAATCTCTTTGAATTTACTAAAGCTAGATTTTTCACAGTTGATTACTGTGATTGTGTAGAGAAACATACTGCGGTCGGTCAAGCGAAACATAGAACAGGGGTTACTGAGAGGGTATCACAGTTGCTTTCCTACGAAGGTAATTAAATCCATTTACTAAGGCTGAAAATCAGTACACACATTCTAAATTGAATATAAATAAAAGTTATTATAGTCGGTCAGCTGTATGACGGGACAGAGCCGGTCGGTCGGCCCCAATGAATGTACAGGGTTATTCACTATATTTTGACCCCCTTGTAAACTGCTTTATTTACAGAATGAGAAAAAAATGTAAAATACAAAAGTTATTCGATTTTTAAATTATGATTTTTTGACATATATATCGTACTAGTCCTCCTCCTCAGTCGTTTCCTCATTGCTGAGTGTCGTGATTCCCTATAATAAGAACAACTATCTCTTTCCATCGGCTTCTGTCCTGAGCTTCCCTCATGGATTCAGAGAATGTTTTTCCACTGGCTTTCTGTACTTGATCCGTCCAGCGAGTAGGTGAGGGTGCCATTTGGGCGTGATGACGTAATCGACTATTTTTTTAAATGGGAATAGGTGTCGAGTGCTAGCTCATTTGAAAGGTTATTCAATTCCCTATTTAGTAATATAAACATTAACATGATTAATTATAAAGGGTATCCAAAAATTTTTTAAATTAAATTAATTGTTTAATTAATAATTCAAAAAATTTTTGGACACCCTGTATAAATAATGATCTTAACGTTTATAGTACTGTATAGAGAATTGAATAACCTTTCAAATGAGCTAGCACACGACCCCTATTCTCATTTAAAAAAATAGTAGATTACGTCATCACGCCCAGATGGATGACGTCACTAGTACGATATATATGTCAAAAAATCATAATTAAAAAATCGAATAACTTTTGCAGTTTACATTTTTCTAATTCTGTAAATAAAGCAGTTTACAAGGGGGTCAAAATATAGTGAATAACCCTGTAGATTCATTGGGGCCGACCGACCGGCTCTGTCCCGTCATACAGCTGACCGACTATAATAACTTTTATTTATATTCAATTTAGAATGTGTGTACTGATTTTCAGCCTTAGTAAATAGATTTAATTACAAATTGAAGAATCTCAGATGCAGAATCCACCAATTTAATAAGAATTAAAAATGGTAGATAGTATTTTAAAACTGATATTTTTCGTGTTTGAAAGTTCTTACTGGTACATCCTTAATCTGCGACTTTTTCAATTAATAAGACAGCAGACGACGAATATAGAAAACGAAAGGGAAACGATCACATTTCGCTTTCATTCGTCTAGGAAAAACGGACAGCAGAGGAACTTTCAGTACTCAAATCCGAGTAAAGGAAATAAAAATAATAAATGATGGTTTTGCTTGTTTTCGATTCAGAGGGTTGCACACCAGCTAGACAGGCACTGTTTCTACCCTTTCAGGCGTCATCAGTAGCTTTTGATAGTGTGCCCACCTCTGAACCGAAAAACAGCTCCACCATCATTTTAAAGGGAATCTGAAAAATAATTCAAATTTCCCATCAGACGCGATACAGCGACATCTACTAACAAATTGAAGAATCTCAGATGCAGAATCCACCAATTTAATAAGAATTAAAAATGGTAGATAGTACTTTAAAACTGAGATTTTTCGTGTTTAAAAGTTCTTACTGGTACATCCTTAATCTGCGACTTTTTCAATTAATAAGACAGCAGACGACGAATATAGAAAACGAAAGGGAAACGATCACATTTCGCTTTCATTCGTCTAGGAAAAACGGACAGCAGAGGAACTTTCAGTACTCAAATCCGAGTAAAGGAAATAAAAATAATAAATGATGGTTTTGCTTGTTTTCGATTCAGAGGGTTGCACACCAGCTAGACAGGCACTGTTTCTACCCTTTCAGGCGTCATCAGTAGCTTTTGATAGCTGGTGTGCAACCCTCTGAATCGAAAACAAGCAAAACCATCATTTATTATTTTTATTTCCTTTACTCGGATTTGAGTACTGAAAGTTCCTCTGCTGTCCGTTTTTCCTAGACGAATGAAAGCGAAATGTGATCGTTTCCCTTTCGTTTTCTATATTCGTCGTCTGCTGTCTTATTAATTGAAAAAGTCGCAGATTAAGGATGTACCAGTAAGAACTTTCAAACACGAAAAATCTCAGTTTTAAAATACTATCTACCATTTTTAATTCTTATTAAATTGGTGGATTCTGCATCTGAGATTCTTCAATTTGTTAGTAGATGTCGCTGTATCGCGTCTGATGGGAAATTTGAATTATTTTTCAGATTACCTTTAAAATGATGGTGGAGCTGTTTTTCGGTTCAGAGGTGGGCACACTATCAAAAGCTACTGATGACGCCTGAAAGGGTAGAAACAGTGCCTGTCTAGCTGGTGTGCAACCCTCTGAATCGAAAACAAGCAAAACCATCATTTATTATTATTTTTGGATTTAATTACCTTCGTAGGAAAGCAACTTTGATACCTTTTCAGTAACCCCTGTTCTACGTTTCGCTTGACCGACCGCAGTATGTTTCTCTAAACAATAACAGTAATCAACTGTGAAAAATTTAGCTGTAGTAAATTCAAAAAGATTTTTCAGCGCTGCCTCTCCGTCTATTAGACATGCCACAAGAAAGCAGTTTCATAGACGTGTTTTAGTATTCACTTTAATCCTTTGTGGTGAAATAAAACTTTTAGTCCCTGTTTGGAAGAGCTGGAGGATATTCTTGAGATTTGAGATCCGGAAGTGAAAGAGTTAGAAATATGAACACGAATTTTTCATCCCACAGTTTATTTCCACCGACGCGACGCAACGTGAAAATTTTCGAACTGTAAAACATTAATATACGTTCTTTCGAAGAAAGTGACAGGAATGACCTTTTGTTGATTGCATGTTATTGATTGCTTTGCATTCAACAAGAATAGAAACCAACGATTGAATCAACCACGAATGCACACATGCACCATCATGCACTTATACAATAGTCGAGTATCAAAGATGAGGCATGCCGGGAACGCCCAACAAAATTAATATCTGCAAGATTATATGTTGTACACATTGTAAAACATCCCACGTCCTACACCTTTGGCAGGGTCAGATTATTTTTGCTTTCGTATTATTTGCTTGTAAAAAGTTTTTAGTTACGCCTTCTGAGAATTTCTAAAACCCAATTCCAACAACGCCTTGAAGCGCGTGTTGAAGCGCGCTTCACCAGTTTATCGTCGGCAAAGAGAGATGGAAAATATAAATAATAGTGAAAAGGAAATACAACACGGTTCGCACCCCAAAGTACTGTAAAATTAATAAATATTTACTTTCTTTTTGTCCTATCATTGCCGGGTCGTATTTCTGCCGCGTATGTCATTATTGGTCAGATGGCCGTATTGTAAATTTTGCCTTTCATTTCTTTCCCTCTATTTTTATTGCACTATTAACTTACCTTAGTACAAATGTACATATAAAAAAAGTTACAGCCCTTTGAAGTTACAAAATGAAAATCGATTTTTTTCCAATATATCGGAAACTATCAGAATTTTTTTTATTGAAAATGGACATGTGGGATTCTTATTGCAGGAGCATCTTAAAAAAAATTATAGTGAAATTTGTGCACCCCATAAAAAACTTATGTAGTCCAGAAAGCCACTGCGCATCCGCTAGGGAAAATATTCTAATTCGTATTTTTTGCACAATCTTACTCAAAAGGGACTCCTTTTAACAAATTTGCATGTTGCCAGGACCAAAAGGTGGTCAAAAATTTTTTAAACGTTTTTTTTTTGTTTTTTCCTAAAATTATTTTTTTTGCATGGAAAAATTTTTTTTTAGGTTTTTTGGATCATTCCAAACAGAAAAGGTCTTTAGTGACTTTTCTCTAAAAATGATAGTTTTTGACATATAAGCGAATAAAAATTGAAAAATTGCGAAATCGTAATATTATATTGCAAAAAGCTCTTCGGGATTTCATCAATCGATGTTTAAAGAATATCTAACTATCTTAGCAACATTAAAATTTTTAGTTTTTCACATAGTTTTTGAGGGTTAAGAATGGCCGATTTCGCAATTTTTAAATTTTTAATCTCACCGGAGGGACCGCAGACGTTCGGATACAATTAGCGACTCTTTGCAAAGACAATGACGTCGACTTTGCAAAGTAACAGGACACTTACTCAACACACACACACACTACACTTACACTACACAATAATGGGTAAGGCCCGTAAATAAATGAATAAATAAATAAATAAATACACATGATACTAAAAAGTACCTAACTGCAAAAATTTACCGTACCTACCATGCCAATGGCCATTAGTTGTCGAGGCATTACCTAAATAAAAAAAAATGTAATCGCTTGTATGTCAAAAACTATCAACTTTAGAGAAAAGTCACTAAAGATCTTTTCTGTTTGGAATGATCCAAAAAGCCTGAAAAAAACTTCGGTCGATGCAAAAAAATAATTTTAGGAAAAAAATCCTAATTTTTCCCTTCGCCTGTCAAGGTTTTCTTCTGTTCAGAACCGTCTGCCATTACAGATATTTCGTCTAAATGACTTACTAAAACACATACTTAAATTTAAACTTTACAGGAGAAAGTTTATTTTATCCCCTAAAATATGCACCTTTCGATTCACCTGGCAGATACTTTTGCTTACTCTAATCGCCTGTGAATTTTTTTCCATAATTATCAATAAATAAACTAAATGCTATTAAATTTTGAAACTTACAAAAGTAAGATTTTTTCCATCAAACTGAAAAGTCTCAGATGCAGAATTCACCATTATAATAAAATTAAAATTGTAAATGGGAGTCCGGTCCTGATAGCAAGCAAATCTTACAGCTTTATATCACTCCTGACAAATTTATAAATTCAAGTAGTTAAAAGTTGAAATATAATTTAATTTTTACATTGTTTGCAAGATAAAGTTTAAATGTGACAGTGTGTTAAAAAACCAACGATTCTGTGAGTACAAAATTGCATTATTTATATCTAACCATAAAATCAGAAGTTAAAAGGCAATATTTTATCGATTTCAATCCAAATTATCGATTATCGACAACAACTTTTTGCTGATTCAAGTAATTAGGCTGCCGTCTAATTTTGTTAAGAGGCCAGGTCCGGCTTCAGATCCGCTGTTCCAATGCATGTAAATTTTCAACGGGACGATGGCTGAACCGGAATTAGCTACTACTTCACGAAATACACCGACTACGTCACATATCTCTTACTCTCATGCATTAAACAGTTTTAAACATCCTTCAAAAGACCAAGGTATCATACTTTCAACCATACAAGGAATACAAGTTTTCGAATATGTAAAAGCTGTTGGATCAATAGTACAGCCCAAAAACGTTATTTGGGCATCCAGAATCGCAAACAACCGCATCTGCATCTACCTCTCGTCTAAATATATAGTTGACCAATTTCTTAGCTCCCACAAACATGTAATTATTGACGGCAACCAAATTGAAGTACGAAGATTAATAACTCCTGCCCAGAGATTAATCATATCAAGTGTATGTCCTACTATACCTAATAGCATAATTGAAGACCATCTAAAAACTATGGGTATAAAATCCGTCTCCAACATGACGTTTCTACGAGTAGGCATGCAAGACCCGGAATATAGCCACGTGCTTAGCTTTAGAAGGCAAATCTTCATAAGTCCTTTAGAAAATGCATCGATTCCTGACTCATTCCTAATTTCATTCGACAATACATCATATAGAATATACATTTCCATAGACGGTTTAAACTGCTCCAGATGCAAGACGGTCGGACATCAAGATTCTGACTGTCCTTCTTTATCATCATTAAGTAGTCCAATTAATCAAACGGAAACTGACCATCAAGTGAACGTACTCAACTCTGCCAATAAAGAATATAGCCAGCCAGAAGAACAACCACGGAAAGAACACGAAGAAGGTACCCAGACATTAAAGGAACCGAAACTTAACATTACAAAAAATCACGAATTAACATCAGCCACAAACGACCAAACCACTTCCATACAAACAAACAAAGAACTACAGATTTCGTCACAACCACAAATATCCCAAGATTCAGTAATTGAAAGCGATAGAAAAATCTCTGAAGCTATTCATGTTACTAAAAGACAAATTTCCACTTCTCCCGAAATCCTTGAAAATGACCTACCTCCTCCCACTACTGAAAAACAAAAAAATAAAAAGCCTAAAACTCAAGATTCTATTCCAGATATTCTCAATGAAATTAAAGAAAAAATTGAAAATAGAATCCCTTCCTTCACACTTTCTTTTCATGAAATATGTGATTTTCTGTCAAATTCCCTTCACTCAAAACATCCTGAACTTATTGCTAAAAATTATTCAAATGAAAGCGATGAAATCAAAGAACTTCTAAACTTTATATATTCTCAAACACAAAATAAAAGTTTAAAAAACAATATTACCAGATTGAAGAAGAAACTACTTCTAAGCAGTCTTTCTTCTACTGACGAAACTGACTACGAATCAAGTTCTCAAGTAAATAGTTAAAATGGCCAATAATACATTCATATTACAGTGGAACCTCAATGGTTATTTTACCCATATAGAATCCATCAAGCTTCTTATAAACGATTATCTTCCTTTAGTCATATGCATAGAAGAAACCCATTTCAAACATCAAAATGTAACATTAAAAAATTATGTTCCTTTTCTAAGAAACCGAGTTACAGATCATTCAAGCGGCGGAACAGCAATTTTCGTAAGGGATGACATAGAGTCAACCGAAATACAACTGCAAACAAACCTGGAAATAGTTGCAGTGTCAGTCACCCACAAAATGAAAATCAATATTTGCAACGTATACTTACCTCATCCTACTGATTTAGATATAACTGAACTAAGCAATGTTTTAAACCAAATTCCACACCCAAAAATAATATTAGGCGATTTTAACTGTCACAACAGTACCTGGGGAAGTAACAAAACCGACAAATGTGGTAATCTCTTAAACAATCTCATCGACAATTTAAATTTAGTGTTACTGAACACTGGCAAATCTACTAGGTTCAATTTATACAATGGTACATTTTCAGCTATAGATCTCTCTTTATGCAGTCCGTCGCTAGCTACTTTATTATACTGGGACACATTGGGGTATTTATATGATAGTGATCATTTCCCTATCACAATAAACATAGATACTAATGATATATTGACTTTTCCAATTCACCAAACATGGAAAATAAAGTCAGCTGACTGGGATTTGTATCGAACACTTATAGAAGGACAAACAAACAACTTTAATTTAACCAATACCGCAAACGAAAATCTGGAACTATTTAATAATATTATTATTTCTGCAGCAACAATCGCAGTGGGGAAAACAAAATCAAGTAAAAGGCAGCCAGTTCCTTGGTGGAATAACGAAATTGCGCAAGCACTTACTTTGTCTAAACACGCTTTCAACGTTTATAAGAAACATAAAACTATCGATAACCTTATAATTTTTAAAAATCTCAGAGCAAAAAGCAGACAATTGATCAAGAAAGGAAAACGAGACAGTTGGAAAAAGTATGTGGCTTCAATAAATCCTTCCACTCCCATAGGCGACATATGGAACAAAGTACGCAGAATAAAAGGAACAAAATACTTCCGAGGCATAGATACGCTATCATACAATAACCAAATGCATTCAAACAAGGTAGCTATTCCAGAAATACTAGCAGATATATATGAACTTAATTCTAGTGATTCCAACTATAGCATATCTTTTTTAGAATATAAAAATCTAATGGAATCGTCAAATATACAAATCACCGAGAGCGACAATCCAATAAACAAACCCATAAGTCTTCAAGAATTAGAATTTTGTTTAAGCGCAAAAAATTCGACGCCAGGACCTGATGATATCCACCCTCTTTTCTTACGAAATCTTCCTCTAAATGCAAAACTAATATTAGTTGATATTTTTAATAATATTTTCATTCAGCACGACTTTCCTGATCTATGGTCGCAAGCAACTATAATTCCAATCCTTAAATATAATAAACCAAAAGACGATCCAAATTCCTATCGTCCAATCTCACTTACTTGCTGTACCTGCAAACTTTTAGAAAAAATCCTTAATTATCGTCTTAAATGGTATCTCGAAAACAATAACCTAATAAGTATCAGACAAAGTGGATTTCGTACGGGTAGATCCACAACAGACAATCTAATAACCCTTGAATCAGCTGTACATGAATCTTTTCTGCACAATCAAAAACTTATTGCCGTATTTTTTGACATAAGAAAAGCTTTTGACACAACATGGAGACATCTTATACTAAAAACACTTCAAGAATGGAATGTCCAAGGGCATATGTTGTCGTTTATTAAAAATTTTCTAGAAACACGAACTTTTCGAGTTAGAGCCAATGGATTCACATCTTCCAGACGAGTACTGCAAAATGGCACTCCACAAGGATCTACTCTAAGTCCTACACTCTTTCTGATTGCAATAAATAGTATTATACATCAAATAAAGCTGCCTGTATTTACTAGCCTATATGCAGACGACTTAGTCATTTATCTAAAAACAAATAATGTAACTCTGGGATCACATATATTGCAAACGGCCTTATATACAATTGAAAACTGGTCGCAAAACACGGGTTTTATATTTTCTGGCGAAAAGACACGTTATTTAATTTTTAGCAAAAGGAAAGACTATCCTAATATTCAATTAACACTTAACGGAGTTATGCTGAAGCAGTCAGAAGAAATAAATTTCTTAGGACTTTCTTTTGAACGTGACTTAAAATGGAAAAACCACGTAACGAATCTGCAACGTTCTTGCCAATCCAGAATTAACCTACTAAAAATGCTGTCAAATACCTCTTGGGGGGCTGATACAACAACTTTACTTAATCTATATAGATCATTAATAAGAAGTAAATTAGATTACGGCTGTTTATGCTACGATACTGCTAACAAAACTTCTTTAAAAAAACTTGACTACATTCAAAATACGTGCTTGAGATTGGTTTTAGGTGCCACACGAACTAGTCCAGTAAGTAGTTTACAAGTTCTGGCTAATGAACTCCCTTTAAGCCAACGAAGGCAACTTCTATCACTGAATTACGTTGCCAGAATTTCAGCAAACAAAAGCAACGTAACCTACTCAACAATATTCTACAGAACAAATATATCTTCTGATCATTACGAAAACATTGCAAGAAATATGCTACCATTTCCTGAGCGAACAAAACGTATTGGTTTTAATTTAGAACAGTTCAGTCTCACTATACCCATTCATGTAAATTTTCCTCCCTGGATGATCAATCCTCCAAAAATAGATATGTCTCTAAAAGATCTCCCTAAACATTCCACACATCCTTTCCTTATCCAGCAAGCTTTTAAAAATTTAATTTCCAAATACCCAACAACTCATCGAATCTTCACTGATGCTTCCAAATGTGATGAAGGACATGCTGCAGCTTATATCTGCGGAAACATCAAGTCTACCGTACGAATCCCAACAAATTGTTGTATATATACCGGAGAACTTACAGCAATTCACCAGGCAATGAAAAAATGTGGTTCTATCCATGAAAGCAAATTTGTGATTATCACCGATTCAATGAGCGCATTACTTGGGATAAAACAGCTATATACAACTCACGCTATTCTTCTCAAAATCAAAGAAGAATTATCTTATCTACGGAATCAACAGAAAGATATTCTCTTCATCTGGGTACCTTCCCATATGGGAATAATTGGCAACGAGGAAGTGGACTCTCTAGCAAGCAATGCAACTACCGACCAAAGTATTTCTATCACAGATCAAATACCTTGGACTGATCACAAAGTAAATATCAAAGGTCATGTCCACAGAACGTGGCAAACTACTTGGGATCAGACTAACAACAAACTAAAAGAATGCCTAAGTCAAGTAGGAACTAAACTCATGTTACCAAGAAATAGAAAAGACCAAGTCATCATCAACCGACTCCGAATAGGACATACGTTACTAACACACAAGCATATCTTCAACAAGGAGGCCGCTCCGATGTGTACCAATTGCAACACGCAACTGACAGTGAAACATATAATTATCGAGTGTCCAGTGTACCAGAAAGAAAGGATCGCGTGTGCTCTTAGTGACAATATTAAAAGTGTACTGACTTCAAACCTAAACTCCTTATTAAATTATCTCAAAATGACTAAACAATACACCAGATTGTAAAGCATGTTTATATAATAATATGTATCTTACTGTTTGTGTATGTCCCCCCGCTAATAACCCTTAGTGGTTGATGCGGGTTTATGTGTGTAAATAAAAAAAAAAAAAAAATTGTAAATAGTTATTTAAATCTGAAACTTTTCTTGTTGAAAGTTCTTTCTGGTACATCCTTAATCTGCGACTTCTACAATTTATAAGACAGCAGACGACGAATATAGAAAACAAAAACAGTCTACTATATGCAGTCACATTCCGTTTTCATTCGTCTAGAAAAGTACAGAAAGAAACTTCCTAGTACTCAAATCTAAGTAAAGATAGAAAAGTAAAAGATGGTTTTTGCTTGCTTTCGATTCAGAGGGATGCACAATTCTAGGACAGCTGTTTCTATCTTATAGGCTTCCTCGGCAGAGCTTGCGTGCACACCTCTGAAGCGAAAACCAGCCAGCCCATCTATTTAAGGGAAATTTCAAAGATCATTTAAATTCCCATTGTGCACCTAGCTCTGCTGAGGAAGCCTGTAAGGCAGAAACAGCTCTCCAGGGATTGTGCATCCCTCTGAATCGAAAACAAGCAAAAACCATCTTTTACTTTTCTATATTTACTCAGATTTGAGTACTAGGAAGTTTCTTTCTGTCCTTTTCCTAGACGAATGAAAACGGAATGTGACTGCATATAGTAGAGTCCTTTTTGTTTTCTGTATTCGTCCTCTGATGTCTTATAAATTGTAAAAGTCGCAGATTAAGGATGTCCCAGAAGGAACTTTCAACAACTACTATTTACCATTTTAATTTTATTATAATGGTGAATTCTGCATCTGTGATTTTTCAGTTTGCTTAATAGATGTCGCTGAATTGCGTCCCAATGGGGATTTCAATGATATGTGAAATTTTCCTTAAATAGAGGGCTGACTGGTTATCTTCAGAGGTGTGCCCGCTAGCTCTGCTGAGGAAGCCTTTAAGGCAGAAACAGCTGTTCAGGGCTTGTGCATTCCTCTGAATCGAAAACAAGCAAAAACCATCTTTTACTTGTCTTAAGTTTTTTTAACTTATTTATTTTACATTTTAAAAAATAAAAGGGCTGACGACGTGCAGGGCAGATGCGTACCACGTCATGGTTTTTAGCCTTGGTGTGCTATCTATGACTTATCACTCTACAAATTTTTAGCCTTACAGGAAGACCGTTACTCGGAGGGTTCACTAGCTCTCCTACTATTTTTCATTCTATTTTTTATGATTATTTCGTCGACAACCAATATAAATATCTATGAAATATGAAATCTGTGGTATTTTATCTTGTTCAGTTGCATGGATCTAAAAAACATTATTCAAAAAACGATACTTAATCAGGAATTGTCAGAAAAAAATTAAACAAAACTTTTAATAATATTTTTTTATGACTGACAATGTATCATGAACACAGCATCAGCATAAATGGAGTACCTATACATGCACATTGCACATGAATCAGAATTTACAAAGAATAGGTACATTCTGTCACGGCTATTTGCGATGCAAAAGTGGGCGATATAGCTGAATTGTCATCAAAACGAACAGCAGTTTGGTTTTTATTACTTTGCGAAAATATCGCTTTCAACTTTTCAACCTACATAATATGCATTAACATTAAAGTACAAAAAGCTAGTATTAATTAAAAATAAATTAAAGTGACTACAAAGTTTAGTGTAAGATACAGATACAAACTTGAAAAAGGCCATTTAAACTGAAATTGATTGAAGATGGTGATAAGCAAGACCATCGGTTTATGGTGAATCACCGAAGGCGAAATTTTAAGGCGTGAATCACGAACACTTACCTGACTTAATATTTTATCAGGGTCAACGAAGATTTATTTAAAAAATTAAATTGATTAATGAACACATGCAAGAAACTTATTTGTTTATACAGAGTGAGTTTTATGTATGGAACGCCTCAATTACCTCGAAAACGACGTGTACGATTTTTATAGATTTTGGAGGGTAAGGGTCTTCTAATCAGTGGCGTAGCTAACATGGGTGACACCCGGGGCGGTAATCGATGGTGTCACCCCAAATCCACAAAATAAAGATTGGTTAAAACAACGAAAATTCGATAAACGTATATTTTGAATAATAAAAAAATTCAGAATCATAGTTAATAAGCTTACGTTATTTAGCCTTGTTTGCGCCATCACTACCCGCAAGTAATTCTTGATTAATATTAGCTTACTAAAACTTCTCTCACATGAAGCAACCGATACACAATTAAGTGGTCATATACAATTTTAATGCAACCATTAAGTTTGGGAGGGATTCCATAAAATACCATTCCACAATGATTTTTTTTTAAATCTACAGCTAACCATTTATATTTAGAGGCTGTAATATTGGCCGTTTGTAAATGTCTTCTGAGCGTTGGTATTTTTAGCAGGAGGTCTGATACCTCTTCATGGTAAAAGTGACAAAATGTTAAAACAGCTAATTTCCACTGTTCTGTTCGTGGAAAGCAAAGTGTGTGTCTGCACAACCTCGAACAGTGAAGCCACATCATGAATGGACTTTGATCCGGTTTCAAGTTCAACATTGAATAGGTCAAAATATTCCATCATATCCTTTTGAAGTTCGACTCGAAGTGCGAGTCCTGAATTCGTTTTTCGGTAGGAATGTCGTCGTACTCATATGTTCGTGGCAATTTCTATTGCTTCAGCTATAATTTGACCACATTTTTCTTCAATATAAAGTGCACCTATTTTGGTCGCTGATTGATTAACGGTTATGCCTTTACTTTGCAATTAAATCTGACAAAAATTTATATATTATCTTAGTACATCATTCCAAAAGAAAATATAACAAAGAAATGTAGAATTACACATGGCGGGCATATGGTTATGTGCAGCACCTCTGGTGTCTAAATTTTCTTATTGATGATATAATTCTTCAATTGCAGCAACAAAACCATCAGAATGTTCTGCCAATACTTTAACTGCAACATAGTGAGCACTTCAACGCATTGTGGAAAGTCGTGTAACGTGTATTCTTTGCTGTGTTTAATAAGCACTTTCCAGCAGCTAGTGGTAACAGAAAAAAAATGCCTCTACAGTTCCGAAAAATGTTACACAAGATGTATTTTGTGCAAAAGAGTGCTGGCCACATAAATTAATTAAATGATCAATACATTCAACGAGAATGGCCTTTTTGTTTTTTGCTTTAATAATAGCTTGTATTCATCCATGTCCCCCGCTCATAAGCTGCTTTTTTCTTTTTAACGGAAAAAATCTAAGAAATGCCTCTTTGACCTTGACTTTTCTCGGTTTCGTGTGTTCACAAATTAATATCGAATTTTATTTTGATTGTGAGATGTGAGATTGTGATTGGAGATGATGTATGGAGAACCAAACATAGTAGGGATCATAAAATCACAAAGACTGAGATGGTTGGGACATATCCAAAGGATGCCAAACACGAGACTTCCCAAAAAAAATACTAACGGGAGGAATAGGAGGAAAGAAGAAGAAAGGTAGACCGAAAACCAGATGGAAGAAAGATGTTGAAAAAGACATAGAAGAACTGAAAATCACAAATTGGAAAAATAAAGCAGCAAATAGGAGAGATTGGAAAGGAATAGTAAACCAAGCCATGGGCCTTCTAGGCCTGGAGAGCTAAACTATATATATTTTGATTGTAAAGTGAGTAAAGTTACAAATTAACGATTCATTCTTTGATGATCGGTGATCGGGTCTCTCGGGTGTCACCCCCGAACGGGTGACACCCGGGGAGGACCGCCCCCTCCGCCCCACCCTAGCTACGCCACTGCTTCTAATGCGGCCGATATTATAGTGGTATTTACATTGTTGTCAGATCTTCCGATTTTCTGAAAATCTTATGAACTTTCTTGATTCAAATGGAACACTCTGTATATGTTTGCGTTTTGAAGTCCTTAAGAAATACTGATTATTTTTCATGTAATATTTACTATACCTAAATGCCGTAACTTCGAATTTATTGCTAAATTTATTAAAAACAATTTAAACAAATTATAAAAATCAAACTAAGTTCTCGATCTAGTAGTACAGAAACCGACAATAAATATGGTTCTACATACTACCAGATTAGACAAGGCGAAAACGGCGGGTTCGTTGGAAGAAATATTCCCATGAGATTTTTTTGCATAATCACATTCGTGAGACACCCCAGAATAAGGTTCAAGAAGTCGCCCACGCGAAAAGTCGTCCAATTTTTTTAACAATTTTTTTAAATCAAATTGCAAAAATCAATCTTTTCGACCCGGACATTTTTTTTTTTAGATTTTTCGGACCATTCTTGACAGAAAAGGTCTCTTGTAATTTTTCTCTAAAGTTGATCGTGTTCGAGTTATAAGCAATTTAAAATTTGAAAAACGCGAAAATGGCTATTTTTAAGACTCATTAACGATTATTATTATGAAATTCAGAAAGTGACTAAATCAAATGTAAAGCAAAGCCCCCCTTCATGATTCTGAATACCCGTGTTGAGCTGCCCCCCCCCCCACTTGCAAAAATTAAAAAACGAATAGCCCTGATTTATGAGCTATTTATGAGCTCTCATATTCCGCAAACTAAAAATTTTGAGCTCGTTCCACTGAGCAGGAATTTAATACCCTAATTTAATAACTACTTAAAAATAGGAATATTGAATCGGTTTTTGCGGCAGAATTACGAGCTATTTATGAGCTCTTGAAATTATATAGTTTCGATTTTTGAGCTCATCCCCTTCACCCCCAAACAACCCTTTAATTGATTTAACTTAAGAGAAAGATGCTGAGAAAACTTAAAATATATCGTATTGCGAATATAATTCCTATAGCTTATATACACTAAGAATAAACTATTAAATCAAGAGCATTTCGATTATTGAGCTACAACCCCTTCGCCAGAAAACCACCCTATCTTCCCGGCTTAAGAGAAAGTTGTACTTAAAATGCGTTAAACTAATTATTTGGCGACTACATATCATTTAATAATTTTTAAGCTTCCAAATTACGCGCATTTAGATCAGTAAATTGCAATTTATTTTGTATAGTGCAGTCACTGAAGGTAAAAATAAACGATTACCTTCAATTTTGGTGAACCTTCATCGATTTTCACGAAAATTGGTCAGTGGTTAGAGGATACGTCAAGAAACAAAGGTGACATGGTACCACCTTGCGCCTTTACCCTGAGGGTGGATACCGCCCCTTCTCGGGGGTGAAAATTATTTTATAAAAAATAACTGCACAAATCAATAAAAGAACAAATTAAAAGTAAAATTTATTATATAAAGTTAATAAAATAAGTAAATACTTTTTAAGTTATTAAAGATCAAAGATTTTAATTATTTGTGAAAAAAATGCATGTTTTGAAGAGGTTTTTTGTAAATCACTAAAAAACTGTAAGTTTTTACAAAAAAGTTAATAGTAGTTTAATTCGTATAGCTTATATTCTAAAAATAAACTCTAAAATCACGCAACTACAACCCCTTCGCAAGAAAACCATCCCATATTCCCGGCTTAAGAGAGGGTTGTACTTAAAATAATTTAAATTAATTATTTGTCGACTATATATTGTTTAATAATTTATGAGCTCGCAAAATATACGCATCTCAATTATTGAATTGCCATTTTCTTTCTATAGTGCAGTCACTGAAGGTAAAAATCAACTATGACCTTCGATTTCGGTAAATCTCCATTCCTTTTCACGAAAATTGGTGAGCGGATTTTGATACTATCAACTTTTTCTGGATCTTATTTTTCATAGGTATTTCTAAGTACTTTGACAAGTATTTAGTACCTAAGTGTTATAAAATGCATCTCTTTCCCGTTATTTAAGCTTGAACCCTTAGATTTGAACAGTCGCGGAAAAAAATATACATTTAATTACCAATAACTTACTTTAAATTAACATTAAAGGGATTTTCAAGTAAGCAATTTATTATATTTTTTATTAGCTTCAATTTTAGTGATGAAAACTTTTTTGTAAAAACTTACAGTTTTTGAGTCATTTATGAAAAATCGCTCTAAAGCATGCATTTTCTTTCCAAAAATTAAAATATTTGATCTTTAATAACTCAAAAAGTATTGATTTATTTTAATCACATTACATAACAAATTTTGCTTACAATTTGTCCCTCTCTCGATTTGTGGGGTTATTTTTAATAAAGTAATTTTCACTCCCGAGAAGGGGTGACATATACCCAAGGCTAAAACCCCAAGTTGTTATTGTCAATTCGTGAAAATAAATGGCGATTTACCGAAATCGAAGGTAATAGTTGATTTTTACCTTCAGTGACTGCACTATAGAAAGAAAATGGCAATTCAATAATTGAGATGCGTATATTTTGCAAGCTCATAAATTATTAAACGATATGTAGTCGCCAAATAATTAATTTAAATTATTTTAAGAACAACTCTCTCTTAAGCCGGGAATATGGGGTCGTTTTCTTGCGAAGGGGTTGTAGCTCTATAATCGAAAGACGCGTGATTTAAGAGTTTATTCTTAGAATATAAGCTATACGAATTAAACTACTATTAACTTTTTTGTAAAAACTTAAAGTTTTTCAGTGATTTACAAAAAACCTCTCCAAAACATGTATTTTTTTCACAAATAATTAAAATCTTTGATCTTTAATAACTTAAAAAGTATTGACTTATTTTATTAACTTTATATAATGAATTTTGCTTTTAATTTGTTCTTTTATTGATTTGTGCATTTATTTTTTATAAAATACTGTTCACCCCCGAGAAGGGGCGGTATCCACCCTCAGGGTAAAGGCGCAAGGTGGTACCATGTCACCTTTGTTTCTTGACGTATCCTCTAACTACTGACCAATTTTCGTGAAAATCGATGAAGGTTCACCGAAATTGAAGGTAATCGTTGATTTTTACCTTCAGTGACTGCACTATACAAAATAAATTGCAATTTACTGATCTAAATGCGCGTAATTTGGAAGGTTATAAATTATTAAATGATATGTAGTCGCCAAATAATTAGTTTAATGCATTTTAAGTACAACTTTCTCTTAAGCCGGGAAGATAAGGTGGTTTTCTTGCGAAGGGGTTGTAGCTCAATAATCGAAATGCTCTTGATTTAATAGTTTATTCTTAGAGTATATAAGCTATATGAATTATATCCGCAATACGATATATTTTAAGTTTTCTCAGCATCTTTCTCTTAAGTTAAATCAATTAAAGGGTTGTTTGGGGGTGAAGGGGATGAGCTCAAAGATCGAAAGTATATAATTTCAAGAGCTCATAAATAGCTCGTAATTCTGCCGCAAAAACCGATTCAATATCCCTATTTTTAAGTAGTGGGGGGGGGCTGACTCAGCCCCCCCACTAGGGTATTAAATTCCTGCTCAGTGGAACGAGCTCAAAATTTTTAGTTTGCGGAATATGAGAGCTCATAAATAGCTCATAAATCAGGGCTATTTGTTTTTTAATTTTTGCAAGTGGGGGGGGGGGGGGCAGCTCAACACGGGTATTCTGAATTTGTGGCATTAATTTATTACTAAGCTGTCCGATGCGGATTGTCATTTTACAGGTCCAAACTTGTCAGTCCACAAATTCAAATTGTATATAATAGGTGTTGGTTTTTAAGATAATATTATTTTGTGTTATATGTATTTTACAGTAGTTATTGTTGAGTTATTAATTAATACTGGTCGTGCTTTATAGTTTTTTTTTATAAATTTTATAGTGTGTAGTCTGTTTAATGAACTTTTAATTTACATAAACAAAGTATTTATTGTTCAAAAGTAAAAATAGCTTGTGGTAATCACTTTTATAAAGGTAAGAAAACCCAAAATCTTAATTTATTGATGTTTCAAAAAGTTTTATTTCCTTTTCTAGACATGAAAAAGTATACAGAAGTCAGTTTCATAATAGTCCATTCACTCACGGTAAAATATATGATACACCTCAGTTCAGTACGACCCTGTTTAGCTTCCTTGTGCGTTTGTTTACAAATCCATGAATACAGTTTAGTAATCAAATAATGACAAAAATTTCTTCAGGATCTTGTAGGGGGGCTTTAAACTTTGATTTAGTCACTTTCTGACTTTCATAGTAATAACTTTTAACCGAGTTATTAAGCCTTGAAATTCGCCATTTTTCGTTTTTTTTTTCAATTTTAAAATGCTTTTACCTCGAAAACTATCAACTTTAGAGAAAAATTATAAGAGACATTTTTTATCCAGAATAGTCCAAAAAACCTAAAAAAAATTTGGACCACTTTTCGCGTGGACGACTTCTCGAATCTTATTCTGGAATGTCTCACGAATGTGATTATGCAAAAAAATCGTATGGGAGTATTTTCTCCAAGGGCTTTCAAAAATTATAAGCCATACGGGTGCCGAAACCAACAGTAAGATGAGGGCATTTTAAGTAATTCACGTACCATCTGCTCAGCGTGTCCCATCTGCTCAAGTTCCAAAGAAGATTTCCTAAGTACTCCAAAAAGAGTAAATAAATTAAAAATGTATCAACATTTTCAATTTCGTTGCAACCCGAAAACGCAGCAAGTACCATATTCTGGTTCAATCGGAGAGTGCAGGAAGAGTCTATACCGGTTTCGGGGCTTTTTTGCCCCATCACCAGTAGTCCCATATCCTCTTCTCTCCGACCAAACCAGATAGCTCGACGAGTGCCGTCTCGGATTGCAAGGAACGAAATGTCACGGATATCGTAGCGACATCTGCTAAAAACAAACTAAGTTCTCAATCTAGTAGTACAAAAACCGATAATAAATATTGTTCTCCATACTACCAGATTGACAACAGATGGAAATCTCTTTGGTTACTACCTCCGCGGCTTTCAAAAATTATAAGTCATACGGGTGCCGAGACGGCCCCGTATGGTTCCGTTCTTTGGTTCTTTGGTAACAAAAGAGGTCTAAACTTGATCTTTTCGAGTTATAAACAATTGAAAACTGAAAAAAAGGAAAAATAACGTATTTCCAAGCTCAAAAGCAAAAGTAAAAAATATTATTTTTAAAACTACAAGGTGCCTAAAGGTCTTAAGTTAAAAATGTAAATTTTTCAGGAACGAATTTTTTCTCTGTTTAAGAATATAATTAAATGTTACTTTGGAATAGAATCAGTCATGTAATTTGGAGGTTCAAATTCTTGTTTCAAGACAATTTCAAGTAAGATTTGAACACAAAATCATGGCTTTTAAGAAGTTAAACATTAGGTTTTTTTTCAAAACGACCTTATTCATGTGGAAGACAACTGCATAGAAAAAGGCATGACTAAGGCACTTTTGGAAAACATTACTGATTTGTAATCTGTATAGTATACTTGGCTTAAGCTGTTAAGACATGAATTGTTTTTCTAATGTTAGAAATGATGCTCTAGAATCAGATCCAACTAAAAACTTAAAAATGTGAAAAAAATTATATTTTTTACTTGTGTTTTTGAGTCTTGAAAATCGTTGTTTTTCGTTTTTTTGTCAGATTTATTTTGTTTATAACTCGAAAACGATCAACTTTAGAGGAAAATTACACAGACTTTTTTTGTTTCCAATGGTTTAACCCAAAATAATGTCTGCGCTGGCCAAAAAATTGATTTTTATAATTATTTGTTTTAAAATTGTTTTAAATAAACGTAACAATAACTCCGAAATTACGACGTTGACGTATAGGGAATATTACATGAAAAATAATCAGTATTTCTTAAGGACTTCAAAACCCAAAAATGTACAGGGTGTTTCATATGAAATAAAAAAGTTATTTATTAATATCTATATAATTTCTAGAAAGATGGAAGATCAGACAAAAATGCAGATACCACCATACTCTCGGCCGCATCACACGACACTTACTGACTAAAACCTATAAAAATCGTGCAAGCCGTGTCCGAAATAATTGAGGCTTTCCATACATAAAACTCACTCTGTATAAGTTACTGTTCTATCCATAGTTTTTATCTTCTGAATAAAACTATGTTAGTCGAGGAAATGAAGCTGAAAAAATGGCAAACCTCGCAATTTTTTCGTCCAGCATCGATTTCTTCAAAAATTTGAGATTAGGCTCATTACACCCTCTAGTTCATTTTCTATATGGAGCCGTTGTACGCTTTTGGTTTTTTAAGGGTGAAAACTACCACTAATTGTAAAAAATTATAAAATAACATTTTAAACTTTAATATTGTCAACATTTGGTTCTTATTAGTTACATAATGATTGTTTTATGTTTTAAGATATACCATCATAATATTTCAACCCTTAAAACCACCCTTGTTGGAGCTATATATAAAAAATTTACTTATCTTAAAAGAATAATTTCGGCTTGCATCGATTTACATAAAACTTTGAGATTAGGATCATCTCACCCTGTACTTCATTCTATATAATGCTTAAGGGCCTTGATTATTTTTAGGGGTGTAAACTACCCCTTATTGTCAAAAATTATATAAAAATATTTTAAACTTTAATATGGGTAAAATTTGGATTTGATTGGTTAAATAATGATTGTTTTATACTTTAGGATATAATATAATATTTCAACCCTTAAAAACCACCCTTAATACATTACAGTTTTTATAAGTAGATATATAAGTATATAAGTAGATATATAAGTAGATATATAAGTAGATTAATAGATCTATACAGAAAAAAAGTAGAATTAAAGAATTACAAAAGACTTTTATTTACACAAAAATACGAATTTACAAATATGTACAAATACAAATACAAATAGTTTTTTAGTCATCTTCCAGTATACGAACTGGTTCTGTGGTATTTTACATACATTGAAAATTATCCATAAGCGGACTATCCGAATTTTTCGAAAAAAAAATTCGTTTTATAAACATATCTCCTTCATTTTTGGCGATAAAAAGTTTTTTCAAAAACGACTTTGTAGGATTTTTAAAGAGTTATAACACTGTGTAAACTAAATTCAGTAAGATACCTTAGTTTTTAATTAGTGTTGGTTTAAAGGGCTCGAATAAGGGGGTGTTTGCTCGTAAATAGAGGTTTTAAACAGCTATATCTCGCTAACTGTTCACTGTAATGAAAATATATGTACAAGGGAATTTTAGTTATTAAAAAAGTTACAATTTAGTAATCTATCATTTTTTTCGTATCTCCAGTATTATCGAGATATTTTGAAGTAAAAGGTGAAAAATGGGAAATTCCAAAAAATTAATTTTTCTTTAAACTCCAATTTTTCTAAAATTAGACCTTTTAGATAGGTTAAACTTCGTGGGTGTATTGATAATACAAATATAATAGTGTAGGAAACAAAGGTTGAACCTTGCAAAATGGACATAAGTCCGGTTTTATTTTTTTTCTGGTATATCAAGGGGTGCTTATTATAAGACTAACTTTTTCTGAAAAAATTTCGCCCCGGAACCCCCCTTTTCACCCCTTTAAAGGGGGTAATTTGTGGTTTTTGCGGAACGTAGCCCTTCCTGTACCTTTTACAAAAAATTTCTTTTATAGAAATATGAAGAAAACTATATTTTCTACGATTCATTTCCAACAGCATATGTCTATCATCCACCGTTTAGCGAGGGTGGCGCCCCAAAGTTGACAAGTTTTAAAAAAAGATGTTTTAAAAAAATATATATTTTTCCCTAACTGTAAGGGAAATTAAGAAGAAATCCTACAGCAATTATTCACAAATAATTGATTGATTTTTTGGTATAGGTTTCACTTAAGGGTAATTGCCCATTTTTTAATTACAGGGTGTTACATTTTAAAAAACCCCTTTTTATACCATCTGAACCGTTTATGCTAGAGTAAAAAGATTTTCAGCAATTACCCATGTAATGGTGCTATTTACAAATTTGTATAATGCATCCTCATTTTTCCCCGGAACCACCCAAAAAAAAAAGAAAAATTAATAAATAAAGTGATTTTCTTGGAATCCTTCACACACAATGCCCTTTATTAATATGCTTCATACATCATTTTGTGCACGTTATTATTACCCATACATGGACATCAAAAGCGATTTCCTCGTGCAACCCCTGTAGCAAAAAAAAAATAAATAAAGTGGGGGGTTGAAATTTTTTTTTGTTTTTTGCCTTTTGATCCACATGGGCATATGCTTCATCAATAGTGCTTTTCAAAAATATATATGGTTATTGCAACCTCCCTGCGGAAACCACCCCTATCCTTGAAAATTTACTGCAGAAACTACCCCCTATCCCTTGGCGAGCATGTTTTTACGATTTTCTCATTACCTATGCATTATTTTTAAATAAAACTTATACAATGTTAAAGACCACTATTTACTCTAAAAATTAGGTCCTATTCATTTTTTTCGTATAAGCAACCGTTGCGACACAGTGGCGCCGTAAACCTCATATATGCTTTGGCGGGCTCCAGTTTTTGTTTTTTTTTCGTCATCTGTTCGTTTTATTGATAAAGTACTTATGTAAAATGAAACAACACAGTGTAACCTACAAATTATGACTTATGCACATTTTACAATCTTTGCGCCCCAAAGCCACAGTGGTGGCCTAAAATCAATGTTTGCATATTTTCGCAACCTACACGCATTTTATTGCATTAATGGTACCTTAATAGCACAATATTCACCCTTAAGTGGTCGCTAAGCAGTGGCGGATCCAGGGAGGGATGATGGGGGCGATCACCCCCCACCCTGTCAAACTAAGTAATATTATATTTAAAGATTATAAAAATATTCATTTATTTTTATAGAAATTTAACCAATTGGCACCCCCCTCTTAACGATGCTGGATCCGCCACTGTCGCTAAAGCATAAAAAGTACGCCATTTTTTTAAAAATAATAATATAATATAAGTATTTCTATAAAAATAAATGAATATTTTTATAATCTTTAAATATAATATCACTTGGTTTGAGAGGGGGGGGGTGATCACCCCATCACTTCTTCCTGGATCCGCCAGTACTTAGCGACCACTTAAGGGTGAATATTGTGCTATTAAGGTAGCATTAATGCAATAAAATGCGTGTAGGTGGCGAAAATATGCAAAAATTGATTTTGGGCCACCACTGTGGCTTTGGGGCGCAAAGACAGTAAAATGTGCATAGGTCATAATTTGTAGGTTACACTGTGTTGTTTTATTTTATATAAGTACTTTATCAATAAAACAAACAGATGGCGAAAAAGAAAACAAAAACTGGAGCCCGCCAAAGCATATATGAGGTTTACGGCGCCACTGTACCGTAACGGTTGCTTATACGAAAAAAATGAATAGGACCTAATTTTTAGAGTAAATAGTGGTCTTTATTCTTGTATAACTTTTGTTTAAAAGGAATGCATAGGTAATGAGAAAATCGTAAAAACATCCTCGCCAAGGGATAGGGGTAGTTTTTGCAGTATATTTTCAAGGATAGGGGTAGTTTCCGCAGGGATGTTGCAATAACCATATATATATTTTTGAAAACCACTATTGATGAAGCATATGCCCATATGGATCAAAAAGCAAAAAACAAAAAAAAAATTCAACCCCCCATTTTATTTATTTTTTTTGGCTGCAGGGGTTGCACTAGGAAATCGCTTTTGGTGTCCATGCATGGGTAATAATAACGTGCACAAAATAATATCTGAAGCATATTAATAAAGGGCATTGTGTGCGAAGGATTCCAAGAAAATCACTTTATTTATTAATTCTTCTTTTTTTTTTGGGGTGGTTCCGGGGAAAAAATGGGGGTGCATTATACAAATTTGTAAATAGCACCAGTACATGGGTAATCGTTGCAAGTCTTTAAACTCTAGCATAAACGGTTCAGATGGTATAAAAAGGGGTTTTTTAAAATGTAACACCCTTTAATTAAAAAAAGGGCAATTACCCTTAAGTGAAACCTATACCAAAAAATCAATCAATTATTTGTGAATAATTGCGGTTAGATTTCTTCTTAATTTCCGTTACAGTTAGGGAAAAATATATTTTTTTTTAAAAACATCTTTTTTAAAAACTTGTCAACTTTGGGGCGCTACCCCGCGGTGGATGGTAGACATATGCTGTTGAAAACAAATCGTAGAAAATATAGTCCTCTTTATATTTCTATGAAAGAAATTTTTTGTAAAATGTACAGGAAGGGCTACGTTCCGCAAAAACCACAAATTACCCCCTTTAAAGGGGTGAAAAGGGGGATTCCGGGGCGAAATTTTTTCAGAAAAAGTTAGTCCTATAATAAGCACCCCTTAATACACCAGAAAAAAAATTAAACCGGACTTGTGTCCATTTTGCAAGGTTCAACCTCTGTTTCCTACACTATAAAAGGAATTACGAAAAGGTGAAGACCAATTTTTAATTAGGAGGGTAGTTAGGGGGTTGTTTTCACTGATTTTTTCACAGAGAAAAGCAGGTACCGTTTTATGATCAAAAGTTTTTTTGATCATAAGTCGCTTAATTTTCGGGCTAGGAACTTTGATTATTATTTTTTGAAAGGCCTAACTGTATACTTGAAGAAAGATTCTTTAAGTTTTCCTCGAATAATGCAAAGTTTTTCCGTTATTTTACTTTGAATATTTCAAATTATGCATTTGACGAAAAGAGCTAACTTTAACATGCAGTGTCTCGGTTTGTATTGGTCTTAAAGATATTACAAAAAAAGAATTTGGTTTGTGTTACTAAATGATACAATTTTGATATCTACAGTTTTTTTGATTAAATGCATATTTTTCGAGGAATTCTCAGAAAACCCTCTAAAAAAGTCGATTTTTTCATCGAAAAACTGTTACTTTCTGTTTTTTTTTCTTAGAAACAAGTTTACATTGATTTACATGGTTAAAATGTAATAAAAAATTCCCGCCCCCGAGATGGGGTGGCAACCACCCCCAAGGTTTTAGCGTACAGCGGCATGATATAGAAAATGATCCTTTAGGGGAGTGCATTTAGATTTTCACTTCGGAAAAAATCAAACAAGATAAAACTTTTTGTAATTTCATTAAGAAATGTTTAATAAACAACATATCAAAAAGTTCTACTCGAGAACTGGGTGCTTCATTTTTTATTAAACAAATGAACAGCGAAGTTAGATATTTTTTTAAATAACTCCGAAAATATAATATTTAGAAAAAAACTGACTTGACCATTAAAAAATTCAGAAAATTTTACAAAAAAAACCTTATATAAAGATTTTTCTAAAATTAAATCTCTAGCTTCTGTAATTTTTTATTTATAACGCTAAGGTCACCCTTCTCACACACATTGGCGCACTGTAAACTAGCGTTGGAAGAAGTGCACGGTTGAGTTTTTTAAATGTAATTCTTTAACTAATGGATCAAACGAAATTTTACAAATTGGACATGAAAGAAGATGAAATAAGCTATCTTATGGTTGCAATAAAAAGAAATAAAATGTATGGACATAAGTACGGTGTGGGCGGAAAGTGAGCCTTACATGAATTCTATTTAAAAATGATTTAAAAATGTGTAACTAATACAATTTTACTTATAAAACTCTCAAATTTGCACAACTTAACTCTCAATCATCTTACTAAACGATGTTTTATTCAAAAGAAATCTCAAAAATTTAATTCAAATAATACGATGTCTCAAAAATGTAATTTTTGAAAACTTCGTAGTTTTACAGAATTCCCACCATTTTAAGACGGTAATACTCAAGTTTGAATAAATCTAATACAATTTTTTTGCTATTGTTTTAAAGCCTGGGATGTAATCTTTAAAAAGCACTTAACTATTTTAGTTTGAAAATGAAATAAACAATTTATTTTTGAGAAAACTAAGAAAGATAACAAAAATGTAATACAAAAACCGAAAATTACACGCTGAAAATATGTATATACAGAGTGATCAAAACTTCTTTCTGTAAAACTTACCTAAAATACATTTAACAATAAGTTTCAACAATAATAAATGTTCAACAAAAAAAATTTTTTTTAGCTCTTATACAGGATGTCTGCGTAACTTGGAACCTATTAATAACTTTTTTAATATAAGTTTTACGAAAAAAAGTTATTCTTTATAAAATACTCTGCATTGTATATAACATAAGATGCAGCTATCAAATATCAAATTTTGTTAATTTTGTACGAGGTATGTCAAAAAATATGAATTTCACTCAAGAATAAAGTACCTTTATATTTCACAATATCGAAAATTTTTATAAAGAAAAGTTGTTTGGAATTAAAAACTATGTTCCTATATGTAATTATAATATCCTTCTAATCGAAAATTTGTTTTTTTTTAATTTTTTTTATTTTTTTAAGAATGAAATTCCATATTTGTTTGATTGGATTCTACTTGTTTTTCATTTAAATATCCGCCATTTTGCATTCGGAATTTGAAATTTAAATTTTTAGTCTTTAATTCAGATTCAACAACTTGTTAAAAATAAAGACAATAAATGTTTTAGAAAAATGTTCTTTTTTATGTTCTTTTTAGAAAATACGCATTTTGGATCCGCCATTTTATAGTTTATAATGTTAACATTTAAGTAAGGTTTATCAAAGCACTAAAAAATAAATAGGTATATGTAGAAATAAATATATTTTGTAAAGAAATTATGATTTTACAACTATTTTTTAAGTTATTCGCCATTTTGGATCTGCCATTTTATAATTTATATTATCAAAATTTGATTCAGGTTCAGCAACCTCTCAAAAATATCCACATATATGCAAACAAACACGTTTTATAAAAAAAATCGGATTTTACAACTACTTTTTAAGGATTTTTAGGAAAAAATCCGCCATTTCGAATCCGCCATTTTGAATTTGCAAATTGTAATGTCAGATTCGGGTTCAGCATAATCAAAACTAAAATAAAAACATTTTTTATCAAAATAAAATGTTGAATTCACCCATATTCTTAACATTATTTATACAAAACAATTGTTATTGTTTAAACAATTAATAAACAATTAGCGGCGAAATTTGTGAGTAGAACTTTTTACTTTAACATATTTATAAACTAACAAAAAAAGTTTTAGAAAAATATAACCTTGTTTGATTTTTTCCGAAACGTTGTATCTTTTCGTTCTAATTGCACTCCCCTACTTGGACTATTCCCTACCTTCTGTGAAAATTTCAAGTAAATCCATGCTGGACGAAAAAATTCCGAGCCAAAATGCTTCATTTCCTCGACTATGTCACAAGATATAAAATTTACGATTCACATTCAGTGATGTGTAATCTCTTCACCTGATTTTATATGACCTCTTCATGTAAATGTAATAAGATTCATCATTCACCTCTGGATATGTTGAATAAAAAATACCTTTTAAAAAGACACGGTTTAAATAAACACTGAAGTCGATTCGTTAATTTTGGCCGAGAAAGTCTTTAAATTTAATACGTAAAAATAAAGAGCAAACAGCAGAATTTTATTATTATATATTAATTTGTATTCGTATCTTGTTGTTCTGATGAAGGAAAAACAATCGCAAATGTCTTTGTTTCTTTTTGAAGAGTTAATTGGATTGAGCTATATTTTTAAGAAGTCAAAGAAAATGTGGTCTAGGTCGTCGATTATGTTACAACCTTCACGAAGATTACTCTCGAGAATTTTAATTTTATGTAAATGGGCTGAATAACATAATATGCTACTAAACTTCATTCTTCTGAAAGATGTGTTACCTGTGCAAAAGTGTTGTTGATTCCCTTGTATAAATTAATAGGAATTTTTAATGTTGCTCTAAAATTTGGTGTAAACTGTATTGTTATATGATGCTAAATCAGAGTAATTAGAGTATTTGCATCTTAGAAAACAAACTTGTTGGTTTTATGGTCACATTTTGTCAGCTACAAATTATCTCAGTTCTAATGGAGGTTCGATAGCTTCTATCCTTGAATGTACTATTGATGTAAATTTTATTGCCGAGACATATCTCGATTGCTTTGTTTTCAATAATGTCCAGTTTACGAAGATGTATTTTATTGATTGTTTCATAAAGTGTACCTTATATTTCCCCATTTTGTCTCTATGTCTTTCAAATGCCATTTATAAGTAATTGCCATTTGTATCCACTAAAAAATGTATTTCCTTATACATTCTTTGGACTATTTCTTACTTGATTTTTACCTTCTCTTAGAGTTATTGTAGTGATTTTTTTCTTATATTTTTGACATTCTTTACTCTTCTGTATGCATTGAAATGGTCATATTTACCCAATAAATCCCCCGGCTCATTAGCATAGCATATCTTAAGCTCCAACTTAGGTAAGTTCTACTTATAGATAGGGCCTCCTTGAGTATCACTTACGTTGCACAATAATTTTAGATTCTTACCTTATTATCAATTATATCTATTATTATATTATGGTATTCTTATTGTAATATATTATAATTATATTATATTAATTCTTATGATATTCTCGACTTAAGCTTAAGATCTGTTGGTGCAACCGGGCATAAGTTTCTTTAGGTTTAGATTAAGGTAAGTTTTAGTTAGCTTCTTTTTGTTTTTTTTTAATTTAATTGAAATATTGCCTTGATTATGGTCGGATCCAATGTACACCTTTTATATGACTTAACTCCTGTCAATCTATAACGCCTGTCAATCGGTGTGTAATTAATCTGACGTCTTAACATTTATTCTTTTGTTAACACACTACATATTTTATTAAAGAGAAAAGCCATTGATTGAGGATGCAGCCAAAATTGTTTAAAGACCAAAAAAAAAAAAGAAAACTCTTTGATCTAAATCAAACTTTCATTGTTTATTGTTTATTTGGAATTGTTTATTTTCATTTTCAAGAAATCTAAACAGTAACGCACAAAAGGCTACAGTCAGATATGTTAACAATATTTGAAAAGCATTTAACTCACTAAATCATCGGATTAAAAAAGCCGTCATTAAAAAAAACTAAATTAATTGTTACCAAAGTGAAAACATCATAAGAAACAAGTTGGAAACACAGCCACAATATTTCCCAGAAGGTATTAGTCCTAAAACATATCAAGAACTCACATATTAAGGCTACGAAGGATGCTATATCGAACAGACAAGCCAATGGCTAGAACAACGTATTACCCAGCACAAAAGGTAAACAAAATGGTAAAAATACATGCGCTGTAGTCACTAGTTTCACCTCTCACTTTTGTTTATTATTTTAATAAGTTGATGTTTGGCATTTCGGTAAAATGTTTTATTTCTCTTTCTGGTTTCTCTGATGAAAGAGCATAGAGTTGAGTTTAATATTACTTTAAAGTTTAAGTAGCAAACTTTGTATCTAGGGCTTTTCGTTTTCCTCGTATTACGAGAGATGTCGCTGTTTTGCGTCTCAAAAGGTGGAAACGTTGCATCGCGATGTTTTCCCTTAAATAGGCAGGATTGTTGATATTTGTTTCAGAGTTGTGACTGCATAGCTTCACTGATGATGCATAGATACTGAAATAGCTATATGGAGATGGTGGTCCAACTCTGAGTCAAATAAAAACAAAAACTGCCTTTATCTTTTTCATCTTTATTCAGATTTGAGTACCTGAAACTGTCTTTCGGTCCTTTTCCTAGACGAAAAGAAGGTAAATACGTGGCCAAAGTGTCCCTTATTTTCTTTCTTCTATATTCGTCGTCTCTTGTGCTTATACAGTCGAACCCGCTTATTAGAATCCCTGTTATAGGAATATCCCGGTTTATGGAATATAAATTCGAGTTCCCGAAACGTTTCCATTTACTCCTTAATAAATTTATCCTTTTATTGGAATAGGTTCTAATTAGATAATACCGCTTATTAGCATATTTTGCAGGTCAACGACTATTTTTTTTTTACAATTTTACTAAAAATTTAAATTATGTTTGGTTATTATGGTCAGTCGTCAAGGATTATGGATTAGATATTATTAGGGTAATAAATATTTATTACTTTGTTACGAGTACCAATTCGATTTTTAGCCGACAAATGCATGGGTCATAAAGTAATTTTTATTTGTCTACACAAAGGCACTGTTGCCTGCTATAAAATTGTTAGAAGCAGTTTATTTAGAATTCACCCAGAGAGGCTTATGGCTTTGTAAAATTCAATTCATCCATTTCTTGCCGCCAATAAAAGTTCCATTCAACCAATGGATTAAGGATGACAGCACGGATTAACAACAAAAAGCATAATTACCGATAATTTCTCAAGAAAAAATAAGTAATTTTGTTATATGCATTTTAATAAGAAAATATTTACATATCTACATATTGCATACATTTTATATTAATTACCTACTGCTACTGTATTCATTCACATATATAATATAATGTAATTTGGTATTTAACACATACATAGATAAGTAGTAGTTACACTACTGTATTATTGACGTAAAAAGACCTAAAACCATTTACATATACTGATTATGTAGGTGTACATATATGATATACATATTGGCATAGTATGTAAAACTACACATTGGCATAGTATGTAAATAATATTATTACTTATATTCGGTACACTTATTTCGACTAGCCACCAATGATCGGTTATTAGAATATCCCGGTTATAAGAATATTTTTGCCTGGTACAAAGGCTATTCCAATAAGCGGGTTCGACTGTATATTGTAAAAGCTGGAGATACAGGATGCAGCCAGAAAGCAGTTTCTTAACGAAAAGTCTTGGATTTAATATATTGTTTGTTATTTTTAATTCAATTATTGTAATTGTATAAAAGTAGCAAACTTTGTATCTAGGGCTTTTCGTCTTCCTCGTATTACGAGAGATGTCGCTGTTTTGCGTCTCAAAAGGTGGAAACATTGCATCGCGATTTAGTCACACTAAACTAATGTGAATGTAGTCCATCCCTGTCCCGATAAAGTAAATTGAAAACTATAATTCCAAGCTTGTAAACATGAATACCTATGAGAGGATGCGTTATTTTTTATCTAGATTGCGATATGTCAAACAATAGGTAAAGAGAGGTGTAATTTATACGTTATTTACTTTTTGCAAGATTTTTACTGGTAACTAGCACTTCGTGTACAATGTATATGCTTATTTTCAGCCAGTTTGATGATAAAATATCGACAAAGTGTGATTACTGTTATTACTTCGTAAATATTTACGACCATCGTTCACGGTTTCCGTGAGTTTAATAAGATCTGGTAAGGACTCACGACTATCCTTTAAATTCAAACGAGAAGTTGTATACTATTTTCATAATCTTTTGTCGTCAGTTAGGTAGGAGTATCATAAAGTCTGGAATAAAATTGTTACTACTCGATAGTACATTACACTGTCAAAGTATAGACTGCCCAATTTTTGAGTATTTTAGAAGTTTAAAATATTTAAAATAACTATACTACATTCAAAACAAAAATAAGCTTGAGATCACACCCATCTGTGGGTGTGTCGTGACGTCTCAGCTTGTCATTATAGTGCACATACTGACGCTTTTTGCTGTAAATTTTAAAAAACCGTTGGATTGACATGAAAATTGGGCATACACATATTACACATAGCTAATGACATACACATAGCTAACATGGCAAAGAAAAAAAGTGATAATGTGCCTATGTGTGCTTTTGCTCTGGGGGCGAGTTTCACCTCTTCTAGGGCATGAAAAAATATACGCTCAAAATAAGTGCGGAATTCGACAAACTGACTAATTTTGAGCATATAGCTCTTTTGTTCATAGTTTTTTCACTGTCAATACTTTTTGAGTTATTTGCGAGTGAATATGTTCATCTTTCAACAAAAAAGACATGCACGGTTTTTCGAAAATAACCCAAAAAGTAAGTATTTTATCGAAAAAATATTCTAAGCAAAAATATAGCTTATGAAAAAGTGAAAAAATATATGAAGTCTGAAGGTCTAGTAGAAGCAGAGGTGTAGCTAATGAAAAGAAGGTTCTTATTCGTCAAATTCCAAATCGAATATTTCGACGTGAAATAACCAAACATGAAGCACTTTTTGGGGCTTCAACTACTTCTTGAGTTCAACTACTACTTGAACTAGAGAGTTCAACTACTGAACACTGGACGTTTTACACTGAGGATGGTTAGTTTTCACCGAAAACGTTTTGTGATATTCCATAATCCATTTGAATAATTTTTAAAAAAATTTAATAAATTTATGTACCTACATACAACAGAAGTCTTTACTTCATTATTACTTTGTTAACATAATGTTTATTTTATTTTATAAAATGATATTAATTTCATATTTTTATTTCAGGTAAGAATTTCACTTGCGGAGGTACAAAATGTTTTAAAGATCTGTAAGTATTTATTAATCTTATATAATAGTTATTAAGGTACCAAGGGTATTATAAGGATAATACCCTTCAGACACTTGAGATCAATGGTGTATTTACCGAGGGCCTTTGGCCCGAGGGATATACGTTGACCGAAAGCGTTATTATTATAATACCCGTGGTGCCTTCAACGTTTAATGTCTAAATGACTAAATTATTCTTTGTATGCGAAAAATTTGAATGAATTTTGAATTAATTAGTTTTCAAATAAGTACATTTACCAGTAACAGTAGTAACGTAATTGTGGTAGCCATAGTTTTACTTAGGTTGATATTTGTCAACTTGGCAGTATCTAAGTCGTTATTTAAATTTAATGCCCAAGGGCGATATTTTTCAAAATAACGCCCTAGGACGTTATATCGTACTTAACAGACTTCGAAATAATGTCATTATTTGTCAAATAATATACCAGTCGGACATTAAAAATATATAAATATTAATAACATAAACATTTAACAACGAATATTGAAAAAAAAACAGAAATAATTAAGTATTTTCCAACAGTATTTAACATCTGAAATAATAAAATGGGATGTTTAGCAATGCAAAAATTAGCCAAAAAATATATGCTTGAGAACGCATGTACAAAAAAAAAACACCTCCAAAAAACAAAACAGTTTCAACCTCCAGAAGAAACTTTAAATATACCTCCGGATTAATTTGTTATCACGAACAGCAGTGAAGAGAATTGGAGAGATACGTCAATGACCTTTTTGATGATACTTCTCGAGAAAAAGCTACACATACAACCTGTGACAACCAGTTAGACAGAGGTGAAACCAGGCTGAAGTTGGAAGTCAGAAAAGTAATATAGCAAGGCAAAAATAATAAACACCTGGACCAGATCAAATCCCTGCTGAGCTACTTCTGTTGGACAACCAAAAAGCCAAAATATAATGGATAATAAGCAATTTGGATTTACACAAAATGGTCTAGTATCTATAGAGGCACTATTTTATATTTTTATATGTGCATTCTCTTACTAAACACTTATGAATTTCTAAAAAACGTTTATGTTTGTTCCACCGACTTCGAGAAGGCATTAGACAGTGGAAGTACAACACGATACACTTTTCGCTTGATAATACCAGGTACCAGGACTCAGAGGCGGCTCTAGCCCATGTAGCGCCCGTGTGCAGTCAATGCCCTGGCGCCCTTTAGTAGACGCGCAGTCAAAATGGAACAGTAGAATAGGTACCTACCTTTTTCCTCATCTTTAAAGAGAGAAGGTCTGGAATCTTCATCTCAGACATGGGAAGACATCTAAGTCCAGAACGCCGCCTGACTGAACTTAGTGCAGGATTCATTCTTCGTAGCCCTAGCAATAGTTCCCGAGGTACTTTAAAACGCCGTCTCGTCGCCGAGGCTATGCCGAATGCTTACCTGCCAAACCAGACCCTCCTCTGTCATCCAGCTCTCCGAAAGAGGAATGGCCGCTGCAAGGTCGACATCACTTCCGAAGCACTTTACCTCCATTACACTGTCACAAAATTTACACCTGTCTCTCTTTCCATTCTGTTCCTTTCTACTATCCATCTGTTGTACTCTAGCATCGTATGTATAACAGTGTCCTGGTGTCTGCAGTATAGGCATTCATCAGTGTCAGCCTTTCCGAACCTAGAGAGGTAGGTTTTAAAACACCCGTGTCCTGTGAGCACCTACGTTAGGAAATAATCCAGGCGCCTGTGACTACAGTCCACCCAATATTTTAGGTTCGGGAGCAGCATCTTTGCCAATGTGCCACATGCTCCGTGTTGTTCAATTCTTCTTGCCTTCTTTCAATTGTCCTTTCTCTTTCCTGTCTTCTCTCGGCCACAGTGAGCTCTAGGTCTCTTTTCTCATATAGTTCTTTTCTTTTCACTACCATAATATGCAGCGGAACACATCCAGTGATGGCCCACAAGGCTGGGGCAAACATAGTCCTGTATCGCATGCCACTCGCAGCAGATTTGTTCTGTCCACTCGTGTCATGAGTCCCCTGTAGGCCTGTATCTCTACCGCCTCATTCCAGACTGGTTCCGCGTAGAGGACGGTCGACTGCACAACACCGTGCAAGGCCCTCCTCCTTTCGGATTTGGGTCCCCCAATGTTGAGCATCACCCTTTCCAACGCAGCCGCACTGTTTGCAGTCTTCTGGGTCACCACACGCACGTGCTCCCCCACTTTCCGTTCTGGTCCAATATCACTCCTAGGTATTTTACGTGTTTTTTGGATATTAGACACGCCCCTGCACATTGATGTGCGCTTCTTTTCCCTGTCAGAATGATGGCTTCGGTCTTCTCTGCTGCGAGTTTCAGTCCGTTGCTCGTCCCCCGTCACTACCAGCGAGGTCGTCCGCGAATGCGAAGGGAGTTTTACCCTCTCCATATCCAAATATTATTTGGTGCAGCAGTCTCAGAGAAAGGTTTCAGGAAATTATAACCATGATAACGGCCAACTTGGGAATACAGACCCGACACCTAAAGAAGAAGACGGGAATATTGAACGAAATAATTGTAGGAACCGGTATATCTCATAAAAACTGCAACTAAGGGCCAATTTCTCATATCGAGTTCAACTCCAGTTTAACCTGAACTTCTAGTAAACGTCAGTTTAAAGACAAAATCGTCTTTCTCAATTCACGTTCAACCGATGGCAGTTTAAACTTGAACGGTGCTTGAACGGTGGAATTCGGCTGTTCAAAGATTTCAGAACTCAGTTCAGATGATTTCATGGACTACGCATGCGTTGTATTAACACGAAACGCTGTCATAATATAAATATATCCTATTTTATTATATTAAGCCTAACGATAAACGATAACATTATTTTTGTTTTTATAATATTTATTTATAATTATTAAAATGACTATTTGACTATAAATACTTAAATTTAACTTTATTCAAAAACAGCATGAAAAAGGTAGTTCAAAATGGCGACAGTTTTTTACCTTTTGCCATCTTTTGGCATTTCTCGAAAGCTGTAGAACGAGCACTGACATGAACGTACAATGAGAAATGCACTGCAAACAAAACCGAAGATCACCGGTGAACCTGGTTCAACTGAACCATAGATTGCCGCAGGTATGAGAAATCGACCCTTAGGGTCGACCCTTAGGGTCGATTTCTCATACCTGCGGTAATCTATGGTTCAGTTGAACCAGGTTCACCGGTGATCTTCGGTTTTGTTTGGAATGCATTTCTCATTGCACGTTCATGTCAGTGCTCGTTCTACAGCTTTCGAGAAATGCCAAAAGATGGCAAATGGTAAAAAACTGTCGCCATTTTGAACTACCTTTTTCATGCTGTTTTTGAATAAAGTAAAATTTAAGTAAAAAGACTAAGTTTTCACTCTAATGGCATATAAAACAACATAATGCAATTCTACAACCCACCAGAATGAAAACAATGGGAACCTTCTCTGGTTACACCTCCGAGGCTTCTACAATTTGCAAGCCATACGGATGCTGAGACTAAGGAAGATGAGGGAATTCTACAATTTACAATTCACGTCACATCTGCTCAGCGCGGTAAAGTTCCAACGAGAATGGTTCCCTTCATACTCCACACAGAGTAAATGTACATTTATTGTTTTATATGCCATTAGAGTGAAAACTTAGTCTTTTTGCTAGCAGTTGCCGCTAGGGCATCTATGCCATTTCGTTCGTTGCAATCCGGGACTGCACGCTGGGGTTTGTTTTGGTTGGATCAGGGAGAGCAGCATATGTGCCTCCTGATGAGAGACTAATAAGTTTCGAAACCGGTAGAGGTACTTGCAGCACTCTCTGATTGGACTGGAATATGGTTCGGCTGTGGTTTCGTTTTTCAACGAAATTGAAAATGGTTATTCATTTTTTAAATTTAAGTATTTATAGTCAAATATAGGCATTTTAATAATTATAAATAAACATTATAAAAACAAAAATAATGTTATCGTTTATCGTTAGGCTTAATATAATCAAATAGGATACATTTATATTCTTTTTCTCATGATCATCTTTCAGTGCGTCACAGTTTTTCGATTTCTTTCTAACGTATTAAATTGTATATGACAGAAAAAAAGGCACGTCGGTGATTACTTTGGCAATTATTTCTAGTTCGGTGATTATTCTAGTTGTCGATAGATGGCGCCATAGTAAAAAAATATTTTTTTTAATTAGATAATAATTTTACAAATATAAACTGTATAATTTATAAGACTATTCAAATCAAAGAAAATACCATTTTATAAATGCAAGAAACACATTTGATTTGTTTTTATTCCAAATTGAAAATAAAATGTGACAACTGTCAGATTTAACTAAAATGTCATGTTAGAATAAATGTCATAAATGTGTATTATCACGGACTTACCCTTTTTCCTATAATTTGTTACGCACTGAAAAATGATCATGAAAAGGACAATATTATGACAGCGTTTCGTGTTAATACAACGCATGCGTAGTCCATGAAATCATCTGAACTGAATTCTGAAATCTTTGAACGGCCGAATTCCACCGTTCAAGCATCGTTCAAGTTTAAACTGCCATCGGTTGAACGTGCGAATTGAGAAAGACGATTTTGACTTTAAACAGACGTTTACTAGAAGTTCAGCATAGGGATTACGAACACTCGATACGAATCGTATCCGCCATGTTTTCCCGTAAGGCGCTATGGGAAAACATGGCGGATACGATGCGTATCGAGTGTACGTAATCCGGGCCCTGGTTAAACTGGAGTTGAACTCGATATGAGAAATTGGCCCTTAGTATGTAAACTTAGGATTGGATTAAATATTTTTTATAAATACGTCGTCCTACTTCTTTTACCTTAGATTAAATTAACCTTAGTTAGATTAAATTCACTTTAGTTACACATATTTCGAAATTCACCTGTCGGTATTTATTCTTCGTCATGCCTGAATTCACGTTTTACTTTTTCATCTGTTTTGCTTCAACGTTTCCATTATTGATATTTATTCATAAATGAAAGCGAAAGGATAAATTCACTGTAAACATACCTTGATATTTTATGTAAGTTGTAACATTTCATCTCCTCCTTGGTAAACGCTGTGAACCGTGAGAAATTCTTTTCTCATTTGTTGAATGTTTCAAATATTAGATTAATCCAAATCACATATGAGCGCGGTATTTATAGACAATGAAACATATAATTATCGAGTGCCCAGTATACCAGAACGAAAGGATCGCATGCGCTCTTAGTTAGTAACAATTAAAAAGATTTAAATGTGCGACTTCACATCTTTATTAAATTATCTCAAAATAACTAAACTAGGTATATAACAAAAGTATTTTAATGTAATACTACGTATCTTACGAAAACTAAAAAAGAAAAAAACGACTCGGATAGATTTCAGTAGACTAAAAGATACAAGAACAAGAGAAGACATAAAGGAAAAAATTAATAAAAACTTGAAAGAAATTAATAGCGTGAACTCCGAAGAAGTTGAAAATAATTGGAAACAGATAAAGGCAGCACTAACAACAGCTGTTAAAGAGACGTTGACTCCTAAACGAACTGGAGAACTAAAAGAAAGGCATGGATGACAGCAGAAATTCTTAATTTAATGGATGAGAGACGTGCCTATAAGAACAAAAACAAACAACAATATGATGCAATAAATCGAACCATAAAGAGAATGATTAAAGAGGAAAAAGATAAATGGCTGTCAGAACAATGCAAGGATATTGAGGAATGTGAGAGAAGGTACGATAGTTTCGGCATAAGAAGATCAGAGAAATGACTGGTACAAAGAAGATGCCTCATAGTGGAATGGTGAATGATTCAGAAGGCAAGATTATAATAGATTTCAAACAAAAACTCACAAGATGGAAAGAATACGTAAAAGAACTTTTTAACGACGAAAGAGAATTAATAACAGTGAAACGAGAAGAAATGAAGGGTTTAAGGATACTTAAACAAGAACTGGAATATGCTTTAAAAAACACCAAGGATGGTAAGACACCAGGGCCTGATGAAATACCGGTTGAAGTATTAAAACTTATTGATGAAGAAGTGTTGAACATGATACTCGAGTTATTGAACAACATAATATGATACTGGAATAATACCACAAGACTGCTTAAGGTCCACATTCATTTTAATACCTAAAAAATCAAATGTAAAAGAGTGCTCGGATTACAGAACGATTGCCTTGATGAGTCATATGCTTAAAGTTTTTCTAAAAATCATTCATAATAGAATTTTCCGCAAACTTGAAGAAGATATAAGATAAGTGAAACACAAATGGGCTTCAGGAACGGCCTTGGTACGATGGAAGCGCTCTTTGGTGTGGGCGTACTATTTCAGCGGTATTTGGATATCAATCAGGATGTATACGCCTGCTTTATAGACTTTGAGAAGGCCTTCGATAGAGTCCGACACGACCGACTGAGACAACTTCTAATCGAAAAGAACATTGATGAAAAAGATATTAGAATAATAACTAATTTGTATTGGAATCAAACAGCACAAGTCAAGGTCGATGATAAAATGACTGAGGAGATCAAAATATGTAGAGGAGTAAGACAGGGGTGTATTCTGTCTCCTCTTTTGTTTAATTTTTATAGCGAAGTCATATTTAAAGAAGCTCTGTCGAAATACGAAAATACGCATTTTTAAGGCTTAAAATCTCATGTTTAAATTTGTATTTTTGAGGTTGCCAAGTACTTAACTTGTAGTTTAAACATTCATTTTCAAGATTATGAAGAGTTATCGGGTCTAACCTTAATTTAGACCGCCGTTTTTGAATTGTTAATTATGCGTGTCCATCCGATTTTTTTGCCGGTGCGGCACGCTCTATTTCAAAAGTCTCCTATTTTCCTCCTATAAATATATTTTTTAGATTCTTTGGGACATTCTAAATAAAATATGTTTTTTGTTATTTTCCGAAAAAGTTAATGGAAAGTTACAAGCGATTTAAAATTCGAAAAATGCTTAAATACGAATTTTTGAGATTGAACCCACACAACAGGGAATGACTTAATTCATCAAGCCCAGAACGTAGAGTTTGCCATATTGATCGCCAATCTCAATAAAGAAGGCACTTAAGTAGGATTAGGATTCACACATGTCATGTAAAGGAGGAAGTGTCATGTTCTTGGGAGGCATAGCTCGCATTAAGATTTGATTCTTAACCTGTAGTTAGGTTGAAGATTTGCCGCCAGTCGGCTTTTCAAAATTTAATTTAGCTTTAAGTCGCTTAAAATAATAAAAAATATCAGATAATTTTTTCATATAATTTTGGTTGTGGGTATACTTACAATGTAATAATATTATATTAATGAAATCTTTTATTCAGGATACAATCGTAGAAACGTTATAATAGTATCTATCGGAATCCGTAAAGTAACACGTTTGTCAATAAAAATACAAAGATGGCTGTGCCTTAAAACTAACGGCATCGATCATTTGACCGCCACCGGACAATATTACTCGCCGTTTTTATTACAATCTTTTGCAAAGGTTAAGCCTTTGCGTATTTTATTTTAAGCAGTAAAGTTGCGTGACAAGAGGATAATAATTGACCAAATTTTTATGGAAGCTTTTTAAGCCTTCAAGAAATTTGTTTATTTACAAGGAACCTCAGGAATGCCTTTGAAGTTTAAAATACTTTTAATTTTCATATTCTGGAAGGTTCTTCTTCTTCTTGCAGTACCGTCTCCTATCGGAGGTTGGCTACCATCACAGCAATCTTATTTTTGTTGGCTGCAGCTCTGAACAACTGTATTGAACTGCACCCATACCACTCCCTTAAATTTCGCAACCAGGAAATCTTCCTACGTCCCACATTTCTCTTTCCCGAGATTTTTCCTTGGATTACGAGTCTTAGCAGAGAGTACTTTTCTCCTTTCATTATGTGGCCTAGATATTCCAGTTTTTTCGTTTGTATGGTTTTTATGACTTCGCATTCCTTCCCCATCTTCAGCAAAACATCTTGATTTGTTACTATTTCTGTCCATGGTATTTTCCACATTCTCCTGTAGCACCACATGTCGAATGCCTCAATGTTTTTGATGTTTATCTTTTTCAGTGTCCAAGCTTCCATGTCCTACAGCAGAACGGAGAAAACATAGCACCTTAACATTCTCGTTCTTAAGTTTATATTTATGTCCCGGCTGCATAGGAACTTTTTCATTTTGACAAACGATTGTCTCGCTATCTCTATTTGCCTCTTGATTTCTCTTGTCTGGTCATTAGTATCAGTGAACCAAACCCCTAAATATTTGTAGGACGTAACTCTTTGAACTGGCTGATTATGTATGGTTAAATTCACATTGGTGTATAGCTTCTTTGTTACAATCATGAATTTAGTCTTTTTGATGTTCAGTTTTAGACCATACTTATTGGTATGAGTGTTTATGTTTTCCATCAAATACTGTAAATTTGCTAGGTTATCTGTTACTATTAGCGTGTCATCAGCGTATCGTATATCTGCTATCGTATATCGTATCGCTTCCTGACATATTATTTCGCTATATATATTGAATAGTAGTGAAGAAAGCACACCTCGACGAATCTCAATTTCTTCGGTTAACTCATTATCAACCTTGATTTTTGCTGTTTGTCCCCAGTACAACCTGGATATGATGTTAATGTCGCGACTGTCGATGTTCTTGCTTCTTAGGATTTCATACAGCTTTTGGTGTCTGACTTTATCGAAGGCCTTCTCAAAATCTATGAAACCTAGGCTCTATCTTCTAGGAAGGAAACCTTCTAGGAAGGTTCTATCTATTATCTATCTCTCTGTTTAGCCCATGTTATCCATTTTAGGACGCAGGTCTCCCCTTCTTGTCTCCATTTGTGTCCTAATGGTCTAAGAGCTAGCAACGTTTTCGAGCAACTATTTTAAGACAGCTGATTCTTTAATATATTATTCCCTACGCATCCTAGAACACCTTACCGGCCATCTGGCTGCTGAGACAGGTTGCGTTCATTACTGCGCAGCAGACCTGTACAGGTAAATATATCGAATTTAAAATTATTTTAAGAGGAAAAATTTTTTTGCCATTACTTCTAAAACATTCTTAGAAATATGAATTATAATTGCCAGACATTTCTGTGGTTGCTAAATACGTGCCAGACGCTATAGTCTAAATGGCTATCAACGTTTTCGAGAAAGTATTTTAAGACAGCTGATTCTTTAGTATATTATTCCCTATGAATCCTCGAACACCTTTCCGGCCATCTGGCTACTGAAACAGGTTGCGTTCATTACCGCGCAGCACACCTGTACAGGTAAATATATGGAATTTAAAATTATTTTAAGACGAAAATTTTTTTTGCCATTACTTTTTAAACATTATCAGAAACATGAATTAAAATTTGCCAGACATTTCTGTGGTTGTTAAATGCGTGCCAGACGCTATTTATTATAAATAATAATAGAAAAATTTAAATCATTTTAGTATGTCTGTAATTTTAATATTATATTATTAACACATAAATAAATGCAAAATTAATTTGCCAGACATTAACTCGGTTGCAGTCATCAGCCAGATCAAATTAAAGTTGTAGGGTATTCCAGTAATATATTAGTTATTACAGAAAGATAGCGGTAGAGTAGACTGGCGGAAACAGACAGAAATAAATCTACCTACGGTATTTAAAGAAATTTTTATTTATCTCAATCTAGCTAATAGGTCTGGATCCCGCGTATGAAAAAAAAGTTGATTAATAGCAAGCTGAAAATTTGTTAATAGCTTAAGGGTGTCTAGTCGGACAAACTTTGATACATGGGAACACTGGAACAGGGGAAGTTTTAATTGTGGAACAGGTTAAAAATTTGGAACGGTCAGACCACGAAAACGGCACATGTATTTTGTCTGACAGAACAGACTTAAACTCTCCGAACAGAGATTAAAATCTCATGCAAAAATCAGACTGATATTTATCACCAAATGGACGTTTTAATGAGTGGAACATGTAGAATATGTCAAATGACACTAATTATGACAGGTGATAAATAGCAGTCTGATTTTTGCATGAGAGTTTAATCTCTGTTCGGAGAGTTTAAGTCTGTTCTGTCGGACAAAATAAATGTGCCGTTTTCGTGGTCTGACCGTTCCAAATTTTTAACCTGTTCCACAATTAAAACTGCCCCTGTTCCAGTGTTCCCATATATCAAAGTTTATTCGACTAGACACCCTAAAGGCCCATTTATACATACCCGGGCCATGTCCGTTCCGGGTCAGTGCCGAGTCCGGGTATTTTTAATGCAATATTTACATACAACCGGGTTGTGGCAGTGTGCGTACCGGGCCGAATAAGAGAGGAAAACGTTATTACATATCTCTGTGTAAAAGATAGTTGAAAATATTTCGGCTTGGATAGAAGATCTCACCACACAATATCTATTGCTTGTCTGTTTTCCAGCAGTCGCGTTCACAAAACAATAAAATTGTGTTTATACAAGTCCCTGCGATCCGTGTCATTTTCGTGCATCGCCAGTGCCGGCCGACTGCAAAAATATCGGCTGGGATTAATTTCAGACGGGGCCCGGACGGGTCCCGTCCGGGCAACGCCAATGTATAAATATACTCATAAGAGTGCATATTGTTTTTTTTTTGACCGGACCCTGTCTTAACACGGAACGGACACGGCCCTGATATGTATAAATGGGCCTTTAAGCTATTAACAAATTTTCAGCTTGCTATTAATCAACTTTTTTTTCATACGAGGGATCCAGACCTATAATGACAGAATTAAATATGTAAAATGTAAATAAATAAAAATTATTGTCGAAATTTTCAACAAAATAATAAAAAATAATATTTTTTATTCTGGGAATCATTTTTTTAAATTAACTATTTAATTTAAAAAATTAAACTATTTAAAGCTCTAATATCATTTTTTTTAATAACTCTTGATTTTGTAATTTTGTTACCCACTCTGTTATTTTATCATATATCTTAACATCATTACAGGAATGTAAAATTTGTTTCTTACACTTCAATTGTTTTCGATCTTTTCCACAATAAAAACATATTCTTTTATTACCTGTGTCTGTTGACTGGTGATCATGAATCGGCGGGATTTCAGGACAAAAGTTTGTTTCTTGGAAATTTGAATGAGTACATGAACTTGAAGAAGCCTCGTCATATGCCACTGTTTCACTTATACTAATTGAAGTTTTTGGTAATAATGTCTTAGAACTAGATGTACCAGAAAAACCTGTCAACGATAAATTGGAAAATTCGTCACTATCTAAAACAGTGTCACTCACACTTGACAGCGAAGAACTTGATGTATGACGAAGATTTGACAAAACTGAATTAATGTCAGATATGTTGATTTGATACTTAGCCATTAAGGATGCAAAAGAATTGTAACATTTTTTATGGTATCCATCAGTGGTATTCACTTGGTCCGGTAACTGTACATTATTATATTTTAAATTGTATTTAATACGCGCTCTCAAAACTTCTTTACACTTTAACAGTTTTTCATCCACAAAAGTTATTACATTCTCGTTTTTTTCCTTGCAAAACACACATTGTATTTTATTTGCCATTATATTGTATCACAATTACTTTTCACTAAATAGAAACTCGACAAGAATCGTTAACAAACTGCAGTGGCGGCTCGTCAGAGGAGGCAAGGGAGGCTCAGCCTCCCCATAAATTTTTTACACACTCTATACTGTTTTGTTTATCATGAATCGCGAAAACAACAATTACTCTCACTATAATACAACGTGTAAATTCCATATTATCACTAATTATCCATACGTACGGAGCATTAGCATTAGAACGCATGATCGCGTCTCAGTTTTATTACATATTATTGTAGGCAGGACCCTGGGTTATCCCGAGATGCACGAACGGAGCCGAGAAGCCCAGTTTTCTCCGTTGCGAATGCTCCGTGCGGCGCAGCAGGCGTTTAAGGAGACCCGGTCTCCTAACAGTGGCATCTACGGCGCCATCACACGCTGCCCGGAGATATACCAAGGGAGGCAGTGTAGCTTCTCAGCTCCGTTGGGTGGTTGGGTGCGTCTCGGGACAACGAATTTTAGGGTCCTGACTAAAAATAATGAAAAATCTAAAAGTGCGAATTTTGTTATGAAATTTGGTATGTGGGGTTATAATAATATTTGGAACAACTTGCTCAAATAACTTTTTCCGATATCTCTAACTCAAAGCAAAATATCGGTAATTTATCGTGTTTTTGAATTCGCAGTAGGCCGCGTTTAGAATTAAAAAAATTAAGTTGAGTATCTTAAAAAATTTGAAGCTTCATTATGTATGGACTGCAAAACTTCAAATCTGTATTTATTTTGATATGCATAGGTATCTATTTACAAATAGATGGCATTGTTAACAAATAAACGACACAAACTTTGGTATTAAACTTTTACTATTAGACTAACTATTTTTAAAATGATGATATCATGAAATTATGAATTAGGATGATATTATGAAATGTAAATAAAAAATGGTCAAAAGATGGGGCCTTAAATTACATTTTTTGGCGCACTTTTTTGCTAGTGCAAATTTGTCTAGATATTTTACAGTTAGGTATAGCCTCCCCTATTGTAAAAATCACGAGCCGCCACTGACAAACTGTGAATTTATTGTGACTGGCCCATCTTAATAACATGTGCAGACAACATTCACCCCCGAAATTGTCGTATCTTTTGTTTGTCTAGTTTCTTAACCCAACCAACGATCGTTTTGCTGAAAATACACATTATTTTTATGATTTTAAATCCATCTGGCTGGTGAATGCAACCGAATTAATGCCTGGCAAATTAATTTTGCATTTATTTATGTGTAAATAATATAATATTAAAATTTCAGACATATTAAAATGATTTAAATTTTTGAATTATTGTTGTTCTGAAGCTATTTTCTTGTGGCATTTTTACAATTTTAACTATTTAGAATGGGAAATAAGCCACAATATTATTAAAAAATGATTTTTATTAACGTTTCGACGCCCAAATCGGGTGCCGTTGTCAAAATACAAAATACTATTAATATAAACAAAAATGTTGTTGCTTAGTAAAAAAATTCTTCTAATAATTTATTTAATTTGACTCATTTATATCGGCAATTCAGATACATATGATACATTTTAAAGTAGAAGACTTTAAAATGATATTGCCAATATTTATGAGTTGCGTTCCTGGGACGACTTTACTGAAAGATAGTTCATTCGATTACATGAAATCAACCCCAACTCAAGAATATCCGTCACAAAAAATCATAGCATGTGATCTGTCTTTAAAAAGACGACCACATGCAATGGTGACATTAAAATTCTCGCGTTAGAGATCTCATAGTAAATCACGAGGGAAAACCAGGAAAAACCTCGTGATACTATCCCGACATCGTAAGTATTTGGTCTTACATTTAATTTACTCTCAAAATTAATACCAAATTCTGACTTTACTATAATTTTGTTTAAATTATAAATAATATCAATAATACATGGGTATATAAGTAATACTAAAATATAAAATATGTACTAACTCGACTATTGACTTACTAATTGTGGTATTTTCTTTCTATTGACTTCCTCTTTCAGTATGGGTATCCACATCCTACTGCATTCCACCGAGGAATTTGCGACACAATTGGTTTCGTTTAGCATAATTAGAGCCGCTTCTTTGATTTTTCTCTTTTTACTATCTGTTTCTTTCAGGACTATACTTGAATCTCTCCACTGAACTCTATGTTCATTATCCCATGCGTGTTGACATATTTGAGATCTATCAAATTCTCTATTTTTAATATAAGATTGATGTTCACTTATTCTAACGTTTAATGGTCTTGATGTTTCACCTATATAAAACTGTTCGCATTCACAAGGTATTTTATAAATACAATTCTTTGTCCTTTCTTGTTCATTGTTAGGTTTAGTTTTAGATAGAATAGATCTCAATGTGTTGGTTGTTTTGAATGTTGTTGAAATGTTGAATTTATTTCCTATTGTTTTAAGTTTCTCGGATAGTCCTTTTATGTATGGTATTGATATTTTCCTCGTATTATTTCTTGTGAATGTTGTAGGATCCCGTTCTATGTTGTTCTGTTCCATTCGATCCAATCTTGACAATTCCTTATTTATAAACGATAAAGGATAATCATTTTTTAATAAAACAGATGTTAAGAATTGTTTTTCTTCTAAAAAGGAATTTTCGTTAGAACAAGTAATTTTGGCTCTATCATATAAGGATTTTATGATTCCCTTTTTAACGTTGATGTTGTGATTTGATTTGTAATTGAGATATCTGTTGGTATGTGTTGGTTTTCTATACACTTGAGTCTCATATCCAGTATCCTTCTTTAAGACTAAAACATCGAGGAAAGGCAGGGTGTTATTATATTCCTTTTCCATTGTAAATTTTATTGTCTCTTCTTGATCGTTTATAATATTCAGGAATGTATCCAACAATTCTGATCTATGAGGCCATATTGAAAACACATCATCTACATATCTCCACCATACAGTGGGTTTTAAATTTTGTTTAGAAATGATATTAGTTTCGAAATCCTCCATAAATATATTAGCCAATAATGGAGATAAAGAGGAGCCCATTGCTAGACCAAAATTTTGTTTATAAAATTCATTATTTAGTTGAAAATAGGTATTATTAGTACATAATGTCAATAACTCCATTATAGCTGATATATTTAGTTTTGTCCTAGTTGTCAATGTATCATCATTCTCTAATTTCGTTTTGATTATGTTTAAAGTTTTATCTAATGGCACATTTGTAAATAAACTGTTTATGTCAAAACTTACTAAAATATTATTTGGATTAAACTCAATAGTTGATAATTTGTTTACAAAATGTTTTGTATTTTTTACAGTAGGAAAAATGAAAGAATACCCATGAACGAACATATAAAACACGCTGTATTTTCCTGTCACCGTATCACACAAAAAATTGGCCAGCGCAAGTACATGTAATAATTATTGTTACATGTACTTGCACTGGACAATTTTCTTTGTGACACGGTGACAGGAAAATACAGCGTGTTTTATATGTTCGTTCATGGGTATTCTTTCATTTTTCCGACTGTATAAATGTGTCATCATTATTAGCAAATGGTTTTATAATGTTTAATAAAAATTTTGATAGTTCACTACAAGGAGAACTGATGGTACTACAAATGGGTCTAAGTGGTATGTTCGCTTTATGAATTTTCGGTACTCCATAAAAATGTGGTGACTTACTGTAATGAGGTGTAATTAATTTTCTTTGATAGTATGTTAGATCATTTTTAAATTTGAATAAAGTTCTATAGATTTTGTTTTCCAGTGTTTTCGTTGGATCCTTCGTTAATTTGGTATAAGGTCCATTTGTAATTAGATCTGTAATTTTGTCCTCGTATTGTATTTTATCCATTATTACAGTTGCATTTCCTTTATCCGCTGGTAGGATCGTTATGGAGTCATCATTTTTTAAAGTTTTTAAAGCTTTAATTTCCTCTTTACTGATGTTCTGTTCAATTTGATTTGTCTTTTCCAATTCAGATTTACATAGTACCCTATACTGTTCTTTTTCATGAGTTGGTAAACACTGTGATATTTTTTCCACTGAACTAATTATGTCTAATTTTGGAATAGATGGATGAGTAACAGCATAGTTTAAACCCTTTGACAATACCAAATTCTCCGTTGCATTTAACTGTCTATTTGATAGATTGACAACTGTCGCTAATATGTCATTATTTCTATTTAGGTTATCAAAAGTATGTATACTATTTTGTTCTAAAAGAATATTAAATTTATTTAAATGTATATTTCTTTGTTTCTGATATGAATTTTGATAAATTATGTGTAAACTAAAAATAATTCGATCAAAATCAGAATTTGATATCATTCCGAAAAGCAAATCTTTAATACTTACGATGTCTTGTTCAATAAAAAATAAATTTGACCTGTGAAATTGTAACCTTTCCCGGATCATTGACAAACTGGCTCTATGTAGAATATTTTGGAGTCTTCTGCTTGAATATGCTGGCCGTAACCTCAAGCCCTTCGGTATTAAGTTGTTATCTCTACATCGTTTTAAGAATTTGATAGAATTTTGACAGTGTGCCAGTTTCTCGTAGAAGGTTTCCAATTTCCTAAAATTTTGACACACGCTAGGCCCATACCGGTTTCTTAATGTTGTTCTGAAGCTATTTTCTTGTGGCATTTTTACAATTTTAACTATTTAGAATGGGAAATAAGCCACAATATTATTAAAAAATGATTTTTACTAACGTTTCGACGCCCAAATCGGGTGCCGTTGTCAAAATACAAAATACTATTAATATAAACAAAAATGTTGTTGCTTAGTAAAAAAATTCTTCTAATAATTTATTTAATTTGACTCATTTATATCGGCAATTCAGATACATATGATACATTTTAAAGTAGAAGACTTTAAGATGATATTGCCAATATTTATGAGTTGCGTTCCTAATAATAATTTGCTAATAATGATGACACATTTATAAAAAATACAAAACATTTTGTAAACAAATTATCAACTATTGAGTTTAATCCAAATAATATTTTAGTAAGTTTTGACATAAACAGTTTATTTACAAATGTGCCATTAGATAAAACTTTAAACATAATCAAAACGAAATTAGAGAATGATGATACATTGACAACTAGGACAAAACTAAATATATCAGCTATAATGGAGTTATTGACATTATGTACTAATAATACCTATTTTCAACTAAATAATGAATTTTATAAACAAAATTTTGGTCTAGCAATGGGCTCCTCTTTATCTCCATTATTGGCTAATATATTTATGGAGGATTTCGAAACTAATATCATTTCTAAACAAAATTTAAAACCCACTGTATGGTGGAGATATGTAGATGATGTGTTTTCAATATGGCCTCATAGATCAGAATTGTTGGATACATTCCTGAATATTATAAACGATCAAGAAGAGACAATAAAATTTACAATGGAAAAGGAATATAATAACACCCTGCCTTTCCTCGATGTTTTAGTCTTAAAGAAGGATACTGGATATGAGACTCAAGTGTATAGAAAACCAACACATACCAACAGATATCTCAATTACAAATCAAATCACAACATCAACGTTAAAAAGGGAATCATAAAATCCTTATATGATAGAGCCAAAATTACTTGTTCTAACGAAAATTCCTTTTTAGAAGAAAAACAATTCTTAACATCTGTTTTATTAAAAAATGATTATCCTTTATCGTTTATAAATAAGGAATTGTCAAGATTGGATCGAATGGAACAGAACAACATAGAACGGGATCCTACAACATTCACAAGAAATAATACGAGGAAAATATCAATACCATACATAAAAGGACTATCCGAGAAACTTAAAACAATAGGAAATAAATTCAACATTTCAACAACATTCAAAACAACCAACACATTGAGATCTATTCTATCTAAAACTAAACCTAACAATGAACAAGAAAGGACAAAGAATTGTATTTATAAAATACCTTGTGAATGCGAACAGTTTTATATAGGTGAAACATCAAGACCATTAAACGTTAGAATAAGTGAACATCAATCTTATATTAAAAATAGAGAATTTGATAGATCTCAAATATGTCAACACGCATGGGATAATGAACATAGAGTTCAGTGGAGAGATTCAAGTATAGTCCTGAAAGAAACAGATAGTAAAAAGAGAAAAATCAAAGAAGCGGCTCTAATTATGCTAAACGAAACCAATTGTGTCGCAAATTCCTCGGTGGAATGCAGTAGGATGTGGATACCCATACTGAAAGAGGAAGTCAATAGAAAGAAAATACCACAATTAGTAAGTCAATAGTCGAGTTAGTACATATTTTATATTTTAGTATTACTTATATACCCATGTATTATTGATATTATTTATAATTTAAACAAAATTATAGTAAAGTCAGAATTTGGTATTAATTTTGAGAGTAAATTAAATGTAAGACCAAATACTTACGATGTCGGGATAGTATCACGAGGTTTTTCCTGGTTTTCCCTCGTGATTTACTATGAGATCTCTAACGCGAGAATTTTAATGTCACCATTGCATGTGGTCGTCTTTTTAAAGACAGATCACATGCTATGATTTTTTGTGACGGATATTCTTGAGTTGGGGTTGATTTCATGTAATCGAATGAACTATCTTTCAGTAAAGTCGTCCCAGGAACGCGACTCATAAATATTGGCAATATCATTTTAAAGTCTTCTACTTTAAAATGTATCATATGTATCTGAATTGCCGATATAAATGAGTCAAATTAAATAAATTATTAGAAGAATTTTTTTACTAAGCAACAACATTTTTGTTTATATTAATAGTATTTTGTATTTTGACAACGGCACCCGATTTGGGCGTCGAAACGTTAATAAAAATCATTTTTTAATAATATTGTGGCTTATTTCCCATTCTAAATAGTTAAAATTTTGAATTATTATTTATAAAAAATAGCGTCTGGCGCTTATTTAGCAACCACAGAAATGCCGGGCAATTATAATTGATATTTCTAATAATGGCAAAGTAATGGCAAAAAAATGTTTCGTCTTAAAATAATTTTAAATTTGATATATTTACCTGTACAGGTGCGCTGTGCAGTAATGAACGCAACCTGTCTCAGTTGCCAGATGGCCGGTAAGGTGTTCAAGGAAGCATAGGGAATAATATATTAAAAAACAAAGTGTCTTAAAATCACTGTTTTCCCGACGTTGCTCTCTTGGTCCATAAGCTAAGTTCATCCATCTGGGACCAGCTTGCCTCTTCAAGTCATCAACCCATCTCTTCTGTGCTCTTCCTCTACTTCTTTTGTATTCGTACGGTCTCCAGTGTAGTACCTTGTTCCACCTATCGTCTCTGTGTCTGATGTGCCCTGCAAATTTCCATTTAGATGAAAGGTTCTATCTATCTATGTAGCCCATGTTATCAATTTTAGGACGTAAGCCTCCCCTTCTTGTCTCCATCTGTGTCTGTCCTGAGCTAAGTTCATCCATCTGGGACCGGCTTGCCTCTTCAAGTCATCTACCCATCTCATCTGTGGTCTTCCTTTACTTCTTTTGTATTCGTATGGTCTCCAGTGTAGTATTTCCTTGTTCCACCTATCGTCTATGTGTCTGATGTGCCCCTTAAATTTCCATTTAGATTCGTCTACTTTTCTCTTACATCCTTCGACTTTGTAATATTTCGAATCCACTCGTTTCGTTTTTTGTCCTTCAATTGTACTTGCAGCATCTAGTCCAGAGAAATAAGATTTTTCTCGTGACACATCCCCCTCCAGGCTGAAACCAAATTTTTTGAGTAGTATGGACATCTATATTATTAACCTATATGTTTTCTGCAGCCGATTTTGATGATATACATAGTTATAAACAAATGAAGATCAAAAAACGCTAAATTTTCGCTTTTTCCGCCTATTACCAAAAAGTTAAGCACTTGAAACAAATTTGAGTGTAAGAAACTCATAAATCGTATAAAAAGCTTCAATATGGCGTTCGCTGAAAATGTCCATCCTTATTGGTTGCTTAGAAAATTGCAAAATAAATCATAAATTTTGAGTTTTTAAAAATATTCATAACTTATGTAAAAATTAACTTAGAACCTTATTATTACACGGAATGCTGATACTTCTTGTACTTAAATTATATTTTAAATTTCAAAGCAATTGGTCAAATAGTTTAAAAGTTATTTAATTTGTTTATCCCAAATTCATTTTTTTTTGCAACACTACAAGTCAGAAAATTATGAGGCTACAATCATACTTCGGACAGTTTATGAAAGAAGAACATTTATACTATTACCATTATTAAAAATAAATGACAAAAAATAATTTTAAACAGTGTAAAATTATTTTGAAAAAACATGTCGATTTTTTGCTTACTTATAAACAATTGGAATAACTTTTTAACCGTTACCTCTAGAAAAATTATTTTTTCATATTTAGAAAGACTGAATTTTTATACACATTTAGAGAGAAAAACAACTGTCCTAGGACAATTAGGGACAAAGTTAGCCCCCCCCCCCCCATTTATTTAATTCACATGTTTTTGCAAAATAATTTTGCAATATTTATAATTATTTTTTGTAATTTTTTTTAATTAAATTAATACTGTAAATTTCCTTCTTCCATAAACTATCCAAAGTATTACTGTAGCTTCATCATTATCTGACTTACAGTGTTGCAAAAAAAAAAATAAATTTGGGAAAAACAAATTAAATAACTTTTAAACTATTTGACCAATTTCTTCGAAATTTAGGGTATGTATTAAGCACCATAAGTCTCAGCATTCCGTGTAATAAGAAGGTTCTAAGTTAATTTTTACATAAGTTATAAATATTTATAAAAACTCAAAATTTATGATTTATTTTGCAATTTTCTAAGCAACCAATAAGGATAGACATATTAAGCAAACGCCATATTGAAGTTTTTTATACCGTTTATGAGTTTCTTACTCTTAAATTTGTTTAAAATGACTATTTTCTTAGTAATAGACGAAAAAAGCGAAAATTTACCGTTTTTTGATCTTCATTTGTTTATACCTATGTATATCATCAAAATCGGCTGCAGGAAATATATAGGTTATTATTATAAATGTCCATATTACTCAAAAAATTTGGTTTCGGCCTGGAGGGGGTTGTGTCACCAACAGGCTATTTTTTTTCCTTATTTCTCTGAACTAATCTGTCTTTCCATTGCTCCCTGTGTTTATTATTCTTTATTTTTATTATTCCTAAGTTTATCCATATTATTGTTTCTGGATTCTATATTCCATATATCTATTCTGGAAGGCTACTGAATGGTATTTACCATTAAAGTTCTTCAAAAACTAATCTATCGAGGACTTGATGTAAGTTTTATCTTCGTTTGCTTTACAGAACATTGCCTACACTTTTGGCAAATCATTTCCAGATTTGAGTGATTTAAGCCGCAGATATTGTCTTTTCCCTCAAATCCCTTGTATGATTACAAAAATTCGTAGTTTATGTTTCAATACCCATAAAAGTCAGGTTACTGCGATGTTATATCTTTCCTATACTGTTGTACGGAGTTGAATCGTGGACTCTCACAGACGCCACGTGCAAGAAAATTGAGGCGTTTGAAATGTGGCTTTATCGTCGAATACTTAAGGTATCTTATACCGACCACGTTACTAATGAGGGTGTTTTGCTGAGAATGCAAAAAGAAAAAGAGCTGTTAAACCACAATAGAAGCAGCCAAAATCGAATAGCTCGGTCACATCATGAGGAACAACGAAAGATATGGACTGCTGCAACTAATCTTGCAAGGAAAAGTGGAAGGAAAACGAGGACCAGGAAGGCGAAGGATTTCCTGGCTGAAGAATCTACGTACGTGGTTCAACACAGCAACCAAAAACCTTTTTAGAGCAGCAGTGTGCGAAGTACAGATTGTCATGATGGTCGCCAGCTACGTGGCGACCATGAAGGTCCATTACAAGGAGAAGAAGAATGTTTCTATATGAACACCCCAAATAATTGGTCTTTTAACACCTTTAAATACATATGAACTAATGAATATAGTCAATTAAAACATGCAATGTATTATATTACATACTACACTTGCGAGCAAAGAAATTGACTCAAGAGTAAAATAAGTAAAGTTAAGTAAATTTCATGTCAATCTAACCGATTCTTAAAATCTGGAGTAAAAATCATGAGTACATGGACTAAATCGCTCTCCGGTGCAAACAAATTGAATAACTTACAAACTAATTGGTAGATCTAGCTGATCTAGTTTAACAACTCATTAATTGCCATAATTTCAAGTAGATATACATACATGTCATTATTAAAAAGAAAACAAAGTTATTAACATTTATAAATTAATGCAAAAATAAGGATACTTTTCATTAGAGAGATACTTTTCATTATGCAATATAAGTGTTTTTTGCAATTATCTCGATCATTTACAATAATTATCTCTGTAATCATTTAGAAACACGCAAATTAAAAAACTTTTTGAGATCTACAACTTTTATTTGAACCATTTTTCCTGAACATCTATTTCAAAGTTAGTATAAATGTTTATTAGCTAAAAGTCAGCCATTTTCAAAACATCTTTTACTGATAACAATCTTGATAAAATATTGAAATGTTTTTATGTTTATCTTAAAATTGAAACCTCAAAGAATCGGTTGCAATCTGCTAAGTACTCCTAAAGCGTCGTTTAAACACAACGATAAGTCACAGCAACTAGTTGTGATGACAAGTTGAAACGCTGTTTAGACGCTGCGATTCAATGCGATACCACCTTCAACCCAACTCCAACTTTGATAAGTTGTGCGATGCACCGTTTACACACAATGATAAGTTGCAACAACTCGATTGACCTTGATAAGTTGTTTGATTTATCGCTGTGTTTAAACGACCCTTAATAGTGCAGTCAGTGAGGGTATTTGGTTTCGAATTCCATCCTACTACATCAATTTACTTCAATATTTTCACTGGTAAGTGGATTTCCAATCTTTGTGGTGGTTTCCACCCCTTCTCGGGGGTGGAAAATTGTTGATCAAAATAACCAAGGAAGTGGCCAATTCTAAGCAAAAGCTGTTCTATATATTTTTCCAGGCTGTTCAACCAGGTCCACGTCATCTGCATATGCCAAAATTTGGGATGATTTATTAAAAATATTTCCTCTGTTGTCTATTCGGGCATCTCTGACCGCCTTTTCCAGAGCTATGTTGAAGAGCAGATACGCCAGCGCATCTCCCTGTCACAGCCCAACATGCGTTTCAAACGCCTGTGATTGTTCGCCCTGTATTTCGACTTTGCAAACAACTTTACGCATTATAGCCTTAACCAATCTTATCAGTTTATCAGGGATGTGGAATTCATCCACGGCTTCATACAATTTATTTCTTAGGACACTATCATTGGCCGATTTAAAATCTACGAAAAGCTGGTATGTCTCGATATTGAACTCATTGGTTTTTTCCAGTATTTGCCTTAGCACAAAGATCTGGTCTGTTGTTGATCGACCAGGCCTAAAACCACTTTGATATTCTCCAAGAAGCTCCTCGGAATCTGCACGTAGGCGACCATATAAGATACTCGAAAATATTTTGTAAGCTGTATTAAGGAGGGTTATTCCCCTATAGTTTCTACATTGCAATTGATCAGCCTTTTTGTGTAGCGGGCAAACGATTCCAATAAATCACTCTTCCGGGATTTGTTCCTCATTCCAGGCTCTCAGTGTTAATTATATATTTGATTAGTCAGAGTAGCACCTCCATATTTAATAAGTTCCGCTGGTATACCATCACTTCCTGGAGATTTATGATTTTTTAGGTGTTTTATTGCATTCCGTACTTCTTGAATTAATGGAGGCTCTAATGGTGTATTGTTGCTTGCTCCTGGGGGTGGTTGATTTGGATCTTCCACTTCGATAGTAAGTAGTTCTTTATAGTGTTCCACCCACCTTTTCAATATTTCTTCTTTTGTATTGAGTATATTTCCCTCCTTTTCGTTACATAGTCTTAGCCTTGGGTTGAATTCCTTTCTTGCATTGTTCAGAGTTTTATAGAATTTTCTTGTTTAATTTTCCTGTTTTAATGATTCAAGTTCTTCCAGTATTCTATTTTCATAAATTCCCTTTTTTCTTCTGTGAATGCACTTCTCTTCTCTTCTAAGGTATTTATATTTTTGTTGTTTTTCTCGGGTTCCTCTTTGCTGCATCTGTTTATAAGTAATACAAAAGTAGAGCTGTTCTTCTAGTTATAAGTAATACAAAAAGAGATATGGTAGATGAAAAAAGATTTTTTTTGTGCATGCTCAAATCGGTGTATACAACTTCAAATAAGAGACAGATGATCGATTTTAGGGGCATAATGCTACGAATACCTTTTGTATGCATTGTTTTCCTTCTACAATACCTTTTATTATAGTGTTATTTCTATGTTTAAAAAGTTGGACGAGTTTAAACTGAATCGTTTTTGAAAAACAATGATAACAGATACGAAAAAAGATACAGTACAACAATGTAGGGTTTATCAGATAAAAATTTTGTGTTTTCTTTTATTACTGTATCATTTTCGAGTTACATGGAGAAAAAGGAAGAAATTTAAAAATGCGCTCTGTAAGTCTCTTGGTATGTACTCTTCTAGTCTCTATAATTACTGCATAATACATTATGAATCAATTACAAAATCTCATACATTATTATACGCATTATCACAAAGGTGAAACTAAACATTCATTCACATTCTTGACTGTAAGCAATACACTACGCGTTTATAATAATTTACTAGTGAAAGCACACTTGAATTAAAAAAAGTTCGATTCAATTAGTTTGATTATTTTTTGAAGCCCATGGCGCTATGGCATTCATTTGTTAATAATAGCAGAAAACTTTCAAAAAACACTTCTCACGCGATTTCAAAATAAAAATTATATCGTCCATCCTTTTCCAATTTTACGTTTCTATCAATTTGCACGATTGCAGTTTAATTGGGAAGCAATTTGTCTGCCCACAAACTATTTATTTAGAAGAAGAAAGTGATTTTCACTTTTCTCCATTGTTTACTGATAATAATGATGTTATGTTATAATGCAATGCCTGCAGATCGCGATTAAGGAAGCGATGACCCGACGTAATCATCGCGTTGTTTATAACGATTTCTGATTGATTATTTCTTCATCTACCTTCACTGAATTATTTAAACTGGTAAATTGAATACATGGATAAAATAAAAAGCAGAATGTACATACAAGTATATCTCAGTCTATCTGTGAAAAAAAAAACTATTTTTTTAAAGTGCTAAAGTTTTTGGTTTTTGGAAATTCTAAAATGTACACGAGCGATAGATGATGGCAAATCCCTGAAGATGTGTTATGGAAGCTAATAATTTTGCTTGGTTTTTTTTAACAATCATCAAACGTGAAAAAATTATTTTTTGCCCATAAAACGTTTCCAAACAGTTTGTAAGTTATTCAAGTTATTTTTTCCCGGAGAGCGATTATTTAATAGCTCTGGATCCCGCGTACCAAAAAAAGTTGATTAATAGCAAGCTGAACATTTGTTAATAGCTTAACGGTCTCTAGTCGGACAAACTTTGATGTATGGGAACACTGGAACAGAGGAAGTTTTAATTGTGGAACGTGATTTTAATCGTGGAACGTGTCATACTGACAAGTTTATGATTGTGAAAACTAGCAGGTTGTTTTTTAAGTTAATTCAATATCAAACTTTATATAATATAATATGAAAAAATGTTAGTCCGATAAATATGTTGGGCATTTTAATAAGTCCGACCGTAGAACATGTCAAATGACAAGAATTAGATTGGTGGTAAATAGCAGTCTGATTTTTGCATGAGAGTTTAATGAAAGAGTAACAAATCAATTGTAAGTTCTGTCCGACAAAATACATGGGACCTTTTTGGTAGTTTGACGTTCGAAACCTGTAACTTGTTCCACAATTAAAACTTCCCCTGTTCCAGTGTTCCCGTACATCAAAGTTTGTCCGACTAGACACCGTTAAGCTATTAACAAATTTTCAGCTTGCTATTAATCAACTTTTTTTGGTACGCGGGATCCAGGCCTATAAACAACTATACTCATCCAAACAGTGACTCTATACACCAGTCAGTGAGAACAAAACGAGATATTATCTGTGAATTCTCTCTTACTGCATGGATTTTAATAAAATTTTAGGAGAGCCTCTACTTACCTCCTAATTCAAAGTCTACCTTATGCCGATGTGCGCCTTTTTCTGGAGGTGATTCCAACCCCTTGTCGGAGGTGATTAGAAACCCTAATTCTAAGCAAAAACTGTTCTATGATTTTTTCGTGGTTGAAAATTTGCCATTTTCATTGAAAAATGTCACCTTTTCGGACAGTTTTTTGCGAATACAAAAATTATGTACCTTAAAAATTATGGATTCTTAAACATTTTTGTAGATTATGAACAATCAAAGAGTTTTATTTCTTCATAAATTTTCTAGTTATAATGCAAAAAGAGATATAGATATGGTAGGTGAAAAGAGATTTTTGTGTATGCTCAAATCGGTGTGTTCAACTTAAAATAACAGAGAAATGGTCGATTTTAAGGGTATAGTATCTTATGTAGTGTTTTAAAATGTCGATTGTATTCAAACTAAATGAGATAAGGTGCAAAAAAATTAATGATTAATTTATTTTAAGGTAGAATGCAAAGTATATTTATCAATTTAACCCCTCATGCACCAAAATTAAATGCATCGTTTTACTTCAACAATACCTTTGATTATAGTGTTATTTATATGTTCAAAAGTTGGACTGATACATAGTTTTTGAAAAAAATAAGACTCGAAAATATTACTCGAAAATGATACAATAATGAAAGAAAAAACAAAATTGTATTTGAAAAACCCTACATTTTTGTACTATATTGGTTTTGTATCTCTTGTCATTTTTGAGTTACATGGAGAAAAAGGAAGATTTTTAAGAAAATTTAAAAATGCGCTCTACAAAATATATGATCTTATTTTTTTAAAAATCATTCATTTTAAATCCGTTTAACTTTTTAACATTGAAATAACACTATAATAAAAGGTATTGTAGAAGGAAACAATACATTTAAATCCTGGTGGATGGGGCGTTAAATAATATACTTTTCATTTTTCCTTAAAATACATTAGTCATCAATTTTTTTCACCATATCTCGCTTAGTTTGAATGTAATCGACATTAACAGTGCTTGTTTTAAAGATCTTTTTAAGTTCTATGAGTTTATAGTTTATAATAACTGACACAAAAAGCAGAATAGTACCTATATTTTACAACAAGTGAGAAAAAAAGACATATTTCTCAGAAGTTTGCGCAGACAGTGAGCGCAGAAGTTTGTTGGCACGAGCCAAAGGCGAGTACCGCAAATCAAGCGAGAGAGAAATATGCCATTATCTCACGTATTGTACACTGTACTTTTTCTATGGATGCGTCATTGTCTAGAGTTCAAACTTCAAAATTAAATAAGTTCGGTTCGTTTAGGTATATTATATGCCTAATCTGAAATAAAATACATATACATAATATGTGTAGGTATTTAATATTCTTAATATGTATATATACAACCTATTTATTTAAAATTGTAATAACCAGTTATATTTAAACAATTTTGAAAGGTAATTACTGGTAAGTTTTGCTTGGAAAGTTGACCACAATAATTGTGTTTGTATTGTGCATATTACCATGGAAACAGTGGTCATATGTTTTTCTTCCTCAACTATCATTCCGTCGCGAAGTAAACACATGAAAAACCGGCGGAGAACCAGTGAGAAATTATTTCTCACTGAAATGGCTGACTTTTCTCACTGCGTGATAAATTTTTCGTTTTTAATGTATGTAAGTAGTGAGAGAAGTTGCACATTGTTTGTATAGCATCCATAGAAAAATATTTTTAAAAAATGAATCCTCCTCCTCCTAAGTGCCTTTTCTATTGAGGTTGGCGATCAATATGAAAAATTTCTCTCTGTTCTGGGCTTGATGGATTAAGTCATTCCCTGTTGTGTGGGTCCAATCTCTGATGTTTCGGAGCCAGGATTTCTCCTTTCTTCCTATACCCATTTTACCTTCGATTGCGCCTTCTAATATTACCTGAAGCTGCTCAAATTCCCTATGGCGCATTATGTGTCCTAGATATGACGTCTTTCTAATTTTGATCGTATTGACCAGATGAGGACGTGTGTTCATTATTTCCAATACTTCTTCATTTGTAGTTTTGCTGGTCCAGCTTATTCTTAGCATTCGGCGGTACATCCACATTTCGAATGAATTCAGTTTATTGACGTCATACTGTTTTAATGTCCAGGTCTCACAGCCATATAGTAATAGAGACCACACATAACACTTTAGTGTTCTCAATCTTATTGTGACTGATAATTTGGGGTTAGAGAGAATTTTACGCATGTTCATGAAGCCAGATCTTGCTATTTCAGTGCGTCTTCTAATTTCTTTTGAGTGGCCTAGCTGACTGTTTAGCTCTCTGCCCAGGTATATGAAGCTCTTGGAACTCTGAAGGGTGATACCATTGATTTGTATGTTGGGTGTAATTTGTTCATGGGGGTTCTTGTAGAATACCATGATTTTGGTTTTGGAAAGATCAATTCCAATATCCAAGCCCAGTCTGTGACTTTCTTCTGATAGTATGTTCATCAATATTTTTAGTTGGTCTTCTGTTTCCGCTAATACTACGGTGTCATCGGCATATCTTACATTGTTAATGATAATTCCATTGACTCTGGCACCTTCAGGGCGATCTTCAAGAGAAGCTCTAATGATATGTTCGGCATAGACGTTAAATAGTAGAGGGGACAGAATGCACCTTTGACGCACTCCTCGTTCTATGTTCACATAATTGGTATTTCCGTTGTCTGTTCGAACACATCCTGTGTGGTTCCAGTATGTATTGCTTATTATAGCTATGTCGTGTCCATCCAGCCCTACTTCGTTTAGCACCTCAATCAATTTTTCGTGTCTAATGCGGTCAAAGGCCTTTCTACAATCGACAAAGCACACATACAGCTGTTTTTGAACCTCGAGATACCTTTCTGCCATTAGTGTCAATCCCATAATTGCTTCTCTGGTGCCTGTACCCTTTCTAAAACCATATTGAGAACGACTCAGGTATTCTTCACACTTATTGTGAATGCGGTTATAAATTACTCGCATAAAAATCTTAGCGGCATGACTCATTAGGGATACAGTTCGATGGTCTTCACATTTCCTTGCTTTTTGTTTTTTAGGAAGAGCTACATATGTGGATGTTAGCCAGTCATGTGGTAGAGTGCCATGTTCATATATAATGTTAAAGAGGCAAGTTAATTTCCTGACAGCATCGTCACTTAGGTGTTTAAAATGTTCGGCTGTTGTTAGATCTTGGCCGGGTGCCTTGTTGTTCTTTGCGTCTTTTATTGCCCGCATAACTTCTTCGGTTAGAATATTTAGTTTTCCATCTGTATCTATTTGTGGGGTCTAATTCCATTTGGTTTTTCTTGTTTGTTACAATAGATAAATGTTTGGGTTTCCATATTCCAGTGAGTTCTTTAACCTTTTTGTGTAATTCTCTATCTTTATGCTTCCTTTGCAGATCCTCTACCTCTTTACATTTTTCTATCATCCACTCTTCCTTAGCTACATTTATCTTTCTCTCAATTTCCCTGTTGAGTTCTTTGTATCTTGTTAGGTGTTTCTTTTTACCATCCGTCTCTTCTCCATAATTTGTAATATTTCGTTTGTCATCCATGGTTTTCTTTGTTTACGGTTTTCTTTCTGTATATTTTGGTTTGCTGCCTCCAGGACAGTATTTTTAATTTTTCCCCACATGTCTTCAATGTTTTCTTTTATTGTCTTCTCTTTATTGGGAGCTAATTTCTTAGACTCTAACTGCGTGTCTACCATGTCCTTATACATATGTTTTTGTCCTTGGTCAGCACTACTCCATGCTATTCTCTGACTGGGTTTAGCCTTGTCTACTCTTTTAAGTTTTATTCTGACAGTTGCGACTACAGGGTTGTGGTCTGAATTTATGTCATAAAGAAATGAATAACCATTTTCAATTTAAGGGAACCATTCTCGTTGGAACTTTACCGCGCTGAGCAGATGGGACGTGAATTATAAATTGTAAAATTCCCTCATCTTCCTTAGTCTCAGCATCCGTTATGGCTTGCAAATTATAGAAGCCTCGGAGGTGATACCAGAGAAGGTTCCCATTGTTTTCGGTCTGGTATGATATAGAATAACATTTTGTGATGTAAAAACTTAGTTTTTTTTTAATATTTTTATTTTTAAATATCATAATTTTATTCTACTAGTTCGGAAGCAGAAACATAGAACATTATTTTTTAACATCTTATATTATACAAATATTGTATTATATAAGTTTAACCTTAAATAAACCTTGCAAATGATTCACCTTCTACTATAATTTTTTATCAATTATTCTTCAAGATGAACAACGAATGCATAATTTTAATTATTGTATGCTTTTAGATTTGTAATCATAAAAAATCCTAGACCTCGTTGATGAAGTTATTTTATAACAAAGTATTCATGAAGGTATTCACGTGTTGATCATAAAGCACATTACTCTATGAAGATCACATATGAATTATTTTCCAATGAGAGATTTGAAACAATAGAATATACTATAAACCATTAAACCATAACCTTCTCGATTATTATAAAAAATTAATTTCTAGGTTACCAAATAAATAATGACCGCAATAATTGATATATTAAATATTTTTATCTACCTATATATTTAAAATTTATTAGTAATCTCTATATTATAGAGAGGTTCAAAATTATGGAATAAATTCATTTTTCGAGAATAGGCCAATTTGAAGAACACTTCCGAGACGAGTCCATTTTTATATTTAAATTATCATTTTTTCGCTTATGTATAATAAATAATATATCATACCAGTCGCGTCATCCACCTGGACCGGATAACATAATCGCAGATTTTTTAAATGAGAATAGGGGTCGCGGACTAGCCCATTTGAAAGGTTATTCAATTCTCTATTCAGTAATATAAACATTAACTTAATTATTTGTACAGGATGTCCAAAATAATCTGTATTTAATTAATTTAATTGACACAAAAAGAAGGATGTGTGTAATTTATATAATTCAAAATACAATTTACTGCTGTCATAAAACAGAAAACATTGCTTTTCGCTTAAATTCAATATTCAAGATGCCATACACCTGCCTATTGGCAGTTTAAACATTTAATTCAAGCGAAAAGCAATGTTTTTTGTCAAATAAACAGTTTTTTATGTTTTCTGATAACAGTAAAATTAATGTATTTTGAATTAAATAAATTAAAGATCTTTTTATCTCAATTATTTTAATTAAAAAAATTTTTTTGACAACCCATTTTATAAATAATTATATTAATGTTTATATTACTGAATAGAGAATTCAATAACGTTTCAAATGAGCAAGCACACGAGCCCTATTCTCATTACAAAAAAAATGGCGATTACGTCATTAGTCACTTCACTATTATAATATACTATGCTAAGAATGCTAAGAGGCTACGTATTTAACACGCTATTATATGGTGTAGAGGCCTGGACTCTCAAACAGAACAACATAAAAAATATTGAAAGTTTCGAGATGTGGTGCTACCGTTGAATACTGAAGATAAGTTGTGTTGCAAGATTCTTTGGGTCACCTGATGAGATGTCATAAATACGCATTTCTTCAAAATATAATGCAAGAAAAAATACAAGGAAGACGGAATCCAGGCGGTAGAAGAATGTCATGGTTGCGGAATTTGAGAGAGTGGTTTTGCTGCACCACTAGTGAACTTTTTAGGTCAGCTGTAAACAATATCAGGGTAGCCTTGATGATTTCCAATCTCCGATAGGAGTGGCACAAGAAGAAGAAGAAGATAGAAAACTATTTATAAAGGTTCTGCAGTAAAAACGTCACAATATGGACTCTAAATAGCAACTGATAGATACATATCAGGGGGGACTAGACAACCTCATTAAGTTCGGTGACACCCAATAAAATACCATCCTGTATTTCTTTGAGAATGGGACTCCAAATCTCTAATCTATGTTAACGAGCAAATATGTTGGGCATTTTAATAAGTTCGACACGTAGAGTAAATCAAATGACAGTAATTATATTGGTGATAAATTTAATAGCAGTCTGATTTTTGCATGAGAGTTTATTCAAAATGAAATAGTAACAAATCAATTGGAAGTTCTGTCCGACAAAATACATGGGACGTTTTCGTAGTCTGACGTCCGAATACTGTAACCTATTCCACAATTATGAAAACTTCCCCTGTTCCAGTGTTCCCGTACATCAAAGTTTGTTCGACTAGACAATAGACACCGTTAAGGTATTAACAAATTTTCAGATTGCTATTAATAAACTTTTTTTGGTACGCGGGAGCCAGGCATAGTATATCTTCTTTTCTTGTCATGAAATCATCTATTTGAGAATATGTTTGTTGTCTTTTTTTAACTGGTAACCTGACTTTCTTTCGAAAAAATCTTTTAGCAATCGCCATAATATATCGCTATCACCAAATTCGAGAATTTTAAGAAATAAATTTTTTTTTCAATTTGCATGTCAAAGGAACAGTTAAGATCCCCGGGTCCGGATCCCCAAAATGTAAAAGAAAATCGCAGTCATTTGGGAAGATTTTTAAAAATGGTTCCGATAGTTTGACATCTCTTACCACCTTCTTAAGAACCATGTTAAAAAGAAAACACGCTAACATATTTATACAGTGCCCTTGAATAAGTGTTACCCCCTTATTAACTTATTTATTTTTTGTACGTAAGCAAAAGGCTCGGACAGGTCGATTTTTAAAAAAATCAAAGTAAATTATAGCATCAATGTTTCGAACTTTACGCGATACCTCTTCAGGTGACAGTCATAACTTTGATTTTTTTAAATGGGAAAGTACATCGTGTGACACCACATTTAAAAGCTTTTGAAATACTGATTACAAAAATGTATAATACTTTAATCCTTTTGGAGAGAGTAGGCGCAAAATTGTTGTCGAAATCTTTTTAAACGCATTAATTTTTTTCGAATCCTGAGAAAACTAATAAGTATTTTTGAAAAATTTAAACTCAGAATGATAGATTACGTTATTATTGAGGGCTGACAGTCCCTACGAATAAACAAAAAGTTTCTTTTGAATGATATATTTGAAATTAAAAATCAGACTAAATTTTCTCTTTTTTTCACCGCTGTGACTTATTAAAATAAACAATATAGGAGTTCTCAGGGACTTTCGATCAGCGAGAATAATGTAATATTTCATTTTGCGTTTAAATTTTTCAAAATATTTATTAGTTTTTTCAAGATTCGAAAAAAGTTATTGCATTTAGAAAGAATTTGACCAAAATTTTGCGCCTACGCTCTCAAACAGGATTAAAGTATTATACATTTTTGGTAATCAGTATTTCAAAAGCTTTTAAATGAGGTGTTACAGGATGTACTTTCCCATTTAAAAAAAATCAAAGTTATGCTTGTCACCTGAAGAGGGATCGCGTAAAGTTCGATCGCGATTATTTTTTTAAAAATCGACCTGTCCGAGCGTTTTGCTTATGTGCTAAAAATAAATAAGTTAATAAGGGGGGTAACACTTATTCCAGCGCACTTTATATGTGTCGTTTTATACTTCAACGTACTCGTATGTGTTATAGTAAGTGTATAATAAGTATATAATAAAATTAATTATTTGCTTTCTAGTCCAGGGCGCATCTGTTTTGAGATGGACGTTGAGAGGTGACTCAAATATTTTTGCAGAAATTGCTTGAAAATAACTCAAATAATAATATTTGAGTTATCCTCCCACTCAAAATGGTCCGGAACATTGTTTAAATAATCAAAATGTCACAATATGAAGGAAAAATTCGATTTTTTATTGGTTTTTTGATTATAACTTTAAAACTATTCATTTCTGAGAAAAGTTGTACTAACATAAAAGTTGCGTAATTAAGTTTCCTACAATATAGAATTGGTTAAAAATTTAAAAAATAGTCACCCTTGTTGCAAAATAGCAATAATTGCGAAAAAAAAACATACAAAAACAAGTATTCGCATTTTACGTTTTTCAACCATTTATGCTATACTTAGGACCTTTATCTTTTATATAGAAAAACTTTATGATATAATCAAACAACACTGTAAATTTCATTAAGATCGGTTTAATAGATTTTGCAAAATAAATTTTGCAATCCAGCTTTCGCAAAAAAAATTCATTTTTTTAAATGTTGCAGGACTGAAAATAAAGCAGATAGCAAGTTGAATTTTTTTTTGCTTATAGAAGTGTACTGTACCTTTCAATTGCAATTTGCAAAATTAAAATCGAATAATTACCACGGCGTCAGGAAATTTTTTAAATAAACATTAATTTTTGGTGCTACGCGCAGGACAGCGGTGTTCGATTCACACAAGTTGATTTCCACCAAAATTTCTTCCAATCTTTATCTAATATATTATTTTCTTACTCTATATTTTGTTGTATTTTAATATTTTAATTCCACAAAAATCAAACTAATTTTATTATTGTTTGTGAAATATTGTTTAAACAATTGCATATGTTTAAAAATAATAAACTTTTATTCTCTTAAAGCTCTTAAAGTTAAAATATATGAACAAAGAAAGTTGTTGCTAAAAAAAGTGTTATTTCAAATGATAGAGTATGTGTTTTTATTTTGCAATAAACAAATTTATTTATTTATATCGAAATGTAATAAAAATTAAAATGTATCAATCATTATCAAAGGTCATTGGAATGCCCAATCAGAGCAAACTATCCGCTGTCCTGCGCGTAGCACCAATAATTAATGTTTATTTAAAAAAATTCCTGAGGCCGTGGTAGTAAAACCATTTTAATTTTACAAATTGCAAATGAAAGGTACAGTACACTTCTATACGCAAAAAAATTTTAAACTTGCTATCTGCTTTATTTTTAGTCCTGTAACATTTTGAAAAAATGAATTTTTTTTGCGAAAGCTGGATTGCAAAATTTATTTTGCAAAATCTATTGAACCGATCTTAATGAAATTTACAGTATTATTTTACTGTATCATAAAGTTTTTCTGGGTAAACTATGAAGGTCCTATGTGTAGCATAAATGGTTGAAAATCGTAAAATGCGAATACTTGTTTTTGTATGTTTTTTTTTTCGCAATTATTGGTATTTTGCAACAAGGGTGACTATTTTTTAAATTTTTAGCCATTTCTATATTATAGGAAATTTAATTACACAACTTTTATGTCAGTACAACTTTTCTCGGAAATGAATACTTTTAAAGTTATAATCAAAAAACCAAGAGAAAAGTCGAATTTTTCCTTCATTTTTTGACATTTTGATTATTTAAACAATGTTGCGGACCTTTTTGAGAGGGAGGATAACTCAAATATTATTATTTGAGGTATTTTCAAGCAATTTCTGCAAAAAAATTTGAGTCACCTCTCAACGTCCAAATGTACTAATATTTTTACAAATGCGCCCTGGTCTATTCTTAGTTAATTTTCATTCAAGTTCGGAGAAATTCATTCAAGTTCGAGAAGAATTAAACGAGTTTTGGATTCGTAAGGATAAGAACCGACTCATAAAGACATAACATATTTATGATTTTAAATGACAAAAAGTTATGAACAAAAAATCAAATAAATACATTCAAGTCACAGATGTTTGATGTCATTCTTTACAGGTTTTTGGTTTATTGACACCAGAGATCATTGGTCTCTTCTTAAACGTCATTGTGATGTGTTTCAGATTGTATATTATTTACCTTGAAGACTATAGTGTATGCCAATTTTCTGTTTTGTTCAGATCGTTTTGCAATTATTTTGTGGCAGGTACTGCATCCAGTTGGCTTTTCGAACATATTTCATTAACTATTATCATATTCTCCTTATATGTAGCAATCTTAATGATATTTGATTTCTCGAGCTAACTGAGACCGATAAACTAGAGGCCATTTGTTTGAAATTAGTCTACTGTTTTTCTCCAACTAGGTAACGCTTTTCATGACAGCAGTTCTCTAGTTCTAGTTTATTAACCCAATTTTTTGTAGATCTTCCTTACACGCTTGGAGCCACTTCTTTCGTCTTTTTCTTACCTTTACCTCACAGTTTTCCTCTCCTTTTCTTTGCTTTACCTCACAGCAGTAATTAGAGTCCTTTTTCCATTTTACTTTTATGCCACGTGATCCAACTATCTATGCTTTTTGGGTCACACGACAAGAAACCGAAGACAAGAAACCATCCCAAATACCAATAGAAAGTGCCAAAATGAATTTTGCAAGCACAGTTACATCCATACTGAGGAATTATTTCAACAACCCTTCATCCCTTCGCCCTTAAGTAAGAAATCTACAAAGATACCATAAACCTGTAAAGAGGCACAACAATTACGTTATACCGACCACGAAAATCAACTTTAAGGTGAATGACCAATTTTGGTTGTTCTTTATGTTTTCGAGGTCGCTGAATCTGAATGTGAAGTTTATTTTAATGTAGAATTGGTGGAACATGTTTAAAAATCAAATTTTATGCAAAAATGCGAAAAATCAATTTTGATAATTTTTCAACTTTACCTCGCTGTATCTTTGCTCGCTGTAAATATTTCCTCTTGAAAATTTTACTGTGTCATCTTTAAAGTATTTAGATAACAACGAGCTTTTTATAAAAATGTTTATATAAATTGAAAGAGGGGTTGTTAATTTTTAAACATTTTGTCGTCAGATTTCGTTAGTTTCATGTTTACTTAAAAAAATTAAGTGACAAACTTTTTAGCTTATAATTTTAACCAAAATAGCAATAAAACATAATTCATCAAGAAGTTTTCTGGAAAATCTTAATTCAAAATATGCAATAGAAAAAAAGTTATGTGACTTTATAGACGAGCGGCACACCACAAAAACGCCTATTTCTCGAGATACTGTGTGGTGCGATTGGCTAATTTTGGTCACACTTTATATTTTTGATGGTAGTAAAAACGAAAATTAGGTTTATATTGAATTTTACGTAGGGGAACAGTGGCATAATCGCAATTTTACCCTAAAAATAAAAAAAAATTAAATTACATTTTTTGCGTTTAATAACTCTGTTTCATTTTAATATTTTTTATAAAATTTTTATAGATGTTTGTTACCTTTTTGAAGACAATGGTACCTGTTTCAATCTTTATGTCTCATTATAGTAAAAGTTATGAATTGTTTAAAGTGAAAGGTGCAGATTCCTGAATTTCAAAGTTTAATCGCAAAAGTTGAGTGACAAAATTTGAAATTTAGCTTTTTAATCAAGTTTATGTTAAAATACAGGATACAAAGACTAAAATGTTTTATAGAAAAAAAAATATGCCACTTTTAATTTTAAGAAAAACGTGATTTAATTTTTTTTTATTTTTAGGGAAAAATTGCGATTTTGACAATGTTCCTCCATCTAAAATTCAAAATAAACCTTATTTTCGTTATAAGCGTTTTTTTTTTGGAAGAGTGCCACTCGTCTATAAAGTCACATAACTTTTTTCTTATTACATATTTTGACTTGAAATTTTCAAAGAAAACTTCTTCATTAATTATAATTTATTGCTGTGTTAGTTAAAATTATAAACTAAAAAGTTTATTACTCAACTTTTTTAAGTAAACACGAAACTAACGAAATCTGACGACAAAATGTTTAAAAATTAACAACCCCTCTTTTAATTTGTGTAAACATTCTGGATAAATCTCGTTGTCATCTAAATACTCGAAGGATGATACAGTAATAATTTCAAAAGGAAATATTTACAGCAACCAAAGATACAGCGAGGTAAATATGAAAAATCATCAAAATTTATTTTTCGCATTTTTGCATAAAAATTGATTTTTGAACATGTTCCATCAATTCTAGATAAAACTAAACTTCATATTCGGATTTAGCGACCTCGAAAACATAAGGAATGACCAAAATTTGCCATTCACCTATCATGGTCGCTTTTTCGATTTCTGGTGTGCCGCTCGCCTATATTATAACCAACCAAAACAATTCCAGTTACACCCTCGCTGAGGAAGTATCCCAACGACCCTTTGTCGCCCCTAGAAGAAATCTACACAGAGAATAAAAATCTGTGTAAAGATTTTTGTTGACTGCATATGAGCGTAACAGTGTGTACGCCAGCTAGGTCACCGTGTCCTTTTCAATTCTGATGGGCAAACTCGGTTCCTTATGGATTTTTGGCTGCTGATTACGAATTTCGTGGGTGGATTTCGATCCGAGTGGTCAAAAAATTGTTATAAATAGTTTAACTGTTTATAAATTGTTTATAAGGCTCTAGCTTATAAACTAAAACATATATAAAAAATTTGAATAATTGTAAAATTAGTGCCTAGTGCAAATTGCAAAGTATAAAATAAGTATACATATTTCGAAGCTTTTGCGGTCGTAATTCGTATTCTACGCATCAAATACCCTTTTTAAGATTAAAAAATAAATTAAAAGTAACAAATTGAAATATCAAGAGAAAATAAATTTTCTAAACGAACATGTAAAATCATCCTACCGTTAAATTTTATTAGTTAACAACATTTTATGCAGGAATGTTTTACTTACTTTCTAACAACTTTGATAAAAACATAAACTCAACCTTCCTAAAAAGAACAAAATTAATTCTATCAATTGTTACAAATTCATAACGTGCTTATTTATGCAATCACTTTCACTTGAAAAATAATAAATGAAATAATTACAATAAGTGAATATTTAATTTCAATTATTTTTTCAATTATTTACAATAGAAATTATGTGCATATACGACTTTAATAGTTATTTCTTATGATATAAGTGTTAAAAGTACAATTTTAAGGCACGCATGTGAAGGTTTGCAGAATGAGCGAAGCGAATTCTGCAATTCACATGAATGTCTTAAAAATGTACTTTTAACACGTATTAGTATTTAACATTAGTGCTATTTTAACAATTTTTTTTTTCTATTTTAGGTAAGAAGTTCCGCACGGTTATTCAGTTCTACTTTAAATACGTAAGTAACAGCAATGAGCAAGTATGGAAGTATGAATTAGTAAATTGATATTTTTAAATTCTATGTATTATGAGACATTTCTAAAAAGACGTGAAAATCATTGCTACAACTCAGATTACTTATTTTAGTATTCTTAAGCTTATAATAATAATAAGTAACTTATTTATTTCTTGGGAATGTATTTATACCTGCCACGTTCAAAATAGAAAAAAAGCAGTGTAAGTGCTCCTTCTACTGTTTCTGGACATATTGTATAAACTACATACTTAATCCAGAGCGTCGACTCCACCTTTCACCTTGCTATAAAATGTTATCATCTCTGGCCTCATTTTCTCTGTTTGTTGTTTTTCTTCTAAAAGTGCACATTTTGAACTTGAACGGATCAACTCTATTCATGGTATCTAATACAGAATACATACAGAACTGAGTACAGTACAGATGAACTCCAGACAACATATTATGGAGATGAGAACACAGTACGCTACATTAAAGCAAACAGAATACGATGGGCGGGTCACGTGCTAAGATCAAGTGACGAAAGACTTCTGAACGCCACATTCTGGGAAAGGCCCGATGGAAAAAGGTCAGTTGGTCGCCCAAGAAAGAGATGGAAGGACGCAGTAGCCAGTGATCTACGTAAAATGGGAGTACAGCAATGGGAAATAGCTGCTCAGGACCGACAACAATGGAGGGAAATAGTAAACGCGGCCAAGACTCACATAGAGTTGTAGAGCCAAATGATGATGATGATGAGTACAGTACACAGATTCTAAACGTGCCGGTGGGGGATGGCTTCTATGCGCTGTATTATAGTCGGTGTATGACAGAGAAAGTTTTCAAAACAATGAAATAACAAATTTTATACAGTATGTCCCTGTAAGTTGTATCCATGTGGAAAACTTTTTTATTATTAATTTTACGAAAAAAAGTTATTCTTGATAAAAAGCTCTGCATGGTCCAAAACCTAAGATTTAACCATCAAATATCAAATTTTTAGAATATTATACGAGGTATATCAAAAAGTTTGAATTTCACTCAAGAGTAAAGTAGCTTTATTTTTCACAATATTGAAAATTGCTATTATGAAAAGTTGTTTGGAATTAAAAACTATATTCTAGTATGCAATTACATCCATCTAATTAAAAAAAATTTTTTTTGAAAAATTATTGATAACATTATTTTCAGTTACCTATTTTAATTCAGATAACTCTTTTATTATTAATTTTACGAAAAAAAGTGATTCTTAATAAAAAGTTCATTAATTTTTACAATATCGAAAATTGTTATTATGAAAAGTTATTTAGAATTAAAAACTATGTTTCAGTATGTAATTACATTCTTCTAATTGAAATATTCTGAATTATAAAGGTACTTTACTTTTTATCTAAATTTATCTTTTTTGACATACCTCGTATAAAATTGATAAAATTAGATATAAGATGGTTGTATTTTAGGTTTTAGACCATCCAGAACTTTTTGTTAACAATCACTTTTTTCGTAAAATTAATAATAAAAGAGTTATCAGAATTGAAATAACTGAAAATAATGTTAATTATTCATAATTTTTGAAAAAAAAAAATTTCGCTTAGAAGGACGTAATTGCATATTAAAATATAGTTTTTAATTGCAAACAACTTTTCATAATAGCAATTTTCAATATTGTGAAAAATAAAGCTACTTTACTCTTGAGTGAAATTCAAACTTTTTGACATACCTCGTATAACATTCATAAAATTTTATATCTGATGGTTAAATCTTGGGTTTTGGACCATGCAGAACTTTTTATATAGAATAATTCTTTTTTCGTAAAATTAATAATAAAAAAGTTTTCCATATTATGGATACAACTTACAGGGACATACTGTATAATATTTAGCGACGTTCCAACAATCCCCCACCGGCACGTTTAAAAAGTTGCTCTTTTTTTAAGTTATCCCATGTTCTACCAACTTGATTTCAAGCTAGCAGGACAGTACATAGTTAAAAAATTGATAAATTATCAAAAAATTGAATACCAGAGTATTCTCTGATAAATGCTAATTTAGTGTTCCAAGAAAAAATGTATTGCTCTTTTTTTAAAAAGTTATAGCATAAACTGAAAACTTGATTTCAAGCTAGCAGAACAGTAGTTCAAAAATTGATAAATCATCAAATAATTGAATACCAGAGTATTCTCTGAATTAAATGTTCCAAGAACAAAATTTATGCTCTTCTTTTTAAGTTATCGTATGTTCTGTCAACTTGTTTTCAAGCTAGCAGAACAGTAGTTCAAAAATTGATCAATCATCAAGTAAATGGATAGCAGAGTATTATCTGAATTAAATACAAATTTACTGTTCCAAGAACAAATTTATTGCTCTTTTTTAAGTTATCGCATGTTCTGCCAACTTGATTTCAAGCTAGCAAAACAATAGTTCAAAAATTGATAAATCATCAAATAAATGGATAGTAGAGTATTTTCTGAATTAAATGCAAATTTAATGTTTCAAGAAATAATTTAATGATCCTTTCAAAATAAACTACTGTTCTGCTAGCTTGAAATCAAGTTGGCAGAACATGCAATAACTTAAAAAAAGAGCAATATATTTTTTTGGAACATTAAATTTGCGTTTAATTCAGAGAGTACTCTGGTATTCAATTAAATGATTTATCAATTTTTGAACTACTGTTCTGCTAGCTTGAAATCAAGTTAACTTTTTTAAAAAAAGGGCAATACAGTTGTTCTTGGAACAGTAAATTTGAATTTAATTCAGAGAATACTCTGGTATCCATTTATTTGATGATTTATCAATTTTTGAACTACTGTTCTGCTATCATGAAATCAAGTTGGTAAAACATGCGATAACTAAAAAAAGCAATAATTTTTTTCTTGGAACATTAAATTTGCATTTTATTTACACTTAATTATTTTATAATAATAACTGTGTTCTGACGACTTCGTTCTGCTACCTTGATGGACGTATACTTTTCATTCTTTTAATACTAGGCCAGGGTAATAAGACAAAAATATACCCTGTTTGTGACACTTCAGCAACCAGGGCACTGAAGCGTTTTTTCGACAGGTAATACCTATAAGAACAAATTGTAACTATTTCCTGCGTAGGATCTGGCGGCGTTTTTTTTTTATAATTAATTTATTGTCAAAAAACGGCCTTTTTTCTTTTTTTTTCAAATTAATGGAAAACAGTATGATTTATGATTTTCTTAGTACAAAAAACTTCAAGAGAATGGAAAAAGCTTTAAAATGGCGTATTACAAATTTTGATATACATACTCATTTACTGTTATAGTATAGTATAGTTGTTCCAAAAGATAGCATAACCCAGACATCCAAAGTGAAAGTTATCCTTCAACACCAAATTGTTCTATATGGTCCACACAACGTCCAGAAAAAAGTCACACTATTTTGAGCGTCGGGTTTGGGGGGGAGAGGGGGTAGAAATTGGTAAATTCGTAGTTTTTTAAGTTTTTCACCAATATTTCTAAAACTATGCTTAGTTTTAGAAATATTGACGAAAAACGTAAAAAACTACGAATTTGCAAATTTCTCCCCCCTCTCCCCCCCAAACCCGACACTCAAAATGGTGTGACTTTTTTCTGAACATTATGTGGACCATATAGAACAATTTGGTGTTGGAGGATAACTTTCACTTTGGATGTCTGGGTTTGGGTCTAAGTATACCATACTATTAATATAATTGCGAAAAAAGGTCGAAATTGCAAAAAAGTTAATTTCGCAATAACTATTGTAAAAATAAGTGTACAGCTTTGAAATTTTTGTCAAATGAGGGTTCTTTAGTGCTTAATACGTGATACAAATTTCAAAGCGATTCATTCAATTGTTTAAATTTTATTCAAATTGTTCATCCCAGAGAGCTTTTTTTGCAAAAACATAAGCCAGAAATAAATGACTTTAGGACCATTATATTGGTTTAAATTTAAATTGGTTTAAAAAAAGTGAATAAAAAATGCATTTATTAGTAATAAATAAGTATGCAAAAGTATCGTCAATTTTTCCTCTTAAACTTTTAGAATAACTTTTTTCAAAAAAATCTATTTTTTTACCGTGTTTTAGGTTGCACAACTACCAAGTAATGATATGTATATGATAATTGATGAAAAATTGTAATAAATACATATTTATAATTTATTATATAAAAAAATAAAAAGTTTATAAGGAAAAATTGACCATGACTTTGCATAATTATTTAATACTAATAAATGCATTTTTATTCACTTTTTTAAACCAATTTGAAAATTTAGCTCATCCTCTTTCATTTGACTCCTGTAGGATGGTTCTAACATTATTTGTTTCTGACTTATTGCAAAAAAAGCTCTCTGCGATAAACAATTTGAATAAAATTTAAACAATTGAATGAATCGCTTTGAAATTTGTATCACTATCATTTGGAATTTGTTTATAAATAAAAATGGCCGCCAGATCCTTCGCAGGAAATAGTTACAATTTGTTCTTATAGGTATTACTTGTCGAAAAAACGCTTCAGTACCCTGGCTGTTGACGTGTCGTGGAAAAAATCTTATTACCCTGGACTATACTGCCCTTCTCCAATTCGCATTCTAACTTTAACATCAGGATTAAGTTAAGTTTGGTGATACAGCAACCAAGATATCTGAATTTTTCAACGCTTTGTAATACCGATCGGTACTAAATTTACCTAATTTTAAATATGTGAAACATGTAATACCGGAATATTGACTGCAGAATATTAACCTGGTTTCTTAAGACGCCTCAATAAATGTCAAATAAAAACCGTGTTGTAACAGCGTGTAAACACTTATTACCTCATATTCCTTAGAATCTAACAAAAGCTGCAAATAAGCATAAGAAATGATTACAGTAACGTTCTATCGTCGATAATGGAGGGTCGTTAAAAATAATAAGTTATGAAATGACTTCTGACGGTTAGATACATTGTAGTAATTACACGCCGATAGAGTTATTTCCTTGAAACAGCAAACGAACAACGGTTTCATACTTTTCTTGCTCAATTTTGTGATTAATAATACATTTACTTTGGCTGTTTCTGCCTTACACCGTAAATAACTTTTGCAAATTTAATGAACTTTTTCTAGTGTAGGAAACAGAGGTTGAACCTTGCAAAATGGACACAAGTCCGGTTTTATTTTTTTTCTGGCATATCAAGGGGTGCTTATTATAAGACTAACTTTTTCTGAAAAAATTTCGCCCCGGAACCCCCCTTTTCACCCCTTTAAAGGGGGTAATTTATGGTTTTTGCAGAACGTAGCCCTTCCTGTACCTTTTACAAAAAATTTCTTTTATAGAAATATGAAGAGGACTATATTTTCTACGATTTATTTCCGACAGCATCTCTCTATCATCCGATGTTTAGCAAGGGTGGCGCCCCAAAGTTGACAAGTTTTTAAAAGAGATGTTTTTAAAAAAAATATACTTTTCCCTAACTGTAACGGAAATTAAAAAGAAATGCTGCGGAGATTATTTACAAATAGATGATTGATTTTTTGGTATAGGTTTCACTTAAGGGTAATTGCCCTTTTTTTAATTACAGGGTGTTACATTTTAAAAAACCCCTTTTTATACCATCTGAACCGTTTATGCTAGAGTAAAAAGACTTTCAGCGATTACCCATGTACTGGTGTTATTTACAAATTTGTATAATGCACCCCCATTTTTTCCCCGGAACCACCCAAACAAAAAGAAGAATTAATAAATAAAGTTATTTTCTTGGAATCCTTCACACACAATGCCCTTCATTAATATGCTTCATATATAATTTTGTGCAAGTTATTATTACCCATGCATGGACACTAAAAGCGATTTCCTAGTGCAACCCCTGTAGCCAAAATCAATAAATAAAATGGGGGGTTGAAAATTTTTTTTTGTTTTTTGCTTTTTGATCCATATGGGCATATGCTTCATCAATAGTGCTTTTCAAAAATATATATGGTTATTGCAACATCCCTGCGCAAACCACCCCTATCCTTGAAAATATACTGCAGAAACTACCCCTATACCTTATCCAGCATGTTTTTACGATTTTCTCATTACCTATTCATTTTTTTTAAACAAAACTTATACAAGGTTAAAGACCACTATTTACTCTAAAAATTAGGTCCTATTCATTTTTTTCGTTTAAGCAACCGTTACGGCACAGTGGCGCCGTAAACCTCATATATGCTTTGAAGGGCTCCAGTTTTTGTTTATTTTTTCGTCATCTGTTTGTTTTATTGATAAAGTACTTATGTAAAATAAAACAACACAGTGTAACCTACAAATCATGACCTATGCACATTTTACATTCTTTGCTCCCCAAAGCTACAGTGGTGGCCCAAAATAAATTTTTTCATATTTTCGCCACCTACACGCATTTTATTGCGTTAATGCTACCTTAATAGCACAATATTCACCCCTAAGTGGTCGCTAAACAGTGGCGGATCCAGGGAGGGGTGATGGGGGCGATCACCCCCACCGCTCTCAAACCAAGTGATATTATATTTGAAGATTATAAAAATATTCATTTATTTTTATAGAAATACTTATATTATATTATTATTTTTATAAGAATGACTTTTTATGCTTTAGCGACAGTGGCGGATCCAGCATCGTTAAGAGGGGGGTGCCAATTGGTTAAATTTCTATAAAAATAAATGAATATTTTTATAATCTTTGAATATAATATCACTTGGTTTGAGAGGGGGGAGGTGATCACCCCCATCACCCCTCCCTGGATCCGCCACTGTGTAGCGACCACCTAAGGGTAAATATTGTGCTGTTAAGGTAGCATTAATGCAATAAAATGCATGTAGGTGGCGAAAATATGCAAAAATTTATTTTGGGCCACCACTGTGGCTTTGGGGAGCAAAGAATGTAAAATGTGCATAAGTCATAATTTGTAGGTTACACTGTGTTGTTTTATTTTGCATAAGTACTTTATCAATAAAATGAACAGATGACGAAAAAAAAACAAAAACTGGAGCCCGCCAAAGCATATATGAGGTTTACGGCGCCACTGTGCCGTAACGGTTGCTTATACGAAAAAATGAATAGGACATAATTTTTAGAGTAAATAGTGGGCTTTAACCCTGTATAAGTTTTGTTTAAAAAGAACACAGGTAATGAGAAAATTGTAAAAACATGCTCGCCAAGGGATAGGGGTAGTTTCTGCAGTATATTTTCAAGGATAGGGGTGGTTTTCGCAGAGATGTTGCAATAACCATATATATTTTTGAAAAGCACTATTGATGAAGCATGTGCCCATATGGATCAAAAAGAAAAAAACAAAAAAAAATTTTCAACCCCCCATTTTAATTATTTTTTTTTGCTACAGGGGTTGCACTAGGAAATTGCTTTTGGTGTCGATGCATGGGTAATAATAACGTCCACAAAATGATATATAAAGCATATTAATAAAGGGCATTGTGTGTGAAGGATTCCAAGAAAATCAATTTATTTATTAATTCTTCTTTTTTTTTGGGTGGTTCCAGGGAAAAAATGGGGGTGCATTATACAAATTTGTAAATAGCACCAGTACATGGGTAATCGCTGAAAGTCTTTTTACTCTAGCATAAACGGTTCAGATAGTATAAAAAGAAGTTTTTTAAAATGTAACACCCTGTAATTAAAAAAAGGGCAATTACCCTTAAGTAAAACCTATACCAAAAAATCAGTCAATTATTTGTGAATAATTGCGGCAGGATTTCTTCTTAATTTCCGTTACAGTTAGGGAAAAATATATATTTCTTAAAAACATCTTTTTTAAAAACTTGTCAACTTTAGGGCGCCACCCCTGCTAAACGGTAGATGATAGAGAGATGGTGTTGGAAATAAATCGTAGAAAATATAGTCCTCTTCATATTTCTATAAAAGAAATTTTTTGTAAAAGTTACAGGAAGGGCTACGTTCCGCAAAAATCACAAATTACCCCCTTTAAAGGGGTGAAAAGGGAGGTTCCGGGGCGAAATTTTTTCAGAAAAAGTTAGTCTTATAATAAGCACCCCTTGATATACCAGAAAAAAAATAAAACCGGACTTGTGTCCATTTTGCAAGGTTCAACCTTTGTTTCCTACACTATTCTATTATTGAGATTTTCTTGTAGACTCGTATGTCGAGACGTCTATTCTGTCTCATACCATTTTTTTGTTATCAACGTGTTGAGTTTAAAGCCAGTAAGTGAACGTGAAATACGGCGATACCGTGTAATTTTCTGCGTCACCACCGAATTTCTTCTATATGGATTTAGGTTCCACTTATCCTTTTCATCCATTTCAAAGTTGGACTTGAGCCCAGGGGTTTACTTGGTGTGTGAAAGCCACCCCTTCTCGGAGGTGAAAAATCATACGTTCAAGATAGGTCTCTGGACTAAACTGACTAATTATAAGCAACTTTTGCTCAGGAGAGTTTCTTCACTAAGTCAATACTTTTTGAGTTATTTATGAATGAAAATGTTTATTTTTCAATAAAAGAAAACCACGTTTTCAGACGGTTTTTCACAAATGATTCAAAAAGTATTTTATCAAAAAAAAAAAATTCTTAGCAAAAATTTAGTTTAAAATAACAAAAAAAGTATATTTATGAAGTGTATGGACCCAGTAGAAGCAGAGTCGTAGCTCATGAAAGTAAGTTATACAGGGTGTCTCGAAAAGATTGGTCATAAATTATACCACACATTCTGGGGTCAAAAATAGTTCAATTGAACCTAAATTACCTTAGTACAAATATGCTCATAAAAAAGTTACAGCCCTTTGAAGTTACAAAATGAAAATCGATTTTTTTTTCAATATATCGAAAACTATTAGAGATTTTTTATTGAAAATGGACATGTATCATTCTTATGACAGGAGCATCTTAAAACAAAATTATAGTGAAATTTGTCCACCCCTTAAAAAATTTATGGGGATTTTGTTCCCTTAAACGCCCCCAAACTTTTGTGTAGGTTCCAATTAATTCATTTTTGTGGTACCATTAGTTAAACACAAAATTTTTAAAACTTTTTTGCATCTTAGTATTTTTTCGATAAGCGAGTTTTTATCGAGATGCGGCTTCTTTTTCAATATATTTACGTAAAAATTTTATGGGGGTTTTGTTCCTTTAAACCCCCCAAATGTTTGTGTACGTTCCAATTAAAATATTATTGTGGTACCGTTAGTTAAGCACAGTATATTTAAAACTTTTGCCTCTTAGTCTTTTTTTCATAAGTCACCTTTTATCGAGATGTAGCTTCTTTTTCAAAATATACCTAAAACTGTAAATTATAAATAAATTTTCAGATTATTAACAGGTCTCTATATCGTACTTAACCATATACATACATACAAATATGTGGTGGATTCGACAAATATTCAAAATATCTCGATAAACACTGGCTTTTCGAGAAAGTACTAAGAGGCAAAAAAGTTTTAAAAACAGTATGTTTAACTAATGGTAGCACAATAATAATTTAACTGGAACGTACACAAAAGATTGGGGGGGTTTAAGGGAACAAAACCCCCATAAAATTTTTATGGGGTGCACAAATTTCACTATAATTTTTTTTTAAGATGTTCTTGCTATAATAATGCAACATGTCCATTTTCAATAAAAAATCTCTAATAGTTTTTGATATATGGGAAAAAAATTATTTTCTTTTTGTAACTTCAAAGGGCTGTAACTTTTTTTATGTGCAAATTTGTACTAAGGTAAGTTAGGTCAAATCAACCTATTTTTGACCCCAGAATCTGTGGTATGATTTATGACCAATCTTTTCGGGATACCATGTATAGTACATCTACACAATATATCCTACAATGGTGGTTCTGATATTGCCCAAACTATGTTATTGATTTTTTATTCATAACTCAGGTTAGTTTTTTTAAGCTAAAATCATTTAATAGTTATTTATGATATAAGTGTTGAAAATACAATTTTAAGGCACGCATGTGAAGGTTTGCAGAATGAGCGAAGCGAATTCTGCAATTCACATGAATGCCTTAAAAATGTAATTTTAACACGTATATCATACAATATTTTTTCTACAAACGTCTTATATATCAACAATTATAATAATTGATTCATTCTCAGTTACAGGACAATACCTACAAAAACTTTTACTTGAACTTGACTGACGTTCCATTTTTATATTTTTCTTGACAATACATCAAAACTGCCAATAGGTAAATCATAACAACTATAGAATAACATCTACTTTTATTGTGGTATATTCTAACAAATTTTAATAGTTTTTTTCTACAAACGTGTTAAAAATGCAGTAATACAGTTTAAATTAAATTTTAAAAAACCTTTTTCAAATTGCGCAAGTTGTACTGTTAATATTAATGTTAATAAATGAAATATAAAAAATATTTTGAAGTTTGTTTTCAGAATTTGACATTTAAATTTTAACTGTAGTGCCTTAAAAATTTTAAAGCACTAGTGCTTTAAAGTAACATTTTTAACGCTCCTATGGAGTGCTAAAAGTTGCATTTTTAACACGTTTGTAGAAAAATGTTTTTAAGGACAATAAGATCTTTTACATTATTTTTTTAAATCTCGTATTTTTGAAAGAGTTTGAACGAGTTGAAAGGGTTTGGACGAGTCACTAATCACGAGTGTATGCACAATTTGAATAGCCTTAAAACTAAATGTTAGTCTTGTTTATAATACTTGCTACATATTTTCTAGTTTACGTACGATACTCCTTTTATTTGTACTGTATTCTAATTTATCTGCCTTATTTTTAGGGAAGATACTGCCATCTTTCCTTGTTCTGTCATGTTCCGTTCGCCTGGCATTACTTCTCCCATATTCTTATAATTTCTGCTGCTATCTTATCGCATCCTGGGACTCTTTTTCCGTTTAATTATTATTTCGTACATCTTGTCGTTGGTTGTGGTATGTATACCACCATCGTGGTATGTATATGTCCTGAGTTTTTTGTTTTTGGCTTATTTTTCCTCCATACGTACAGAGTAGTTATTTAAAATATACTCTTTATAGGTTTACCAATCTATTTTATTTTATTTTATTTTTTCTGTGCATAGGAGTGTTTTTAATTGGAACTGTCTTTTCTCCGACTTATTTTTTTTGTCAACAGTTTTGTTTTTTATTGCCATCACTTTCTTCCAACTTCTCGATGTTTTCTTTATGTCTTTGTTCTTTTTAATATTATTAGTTTGTTTTTGTTAACTCTTTTCTACTTGCGTTACATTTATCTCTTTCGTTTTGCTTACGCCATTTTTCAGCAGTTTTAATACTGCTTGGTTTTTGTATTCCATTAGGTAATGCTTAATATTATTTATCATAGCATTATTTTTTCATGGGCACTGTGTTTTCACATAATACATTTTCGAAGACTGTTATAATTACTTATTTTTATTTATACTATTTATCTCATATTATAATTCTTGTCTTTCATATCCACAAACATATTAACGGTAGACAAGGCATACTCAGCAAAAAAGCGTAACGCGGAAACAGTCGATTGATGGTCTATCTATCCTTTTTAACCAAGCGATCCCGCGCATGTGACAGACAAAGATGGCCAGACCACCCAATCCTTAATATTGGCGTTATAGGTCTGGATCCTGCGTATGAAAAAAAGTTGATTAATAGCAAGCTGAAAATTTGTTAATAGTTTAAGGGTGTCTAGTCGGATAAACTTTGATATATGGGAACACTGTAACAGGGGCAGTTTTAATTGTGGAACAGGTTAAAAATTTGGAACGGTCAGACCACGAAAACGGCACATTTATTTTGTCCGACAGAACAGACTTAAACTCTCCGAACAGAGATTAAACTCTCATGCAAAAATCAGACTGCTATTTATCACCTGTCATAATTCCTGTCATTTGACATATTCTACATGTTCCACTCATTAAAACGCCCATTTGGTGATAAATAGCAGTCTGATTTTTGCATGAGAGTTTAATCTCTGTTCGGAGAGTTTAAGTCTGTTCTGTCGGACAAAATAAATGTGCCGTTTTCGTGGTCTGACCGTTCCAAATTTTTAACCTGTTCCACAAATAAAACTTGCCCTGTTCCAGTGTTCCCATATATCAAAGTTTGTCCGACTAGACACCCTTAAGCTATTAACAAATTTTCAGCTTGCTATTAATCAATTTTTTTTTCATACGCGGGATCCAGACCTATTACACCTTGATGCACAGAGCGGCCTATACCTTGCCTAATGTATCATCATCATTCTCTTTGCCTTATCCCTATGCGGGGTCGGCTTCCCTAATTGCATTTCTCCACACAATTCTATCTTGTGTCATATCAATGTTAATCCCCTTTAACAACATGTCCTGCCTTATCGTCTCCCCCAGGTCGTCTTTGGTCTTCCTCTCCTACTCCTTCCAGGAATCTGCACTTCAGCTATTCTTCGTATTGGGTGATTAACGTCTCGACGTTGAACATGACCAAACCATCTTAACCTATGCTCTCTCGTTTTGGCATCAATTGGTGCCACACCTAGACTTCCCATCCCTAATATTCCCTAATATTCCCATTTCTAATTTTATCCTTCTTTGTCACTCCACTCATCCATCTAAGCATTCTCATTTCCGCCACATGCATTCGTTGTTCCTCTTTCTTTTTCACTGCCCAACATTCAGTTCCGTACACCATAGCCGGTCTTATGGCTGTTTTATAGAATTTTCCCTTCAGCTTCATTGGAATTTTTCTGTCACACAACACACCACTCGCTTCTTTCCACTTTATCCATCCAGCCCTAATTCTACTGCATGCATCTCCATCTATTTCTCCATTACTCTGTAATACCGATCCTAGGTACTTAAAAACTATTGCTTTTCACAATCATTTCACCATCCAAAGATACCATTTTATTTGTAGTAGCTCCATCTTTAAATGAACATTCCAAATACTCTGTTTTTGTCCTACTAAGTTTTGAACCTTTTTTCTCCAGAGCTTGTCTCCACTGTTTCAGTTTTTGTTCCAAGTCTCTTTCACTATTTCCTACTAACACGACATCATCGGCATACATTAAGCGCCATGGAATGTTACCCTGTAGTTTCGCTGTTATCTGGTCCAAAACTAATGAGAATAAATACGGACTAAGCACAGCACATGAGAATAAAGAGCTTGTACTGTATATCTATGGTTATATCTGTGTTGTGCTGCTTTGTTTGATTATTTTTTCTTATTTTTTCTTCTATTTTATATTCTTAGCTCTCGTTTTATTATCTGAATTATACTTAAATCTGGCGTATTTTATCAGCTTTTTATTTTTGTCGATCTATTGCTCTTCATTTTTTGTTTGTATAATAAGTAGATAGTGCTCATTACTGTTTCACCCTCTATAATTTCTAACTTCGGTAATGTAGAACTCGTGTCTTTCTTCTATCAGTACATTACATTTTCGCTCTGATACCTTTTTCGCATATTGGTGGATACCAGATTTTTTTATGCACTTATGGACTTTTTAGATTTTTGTGTTTTTGTGCGATTTTTATGTTATTAATCGTTATTTTTTGTTACATTCAAAATTGTGACTTCACTATGTTCTCCCTTAGCTTAGCATTGCCGAGTTCGTGCAGACTTTGGTTACTTATCATTCCTTGGTATCTCTTTTTTCTTTCTTCCTTCCGTTTTCAGGGTAGCTATTTCATCGGTAGCCGTGAGCATTCCCCACCCACATTTCTTCACTCCCGTTGGATTTTTGCCATGGTATGTAAGCTCTGCACTATTCAATTAGGAGTTGTGTAGGGCTCCACTTTATTTAATTCTGTTTATTTTTTTGTGTCTGTGATTTCCAAAATTCTTGACCCATTACTGGGCTATGTCAGTACATGTTTCATATTCTGTATGGAGTAGGATTCCAATTTCACCGAATTTTCGTTTTTCATTTTTGGCTTGCTTTTTTAAGGTTTTCTCCTTTTATTTAATTTGTCTTGCTTGTTAGTTACATCCATTATTAGGCATTACATACATACAGTCGGAAAAATGAAAGAATACCCATGAACGAACATATAAAACACGCTGTATTTTCCTGTCACCGTGTCACAAAGAAAATTGTCCAGTGCAAGTACATGTAACAATAATTATTACATGTACTTGCACTTGCCAATTTTTTGTGTGACACGGTGACCGGAAAATACAGTGTGTTTTATATGTTCGTTCAAGGGTATTCTTTCATTTTTCCTACTGTACATAATATAGCACTAAGATTTAAATCATTGATTAAATTTTTCATTTATGTCTCGATTTAAATTAAGGTTGATATCATTGCTTTGTCTTTATATTTATTACTATAAAAATGCAAATATTCGCACCGGTTAACTTTGAAAAAATGAAGATGTAATCGGTTACCTCACAGCCTTAAATCAATATGCCAAACGAAAACTAAGGGGCGGACACATAATATCCAATTTGTAATTCTATCACCACCAGTTGAATGCCTTTGTAGTTTGGGGTAACAGACCGAAAACTTTCAAACTGGTTCCTCGTCTTGTGTGGAGATTTCTGCATTGTTGGTCGAAGGGAACAAGTAATGCATATTTCTGAAAGAATATATTTTGAAATACATTATAAGAATTAAATAAAATTGATTGATTTTTCTTTAAAGTATATACAGTAAATCGTTCATGCTACTATAGTATGCGGTCTACCTTCGCGTTCCTACTATAGCTTGCGGTCTATCGAGGAGTGCGCTGTTTAAGCTGTATTATATTACGAAATATCTAGCCGGCAAAAAATCTCTACAAACTGAAAAAAGAATGAAAAAAGACTAATTTTTCACTCTAATGGCATATAAAACAACATGATGCTATTCTACACCCCACCAGAATGAAAACAATGGGAACCTTCTCTGGTTACACCTCCGAGGCTTCTACAACTTGCAAGCCATACGGATGCTGAGACTAAGGAAGATGAGGGAATTCTACAATTTACAATTCACGTCCCATCTGCTCAGCGCGGTAAAGTTCCAACGAGAAATGGAAAATGGTTATTCATTTTTGAAAAAAGAACGTGTGTGTACTTTGTACGCACGTAAGAAGTTATACTTCTATTATAATATAATTTCAACGAAATAAATATACCTACTTAGCAGTTACAATACAAAAAATTAACAATAATTACCAAAAATGAACCAAAACTTAACAATGCCAAATATTAAAAAAAAAAAAGAAAAAAATATGAATCGTCCGGGATTTGAACCCGCAATCTCGCGATTTTTTGATCTCTGGTCCAATGCTCTACCAACAAGGCCATCAAGCCGTATGCTAGTTACCTTTCAGATATACATAATTATACATCACGGTGGCAAGTGAAATATAAAAATAGATGTTTTATTATTTTACGCCCAAGGAAGACAAATCCAAAGACACAAAATTATAATAAAAACCCTTTTAAACCACCTTTTTCAAATTGCGCAAGTTGTATTGTTAATATTAATGTTAATAAATGAAATATAAATATTTTGACGTTTCACAATTTGACAATTCACTTTTAACTGCAGTGCCTTAAAATTTTTAAAGCACTAGTGCCTTAAAGTAGCATTTTTAACGCTCGTATGGAGTCCTAAAAATTGCATTTTTAACACGTTTGTGGAAAAATATATTTAAAAACACTAATATATTCTTTGCACACCTTTTCTGGACTGATACATACATAAATTAAAACATTTTGAAGTATAACTTAACAAATATAATATGAAAACTATTTAAAAAGGAAGTATAACTATTAACTAACCTTTGTTGTTTCTCTTCCCACAAATTTTAAAACGCAACAACCATACATAACCAAACCGTCAACCGTCCAAACCACAGCTGCGCTACAGCTGCCATATTGGATAATTTTTGACATGTCATTTGAACATCCAATCAGAACAAAGTTATAATGCGCATGCGCCGGGATCGTAGGTTTTAACATATAAAAATTCACCCCCATATCGCGCGTAAAGAAGTATAACTTCAATAAAATACATAAATCAGAAGAATTATTATTTTAATTGTGTAAATCATACTTTACTTGCTTACATAAGCCGTCTTCTTGTACCTTACGGTGAAGAAAGCAGACGTCTACATGTCCTTCGGCCAGTCTCTCTGCTTCTCTCCACCCAATATTTCTTTTTGCGCAAGCCTTTCCAATATTCGCGTTCCATGTTCTTGCTGGCCTGCCTCTTCGTCGTTTGTTGTCGAATCCCGCTTTCCATACCCTCTTCACAGTTAAGATACCTTCACTCATTCTCGCCATATGTCCGGACCACGATAGCTGTTTCGTTTCAAGTCTATCTAAAGTCCTTCCAATACCGCACCTTTCACGTATGAAAGTCTCCCCGGATACCGCACGTAAATATCGCATTTCGCATGCTTGAATTTACTACGGATATTGTCGTTCACTGTCCACGTTTCACTACCGTATTTCTTACTCACAAGCTGAATATTGTTTTAATCGAAAGAATACGATGTTCCAATATTACAGTAATAGTTTACCCAAAATTTACACCGAGAACTTGTTTATTTGTAACAATTATTTAAGAAATAAAAATTTTCTTTTTTATTTAAAACCAATTTATTCTTTCGTTTAAGCAGGTTTCCTTGGTAAACTGTGAGTGAACTTTTTACTGTACCTAATATTGTAACATATTGTAGGCATATTCGAAAATAAGCATTTTGTGAAAAAATTACAAGAATAACTTTTCTCAAAAAATCTATATTATCAATAAAAGTGCGTTTCAAAGCGAGAAATGCATTTTTTTATAATTGATCTGTTTTTACAAAAAAAAAACACCCGCCTAAAAAATTGCGTTGTGAACTAAAAAAACGTATCTCCGGTTCTATGAGGCGTATAAATTTCTTTTTTTAAAGATATGTTTTTTCATTACCTTTTAGACGAGTGTTTTGTTTTTTTTTGCAAATATAAATGTTTTTGTAAGCGGCGCAGAAAATTTAATTCTTTATAGGCAGAAAATGATACTTTATCAATTATTTGCAAGTAAAAAATTAAAAATGAATATCTATACTTTTTTAAAACATGAAGATTATAGACCGTACGAAGATAATGAGATCAAAAAAGCCCTTCTAAATATTGATACCCTGTACCTACAGCCATTTGAAAATGACCTTTTTTATGAAATGGGATAAACAAATATAATTATTGTTTAAAAACTACTCGACCGATCACCTAAACTCACATTGTTAAATGTATTTGAAATATCTTTATTGTTTATTTTAATAATTTTAAACAATTTAGAAAAACTTATTTTGGGGTTTAATTTGCAATAACTCTTTTGTTTATAAACTTTAAAGAGCAAGTATTGTTAAGACAGTGTCTGTTAAACTTTTTCTCATACAACGCGTAGTTTTTTCACAATATTGAAACGCATGAAGTAAGTCGCTTTTTTTGCTTAAATGTTAATAAAAAACCATGACACAGTAAAAAATTCAATTTCCACGAGATGGTTCGCCTTTTCTATTGACTTCCCCTAGTATTGAAAAACAGTGGTCAGTAATTATTATTGTTCGCTTTTTGATGGTTCGTGTCCTGGGGTAATAGCGAAATACAAAGAATTTCATTTACCTTTATTAGATATTATTTGGTGCACATGTAAAGCTTTTCTGTTCAGACCTGCGCCGCTGAATTATGTCCCGGCTCTATCTTAGTGCGAGTAAAAAATCAAAACCCATAAATAACCAACATCAGTATTTCGCATGAGAAGGCCTACCTAATTATGGTACGGCAAAATGAATTGGCCCACGCCAAATATAATTTGCATACGATCCACGGGATTTGCTGTTAAAAAATTAGGTGGGAAGGTAATATCTTCTCTTTTTTAGTTTTTTTTATTCTTTTACCTGGGACTCACTGTAAGTCAACGACACACGGTTTCAAACGATGAACCCGTTTGGAACGATAGTAATTACTTCAAAATTTGAACAAAACGAAAAAACTGAGATATAAAATTATGGATGTTGAATTCATTAAAGAGTTTCTATAATATCTATACTTAGGCTTACCATAATTACGAAGAGCCAAACAGGGACGTAAAAGAGGAAGAGGCTCATTTTCGTGTTGATTTTCACTTAATTTGTATTTTTCATATTTGAAATGCAATACAAAAAGAGATAAAGTACAATTAATACGAACAACACTAAAAATTTGTCCAGTTTTATTATTGGCTCACGCTTGTTTAATATTTTTCACTAGAATGCACATTCTTCAGAATATTTTTGTAGTGCTTGTTATAAAATTCACTGCATGACATGTTCAAGTTGAATTTGCACGTAAGCAAGACTCCACAACGCGTTCTTTCATCTTCCCCCGATCGTTAGACCACATTTTTGTCATATTGTGAAATAGCTATTTGTATAACAAGGGAGGAAAGTGCTACATTTCCTCCCGAGAATGAAGTTTACTGCCCGACGCGTAGCGGAGGGCAGTAATCATTCAAGGGAGGAAAAGGCACTTTACTCCCATGTTATACATATGGTTTTTCCACCTTCCTCAAATAACAAGTAATTTTTTCATTTTTACTTAATTTATTTATGTAACTAACCAACAAAATTTATTAGAACTAAAACTCACAAGTAGATACAATAGAACTGTCAACTGTCAAATAAATATATGTCAAATTATTAATGTAAACATTGTTAAATCAGAATGACAATTTACTGTTTTTTACCATTCTGAAAAATACATAGTGTTTTTAAATAAACGTTAAAATATATAGATACTTACGTAATAGAAAATAGATATTGTACAGGGCGTCAATAAGTTATATTTCATGAATGAAATACCATGACGTCACTTTTACTTTTCCTCCCTATAGGAGGAAAAAAATTTTCCTCCCTAGGGAGGAAAAGTACAACTTCGCTCCCTACAATTAGGTCCGGAAAAGTATACTTTCGGTAGAGGTAGGTGGAAAAAATTCTTTCCACTGGCTCTGAACTACCGGTTAGACACATAGCAAACCGTGACCAGACACCTCGTAACGCGACAGTTACTAACCGAACAGTTGGTAACGGACAATTCTTATCAGCGACAGTTCGTAACGGCGACAGTTCGTAACTATACAAATTCGTAACGGACAATTAGTAACGTCCAAAATGAATTATTCTGTTTATTTTTGTTAACGTGGAAACTAACTGTTATTACGGTTATAAATGGAATTATGTTTATCAATTTAACGAATCAGTATCAGGATAAACATTTTTAAGGCATTTCATATTTCGTGTTTCAGAATATAATAATCGTATTTAAACCAAGTATTAAAGTATTACAAGCCATCCCTCTTATCAACTATAACCGTTGATTGAATGCTCCAAAGCTATTACCAATCACAAGGTTTATTATAACAGGTAATTATAATCTTTTCTTTACATAATGTAATCATCAATGAGCAAAAAAAGAACAAGACTAAGACCAGGCTAGTCTTGGTCTTGGTCTTGTTCTTGCAAGCTTGGTCTTAGTCTTGGTCTTGCAGCTAAAAGGCAGTCTTGGTCTTGGTCTTGGTCTTGCACTAGCCGGTCTTGTTCTTGGTCTTGGTCTTGCTTTTTTGGTAGTAATAATTTGAACCAAACAATTTCGAATAAAATACACAAAAATCAAATATTTTTTTACTTTATTTAATTTAATTAACTTTTTTCATAAGCTAACTAAAACATACTTTTTAGTAAATACATACATATTTACCATACCTATTTATAGACCTAATACTTTAACATAATAACTAAACCTAATGGGGAGTTATAAACGCTAATTCTGTAATTTGTTGTCTTGCATTTCTTTAATTTTGTTTAGACTACATTGCTCTCGTAGCACGAGTTATTCGCACTTTTTATTTTCACATATTTTTGGATTGAATACCCATTATGACATTTAAAAAGTTGAAAATATTCGGATGTGGATAGTAAAAATTAGAATTTAAAACATACTGAAATGATTTGCATACATTTCAAGTACGGCACATACTATTTGTAGTACTGGGTCTTTCTGGGGAAAACCTAGATTCTTCCAAATAGTTTTCAACTATGAAATCAGTAAAATTCTTTACGCGTTTGTCATCCGGGATTTTCACAAATAATTCAACTTCCAACTTTCGTTGATTGTAAAAAATTAATCCAAAAAATAACTTTAAAAATTTCCCAGTATCGGAATTTTTGTCATTATATTCAGAAACTGAACCTAAGTTTTGGATTTTGCGATACCAAGCTTGACACATTACAATCGACAATAGTATGGTATAACTAGACCCAAACCCAGACATCCAAAGTGAAAGTTATCCTCCAACACCAAATTGTTCTATATAGTCCACATAATGTTCAGAAAAAAGTCACACCATTTTGAGCGTCGGGTTTGGGGGGGAGATTGGGGAGAAATCGGTAAATTCGTAGTTTTTTACGTTTTTCGTAAATATTTCTAAAACTATACGATTTGGCATAAACAACCTTCTATACAAAAATGTTCTACATTAAATTTGAAATAAAAAAGGCCCTATTCATAATCCTTCTAAAATGAACGGTTTCAAAGTTACTGAGGTAGTATAGGTGAGAGGAGTATAGTAATTGGTCCAAAAAAAGGCCTAACCTAAACATCCAAAGTAGAAGTTTTCCTCCAACACCAAATTGTTCTATATGGTCCACATATTGTTCAGTAAAAAGTTACACCATTTTGAGCGTCCGGTTTGGGGGGGAGATGGGGGAGAAGTCGGTAAATTAGTAGTTTTTTTACGTTTTTCGTAAATATTTCTAAAACTGTGCTTTAGCGTAAACAATGTTCTATACAAAAATGTCTACATAAAATTTAAAACAAAAAAGGTCGTGTACATAATTGTTATAAAATCAACAGTTCCAGAGTTACGGAGGGTGAAAAGTGGATGTTTTCGATACTTTTTATATTTTTTGGGCAATTTTCTACTGATTTTCTTTAACAGGATTGTGTTTTATGAGCTAAAGTTTGCTATTTCAGTGGCCGATAGTATGTTACTGATAAGCCCTTGAAGAAACGTCAACCTCACCACCGAAAATCATCATCAATTGCTCAAACAATATAAAAAGTATCAAAAACCTTCACTTTTCACCCTCCGTAACTCTGGAACCGTTGATTTTATAACAAATATGTATAGGACCTTGTTTGTTTTAAATTTTATGTAGAACATTTTTGTATAGAACATTGTTTACGCTAAAGTATAGTTTTAGAAATATTGACGAAAAACGTAAAAAAAACTACTAATTTACTGACTTCTCCCTCATCTCCCCCCCAAACCGGACGCTCAAAATGGTGTAACTTTTTACTGAACCATATGTGGACCATATAGAACAATTTGGTGTAGGAGGAAAACTTTTATTTTGGATGTCTGGGTTAGGCCTTTTTTTGGACCAATTATACTATACTACCTCCGTAACTTTGGAACCGTTCATTTTAGAATGATTATGCATAGGACCTTTTTTATTTCAAATTTAATGTAGAATATTTTTGTATAGAAGGTTGTTTATGCTAAACCGCACAGTTTTAGAAATATTGACGAAAAACGTAAAAAACTACGAATTTACCGATTTCTCCCCCCTCTCCCCCCCAAACCCGACGCTCAAAATGGTGTGACTTTTTTCTGAACATTATGTGGACTATATAGAACAATTTGGTGTTGGAGGATAACTTTCACTTTGGATGTCTGGGTTATGCCATCTTTTGGGTCAATTCTATCATACTACAACCAGTTATTTTTTATTCAGCCCACAATGCTTGTGAATCCCTTTTCAAAATCTATTATGATATTTTTTGCTATTAATTTTAAATTTAACGACCTACATTTTTCCTCGATTATGCGAAAAGAATTGTAATAAGTGTCAGTATTTTTATTAGACAAAAAAGCGAAAACTACTGGTACAAAAAAACCGTTTTTAATGGCATTTTTTTTAAATGGATTACCCTATCTATAATTACATTTTTTTGTCTTACAAGTAATTTCAATTGTCCTTGAACTGTCGCCGTTTGAAAACTTGCCCTCTGGACACTTTGAAAGTTGAGAAAATGCAAACCGTTTGACTTAATCAAAACGGCTTAAAAATATAACCAAAATATTATGTATTTTAAAAATTCGATATTGTTTAAGGTTTATTACAATGTCAGTATATATTTTTGAACTAAAAAAATAAAGTTAAATAATAAAAAACCAATTTAGCAAAAAAGTGCAAGAGTCTTGCAGGTTGGTCTTGGTCTTGCGTAGTCTTGCAAGGTTCGGTCTTAGTCTTGGTCTTGAATACCTGGTCTTGGTCTTGCAAACCAAAAGGCGGTCTTGGCCTTGGTCTTGCTGCAAGACCAAGACCAAGACCGCAAGACCAAGACCAGTCTCGCTCATCACTATTGCTATATGAAATGCAAAAGTAGCTTCTTTAGCAGCAATTCAACAGTTCATTTTCTGCGGATTAGGCATTTTTGAAAATCGATGTTATGGTAGATGAGCTTGCAGTGGCACTTGTGCTGGCCTTATATTTCGAGCACTTTAGATGGTCCTTGATCAATGGTCGGGATGTCGATGTTGTTCAAGTTTGACCGGGGCGCTAATACAAACCGGCCGGGACGCCGGGAGAGGGATCTAAAACAGGGACCGTCCCGGTCAAACCGGGAAGTATGGTAAGCCTATCTATACTGGACTTAATTATATTTTGGAAACAAACTTAATGGAAAATTCTAAACTGTTGAATTCCTGCTTCCCTAATTATTTTACTTCAAAAGTCATTAGATACTATTTTGTAGAGGACTGAATTAAAAGCATTCCAAAATTTTGCAAGAATATGGAACATTTGCCAGAGAATCATACAAATATGCTGAATTTTGCTGAGAATGTCAATTTTGGAGTCCGAAAAGATGCAAAAAAGTTGCTCTTATCAAATTCTTAGCGTCGCGCATCGAGTTGATTCAAATTTTATCTAAAAAATTGATTTCGCGCGCGTGACATCCAAAATCGCCGGTCGCTTTAAGTGTTGTTTCTGAGAGAACGGTTTATTATACACAAAAAGTGCTAACAAAAATGTGTGCTCAAAATTTCAACTGATTTGTTGTTTGAAACATTTTTTTGTGCGGAGTCCAGATTCTCGGTAAACATATGTTTTTCGTTTCCCCCTGCGAGGGGGGTTTAGGGAGATGCCCGAGGGTAGGAGTGACACACTTTTTTGCATCTTTTTGCGCTTTCAAAATTGTTATTCTTAGCCAAATTTAGCTTGTTGGTATAATTTTTAGAGGTACCGTTCTTTGGGTAATAATTAATCCAAATTATAATTATATAAGAAATAATCTTCTTCTTCTCCTTCATACACCATGTCCTTTCAGAACGTTGGTTACCATCATAACTATCTTTTTCATAGCTATTTTATCCACTTCCACCCTAAATAGCATGATTGTATCTACTCCATACCAATCTCGCAAGTTCTTCAACCAAGAGGTTCTTATTTGTCCTGGACTGCGTGTGCCTGCTATTTTCCCTTGCATAATATTTTGTAGCAACATATATTTGGGACCTCTCATTACATGTCCGAAATACTCCAGACGACTTCTTCGCTCTGAAATTAATTGTCCAGGTTTTGAGAATAGCCGCCATCTATTCATAAAATAATATTCTTGCGTTGCGACGCCGACAATAATATCGTATCGAAACTTTTTAAAATTATGTCACCTTAGCTGATAAAAAATATACCTAATAAGTAATACATTTTTTCCGTATTAGTTTTCTAGGAATCTAAACACCACAAATCTTATCGATATAACAGTAACACTATTATGTATATTGTTACTGCTGAGTGTGCAATGAGATCATTCGGTTAAACAAAATTTGCTGAAAGAGCGCCGCTAATATTTAAAAGTATTTATAACCAGACAAATTAACAACAGATAATGCCGGCTATCGTGTGAAACAAAATACCGAAATATATAATAACGATATACATTTCTCCAAGAAATTAACGCACTACACCGGTCATTTTTTGTCTCGAGTTTCCTAAACCTTTTGTCCGATTTAAGTGATTTTTTTAATATGTTATAGCCTTATTCTTTATAAATATCGCTGTAATAATATTGTTGCTAGACAGGTAAATTGTCATTGTATACCGTGTGTACCAATCAAACGTTGTTTTTTTCTCAAAGTTCGCATCACCCTGCGGAATATTCTCATCACCATTCTCTTTACCTTATCCCTATGCGGGGTCGGCTTCCCTAATTGCATTTCTCCACACAATTCTATCTTGGGTCATATCAATGTTAATCCCCTTTACCAACATGTTCTGCCTTATCGTCTCCACCCAGGTCTTCCTCTCCTACTCCTTCCAGGAATCTGCACTTCAGCTATTCTTCGTATTGGGTGATTAACGTCTCGACGTTGAACATGACCAAACCATCTTAACCTTTGCTCTCTCATTTTGGCATCAATTGGTGCCACACCTAGACTTCCCCTAATATACTCATTTCTAATTTTATCCTTCTTTGTCACTCCACTCATCCATCTAAGCATTCTCATTTCCGCCACATGCATTCGTTGTTCCTCTTTCTTTTTCACTGCCCAACATTCAGTTCCGTGCATCATAGCCGGTCTTATGGCTGTTTTATAGAATTTTCCCTTCAGCTTCATTGGAATTTTTCTGTCACACAACACATCACTCGCTTCTTTCCACTTCATCCGTCCAGCCCTAATTCTACTGCATGCATCTCCATCTATTTCTCCATTACTCTGTAATACCGATCCTAGGTACTTAAAACTATTACTTTTCACAATCATTTCACCATCCAAAGATACCATTTTATTTGTAGTAACTCCATCTTTAAATGAACATTCCAAATACTCTGTTTTTGTCCTACTAAGTTTTAAACCTTTTTCCTCCAGACCTTGTCTCCACTGTTCCAGTTTTTGTTCTAAATCTCTTTCACTATTTCCTATTAACACTACATCATCAGCATACATTAGGCACCATGGAATACTACCCTGTAGTTTCGCTGCTATCTGGTCCAAAACTAATGAGACTAAATAAGGACCAAGCACCGAGCCTTGGTGCAATCCTACTTTCACCTGAAATTTATCAGTCTCTACCACACCTGTCCTAACACTAGTTGTTACTCCCTCATACATATCTCTCACAATCTTTACATATTCGCCAGGAACTCCTTTCTTATTGAGTGCCCACCACAGAACCTCTCGAGGAACTCTATCATATGCTTTATCACGATCAATGAATACCATATGAGCGTTGGTCTCTTTATTCCTGTATTTTTCCATCAGTTGCCTTACAATGAAAATTGTATCTGTTGTTGATCTGCCCTGCATAAATCCAAATTGATTATCGGATATTTCGGTTTCTTCACGTATCCGTCTATCAATTACTCTCTCCCATATTTTCATGGAGTGGCTAAGTAGTTTTATAGCCCTGTAGTTTGTGCATTGTTGTATGTCTCCCTTGTTTTTGTAGACAGGTACTAATATACTATACTGCTTCTCCATTCGTCTGGCATTTGTCCAACTTCCATAATTCTATTAAATAGACCTCCTAGCCAACTTGTTCCTGTCTCTCCCAATGCTCTCCATACTTCTCCAGGAATATCATCTGGTCCGAGTGCTTTTCCTTTCTTTATTTTTTGAAGCGCTTGAGCCACTTCCTCGTTTGTTATTCTGGTAACCATTGCTGTTACTGTCTCCGTTAACTCCACAGGCTGTCTGTCAAATTCTTCATTTAATAGACTGTCAAAATAATCTCTTTTTGACATCCTTTTCGTGAATTAGTATTTTATTATTTTCATCTCGGATACATCTAATCTGATTAAAATCTCTTGCTTTCTTTGCTCTCTGTTTGGCTATTTTATATATCTTTGCTTCGCCTTCCCTGGTATCAAGTTGATCGTATAGGTTTGAATACGCTTCTGCTTTAGCTTTTGCTACTGCTACTTTCGCTTTCTTTTTGGCGACCATATAGTTTTGAAGATCTATGTCCGATCTGGTTTCTTTTTATATAATTTTCCCTTCTCTTTTATTTTTCCTTGTACTTCATTTGACCACCACCAAGTCTCTGTATCCTCAAACTTCTTTCCTGACGTTTTCCCAAGTATTTCAATAGCCGTCTCTCTAATAATATTGGCCATTTTTCTCCAAATTGTGTTAGGGCTTGCTTTCATGTTCCAACATATTTTTTCTACTATTCCTTCCCTAAATAGACCTTCCTTCTCATATTTTAGCATCCACTACTTGATTTTTTGTGGTCCTCTCCGATATTTTTGTTTAGTTTCACTTTTTACTTCGATGTCCAGAACAAGCAGCTTATGTTGTTGGCTTACTGTCTCACTAACTATTACCTTGCAGTCCTTGCATTCACGTATGTCCTCTTTTCTTATCATAAAGTAGTCTATTTGGGATTGATGTTGTCCACTTTTGTAGGTAATAAGTTGAGTTTCTCTCTTTTTAAAGAATGTGTTAACAATCGCCATTTCCAATGCTGTTGCTAATTCTAGCATGTCATCTCCAGCTTCATTTCTAGTTCCAAAGCCTAATCCCCCATGTATTGTTTCATATCCTGTCTTGGCTTGGCCCACATGTGCATTGAAATCACCTCCTATTATAACTTTCTCCTCTGCTGGAATATCACTCAGTACGTCTCCTAATTGGTCATAGAAAGCTCTTCTTTCATTCTCACCCAGACCTGTTTGAGGAGCATACACACACACAACATTCAATACCTCTTTATCAATTACAAATTTGACTGACATCATTCTATCACTCGTTCTTACAACTTCTACTACGTTATCTTTCATTTCACTATCAGCAATTATACCAACTCCATTTCTGGTGTTACTACTCCCTACATACCACAATTTATATCCATCACCTAGTTCGTTCGCCCTTTGTCCTTCCACCTAGTTTCTTGAATACAAGCAATTTGAACTCTTCTTCGTTTGAGCGCATCTACTAACTCCAGACTCTTACCTGTAAGACTACCAAGATTCCATGACCCTATCCTGATTTTTCTAACCTGTAATGGTGTTCCCCCTGAGATAGTCCTCACCCGGAGATCCGAACGGAGGCTCATTTTACTTCCGGAACATTTTACCTCAGGAGATGCCATCATTTCAGTATAAGTTTTTATTGCGTTTGGAGAAAGTCTTTTCATTATTATGGCCTGAAAAGATTTTGTTTGGATATTTGATGCCTGAATGCCTTTTCTATCAGCACCATACCCTGCCCTGCATGTTTAGCCAATACACCACCAATGCAACCAAGTGCAGTATTACCCCACACCCGCCTGCATTTTTCTGTATAGGCCAGGATCCCTACTGTAAGGACTGCCCTATAAGCCAATGTATTGTTGCCCGTATCCCGCCACTAGGAGGCACGTACTTTATTCGGGATACACCCTGCGGAATATTCTATCATTTATAAAACATTGAAATTAAATCCCAACTATAGACTCATATTTTCTTAACATTCTGTTTTTGGATTCATTCATGTTTTTCGTCAATACAGGGTGTTTTTAAATAAGTATGGCAAACTTTAAGGGGTAATTCTGCACGAAAAAGTAATGACAGTTTGCTTTATAAACGTATATAAACGATCATAGATTCAAACCCCACCCGGTGTCAGGTGTTTAGGTATTTATTAATTTGGTTGGTCTTTACTATGGCTATGATATTCAAGCTTACAATGTACCTACTCTGTTACGTTGTAAGATATACAATAGGCTAATGGGAAACTGAGAGGCTTGCAAGACTCTTGCTGCAAGACCAAGACCAAGACCGGAAGGGCAATACCAAGACCAATACCAGGTGTACTGGCTCAAGACTAAGCCCAAGACTGTCTAGTCTCGTTATTGGTCTTGCATTTGGGCAACACTATGTTCGAACTTTTAAGGAAAATAACCTCATCAATTTCTTTTACTTCTAATCAAATTTGCATTGTTCCTTGCAGTGTTCTGATACCTATTGTGTATTTCTTAGGAGCATATACTCCATTTATATTAATTTTTATCTTAAGGGACAAGGCGCAAAATGTCGCCTGTCAAAATTTGCAATGTGTTTTAAATGTATTCATTTTTTTTCGAATCCTGAGAAAACTAATAAGTATGTATTTTTAAAAAATTTAACGCATAATGAAAGATTGCATTATTACTGAGGGCCGAAAGTCCCTGAAAACTTCTATAATAATGTTTATTTTAATAAGTTACAGGGGTGAAAATGAAAGAGAAAATTTAGTGTGATTTTTAATTGTAAATATTTCATTCAAAAGAAACTTTTATTTATTCTAAGGGACTTTCGGCCCAACACAAAATTTTACATGTTTACTCTTTTCTGTTTTACATTGAAATTATTTGTCGTACGTTTCAGTTGCCCCTCGTACAAGATCAAATATAGGTTAATTTGTTTTAAACTTGCCAATAAGAGCATACCTGTGTACTCGTAAAATAGCTAATACAGTACGGCGAAATTCCTGCTACCTCTTCATGTCACATCCTCGCATTCTAGTCTTATATACTTACTGTGCCTAACGTAACTGTTAGAAGCCATATGTTGCTCACTTCAGTCAACTTCCTTGAACTGTGTTGAGTGTTGAGTAAACGGGTAACTTGCAATTTTATCTTTAAACCTTTCACCTTTACTGCCTTAAATATACACAGTACAGGGCGAGGTGTTTCTTTAATAATCTTAAATGAGCGATATCGTGAATGCGGAAAATACCTTTATAATATTAGTAAATAATTTTAGCTTCAGAAATTCCTGATTTCCATCCTATTATTAACTTAATAACACACTACCTATGTAATATTCAATTAGGTTTAACTTGTGAAAGTTTCACGCCCATAAATCAACAGCAACTATTTTCAAATCTAAAAAATGTTTGGATTTTCAATATATATTTTTCGTGAGACCTACATATGTATCTGTCTCAACTTCTTGTACTACATATTTATTCGAAAACTGACGATTGTAATGTTAATTATTGCTTTGTTATTATAAATTGGGAAAGACATCATAAAAGATGCAATGCTGTCCTATTGTTCATTGTTTTGCTTGCTACCAAACGGATTGGATCAAACTTCTTTTTGCAATGGAAAGGACCCCGCAGAAACTTTATGGGGAATGGCTCTCTGCCAAATGCTTTGAAACTTTGGGTTCTGGTAGTCCTTGATGTGTAGAACAAAAGACTCGATGGGCGCGTAGCTCCAAAAAATCATGATTTTAAGATATAAGCCTCTGAAGTTACGGTGAGGACGTTTGAGTTGGAATACATTCATTTTCTCGAGAATGGGCGAATCTGGAGATAAATTACGAATCAGGTCAATTTTTAGTTTTAAATTAAAATTTTCTGGCATATATATCATACTAGTGACGTAATCCATCCGGGCGTGATGACGCAATCGATGATTTTTTTTAAATAAGAATAGGGGTCGTGTGATAGCTCATTTGAAAGGTTATTCAATTCTCTATTCAATAATATAAACATTAACATAATTATTTATACAGGGTGCCCAAAATTTTTTTTTAATTAAATTAATTGAGACAAAAAGAAGAATGTATATAATTTATTTAATTCGAAATACACTGTACTGTTGTACGAAAACAGGAAAAAATGTTTATTTCATCAATAAATATTGTTTTTCGCTTAACTTCAATATTAAAGCTGCCACCCACCTCCTCTTAGCAGTTTGAACCTTTAATTTAAGCGAAAGCAATGTTTATTTTTCAAATTAACATTTTTTATGTTTTCTGACAGCAGTAAAATGTATTTCGAATTAAATAAATTATATACGACATTCTTCTTTTTGTCTCAATTAATTTAATTCAAAAAAATTTTTGGGCACCCTGTATAAATAATTACGTTAATGTTTATAGTAGTGAATAGAGAATTTTATAACCTTTCAAATGAGCTATCACACGAACCCTATCTATTCCTATTTAAAAAAATCATCGATTGAGTCGTCATGCCCAGATGGATGACGTCACTAGTATGATATATTAGGTTTGTTCTAGCAAACAGTCAAACTAGTCAAAAACCGTCAGCAAACAGTTGGTCAGTGAGAAAACATAATACAGTCACCAGTGCTATCCCCTCTACTCGCGCTGGTCCACTATTCGCTGATGGTTTCAAACCGTTTGAAACTGACGCTAGAACAAACCTATTATATATGCCAAAAAATTATAATTTAAAAATAAAAATCGACCTGATTCGTAATTTATTTCCAGATTCGCCCATTCTCGAGAAAATTAATTTATTCCAACTCAAACGTCCACACTGTACCTATAACTTTAGAGATTTATATCTTTAAACCATGATTTTTTGGAGCTACGCGCACATTGAGTCTTTTGTTCTACACATCAAGGACTATCAGAACCCAAAGTTTCAGAGCATTTGACAGAGAACCATTTCCCATAAGGTTTTTGCGGGGTCCAATATGGAAAAATCTTTCAAAATAAAACTTGAATTTTATTTTTCATAAAAATGAAAATATATTTTCGCGCCACGTAATATTCATATCAGATCTTTTGTAGCTGGAATATTGTATGCGCCACTCATTTTTACGGCGTTTAGCGGTTTTTATTCTTGTATCAGGAGCTTTTCAAAATATTTTATAAATTAAATGTATGAAGTTGAATGTAATGTTCCTGATTACACGTTCAGCGTTAAAAATGATCGCATTATCTCCCAAATTATCTGGTGGTTATGACACTAAACTTGTGATAGGACAATCTGAGTTCATATTCCAGCCATCCTAATATATTTTTTTTTCAATGTAATTCTTTGTTTCCATCGAATGTACACTAGATTTTTTTCTATTCGAAATAGATTAAAAAAATATTGGGATGGCCGGCAAATGAACTCGGATTACCGATCAAATTTGGCGTCGTAACCACTACAACTACATAAACCATTTCGGCGATAATGGTTAAATGGATTATACTTTTGGAACTTCTAAACGGCTTGACCGATTTTGATCACTAAACATGAGTTTGAAACGTATTGACAATTAGTATTTGATGGATCCAAGGTCAAGTATGATAACGGAAGGTATTACAGGAATTATTGAGTTTGAAACCCCGTTTTTCCCATAGGAAATAAACTTGACCATACTTATAAATCTTAAAATTAAAATCCTAACTTAAAAATTCGAATTTCCCAGATATGAGGTATACATCATTAGACGTGTATGGAGTCCTTCTACAAACGTTCAGTTATTGGCGCAATTCGGAGGTTTTAATTTTGAGTAATTGTCGAAAAACAAAAATTTTCAAAGGTTAGTTTTACAGTTTTTCGGCTATACTGAGCCGTGTGTATGTCTGATCCTGACCATTTAGGCATCATTTATAAGCTTAACTCAACGCTATTGATTTGGTGTATTTGCAGTTTTCCTGTCTCACCTAGAACCTAAGATATTTACTCCCAAAAAAATATGCCGTTTTGTACCTACCCAGTCCTATAGCTGGCTTATGGGTGGTTAAAAATCACAAACTATACCGGCTCTGAATCGGCCCCGACCCCTCTTGAAACAGAAAAAAATTTCAGATTGGTATAACTTTTCAAGACACATCACCACATACCTACAAACATTTTCTCCTTTTTAAATAGAAATTGAGTCATATTTCTGAGCTCGGTAACTTTTGAATGGTATAGGTAACCGATTTTCAAAATTAGACATGCATTGGAAAGGTACTATCAGAAGCCACGAAGGTCGGACTTGCATTTTCGAAATCTTTGGGAGTTTTGGGGACGAGAACGAAAAACAGACCCTAAATGGGAAGGGCCGAATTTGGACCCTTGGACCAAAATGGATGGTTGACATATGGATGGGTGAGTCCTTTCCTAAACTTTAAGATGGGATTTGGCCCAATTTTCAATTCTGTCAGATTTAGAAAATCTAAAATTGCGTGTATATATTTAGTCTCGCATGTAGGGGGTTGTGCCACCCGGCCGGCCAAGTGAAAGGTAACCACAATAAAAATCCCCTCAAGCTAAGGTGGAATAGCATAAGCCGAAGGTTTGGCGTAGTAGAGGATGCTCCTACGGGACTTAGGGGTTGCTAAGCCGCTATTATGCGAACTCCGGGAAATGGGCGAATCCCTGGTTTTATTAGCCTTCCTGTGTGAATGCGGGGCTCTGGCACAGGTGACCAAAACTTCCCTAGCCACTCGTGGGATAAAATATGGACCAAGAACAAAATAAAAGAAAAGAGGCTGGAGTGATCTCGGACTCAGATGAGTCCTCCAGCTCAAGCACTGTCGTGGAGACAATAGAACACGACAGTGAAGCACCAGCGGGAACTCAGGGAACCGCTGATACAATCACGACAGGGGCTGAAAGAATGGACCTGTCGGACAAAAAACGTTTGTCTGGGGCTTAGAAGAGGAAACAGACAAAGGAAAGAAAAATGGCAGAAGGTACGTGGGAACAACGACCACGGAAAAGGATGCAGAGGAAAGTGGGCACTTCTAGACCTGCTATCGGGACAGACAAAGGACCCGATAAAGAAAGTAAGAAGAGACCCCGAGAGTACTCCGCTACAGCACCCCAGGTCTCCAAAAAGACGAAACAGGCTCCCAGACCTGCTGACTCTTATACAGAGGCCGCACAAAGACTCAGGATGGCGATCATAGACGACATCCTGAGGTAACACTGGATCAGGCTCAAGCTGACCTGATCCAGAGTAGGATTGCGGATGCAATGGATGAAGCTCCTTCGGGGAGCAGTAATCCACTGCAGTTCGCCAGAACTACCTTTAGCGGAGGCGTCTTATGGATTACCCCCGCTAATGAACACACCAAAAACTGGCTGGTAGGTGCAGTGGAACGGCTGGGCCGTTTGTGGGAGAACGCGGATTTGACGGCTGTCGAATCCAAAGATCTTCCCAAAAGACCCAAAGTTCTTGTATTCATACCAGGCCAGGCACAGGAAGAGGGAGTTATCCGAACACGATTGGGGCAACAGAACCCAGAACTAAGAGTGGGAGGGTGGCTCCTTCTAAACAAAAAAGTAGAGAAGGAAGGAGTACTCCTGGCCTTCTCTATAGACGAAATGTCCTTCAGGGCCCTCGAGAGGAACCGTTTCCGAGCTTATTACAGACTCGGAATGGTCATCTTTAAAGTCCTTGGAGGAAAAGATGGAGGGGAGAATCAGAATCCTCCAAATTAACTTGCAGCACAGTAAGGCTGCTTCGGCTGCCCTTACGGCTGCAAAAAGGGAATTCGACGTGGCCCTTATTCAGGAACCCTGGGTGAACAGGGGAAATATTATGGGGTTAGGGGGAGTTGTAGGGGAACTCATATATGACAGAACCTCCGAGGTACCTCAAACCTGCATTATTATTAAAAAGAAATTTAACATACTGCCGTTAACAAATTTTTGTTTTAGAGACTTGACGGCAGTCAAGATAAGGCCAGGGAAGAGAAGGGTGTCAAGAGCGATTACGCTCGCATCGGCGTACCTTCCATATGATGCACCTGGTTCTCCTCCAACTAAGGAAGTGGAGCAGCTGGTAAGAGACTGCATGGGATACAGAACCCAACTGATCATCGACCGTGATGCTAATGCACATCATACAACGTGGGGAAGTACGAACACGAATGTAAGAGGTGAATCTATACTCGAATTTGTTATGGAAAACGAGCTGAACATAATAAATCAGGTAATAAACCGACTTTTGACTAGTGCTCGAAAGGAGGTCATAGACATAACGATAGCCACAAACTACGTTAGCAATAAAATTACAAATTGGCGTGTGTCTGATGATGCGAGTTGCTCGGATCACAGACACATACAATTTGAAGTAGGGGAAAAACATGTACCCTAGAAACCTATCGTAACCCTAGGAAAACTAACTGGGAGGCGTATAAAGCAGACCTGGAATATAGTTTAAAACAGACTAAGGATACGATAAGAAATACAACAGACCTCGAAATGGTTGTGGAGCAGCTGCAAAACACAATAATCTCGGCGTATAATGACAACTGTCCTTCAATCAATAAGGAATCCAACAGGAAAGTGCCCTGGTGGAATGAGGAACTTAAAGAGTTAAGAAGAAAAGTTCGAAAAAAATTCAACAACGCAATGAACAAGAATATCAGTTGAGATGAATACAGAAAGGCTCTAACTGAGTACAATAAAACTCTGAGGAAGCAGAAAAGAGAATCATGGAGAAGGTACTGTGAGTATATAGAAAGAACTCCAGAATACGCCAGACTCCATAAGATTCTCTCAAAAGGACCTCAGAGTTCGATATATACTCTCCAAACAGAAAACGGAGAGTACACAGAAACAGGGGAAGGAACTATCAGAGAACTGCTGAAAGTCCACTTCCCCGGTTCCCAAGTTACAGACTTAACTTTGGAGAACTGCCAGAAATCAGAACTAGATACCCCTCTGTGGGCATCCAAGGAGAAATGGCAGGCAGCAAAGAAAGTAGTAACTGGGGAAAAGTAGAATGGGCATTACACTCATTCGAACCTTATAAATCGCCAGGATTAGATGGGATTTATCCAGTACTATTGCAGAAGGGATCCAACCTTCTGGCAAATAGAATATGTACAGTGCTTCGGAGCAGTTTGGCTCTAGGATATATTCCAAAGGCATGGAGAATGATCAGAGTAATTTTTATACCAAAACCTGGAAAAACTGGACAGGATGGGGCAAAGTCTTTGAGACCAATAAGTCTTATAGTCTTATGTCTGTTCTGCTTAAGACGCTAGAAAAACTGCTAGATAGGCATATTATTATACGGGATGGCGTATTGGAAAACAGACCGATTCATAAGAACCAGTATGCATATAGAGCAGGAATGTCAACAGAGACAGCATTACATCAGCTTGTAGAAAAAGCTGAATATGCTCTCAAGCACAAAGAGGTACTATTAGCGACCTTTTTGGACATAGAAGGAGCGTTCAATAACATATCCTTAGAAACAATCTCATGAGCATCGAGGAGAAAAGGGATCGATGAAATTTGTTGCAAGTGGATAGACCACATGCTACAACAGAGACTCGTATATACGTCCATTCTAGGGGAGAGCATTATCGCCCAGGTCCGACGAGGGTGTCCGCAGGGAGGTGTTGTGTCCCCGCTAATATGGAACCTTGTCATGGACGATTTGCTTGATTCCCTGGAATTGAACGGCCATGAAACCCTGGGCTATGCAGACGACTTGGTAGTCCTTGCCCAGGGAAAATTCCAAAACATAGTAAGGGAACGCATGCAGCAGGCCCTTAATATTGTCACCAAATGGACTGAGGAAGAAGGGCTGAGAGTCAGTCCTTCCAAAACAGTCACAATTGCGTTCACCAGAAGAAGGAAGCTGGAGGACTTAGGGCCTCTGATCCTTAATGGTGAACAATTGGAGCTGTCTAAAGAGGTAAAGTATCTAGGGGTTATACTGGACCCAGAACTTACCTGGAACCGACAGCTTGAAAGAGTAATTAGAAGAGCGGAGGCGACATTAATGCTGACCATACGCACACATGGAAAAACATGGGGACTCTGTCCGAAAATGGCGTACTGGACATATACAACGATAGTGAGACCCATGATAACATATGCATCCTTGGTATGGTGGACAAAGATGCAGCAAAGAACCGCTATAAACAAGATAAGCAGGATACAAAGACTTGCATGCTTGGGAATAACGGGAGCAATAAAAACAACACCGACGGCGGCACTGGAAACCCTGTTAGACCTACCCCCTCTTGATATATTTATCAAAGGGGAAGCCAGGATGGGAGCATACAGGCTGCAAGCAAAACCAAGGGATAAATACGACAACCTTGGGCATAATCAGATTTAGAACCAAGGTGGGGTAAGTATATCTGATACATACACTGACCACATGGTACCAAAATACACATTTAATAGGAACTTCGGAATAGAAATCAATGACCGAAGAGTGGGACAGTATCAGTAGCAAAATCAGGGGAACGATCTGGTACACGGACGGATCAAAAACCGATGAAGGCACTGGAGCCGGTATTTTTAGTGAAACAGAGAATGTAGGACTCAGTTTCTCACTAGGAACATACACAACTGTGTTTCAAGCGGAAATGTACGCAATTCTGCAGTGTGTCATAATGAACAACTTGAGGGCCTATGAAAATAGACGGATCAATATACTCACAGACAGCCAAGCATCACTGAAGGCACTAATGAGCCCGAAAGTGACGTCAAGGCTGGTATGGGAATGCCGGCAAGAACTGGAAGAACTGGCCGAAAGAAATAGTGTAACTCTATTCTGGGTGCCAGGACACACCGGGATAGACGGTAATGAGAAAGCAGATGAGCTGGCAAGGAACGGTTCATCAACTTTATATTTTGGCCCAGAACCTGCTCTAGGAGTACCTAAAACAATAATTAGGGGACAAGTCAGGGAATGGGTCAAAAACAAACACAAAGAATACTGGGGGAACATACCTGGTCAGCGACACGGGAGGCCCTTAATAAGGGAACCCTTAAAACGGAGAGCTGAGGAACTAATAAAATTACATAGGAGTCATCTCCGCATAATTACAGGTCTTCTCACGGGTCACTGTGCCCTGAAAGGACACCTAAATAGAATTGGGCTGTACGAAGGGAACCTTAACTGCAGACTGTGCAATAGGGGAACTGAAACAGTATATCATGTACTGTACGAGTGTGAGGCTTTGGATCACAAGAGGCGGGCTATTTATGGACAACCAAAATTAAGTCCAGCAGAATATGCCACCCAACCCATGCTAGGGATGTACAATTTGGTACGTGGAACCAAGCTTGTGGATTGGGTGACATGAAAGGTAGGATGGTTGTCACAATAAGCCCATGAGGCTGCAGTGCCATCGGAGACATATGTCAGACGACCTCCAAAAAAAAGGGGGGTTGTGCGCCACTGGCGAGAACTGCCGTTCTCTGGGATATGATATCTGATAAATTCTAATAAAAATAATAGCAGTAAATCACAAATATTGCGAAAACAACAGACGATGAAACGGTAGCGACGATTGTCGTAATAATTACTAGAAAGCAGTTTGCGATGACACAGGTTAAAATCTCAAATGCATTCTACGCACGTTCTGTGTAACACGAATTGGAAAAATGGCCGGTTTCACCGCCAACTTTTCTAGCAAATGTTTAAACAAAAAAGAGAAATTAATCGTATTTGGATAATGAGATTCCTTTGAGACGATACCTTCTACGGCAGACATTATAAGCAAGGAAAACATAAACATTATAAATAATGCTGTAGATGTAGATGATACTGATTTTTTTAAATTCGTGACTAGTTTCTCTTTTTATTATGCTTTGAATAATTTCTTGCATAATAATTGAACGGTAATAATATGTATTCCGTTGACCAATCAAATTACATGTATTTGCATGTAGTTTTTTGTGATTTATGGTATTTTGTCTAAAGATATGAAAATAATATATAGTGCAGAACATTCTAGCGGGAGATAAAGTCACGAACATAAATTTATATAATAATAATTTTAAATTTAACTATTACTATTTAATATAATAACATGCACTGGCCAAAGAATTTCTACGTTATCTCATGCATACTCATACTAGGCCAGGGTAATAAGACAAAAATGTACCCTGTTCGTGACACTTCAACAGCCAGGGTACTGAAGCGTTTTTTCGACAGGTAATACCTATAAGAACAAATTGTAACTATTTCCTGCGAAGGATCTGGCGGCCATTTTTATTTATAAACAATTTAGTGTCAAAAAACTGTATTTTTTTCTTTTTTTTTTCAATCAATCAAAACCGTTAAGACTTACGGTTTTCTTTACATACAAACATCTTCGAGAGAATGGAAAAAGCTTTAAAATGGCGTATTACAAAGTTTGATATACTCATTTAATGTTAATATAATTTCGAAAAAGGGTCGAAATTGCAAAAAATTTAATTTCGCAATAACTATTGTAAAAATAAGTGTACAGCTTTGAAATTTTTGTCAAATAGACTATTGATTATGTACTATAGAAAGGAACTACAACGTTAACGGGGTTTTATTATTTCATATGGTCAATGAATCTCTATATATGAAAAAACCGCGGAGTGCTACCATTTAAAGAGGTGCGTTTTTGAGAAATGGGTGAATTAGTCCCTGGGCACAGGTTACATTAGGGTGAGTTCTATGCACTTTTGGTACAAACACGTCTACATAAAAATTGTTCCTGGTTAAATTTCCTATCTAAATATAACTTTTTAAAGTCAAAGATACTTTTTTTTACAAAAATATATTCAAAAGAAAAAGCACAAAGAAACCCAAAAGAAAGAAATTTTGTTTTTTGTCCCATAACTTTTGTCAACGGGGATATAGGTATAGACATTGCTTCACAAAAAAAACTTACATATTTTGTATTTAAAATGATGTTTAGTAGTGGTCATTAGGATTTACAGTTTTCGAAATATGATTTTTCAAAGTTCGCCACTCACAGCAATTTTGGGCAATTTTCCTTGTTATTTCGCAAATATTGTTCTGTAACTTTTTTCTACGTAACTTTAGGCATATGCAATGGTACATGTAAGAGGAATAGAAATCAATTACCTTTAAATTGTTCTACTGTATAATGTTGTACGACTTCTTTTAAAGAGGTTATCTTTTTCAAGACTTTATACTTTTAACGAGTTTTTATATTTTTTAAGATTATTTTTTAAATTTCCCATTATAACTTTTTTTTCTACATTTAGGTATATATTATATAACAAAAAAAAATAAAGCTTATTCTGTTTACTTTAAAATGGTGTATTATAAAAAATTCTAGGATTATTTTTGAATAAGATATGCTTTTTCAAAATGTAATAAGTACTTGCAACGATTTTTGATTTTAGGATTATTTTTTAATTCCTCATTATAACTTTTTTATGTGATTGTGTGTTATGATTGAATCTTATTTTTTATAGGTAATTCTTTGGATCCACTTGACTCGGCCGGGCAAACTTCAAAATATGGATTAATTCCAATATTTACTGTCAAAGCTCCTGCACCACAAGCTTTGCTTGAAAAAATAGCATGTAAATGTACCAAAGGATGTACAAAAAATTGCGGTTGTGGGAAGATATGAATTAGTTGTTCAATATTCTGCAAAGGGTGCATGTGCATGGGTACTAATTGTGGGAACTCTAAGATATCTGAGGTGTCAGAGGAAGATATTGAAGCTAATGCTAACGAAGAGATGGACTTTGATTTTGAAAAATTTTTAAATGTCAACGTTTAAATAATTTTAACTAAAGTAATGTTTTCTAAGACTAATGTTTATGTAATTTTTGTAAAAGAAATAATTTTAAATAATACAGGTAAAAAAATATCAAAAAATCACTCGGTTTCCATTAAATATTTAAATATAGATATTGCTCTTTATTGTGCAATATATAGTATATTCATGCACAAGAAAAAAGAAGTTATAATGGGACATTTCAAAAATAATCGTAAAAAATGTAAAAAATAATATTTTTTTATTTTAGGTATTATATTATAATAATATAATATTATATTATATATAGTATATATTATATAAAATAATATTATATAATATATAATATATTATATAATAATATTATTTTATTTTTATATTATATTATAAAAAATCGTTAGAAGTATAAAACCTTGAAAAACCATAATCTCTTTAAAAAAAGTCGTACAACGTTACACAGTAGACCATTTTAAAGGTAATTAATTTCTATTCCATTGCATATACCTAAAGTTACGTAGAAAAGAACTACAGAACAATATTTGCGAAATAACAAGGAAAATTGCCCAAAATTGCTGTGAGTGGCGAACTTTGAAAAATCATATCTCGAAAACTATAAATCCTAATTACCTCTTCTAAACAACATTTTAAAGAAGAAATATGTAGGTTTTTTTTCTATAAAGCAATATCTATACCTATATCCTCGTGGACAAAAGTTATAGGACAAAAAACAAAATTTCATTCTTTTGGGTTTCTTTGTGCTTTTTCTTTTGAATATATTTTTGTAAAAATAAGTATTATTAACTTTAGAAAGTGATATTTAGATAGTAAATTTAACCAGGAACAATTTTTATGTAGATATGTTTGTACCAAAAGTGCATAGAACTCTCCCTAATGTAACCTGTGCCGAGGGACTAATTCACCCATTTCTCAAAAACGCACCCCTTTAAATGGTAGCACTCGCGGTTTTTTCATATATAGATGTCCATTGACCATATGAAATAATAAAACCCCGTTAACGTTGTAGTTCCTTTTAGCTATCTTATTTTGAATATAATCAATAGCCTAAAATGAGGGTTCTTTAGTTCTTAATACGTGATAAAAATTTCAAAGCGTGTCATTTAATTATTTAAATTTTATTCGAATTGTTTATCCCAGTTAAGTAAAACGTAATAAAAAAAATGAATGCATTTAAATAGCATTGGACTGGAAGATTTTGCGCCTACCCCTATGTATAATTAACTAATTTTATTGGGAAATAAGCCACAATTAAATTGAAAAAATAATTTTATTGACGTTTCGACGCCCAAATCGGATGTCGTTGTCAAAATCCAAAAAATATTACTAAATTTATAAGTTTATTTAAACAATTTTAACCATCCGTAAGATGTTCTTCTATGCCCAGAAGACTACTAGATAGATAGACGTTACGACACATTACGGATCGGTTGTCAGTGTATATGTTGAAGAGTACTGTTGAGAGTACCCCTCCTTGTGGTACTCTTTTTTTGGACACGGTATCTACTTGCTTTCCCCTGGAACTCAACATGGAAATGTCGGTTAGTCAAAATTGATCGGAGGACTTCAACTATTTTGTAGCTTTTTGTTATTTTGTATACTTTATTCAGGAGTATCGATGGTTAACAGTATAATATGAGGCCATTCATATGATAATAAGATCATAAGCATATGAAGTAAAGTGAGAATATAAAAGACGACGATCAGAGCCGAAACAGCTATAATCAAGAAGCTCGTAAGGGCAAATGCAAGGCTTGTTAAACTCTTGGAGACCGAAAAAGGAATGAGTTTATAAGAGAATAATCGGCAGAGAGACGATGAGAGGCTCACAAAAATTGCAAGGCCTGAAAAACACAATACATTGAAACTACCTGGGAGACTTTCAAGAACGATGGTACAAAAGGTGGATATCGGAGTTCCAAGATTTAGTTGTAAAGGTAGACTTCCGCACCACGCGACCGAGACAGGAGACCGCGACAGGCGACGATATTCTGCATTCGTGCGACAGATTGGCGAGGTCTCCCCACTACTGCTCTCAATGCAATTATATCGGGGTAGTGCTGCAGCCCGCGACCGAGACCAGCGACCAACTATCGCCTTTCCCGACCTATCTGTCGCCTGTCGCGGTCTCCTGTCTCGGTCGCTTGGTGCGGAATTCTACCTTTAGAATGAACGGTATTCACAGATTACAGAAGAAAATAGTAGTCTGATAGGTTAGGTGGTTCCTGAATTTTTTGTAGTGCTGCTTACGGTATTTTTTGCATCTTGTTCTATTCTCCATCTGTACATTCTGTTTTAGAATTTTATATTGATAATATTTTATAGTTAGTTCTCTTGTTTCGCCTTTCATCATGGTCCTACTTATCCATGTCTTTTGGTATTGCGTTCATCTCGATTTATGTCTCTAAATAAAAATCTTTTTAATTTCACCCTTTTTATTTGATTAGAATGAACGGTATTCATAGATTACAGAAGAAAATAGTAGTCTGATAGGTTAGGTGGTTCCTGAATTTTTTGTAGTGCAGCTTACGGTATTTTTTGCATCTTGTTCTATTCTCCATCTGTACATTCTGTTTTAGAATTTTATATTGATAATATTTTATAGTTAGTTCTCTTGTTTCGCCTTTCATCATGGTCCTACTTATCCATGTCTTTTGGTATTGCGTTCATCTCGATTTATGTCTCTAAATAAAAATCTTTTTAATTTCACCCTTTTTATTTGATTAGAATGAACGGTATTCACAGATTACAGAAGAAAATAGTAGTCTGATAGGTTAGGTGGTTCCTGAATTTTTTGTAGTGCTGCTTACGGTATTTTTTGCATCTTGTTCTATTCTCCATCTGTACATTCTGTTTTAGAATTTTATATTGATAATATTTTATAGTTAGTTCTCTTGTTTCGCCTTTCATCATGGTCCTACTTATCTATGTCTTTTGGTATTGCGTTCATCTCGATTTATATCTCTAAATAAAAATCTTTTTAATTTCACCCTTTTTATTTGATTCATTTTTACTTGTCTAATACATTATATAACTTTTTCTCTGTTCTAGAATATATTACACACGAACAGCTTAAAGGCACACTTTTACACCTATTTTACTTAAAGCTTAAAACAGCGTGTACATAACTCTGTTGAACATGTGGGCGTTCTTATCAATTGGTGATCTACATATCCAACACCTACAAGCAATATCCGCTCCGGATACTATTAAGAACTGTTAAGGGGCTACGCCTTCCTTTGTTCCTTATTTACATCACAATTACAAGACTTCCTGTTTTCTTGTTTGCTGTACTATACTTTACAATAACGTCGAAATTATAGTTTACTTAATTAGGGCTGGACAGAGGCGTTCTGTAGAGGAGACTTGTCTTGTACTTTAGACGAACGATAATAATGGTTATAATTTCATTTATTTATGGATTCCACCGATATTTGATATAAACTACCCTGAGATGAAATGAATATGCAAAAAGAAAATGAAAAATATGCAAAAACCAGTCAAATTTATTTGAGAGAGGGACATCTTGTAGATAAGTTTTTAACTACACTTGAGAGCAAAATAATCGACTCATTGCTGAATTGTACACGTTAGAAGTCTCGAATTTCCTAAACCTGTTGGCCGATTCGAGTGATTTTTTTAGTATGTTACAGCCTTATTATTTAAGAAAATTGATGTAATATTATTATCGCTAGACAGGTAAAAGTCATTTTATACCGGGTGTAACAATCATAGGGTGTTTTTTTCTTAAACGTACCTAACTTTTTTATTATCCAACATAAGCAAATGAGTCAAAAAAGAAAATGTTAATAAAGCCTAAGCCTACAATTGAATTTTAATTTAAATATTTTTTATATGCTAGAATACTCCACAGAGTGTTCCGAACTTTAAGAAAAAACACAGTATGATTGTTACACCCGGTATAAAATGACCTTTACCTGTATAGCAACAATAATATTACATCGATTTTCTTAAATAATAAGGCTATAACATACTAAAAAAATCACTCAAATCGGACAACAGGTTTAGGAAATTCCACGTGTGCAATTATTCAGCAAGTGAGTCGATTATTTTGCTCTTAAGTGTACATATTTTACATCAACCCAACATAATCTTTAATGGAAAGGGGGGTTGAGTGATACCTCATTTTAAAGGTCGCTCAAGTAACTTTTCAAAAATACCACATACATAGTGTGACCAACTCCAATTTAGTCGAATTCGGGACAAGTCTGAAAAAACTACCTAAAATCCGGGACTTTTCAATGAAAATCGGGCCATTTTTTTAAATATAAAACTTTAATATCATCATTTTATTGATTATTTAACAGTTTTATGTTGACAAAATTTTTTTGATGGAATGGGTTTTAACAATATTTACATTTTTGTTAGTTTTTTGACGTTTCGACTTCCAATCCGGAAATCGTTCTCAAAAAACGAAAAATTAGAAAATCAATTAATGTTGGATTTCCATGTAAATTAAACCTTCGGTTAAAATATAATTTTCATTATTTGATATTCATGATTTTTTGGTTTTGGATGTGGTATTAGTATAACAGTGTAGAAATTGTCGACTTTTTTTCATCCCACTAATTCAATTTGATGTGAATTCTTAGAAGAATGATGTATTAAAAATTTCAAAATGGAATTTTACCGAAACGTTGAAAATTCGGATGGCCCGGAAGCCTTATCCGGGACGCGGGGACACGACTTCGTAATTCGGGCTAGTTGGTCACACTACACATACATCACGTTTCTTTGCAGTAGGTACTTTTGGAAAAATCTTGGACTCAATACTTAAAAAAATTTTGGAGTTCTGGACTCGATACTTAATATCTTTACGGTTTTACTATATTTTTCCAAAAGTACTGAAAATAAATATAATGTATGTGATATTTTTAAAAAGGTAGTTGAATGACCTTTAACTTTAAAATGAGGTATTACTCAATCCCCATTTCCATTAATGATTTAGGGGGTTGTGTCCGTCCCCGCTAGAGGATTGATGTAATTTAGTTGAAAACTGGTGTACAAAAGGTCCCCCTCACAAATAAATTTGAAGTATTTTTGCATATTTTTAAATTTTCGATAGGGACCAAATTATAGAGGGTGGTAAATACCTTTTCAAATTTACACACTGTAGATGTATATATTTAGATAGTTTCTTAAATTCTCTACCGGACAACTATATTACCTAGTATCTTGGATAAATTGTTGGGTAGGCGATAATAAGACACTGTTTGTTAAAAGGTATGAATGTGTTAGTTTTGAGTGATATTTCATTAGTTTGATTTACATATGTTTATAGAATAGAATAGAATAGAAATATACTTTATTGCCATGGAAAATTGTACAATTTTATCGACAAAGCTTATAAAAGTCAAGAAAACAAAACAATAACAATACAATTTACTATAATTACATAAATCGTCCATATAATTACAGTACGTTCTTTAAAGGTAAAATATTGCAAAACCTCTAAATTTTAAAGAACCGCTTGCATTGACATGAAATTTGGCATAGATAGACATAACAAGTCAAAGAACAAAAGTGATATTGTGCCGATGTGTGCTTTTGCCCTAGGGGTGAGTTTCACCCCCTTTTGTGGGTGAAAAATATATGTTTGAAATAAGTCCGGAAATGGATAAAAGGACTAATTCTAAGCAACTTTTGTTCTATAAAGTTTTTTTACCAAGTTAATACTTATCGAGTTATTTTCGAGTGAATATGTTCATTTTTCTACAAAATAACCACGTTTTCAGACGGTTTTTTGCAAATAACTCAAAAAGTAAGTATTTGGTCGAAAAAAAAAATTTTTATCAAAAATATAGCACGTAAAAAAGTGAAAAACATGGTGTATATATTAGGTCACTATACCTAGTAGAAGCAGAGTTATAGCTAATGAAAAATAGGTTCATATTCGTCAAATTCCAAATCGTATATTTTAACGTGCCATAACCAAAAAACGAAGGACATATTTGGGGAAACTTATTTAACTTTTTTAAAGTGTTTAAAAAATGCTTATTTTTGTTTAAAAAAAAAAAATTTTATTCTAAAAAGTAAACAAGCTACGCTCAAAATAAAGTTGGTCCCTTTTTTTGGCAAGAAATCGGGAAAATCACCCCCTAATTAGCATTTCATATGAACTTAATTGTTACCACTTTACAAGTTTTTTACTCGCGTATGTATTGATCATATGATCTGTAAGTTTCATCGGTTCAAAGTCCTTATTTTTGAAAGAGCTGTAGTTAAAAGGGCTTGAACGAGTCACTTATCACGAGTGTATGCAAATTTAGAAACACCGAATCTTAACCAATTTTTGTCTTACAGAAAAACAAAAAAATAGAAAATATTCCGAAAAGCAAAGCCGACTTTTTTTATTGTTTAAGATTTTTGGTATCTCTAACAATTTTTAAGTTATTTTGAAAAAAGGGATTTTTTTCAAAATTAATATTTTTAAAAATTTTGTTTTAAAACCACATTTTTTCAAAAATAGGCACTTTGAATCGATGAAACTTACAGATCATGTAAAAACAACATTAGTAAAGTATTTTGAGAAGCGGTAACGATTAATTTCATTTAAATTACTAATTGAGGGGTGATCTTCCTGATTTTTTTGCCAAAACAAAAGGGACCAACTTTATTTTGAGCGTAACTTGCTTACATTTGATGCTAGAAATTTTTTTCTATATTTCATATATTTATTTCACATTTAATTATTCTATTTGGAATTTTTCGAATATGAACCTATTTTTCATTATCTATAACTCTGCTTTTGCTAGGTATAGAGACCTAATATATACACCATTTTTTTTCACTTTTTTATAGGCTATAGTTTTACTAAGGATATTTTTTTCGACAAAATGCTTACGTTTTGTGTTATTTGCGAAAAACCGTCTAAAAACGTGGTTATTTTGTTGAAACATGAACATATTCACTTGCAAATAACTCGAAAAGTATTGATTTGGTGAAAAACTCTATAGAAAAAAAGTTGCTTAAAATTGGTCAGTTTATCCATTTCGGGACTTATGTTGGACATATATTTTTTCACCCTCGAGATGGGGTGAAACTCACCTCCAGGTCAAAAGCACACATCGGCACCATATCACTTTTTTTCTTTGACATGTTAGCTATGCCTATGCCAAATTTCATGTCAATCCAAGCGGTTCTTTAAAATTTACAGCAAAAACCGTGAAAGAATGGACTATTAAAAGAAATAATAATAATGAAGTAAAACAGAAACAAAATTGCAAATTTTAAAAATTTAAATAAATTGCATAGTCTCTCTCTCTCTCTCTCTCTCTCTCTCTCTCTCCCCTCTTGTCATTTTCCCATTACTGAGGATCGTGATTTCTTCCAATATTCTAACAATGTTTTTTCATTGGTCTCCATCTTCAGCTGCTCAAAGAGCTCTAAGAGATTTGGTCGGACCATCTAGTTGGTGATCGTCCTCTTGATCTTCTCCCCGGAACGTTTCCAGAAACAATTAATTTCTCCAAACTGTCGTCACCTCTGCGAACCACGTGACCAAAGAATTGCAGTATTCGTTGCAGACAGCCTTTTTTTAATCTCGAGTTGGTTTAGAATAGAAACATTCGTCGTATGAGCTGTCCAAGGTATGCGCAGCATTCTTCTCCAGCACCACATCTCAAAAGCATCAATTTTTTGACGCTCCCATGCGCGAAGAGTCCAAGTCTCCGCTCCGTATAGAAATATTGAAAATACAAGGGCATTCACCAGTCTCATCTTGATATTTTGAGAGATAGATCTGTCTTTCCAACTTTTAGTTATGGGCTATTCCACGAATATACGACTGTCTTGGATTATCGCGACAACGAATATTTTAGTGTGCAACATTAGAAGTGCGAAAGTAAATGGTTCTAATAATTGTTCCAATAAACAACAATGTATTTTGCAATTTAATTTCGTTCTTCATAATTTGCACAGTAAAATATTCGTTGTCGAGATAATCCACAACAGTCGTATGTTCGTGGAATAGGATATAGGCGATTCATCGCATTTGCATAGTCTACCTAGTAACTAATAAGTTTAAAAGTTAAGCTGCTGCATATGACACCCAAATAAAGATAAAAAAATACTACTTGTACAATGGGTACTGTAATTTCTTAGTTATTGATTAAGAAATTCTTCTACTGAATAATATGATCTTTCAGATAGGTAGTCTTTTGTCATTTTACGGAATTTGAGGAAATATGCTGCATATTTATGTTGTAGAGGGAGATGGTTGTAAAGTTTTTTGCGGAATATACATAATATAGATTTCTTTACTAACTCAGAGGACGGGGTCGGTAAATAGACGTCAAAGGTAGAATTTCCCGTGAAATAGTCATGATTAGGTTTTGCTGGAAAGACATGTTTCAAATTATTTGTTAGATATGTTTTTCTTTAACCACTTCAAGATATCCTGGTTTCTTTTCTGTAGTTGATAATAGTTTGGTATTCATATTACCTCATATCACCTTATGATCTGATACTTGATTTAGGTTTGTTTTTGTTTTCCTCAAACGGTCTTTCTATGGAATTCTCGGACTTTTACGTCCCAATGCAATACTCTTTCATCTTCTTTTCTTCTTTTACTTTTTCTTCAAGTTCCATCTTCCGTCAAAAGTTATAAATCATCATGGCTGTGAGCACCTTCTTGACGGCTGCTTTAAATAGTTTTGCTTTACTGCATTCAAACCATTCTCTCAAGTTCCTGAACCAGTATATTCTTCTTCCCACATTTCGCTTTCCTCGAATTTTACCTTGCATAATAAGTTGTAATAATGAACATTTTTGCCATCTCATCACATGTCCTAATTACTAAAATTTTTGGCCTTTTGATGGTTATTATTATTTCCGCTTCATTTCCTATCTTTCTGGTTACTTCCAGATTTGACATTTTTTAAATACCTACATGGTAATCGTAGGATTCTTCTGCAACATCAAAGTTCATAGGCGGCCAACTAATTCAGATGCACTTCTCTTAGTGCCCACGTTTCCAATTCATAAAAAAGAGTAGAAAACACGTAACACCGAAGTTCTTTCGTAGTTCTAACCTTATATCGCGACAACAATGAAACTTTTTAAGTTTAAAAATGGTGCACGTTCTATTTCAATACGTGTCATAATTTCTTTTGTTTGGTCTACATTTGATGTTAACGATTTTCCTAAGTATTTGTAGATACAGTTGGATTACTATATATTGGTTTGCATCTGCATTTAGTTTTCTTCAAATTCATCTTCAGCCCGTATTTATGCCAGGATCCGTTAATACTTTGCATTACGTTCTATGAATCATTATTGTTTTCCGTCATTATTACTGTATCGTTTGTAAAACATTTCTCCATTAATAGATATACCCTCTATTGAATCTGGAAGCGCTTCTTTAAATATTGCTTCACTGTAGACATTGAAGAGTAGTAGTGGGGACAGCACGCAACTGTGGCGGACTCCTATCTGTATTTTGGTATCTCGGGTATTCTGGTTATCAACTCTTACTGTCAATATTATTGTTTTTTAATGTATCTACAAGCTTTTTATATTTATTGGACAAATGCCTTTTCAAATTCTACAAAAGATAAGTACATGTCCTGATTTATGTCCATACATCTCTGGGAGAGCACATTCAAGCCCAACAAAGCATTTCTGGTGGCCATACCATTCCCAATAGTGCAGTCATTGAAGCTTTTTAGCTCAGAAATTTTTTACTATGAACCGATTTACATGAAATTTTGGAATTAGGCTTATCCTACCCTTAACTTCAAAAGTGATATTGACCCGAACTCCGTTTTCACCCTGGGGGTGGTTGCCACCCTTTTGGGTGGTGGAACTTTTTTTTTTCAAAATATCCTCAGATATCGATAGAAGACCTAATTTTAACCAAAAAATGTTGTATAAAGTTTTTTCAAAAACCCAATAATTTTCAAGTTATTGGCAATTGAAAATTCGGAATTTTCTCACGATTTTCAACAGTTTTTTGCAAATATCTCCAAAAATATGCATTTAACAATAATATTATATGTACAGTGGAAACTCGATAACTTGGATTAATCGGGACCGCGGCCGATCCGGGTTATCGAAAATCCGGGTTAGCCGGAGAATATGGTAAAAATTAATAAAATACGGTATACTTACAGATAGTCGATCGGACAGCTCAGTGGGACTAGCGGCTGACCGCCACTTCACTTCGACGTGAGGTATGCGTGTTCGAGCCCAGCCAGGTCATCGGAAAACAAAAAGGCTAACGCGTCAGTTTAAAATTCTAAATATGAATCTGGCGGTTAGACTGGAATATGCGGGCGTCTGATCGGCCTATGAGGGAGCAGTACGGCAAGGGATAAGGGCTTGCGGCTCGGTGATACTCCCCATAGATCCCTACCGGAAGGGCGCTAACGCCTAAAATACCGGTGTATACATACATACTTACAGATAAACTCCGTTATAATTGAAATCACATGAAATATATATATATGCACAGTACCTACACATCTAAATTATTAAAAACACGCAAACACAAACCTAAGCAAACAATACAAGACTGTACTACACACAATACAGTCACAATCGGAACGATGTTATGAACAGTGAAAACTAAGACCATTGTTTAAAAAATAATTTTTTAAATAGTCTTTTAGTCTTTTTTAAACAATGCTAAGACAGTTTGAAATAAATAAAGGAATAACAGGTGCCTGTTGTTTCCGATAAATCCGAGACAATGACCGTCGCTCTGCCGCCGCCGCCGTGTGCCATGAGTCATTTTTACTATCGTATACATAGTTCAAATTACACAAATACACATTATCTCTCAAATACTATTATATTACATAAGTACATTTTTATTGTTGAAATGTTGAAATGTTGTCTGATGAAAATCGGTCCGGGTTAGCCGGACTTCCGGGTTATCGGGGGCCGACTTATCGGGGTTCCACTGTACTGAACAAAATTGTAGCTGGTAAAAAAATGAACAAACTGGTTTTTTAAAGAGTGTTCTGGGTGCAATATTAAGCGAGATATTGAAGATCAAAGCCGTTTTTTTATTTTGTGTGAAATTTAATAGATGTATTCAATGCCATCTAGCGGAAAGCGAATAAATTTTATGCATGCTAATGAGAAAGGATTTTATAGTGCTTAAAATGAGTACTGTTCAAAGTCTTTTGTACGTAAAATGAGTGAGCTGTAATGAAAAAAAGAGGAACATTTAATGTTTTTTTTAAATCAATGGATTTCATAAGTGCCATTTCCACCAAAATTAAAATTAATCGTATTCCGTCTAGAATCAACTTTAATATAAAGAGTTTGATGGATTCTAGCAGTTTCGCTGCTTTGAAACACATATTTTTTTTTTGAAAAAATCACGATTTTAAGAAAAAAAAATTTTCGAAATTTGAAAAAACCACCTTTCTTTCATAATATGTATCTCAAAAATAATGAAAGATACGTAAAGATGTGTAATAATAATAAAAAAATAGGTTTTTTTTTGACAAAAATTTTGGTTTGTTTGGCTTTCCTATCACATAAAAATTGACGAAGATATGATTGATTAAAGAGCGCGCGGTAGCACAACCACAGTCTCTCTCGAGCCCTTTGACCCTTCACCGTTTCAAAATAAAGGGTTTTTCACTACATATTATAATGAAAAAAGTTGTATCTCTTTGAATTACCTTCAAAATGGTTTTTTATAAGTTGTGATAGCTTCAAAATTTAAGTAGTTATGGCCCAAAACCTAATCGTATTTTTTTCTACTTAGTAAATTAAACATTTTGAAATGTATAATCATACATATTCAATGTTTTAATTTAGGGGTAGTTTTAAGGGTTAAAGAACTTGAGCATATGATTTTCCAGCATAGTTTTTCGAGAACGTGGAACGATATTTAAATCCTTTTTAGTTTATCAAAAGAAATTTTTGATACAATTTTTAATCGAGGGGTTGATTTTAAGGGTTGAAAGGGGTTAACAATTAAATAATTAAGATAGAGAACGTAAAATATTATTTGTAAATTTTTTCTATTTAGGGGTTGTTTTTAAGGGTTGGAAGGGGGTTAACAATATGATAATTAAGATAGAGAACGTAAAATATCATTTACGCTATATTTAAATCTTTTTATGTCATACTAAATTAATTTTTTGTAAATTTTTTCTATTTAGGGTTGTTTGCAAGGGTTGTACGGTTTTCAAGGGGATGAAAATAAGTTTAACATGAGGTTATTGTGTTAGAAAACACTTCACAATGTCACTCTCTATTATTAAACACGTTTTCTGGCGATAAAATGGCTCAATGTCAATTTTTCCATTAAGGGGTTGTTTTCTCCCCTTAAAAATTAAAAACGGAGTTCGGGTCAATATCACTTTTGAAGTTAAGGGTAAGATAAGCCTAATTCCAAAATCTCATGTAGATCGGTTCATAGTAAAAAATTTCGGAGGTAAAAACCTATTTTACGCTTCAGTGACTGCACTACAAAGCGAAATTGTTTGTCACTAATTTCATATTCAAGAATTTTTTAACAATACTGATATGTATTCTTTTCAAAAATGTTTTAAGTGTGTGACTTAAAACAAAACGAAATTTAAAAAAATTACTAAAAATGGTCAATATTTTATTAATATTGACAGTTTACGCACAGAATACAAATAACAATACTCAACCGGAAATACCATTTACGAGTCTTGACAAATCTTCCGTGGGAACATAAATTTCCTCTCTTACTTAATCGACGTATCTATGTGAATACATAATAATATGACATGGATATTACAGGCAACAAACAAACCATAGTAAATAATAGAAATTCTGAAATAGCCAAAACAAAAAATATATTGACCCTTTCAACTCTATATCAACAAACACTTTCTCTACTTATTATACAAAACATTACAAACCCATCGACACGACTTGATATTATATCAGAAGAAAGTGAATTATGGTATTGTCTCTCATAGAAGTATCTTTATTTGTACAGGGATATGTTAAAATCTCAAGGTCTATTCAGATCCCAGTCGCCATTAATTGATCTGTCATAGAGATATATGTATTCTTTTTAATGACATAGACCATAGACGTTAATGATTCTGCCAGTCGCAGTCAGATTACAGTTTAACACTAGCTCAGAAGAGTAATGGGTAGTGTGCTAATTGCTCTGATGCTCTGATGCTAATCTTTGTATTCTGAGGAAAATGGGATTTTTTACCAAACTGCAAAAATTCGTTATTGGCTTTTAACTCCAGTTTTTTAAAAACTAATCATTCCAAGCCAGTCAAACTTCTAGAATGTATTAATAATACATAAATAAAGAAGAATGAATCAGGCCAATGACTGAAAACACCGCCAACTTACATTATTATGCTTCCAATAATTGGATTTCTTTTTTTTTTTCAAATAAATATATTGGTTTTTTAACCATAACTCTATTATTTTTATCTTAGAAAGTTTGGCAAAAAAGAATTTTGTAGGTTTTTACAAAATCTATAAGCGTATTAACATTGTATAACTAGACCAGTGTAGATAAACTGTGTAGATAAACAATGGTATTAATATTAAATCTTTTTAAAATCCTCAATCGCAAAAAGAGGTGATTTTGAAAGGGTTATTATTATTTGAAAGGGTTTGAAAGGGTAAATTTGGTTTTTGCATGTTATTACAAGTTTTAATTGTCAATAGCTCACTGACTTTTTGCCGTAGAAAAAATTTTTGTAAACCATGTTCTTGGAAATTGAATAAGCTATAATTTCTTATTTAAACATTTTTTTCGTATCTCTTATGCCAATCTTTCTATTCTGAAGAAAAAGCTATTTTTTTCCAAACTACAAAAATTCGTTATTCGCTTTTAACTCAATTTCTTTAAAAACTAATCAATCTAAGTCGGTTCTAAACCTAGAACCTATTAATAATACATAAATAAAGAAGACTATTATGAGGGTTTCCTGGGTAGATAGAGTTACAAACAATGAAGTACTGAGAAGAATAGGTAAAGAAAAGGAAGTTGAACTTACAATTAAAGAAAAGAAGCTACAGTATCTCGGACATGTGATGCGGGGCGAGAAGTATGGTATCCTACGACTCATAATGCAGGGAAAGATAGATGGCAGAAGAAGCATCGGAAGAAGACGAATTTCATGGTTGAAGAACCTGAGAGAGTGGTTTGGATGCAGCTCGAAACAACTATTTAGAGCTACTGCCTCAAAAATTAAAATAGCTATGATGATTGCCAACCTCCGTAGCGGAGATGGCACCTGAAGAAGAAGAAAGAAGACTAAAGGTCATTGACTTAAGGTCTAATTTTAATTAGAGTGGTGATTAGGGGGTTGCTTCCGATCACTTTTTCGCTGAAAAAATAGGTACTGCCATTCTTTTCATTATGTCACTTAATTTTTGAGCTAGAGACTCTTTTATTTCTGGAGATAGATCTTTTTAAAAGCTTAATAGCTTTATATTAGGTTCTATAAGTTATCCTCGAAAAATGCATAGTTTTCCCGTCTTTTAACTTTGAAACTACAATATTTAGCATTTGACGAAGAACAGCTAACATCTAATAAAGTATAGTTCGATTACTATTCGTCTTAAATAAAATTTAAAAAATCGGTTTTGTTTATTTTTTCAAAAGGTACATTTTTGTTAAGTCAAGTTGTTTTGATAAAACGAAAACTTTTGGAGTTATTAGCAGAAAACTTATTAAAAGGTACCATGTCAAATCACTCAGGCAAAAACTTTTGGATCTCCGATTTTTCTGAAACTTGCTGTATAGCTTCTGCGGTACGTAAAAATAAGATATTTAAGGTCAAAAAGTCTTCATCTTCTTTTTTTTTTCTCAAAATGTTATTTTATGCGATTTTACAGTGATTTGGTGTTTATTAAAACAAATTTGCATTTTCTATCGTAAAGTATCAATGGAAAAAGTAATACTTTAATGGAAGGGCCTCAAAAATGTTATGATATGACATTATAACAAGTTATTTTAATTCAAAACAAGTTTTTGGTCAAGTTTTATAGGGAAAAAACGTTAAAATACAGTTTTTTACAGTTTTCTCTATTCCCAAAATACATCATAATCGATTTGGCTGAAAATTTGCCGACAGATAGCCTAAACATAGGACTTTAAGTGGTTAGAAGGATTTGAATTATATTACAATACCAAAGAAGTTACATATAATAATATCAGACTCAGAAGTATATTAGTTCAGTCAGGATAGCATTTGACCTTCCATGCCGAGCTGCCCAAAATTTTATTTTTCTAATCTTTAGGGGGGTCAATAGTAGCCTAAATTTAAAATCGCGAATGAATTCCTCCGTTACGTTAGCCGCCATCTTGATTCTACAGGAAAACCGGTTTTGCTCAATATCTCCGCCATTTTTAACTTTTCGACAAAAATGGTAGGAACTAAAATTGTTCCAAATAAATCGTATTTACAATAATTATTACAATTTCTTTTTAACAATTTTTGTCGTGAGGTCAATATTTTTTGAGTTAATTGTACTTACAGTAGACGCCTATATTTTTGACTATGATATTGCATGCAACTTTTTTGTAAGGAAAATGAGGAAAATGTAAAAAAAAAGTATTTTAACGTTTTCTACACTATAAAATTTGATCAAAAACTTGTTTTGAATCAAAATAACTCGTTATAATGACATATAATGACATTTTTGAGTCCCTTCTAATAAAATATTATGTTTTTCATTGATACATTATGATAGAAAATGCAAATTTGTTTAAATAAATACCAAATCACTGTAAAATCGCTTAAAATAACATTTTGATAAAAAGAAGAAGAAGAAAACAATTCTACCTTAAATGTCTTATTTCTACATCCCTCAGATCCTATATACCAATTTTCAGACAAACCGGAGATCCAAAAGTGTTTTTGATCCAAAATTGAGTGATTTGAAATGGAATCACCCAAAAACATTGATTTTTTCGATATAAAACTAACACTTTCGATAGCGAATAAATAATCGAAAGTATTAATTTTATCAAAAAAATGTATAGAACGTTTTTTGCTTAGAATGAATGTATTTAATAACTTTTGCGGTCAAAATATAATAAAAAATTTCCACCCCCGAGATGGGGTGAAAACCACCTCCATGGTAAAAGTGCCTTCATATAGATTTTGATCCTTGGACTATCTGCTACTTATTCTCAAATTTTCAAGCAAATCGATCCATTCTGTAAAAATTGCGAGGTTTTGTCCTATTTTAAGCTTCATTACTTGGACTAGCAATGGTTTGGTATTCGCTCGTTACCTGTTTTTTTCAGCTTTTCTGTTCTTCAGTTTTTCGCATGTTTTTCGAACTTCTTGTGTATTTTATTATATTATCTTCATAAAAAATTTTAAACTGCTCCCGGTATGCCAACTGTATAGGAAGAAAACCATCACATCTTCTTTGTTTGAACTTTGACTCCCATACGCACGACAAACATTTTACATTTCCTCATGTCGAGAGAGTTGCGTATAATTGTGATTTTCTGTAAAATCATGTCGTCGTGTTTACCGTAAATGTATCGAAGTGAACATATGGTTGAGAAGTACTTTCTTTTACATTGTAGAAGAGCAATTTCGAAAATATGTGTAACATGTGTCACATTAATTAACTCCGTGTTTTACCAAATTTCTATCTACTTCGGTCAACTTACACATCCGAGGTTTCAAAAATTACCATCAAGCTGAAAATTGGCAGGATTGTTCAAAATACCATCATAAATGAAATCTAAAAAGCTCTCATAAATCCGACCCGAGCTAAAAAATTTACGCGGGGTCAAAGGTCACCAAATATAGTTTTTAGCGATTTTCAGCTAAGCAGTAAGTTTTATCATAAAATTAGTTCTAACAAAAATTGTAGATTAGGTAATTATCTATAAAAAATGTCTTATTACTTTTTTGCCTAAAAGCCACCGTTTTTAAGATACAATGATTCAAAAAGTTGTAATCGTCATAATATGCGCACACGTTTCCACACCACCTTTGAGTTAGTGTAATACTTATCGCGTTTTTAACGTGGTTTCCCCAGTAGGCCTATTCCACGGATCTGTTATGATTCTGTTTAATTTGAAGCTATTGAATAATTAATTGATATTGGCAAGGGTTAAAAATGATAAAAGTTATAAAAAGCGGTATAAATTAAGGAAAAGGGAAATTTATCCAACTTGTTCATAATTTTCTAATACTTCTTCCTCTCCTCCTTGTTCTTCTTCTTCTTCGCCTTCTAGTTCTTCTTCTTCTTCTTCTTGTTCATCTTGGGTGCCCCAAGGTTCATATTGGGGCAAGTAAATTGCCCCAATAATGACACATCGCATGGCTCCTCGATAGAATCAAATGAATCCTCAATTGTTGGTGATTTAACATTGGAGCACGACCGGTTTTGACAATTAGTCCATGCTACCGAACAAAACAGTCCAACTTTTTTGCAACCACATTTAGCGCTACATCCCTTTTTACAGTTGCAAAAAATTGTGTTCAGGAGTTTTTCCGGCGCAGGTGGGAGTAAAGTTTGAATTGGTTCTAATGAAATGTCGACTAATTTCCATCCCCAGTCTTTTGGATCTAGCTGATAACCAAGCCACACTTGAACTTGGTAATATACTCGAAAAGGATGTTGATGAGCAGCCGCTGAGGTTGGAGGAAGACAAGAAAGCTGCACGTTTTTTATTTCGAGTATTTTTAAAGAAACATGCATATCGAAACTTATCTAAGCACGTAGTTTTTTTAGGCGCTCCATACATAGAGAGAAGGAAGCTAATTCCGTTTAGTCTAAGAGCTAGAGCTGAAAAATCATCGTCATAAGTAATATGGAGTTTGGCATGTGAAATGTGTCTATTGTATATTGATAATTATGACCGCTTTCAGGCTGACACCTCAGTGGATACAGGAAGTAGCAATAAGGGATGAAAGGGGAAAGTTAGTGTAGTCTTTAAAGGTTTTTACCTCCTATTTTGTTAAACCTCCATCGATTTGCATGAAAATTGGTGACTAGTTAGAACATACCTCAGGAAATAAAAATGATTTGGTGCCAACTTGCACTTTTACCGTGGGGGTGGATACCACCCCTTCTCGGGGGTGAAAAGGATTTTATTAAAAATAACCCCACAAATCGATAGAGGGACAAATTATAAGTAAAATTTGTTATATCATGTTATTAAAATAAATCAATACTTTTTGAGTTATTAAAGATCAAAGATACCACCAATCCATCAATATAAGAACTGTTAAAATACGGGATGTTTAGAAATTGTTGTTTCAAGCTGGTGGAGATACGTGGATGATATACTAGTATGCTTTACAGGAACTAACAGGCAACTTGACCAATTTCTATCATACATTAATTCACTTCATAGTAACATTGAGTTCACAATAGAAACAGAACAGAATAAGTCCATAAACTTTCTAGACGTAACAATTACCAGACTATACAACAAACATGAGTTCTCCGTATATCATAAACCTACCCATACTGGCACAACTATACACAATTCATCATCCCATCCTACACAACACAAACTAGCAGTCTACCATAGCATGATACATAGACTGACAGAAATTCCCATGTCAAAAAGTAACTTCGAGATAGAACTGAACATCATTAAACAAATAGCACTAAACAATGGCTATAACGAACAAACAATTAACAAAATTTTAAACCAAAAACTCCATAAGAAAGCCCTGAAATTAGTCTACCCAACACCACAGAAAGAACCCAGTACCTTCTGCTCTATCACATATACTGGCAAGATAACAACAAAAATAGCCAGATACATAAAAAAGAAAGGAATAACACCAGCTTTCAGAACTTACAACAACTTAAGCAAATATATTAAGAACAATAAGAGCCGAAAGAGAAAACAACTACAGAGTGGTGTTTACAAACTAACTTGTGGTGACTGTCCGAAAACTTACATTGGTCAAACTGTCAGAACTTTTGACAAACGGATAGCAGAACACAAAAGGGCTTTCAACAATAGAAAAACAGACACTTCTACATACGCACTTCACCTTCTAGATCATAATCATTCTTTTAATGAACAGTTTCAAATTCTGCATATTCAAAATAAGGGCCTTAAGCTACCTTTATTAGAATCTATGGAAATTAATAAATTGAAAAGTACAGATATAATTCTGAATGACCAACTCGAGACAAACAGCTCCCCACTCCTCAACCTCTTCAGTTAAAGACTTTAAAAAGGCAAACCCATAGTAATCTAAATCACTTGAGAAAGGCACTCTGCCGAAACGTCTGTAGTCACATAGTTATAATAAATTTTGTGGAAGTATATAAAACAAACGTTTTCATTGTTTTATTGTTAGATAAAATGAACTTCCATCAAGTAACGGTCGAATCCATCACTCTATCTATTTATAGGGTTATTTTTATTAAAGTAATTTTCACCCTTGAGGACATCCCATAGACATAATAAGAATAGACTAGGGAAGGTATGGGCCACTCTGTGTATCGAGGTACAACGCCAATATCAAGGACGTCATTGGCCAATATTCATTTTGAGTGGTGTAGCCATTTTTGTCTGTCACATGCGTGGAATCACTCGGTAAAAAGAAATAAATCGACCACCGATGAACCGCCCGCGCGTTACACTATTTTAACACCCCCTTTTCAACTATCTTCTTCTTTCCCTCACTTTTTCCAAACTCCTTTACACACACTAATCATTACTAACCACTTGAACCCGTCTAATCAAAACCCAATTAATTCACTCTATCATCTCACTGTTCTTTCATTTCATTTCTTCATTCAGTTCAACCCTCATACCCAATTTCTCTTTCATTCCTTCTCTTTCCCTCATTTCACCTAGGCTTTGACCCTACATCACCTTCCTTTGTTTTTTGTTTTTGACCTTTTCCAAATATATTTTACCTCCACACCTAACATTCCATCACTTTATTTCAGATCTCACATTTAAACTCAGTCATTATTGCAATTTAAATTATAACAATATTCACTCTCTTAATTTTGTTTTGCTAATTCTATGTTATTCACTACACCTGTTTTCTATATTAATTTAATCTTAATTTTATTTTGTGTCAACTGGGCTCACCTATAAACCTACAATTATTTATCTTCAATTTTACATATTCACCATTTTGTCACAAGAATTCTATCAATTTTATAAATAATGTTTCATAATAATTACTTTCCTTTAATCATACATTTCCTACTATCAGATTGACTATATCTTAACTCCAATTTATTTATTTTTAACTTTTCACCTACATTCAAATAAAAAAATTTCCCTTCTACATAATACAACCACCAATACAATATTGGTATACATTATGTTGCTGACAGTAATTTCTTTGTATAATAATATCCCAATACAGAAAGAAATTTAAAATAATTTTCTTCTATCTCACCACCTTCTTATTTACTTTTATTTCTATCATTACTACTAATCAGCTAATTTTTTTCATCTGGATTAATTTGATCAGTTTAATTTTATTTTATATAGTCAATTTGTAGGTACAGTTAAAAATAATTTTTATTTTGTAAAACACATTTTTTAAAAAAACAATAGTTTTAAATAACAGACATTTTCAGATATTAAAATCTTTACCATATCATCCTTTTGGATCATGACTTTTGTTCTAAATTCTGTTGAAAATCGACTACCTTCTTCCTTAACTGTCAATGTCACATCAAGCATTCCCTTAAAACCTTTGACACTTGGTAGTCATCGTTGACCTAAGATGGTTGATTGGGTCCTCGGGTAGAGCATCACCATGTTCCCAGAGGTTATATCTTCGAACATCGGCGTTTAGCCTTTACAATATTATTATAACACAATGTAGATTGATTTATAATCACAACCATTGTTTGGTTCTGGGGCTATTTTGCAAGTATTTCAAGTAAGTAATCATAACCACACTTTTGTAACTTTCAAAATTTCAACCATCTTTTCAATTTTAATAGTGGGATTGCTTATTTGATTTTAGATTCACTGATGATGGACCGATAGGTTCGAAAACGTTCTGATGAACACATTTTATTCAATCCATTGGGATTTTTAAAAATTTTAGTAAATATACCTTTTACATAGAAGTGGTTTTACTTCATGTTCCAGTTTGTTTAACTATAAGGTATACAGCCAACCCAGGGAACTACCCCTTTAAGTTTACACTATTTTGCTTATTATGCCTTGTCTATTCTTATTATGTCTATAATATAGACATATTATGGCATCAAGGTAAAAGCGCAAGTTTGTTGGCACCATGTCACTTTTGTTTCTTGTGTTATCCTCTAACCACTCAACAATTTTCATAAAAATTGATGAAAGTTCACTGAAATCTGTGGTAATAGTTACCTTCAGTGACTGCACTATAAAAGTAAAATCCTATTGATTTAAACGACCAGTTAATTTTATAGATAGACATAAACCAACCTGCGGATTTTAAAGTTTTCTTGTGTTATGGGAGTAACGCTCACTCCGTACCATAGGAATTAATGCTATAATAAAGAAAACCAAATGAGGCAAAGCATCTGCAGCACGTCTCGTCCAATGCAGTTAAAAGTAAAGTTCTTCAGTTGACTAAATAATTCAGTCAAGAAAATCCGTATAGGCCGTTAACCTTTATCCCCAGGATATGCATAAATTTTGATTTCCTTAAATGAAATATATTGTCTACGGCAGTCCATCTAGTTACCGTTGCATGATATCTTTAGTACAAGAAAAGCTATTAAGAAGTCAATTGGCCGTACAACAATGGCAGTGTGGGATGGGCACAGTACAATCGTTCGATAAAGAACTAAATATATTTACGAAGTACGTATATTCAATGATGCGGATGACTGATCCCAAGGAAAAGTCCACTAATTTTCATTAGTACGTATTGTACACGAGGTCTAAAAAAGATTAATGATTTATTTATTATCTCGAAACGTATTTAGATAAATTATACTGTAATATAAAAGATTTATGTCTTCCAAACTAAAATTGATATTGCAGAAGCTACAAGAAATTTCAAAATAAATGAGTATATTTAGACCAGGGCGCATTTGTAAAAATATTAGTACATTTGGACGTTGAGAGGTGACTCAAATTTTTTTGCAGAAATTGCTTGAAAATATCTCAAATAATAATATTTAAGTTATCCTCCCTCTCAAAAAGGTCCGGAACATTGTTTAAATAATTAAAATGTCAAAAAATGAAGGAAACATTCGATTTTTTTCTTCGTTTTTTTATTATAACTTTAAAAGTATTCATTTTCGAGAAAAGTTTTACTGACATAAAAGTTGTGTAATTAAACTTCCTACAATATAGAATTGGTTAAAAATTTAAAAAATAGTCAACCTTGTTGCAAAATAGCAATAATTGCGAAAAAACCATACAAAAACAAGTATTCGCGTTTTACGTTTTTCAACCATTTATGCTACACTTAGGACCTTCATATTTCACCCAGAAAAACTTTATGATACAGTAAAACAATACTGTAAATTTCATTAAGATCGGTTCAATAGATTTTGCAAAATAAATTTTGCAATCCAGCTTTCGCAAAAATATTCATTTTTTCAATATGTTACAGGACTGAAAATAAAGCAGATAGCTAGTTGAATTTTTTTTTGCTTATAGAAGTGTACTGTACCTTTCATTTGCAATTTACAAAATTAAAATCGATTAACAACCACGGCGTCAGGAAATTTTTTTAAATAAACATTAATTATTGGTGCTACGCGCAGGACAGCGGATAGTTTGCTCTGATTGGGCATTCCAATGACCTTTGATAATGATTATACATTTTAATTTTTATTACGTTTCGATATAAATAAATAAATTTGTTTATTGCAAAATAAGAACACATACTCTATCCTTTGAAATCACACTTTTTTTAGCAAAAACTTTCTTTGTTCATATATTTTATATTAGAGAATAAAAGTTTATTATTTTTAAACATATGCAATTGTTTAAACAATATTTCACAAACAATAATAAAATTAGTTTGATTTTTGTGGAATTAAAATATTAAAATACAACAAAACATAGAGTAAGAAAATAATATATTAGATAAAGATTGGAAGAAATTTTGGTGGAAATCAACTTGTGTGAATCGAACACCGCTGTCCTGCGCGTAGCACCAAAATTTAATGTTTATTTAAAAATTTTTCTGACGCCGTGCTAATTAATCGATTTTAATTTTGCAAACTGCAAATGAAAGGTACAGTACACTTCTATAAGCAAAAAAAAAAAATTCAACTTGCTATCTGCTTTATTTTCAGTCCAGCAACATTAAAAAAAATAATTTTTTTTTGCGAAAGCTGGATTGCAAAATTTTATTTTGCAAAATCTATTAAACCGATCTTAATGAAATTTACAGTGTTGTTTTGCTATATCATAAAGTTTTTCTGGGTAAAACATGAAGGTCCAAGTGTAGCATAAATGGTTGAAAAACGTAAAATGCGAATACTTGTTTTTGTATGTTTTTTCGCAATTATTGCTATTTGGCAATACGAGTGACTATTTTTAAAATTTTTAACAAACTCTGTATTGTAGGAAATTTAATTACGCAACTTTTAGGTCAGTACAACTTTTCTCAGAAATGAATAGTTTTAAAGTTATAATCAAAAAACCAATAAAAATATCGAATTTTTCATTCATATTTTGACTATTTAAACAATGTTCCGGACCATTTTGAGTGGGAAGATAACTCAAATATTATTATTTGAGTTATTTTCAAGCAATTTCTGCAAAAAAAAATTAAGTCACCTCTCAACGTCCATCCCAAAACAGATGCGCCCTGGAAATATGCGCCCAAAACACCATGGAAATAAAATGTCAACAACGAATTTTTGACGAAGTTTCAACACACCAATATCTCAGAAGTATAACAGTCCGTTCACATGACAGGCGCTTGACGCGCGTTTTGATAACGGGCGATTACATCTACATACAAGTTGCTTGAAACCGTTCACATGCTAACACGCGTTATAATGACTTAAAACGCGCGTAAGAATATGAACGGTATCAAGTAAAATGTATGTAGTTGTAATCGCGCGTTATCAAAACGCGCGTTAAGCGCCTGTCATGTGAACGGGCTCTAATAACCGATGATGGCAAAAATAGAGTTAGATATAAATAAGTATATAACTAATAAAGGGAACAAATCTAGATATTATACTATTATAGTTTAACTACACTTTAACTGTACTACACTTTAACCCAACTAAATCAAAAAAGAATGGCTAGGGTTGGATCAACTCATGTATTATTTGTGGACTTGACGAAAGCTACAATTATGTAGACTACTTATACAATTATGTAGACTGACTATGGCAAGTACTGGAAAGCTCATCAATTAACATTACACTTGTGAAAGTCATACAACGACTCTACAATGATCTTCGATCAAAAATCTTCTTCTTAAGGTGCCTATCCGTTCCGGATGTTGGCGATCAGCATGGCTATCTTAACTTTGCTTGCTGCTATTCTGAATAGTCTGGTTGTCGATGTATTAAACCACTGTCTCAGGTTTTGAAGCCAAGATATTCTTCTTCTCCCAGGTCCTCTCTTTCCAAATACCTTGCCTTGAAGAATGAGTTGCAACAAGCCATATCTCTATTCATTCCTCATAACATGGCCAAGATATTCTAGTTTACGCTTTTTGATTGTGTTAATAATCTCGCATTCCTTGCCTATTCTACGTAGAACCTCAACATTAGTCACACGATCCACCCACGAAATTCTCAAAATGCGCCTGTAACACCACATCTCGAATACCTCGAGTTTTCTCAAAGAGGCCTCGGAAAGTGTCCAGGCCTCTACTCCGTATAATAACTTAGAAAATACATAGCATCTGATAATAGAGATTTTGGTAGAAAGAGGTAAATCGTGGCTTCTGAAAAGAGACTTCATCATTATGAACGCTGATCTCGCTTTTCCTATGCGTTGTTTTATTTCACTTGAGTGGTCCCACTGGCTGTTTATGTTGGTACCAAGGTATGTGTAGCTGTCGACCCTGTCAATTAGTTGTTGGTTAACCAAAAGCTGTGTATTTAATATTTCGCGCTTACTGACTACCATGTACTTTGTTTTTTTCGTATTGAGATCAAGTCCGTATTCTCTACTTATATCTGATATGCGCGACATTATTCTTTGCAAACCATCTAGACTGTGCAAAAACTACAGCGTCGTCGGCATATTTAATGTTGTTCAGACGCACTCCATTGACTAATACGCCGTCCTGTAGTTCTCCCAGCGCTTGCTCGAAGATACATTCAGAGTATATATTAAACAGCACCGGGGACAGGATGCATCCTTGCCTCACTCCTCTATCTATGGAGACTGCCTCTGTCAATTGGTCATCCACTTTAATATTGAAAGTTTGGTTGTAATACAAATTATATATGAGTCTCAAGTCTCTATCATCTACTCCCGCTTCTTTCAAGACGTTTATGAGTTTATCATGTTTTACTCTATCAAACGCCTTTTTGTAGTCGATAAAACAAATATACACGTTACAGTCAACATCCCCGCATCTTTGCATAAGCACTTGGACAGCGAATAGAGCCTCTCGGGTGCCTAAGGCATCGCGGAATCCAAACTGCGTCCATGATACCTGTTCTTCTATTCGCATTTTTGATATATTCTGCCGAGCTCCGTGAAGTTAGCCCGAAAAAGTCGGGAAAAAAAATGCGATTGATGCCATTCGTTTGTCCATTGATTGTCCACGTTTGTCCACCATTTTATTTCGTTAGTCCACCCATCAATTCTTTTTTATAAACAAAAATTTTTTTTCGGGCTAACTTCACAAATCCACAAATTTTCGAAAATTTAAAAAAGCTCTTGCTATATTGTTTGTCCATCGTTTGTCCATGTTTGTCCACCACATAATTTTTTGTCCACCCTCTGAAACAACCCCCTGGTAATTGTAATTATTTTTTTATTTCTTAATTCGGGCTAACTTCACGTTCTCCTTAATTGTCATTTAAACGTTAATTCAGGTGCAGAATCACAACTAAGCGTTTGTCCACCCCTTTGCAGCATTTGTCCAGCCCCTTAAAGTGCGAAACAACCCCCCTGTTAATTGTAATTATTTTTTTATTTCTTAATTCGGGCTAACTTCACGTCCGTTTAAACGTGTATTTTAAAGTTAAATCGGGTGAAGAATCACAACTACCCGTTTGTCCACCCCTTCGCAGCGTTTGTCCAGCCCCTTAAAGTGCGAAACAACCCACTCGTTAATTGTAATTATTTTTTTAATTCTTAATTCGGGCTAACTTCAAGTTCTCTTAAATAGGTATTTAAACGTTAATTCGGGTGCAGAATCACAACTACCCGTTTGTCCACTCCTTCGCAGCGTTTGTCCAACCCCTTAAAGTGCGAAACAACCCCCCTGTTAATTGTAATTATTTTTTTATTTCTTTATTCGGGCTAACTTCACGTTATCTTAAATGGGCATTTAAACGTTAATTCGGGTGCAGAATCACAACTAAGCGTTTGTCGACCCCTTTGCAGCGTTTGTCCAACCCCTTAAATTGCGAAACAAGCTGTAACGGTCCACCCGTTATATTATCATTTTTAGCGCTGTAATTATTTTTAAAAAAATAATTATTTTCTCTTGACCTCCCATTTAAATTCTTTAATTTATCGTAAAGGACTTCTCATGTGACGTCACACTGTACGGAACATAGTTGTTGAACCGTTCCTTGTCGTTTAATTCGTGTTCCGTGAGAGTTTGACGTTTTCCTCGCTGACTGTGGGAGGAATGAGAGGCACTTGGCCGGTGGCTGCGAGGTTGACAGGTTGGTGTTGGTGGTTAGTACCGTAAATGGCGGTTAATTTCTTCGAAATTAATTTTTATTTCAACTAAGTTTGGAAGTATAGTAAAAAGTTACCACCACTTGTTTCCTGGAGTACGGGTTTCCTGGAGTAAGGATGGGAGTACCATCAGTGGAAGAGGAATAAAAAATTAACCGGTAAATCGTTTTTTCTACTAATGTTTTTTAGTTAACCTTGAATATATGAAATAGTTGGTTCATTGTTAAATGTTCTTAGCCAGTCCCTTAGGTGAAGGATGTAGATTATTTCGATCTTTATATTATCTTTATATCGATCTTTATATTAATGGGGTTTTTGGTTTTACATAACCAAACATTTTTGAAGTCCTCAAATTAATATTGGAAATAATTACCATTTCTCTGTACGTTTTAAACCGATTGAACATCCAATATATCTATAAATTTTCATGTCCAATATATCTATAAATTGTCATGTAACTATCTTTGTCTGGTTCAATACCATTTCATTAAGGTATATAAAATGTATGTAGATGGCTATTACTATCTTAATCTCATGTTATTTCAGATAAGTCATATTTTATATTCCTATTTCAAATGCAATGCCATTATTTGTTCATGTTTTCAAACTCAAAATAGTTCAAGGTTACCTGAGATTAGTTTTTGTTCCATTTTTAATGGTTGTTTTTTTTATGTTATTGCTTCTAAAAAGTTTTCCTCGATTATTTCTTCTTCTCTTTACTTTTGTTTACCGGTTTATATGAGAAATCAAACGAAGTATATGTTTTTAGCCATTTGGAAGAAAACTAACCCTCATGTGATGTCGTACCCACCTTGACTACCTAGGGAAGCCACCTTGACCTTATTGCAGCTACCGCCAAGTCAAACTGGGAGTATGTTTTGGGAACAAGCTTTTTGGGGGACATTCCAGCTCCTTTTCGTCCTGCCACCTGGGCCTACGGGGGGGGGGGGGGCATGGAGGTGCATCATAGTGATGCTCATTTTCTAGGATGCAACTGCAACCTCGTTTGGGAACATTTAGTGAGGAGTTTTAGTAACTATTGGTTTTTTTTTATATTTCAGACTATCTGTTAAATACACTATGTTTTTTTTTCCAGATTTAGGTTACCTCTGTTTTTTTGACATATGTATTTGTATATTAGATTATTTGGTTCCCAAACTTTGTATCTACGGTAACTTCTTGTGCACAGGAATAAGCCTAGAGAAAATTAGGTTTTTAATACTTTATTATTGCTTTGATATTGGTTTATGTAATTCGGGTAAATTTATTTTGTAACATTACTTGCTTGTTTCCCAAATATTGTGTTATTCGCTTTATTCCATTTGTTCGGTTAATTTAGGTCATCGTCGGTATTTATCTCAACTTCATTTCTACTTTAGTCAATTGTATATTTAACTTTATTTATTCATTATTGTATTTTCCCTTAGTGAGGCTTGGGCCTATTTATTTGTAGTATTTTCATCTTTGTCAGTTTCCTTTAGTTGTACGTAGCAGGCGTACTATAACCATTTGGTAGAAGACTTATGTAATTTTGTACCCTATATGTTAGTAAGAGGTACTTATATTTAAGTTTGTAACAGATAACATTATTGTTGTTATCTTTAAAATATATATATCTTCTTGTATAACTTATGTCATTTTAGAGTCACAGCATAATATGAACTTGCTTAACTCAGAGATTGTTAAAAATCTGGTAGTTATTTTTAATAAATATGTTTATTTATTTTGTATATCATTTATTTTTATTATTCCTTTATGTTCATTATTACAGGTTTGATATATTTAATATCTGACAGCAGTATAAGATACCTGGGAGAATGATCGAAGATCATTTTCATGGCGCCCATGATTTGTTAGATTTATTTATCTTGTTCGTCTTTAGAAATTATTCATCTTCATTCCTCTTCAGTACATTATTCTTATTTTATTATTTCATATTTTAGTCATTATTACTATCTACATAGAGCTACTGTTCTTCGACAGGCATGCAAACGAGCCGTATCCATCCTTGAGTGTCAAGTTGCTCTCTTGCATCTATAGCTAGCCAACTCTATTCAGTTTGCCTCTGTCTCTTCCCACGTCTACTTATTATCCCTTCTAATTCCCCTTTCTTCAGTACTACTGCAAAGTAGTATTTTTTATTTTTCCTATTGCGGCTTCTCAACGTAGAAGCCACTTCATCCTTTTCTTTACACTCTCTCTCTACATCTATGTCCCATTAGTTAGTCTTTCTATTTCTTTTCCTTACTTCTGTTGGAGTACCTATATCTTTCTTTTTACTTTCACTCCAACAGAAGTTTTCTTCTCTTTGTTACACTGGCTGCCCAATGCGTGGTGCCAACCGTTTTTGGTTCTAAGACAGTAGTTCTTTTAGTTCAATTTTCTTTTATTGGAATTTTCTGTTTTATTAACTTTTGATATCTTTGTATACATGTTACTTCTGATTTATTTTTGGTCTTTAAAACTTTACGAATACTAAACAGGTAGACTTATGCTGCTTTTGGTTTTGATTAGTTTATTTCGATACCTCATTTTTAGTTTTAGTGGTACAGCTCATATGTTAGTTTGGATTTTGTATTTTTATTGGAAACTTATTTATGTATTTAGATTGAGTATACATAACTGACATTATGTTCTATTAGTTAAATTTTTATTCCTTCTACCAATGGTAGTACGTTTGCGCGTACAATTAATCGTTGAATATATGCATACATTTTTTTTCTAGTATGGTTATATTTTATACATAACTAGAAATCATTTTCAGTATTTAGGTATTTTATTTACGCTATTGATTTGATTATTTATATATTTTGCTGGCATTTTGATTTGTTGGTGTGTCGCTAATATTTTCTCCATATGTATCTTTGTCTTACAAACTTTAGATTATATTTTATATTTGTTATTTTTGATATTTGGGTTGTTTGGTAAGACAGGCACACACCACAAAGCAATATCAGTCCAGACATTAGTTTCTATACATGATACGTTGAATTCGCATGGTTCGGATGGTTACAGATGGTCATCCAAACTATTTTTCTTTAATTGGTAGTGTTAAATATAACAATTATAATTATTGTATAGTAAAGTAGTTCCATTATCCATCTCAGTTTCTAGTTTTATTATTGTTGATAATAATATTATATCAATGTGGGTACCATAATATAATGCTCATAGAAATCAGATACTTTAGGTTGAGATTTAAATATAAATTCTTTATTAGTTAGGAAACATTGATACTATTTTCCTACTAAGTTATAGAACAGTCTTCAGAAGAAGATTACCTTAACAGTGTTGTTCAAGCTAATCTCTTCTTCTGTTTGTCTTTAGCTTAGCTCAATCTTTAGTATGGTTAGAAATTTTAGTCTGATATTTTTTTTGTCATCTGATAATGCAGGTACCTACATACATTGCTTGATTTCATCTTTGGCTTTGTTGTTGATGACTTTTAATTTATTACTTATTAATTTAATTATTATATAGTACTTTATGTATGAGTTTATTTTTTTTTGGTATTAGGTATGGTGCATTTTAATTATTATTATGAGTCAATATTATTAATTGCTGATCCTGTCAGTAGGATTATACAATTGATAATAACTTCACTTGTATTTTTGTTCAGTTTTTGCACACCTAACCCCTAAGTTAGTAGGGTTGTTAACTTATTATATATTTATATATTTGGATAGGTAAGCTCATACAAGTACTCTTGTTTAATATGGATATTATTATGGAACTATATGTTATACACTGCATATCTCAGGTTATGTGTTATATTATTTTTGAATACCTATTTGATTACTTACTAATTATTTTTTTTTGATCATATTTATATCTTATTATTGAATTTGCCATATTGGAAAGATGTGGTTTTTAATTTGTTATTGGGTTACTCTATTAACATTATTTGTCTCCAATATCTTAAACACTTTATAATAATTTATATCCTTCTATCCTACACAGTATGATTCTGGAATTAGTTTGGAATTTTTGATGTAAGTATGTATGAATTCTTGAGTCTTTCATATTTCTTCTTAGAAACTACTTAGTCTGTTGATGCTCAAAGTTGGTGAATACGTGGGTTCGAAATTCAGCAACTGATCACTGCTGTCCGGTTTCGTAATCTATGTCCTCATGGCAGAGTAGGCAGATGTCTTTTCATCATTACATTTCCTAAACATTTTTCTGTAATCAGTTTACTTATTTCAGTTTTTTTACAATTTAATAGGGAAGTATTTAGTTCATATTAGGCCTTTTGCTTCATAGTATGTTTGTACTTTGAGTTGATGAGTAAACATGGATAAATATCTTGCGCACTTGTTTATAAATCAATGCTTAGGCCATCCCTATACATAGTAGGTTCGTTAAGTCAGTATTTGGAGTGTTTAGACAGATGAGTTGTTCATTTGAATATATTCCCACTTCTTTTCGTAGGCATTAGTTTTGTTATTCAGATTCTGGAATATTTCCTGAATAATTCTATGTACGTATGTGAGAACGCATGAATTTGCAGTTTTATTTAAAATTGTGCTCGTTCTCGTCAATTTTTTTTCCCTATCACTTATCATATTTTTTTTTTTTCTTCCTATTATTTATCATAGTGCCATAGACCTTGTAAGTTCACTATTCATTCTGTTTTCTTCCTTACTTATTCTTATATTAGTACCTTATCTAAGTCTGGTTATTCTCATACATCTGTTGTAGCAACATGCTATAGTTCGCGAATACCAGCATGAATTAGTTTATGTATTTTCTAGAATACCTTAGTCAATACACTTTAGGTATTTATCTTACCTTTGATTTAGTTTGGTTACATCTCTGTTACTTAGTCTGTTAGTAATTTTTTTTTTCTGACTTATTTTGGATTACTTAGTTTAGATAGGTTCATATTACCGGATGAGGGTGTATGTAGACCTAATTTATTTATTTTGTTCAGTATTAGTTACCATTGGATCCAATAATTTAGTTTATTTAGTATTAGTAAGAATTGGTCCATAAATTTGCCTGATCGTTCTTCTTTGGATATACTCCTATATAAATCTGGTGTCCATTGATAGTCCGATTCTGGATAAGTGTCCGATTCTTCATTTATTTTGTGTATTTAGTTGGATAGGTTCGTATTACCGGATGTGGGTGTACGTAGACCTGATCTGTTATGTGGTTTAGTATTGGTGTGAATTGGTCCATAAATTTGCCTGGTCGTTCTTCTTTGGATATGCCTTTTATGAATCTGGTGTCCACTGATAGTTCGACTTTGGATTAAGTGTCCGATTCCACATTTATTTTGGTTATTGAGTTTTGGATTCCTTTGGTATGTTTATTATTGGTATTATTTGACATTAGTGAGAATTGTTCCATAAATCTTCCTGATTGTTCTTCTCTGGATATACTATTATGAATCTGGTGTCCATTGTTAGTTCAGTTTTGGATAAAGTGTTCAATTCTTTACCTATTTTAGTTACTGATTTTTTTTATTCACTTTGGTACATTTACTTTTGATATGGTTCGAATTGGCTCACACCTTTTCCTGGTTGTTCCGTTCTTGGATATACCCTTTATAAATCTGATGTCCATGGATAGTTCAATTTTGGTTTTAGTGCCCAATTCGACACTCAGTTATTATTATGAACTTAAGTACAATATTTAGTTTTGTTTTGACTTTTGAGCAATATATGTTAATATTTGGTAGCAGAGAGTAACATAGTAACATTTTAGTATGAGTTTGAGTCATGTATTGATGTATTTTTCCTTGACCATTAGTTTATATTTAGAAGTAATCTTGCGAATCAACGTGGATTGTTAGACTATTGTAAATTTAGTTGTTAATATTTTGAAGTTTAAAAAAAAAAAAATTTTTTTTGGTTAAAAAATTTTTTTTCCCGAGTAGGAGGGGATTGTAACGGTCCACCCGTTATATTATCATTTTTAGCGCTGTAATTATTTTTAAAAAAATAATTATTTTCTCTTGACCTCCCATTTAAATTCTTTAATTTATCGTAAAGGACTTCTCATGTGACGTCACACTGTACGGAACATAGTTGTTGAACCGTTCCTTGTCGTTTAATTCGTGTTCCGTGAGAGTTTGACGTTTTCCTCGCTGACTGTGGGAGGAATGAGAGGCACTTGGCCGGTGGCTGCGAGGTTGACAGGTTGGTGTTGGTGGTTAGTACCGTAAATGGCGGTTAATTTCTTCGAAATTAATTTTTATTTCAACTAAGTTTGGAAGTATAGTAAAAAGTTACCACCACTTGTTTCCTGGAGTACGGGTTTCCTGGAGTAAGGATGGGAGTACCATCAGTGGAAGAGGAATAAAAAATTAACCGGTAAATCGTTTTTTCTACTAATGTTTTTTAGTTAACCTTGAATATATGAAATAGTTGGTTCATTGTTAAATGTTCTTAGCCAGTCCCTTAGGTGAAGGATGTAGATTATTTCGATCTTTATATTATCTTTATATCGATCTTTATATTAATGGGGTTTTTGGTTTTACATAACCAAACATTTTTGAAGTCCTCAAATTAATATTGGAAATAATTACCATTTCTCTGTACGTTTTAAACCGATTGAACATCCAATATATCTATAAATTTTCATGTCCAATATATCTATAAATTGTCATGTAACTATCTTTGTCTGGTTCAATACCATTTCATTAAGGTATATAAAATGTATGTAGATGGCTATTACTATCTTAATCTCATGTTATTTCAGATAAGTCATATTTTATATTCCTATTTCAAATGCAATGCCATTATTTGTTCATGTTTTCAAACTCAAAATAGTTCAAGGTTACCTGAGATTAGTTTTTGTTCCATTTTTAATGGTTGTTTTTTTTATGTTATTGCTTCTAAAAAGTTTTCCTCGATTATTTCTTCTTCTCTTTACTTTTGTTTACCGGTTTATATGAGAAATCAAACGAAGTATATGTTTTTAGCCATTTGGAAGAAAACTAACCCTCATGTGATGTCGTACCCACCTTGACTACCTAGGGAAGCCACCTTGACCTTATTGCAGCTACCGCCAAGTCAAACTGGGAGTATGTTTTGGGAACAAGCTTTTTGGGGGACATTCCAGCTCCTTTTCGTCCTGCCACCTGGGCCTACGGGGGGGGGGCATGGAGGTGCATCATAGTGATGCTCATTTTCTAGGATGCAACTGCAACCTCGTTTGGGAACATTTAGTGAGGAGTTTTAGTAACTATTGGTTTTTTTTTATATTTCAGACTATCTGTTAAATACACTATGTTTTTTTTTCCAGATTTAGGTTACCTCTGTTTTTTTGACATATGTATTTGTATATTAGATTATTTGGTTCCCAAACTTTGTATCTACGGTAACTTCTTGTGCACAGGAATAAGCCTAGAGAAAATTAGGTTTTTAATACTTTATTATTGCTTTGATATTGGTTTATGTAATTCGGGTAAATTTATTTTGTAACATTACTTGCTTGTTTCCCAAATATTGTGTTATTCGCTTTATTCCATTTGTTCGGTTAATTTAGGTCATCGTCGGTATTTATCTCAACTTCATTTCTACTTTAGTCAATTGTATATTTAACTTTATTTATTCATTATTGTATTTTCCCTTAGTGAGGCTTGGGCCTATTTATTTGTAGTATTTTCATCTTTGTCAGTTTCCTTTAGTTGTACGTAGCAGGCGTACTATAACCATTTGGTAGAAGACTTATGTAATTTTGTACCCTATATGTTAGTAAGAGGTACTTATATTTAAGTTTGTAACAGATAACATTATTGTTGTTATCTTTAAAATATATATATCTTCTTGTATAACTTATGTCATTTTAGAGTCACAGCATAATATGAACTTGCTTAACTCAGAGATTGTTAAAAATCTGGTAGTTATTTTTAATAAATATGTTTATTTATTTTGTATATCATTTATTTTTATTATTCCTTTATGTTCATTATTACAGGTTTGATATATTTAATATCTGACAGCAGTATAAGATACCTGGGAGAATGATCGAAGATCATTTTCATGGCGCCCATGATTTGTTAGATTTATTTATCTTGTTCGTCTTTAGAAATTATTCATCTTCATTCCTCTTCAGTACATTATTCTTATTTTATTATTTCATATTTTAGTCATTATTACTATCTACATAGAGCTACTGTTCTTCGACAGGCATGCAAACGAGCCGTATCCATCCTTGAGTGTCAAGTTGCTCTCTTGCATCTATAGCTAGCCAACTCTATTCAGTTTGCCTCTGTCTCTTCCCACGTCTACTTATTATCCCTTCTAATTCCCCTTTCTTCAGTACTACTGCAAAGTAGTATTTTTTATTTTTCCTATTGCGGCTTCTCAACGTAGAAGCCACTTCATCCTTTTCTTTACACACACCCCACATACACATTCTCTTCATTTTTATTACCTAGTCTTTTCATTTCTTTTCTTTTTCATTACTTCTGTTGGAGTATATCACTCCAACAGAAGTTCATTTTTGTTACAAAGCCCCCTGTTAATTGTAATTATTTTTTTATTTCTTAATTCAGGCTAACTTCACGTCCGTTTAAACGTGTATTTTAAAGTTAATTCGGGTGAAGAATCACAACTACCCGTTTGTCCACCCCTTCGCAGCGTTTGTCCAGCCCCTTAAAGTGCGAAACAACCCCCCTGTTAATTGTAAATATTTTTTTATTTCTTAATACGGGCTAGCTTCACGTTCCCTTAAATGGGCATTTAAACGTTAATTCGGGTGCAGAATCACAACTACCCGTTTGTCCACCCCTTCGCAGCGTTTGTCCAACCCCTTAAAGTGCGAAACAACCTCCTCGTTAATTGTAATTATTTTTTTATTTCTTTATTCGGGCTAAATTCACGTTCCCTTAAATGGGCATTTAAACGTTAATTCGTTTGCAGAATCACAACTACCCTTTTGTATACCCCTTCGCAGCGTTTGTCCAACCCCTTATAGTGCGAAACAACCCCCCTGTTAATTGTAATTATTTTTTTATTTCTTAATTCGGGCTAGCTTTACGTTCCCTTAAATGGGCAATTAAACGTTAATTCGGGTGCAGAATCACAACTACCCATTTGTCTACCCCTTCGCAGCGTTTGTCCAACCCCTTAAAGTGCGAAACAACCCCCCTGTTAATTGTAATTATTTTTTTATTTCTTAATTCGGGCTAACTTCACGTCCGTTTAAACGCGTATTTTAAAGTTAATTCGGGTGCAGAACCACAACTACCCGTTTGTCCATTCCTTCGCAACGTTTGTTCAACCCCTTAAGGTGCGAAACAACCCCCTATTAATTGTAATTATTTTTTATTTCTTAATTCGGGCTAGCTTTTAAATGCCCATTTAAGGGAACGTGAAGCTAGCCAGAATTAAGAAATAAAAAAATAATTACAATTAACAGGGGGGTTCTTTCGCACTTTAAGGGGTTGGGCAAACGCTGCGAAGGGGTGGACAAACGGGTAGTTGTGATTCTGCACCCGAATTAACGTTTAAATGCCCATTTAAGGGAACGTGAGGCTAGCCCGAATTAAGAAATAAAAAAATAATTACAATTAACAGAGGGGTTATTTCGCACTTTAAGGGGTTGGGCAAACGCTGCGAAGGGGTGGACAAACGGGTAGTTGTGATTCTGCACCCGAATTAACGTTTAAATGCCCATTTAAGAGAACGTGAAGTTAGCCCGAATAAAGAAATAAAAAAATAATTACAATTCACGAGGGGGTTGTTTCGCACTTTAAGGGGTTGGACAAACGCTGCGATGGGGTGGACAAACGGGTAGTTGTGATTCTGCACCCGAATTAACGTTTAAATACCCATTTAAGAGAACGTGAAGTTAGCCCGAATTAAGAAATAAAAAAAAATACAATTACCAGTGGGGTTGTTTCGCACTTTAAGGGGTTGGACAAACGCTGCGAAGGGGTGGACAAACGGGTAGTTGTGATTCTGCACCCGAATTAACGTTTAAATACCCATTTAAGAGAACGTGAAGTTAGCCCGAATTAAGAAATAAAAAAAATTACAATTAACAGGGGGGTTGTTTCGCACTTTAAGGGGTTGGACAAACGCTGCGAAGGAGTGGACAAACGGGTAGTTGTGCTTCTGCACCCGAATTAACGTTTATATGCCCATTTAAGAGAACGTGAAGTTAGCCCGAATAAAGAAATAAAAAAATAATTACAATTAACTAGGGGGTTGTTTCGCACTTTAAGGGGCTGGACAAACGCTGCGAAGGGGTGGACAAACGGGTAGTTGTGATTCTTCAGCGAATTAAGTTTAAAATACGCGTTTAAACGGACATGAAGTGAGCCCGAATTAAGAAATAAAAAAATAATTACAATTAACTGGGGGGTTGTTTCGCACTTTAAGTTGTTGGACAAACGCTGCGAATGGGTGGACAAACGGGTAGTTGTGATTCTGCATCCGAATTAACTTTTAAATGCCCATTTAAGGGAACGTGAAGCTAGCCCGAATAAAGAAATAAAAAAATAATTACAATTAACGAGGGGGTTGTTTCGCACTTTAAGTGGTTGGACAAACGCTGCGAAAGGGTGGACAAACGGGCAGTTGTGATTCTGCAACCGAATTAACGTTTAAATGCCCATTTAAGAGAACGTGAAGTTAGCCCGAATAAAGAAATAAAAAAATAATTACAATTAACGAGGGGGTTGTTTCGCACTTTAAGGGGTTGGACAAACGCTGCGAAGGGGTGGACAAACGGGTAGTTGTGATTCTGCACCCGAAATAACTTTAAAATACGCGTTTAAACGGACGTGAAGTTAGCCCGAATTAAGAAATATAAAATAATTACAATTAACAGGGGGGTTGTTTCGCACTTTAAGGGGTTGGACAAACGCTGCGAAGGGGTGGACAAACGAGTAGTTGTGATTCTGCACCCGAATTAACGTTTAAATGCCCATTTAAGGGAACGTGAGGCTAGCCCGAATTAAGAAATAAAAAAATAATTACAATTAACAGGGGGTTGTACAAACGCTGCGAAGGGGTGGACAAACGGGTAGTTGTGATTCTGCACCCGAATTAACGTTTAAATGCCCATTTAAGAGAACGTGAAGTTAGCCCGAATAAAGAAATAAAAAAATAATTACAATTAACTAGGGGGTTGTTTCGCACTTTAAGGGGCTGGACAAACGCTGCGAAGGGGTGGACAAACGGGTAGTTGTGATTCTTCGCCCGAATTAACTTTAAAATACACGTTTAAATGGACGTGAAGTTAGCCTGAATTAAGAAATAAAAAAATAATTACAATTAACAGGGGGGTTGTTTCGCACTTTAAGGGGTTGGACAAACGCTGCAAAGGGGTGGACAGACGCTTAGTTGTGATACTGCACCCGAATTAACGTTTAAATGCCCATTTAAGAGAACGTGAAGTTAGCCCGAATAAAGAAATAAAAAAATAATTACAATTGACGAGGGGGTTGTTTCGCACTTTAAGGGGTTGGACAAACGCTGCGAAGGAGTGGACAAACGGGTAGTTGTGATTCTGCACCCGAATTAACGTTTAAATGCCCATTTAAGAGAACGTGAAGTTAGCCCGAATTAAGAAATAAAAAAATAATTACAATTAACAGGGGGTTGTTTCAGAGGGTGGACAAAAAAAATTATGTGGTGGACAAACATGGACAAACGATGGACAAACAATATAGCAAGAGTTTTTTTAAATTTTCGAAAATTTGTGGATTTGTGAAGTTAGCCCGAAAAAAAATTTTTGTTTATAAAAAAGAATTGATGGGTGGACTAACGAAATAAAATGGTGGACAATCAATGGACAAACGAATGGCATCAATCGCATTTTTTTCCCGACTTTTTCGGGCTAAGTTCACGGACCTATTCTGCCGTGGATCACTTTCAGAAACGTTTTGAGTAAGTGGCTCATTAGGCTAATTGTTCTGTAGTCTTCACATGTTTTGGCATTTACTTTTTTGGGTAAAGTTACGAAGGTCGACTTTAACCAGCTTTGGGGTATTTTTCCAGTTACGTATATTTTGTTGAATACAGTTGAATACGATCAAAAATAAAGATTAAAAACCAGTTCTCCGTAAATTTTTGGGTAAATTAGGGACTAAGGCAAGGCTGCAAGGTCTATCTTCAACACTCTTCAAAATCTATCTGAATGAGGCACTGAATAAATGGAGGAGATTATGCTCTGGAATGGGTATATAGCCCAATAAATGACAGTTTTGGAGTGTAATTTCCAGGGGCAACTCCGAATTGCATGAAAATTTGGATTTAGGTTCTACTTATCCTCCACTTCAAAGTTGAATTTGTGCCGTTGGTTGCTTTTACTTGGGGGGTGACATTTACCCCTTCTCGGGGGGTGAAAAACGGGTCTTTAAAATAAGGCCGGAAATGGATAAATTGACTTATTTTAAGCACCTTTGGTTCTATAAAGTTTTTTACGTAAGTCAATACTTTTCGAGTTAATCGCGATTTAAAATGTTGATTTTTTGACAAAAAAACTACGTTTTCAGACCGTTTTTCCCAAATAACTCAAAAAGTAAATATTTTATCGAAAAAAATATTTTTAGCAAAAGTGTAGCCTATAAAAAAACGAAAAAACGAAAAAAATGGTGTACCAGTAAAGTCTACAAATTAAGTAGAAGCAAAGTTGTAGCTCATGAAAAATACGTTCTTATTCGTCTAATTCCAAATCGAATAATTCAACGCGAAATCCCCGAAGAAAGAAGAGTTTTTCGGGAAAACCTTATTAACATTTTAAAAGTATAAAAAAAAAGCTTATTATTTGTTTTTTACAAAAGTTTACAGCATCAAAAATAAACGAGTTACACTGAAAAAAATGTTGGCCCCTTTTTTTTGTAAAAAAAAATCGTGAAAACCTCCCCCTATTTAGCACCCTAAATGAAATTAATCGTTTGGCTTTACCATCTATTTTAACTGTATGTGTATTGTTTATATGATCTGTAAGTTTGATTGGTTTGAAGTGCTTATTTTTGAAAACATTTGGTTTTATAGTAAAAAAAAATATCTAAAAATTTTTGAAAAATTTCATTTTTTCAAAATAACTTAAAAAGTATTAGTGATAAGAAAAATCTTAAAGAGTAAAAAAATGTAGGTTTTGCTATTATAAATATGCTAGTTTTATTTTGTTTCTCCGTAAGACAAAAATTGGTTAAGATATGACTGTTAAAAATTTGCATACACTCGTGATTAGTGACCCATTCAAGTTTTCTCAATTATAACCCTTTAAAAAATAAACACTTTAAACTGGTGAAACAGATCATATAAAAAATAGATAGGTAAGTAAATTGTTTGTAAAACGGTAGCGATTAATTTCATTTGGGGAGTTAAACACGGCGAGATTTTCATGATTTTTTACAAAAAAAAGAGGGTCAACTTTATTTTGAGCGTAACTCGCTTATTTTTAATGCTAAAACTTTTGTTAACAATTAAAACAAAGCTTTTTATCAACACTTTAAAAAAGTTTAAATGGGTTTTTCCCGAAAAGTGCTTAATTTTTCGGTGATTTCACCTTGAAATATTCGATTTGGAATTAGACGAATAAGAACGTATTTTTCATGAGCTACAACTTTGTTTTTATTTGATTGATAGACTTTAATGATACACTATTTTTTTGGGTTTTTTATAAGCTACACTTTTGCTAAGGATATTTTTTTCGATAAAATATTTACTTTTTGAGTTATTTGCGAAAAACCGTCTGAAAACGTAGTTCTTTTGTCGAAAAATAAACATTTTCAATGGCAAATAACTCGAAAAGTATTGATTTAAGTAAAAACTTTATAGAAGAAAAGTTGCTTAAAATCAGTCAATTTATCAATTTCCGGTCTTATCTTGAACGTATGTTTTTTCACCCCCGAGAAGGGGTGACTGTCACCCCCCAAGTAAAAGCAACCAACGGCACAATTTTAACTTTGAAGTGGAGGGTAAGTAGAACCTAAATCCAAATTTTCATGCAATTCTGAGTTGCCCCTGAAAATTACACGGTATCGCCGAATTTCCCGTTCATTTACTGGGCTAATACTATTAAACGACGACACAACCCTGTGTACGCTTCATTTCGCGGACGATCAAATAATCTTCGCACAGGACCAGGAAGATCTGCAATCTGTTAACTAGATTTCTATGGAATTTGAGGTATTTCTTCGAACTGGTTTCAATCTTACTTGAATAATAGGAAACAACTGGTTAGAGCAAATGATACTGACTCTAGTGTCAAAAATATTGTATGTGGGGTACCGCAAGGTTCAGTATTGGGTCCTCTACTTTTCCTTATCTTTATTAATGACATCACTAGCTTAAAAATCGATGGAAAAGTTTTTCTTTTTGCTGATGATACCAGTATCACTTGGAGCAACTCAAATATCGCAACTCTTCATGCTACTATAACTTCTGATCTACTTACAATAAAATCTTGGTCCGATTCAAATTTAATCTCTTTTAACGTAGATAAAACAGTAACATTATCCTATAAAGAAGCTCTTCAACCCTTACCTCTTCATAACAGCCAGATCAGTATCGTTGATTCTGTAAAGTTTCTTGGTATTTTTTTAGATAGCAACCTTAAATGGTCGCTTCATATTGATGTGTTAAGCAAGAAACTATCCTCAGCTTGCTTTGCAATAAGATCTGTTTCGAAGGAAATGAATTTAACCTCTTCCAAAATAACATATCTTTTTTTGTTCGAGTCTCATCTTCGATATGGTCTCTCTTTTTGGAGTTCTGGTACGGCTGCCCAATCCGATGTTATTTTTAAATTATGTACAAAAAAGAGCAATAAGATATCTGTTTGGCCTCAGAAGAACAACACATTGCAGAAGCTACTTCAAAAATCACAGGATTCTAACACTACCTTCTTTATATATTTTAAAAACTGTTTGCTTAATTCGTAAACATCTACATGTCTTTCCAGCAAGACCTAGACATGACTATTCCACCAGAAATTCTACCTTTGACATCTATTTACCGATCCCGTGCAGTGAGTTAGTAAAGAAATCTATATTATATTCTGCAAAAAATCTTTACAACCATCTCCCTCTACAACTTAAATTTGCAACATCTTTCCCCAATTTCCGTAAAATGACTAAAGCCTATTTATCTGAAAGACCATATTATTCAATAGCAGAGTTTCTTAACCAATAACTAAGAAAGTACAGTATTCTTATGTATAAGTAGAATCTTAATCTATATTTGAGTGTCATATGCAGCAGCTTAGCTTAACTTATTAAACTTCTTAAGGTATATTATGCAATTTGCAAATGTTTTTAAATTTTGCAATAGATTATTACTTTTTTTTGTTTCACTTCATTATATTTTATTTATATTGACGATTTATATCATTTTAGTAAATTGTATTTGTTATTTGTTACTGTTCTTATTTATGATTCTTGTAAGCTTTGTCTATAAAATTGTTAAATTTTTCATGACAATAAAGCATATTTCTATTCTATTCTATTCTATTGTTTGGGGCAAAGATGGAAAGGAATGGATGCACTAAAACAGAAATTGAAGAACGAATCAGAAAAACAAAGAAAACAATAAGAGTACTAAACTCACTACTCTGTTCATCCTGGCAACTTACTAAGAGAACGGAACAAAAACTTCTTGTTCTGGAAATAGATTTTTGGCACATAGCAGCAGGCATATCCACAATGATGCACGTAGCAAATGAAAAAATAAGACAAATCATGGAAAGCTACCATCATACAAGAAATGCAGTAAGAACAGCTTACGTGGTACGGACATGTACAGATAATGACAGACCATCACCTACCAAAGTTAATATTGAACTGGCAGCCACCTGGGAGGAAAAAACGAGGAAGACCGAAAACAACATGGCTTCAAGGAGTCCAAAAGGCAATGTCAGAGAAATATCTAGGATCAGGAGACTGGGACAAAAGGCCTGAACGTGTCGGACTGGGAACCGGAAGGCGTATGTAGGACGCTATAAACCGGACATTATAAATATATTATATACAGTATGTCCCTGTAAGTTGTATCTATATGGAAAACTTTTTTATTATTAATTTTACGAAAAAAACTTATTCTTTATAAAAAGCTCTGAATGGTCCGAAACCTAAGATTTAACCATCAAATATCAAATTTTTTGAATATTATACGAGGTATGTCAAAAAGTTTGAATTTCACCCAAGAGTAAAGTAGCTTTATTTTTCACAATATTGAAAATTGCTATTATGAAAAGTTGTTTGGAATTAAAAGCTATATTCTAGTATGCAATTACATCCTTCTAATGAAAACATTTTTTTTTTTTTGAAAAATTATGGTTAACAATATTTTCAGTTATCTCAATTCAGATAACTCTTTTATTATTAATTTTACGAAAAAAAGTGATTCTTAATAAAAAGTTTTGCATGGTCTAAAACCTAAAATACAACCATCTTATGTCAAATTTTTTCAATTTTATACGAGGTATGTCAAAAAATATGAATTTCGCTCAAGAGTAAAATATGTTTATTTTTCACAATATCGAAGATTGTTATTATGAAGAGTTATTTAGAATTAAAAACTATGTTTCAGTATGTACATACTTCTCATTGAAATATTCTGAACTATAAAGATACCTTACTTTTGATCTAAATTTATCTTTTTTGACATACCTCGTATAAAATTGATAAAATTTGATATAAATGGTTGTATTTTAGGTTTTAGACCATCCAGAACATTTTATTAAGAATCACTTTTTTTCGTTAGAAAAGAGTTATCAGAATTAAAATAACTGAAAATAATGTTAGTTATCCATAATTTTTCAAAAAAAATTTTTTTTTCAATTACAAGGATGTAATTGCATATTATAATATAGTTGTTAATTCCAAACAACTTTTCATAATAGCAATTTTCAATATTGTGAAAAATAAAGCTACTTTACTCTTGAGTGAAATTCAAACTTTTTGACATACCTCGTATAACATTCATAAAATTTGATATCTGATGGTTGAATCTTGGGTTTTGGACTATGCAGAACTTTTCATAAGGAACTACTTTTTTTCGTAAAATTAATAATAAAAAAGTTTTCCATATGGATACAACTTACAGAGACATACTGTATATAAAGCATTAAAACATTAAACAAAAATTATGTCATTGAAAATGAGGTATTTAAGAAAGATGTAAGAGAAAACAAAATAAGATAAAATTAAATATTAAATACGAAAAAATGTGGAACAAAAAGCTGGTTTGGCTAAAAAGATGAATACATAGAGATTTTCTAGCCAAATTTTGAATATATGCATATAAAAAACATGAGACAGGCCAAGATAGCTAGGTAGAAACCAGATAGGTAGAAAATCACTAGAAAAAATAAAATTAATGACAAGCGATATAACTAATGGAAGAAGTGAACAAAGGAATTAATATCATCCAAAAGCGACGCATGAAAAGGCCTCTTCCTTTATCTTTTCTCCTTCTTAAGGATGTAGTTGTGTCATGCAATTCGTTTGACCATTTTTGTTTAATGACTGTGTTTGTTGTTTTGGTTCGCAGAACGAGTAACCAGTCATGTTGGTTAATAAAGGTTAATCAGTGTTCTTCCATATTTATCTCAGGTTGACTGTTGCCGATTTGGCCATTGTGATGAGTCAACGGATCTTGTCTTCGCACCCTCCACTGTTAGTAATGGCGGATCCTAAATAAGTAAATTGTCTGACCAGTTCATGACCTGCCATGTTTCTTATCTCTGGTTGTTTCTGTTTCTATTGATGGTGATTACTTTGTTTTTTTTTTGTATACCTATTTATTTTCAAACCATATTCCGCACTCACCGCACTCTTCTTAATTTGCTCCAGTTCTTCAGCCGAAGACACCTTATCACCAGCATATCGTAGGTTTTTGATTCGATAAATTGGTATTATATGTTTTATAAATATAAACCTTTCACATATCTGCTGCAACTTTACGTCTCTTCTCTAATATTATATAATAATAATAATAAAGTTTAATAAAAGAAAAGATCACCAAGTACAGAGATCCGGAAATTCAAATACGAAGACAATGGAGAATGCAAAGTACCTAGACGATACCTATTATTATGTCTACTACTGGAGTCATTCCGAAGAACCTCCTCGAAAGCATAAAAAAGTTGGGTCTAAATGAACATCTTTACAAGACCATGCAGAAAGCTGTACTGCTCGCAACGGCCAGATGTGTACACAAGTTTTGGGAGATACACCTGCATACCAAGTCAGCTAGGGCTCGGTAACACGGAAAGAGTCTCACCAGAGCTTAATCCTTTTTTGATACCGTAGGTATCTGGGATGAGTCAATTTTCCCCTTAGAGGGAGTGTGAGCCGTATGGCTAAATCTGGAAGTTTTTTTTTTTTTTTTTTTATTAATGGCTTTGACGGAGCCAATTAGCCAGAATATTTGTGTTTTTTTGTATGGTATTACAATAACAATTTTAAGTTAATATCTAAGCCTACTTATTATCTAAATTTACAGAGTGTTATACTATATTAATGGATACATTTTTCAATTTTGTGTGATATTTTTACAATTTTATAATTTTATTATCTAAGCCTATTTAAAATTTAAATTTACAGGACGTTACATATTCGTAAAGACATTGTAACATCTGCTTATTTTTTGGAAAAAGAATTTCGTTTAAATTGACAGGTAAAAGACAATTTAGATCAATTAACTTTTCATACATTACTTTAATATTTTGTCTGTACAGTCCACACTCCAATATGAGGTGCTGTAGATCTCCCATTCCACCACAGGCGCAATATGGGTTATCACTGATACCTATGCTGTGTTTGTATGCTGGGGTTAGTGCGTGATTTGACCTCATTCTGTTTATTGTTTTTATAAATAGCCTATTTGATTCTTGTTTAAACCATCTCTCATTGGGAATTAGTGGCTGGCAATTTCTAAAATTTATTCCCGTTGTACTTTGGTTATATACACGTTGCCAATTTTGTTTGCAATGGTTTTTACTGATATTATCTATATCGGTTACTGGTAGAAGTATGTTGCTTATGTTTTGTTTGGTTAAAGCTGCAGATTTAGCTAATTTGTCGACTTCTTCATTTCCTAATATTCCAGAATGTCCTTTCACCCAACAAATAATAATTGAACTGCCCGAGGAAGTAAAATCATAATATAGACTCTTAATTTCTATCTCAATGTGGTTTAGATTTTTTGTCGATTGGATAGAAGTGAGTTTGTCCACAATACTTCTACAATCGGTGAAAATGATATAATTGTCCATACCAAGAGAGGCTATATATTTTAACGCAAGTAATAAAGCTGATAATTCGGCAGTATATATTGAAGCTTCATTAGGCAATCGGCATGATTCTTTGTATTCAGAATTCCAGTGATATATTGCACATCCGGTTTTATTTTTAATTTTGGAGCCGTCAGTAAAAATATATTGAAACATAGGCCACCTGTCTTTAATTATTTTGTTGATAATATTACCTGGAAGGTTTGAATCCATGTAGTTTGTTTGTATTACCTTGGAAAAGAGAGTTTCAGGAGGTTTAGTGTAAATTAAAGGTATTTTATTTTTGTACATTTGGTTTTCATTCATTGTCAACTTCCTGTAGCTTTCAACGTATATGGGGGTTTTTTTAGTACACCAATATTTATGGCTTAAATCTAATATATTCAAGTTACGAATAGTCCTTAAGTAGCTGACGTTTTTTGAGATAGCTCTAGCTACAAACTTATCTGTACAAAACTGTCTACGTAGAGTAAGTGGTGGTTCCTTAGCTTCAATCTCAATAATAGTAATAGGAGTAGATTTTAAGTAACCGAGACAGAGTCTCAAACATTTATTCCTTTGGATTTCAACTTTATTAAGATATCCTGTTGACGCAGACCCATATAAATGACAACTATAGTCGAAAATTGGTCGAATCATTGAGCGATAGAATAGCAATGCAATATTCGGGTCAGCTCCCCAACCGGTTCTACAAAAAGCTCTAAGGATATTCATAGAATTTTCTGATTTCTTTATAATAGAATGAATTTGATCCTTCCATAACAGTTTACGATCCAAATACGTCCCAAGATATTTAACACAATATTTAACACAATCTGGAAGTTAAATAATAATACCTCTAATAATAAAGATTGCTATGCACTCATGAAATTTTCTAAGAACTAAACTTGTGAAATTTTACAATGTCATTGTATATGTCATTCGGTGCGTTGTTCTTTTTAAAATGTTTATTCCATATTATTGACGCTATATTTTTTCTTTCAGAGGGCAAAGTAGAAATTTCAAGAGAAAACAAAATATTGCATCATTTGGACCCTGGTAAAGTGCTTGGAGAATTGGCCATTTTGTACAATTGCCAGAGGACCGCTACTATTAAAGCTCATACGGACTGTAAATTATGGGCAATAGAACGACAATGCTTCCAGACCATTATGATGAGAACTGGTCTTATCCGACAAGCAGAATATACCGATTTCTTAAAGAGGTGAGTACAATTATTGTTTGATAGCTTGTAGCAGATTTATGATACAAATATGTTGAATTTAAATGGCATATAGGGGGGTTTTAACGGCCTAAGCCGCATCCCCACACCTAACCGCCATATATTCCTATCCTGAACGCCCTCTTCCTCCAAATCTCGACGTTCCATGACCTTTCCCACATTTTCATTCCAGGATAGCCTTGGTCTTCTCCTATTCCTCTTACCTGGGGGTGTCCACTTTGATATATTTTTTTGCCAACACTTCTTATCCATCCGAAGCACGTGACCAAACCAGTTCAAGCTCTTCCAATCTATTCTCTCAACTGCAATGTCTTGGGCGTGCATTCGTCTTCGGATTTCCTCGCTACGCACTCACTTATGTCTCGACCAGCACTTTGGCGCAAGTAGTCCATTTCTCCTGCGTTGATTCGTCTTCTGGACTCTGCTCTTAACGTCCAACCTCACTCCCATACATCAGAACTGACTCCAAGAAGGCATTTCCTATTCGAGTGTTTGTTTCTTTTGTGATATTGTTTCCCATCAAGTGGAATTTAAGCATCCTATTACTTTTCTGCTTTGCTCTATTCTTCTTTGAATTTCTATTTTTCCCAGACCTTTTATAGTTACTACAGCTCCCAGGTATTTAAACTCATCTACCGACTTTACATAAGTATCGTCCTTTATCAACATTTCAAAGTTAGCATCGGAGCTCACGACCAGATATTCTGTTTTTGTGGCATTATTAATAACATTTTCCAAGTCGAATGAGTATTGAGCGAGTATAACCTGATAATTGGCGAAATTAATATTAAAGAGACAGTCGTTTCCAATGTAAATGCCCATACGTCCACAGATTCTCTCCCATTCCTTCAGAACAATTTCAAGATATAAATTACATAGTAGTGGGGAGAGGCTGCATCCTTGCTTTAACCCGTTAATAATCTGACTTTATGTTTCAATTTACACAAAGTGTCAACCGATAATTTGTTTATTATTTCTATTTTAGCGTACCAATCTTCAAAACACTTCCAGAAGACACTCTTATCAAGATTTCCGATGTTTTGGAAGAAACTATATACGCCAATGGAGACTATATTATCAGACAAGGAGCCCGGGGTGATACGTTCTTCATTATAAGTAAAGGAAAAGTTAAGGTTACCAGAAAAATGCCAAATTCTAACACTGAGGAATTTATAAGGACACTCGGTAAAGGAGATTTCTTCGGGGAGAAGGCTTTGCAAGGGTAAGTATAATGATTTCGAACTAAACTAGTGTTAGGTTTGGATGTTTCTCAACATTTCTTTTTATAGTGTATATAGTGTTATATCAGTTTTGAGAAAATGATTGAAATGTCTAGCGTCAAGGCAGATCTTCAAAAAGGGTATATACAGTCGGAAAAATGAAAGAATACCCATGAACGAACATATAAAACACGCTGTATTTTCCTGTCACCGTGTCACAAAGAAAATTGTCCAGCGCAAGTACATGTAATAATAATTATTACATGTACTTGCGCTGGCCAATTTTTTGTGTGACACGGTGACAGGAAAATACAGCGTGTTTTATATGTTCGTTCATGGGTATTCTTTCATTTTTCCTACTGTGCAAGAGTCTGCCACCAGACATAACTCCAGAAAATACATGGATGTTCCATAAAACTGTGTCTCGCAACTGAAACAAGTTTTTCAGTTTTGCCCTATTTTTTTTTATATTCTCGTATAGTTTACCTTTTAAGCTAAGAGTAAATCATACCACATAAGAATAAATCATAACAAAATACACAAAATAACGAATATACCAAACGAAAACACAAAACAGAACCATCAAAACTCGATTTTAGAGGAAGTAAGTGAGTCTCTAATGTCTGGTTGAACCAACATATCTTAAGCTTAAGACGATAATAAGATAAGAATTAATATAATATAATTATAATGTATTATGATAAGAATATTATAATATAATAATAGGTATAATTGATAATAATATAAAGGTAAGATAGTATAAAGGTAAGAATCGAAAATTATAAGCTGAGCTGGGCTAAGCTGGAGCTTAATATCTGTTGGTGCAACCCGGCATAAAACACCTTCAAAATTGGCAAACACTGAGTGGACGACTAGGAAATCCTACACGTGATCTAAGTTCGACGGAAACATAAACATAAAAATGTTTACAAATACCGTGAAATCAACAAACTCGTAAAGAGAAAAATAAAGAATCTTGGCTCGAACCATGTAAAGAAATAGAAGCCAAACGACAAAAAAAAAACAAGCTAAAAAAACGACAGTTTCAACCTCCACAAGAAACTTAGATACATCAGTGGCCTTTCTGACGATGCTTCTCGATAAAATGCTACACATACTACCTGTGACAACCAGTTAGACAGAGGTCTCATTGTGCTGAAATCAGAAGTCAGCAAGGTAATACAGCAAACCAAAATAATAAAGCACCTAGACTAGATCAAATCCGTGCTGAGCTTTTTGACGAGGACAACTTTACCTACTTAACCACTTTCTTTAACAAAATTTACAACTAATGAAAAATACCAAAGAAAAGCAGACCCACCAAATTCAGCGATTTTAGACAAATCATTTTGATAAGCCACACGCTTAAGATACTTTTACGACTTAAACAAAACCGAGAGAGTAATAAGCAATTTGGATTTAGAAATGGTCCAGTCTAGGCTCTAGAAAAACACTATTTCGTATCAAAAAATTGTGAGTTCCGAAAGAATGTTTATGTTTGTTTAAATCGATTTCGAGAAGGCATTTGACCCAATACTTTTAGATTGCCTGCGGGCGGCAGGACTTGAAGATGATCATAGAACACTGATGATGCTCTCTTAGAGCGAAAACGTTCTGTATTTTAATGTAACCCTTTATTGGGGTTTTCAAACTAATATACCTTTTACACAGAAGATCTTTTTCTTCAATTTTTGTAATTAATGGTACACAGCCAGCTACAGGAAAATTTTTCCTTATGGATTTTAAAATTAAATGGCCTCTATCCAAATTGGAAAAATAGTACTATCCAAATAGTCATATTGAAAAACTACCCATCAAACGTGGAGTACGACAGGGTTGTGTTTTGCCATCCAGTCTTTTTAATCTGTACTCTTAAAAAATCTTTAGAGAGGCTTTGGATAAGAGAAAAGAGTTGGTTAAGACTAGGCGGAGAAATAACCAAAAATATCAAATACGCTGACGATACAGTTTGTTGTTGCAGACAATTTATTTCAGACATTTATTAGTAAATCTAGTAAATGAAGCAAGTTATTGGACAGGCTTTAAAACAAACATTTCATATACAAAGGGGATCCTATTTGGAAAAATTAATATAGATCAAGGTCAGCTTTCTCTTAAGGGCATGAGCGCAAAATTTTGCCAATCAAAATATAAAGTTATTAATTTTTTTCGAATCCTGAGAAAACTAATAAATATTTTTGAAAAATTTAAACCCAGAATGAAATATTACATTATTACTGAGGGCGGAAAGTCCCTGAAAACTTCTATAATGTTTATTTTAATAAGTTGCAGGGGTGAAAATAAAAGAGAAAATTCAATGTGATGTTTAATTGCAAATATTTCATTCAAAAGAAACTTTTTATTTATTCTAAGGGACTCTCGGCCCTCAGTAATAAGATAATATTAGTTTTCTCAAGATTCTAAAAAAATGAATACATTTAAAATGGGTCTACCCCAAAATCCCGACAGCCACAATCCCGACGGCGAAAATCTCGAAACGCCAGAATCCCGACAGGCCAAAATCCCGACAGGCCAGAATCCCGACAGGTTTGATAAGTTTCTTTTTAACATATAATTACATTTATTTCTTGTTTTTTGTGTTTTTTTCACAAAACAAAAGTATTTTGTATTAAAATTATTAAACAAAAGTCGGAATTTTTACTTATGCGAGGATTGTTGCATGTCGGGATTTTGGCTGTCGGGATTTTGGCTGTTGGGATTTTGGGCGGCACCGATTTAAAATAGGTAGGTACATTGAAAATTTTGACATAGGTCAAAATTTTGCGTTTTGCTCCTTTCCCCTTAATGGATAAGAGATAGAACGTGTAAACAATGGCAGCTGCTTGCAAATTGTGACTCCGATGAAGAAATAATAACCAGGATCGAAATATCACGAAGGCTTTTGCTTTTGATGACCTGGAAACCAGTTTTATTTAACAGAAACCTGTCGATTCATTTTCGCAGGAAACTCATGAGATGATATGTCTAGTCTATCCATAATATGGTTGTGGTCCTTCGAATGAAAATGTTTTTGAAATGATGAATTTAGAACATCTGCTCATAAGGCCCTGATCGACAGGCGAGTAAAACTTCGGTTTTGTGGCTTGTCGGTAAAGCTCGCCAGTGTAACATTGCAATATTGCGGTTTTATATACACCGACGAGCCTGGCTCGCGGCTCGTCAGTTTGTTATATTTTTTACTTGGTTCGTCCTTCAAAACCGCGCGTGTAACGGCTGGCGAGCCAAGCTGGCAGTTTTCGGCGACCGTTGAAGTGAAAAGGCCAGTGTTTAATCATGGATATGCGAACTTTTAGTCGCGACTTTTTATTAGAATTATTAATATATTGCTTACGAGACTGTTCTTGTTTATGGAAATGTACATCGCCAGAGTACAAAAACAAAGCAATTAGACTTACCGCATATGTTAAACTCTTAAATATCGTAAAAAATATAAACACAACTCAAATAGAGCCGATATAAAAAAAATTCAATCATTGCGAGCTTCCTATAGGAAAGAAATTACCAAGGTTACGACATGTTGGCTGTGGACGGTTGACACGACTGTTTTGCTCGCTAGTCGATCAGCACCATCAACGAACCGCGAGTAAAACCGTCGTTCTTAAAACCGCGGTATTATGGCTCGCACGTCGATCACCTAATATAAACATCATAAAAGGAGAGGAATATACTACATCGGCCATATCTTTAGAGGACCAAAATACCGATCGGAAGGTCGTTTGGGTGGAAGGAGCTGGATTTGTCGAAAGAAACTTTTATGGCTGCATAATATTAGACAATGGTATTGTTCTGTAGTGGAAGAATTATTTCGCGCAGTAGCCGATAGAGAAAGGTTTCAGAAATTGTAAATATGATGACGGCCAACGTCTAAATACAGACACGGCACCTAAAGAAGAGAAATCATAACAGATATTGCGTATTATAACTTAACAAAACCTTGTATCATTTTTGATTTAATTATGTTATTTGTCTCTTAGGGATGATTTAAGAACTGCCAATGTGATAGTGGATGATCCAGAGGGCGTCACCACCCTGGTAATAGATAGAGAAACATTTAACCAACTGATATCAAATCTAGATGAGATTAGAACTAAATATAAGGATGAAAATATAGAAAGAAGAAGGTAAGTGTTTATTTTAAGGAACAGTACTTATAACTATACGACAGAATGCTTCTATTATGATTAGCAACTTATTTTCAAACGAATGTTTCAAATATGTTGCCTTCTTTGTCGAGTAGACCTTTAAAGGCCATTGTTCTTTAAAAGTTTCATCGGCTTCATTGCTCCTCTTTTCGCTTAAATTTTCTTGTAGCATTTTCGATTTATCCATCATTAATATAAACGTAAAACTTGATCATTGTGGAATCATTGAGTTGTGGGTGTATAGAAGAATTATTCTGAAAATATCATGGGAACACGTCACAAACAAATAAGTTCTGAGAAAGATGAATAAAGGAATGGAAGTCTTAAATACAATCAAAACCAGAAAATTGGAATATCTCGAAAATATTACACTTGGAGAGAGATACAACTTGTTCCATCTCATTATGCAGAGAAAGATTCAAGGAAAATAAAGCACAGGGAGACGTAGAATATCATGGCTGCGCAATCTCAGAGAATGGTACGGATGTAGGTACTACATCAAATGAATTTTCAGAGCAGCCGTCTCTTAAGTCCGAATAGCTGTGATGATTGCCGACTTTCGTCGCGGAGATGGCACTTAAAGAAGAAGAAGAATATAAACGTCATGTAATATGTAACTACAATTTGCCTACATCTCTTATGAAAATATTTTTACATGAAATTTCTCAGTCTGTCCATTGTCGATATATCTATAATATATAATTTTCACTAATATGTATGTACATCAATTTCCCTTTTTATTCTGCCTATGTTACAGTATTTCTCGAAAAATGAAGTGCTTAATATTGCTTCTTCAGTAATTGACCTCCACGTTTTCATTAGAACGTTCGCAACTTTTTAGAAACACTGACAAAAGTGAAAATTTTTCACTACGATATTCCTAATAGTCGTATTTGTCTGGGGAAACAAAGTCAGCATTGTAGCTCTTCCCTATTTTGTTAGATGACGTGTATGTCGTTGCTTAATTTCTGTTTTTAATTTCTCTCTTGGTGTAACAAAGTCAGATAGTCAGTTGTGTGTGATATATTTAATTAGATTTTTGTAGAAGAAACAGTAACATATTTGCTAAATTTTTGACAAACAATGACATATTTGCTAATTTTCTTCCCTTTCAGGCGGCTTTAAGAGGGGATGTTTAAGAAAAATTCTAAAAAAATGTTTATTTATTATAGTACATAATATGTATACGGTAATAACTAAAACCGTGAACAATAAATTTCTATTTTCGCTTGTAATTTGCATCTCATTTTTGGCCTTCTAACGTTCAAAACTTTAAATGCGTCTTCTCAACACTTAAGCGCTGGTTTCCTCGAAAGCAGTGCCGACGACCTGCGATCGTAACACTGCGATGAATGACATCATAAAAAACTGTAGGCACCTACCATGCAAAATAATAGCGTTGGTTTCCAAGGATGCGTTGGAAGCCACCGCTTGCTGAGCTTGCACATTCCATTGCCGCAGTGAAGAACCTTGAATTTTTCACCGTAATCTGACGTAATTCATCGCAGTGCTACGGTCGCTGTTTGTCGGTGCCGCTTTCGAGGAAACCAGCACTTCACTCAACAAATTTGCACTTACGTCAGTGTTTCTCCAAAGGTGCGGTATGTTCTAACGTTAAAAAGTTTCGAACAGAAAGACCGTAAATGTGTAGAAAAGGCAACATATCAAAGAAAAACCCAGTAGATATGTCTACTTAATATGCCTGGAAAAGTAATTAATAATTGGTTAAACATAAAGAAAACAAAAACCATGGTTATCGGTAAGAGGGGTAAAGTCATTACGGATCCAGATAAAAAATGAAGATGTTGAACAAGTGGACAAAATGAAATACTTAGGAATCTGAATTACCGACTGAAGATCTAAATTCCGGCTAATCTAAATGTTTACCACCTGCCCTAATTATTTATCATAATTTGCCTTATTCCCTATTGGCTCCGTGCGTCTCCCCTCTATTTACAGAAATTTACAGTCACGTGGCACGCTGTCAGTTTTGTAAGGACGTTTTAGTATTGACTCTTATGGGATTATTTTGTTAAACTTGAATATTTTATTTTCTAATGATAATACGAATATAAATTGTTAGAATTCATTAGTTATTCTTTTATAATATCATTTATAGTTCAACAAAAATATTTTTTGTCGTTAATAAAGATTTATTGACATAATTTGCGCTAGTGAGGTTATATAGGTCCTATATTATAGGGCATACCCTATCCGTACTTTTTGGAGTCAATTCGGATTTATCAGAGCTAAAATGTGTATGTAATATGTACAAAACTTATAAAAACGTAAATAATATTATTATATCATGTGTATATTGCCACATCCTTTGTATATAAAGAAAAAGTTAACCTCACTTGATCCTTATAACAGCGTTAATTAATTTTATTCTTTGACCTAATTTTTTTGGGAACGAGGAAAATAAAAGTATTTCACATCACTAGTTTTCCATGTATTTTTACAGTGAAAAACACAACAAATAACGTGATATGGCATTTTTTTTAAAATGTCCCATTTAAACATACAATAAAGCATCCTTACAAAGATTCAAGCAATCGCCACCATGAGCAGGTCGATCGATTTTGCTTTGACACTTTGTTAACGTTCGGAGCGAATACTCCCTACATCATACGGTAGGAAGGATTATGATTATTTATGATTATATAGGGTGTCCCAAAACTAGCGGGACGGTCGAATATCTCGCGAAATATACATCGTATCAAAAAAAAAAGAAAAATGCGTTTTCAATATTTTTCAAAATTCTATCGAATGACACCAAACACGACAACCCCCACATCCTGGAGGTGGGTGTAACTTTAAAATCTTAAAATGGAACCCACATTTTTATTGCAGGTTCGGATTGCTTACGCAAAAATAAGTGACTTTTATTTGAGGCATGTTTTCGAATTGTGGATAGATGGCGCTAGAATCGGAAAAAACTATTTATTCTGATACCCTAGGTAAATTATAGAAATGGTCTAATATCTCAAGAAATACACTTCCAAATGAAAAACCAAAAAACACGTGTTTAATATTTTTCAAAAACCTATCGTATAACAGTAAACACGACCCTCACTCCATCCCATGAAGGTGAGGTGGGGTAACTTTGAAATCTTAAAATAGGAACCCCTATTTTTTATTGCAGATTTAAATACCCCATAAAAAAGTAAGTAACATGTTATTCGAGACATTTTTTAGATTTGTTGATAGATGGCACTAATAAATCGTATTTTTCCAATTACAGCGCATCTATCAACAATTCTAAAAATTGTATCAAATAAATATTCCTTATTTTTTATGAGGAATCTAAATCTGCAATAAAAACGGGGGTTCCTATTTAAATTTTAAAGTTACCCCACCTCACCTCCATGGGATGAAGTGGGGGGGGGGTCGTGTTTAGTGTTATTCGATAGGTTTTTGAAAAATATTAAACACGTGTTTTTTGGTTTTTCATTTGGAAGTGTATTTCTCGAGATATTAGACCGTTTCTATAATTTATTAGAATCGCTTATTTTAGAATTAGTATATCAGAATAAATCGTTTTTTCCGATTCTAGCTCCATCTATCTAAAATTCGAAAAAATGTCTCGAATAAAAGTTATTCATTTTTACGTAAGGAATCCAAATCTGCAATAAAAAATGGGGATTCCTATTTAGGATTTTAAAGCTACCCCTCACCCCACCTCCAGGGGGTGGAGTGGGGGGCCGTGTTTGGTATCATTCGCTAGTTTTTTGAAAAATATTGAGCCTGTGTTTTTCAGTTTTTCGATCGGATGTTCATTTCGCGACATATTCGACCGTCCCTCTACTTTTGGGACACCCTGTATAATAATATATACTTTGTCTTATATCTATATTCAAACGACTACTTAAATTGTTTTAACACATGCTTTTGTTTATTTTGCTGTCCTGGGAGAATTTAGCTGTAAGTAGTATTTAATTTAATAACCTCAATAAATATTTTTTATTCTCAATAATACCTACGTATTACTTCGATGCCTTAAAAATGCTATTTAATTAGTACATAGGTATATAATGATTGCTAATCCATCTCAACACGTTAATCGCCATGACACCCGACATTTGGGTTTCAGATCCTGTGGTCGTATACGCCTCGACACCCATAGGGCAACCTTCACTACTAGCGTTAACATAAAAGCCTGTAACTCAACTGCAGTGCTTCGAAACACATTTATCTATATGAAAGTGTTTACAGAGAGGGGCCTGGTAGGCAATACTAGTGAATGAACTCGGCACTTTTTATGTGTTTACTATGATTAAAAATTTTTCAAAAAAGTTATAAAGATTTATGGAAAAATATTTTAATTTTAATTAAATAATGCAAACAGTTTTTATTAATTATACAGAATAATGATGAACATCAAAAAAACATAACAAACAATAAAACTTATTACATGCATCACATGCAAATTTTGATTTTGGTCCCTACTTCTGAACGGTTTTTCTGCCTTCTTCAGCTGTTACTTTCGCGTAACATTCTACACATTTTCGACGATCTTTTGAAGCAACTTCATGTGAAATATGCTTTCTGTTATCATTTTCCGGCACTCTCCGGACTACTTCATCTATTTGAAAAATACTTAGAGCAATGCTCTGTCTAAAATCCGTTATTGATATTTTGGCATTTGTCACCTTTTGTATATTATAAAAGCGTTTACTACTGCTGAGCCAAGTAATATTTCAAATGAAAGTTTTCTATACCACTTAATCCCTTTACGCAAAGGGGAAGAATATGATTTCAACTGATCGGATAGATCTATGAATGACTTACATAAATTATAGTCAACTATAAGAGATGGATTTTCTAGGTCTGTTCCTCTTCTTGTATAAGTATTTAGTGGTTGGGTCAGTTTGAATAGTGCTTATTCAAACAATATCACGTTTATTCTGCCATTTTAAAACACCTTGCTTTATTACTTTCCTTTGCGTAAAGGTGTCCTTTATTTAATTTTTGGGCCTCTACATCCTTTGGATTGTTTTTTCTACTTTTCCTTAAAGTATCGACCAGTTTCAACGAATGGATTGTAGACTAAATAAAACATCTGCAATTTTAGCACACACAAACTTGTTAGAATTCGAAACAAATGACAACCGATATTCGGGTTTCGCGGCGATCGGTCGTCAGAGGATCTGAAACCCATAAGTAGGGCGTCATTTTCAAAATACAGTTTTAGAGAATTTTTTTAACCTAACACTTTATAACAGTCAGTATGTCATATCCAGTGTAAAAACCTATTGATTTACTAGAAAAACTAAGTTGGGCCTTGGGGTGGGATATTTTTCGCTTCATTTGGGCGATTAATGTGTTAAACACAGCGACATCACATAAAGGTACGTATAGATATGCGCGCAGCGCACCTCGCACCGTGTGTGCTCCGCACCTTGGTGACGCCGACAGAAGTTGGATAGTGGTGCGCCGTGTGTGCGTCGTTTGGTCCATTTCTTCCATGTACTTGAAAACACGTACTAACCTAACAAACGCACAGCGCACACACGGCGCGAAGTGCGCGGCTCGCATATCTATATGTATCAAGATACTAGTACGCTAGTACACTTTAGAAGACCAAAAATAAGCTTTTTTCAAGATTTTTTTCTCAGAACCTTTATTAAAAATGAACATAAAACGATTTACATATTAATATCTAACTCTTAGAGAATACAAAAAATATATCTTTTTTCATTTATGCACGTACACTTATATTGTAGAGGGCGCCAAAGCCAAGGCCTCGAAAAAAAGTAGTTCCGATGGCGGACAGTTAATCTCAGGATTGGGATCTCTGAAACAAAAAAATCGTACGGCATTTGAAAAAAAAGGTTTCATACGTGAGAATTTACCACCGATAGTGAAAATTTCCGCAAAAAAAAGATTTTACGGAAATTTGAAAAAATTTTGTGAAAAAACGCCCGTTTTTCTTCAGTTTTTCATGGTTAAAAAATATTTATTTTTTATTTTTTGGTCAAATTGTGGTAAATTGTCACGTTAGAAACCATCCTTTTTCAAATGCATTACGATTTTTTTGTTTCAGATATCCCAATCCTGAGATTAACTGTCCGCCATAATTTTTCGAGGCCTCGACTTTTGCGCCCTCTACAATATTAGTGTGTGTGCATAAATGACAAAAGATATCTTTTTTGTACTTTCTAAGGGTTTGCTCATTACGGAGACCAAAGGATAGTATCCTAGCCTAGAGCATGGTATCGTACTCTTCATATTCGTGAATTCTCGCATTTAAAATAATGTATTTATTTTACCTGGCGATCGAAACTATATTATCGATCGCTCTGTAAAATAAATGCGTTATTTTGCATGCCAGAATTCACGAATATGAAGAGTAGGATACTATGCTCTAGGCTAGGATACCATCCTTTGGTCTCCGTAGTGAGCACACGCTAAGAGTTAGATATTAATATATGAAGAGCTTATTGCAACATAATGGTAAGCCACAATTTTACAGAATTCTCTTTTATTGCATTATCTATTTAAAGAAACCTATGTTAAGCCATATAAAAATTATTTGGTGATTACTGAAATAGATGGCGGAGTTATTGCTGTATCGTGTTTATACAATCGCCCATTTCTGTTCACTTTTTCGCGTAAAACGTGGTAAGCCACATTAAAATGGCGTCGACATCAGGTGCACGTGCTGAATTAAGAGCGGTTTTAAGCGAAAATAGCAGTTTAAATGTCAATTTTATTGATGATAGTGATGACAGTGTAGCAGACAAAGACTATAAGCCCAGTGGCGATGATTTTTCGTCTCAATCTAGTGAGGTAAGCTTTATTTTCTGATTTTTTGGCTTACCATGTTTTTGCACAAAAATATTCATATATATTACATGGAACAATATGGTATGCCAAGTGGCTTATCGAGTTATTAATATAAAATTTTTGAAATATTCGCAAATTCTAGAGTGTAATACAGTCTCTTTTTGTTGTTCTAGGATGAATTGCAGGAACCAATACCCAGGCTTTTTAAAGATAAGGAGGTAAATCCAGAGAAGAAAAAACCAACAAGATGGAGACAACGAAATGAGGAACACTTTGATCGAAATGAATAAAAAGAAGCCGTAATTCGGGACAGCAGTATACTTCTAACAAAACCAAGACGATTATTAGTTCACGTGAAATTGGCGAAGAAAATTCCGTTTTACGGAAAGGCAGACCTGCAACAATAGAGTTGTCAAACATTCCTAAGAAATATAACGAACCTCTGAAAATTGCGAAAAATAAACTGGACAATATAAAAAGTTTGTTACCTTATATCCCGCCAGTCTACCACACTTTTTATAATCAGTTAAACGCAGCTTATGAAGTTAATGAAGAAGTGGAAATTGTAGAAACATAACTTAGTTTATTTTTTTGTGTTGCGATTTTTTAAATTTAAGAACATGTTAAGCCACATTTTTTTTAATAAACTTATTTTTTTAATATAAATATGTGGTTTCTTTGTGAAATAATAAATGTAGATGTATTTTAATAACTAATATAACTAACTAACAAGCGTTCATGTTTTTACATTTAAACCAATATTTTTTAGATTTTTTCAAAACTTTACACATTGATATCTCGGTTTTATTATTTTGTGGCTTACCATTATGTTGCAATAAGCTCTTCATATGTAAAAAGTTTTATGTTCATTTTTAATAAAGGTTCTGAGAAAAAAATTCTTGAAAAAAAATGATTATTTTTGGTCTTCTAAAGTGTACTACTATCTTTACGAATGCCAGACAACACGATAGCAAAAAACTAATCACAGGAACACCTGTAGGAAGAAGAAGCACCTGTAGGCCGACCGCGAATTAGGTTATTAGATTGCATTATTTAAGGAAAACAAAGGTGTTTTTGACTTTCGTTTGACCCCTAAACACGATTAAAATCGAGAGAAAATTCAAATTATAGCAGACATCCCAAAATGCACGCTCATTGGTCGTGACGTCATATTATAATGTTTGAGGTAGTTTACTTGTAATCATTTTATGGTGTATCTCAGTTTTATAAATCTTTAGATAGTTGCTGTGAACTATGCATATATTTTATAATATTTTAGTGTTTTTGTTAAGACAATTTTTTTTTAAATGGCCGAAGAGGACTTTTCTAAAGTTCAGTATGATAACTTACCCATTACGAACATAAATCTTTATTATTCATATTCTAATTGTGATTAGTAATTTTATAGCAAGAACAGTTCCAGAAAAATATTGTATAGGTAAATAACATTCAATCTGTAATGCATGTCCAAGCTACCAAAATATACCAAAAGTTGTATTTTCTTTTTGTTCAAAATACACTTAATATATTAAAAAAACTGTTAAGCAAACAACAGACATTAAATACTTAGATTAAAATTCACATACATATATGAAGACCTTGAGAATGAACTAAATGTCTTTAATGGCCTTTTAACATGAATGTAATGAATTTATTAAACTCAGTTTCATTTTTTTATTGTAATAACGCATCGACCACGCAGGGTCATTAGCGTATTTAGGTTAATGTAACAATAATTTATATAAACAATTAAGTTAATAATGATATGTGTGTTACAATGTGGGTTTTAGATCTTTTGAAGTATTTGACAGTCTTTATGGTACGAAAATATTTTTTTAGTACTTATCTGTATTTTCTTCTAGGGCATCTTTTAGGGAGTCGGGTACATTATACTTCCGTCGTTCACTGTTATATTTGGGATACTGTATTAAAAAATGTTTTACCTTAGATCACTGTTGCACACTTCACACACTGGTTTATTTTTGCGTTGTAGTAAATAGTCATGAGTAAGTCTTGTATGGCCGATACGGAGACGGATAAGTATCACTTGTTCTCTTCTGCCTTTTATTTTGGGTTTCCAAAGATGTGGGTGTTTGTTGACTTCGTATAGCCTTGATGGGGTGTTGTTCCAAGTTTGTTGCCATTTTTGAATTATTTTTTGTTTTAAGAGTGGTTTTAAATCGTTTTGTACCAACTTGTTACTTTCTTCGGACACAGGGTTAGTTGAGGCACTTTTAGCTAATTTATCTACAACTTCATTACCTTCAATTCCGACATGAGAAGGCACCCATAAAAAGTGAACTTGGATGCTCTTACCGTAGCGTAGGATGCTCTTCAACCCGTAGTAGGGGGTTGTCACAATATAATTGAGTTAGTGAGGATAATGAACTTTTCTCTATTTTTGTTTAAATACGGAAGTAAAAAGGATGGTCAATTTGATGTGATTGTTGAAATTTATTTTTAAATCGATCAGAGAAAACGTTATGTACTATTGGATTATTACGGTTTGATGGCACTGCAGCTGCGTAAGATATGCTCAGATATTGTCTTCTAAAACAAAGAGGAAATTCGCCAGTTTCCCAATAGAGACTTTGAATAGAACTTGAATAGTGAGCGCCTAAAGAAATATGTAGACAAGTATTTTGGGTAGTATCCAGTGCCTTTAAATGGGTTTTTTTGGAAGAATTAAGACAATGGATCCATAATCGAGTTTTGATCTAATTACGGATTTGTAAGTAAGTATTAAACTTGAATAATCAGCACCCCAGTTTCTGTAGGCAAGTGATCGTAGTAAATTTATACCAGGTAGACAGGATTTTTTTAGCTGTTGAATGTGTGTCTTCCAAGTTAACTTTTTATCAAAAGTCATACCCAAAAATCGGATTTCTTCTACATAATTGAGTTTTTGTCCGTTTAGATATAATTCTTTTATTTGGATTTGATTTCTCTTTGAGAAACAGATTGCTTTTGTTTTTGAAGTGTTAAACTGAAGACCATTTGTGGCTGACCATTTTTCAATGTGTGTTAATGCTTTTTGAATATGATTGTGAATTGTTGTTATGTTTTTTCCTCTACAAAAAATAACTAGGTCATCAGCGTATAATCTAGCTTTAACTGGGGTTTCAATTTGTGTTAAGATCGAATTAATTGCTACTAAGAATAAAGTTGTGCTTAAGTTTGATCCTTGTGGAATACCATTTTGTTGAATTTTTGTTTGAGAATATGTTCCGTCTCAACTCGGACTTGAAATTGTCTGTTTTGAAGAAAGTTTGAAATGTATTTTAATATGTTATCCCTTATTAACCAGTTGCTGAGAGCTTTAACGATTGAGTATTTCCAAACTGTGTCATAATATGCTTTGCTTATATCAAAAAATATTCCAACACAGTGCTGTTTTATTGCGAATGCTTCGTGAATTTCTGATTCTAAATCAACAAGGTTGTCTAAAGTTGAGCGATGTTTTCGGAAATCACATTGTTCTGGAATAATTAATTTGTTTGATTCTAAGTACCACATAAGCCTGTTGTTTATTATCTTTTCTAATATCTTATCTATGCTACATGTGAAACTCCGTTTCTTATCGACTGGTAATCTAGTAAATATTTTATTGGGGGTTTTTATGGTTGTATTTTTAAACAATGGTACTAAACAACACTTATAGTATTTATTTTTGTTTTCCATAATAAACACACACACACAATTCAATAGTATATCTTCAAAAACTGTATTAAACTCCAATTTAAACAAACTAGTATATAGTTTTACTCTTTGTCTTAGCTTGCATAGTTGTGCATCTGCAATTACATTTGCGGGTCAAATTATTTTAATTTCATAAATTGATTTTATTTTGAACATTGGAATTCGTTGTAATTCGTTGTAACCTCCTAATTCTGTAAGTTCGATTCTTATTGTCATAACGAGAATTGTCATTATAAAATATTATGATATGACGTCACAAGGGTTCGCACGCTTTTTCGATCGTTTGAAATGATTTAAATACACAGAAGATTTTAAATTTGTACTTCTAAGTTATTATGAGGTTTTGACACGTCAAATTTTTGAAATCTTATTTCTACACGAAACTGAACAATATTGTGCAATAAAACAAAAATGCGCAAGTTCACTATTATAGACAGTTTTTATTTTACAGGATATTAACTGTAATTGTAGATATTTTTAAGCCGGTTTTGTATATATCTTAAATAGTAGTAGTTTCTAGACATAGTTGTTAATATTGAAAAAACAATTATAAAAACACTTTTACAAAAATAAACAATATTAGCAATCTTTTTAATGATTCATAAATTTTTTTAGAGTAAACCAAGAATTCGAAGGCGTCAAATTATCCGACTTAGTAATTCTTACAACTCTCGGAGTTGGTGGTTTCGGCAGAGTAGAACTTGTTCAAATCAGAGGCCGCTCAAACAAATCCTATGCACTTAAACAAATGAAGAAAGCACAAATCGTGGAAACTCGGCAACAGCAACATATCATGTCAGAGAAAGAGATCATGGGAGAAGCAAATTGTGATTTTATTGTTAAATTGTTTAGAACTTTTAAAGACGCTAAATATTTGTACATGTTAATGGAAAGCTGTTTGGGAGGAGAACTTTGGACTGTCCTAAGGGATAAAGGCCATTTTGATGACGGTAAGTAAGATATCAAAAATTTTGTATACTTTCAGGTTTTTGGTTTGATTGAAAATACAGTTAAGTTTTTTCATTGCACTTTTTTACTACTTTTAATCTTCCTATTTACAATTTAAAATCTTGCTATTAGTTATACCTACCTTGTAATGGCCAATATATCTATTGCGTTATTTATTGTTACCTATCTCTAACAAAACTCTATTGAACAATATCTGGTGAAGAACTTCTTTTTCTTGTTCTTACGGTGCCTATCCGTTCCGAATGTTGGCGATCAGACTAGATCAGATCGTAACGTTGTTTGCAGATATTCGGAATATTCTGGTTGTATACGTATTGAACCACTTTCTCAGATTTTGAAGCCAAGATATTCTTTTTCTCCCTGACCCTCTCTTTCCAAATACCTTGCCCTGAAGAGTGAATTGAAACAAACCATATCTCTGTTCATTTCTTATAACGTGGCCAACATATTGTAATTTGAGTTCTTTGATTGTGTTAATAATCTCACATTCTTGCCCATTCTACTTAGGACATCAACATTATTCACACGATTCGCCCATGAAATTCTTAAGATGCGTCTGTAACACAACAGCTATAAGAGCCTAAAGCAGCTTCAGAAAGTGTCCAAGCCCCTACTCTATATAATAACGTAGAAATTACATAGCATCTGATGATAGAGATTTTTGTACCAAGTGGTAAATCCTGACTTCTGTAAAGAGACTTCATCTTTACAATCGCTGATCTTGCTTTCCCTAAGCGTTTTTTATTTCAGTGGAGCGGTCCCATTGGCTGTTTATGTTGCCACCAAGATATGTGTAGCTGTTTACCCTATCAGCTGGCCGTTGGTTAACCAAAAACCGCGTATTCAAGTTATGTGCAAATACTACTACGTCGTTGGCATATCTAATGTTGTTTTGTCGTTTTTCGTTAACTATTACGCCTTTCTGTAGTTCCCACAGTGCTTGCTCGCAGATATGTTCAGCGTATATGTTAAATAGCACCCAGGGCTGTGTTATCCATTAGGCAATATAGGCAGTTGCCTAGGGCGGCAAATTATGAAAGGGCGGCAAAAATACTGTACAAAAAATATTTGTATATAAAAATTAAAATCGAATAACATTTAAGTACATCTGTACATCCATCAATGGAATATAAGTGGGCATTCATTTCTAGAAAACAAATTGCATTTTCTTAACACTATTCAATCAAAAAGGACAGAAGTCGTAAATTTAGGGATTATTGGGCCGCCGGCAGCACTGCAAAGGCACACTGTTCTATAATTTTTTTTAACTAAATCCTTTTGGGTTAATCGTGGTTGAAAATTTGCCATTTTCATTGAAAAATGTCGCCTTTTCGGACGGTTTTTTGCGAGGACCTTAAAAATTATGCATCTAACGAAAAAAACTATATAAAACATTTTTGTAGCTTATGAAAAATCAAAGAGATTCGTTCCTTCATAAGTCTTCTGGTGATAACATAAAAAGAGATATGGTAGGTGAAAAGAATTTTTTTTGTGCATGCTCAAATGGGTGTGTTCAACTTAATAACAGAGGAATGGTCGATTTTAAGGGTATAATGCTATCAATATCTTTTGTAAGTACTGCCTGAAAAGACCTTTAATACCAACGCACTGTTAAATTTCGATTACATTCAAACTAAGCGAGATATGGTGCAACAAAAAAGGATGACTAATTTATTTTAAGATAAATTGCATAAATTGCGAAGTATGTATATTTTAACCCCTCATCCACCAGATTTAAATGCATCGTTTTGCTTCCACAATACCTGTTACTATAGTCTTATTTCTATAAGATCAAATTATAGAGAGCATTTTTAATTTTTTTTAAATCTTCCTTTTTCTCCATGTAACTCGAAAATGATAATGAGATACAGTAATGAAAGAAAAATAAAATTGTTATCTAAAAGAAAACCTACATTTTTGTAAGGTATTTTTACGTATCTCTTATCACTTTCGACTTACATGGAGAAAAAGGGAGATTTTTAAGAAAGTTTACAAATTCGCTCTATAATTTAATCTTATTCTTTTCAAAAATCATTCATTTTAAACCCGTCCAACTTTTTGAATATAGAAATAACACTACAGTAGAAGGTATTCTAGAAGAAAAATGATGCATTTAAATTCTGGTGGATGAGGGGTTAAATATACTTCTCATTTTTCCTTAAAATACATTAGTCATACGTTTTTTTGCACCATATCTCGCTTAGTTTGAATGTAACCGACATTTAACAATTCTCGTTTTAAAGGTCTTTTCAAGCACTACAAAAGGTATTGGTAGCATTATACCCCTAAAATCGACAATTTCTCTGTTATTAAGTTGAATACACCGATTTGAGCATGCACCAAAAAAAATCTTTTTTCACGTACCATCTCTCCTTTTATTAAAACTAGAAGATTTATGAAAAAATAAATCTCTCTGATTTTTCATAAACTACAAAAATGTTTTATCTAGTTTTTTCGTTAGATGCACAATTTTTATGGTATTCCCAAAAAACAGTCTCCGAAAAGTGTAATTTTTCAATGAAAATGGCAAATTTTTAACCACGAATAACTCAAAACGTATTGAGTTTTCTAAAAAATTTATAAAACAGTTATTGCTAAGAATGAGGTTTTCTAACCACTTCCGGTCTTAGTTTGATAAAAAAAAATTTCCACCCCCGAGAACGGGTGGGAACCACCCCTAAATTAAAAGCGTCATATGATATAGCGTAAACTTTGTTTCTTGAGCTCTATTCCCTACTTACAGTGAAAATATCAAGTAAATTGATGCAGTAGGATGGAATTCGGAGCAAAATACCCTCACTGACTGCACTAATAGATACCTACCTCATTCAAACATGAATGCATTCACTTAAAGGTTCATTTGGATACCACAATGAAATCACCAATTACCAATAATTGACATATCTAAATATTTAAAGAAGAGTGGATTGAAAGATATTTGCCCTAATTTTGATATTTCTTTGCGCATTTATTTGTGCCTCCCAATTGCCAACCAACGTGTCCGCTGAAAGGCCATTTTCGAAAATGTCAAGAATTTAAAATAGTCATGAAAATAATTTCCGATCAAGTATGACGCAAGAACGTCTTAACAATTTGTCGATTTTGCCCATAGAAAGTGACGTAACAGAGGCGATAAATTATGACATTATAGATGATTTTTCCAAAGAAAAACCAAGAAAGAAATCTGATGTGATCGACCTGGACTGACAATTTTTATGTATTCTTATTTAAATAAAAAAATCTGCTTGCAATTTTTTTTCGCAAAAATGGTACATGCTTGAAGGGCGGCTACTAGATAATTGCCTAGGGCGTCAATTGACCTAAACGCGGCCCTGATAGCACCTGGGACAGAACGCATCCGTTTCTCACCTCTCTGTACCTGGAGATTGCCTCTGTCAACTGGTCACTTTAATGGTGGCTGTTTGCTTGTAATATAAGTTATATATGATTCACATGTCGCTATCATATAAGTTTGCTTCTATCAAGATGGTTATGAGCTTATGTATTCACTTATAATGTTATCAACTCTTGCAAATAGGGATAGAAATTAGTCTGTCCGTGTTTCCTTCTGAATGTTCGGTTTTATTAATTTGTTCATCTCTTTTCTTTGTCCTTTAACCATTCTCCATATTTCTTCTTGTGTTCCGTAGAAGTCGTGTTCCATCTGATTTGAGAAACTCAATCAGTGTTTCCTTTTTATTTTTTTGACTTCAGTATTTGTTTCACTTTGGATTCGTTTATAGTGGTTGTATGTTTGTTGTGTGCTGAATTGTAAAAAGTATTTCTTCGTTTCTTCACATTTTATCTTCGCTTGCTCTCTAGTCCATGAGGTGTTCTGTTTTGATCTGCTTATTTCCTCCCTCCAAGTGCTTCTGTTGCTGCGTTAATTAGTATGATATTTCTGAGTTTTTCCCAGCTTACCTTGTTGTTATTATTTGTCAATATTTTATTGTTAGCGATCTGATATTCTTTTTCTGTATAAGTATTCAATGGATTCGGTATTTAATCCTTCGACTCTTATTTTTGTTTGTGTTGGTGCCGCTCTCTTGAGTGGGGTCTAGGACGTTTCGCCGCGGCCAATTCGCCGCGAGCCCGTTTCGCCACGAGAATCTTACTTGCTAATTGAAGAAACAACTACATATGCAATGCTCACACATACAGGAAGGTTTGATAGTTATAACTAATACATGTACGGATTAATATTGAATTTTCACTTCTAATAATTTTCGAAAATAATTACAAAGATATACTTAATTTTATTTTACTCTATTTAAAACTTTCCTTCACACTTTACAAAAAGTAGTTCGTTAACATACAACAATAATAAACTTCATTTTACTCGTCTACTTAGAAGCTATTTAAATCGTAAAGTTTTCTACATCCTAAAAATTTACAATTGAAATGCTACGCAAAAAGAAAAATACGAAAAAAAACTGTCCTTCACACTTTTTCCGAGGCTTAGGACTGGCGTTATTTTTATGAAATGTGTAACAAACATCTTATATAGAAAACAGAAATAAGAATCAGGTACTAAGGCGAAGCCAAACTATAATAATTAAGCGTGGAAAAATTATAAGTATTTTATACAGAAAAGTAAGGGTTTAAAATAATTTTTTTTTGAATTTCTAACGGGACGCCATTTTTGAGAAATTTTAGCAAAAAATTCTTGCGGCGAATCGGGCTTGCGGCGAAACGTCCGAGGCTAAACGTCCCATTTCCCTTAAGTGTGCCCTATTTCATGATGATTCTTATTTTACATGATACTAAGCTATGATGGCTACCTATATCTGCTGAGTTGAGGCATCTTGCGTTGGTTATTTTTGACGGATGTATGTTTCTGTTGGTTAGAGCCTAATCTATCATGGACTTTTGCCACGGGTGCTGTTAAATGCATATTAATTTGTATTGGTCTTTGTGGTCAAAAAATCTATTGTTTCTGTTAAGTTCAATATTCGTGCAGAAGTATATTATCAGTTCTCCATTTTCATTTTGAACATTCTCGTTATGTTTTTGCTTTTGAACATTCTTGTTATGTTTTGGCTTGATTCCGGGTATTACTTGGTCGCCAGTTGGACCGTTAACACCCCCCCCCCATAGGCGTAACCAGGGGGGGTTTTGGGGGTTATAACACCCCCCCCATTGGGATGTACTTTGAGCTCTATACGCTTAACACCATACCCTTCAGAGACCTTCCAGTAGTTGTAACCCCCCCTTTCAGGTAGTTGTAACCCCCCCTTAGGATCATCCTGGTTACGCCTATGCCCCCCCCAGTATTATTCCATGTTCCCACTGACTCAGTATATTACTTGTTGACATTCTTCATAAAATTAAAAAGAAATACAAAGTGTTGGTACTAGAAATTATAAAAACTGATCGCATCAATGAAACGGACCTAGGTATGTAAGATTTCGATAAAAAAAAGTCAAAAGTACTGATTAGGGCACATTTCTAAATTGCGAAAAAGACCTCCGGTCTCTCAGCATTTGAGGAAAAAGTATCGAAGATATCAAGAAGTTAGTAGGCTCAGCATTAATTTGTAACAGTGCCGCGGCTAGACTGCCGCAACCGTCAAAGAACAAAATTTTATCGCTAAAGTAAAAGAAGTATTCAATTTTATTGTAACATATCATAAATACAATACTCAATCATTTTTCGCATAATAATTTTTTTATCAGTGACCAAAATGAAAAATTCACTATTAAAAAGTGAAAACGGGAGAACCAAATACACCAATTTATACCAGGTAGTATATTCGGGTTTCAAAGTTGATTCAAAATTTACAATTTTGATTTAAAATATTTTTTTTCCTTTTAGCGACAACAAAATTCTGCACTGCTTGTGTCGTGGAAGCATTTGACTACTTACACTCCCGGAACATCATCTACAGGGATCTGAAACCTGAAAATCTTCTCCTTGATAATAGCGGATATGTGAAATTAGTCGACTTTGGATTTGCGAAAAAATTGCAAACCGGGAGAAAAACTTGGACCTTCTGCGGAACCCCCGAATATGTAGCTCCCGAAGTTATCTTGAACAAAGGTCATGATATCAGCGCAGATTATTGGTCATTGGGAGTTTTAATGTTCGAATTACTCACAGGCACACCTCCCTTTACTGGTAAGTAAATACACATAGTTTCAAATGTTATGCATCACCCCTCGTATTCACGATTTTTGCACTTTTATAAATCCATATCCTTATCACATATTTAATAGGCCCTTTTCACGTAAAATACACCTTTTTTGGTTTTTTATTTTATTTAAATAACCATTTAATTGATGGAGTTTTCCCAGGGTGTAAAAATTATTCTGGTAAAATTTGTGAAAACGTGATTTATACTGAATCGTAATTTATTTTTTATAATTTCTCAGTTCGACCGTGCAAGAATTATAGCTTTAGTTGAAGAATACCATTCACAGAGGTTCGTGGCGGAAATAGTTGGTGTTTCTCAAAGCGACATCTCATGGATATGGAATAGGTTTCTGGAAACAAATTCGACACAGATTAGAGCTCGCTCTGGTAGATCCCGAGTTACAAATGAGCAACAGAATAGATATATCAGAACTTCCATTCGGAGAAATGCTTCTGTGTCTGTATCAGCCCTCCAAAAAGACTTCAGACATGCTACAGAGTATCGTTGCCTATAATAAGAAGAATACTTTTAGAGTCAGGTTTGAGGAGTAGTTGACCAATAAGAGTTCCTCAGCTACAACCTAGACATATTTTGCACCGCCTCCAGTGGGCTCAAGAACTCCTACAGCCCCCTAATAGTTTTGGAATTTTGTGCTTTTTTTGCAGACGAGACCAGCATCTGTTTAAATAGTGATAGCCGGCAAATTCGTATTTGGCGAGAACCAACAAGAGCTGCACAACTAGTACACACCCGTGCTTTCGCTAATGGCAGTATTATGTTTTGGCGGGTATTATGACAGGTGGACGCACGAAATTGGTGGTTATTGACGGGACTCTAAGAGGACATAGGTAAATCACACGGATTTTAGAATCTCATGTGAGATTCTGTCGAGAAGCTTTGGGTGAAAATGTTGTATTTATGGATGATAACGCCCGCCTACATAGGACTCAAGCAGTTACTGACTATCTTGAGATAGAAGGCATTCGCCTTTTGAAGTGGGCTTCGATCTCTCCAGACATGAACCCCATTGAACATGTATGTGATGTGCTCTCCAGAACTGTTCATGCCCGAAGGAATCCTCCTAGAACCCACCAGGAATTTGTCCGTTACACAAAAAGGGCGATCAATTGAAATGCAGATACTATAGAGGCATAAACTTTCTTAACCTTCTACTACTGACGTGTACTTTCTGGACCATAGCTACTGACGTGGTGCCATGTAGACCCCATGTAATTTCTATTTGGTATTGCCAACATTTTTTAAAAATAAGACAAATTATGTTAAATATAATTTATTTGACATATTTTACATTAGTGTATGTATTTTTTTTATAATATTTTTCCAAATTGTTAGTTATTTAACATATTACAAATTACATGTCAAAATATCCTAAATAATGAAACGGTTTACTAAAAATATCGTAATTTTTTTATTGTTTAAAATGTTTATAAAATATTTATGGAAAATGAAAGATCAACTATACAAGATATGAAAAAATAAAATAATCCAAAAAAATAAACCCCCTATATGAACAACTACAACACCCAAACTTTAGCAATTTTGGAATTCAGATAAAAAGTTACTTTGCACATTCTTTACAAATATTAGCTCTACAGTTATCACACATTGATATCTTACAAACATTACATGAATTCTTAGTCTTTTTATCATTTTTCGTGGGCAGAGCCCACATCTTTTTCGTTTTTGGTTCATGTCGGGATCGGGATGCACGTTTTCATCAATCATCGGTTTGTTCAGTACTCTACTTATGTTCATTCTCAATTCTCTTGGAAGTCTTTGGTTGATAAGTCGTCTATTCAAATGTCGTTCAACAAGTTGTTTGGCGAGCAACTTCAAAAAGTCTGCCCGTAGTATGTTGTTTGGTTCTGGATAGCTTTGGTGTAATATATAGGAATTAACTCCTGCGATATCGATGATGGAATAAAAAACCGCCATAGGCCAACGCCTAGTACGTCTACTTGAACTATAAATTGCACATTTCTTATCCAGGGCATCTACTCCCCCTTTGGGTTCATTATAAAAAACAATCATTTCAGGTTTACCAGTTTCCTCCCTCACTATCATGTTCTAATTCCGAATCTGTGTCATGCTCACTTTCAATGTCATTTAAAGCGTCACCTGACTCTTCCGTATCGCTAACCTCACTTTCTATCTCGTCATATCCATAGAGGTATATATTAAAATAGAGGGAGCCTACCTTCCGCGCTTCCTGACGACAAGATCTCATGGACTGGTTTGCTGCATCTCTTTCTAACACATTGTATCGAAAATCTATGATGACATTTAGTGTGAATATAGGCACGGAAGAGGAGGACAACTGTAGCAGCTTTACTATGCGTAAGAGTGAAACAGCACTAATCCAAATAAAAAAGATGGTGTCGTCACTTCGCTCTGAATGACACTCTCTCTATGCTAATATATAACTCTATGGTCATATCATGCTAACAGAGTTTCTTCATAGTTTTTATCACCGTAATTTACTGTTTTGGATGAACTTGCCATTTTCGCAAATTTTCACAAACACTGACGTGGTGCCAAAATGACCCCTTTCAAACTTTAGTTAATTATACACTCAATACTATACTACTGAATAGCTTATCAATAAGTGAAATGATAGACGTTAACTGTAACTTGAAGGTAGCTGTGAGTCACAAACCTATGACAGCAAAAATAAAAGATTGCGCGTAATTTGAATTTAGTCTGGGGTCATGTGGGCACCACGTCAGTAGTAGAAGGTTAACACAGTATACGAAATATTTTTGAGTATCCTATAGGGTCGCCTAAATTTGTATTTAGATGAGTTTCTTGGCGAATATCAAAGTGGTTCTAGGTCTGGTCGACCAACAAAGGGCCAAATTTTTGTGCTGAGGCAGATACTTAAAAAACCAACGAATTCAATATTCATACCTACCACACCATAGATCTTAAATCAGCCAATGATAGTGTGCTACGAAGTAATTGTATGAAGCCATGGACGAATTCCCGATAAACTAATAAGGTCTTGTAAAAGGCATCTTGAGACGCTACAATAGACAACAGAGGAAATATTTTTAACAAATCCTCACAAATCATGGCCTATACAGATAATATAGAATCTAATTGTCGTACAACAGACAAGCTAGAAAAAATTTACACCACTTTCTCAAATGCCTCAACAGAGCCAGAAACATCGGTCCCCAATTTAATGTTAATAGCTATGTACCTTTGAAATGGTGAACATATTCTTATATTTAGGCTCCTTGCTTACCTATTTTACCAATGACAACTTCGTAAGAAAATTAACAATCATTTCCAAGACCGATGGAAACCTCATGCTCATATGTGAACGAATAATCCTGAGATGAATATTCCGTGGCGTTTGTTAAAACTGTATTTGGAAGAGTTATAACCATGAGATATACCACAAAATACAAACAGATATCAATCTGGTGGTAAAGACGTAATATCTTTCATGAAAATACGAAAACATCTGAGGACATCTAGCAACACAGGATCACAGCAGAACAACCCTCCTAGAAGAATCTTTAGACAGCCAGTGGGAAGTAGACGAATCGGTAAGCCAAAATTTAGATGGAAGGATGCTAGAAAAATAAGAGCACCAAACTGGCAACGGTTGGTAATGGATAGGGCCGATTGGCGAAATAGACTTATGAAGGTCGAGGCTCTACTATGGGGCTGTAGCACCCATGATGATGATGATTTTCCTTACAGTGCAGCAAACGCCAATTGAGATATAAGGTTACGGTCGTTAGCATGGATGTTGTATTTTCGTCTCGATTCGTTGGATTCCTCTGGCAACCGGCGAAACGATTGGAGGCTCGGCATTTACCCAGTGGCGTACCTGCGAAGTGTTAGTCAGTACTAAGTGCTGCTATTCGTTTAATGGCGAATGCCGTTAATTGATGGATTTATGTCTATTTATAGACTATTTTAATGAGAAGTCGGTTGTAACCTTTTATCATTAACAAATAGATGTTAAGACGCAAGTGTTTCTGTTTTGTTTTTCGTAGTCAACATCGTATGTTACAAATAATTTACTGTTTTCTTTTTTAGGTTCGGATCCAATGAGAACTTACAATATAATCTTAAAAGGAATAGATCAGATTGATTTCCCTAGAAGTATTACCAGAAATGCTCAGGCTCTGATTAAAAGGCTTTGTAGGGACAATCCCGCGGAACGTTTAGGATATCAAAAAGGAGGAATTAGTGACATCCAGAAACACAAGTATGTACCTATCTCTACTTAAATTTGCTTTCAAAAACTGTTTATAAGTGTATTTATACGTTACTATTACTTGTTGTTGCTTTCTTTAATTAATACAAATAGTTTTCAATGGATTTTCAAAATTCTTCAAAATTACTGTCATACTTAACTCATCAACATTTAGAATGACTTTTAAATTATTACAGTCCGTACATTATAGTACGGACGGAAGTAGATCATTTCCTTTATAGTGTTTCTTTTTCGTTTTTCATCTTTCTTAAAGTTTCCATATTTGTTACGTGTTGTGTCCATAATATTTTCCACATTCTTCGGTAAAATCAAATTTTAGAGCTAGCTTTCAGTTTCATCCGTAATTTTCCAGGCTTCAACTCCATATAAGAGGGCAGAGAATAATATAGCACCTCAATACCCTAGTTCCAATTTCTATTCCTAGTGTTCCATTGCATAATACTGCTTTCATCTTATTAAAAGTGCTTCTGGCCGCCAGGACCGTAAGTACGATGTTGGGGGCCCCGGGGCAAACGTGATCTGGGGGCCCCCTACCAGGTGGTTTCGGGGGTTTACCCCTCAGAGGAAGGGGGGTAAACCCTCCATCTCTCATCTGGAAAACCTTTTACGAGGTTTATTGCTTCGTTTTGAACGTCTTGTTCTTGTTGTGTTTGTATTCAAAATAAAATCAGGTTGAACAATTCGTATCTAACACTGTTTTCATTCCTTGAAAGACCTGCATGAGTGTTCCTCGTTCCTGCATAAGTGTCTAGCTGATGGCATAATCTGTCGATCATTGAGTAAAACATGGTTACTCCAAAAGCATGACTCGGGATCTTGAAATCTTTTATCTTGGCACAGTTCATCGAAATGTTTTTTTCGTCTTCTGCATTCTAATTGGAGCGAACCTTACTGGTATTCCCAACGTTGACACATATTTGAAGTCACTTCAAAGAAGGTTTCAAATTGTCCTCTCATTTCAGTTAGTTTTAAGAGGTTCTCTTCAAGTAGACTGTAAGCTGTTAAACGGTCCAAAGATTTTGATTGCAGTGTTTTCGAGATTGTGTTGAGGATTTCAAGGATTTTATTTTACACAACTAGTAACAAAACAAAGTTGAATGATTCTAGTTTATTTTTTTTCAGTTGTGCTGCTTCGTCTCTTTCATTTCTTTTGTTATTTGTCAGAACTAGACTTGAAAGGCACTTCAAAACATCTCACAATCTGTGTTTCAATGTATTGACTGAATCAATATTTTCCAGCCCAGCGTGTTGGATTGAGAGGTTTTAGAGTCATTTTCGAGGAACGTCTTTCAGATAGTATGAGGACTTCAGTGCATACCAACGAACGATACTGTTCGTTGGGAGTTGGAAAAATATGAAGATATGAAGGTTTATGCAGAGAAAATGTAGGAAGAGGTAAACCAGATTGCTGAGAAGATACAGAAAATTGAAAAAGTGAAAGAAAAATTCGAGAATGAGTTAAAATTTGATATGGAAAAAGTGGAAGAAAAATTAAGGGAAATAGGAAAATGTCAAAAAGGAGGAGACCGTCAGAAAGTAATTGTATACAGGTCTAATGAGAGCAGAATCCAATTTGGCGGGGATATAAGAAAACGACATCCAGTACCTTTCAATAAAATCTTTAAAAAACAAATTCCAACATATGAAGAACTTCGAAGACTGCAAAGAAATTATAAAAATCCATCTAAAAGAAGGGGCTGCGTTGTGGTTTAAAAGCAAAGAAAATGAGGTGACTTCATGGAGAGATTTTGAGAAAAATTTTTTATAATCGTGCATGTGAAACAGGTTAAAATCGACCATTGAAGTTAGAATTAATATGCCGTGTACTTATTACAATCGGACAACTCGAAGTAGAACTTGACTGAAAGTACTTTAAAAAGTTTATTTGACCTCGTTACAATTTATGCACGCCCGACCAAAAGGGGGCCCCTACGGGGCGCTCTTGGCCGGGGGCCCCAGGGCACTGCCGTGGGTGCACCAATCGTAGTTACGGCCCTGCTGGCCGCCTCAATGGGGCGTTTTATTTCCAGGCTATGGCCCCATTGTTCATTTAGCTAACATCCCAAGGTAATTGCATCTACTTACTTTCTCTAAAGCTTTTTTTAACGTTGATTCTTTCGTCTTCAATATTGTTCTTACTGGCTTACTTACTTACTTCGTGGCGTTACAACCCTTCGTGGGTTCTATCCGACTCGACAACATGCCTCCACTCTTCTTTGTCTTGAGCAGCTTGAAGAAAGTTACAATATCTGGGACACGTAATGATGGGACAGACATATGAATTGCTAAGACTAATAATTCAAGGAAAGATAAGAGGAAGGCCTATAGAAAGGAGAGTGTCATGAACACTTATACTCATAGAACGCTTCAGAGCAACGGTAGATAGAGTAGTTGGACATCTTCTAATCACGATAGCACATTGTCCTATATAATATACATGGATTTAGTAATCATGACTGCATTCGCTTGTTCTGTCTTAGCGCAGAAACAGACGAACCACTCTGCAGCGCTACTGAGTGGATCCACAAAGTAGCTTAAACAGGCGATTTTGTAGCGCCAATGATTTTGTAATGGACGCCACAGTGACGAGGATCGGCCACTGTCGCCAAACCTCGCCACTGTGGCGTTCATTACAAAATCATTGGGGTTACCTGTCTTACTTGTCCTTAATCGCCTGTTTAAGCCACTATGTGGATCCCTCACTTGCGCTGCAGAGTCTGTTTCGGTTCTTAAAGTTTCTGCGTCGTCTATACATAACATGTTTCACCCTGTTTCGTATCGTCATATAATGATAGGTCGATAATTCTAAAATATTAGATCCCTGTTTTTTTTTAATTTTTGCCGTCGGCGTCGGTATCTGATACACATAATGCCATCTTCTTCTTTTAGCCCGATCAAAGAACAATCTGACCAAAAAAAATAAAGGACGGATGAACATTTGGGAATAGGTAGTTGAAATTGTCTATTATTATATAAGAAAAAGTTTACAATTCTACATCCCCTCCATTTTACAAAAATGGAGAGGAATACTCCTTCTCGCGGGTGAAAAAATATACATTTAATATAAGTCCGGAATTGCATAAAATGACTACTTCTGAGCAACTCTTGTTCTATAGAGATTTTTCACTAAGTCGATACTTTTCGAGTTATTTGCGAGTGAATATGTTCATTTTTAACAACAAAAAACATGTTTTTTGATTGTTTTTCACAAATAACTCAAAAAGTAAGTATTTTATCGAAAAAAATATTCCTAAGAAACATATAGCTTATAAAAAAGAATAGTGTAAGCATGAAATCTGTATACCCAGTAAAAGCAGAGTTGAAGCTAATGAATAGTAGGTTCTTATTCGTCCAATTCCAAATCGAATATTTCAAAGTGAAATAACAAAAAAACTAAGCATTTTTCGGGGAAAACTCATTACAACTTTTTTAAACTGTTTATGAAAAGGTTTATTTTTATTTAAAAAAAAAACTTCTAATATTAAAGGTAAGTGAGTTACGCTCAAAATATTGTTGCTGCTTTTTATATTTGCTAAAAACAATCGCGAAAAGCACCCATTAATTAGCATCCCAAATAAAATGAATCGTTACCGCTTCACAAGTTACTTTGCTTATGTATTCTTTATAATAATCTATAAGTCTCATTGGTCCAAACTGTTCATTTTTGAAAAAAATTGGTTTTAAAATAAAAAAATTTTTCTAATTTTGAAAAAAGTTCCATGTTTTTTTCAAAATAACTTAAAAATTATTAGTAATACTAAAAATCACGAAAGAGTAATAAAATGTACTTTTTGCGTTTCTAAATATTTTGGATTTTTTTGTTTTCCTGGTAGACAAAAATTGGTTATGCTATGACTGTTCAAAATTTGCATACATACGTGATTAGTGACCCGTTCAAACAATTTTAACTACAGCCTTTTCAAAAACAAGCAGTTTAAACCGTTGAAACTTACAGATCATAATAAAGAATACATAAGCAAAGTAACTTGTGAGGCGGTAACGATTAATTATATTTGGGATACTAATTAGGGGGTGATTTTCGCGTTTTTGTTACAAAACAAATAAAAGCGACCAACAATATTTTGAGCGTAACTCACTTACTTTTAATGTTAGAAGTTTTTTTTTAAACAAAAATAAACATTTTTTTAAACACTTTTAAAAAGTTGTAATGAGTTATCCCCGGAAAGTGCTCCGTTTTTTGGTTATTTCACGTTGAAATATTCGATTTAAATTTGACGAAGAAAAGCCTACTTCTCATTAGCTATAACTCTGCTTCTACTAGGTCAACAGACTTTATTCATAAACCGTTTGTTTCACTTTTTTATAAGCTATATTTTCGCTAAGAATATTTTTTTCGATAAAGTACTTACTTTTTAGTTATTTGCGAAAAACCGTCCAAAAGCATGTTTTTCTTTATTAAAAATGAACATATTCACTCGCAAATAACTCGAAAACTATTTACTTGGAAAAAAAACTCTATAGAACAAAAGTTGCTTATAATTAGTGATTTTATCCAATTCCGGACTTATTTTGAATGTATATTTTTTCACCCCCGAGAAGGGGTATTCCCCTCCATTTGGATGTAGAATTGTAAACTTTTTCTTATATAATAATAGACAATTCAACTACCTATTCCCAAATTTTCATCATTCCTTTATGTTTTTGGAGGTTTTTGTAAAATTGTGTGTTCCTTGATCGGGCTATTTGCCATCCAAGGTAGATGGCGTCTACGTAGATACTCGTATCCACTTCGTAGTGGGAAATATGTATGAGAATGGCAGAGTTTCGGTCTGTGAGGTTAATTTCATTAGGATGACATATGTCATGAGGTTAACGGAACACAAACTATTATACAGAAAGGATGACACTGATGCCTTCTAAGGGCGTAATACAAGTTAAAGAAATGTTGTTTTTATATGATTAGATTTATTTAAAACTATACATTTAATAATTTTATTTGTATTTTAGATGGTTTGATGGATTCAATTGGGAGGGTCTCGTTACCCGGACTCTTACACCGCCCATAATACCAACTGTGCAATGCGTAACGGATACGTCTAACTTTGATAACTATCCTCGTGATACGGACGACCCTCCACCGGATGATATATCTGGATGGGACAATAATTTCTAGATATTACTTTTTCAAATGAATGTAGGCTTTTTTAATTTTATAATTGAATGGGACATTTTTGGAAACAAGGCGTGTATTCAAAAAGCTTTATTAATAAAACTGCAAAGCTTAATGTTATAAGATTACAACTCCTTGCCCAAGGAAAACGTTTTGGATAATACCCAGTTTATTACTTTTATAAGAACATGAATCTTGACGTTATGTCATATCTTAGGGAGTATTTATTGTCAGAACTTTTCTTTTTCCACATTATTTCACATAAAAAATAGACCGAGCTATATTGCTGTCGAAAACCTCTATTATCCAAATACGTGTCTTCTTAATAGAGCTTTTCATTCACCGTCATTTGTTTCGAGCTTCTGTCATATGTCGTATAATCCGTGTATATTAATATTATACACACATTATACAACATATGACAGAAGCTTGAAACAAATGACAATCGATGAAAAGCCCTATTTTTAATTATATTGTTTATGGATCGAATAAATTCGGGATGCCTACTGACTGTCAAATATACCAACAACTTTAAGATTTTATCTGTCTGTGCAGAAAAAAATAATGACACACCAATTGGAGTTAAGAGGACACAATATCCGCAGGACCTAAAATTTTGCCTCTTTGATTATTTCTACAAGAGATTTCTTGTCCTATATTTGACAAACCTTAAGTAATCTATTTTATTTACGGTTGCATATCTCAAATGTTAACAACAAGGATCCGTTTTCCCAAAAGATCCTGGCTTCATTGATATTTACAACGATTACTCTTGTTGTTTTCAGTAAAGATACTAAGCTTATTTTTGTTTCCAAGAATGTGCCCCTGTTGATATTTTTAAATGTTTGGTTCTCACCTAAGTGCCTTAGAAAATGTATTGTTTGTCAAGTTAATATTTTAAAAATTTTAAACCTTTTATTGTTAACTCTTTAAGAAAAGTATATATTTGTATTTATGAAAATAAGTGTCTAAAATATATATTTTTATATTGTAAATTATTTTGCAATAAAGTGCCAATAATTTTAAGTAATGTTAGTATATAAGGGGATGTTTTTAGCTTGCTGTCAGCAAAGGGTTTATATTTTTCTTATCATTTACAAAGGTATTGTGCCATTATTTCTTTTTTGTACAAAAAAGCAACAAAAATATTTTAAAGCACATACAATCGGAAAACTATTTATAAATTTAGAATACGTGAAATTCAATGTAATCTATTGTTCTGTATTTTACGTGATATTTTTGTTATGTAAGTAAATTTACTTTGATTTGAGCTATTGTCCCATTTTAAGTCGCCTTGGTTAGATTCTTGATTAAGATCAGTAAACCATTTTTGTTGAGACTTATCCCAAATCCAGGAAATATATCATCAAGATCTTCTACTCGAACATTTTGGAAAAGTTGAATTAAAAAAAAGTCTGTATTTATTTTATTCACTAATTAATTCGTACTGGATATACAATTCACATATTATGATATACTTATTGCAAATCACAACAGTGTGGAGCAATTTTTTTTATACATTGCACCATTACATAGGTAATGAGTTATGATTTACAGTCTGATTAGTATAAAAATCTTCCATATTCTCAATCCTAATAAAATTTCTACATCACACATGAATTCTAATAAAATGAAAATTCTTCTTTTCATATTCTTTCGTTTCATTTTGATTGCGTTGATTTTTGATTCTTGTTCTGAATTGTCCAGTTTTCGCTTGCATATTTGCATTGTCATCGTATTGTGAATTTTTCTCTTGACTTCCATTTTTATATCGTTATGTCCTAGTATTTTTGTATTACTTACGTAATATTTATGAAAATTTCCTTAATTTGTATTACTTACGTAATATTTATGAAAATCTCCTCCATTTATTATTTCGTACGTTGTTATTGGTTCTAATATTGTTTCATTACATTTGATCAAAATGTGGCTTCGCTGTCGGCTGTAATATCAATAATTATGAAATTATATCAAAATATCTTTCTCTTTAAAGCTAATGATCCCTGTATTTATCTTTTGACCCTCTGTCCGTCCTGTCTTCTGTTGGAGATCTCTCGCTATATCTTTCTTTTTTTTTTTTTTTTTTTTTTTTTTTTTTTTTTTATTGTTATCAGCATCAACCACTTTGGGTTATTAGCTGTACTGTCATTGATACATGGTTACTTAAATCTAATAGCATTTTGATTAGGTATTACATAAGTTCACATTTAGGTAACAATATCATAATTTACAAATTAAGAATGGGGTTTATAAAATGTTAACAGTGGTTATAGTTTGTTTAAAACATTAATTTCTTTCAAATAATTAAACAAATGCGTAAGCTTACAGTGTGATCCTAAGGCTGCTTTTATATTGAGAGGTATGGAGTGTTTTTGTCTTTCATTAAGATATTTAGGACACTCTATTAATATATGTGTTACATTGATGTCGCAATTACACAGGTCACAAATAGGGCGATTTGACTTGGAGATTAGGTAGCTGTGAGTAAGTCTGCTATGCCCTATGCGTAAACGATTTAGCTTCACAAACAGCTGGCGATTTAGGTCTATCTCACACCAAGGTTCAGTTGAGGGCTTTATTGTGTGTAGAGATGATTGTGAAAGATTCCATTCGTTTTCCCATTTGTTTAACACTTTTTCTTTAAGGAATGGTTTGTAATCGGAAACAGGCACTAAGTTCACTAACACTGAAGACGCACTGTGTATTGCTTCTCTGGCATGGAAATCTGCTTTTTCGTTTCCTTGAAGTCCAATGTGTGATGGAACCCATATAAAGCTTACTTGCTGCATCGTGTTCTTCAGTAAATGTAATTGTTCTTTTATTAAAATACTTATAGGATTACTTGTATACAACTGTTCTATCGTATGTAATGCACTGAGAGAGTCGGTAATTATGACAGATTTTGGAATTTTTTGAGTACGAATGTGAATGAGGGCTTGCAGAATTGAATATAGTTCTCCAGAGTAAATACTGCAAGTGGAAGATAATTTAAATTGTAATATAGTGTTTGAATCTACAACTGCCGATCCCACACCATCAGCAGTCTTAGATGAATCTGTATAAATATAACAATGATCTGGGAAAGAAGCAAGTATGTTGAGAAAAGATTGATTAATTGTTGCATGGGGGGTATCAAGCTTATTGTATTTAGAGAGAGTTAGATCACATATTGCAGGAGGAAAGGTCCAGGGCGGAGGAGTAACTGTATTTGTCTGATTAAAAAATTTTGGGAATTGAATATTATTGAGAGAGAGATATTTTCTGATTCTCTCGTAAAAGGGGGGGTTAGTTCTTTTTTTATTTACATAAGTTTCTTTGAAACGTTCTGCAATAGTGTGGTGGAAAGTGGGATGCGATTCTATTGCATATATGGATGATGCGTAGACTAATGACAAGTACATTCTTCGGAAATTTAAAGGTGGTTCTCCGGTTAAACATTGTAAACTATTAATGGGGCTAGTACAGAATGCTCCTGTGGCTATTCTTAATGCTGTATTTTGTATGACTTCTAGTTGAGCAAGAAGTGTCTTCTTTGCAGATGAGTATACAATTGATCCATAATCGAGTTTGGATCGTACTAGAGATTTGTAAATAAGAATCAAACTTTTACAATCTGAACCCCAATTACGATTGCACAGTGTACGCATTAAATTGAGACCAGATTGACAGGATTGTTTAATGTGCATAATGTGGTACTTCCAAGATAGTTTTTTATCAAAGATCATTCCTAGAAATTTTAAGTGTTCCACATAAGTTAAGTTGTTTCCATATAACTGAAGATCTGGAGTTGTAGACTGCCGTTTTTTTGAAAATAAAATACATTGAGTTTTAGTTGTAGAGAATTGCAATCCTACAGCTTTCGACCAGTTTTCAAGGTGATTTAATGCACATTGTAAATTTTTCTGTATAGAAAGAATATTTTTTCCTCTTGAATATATGACTAAATCGTCAGCGTATAATCTCGCTTTAACAAGTTGTGGAAAGTTTTCTAAGATTTTGTTTATTGCTACTAAGAATAGTGTTGAACTAATAACAGATCCTTGAGGTGTTCCATTTGTTTGGTCTTTATTGCTGGATAGTGTACCATTTATCTTAACCTTAAATTGTCTCTTACTAAGAAAATTTTGAATGAAATATAGCATGTTACCTTTGACGCCCCACTGACTTAGTGTGTTAAGAATGTCGTATCTCCAAGCCATGTCAAACGCTTTTGTTATATCGAAAAAAACCGCAAGACATTCCTGTCCAATTGCAAACGATTCATTTATCTCGGATTCTAGGTCAATTAAATTATCTATAGTGGATCTGTTCCTGCGAAAGCCGCTTTGTTCATTGATTATTAATTTATTATTTTCCAAAAACCACCTTAGTCTATTATTCACCATTTTTTCCAAGATTTTACACATTGTGTTGGTAAGCGAAATTGGCCTATAGGATTCGGGATCAGTTCGTGGTTTATTTGGTTTTAGTAATGGAACTATTATCGCCTGCGTCCATTTTGTGGGAAACTCATTATTAGTCCAAATTCTGTTGTATAGGTTAAGAAGATATTGTTTTCCATTATCTGGTAGATTTTGTAAGAAACTAACAGGAATATCGTCTGGTCCTGGCGCCGATTTTTTGCTGGTACTTAAAGAGTGATTAAGCTCTTCCATGGTAAATACTATATTAAGAGGATTATCTTCAATGCAATTAAAATCTATTAATTTATTTTCCGAAATCATCTTGGTATTGATAAATTCTTTAGAAAAGTTGTTATTGCTGGAGTTCATTTCAAATTGGTTTGCTAATAAATCTGCTATTTCGTTATTAGATGTTACTATCTGTTTGTTATTGCATAGAAATGGAATCTTTTTATAGGTATTACTTCCAGATATTTTTCTAACTTTTTCCCATACGGTGCTTATAGGCATAGTGGAATTAATAGAGGACATAAATTCTTGCCAAGATTTTTTTCTGTTCTTTTTAGTTATATATCTAGCTTGAGCCCGTAACTTCTTATATTCTATAGTATTTTCAAGTGTTTTGTGACGTTTCAATTTGTTAAAGGATTTTTTATATTTCTTTATTATATCAGTACACTCTGCGTTCCACCATGGTAATGAATTTCTTTTATGTAGAGTTTGTGTTTTACCTATATGATTTCCACCGGCAAGATGGATTAATGATATAAACGAATTCAAAAGTTCATCTATATGATGATTTTCGGTGACTTCTTTTAAGCTATGGCAGTTCTGTTGAATATACTTTTTGAATAAATACCAATCGGCATTCTTTAGATTCCATTTTGGAATCGGGGTTGTATTAGTATCTTCATAATTACTGTTAAAAGAGACTTTAATAGGATAATGATCACTTCCAAATAAAAACGGAATTACATCCCATGAAAATTTTGCTGACAGTAGAGGATCACATAATGACAGGTCGATAGCTGATGAAGTACCTGTATGAATATTATATCTTGTTGATTGTCCATCATTCAGTACGTTTAGGTTTTTTGAGGTAATTATGTTTTCTAAAATTTTGCCCTTGGAATTTATTCCAAGAGATCCCCATATTGGATTATGGCTGTTAAAATCACCAACGATTATTCTGGGAGTGGGAATCTGATCTAATACATCTGAAATATCTGCTTCTGTGATAGGTAAGTCAGGTGGAATATAAATATTACAGATATTCATTTTTTGTGGAAAGGACACTGATACTCCTACTACTTCTAAATTAGTATTGATTACTAATGCTTCCGATTCATATTTTTTGTTAACATACGTAACAACTCCTCCACTAGCGATATTTGCGTTGTCTCGGTTTTTATGGAAACAAGAATAATTCTTCATGTCATAACTATGATATCCTTTAAAGTTTGTTTCTTGTAAACATATTATTGATGGTGAGATTATTGAACATAAATGTTTAAGCATTTCTAAACGGGGATAAAACCCGTTAACATTCCATTGTAGTATCGGTTCGAAGATTTTAGTTTATTTCTGGAGCTGAATTTGTCGAACAATCACTATCTTGATAAGCGGGATCGTCTAGCATTTTTTCGATTTTGTTTATTAATTTAGTGCATTTGGTTTTCATGCTTTTTTCTGTAAAATATGGCTTAATTGTTGTTAACATGTAAATAAAGTTGGGTATATCCGTTGTATATGTTTGTAATAAACTAATGGGATCAGTCGAGCTAGTATAATTTTCAAAAAAGTCAAGTGTTTGTTCATATGTTAAGTTAAAATTATTTGACGTATCGTGAAATACTGTTTTTGTTGGCATCATTATTTCCTGAATTGATCTGGTAGATTCAGTTTGCTTTTTTTGTTTCTTTTTGGTTTGTGTTGGTACTTTAAATTCTTTATTTAATTCTTCAGTGGGAGATGGAGTAGTATTAATTTCCGAAATTGTTCTCTTATTGGTCGTTGACTGATCCTTAGATATACAATTAGTTTCCATAATTAATACGGGGGGCATTAAATTAGTATCTGTTTGTTGGTTAAGTGAAGGTTCGGCATTAGAATTACTGACTGGATGATTTGGTTCCATTTCTAGGGGTGATGGAACAGACTTGGGGGATTCTTGTGGTTGTTGTTGTATTGGTTGTTGTTGTATTGGTTGTTGTTGTTGTATTGGTTGTTGTTGTATTGGTTGTTGTTGTATTGGTTGTTGTTGTATTGGTTGTTGTTGCATTGGTTGTTGTTGTATTGGTTGTTGTTGTATTGGTTGTTGCGGTTGGTGTTGGATATGAGAGGAATCGTTTTGTTGATTATGATTTGAACAATTTGCTGCAATGTGACCTGTGTTCTTACAGATAAAACATGAAGGTTTATCTAAACTTAAATATATGCGATACGAAGTTTGATCATATGTCATTAAGAAAGAAGAGGGAAGGTCTATATCTGCAAGTGGTTGAATATAAGTTTGTCTTCTAAAACTGAGGACGTGTTGAAATTCTGGAAGTTGACTACCGATTCTGAGGAAGGTTAAAGGTGACATTAATTTAAGACCGAATTTGGTTAACTCATTCTCTATTAGAATATGTGGAATAGAAGGGCAAACACCCGATAGTAACAGTCTTTCGTTTGGAGTTATCAATTTTCGTGCTTTTAGATTTTCGCCTTTAATTGTTATTTCTGCTGGACCGGACATAAATTTTTCCACCAGGGATTCGCTGGAGAGATAAATACATATTCTGTTATTTGATAGCCTTGATGAAAATAAAATATTCCGTGGATGAACAACTTCACCAAGTGCTATTAAGTACTCTTCTATTTTAGTATCAGGTAGCGAATTAAATAAAATTGCTTGCAGCTTTGAAGGAAATTGAATTGAAGAAGCATTGTTAAGCACAGTTGAATATGAGGTTTTGTTTTGAGGTTGTTGATGATCTTCAGTCATGATTGTTGACAAATTAGTTAGGTCGGATCTGGTATCATTTGGTATACTCATTAGTAATTATGAACCAGTTTCAGAACCAGAACTAGTTCCGAGAACTGGCCTTTCGGCCGTCACTTAACCTTACAAACGGTATGCTTTGTAATGTTTTGAATAAATAAATAATAAAAACTCACTGGTTTATTCCGTAAGGTAACTGCACTATATACTATTACTTTTTGCTTATTTTCAAGTTTATTTGGATATAAACTACTTGAAAAAAGATGATTTTTTGGGACTGAAATGTAAACACAGTTTGTGTTACCATGTTCAGGACCGGACCTCTATCTTTCTTTGCTTTTTGATAATGATTGGTGATAATCTGTTACTTCTACGTTTTTCTCAATATGTACTTCTATGTTTTTTTCAATATGTATGTTTTATAACTCGTTTCTATTGTATTTCTCTACGTTAATAAATAATAATGTACTCAACTCTGCTTCATTTCCTTTTTCTCTAGAAGTCTTGAGATGATCAACCAGTTTTTCTCTTTGTTCTTGTAAATCCCTTTGGAAAATTCTCATTGATGAAAATTTTCTTTTTTTTTTAATTTATTAGTTGCTTTATCGTTTTACTCAATTCCTTCATCTCGATTAGAACTGGTCTTTCTTTTTTAAGTTTGGTACTCCAATTCTTTAATCCCATTTCTATCATTTTCTGTATCTGTATCTACTTCAACTGAAAAATTCATAGCACTTTTGCTATCTTTACTTTCAAACTGTCCTCCTTTTCTTCGGTTATCACCAAGTTTTTTCCGAATTTCTCTTTTCTAGTATTTCGATTTTGTAATATTGTTCTATTATTTTATTTTTTAGCACTACATTTTCTTGCTTTATTTTCAGCTTTACTTTTAAATAGGGCCATTTTGAGTGGACGTGGCGTATCACTCGCATTCACACACGGATTTTACTCTATAAATTTTTGTTTTCAGTACCAATTTTCTGTTTTTTCCAATTGAAGTTAAACTTACACTGAGAGAAATCGCAGAGAGACATGTTTAACATATATTTCACGTATTATTCACGTAATGCAGTTCGAGTAATGCTTTGTAGTATGTACGGAATAAACTATTGCTTGATGTATGTGCTCTCTAAAATCTTGTACATTTATCTAAGTTTTAACAAATAAAGCTTTTATGTAAATACCTATTTTGTTTATACTTTTATGCAATAGGCTAATGTCTACCAGTAATTTAACAGACAATAATAAACAGTGAGTTATTCAGTTACTGGCTATTATTTCGAGTGGATAGAAATGTTCACGTTAATGACGGTATATTTATGGAAGTTACCCAATGTCTCCTTGTATGTGTACATTTAGCAATAAACTGTGAATACATGAAGTGTAATAAATTGCAATATAGTTAGGGTAGGACAATAACGTATAAATTTATAATAAACAATTTTTAAAATCGTTGTGTATTTTATTTATAAATTACTGTGTTAAGAACTAAAAAAGGATGCTAAATGGGAGAAAAACAACTTAAACTAATCTGCTATGCAGTCGATGCAAGACTAATCTCTCAAAGTCCAGATGATTTACAATGTATGCTGCACCAATCTAACATAACCGCAAGAAAATTTACTATGTTAATTTCCTCAAAAAAGACAAAATGCATGGTTATAACAGCAAATCCAATAAGGTGTAAATTGGAGCTGGATGGTCAGATAATAGAACAAGTGTTGGAGTTTAAATATCTAGGCATCACACTATCTAGCTATGGAAGGCTCGAAACAGAAGTGGAAGATCAAGTGAATAGAGCAAACAGAGCCACAGGTTGCCTGAATGACACAATATGGAGTAATAAAATTATCGGAAAAGAAATGAAAGGCAGAATTTACAAAACAGTCATCAGACATAATGACATATGCAGCAGAAACACCACCCGACAAAGAGAGGACGAAAAGATTGATCGAAACAGCGGAGGTGAAAACCCTTCGAAAAATCGATGGTAAGACTCTATGTGGCAGAGCTAGAAGTACAGGTATACGACGGAGATGCAATAAGGTGGACAACATTAATAATTGGGTAAGAAACAGAAGAATAGAATGGAATGACCACATAAGCCGAATGACAACAAACAGAGTAGTAAGGACAGCGAGAGACGGTTTCTCAATAGGAAGACGATCAGTGGAAGACCACGAAAACGATGGAATGACAACTTACTATAGTGGAACCGCCTAAAAGATGGAATCGAAGGTCGCGTGTTCAGTCGATGCAGGCATCGACAGGCCGTCCGTAAGTAGACCTTCTAAGAAACTGTTTACACGGTCATTATTATTATTTGTGTTTTGCACTTCCGCTGGCTGGTGAATTATTTTGTTGGCAGTCGGGCATTGCTCAAAATTGTTTGTAGAGTTTACGCGTACGTAAATTAATTTGTATTAAATTTGTGTGGATTACGTTTTACGTTTATTAACGAGTATTATTAATTGTGTGTTACGTTTATTAAATATGAATGGAAACACTCTTTCACCTCCACGAAAAAGATAAAAAAAAAAGACATTTAACTGTTGAGGAAAAAGGTGTAATAATGAACACTTATAAAAAAGCATCCGAAGAGTTAGCAGAACCCTAAAAAAAAAAGAAGAATGTATGTAATTTATTTTATTTAAAATACATTTTACTGTTGCCAGAAAACAGAAATAAATGTTTATTTCACAAATAAACATTGATTTTCGCTGTTCAATGTTCAAGCCAGCTCCCGCCATCCACCTGCCTCTTGGTTCTGTTGATAATGTTTATATTACTGAATAGAGAATTGAATTCTCTTTTAAATGAGCTACCACACGACCACTATTCCCTATTTAAGAATAAGGTGTCAGGGACGTGGAAGGGTGGGGGTTGACAAATGACAGATGTATGTATCGAAAAAATGTGCCTCCCTTAGAACAAAAATCGACTTGTTTCGGCATTTCCTTAAAATCTAATAACTACTGCCAAATATAGAAACTTTTTTATTCCTGGGTTTGTCGGTTTGATAAATAACACTTTATTCTTGCTTAAACGTTTCAGCTACTTGCCATTTTCAATAAGCACGGTCAGAAAATAACAAACTATACATACATATATTTAACATTTACTTTTACAATTATTAATTTTAAATTTGACTAAAGTTTACTAAATTTAAATTTTATAAGGTTCATCGAAACAAAAACGTGTTTTTCAATCATTTAAATCATATATTTGTTTTTCAACCGATTCTTACGCATAAAGATATTTATTCTATTGTATTCAAACGAATCGCCTTCCATCAAATTTATAAACCGAATTTATCTCTTATTTTTTTTAAGTTTATTACTTTTAACATATTATAAACTTTTTTATTTGTCCACCCTATATATAAAAATTGAAATTTAGATTTTAAATCCATACGCAAAAGCCAACATAATGTTTAAATTTAATGTTAATCAACAACCCGTAACAAACCGTATAAAATATATTATAGCGAGAGTTAGTTAGCTTTTGTTGAGCCGTGTAAACGTACGAAAAGTGATAACATCGAGAGATGAACGTTTAAGAGTCCGTGCTGTTCACGAGATCAGTCCATCTTTTCAGCGGCCAGAGAATAGTACGCCAGTCAATGGGAGCAAGGATAGGATAATACCTCCGAATTCTATCCTACTACATGGATTTTAATGAAATTTTGGGCCTAGCCTCAATTTATCTCCTAATTCAAAGTCTACCCTATGCCGATGTGTGCTTTTATCATGGGGTGGTTCCCACCCCTTCTCAGGGGTGAAAAATTTTTTGGTTAGAATTACCACGGAATTCGCTAGAGAACCTAATCCTAAGCAAAAACTGTTCGATAATTTTTTTTGAAAACTGAATATTTTTTGAGTTATTCGTGCTTAAAAATTGGCCATTTTCATTGAAACAATACCTTTTCGAACGGTTTTTTGCGAATACCTTAAAAACTATGCATCTAACTAAAAAACTTATTAAACATTTTTGTAGGTTACAAAAAAAAAACAAATAGACACTTGCCTTCATAAATATTCTTGTTATAATACAAAAAGAGATGTGGTAGGTGAAAATAGTTTGTTTTTTGGTACATTCTCAAATTGGTGTATTCAACTTGAAATAACAGAGAAACGGTCGATTTTAGGTGTATAATGCTACCAATACCTTTTTTAGTGATTGAAAAGACCTTTAAAGTGAGCTATTCGCGGTGTGCAAGTACTTGGAAAGGGAAACGAGAAACGACCGTGCGCGAGTCGCGGAGAAATATTGCAACTATCTTAAATAATTCATATTGTCAATTGAAATTGTCACAATATTGATATGATATGCAATTATTATATAAAGGTAAATTTAATTAATTGTATTTTGCTTGCAATACTGCATTTTAATAACGGATTTTATTTACTACATACAATTGTTTACGTTTGCTAAACATAACCTGCATCTTATTTTTTTCTTCTTATTATTTTTTTGGACTATGGTCTTGACAATTATCCAGCAACCAGGACTAATATAATTGGCCAATATAATTAAAAGTGCGAATAAAAGTACAGAGCGTAGAAATAGAGGTCGCTTTGCCGAACTTGCACGGTCCCAATAGTAAAGGTCCATTACATTAAAACTAAGCGAGATAAGTTGCAAAAAAAATTGATAAATAATGTAAATGCATCGTTTTTCTTTTACAATACCTTTTATTATAGTGTTATTTCTATGTTTAAAAAGTTGGACGGGTGTAAAATGCATGGTTTTTGGAAAAAATAAGATCAAATTATAGAGCGCATTTTTAAATTTTCTTAAAAATCTTCGTTTTTTCAATGTATCTTGAAAATGATAAAAGATACAGTAATGAATAATAATAAAGAAATTTTTATCTGAAAAACCCTACATTTTTGTGTGATATTTTTTTTCGTATCTGTTATCATTTTCGAGTTACATGGAAAAAAAGGAAGATTTTTAAGAACATTTAAAAATGTGCTCTATAATTTGATCTTATTTTTTTCAAAAACCATGCATTTTAAACCCGTCCAACTTTTTAAACATAGGAATAACACTACAATAAAAGGTATTGTAAAAGGAAAACGATGCATTTACATTTTGGTGGATGGGGGTTAAAATTACTTCTCATTTTTTCTTAAAATACATTAGTTATCAATTTTGTTTGCAGCATATCTCGCTTAGTTTTAATGTAATGGACCTTTACTATAGCTCATTTTAAAGGTCTTTTCAGTCACTACAAAAGGTATTGCTAGATACACCTAAAATCGCCCGTTTCTGTTATTTCAAGTTGAATACACCAATTTGAGAATGAACCAAAAAACAAACTATAGTCACTTACCACATCGCTTTTTGTATTATAACTAGAAGATTTATGAAGGCAAGTGTCTCTTTGTTTTTTTATAATCTACAAAAATGTTTAATATAGTTTTTTAGTTACATGCATAGTTTTTAAGGTATTCGCAAAAAACCGTTCGAAAAGGTATTATGTTTCAATGAAAATGGCCAATTTTCAACCACGAATAACTCAAAAAGTATTGAGTTTAAAAAAAAATTGTAGAACAGTTTTTGCTTAAAATTGGGTTCTCTAGCCTGTTTCGTGGCTATTTTAACCAAAACATTTTTCACCCCCGAGAAGGGGTGGGAACCACCCCCAAGATAAAAGCGCCCATCGGCATAGGGTAGACTTTGTTTCGTGAGCTATTCCCTACTTACTGTGAAAATATCAAGTAAATCGACGTAGTAGGATGGAATTCGGAGCCAAATACCTCAATTGACTGCCCTATAGAGGCACATTGAAAAAACAGAGTAAGGTCTATACAAAAAGAAGAAGAAGATTTATACATTACCGTTTTAAATTCTGACTGTGTAGGCAAGAAAATGAAGCAATAAACTTACCAAATTTTTGCAGTTGAATGAATCCCAATGAAACTTTTTGCATTCGATTTGTAAGAGCATTAGGAAACTTTGTGAACAAAAATGATGATGACGAAATGAAAATTACATTATTGAGCCAGGAAATAGCTATTTGTATAACAAGGGAGGAAAGTGCTACTTTTCCTCCCGAGAATGAAGTTTACTGCCCGACGCGTAGCGGAGGGCAGTAATCATTCAAGGGAGGAAAAGGCACTTTACTCCCATGTTATACATATGGTTTTTCCACCTTCCTCAGTCATTTTTTCATTTTTACTTAATTTATTTATGTAACTAACCAACAGAATTTATTAGAACTAAAACTAACAAGTAGGTACAATATAACTGTCAACTGTCAAATATAAGTCAAAATATTAATGTAAACATTGTTAAATCAGAATAACAATTTACTGTTTTTTACCATTCTGCAAAATACAGAGTGTTTTTAAATAAAAGGTAAAATGTATAGATACTTACGTAATAGAAAATAGATATTGTACAGGGCGTCAATAAGTTATATTTCATGAATGAAATACCATGACGTCACTTTTACTTTTCCTCCCTAGGGAGGAAAAGTACAACTTTGCTCCCTACAATCAGGTCCGCAAAAGTATACTTTCGGTAGAGGTAGGTGGAAAATGCATTTTTCAAAGGCGTTTGACGAATGATAAATTTATAATTCTGAAATAATTAGCTGGGCACACACGAAGGTGATTTTTAACAGATTTGGACTGCCACCGACCAATCCCTTTATAAATCCCTCTAATTTATCTGCACGTTTATGCCCCCCGACATTCTAGATCGCTGAAATATTAGATCGCCAGTAGTTTGGACCCGTCGCGGGACTGGTTTGTGCGCTTGTACGCGACGGAAGGTCGACCATGTAAATGATTAATCAATTCGTAATTTGGGTATCGATTACACTGTGTTTCTTATCTCTTTCAATGACCCGTGTTGAGCTGGCCCCCCCCCACTTGCAAAAATTAAAAAACAAATAGCCCTGATTTATGAGCTATTTATGAGCTCTCATATTACGCAAACTAAAAATTTTGAGCTCGTTCCACTGAGCAGGAATTTAATACCCTAGTGGGGGGGGCTGAGTCAGCCCCCCCCCCACTACTTAAAAATAGGAATATTGAATCGATTTTTGCGGCAGAATTACGAGCTATTTATGAGCTCTTGAAATTATATACTTTCGATTTTTGAGCTCATCCCCTTCACCCCCAAACAACCGTTTAATTGATTTAACTTAAGAGAAAGATGCTGAGAAAACTTAAAATATATCGTATTGCGGATATAATTCATATAGCTTATATATTCTAAGAATAAACTATTAAATCAATAGCATTTCGATTATTGAGCTACAACCCCTTCGCAAGAAAACCACCCTATCTTCCCGGCTTAAGAGAAAGTTGTACTTAAAATGCATTAAACTAATTATTTGGCGACTACATATCATTTAATAATTTATAACCTTCCAAATTACGCGCATTTAGATCAGTAAATTGCAATTTATTTTGTATAGTGCAGTCACTGAAGGTAAAAATCAACGATTACCTTCAATTTCGGTGAACCTTCATCGATTTTCACGAAAATTGGTCAGTAGTTAGAGGATACGTCAAGAAACAAAGGTGACATGGTACCACCTTGCGCCTTTACCCTGAGGGTAGATACCGCCCCTTCTCGGGGGTGAAAATTATTTTAGAAAAAATAAATGCACAAATCAATAAAAGAACAAATTAAAAGCAAAATTCATTATATAAAGTTAATAAAATAAGTCAATACTTTTTAATTTATTAAAGATCAAAGATTTTAATTATTTATGAAAAAAATGCATGTTTTGGAGAGGTTTTTTGTAAATCACTGAAGAACTTTAAGTTTTTACAAAAAAGTTAATAATAGTTTAATTCGTATAGCTTATATTCTAAGAATAAACTCTTAAATCACGCGTCTTTCGATTATAGAGCTACAACCCCTTCGCAAGAAAACGACCCCATATTCCCGGCTTAAGAGTTGTTCTTAAAATAATTGAAATTAATTATTTTTCGACTACATATCGTTTAATAATTTATGAGCTTGCAAAATATACGCATCTCAATTATTGAATTGCCATTTTCTTTCTATAGTGCAGTCACTGAAGGTAAAAATCAACTATTACCTTCGATTTCGGTAAATCGCCATTTATTTTCACGAATTGACAATAACAACTTGGGATTTTAGCCTGGGGTATATGTCACCCCTTCTCGGGAGTGAAAATTACTTTATTAAAAATAACCCCACAAATCGAGAGAGGGACAAATTGTAAGCAAAATTTGTTATATAATGTGATTAAAATAAATCAATACTTTTTGAGTTATTAAAGATCAAATATTTTAATTTTTGGAAAGAAAATGCATGCTTTAGAGCGATTTTTCATAAATGACTCAAAAACTGTAAGTTTTTACAAAAAAGTTTTCATCACTAAAATTGAAGCTAATAAAAAATATAATAAATTGCTTACTTGAAAAACCCTTTAATGTTAATTTAAAGTAAGTTATTGGTAATTAAATGTATATTTTTTTCCGCGACTGTTCAAATCTAAGGGATCAAGCTTAAATAACGGGAAAGAGATGCATTTTATAACACTTAGGTACTAAATACTTGTCAAAGTACTTAGAAATACCTATGAAAAATAAGATCCAGAAAAAGTTGATAGTATCAAAATCCGCTCACCAATTTTCGTGAAAATGAATGGAGATTTACCGAAATCGAAGGTCATAGTTGATTTTTACCTTCAGTGCCTACACTATAGAAAGAAAATGGCAATTCAATAATTGAGATGCGTATATTTTGCGAGCTCATAAATTATTAAACAATATATAGTCGACAAATAATTAATTTAAATTATTTTAAGTACAACCCTCTCTTAAGCCGGGAATATGGGATGGTTTTCTTGCGAAGGGGTTGTAGTTCAATAATCGAAAGGCGCGTGATTTTAGAATTTATTTTTAGAATATAAGCTATACGAATTAAACTACTATTAACTCTTTTGTAAAAACTTACAGTTTTTTAGTGATTTACAAAAAACCTCTTCAAAACATGCATTTTTTTCACAAATAATTAAAATCTTTGATCTTTAATAACTTAAAAAGTATTTACTTATTTTATTAACTTTATATAATAAATTGTGCTTTTAATTTGTTCTTTTATTGATTTGTGCAGTTATTTTTTATAAAATAATTTTCACCCCCGAGAAGGGGCGGTATCCACCCTCAGGGTAAAGGCGCAAGGTGGTACCATGTCACCTTTGTTTCTTGACGTATCCTCTAACCAGTGACCAATTTTCGTGAAAATCGATGAAGGTTCACCGAAATTGAAGGTAATCGTTTATTTTTACCTTCAGTGACTGCACTATACAAAATAAATTGCAACTTACTGATCTAAATGCGCGTAATTTGGAAGCTTATAAATTATTAAATGATATGTAGTCGCCAAAATAATTAGTTTAACGCATATTAAGTACAACTTTCTCTTAAGCCGGGAAGATAGGGTGGTTTTCTGGCGAAGGGGTTGTAGCTCAATAATCGAAATGCTCTTGATTTAATAGTTTATTCTTAGAGTATATAAGCTATAGGAATTATATTCGCAATACGATATATTAAGTTTTCTCAGCATCTTTCTCTTAAGTTAAATCAATTAAAGGGTTGTTTGGGGGTGAAGGGGATGAGCTCAAAAATCGAAACTATATAATTTCAAGAGCTCATAAATAGCTCGTAATTCTGCCGCAAAAACCGATTCAATATTCCTATTTTTAAGTAGTGGGGGGGGGCTGACTCAGCCCCCCCCCCCCCCACTAGGGTATTAAATTCCTGCTCAGTGGAACGAGCTCAAAATTTTTAGTTTGCGGAATATGAGAGCTCATAAATAGCTCATAAATCAGGGCTATTTGTTTTTTAATTTTTGCAAGTGGGGGGGGGGCCAGCTCAACACGGGTCTTTCAATGTTTTTTTTTATAGTATATCGTCGATGATGTCACAATACCTCCTATTTGCTTTTTCATGAATTTTGTAAGAGAGACTTCAAACTTTTTTTTGGGTCACCTCCTCTTTTCATACGCGAGTTTTGACTTGTTTTGTAATAAATAAATAGTTGAATTGACTACAAAACAAGTCTAAAAATATATGAAAACAGAAGGCGATCCTAAAAAAAGTTTGAAATCTATCTTACAAACTTCATGAAAAAACAGATAGGAGGTATTGTCACATTGTCGACGATATATACCGTGTGAAAAGTGTATTAGGCACATTCCATCAAGATCTTCATTTAAAGTTAAGAATAAACATAATTTTAATTAATAAAAGCTACATTTACATATGCGTTTAATTTTACAATAGTTTTTTTCACTTTCTGAAAAAAGTCAAATTTGGACTTATCTGCTTTCGTCCGCCAACCACTCATATGGGTTAAGGGGGTAGAGGCAAAATCTTGGTCCAATGCTATTTAAATGCATTAATTTTTTTCGAATCCTGAGAAAACTAATAAATATTTTTGAAAAATTTAAACCCCGAATGAAAGATTACATTACTACCGAGGGCTGAAAGTTCCTTAGAATAAACAAAAAGTTTCTTTTGAATGAAATATTTTAAATTAAAAATCACATTAAATTTTCTCTTTTTTTCTCATCCCTGTAACTTACTAAAATAAACATAAAGTTTTTAGGGACTTACGGTCCTCGATAATAATGTAATCTTTCATTCTGTGCCTGCGTAAATTTTCAAAAATACATATCAGTTTTCTCAGGATTCGAAAAATGAATGCATTTTAATAACATTGGACCAAGATTTTGCGCCTACTCCCTTAACACTGCATTAAGGATACCAAATTTAAATTCATATTAACCCTGGCTTCTAACATGTCGTCCTGTCATGGAACTTAACCTACAGCAGACATTCTCAAATAGTTTTTAAAATCATCAGGCTTCCTTTTTCTTAATTCACGGAGTAAAGGTATGGATCCATATTTTTCTCTCTCCTTCATCCAATTTTTAATCCATTTTGATAAATTTACTTTATAATTCCACCTCCACCATACACAACCCGAGAAGTGCTACTTTTTTCTTTTTGTTCGTTTTAGACGACATTTTATTTCGATCGAGACAAAATACCTCTAGATATTTTATATACGCATAAAATACCCAACGTCCATTGCAGTCCCCACAAAATGTGACGGAACTGACCACTAACTAAGAGAATTGTACCTTCGCATATCGGTACTGTGATAAAATCGAAAGACGGAATATTTACGTTTGTGTACAAAGAAATATCCGATCTGCCGCAGACCAAATCGATGGGAGCGGAAGGGATATATCGTTCAGAAATCCTCTCCGTGTATGCCCAGCTATTGAAGGAAATGAGTTCAGTATTACAACTCGTGAGTTTTTGGGCTTGCTGAACACGAATATCATGACGACGATGGTATCCTAGGCACCTGGTATTAATAATGGGCCTCGTCTAGGTTTTATGGAAATTCGATACAAAATCAGTGCAAACTCATTAGTCGAGGTTTTTTTGGAGACGTTGATTACGAATATTATGACGGTGATGGTTAGCGTTACCAGGTGTCCCGATTTGCGCGGGACGTCCCGATTTTCAAGGGCTGGGGACGCGTACCGATTTGTACCTGATCGGGACACTAAATGTCCCGATTTTCACCCACGAAAACCAATTTCAGGAGGACTTGCAGTGAATTTTATAACTATAGTCTGGGCTGATTATCGGAGAATAGGCCATTTTTAGGAAAAGTTATTTACCTGCAATTTTATTTATGGAATCGAATCTTATTATTGTATGTATTAATAATATAGGTATGCAAAGTCCGCAGATAGTGTGCTACTTTGTTTATAAACAAAATGGCGCCCGAAAATCGTGTTTTTTTCAATTTTTTCTCTATAACTCCAAAGATTTTAACTTTACACCAAAAACATTCAAATAAAAATTCACCGCAATTAAATTCTGCAAAGAGACGTGTTTTTTCCGATTTACTTTGACGAAAACTTTCCCCGGAAAAAGCGGGTTTTTCCAACAAAATCTTTAATTTTCAACTAAACTTTTAGATAAGTAATTGTTAATCAATAATTAAATAACTTGGTAATGTAAAAGCCCTTTTCATATAGATTATAATTCCAGAAGCCGATGGAAATTGAATGAACAGTTTAGCAACAATTGATATGCCAATTAAAAATTTACGGTCGCTATAATAACGACAATAATTATGATGCATAAGAATAACTATGATTTTTTCATAAAAAGACATCATACCTATCTAATGTATCTTACAGAATTGAAATTGGACTATTTAAGTGGCCTCGGGAAATATTAAACTAAATTAAATTGTAAAAACGGTATTCGAAAAACAGTGGCAGGACTAGGACGCTTCTTCTAAAAGAAAAAACGTTTAATTATAATGAGTAGTTCCTGAGATACAACTGGTCAAAGTTGACCGGAATTTACGGCAAAGATATAAACAATAGGATCATAATTTTTAAACCATCACCTTTTTATTTTTGTCCTCTTTCTCCACACCAATTGTCATATCCTTAAAGTACTAATAACATATATTATTATAAAAAAACTATCCATAATACGTGTGAAAATTGACAAAAATAGCAAAATTCCAATCAAAAATTAGGCTGGAGAAAATGTAACCCTCAAAGTTCAAAATCGGTATACGTTAAAAAAATGCATTTTCTCGGCTTTCCATGGAGCAATTTCCTTCATTCTTTTTTTGTTCCCAAGTATCTCGAGTAGAGCCATCGAACTAACGCATTATTAAATGTCAAACTTGCTTTTGTTTTGTTATAATAAATTAATTTATTTATTATAACACAAAATTTTAATTTGCTTAAATAAAAATTGTTTAAATAATTATACAGCTTTCAAATGATAATATTTATGTTTTTAACCTTCAAAGGTACACTTGTAGTAAGTTTATCAAAAAAAAGCCTACAACTGGAAAGAATATGTGGTTTTCTGTTCTTATAAATAAATTAATCTATTATAACAAAACAAAAGCAAGTTTGACATTTAATAATGCGTTAGTTCGATGGCTATACTCGAGTTATTAGGGAATAAAAAAACAATGAAGGAAATTGCTCCATGGGAAGCCGAGAAAATGCATTTTTTTAACGCATACCGATTTTGAACTTTGAGGGTTACATTTTCTCCAACCTAATTTTTGATTGGAATTTTGCTATTTTTGGCAATTTTCACACGTATTATCGATAGTTTTTATTATAATAATATATGTTATGAGCATTTTATAGATATGAAAATTGGTAGGGAGAAAGAGGATAAAAATAAAAAGGTGACAGTTTGAAAATTATGATCCTATTGTTTATATCTTTGCCGTAAATTCCGGTCAACTTTGACCGGTTTTATCTCAGGAACCACTCATCATTATTAAACGTTTTTTCTTTTAAAAGAATCATCCTGCCGCTCTTTTTCGAATACCGTTTTCATAATTTAATTTAGTTTAATATTTCCCGAGATATTCTATTTGTTTTAAGCCAAAAAATTGTTAATAATTTTAAAATATTCCTGAGGCCGCTTAAATACTCCAATTTCAATTCTGTAAAGTAGATTAGATCGGTAGAGTGTCGTTTTATGAAAAAATCATAGCTATTCTTATGCACCATAATTATTGTCGTTATTATAGCGACCGTAAATTTTTAATTAAAAATTCAATTGTTGCTAAACTGTTCATTCAATTTCCATCGGCTTCTGGAATTGTAATCTATACGGAAAGGGCTTTTATATTACCAAGTTATTTAATTATTTATTAACAATTACTTATCTAAAATTTTAGTTGAAAATTAAAGATTTTGTTGGAAAAACCCGCTTTTTCCGGGGAAAGTTTTCTTCGAAGTGAATCGGGAAAAACACGTCTGTATGACGAATTTAATTGCGGTGAATTTTTATTTGGGTGTTTTTGGTGTAGAGTTAAAATATTTGGAGTTATAGAGCAAAAATTGAAAAAAACACGATTTTCGGGCGCCATTTTGTTTATAAAAAAAGTAGCACACTATCTGCGGACTTTGCATACCTATATTATTAATACTACGATTCCAGCAATAAAATTGCTGGTAAATAACTTTTCCTTGTATTTTGCTAATTAGCCCAGAGTACTATGTTATAAAAACAAGGCACTCCTAAAAGCGGCAAAATCGAATGAAAAATATAATTTTAATAAAAAATAAATAATTTACTTAATCTACAATTTTTTTATAATATCGTCTGATTATTATTATCATGTAGGATTAAATACAGATTATAGAAACACCTTGTACTCCAGTAAATGAAAGCGAAATACGGCGATACCGTGTAATTTTCAGGATCAACTCCGAATTGCATGAAAATTTGGACGGCTTGTGCCGTTGGTTGCTTTTACTCGGGGAGTGACAGTCACCCCTAGTTGGGGTCAAAAACCGCGCGTTTAAAATAAGTCCGGAGGTGGATAAATTGACTAATTCTAAGCAATTTTAGTTCTATAGAATTTTAACTTAGTTGATACTTTTCGAGTTATTTACGATTGAGAATGTGTATTTTTCAACAAAAAAATCACGTTTTCAGGCGATTTTCACAAATAACTCAAAAAGTAAGTATTTGATCGAAAAAAATATTCTTAGCAAAAATGTAGCATAAAAAAAAAATGAAAAAAATTGTGAACTCGTAAAGTCTATAAACCCAGCAAAAGCAAAGTTGTAGCTCATGAAAAATACGTTCTTATTCGTCAAATTCCAAATCAAATATTTCAACGTGAAATAACGAAGAAATGAAGCACTTTTCGGAAAAAACCAATTAAAACTTTTTTAATAAAGCTTTATTTTTATTTTTTTAAAAGTTCAAAATCAAGTTGACTCCTTTTTTTTGGTAAAAAAATCGTAAAAATCTTCCCTACTTAGCACCCCAAATGAAATTAATCGTTACCGCTTTACAAACAATTTACTTTACATTGATTTTTTACATGATTGAAAGGGCCTGAACGCGTCACTAATCACGAGTGTATGCAAAATATGAACAGCGACATTTTAATCAATTTTTGTCTTACAGAAAAACAAAATGAATCTATCATATTTATAAAAGCAAAACCTACCTACTTTTTACTTCTTGAGATTTTTAGTATCCCTAATACTTGTTAAGTTATTTTGAAAAAATGGCATTTTCCAATATTTTAGGAAATTTTTTTTTAATATATAACCAATTTTTTTCAAAACTAAGGTACTCTCAACCGGTAAACCTTACAGATCGTATAAACAATACACATATAAAGTAAAAGGTAAAGCGGTGGTGCTAAATAGTGGGAGATTTTCATGATTTTTTTTACCAAAAAAAGGAGCCAACTTTATTTTGAGCGTAACTCGCTTAAATTTAATACAACTTTTATATAAAACAAAATTAAAGATTTTTTTTAAACACTAAAAAATTTTAATAGGTTTTGCCCGAAAATTGCTTAATTTTTTGGTTATTTCAAGTTGAAAAATTCGATTTGGAATTTGACGAATAAGAACGTATTTTTGATGAGCTACGACTTTGCTTTTACTGGTTTTATAGACTTTCTGAACATACAATTTTTTTTTGCTTTTTTAAAAGCTACATTTTTGCTAAGAATATTTTTTTTTTGATAAAATTACTCGAAAAGTATTGACTTAGTTTAAAAATTATATAGAACAAAAGCTTTTTAGAGTTAGTCAGTTGATCCATTTTGGGAGACTTCTTTAAACGCGCGTTTTTTTACCCCTGACAAGCGGTAACTGTAACTGTCACCCCCCAAGCAAAAGCAACAAACGGTACAAGTTCAACTTTGAAGTAGACAGTAAGTAGAACCTAAAACCAGATTTTCATGCAATTCGGAGTCGACTCTGAAAATTACACTCCAAAACGGTCATTTACTGGGCTATTTTTGTTTATTTGTCCCGATCTACAACCCTAAATCTCGATTTGTTTTTGCTTATGTACCGATTAAAAACAAATCGGACCTGGCAACACTAGTGATGGTCTTCTATGCACTTGGTGACCAGGAAGGGCCTCGCCTCCTGTAATTTGTTGAAAATTAGTTACAAAATCAGTGTGCAAAGTCATTAATCGGGATGATTTTGGGGTCACTGTTCACGAATATCATGACAACGACGATCTCCGACTCTCTTCTGGAGTTCTGTAGAAATTCGATACAAAATAGTGCATAATCATTAAGTAGGTACTTGGAGATTTTTGGGATAACTGAATACGTCAATTAATTATGTCAATGGTCTCCGAGATACCTGGTGCCCAGGAGAGAAATCGTCTACGGTATTTTTAAGAAAATTCGATACGAAATCAGTTGGTCCTGCTCATCAGATGTCTCGGAGACCATCAGCGACATAATATTCATGTTCAGCGATCATAAAAACCCCCCGAGTAACGAGTTTGCACTGATTTTATATTGGTTTTCTACAAAATACAAAAACTCTCCAGGAAAGGACGTCCGTTGTGGTCACCAGGAGCGTCGGAGACCATCGCCGGCGTGATATTCGTAATCAGCGACCCAAAACCCCCCGATTAACGGGGGGTTTTCATGCTAAAATAATTGTAAAAAAAGTACCTACCGTTTTACCTTTAGTGTTGTTCATACTTCTCTTCCCTTTTGCGGATTTTAAACATTTTTAATATTCCCATATTCACCCTCTCAGTTTCACAAACAAAGTGTTCAAGTTGTTATAAATTTTTAATATACAAAATAATATTCTCACATATGAAAGAAAAACAGCTACACGTTTAATTTTTTGAAGACTTTTCAATTTCTTTTTGTATTTCTTGCAAAATAAATTTAAGCTGGTTTGGTTCGGCATAGAAATACATCCACAGCTGTCTTCTATAATTCTGCCATTTCGATGGAACTTTTTTCTACAAATAAAAATAAGATTTTAAAATATTATCCATACACAGGGTGCGCCAAACGTATTTATCTTTAATGGAGCACCCTGTATTTTATTAGTCTATTTTGTTGCAAATTTACTTAGTTTTAAAACTATATTGGGTTTCCTATACCTATATATTTCCATTTTTGAAATATTCAAATACACTGCGCGTCATAGAAAACGGGCACCCTAAAAAATGGGTCATTTTTGATGTCGCGTATCTCCTAAACCTGTTGTCCGATTTAAGTGATTTTTTGAATATGTTATAGCCCGATTCATTGTTAATATCTATGTAATAATATTTTTGCAAAACAGGTAAATTTTCATTGTATACCGGGTGTACGAATCAAACTGTGTTTTTTTCTCAAAGTTCGCAACACCCTGTGGAATATTCTAGCATTTATAAAATACTGAAATTAACACCCAACGATAGCCTCAGGTTTTCTGAACATTCTGTTTTTTTATTTATTCGCTTATGTTGGATACTACAGAAGTTATGTACTTTAACAACTAGGCATGCGCTTTATCAGTACAGGGTGTTTCTAAAGAAGTACGACAAACTTTAAGGGGTAATTCTGCATGAAAACATAATAACCGGTTGCTTTATAAACATATGTCCGCAAATGCTTCGTTTCCTACATACAGGATGTTGAATTTCTTCTTACAAACTGACGATTTATTTATTGCCCTAAAACCGGTTGAGATATGCAAATGAAATTTGGTGGGTTTTAAGACGTAATTTTTGAAAATTTTTTGACATACAATTAAGAATTTTTTATTCACCATTGGCGTGCATACGAATAATATGATCGGTCATATTACCCGTATGCGCTCCAATAGTGAATATAAAATTCTTAGTTGAATGTCAAAAAATGTGTAATAACCATCTCTTAAACCCTACCAAATTTCATTTGCATATCTCAACCGGTTTTAAAGCAATAAATAAATCATCAGTTTGTAAGAAAAAATTTAACATCCCGTATCTCGAAAACAAAGCTTTTGCGGATATATGATTACAAAGCAAACTGTCATTATTTTTAATGCAGAATTACCCCTTAAAGTTTGTCGAACTTATTTAGTCCCTAAAACCCCCTAGACTTAAAACACCATGTACTGATGAAGAACATGGCTAGTTGTTAAAGTACATAACTTTTGTGTTATCCAACATAAGCGAATGAATAAAAAAACAGAATGTTAAGAAAACCTGAGGCTGTAGTTGGGTTTTAATTTCAGTATTTTACAAATGCTAAAATATTCCACAGGGCCTTGCGAACTTTAAGAAAGAAACACAGTTTGATTCGTACACCCGGTATACAATGAAAATTTACCTTTTTAGCAAAAATATTATTACAGGGATATTGACAAAGAATAGGGCTATAACATATTTAAAAAATTATTTAAATCGGACAACACGTTTAGGAGATACGCGACATCAAAAATGACCCATTTTTTAGGTCATCAAAAATGACCCATTTTAGGCATTAGGGTGCCCGTTTTCTATGACGCGCAGTTTATTTCCTAATTTCTAAGCTTAAACAATAATTATAATCAATTATGTCACGGTTATGTACATGTTAACTAACACTGGCGATATACTTAGACAAGATAGCAAGCCATCAATAACAAAATATTAATTTGTATTATTTTTTCATCACACAGGCCGTTTCATTATTTTAGTTGAATTTGGCCTACATATGACATTGGTTATTTTTATTTTACATGACGCACCAGGTACTCAATTAATACCTTATAATGGAAAATTATCATTCGATGTAGTCATGTAAGTGTAAGGAAAAACTGTTTCTTAATATGAAAACTTATTCTAAAGAAGAAAGAATTAATATGATTTTTGTTCTTGGGTAGTGTAATGAAAACTGTTTATTGTCATCTACAGTTTATGTCAAAATACCCAAATCAAGAAAAGCCCAATAGACGTAGTTTAGGCCATATGCAGTGAATAAATACGTTATAAATAAATATTCTACAAGATAATATATTAGACCAGGGCGCATCTGTAAAAATATTACAGTCGAACACGTTGATTAGAATACCGGTTATAAGAATATCCCGGTTTAAGGAATAAAAATTTGAGGTCCCGAAACCTTTCTACTATCTATCAATGATCAGTTAATAGAATACCCTTGTTATACGAATATTTTTGCTTGGCACGAAGGCTATTCCAATAAGCGGGTTCGACTGTAGTACATTTGGACGTTGAGAGGTCTCAAATTTTTTTGCAGAAATTGCTTGAAAATAACTCACAATATTAATATTTGAGTTATCCTCCCTCTCAAAAAGGTCGGGAACATTGTTTAAATAATCAAAATGTTAAAAAATGAAGGAAAAAATCGATATTTCTCTTAGTTTTTTGATTATAACTTTAAAAGTATTCATTTCCGAGAAAAGTTGTACTGACATAAAAGTTGCGTAATTAAATTTCCTACAATATAGAATTGGTTAAAAATTTAAAAAATAGTCACCCTTGTTGCAAAATAGCAATAATTGCGAAAAACCATACAAAAACGAGTATTCGTATTTTACGTTTTTCAACCATTTATGCTAAACTAAGGACCTTCATATTTCACCCAAAAAAACTTTATGATACAGTAAAACAATACTGTAAATTTCATTAAGATCGGTTCAATAGATTTTGCAAAATAAATTTTGCAATCCAGCTTTCGCAAAAAAATTCATTTTTTCAAAATATTACAGGAGTGAAAATAAAGCAGATATTAAGTTGAAATTTTTTTTGCGTATAGAAGTGTACTGTGCCTTTCATTTGCAAAATTAAAGTCGATTAACTACCACGACGTCAGGATTCTTTTTAAATTAACATTAATTATTGGTGCTACGCGCAGGACAGCGGATAGTTTGCTCTGATTAGGCATTCCAATGACCTTTGATAATGATTGATACATTTTAATTTTTATTACATTTCGATATAAATAAATAAATTTGTTTATTGCAAAATAAAAACACATACTCTATCCTTTGAAATAACACTTTTTTTAGCCAACACTTTCTTTGTTCATATATTTTAACTTAGAGAATAAAAGTTTATTATTTTTAAACATATAACATATGCAATTGTTTAAACAATATTTCACAAACAATAATAAAATTAGTTTGATTTTTGTAGAATTAAAACATTAAAATACAACAAAATATAGAGTAAGAAAATATACATATTAGATAAAGATTGGAAGACATTTTGGTGGAAATCAACTTGTGTGAATCGAATACCGCTGTCCTGCGCATAGCACCAAAAATTAATGTTTATTTAAAAAATTGCCTGACGCCGTGGTAATTAATCGATTTTAATTTTGCAAATTGCAAATGAAAGGTACAGTACACTTCTATAAGCAAAAAAAATCAACTTGCTATCTGCTTTATTTTCAGTCCTGCAACATTAAAAAAAATGAATTTTTTTGCGAAAGCTGGATTGCAAAATTTATTTTGCAAAATCTATTAAACCGATCTTACAGTGTTGTTTTACTATATCATAAAGTTTTTCTGGGTAAAATATGAAGGTCCTAAGTGTAGCATAAATGGTTGAAAAACGTAAAATACGAATACTTGTTTTTGTATCTTTTTTTTTTCGCAATTATTGCTATTTTGCAACAAAGGTGACTATTTTTTAAATTTTTAACCAATTCTATATTGTAGAAAATTTAATTACGTAACTTTTATGTCAGTGCAACTTTTCTCAGAAATGAATAGTTTTAAAGTTATAATCAAAAAACCAATAAAAAATCGAATTTTTCCTTCATATTTTGATTATTTAAACAATGTTCCGGACCATTTTGAGTGGGAGGATAACTAAAATATTATTATTTGATAAAAAGGAAAATATTCATTCTCTTTATAACTTTACTTTATTTTCTTTTCATAATTATTATTTTCAATCCCTCTTCAAGTTAGACAACCATTAATTCAAGGCTTACATATTTTGTTTTATTTTTAATGCAATATTTCTACCACTCTGTTCTCCAATTTTAACTATTTAGAATGGGAAATAAGCCACAATATTATTAAAAAATGATTTTTATTAACGTTTCGACGCCCAAATCGGGTGCCGTTGTCAAAATACAAAATACTATTAATATAAACAAAAATGTTGTTGCTTAGTAAAAAAATTCTTCTAATAATTTATTTAATTTGACTCATTTATATCGGCAATTCAGATACATATGATACATTTTAAAGTAGAAGAATATTATTAATATTTATTTATTTCTTATTTCCCATTCTAAATAGTTAAAATTGTAAAAATGCCACAAGAAAATAGCTTCAGAACAACTCTGTTCTCCCTCGTTTTATTTCCTCTATATTTTATTTTTATTTTTAATTTTATTTTCGCATAAATTCATACAATCATTTGGTACCTTTTTATTATTTACTTCACACCATATAAACTTTCTCTTATTGTTGTTTTTATTTACACTTCAATTCTATAAATTCAGTTAACCATTTATTCGCGGTGTGCAAGTACTTGGAAAGGGAAACGAGAAACGACCGTGCGCGAGTCGCGGAGAAATATTGCAACTATCTTAAATAATTCATATTGTCAATTGAAATTGTCAAATTGACGTATATTTCATACCTTCTGTCATTGACGCAGAAAAATTATATATTGCTCCACAATATTGATATGATATTCAATTATTATATAAAGGTAAATTTAATTAATTGTATTTTGCTTGCAGTACTGCATTTTAATAACTGATTTTATTTACTACATACAATTGTTTACGTTTGCTAAACATAACCTGCATCTTATTTTTTCTTCTTATTATTTTTTTGGACTATGGTCTTGACAATTATCCAGCAACCAGGACTAATATAATTGGCCAATATAATTAAAAGTGCGAATAAAAGTACAGAGCGTAGAAATAGAGGTCGCTTTGCCGAACTTGCACGGTCCCAATACATCATTATTCTAATTTCAATTTTATAAATTTCAATTCCGTTAAACCATAGTAATCTACTATCAGTTTTGTTTTATTCACCCTGTCTTATCTACATGAATTCAGACAACCAGTTATACTCTTAACTTTACACTTTAATTATTAACTTAAACTACATTTCATAACAGCCAAACTCATGATTTATTCACTAATTCTTTTACCTTATATTTATCATATAATAAATTTCCTTTTATTTTGTTTATTTTATTTTTTTTTCTTTATTCTGCTCTTCTTTTCGAACAAGTGACGTCATTACCTTGTTGGCAAAATTTTCGCTTTCAATCGTCATTAAATTATCATAAATAATTTTATGTTACTATTAATTCAAATTGTTTATTCTCACTCATTTATTTAATAGCTAATTAAATTCATTTATTTAAGTAATAATATTTTTGCATTTCTAAAATACAAAATAACTGCATACACATAAAATTCCCTAGCTAGAAGGTCTTGTCAATTTTCGTTTAATGTCATATTTCTGTCTGTCAGTTTGAAGCCAAGATGAAGACCACATTATAGTCTAAGAGCTAGTGAACCCTCCGACTAACGGTCGTCCTGTAAGGCTAAAAATTTTTCTAGTGTTAATTCATAGCACACCAAGGCTAAAAACCATGACCTGGCAGGCCTCAGCGGTGCACGTGTATCTACCAGGTAAATCGAAAGTGCAAATTTAGGGGGTAAAATAAACTTTCTCCTGTAAGGTTTAAATTTAAGTATGTGTTTGAGTAAGTCATTTAGAAGAAATGTGTACAATGACAGGCGATTCTGAAGAGTATAAGACCTTGCCAGGCGAGGGGAAAGATTAGGGGTTTTTCCTAAAATTATTCTTTTTGCATCGAACAAATTTTTTTTAGGTTTTTTTAACCATTTCAAACAGAAAACATTTTTAGTGACTTTTCTCTTAAGTTAATAGTTTTTGTTATATGAGCGATTGAAAATTTTGAAAATTGAGAAATCGGCCATTTTTAACCTTAAATCGGACATTTATCTAAAAATTTCAATGTTGCCAAGGTACGTAGATATTCTTTAAACATTGATTGATGAAATCCCGAAGAGTTTTTTGCAATAAAATATCGAAAACCCCTTTGTTTTTTTAATTGCTAATCAAGCGTGTGCGACACTGTAGTATAAGTGAGGACGTTTGAGTTTGCATAAATTCATTATCTCGAGAATGGGCAAATTTTGAAGAGAAATCCTCAGACAGGTCGATTTTTATTTTTGAATTAGGACTTTTTGGCATATACATAATACTAGTGACGTCATCCATCTGGGCGTGATGACGTAATCGATGATTGTTTTAAATAAGAGTAGGGGTTGTGTGATAGCTCATTTGAAAGGTTATTTAATTCTCTATTCAGTAATATAAACATTAACATAATTATTTATACAATATATTTATACAAAAAAAAATTTTCTTCTATTTGTCAAATTTAATCAAAGTTAATTTAATAGAAAAAAATCTCATTCAAAAAAATCATCGATTACGTCATCACGCTCAGATGGATGACGTCACTAGTATTATATATATACCAAAAGGTCCTAATTTAAAAATAAAAATCGACCTGTCTGAGGATTTCTCTTGAAATTTGCCCATTCTCGAGATAATGAATTTATACAAACTCAAACGTCCTCACTTATACTACAGTGTCGCACCTGCTTGATTAGCAGTTAAAAAAACAAAGGGGTTTTCGATATTTTATTGCAAAAAACTCTTCGGGATTTCATCAATCAATGTTTAAAGAACATCTACGTATCTTGGCAACATTGAAATTTTTAGATAAATGTCCGATTTAGGGTTAAAAATGGCCGATTTCGCAATTTTTAAAATTTTCAATCGCTTATATAACAAAAACTATTAACTTAAGTGAAAAATCACTAAAGACGTTTTCTGTTTGGAATGATTAAAAAAACCTAAAAAAAAATTGTTCGATGCAAAAAGAATAATTTTAGGAAAAACCCCTAATCTTTTCCCTCGCCTGGCAAGGTCTTATGCTCTTCAGAATCGCCTGTTATTGTACACATTTCTTTTGAATGACTTACTCAAACACATACTTAAATTTAAACCTTACAAGAGAAAGTTTATTTTACCCCCTAAATTTGCACTTTTCGATTCACCTGGTAGATACACGTGCACCACTGAGGCCTGCCAGGTCATGGTTTTTAGCCTTGGTGTGCTATGAATTATTACTAGAAAAATTTCTAGCCTTACAGGACGACCGTTAGTCGGAGGGTTCACTAGCTCCTAGACTATTATAATAACGCTGCGTTTTTAAATCCTTTAAACATCGACTTATTGTCGACATTGTTGTAGCCGAAATGGCGTAATTATTGTAAAATGAAGGTCTTTTGACCTATCTATGTAGCTAGTTCCAACTACTTTGGATCTAAAGTAAGTAACCACATGTTCTAATTTTCCTAACTTTCAAACAGTCAAAATTTCATCTGGCCTTTTTTAATGCAGTGGTTTGCTTATTTTAGGTTTCTACCACCTGATGATGGACTGATTGGTCCGAAAACGTTTGTAAGATTTTGTACTATAGATGTACCCACTTTTATCCAATTTGGATCATTTTAGATAAAATTTTAATCAAAATTTATATACCATTTACCTACAAGTGAAGTTTTACTTCCTTAGTAAGATTATTATTTGAGTTATTTTCAAGCAATTTCTGCAAAAAAAATTGAGTCACCTCTCAAGTCCATCTCAAAACAGATGCGCCCTGGACTATATACAGAACCAAAAAATGCTCTTGTCAAACCTGGGTGTCGTTAATAATAATTAAAAACTAAAAATTGGAAAAAATCCTTTGTAAAAGGTATAAAATTTTTATTAAAAATCCCTTTAAGGGCTACATAACAGAACGTTTTCGATTTTATTAAAAACCACCATCAGTGTTAAAACAGGTTGGATGCTAGCTGAGCCACCAAAGAAATACTAGGGTAAAAACCCTTTAAATGTTATATAGTTACATTAAAGGTGCATACTTAATTAAAACTCCATAGGATGGATATAGCATGGGGTCAAGCAATGAATATGACTACCCTATAGGACCATATGGAGAAATGGTCAGGAATAATAATGGACAAAGAGTCATCGAGTTTTGCATCATGAATGATATGCAAGTTAGTAACACATTTTTTCAACACAAGGAGATTCATAAATACACACGAGTGATGGATTCGCGGAACGAAAAATCCGTTATTGACCTAGTATTAGTACAGAACAGATACAAAAATGAAATAGCGGACGTGCGTGTTAAAAGAGGCTATGAGATCAGCTCGGATCATTTTCTCGTTGAAACTAAAGTAAAGACAAGGAGAGAACAGGCATTTAATATTAAAAATGAAGAAAATCGCTACGAACAACCAAGTATTAAAGTATACAAACTTCAGTCTGAAAATATTAGGAAAGAATACTGTCGTAAATTAAATGAAGAAATACGAAAAACAAATTGGAAAAATGAGGAGGATATAGAAATATTATGGAACATTTTTAAGGAGCTGGTGTACGCAACTGGGAGTAAAGTATGTGGGGTAACGAAAGGAAGATATCTGAAAGGTACAGCTTGGTGGAATAATGACATAAAATTGGAAGTTTCGAAGAAGAAAAAATTGTGGAAAAAGTATATAAGCAATAAAAGTGAAAGTAATTATCAAGAATATAAGGAACAGAGAATACTGGTTAAAAATAAAATTAAAGAAGCTAAGAATCGACAATGGGAAGAATTTGGAAATAAAATGGAAAGTGATAGTAAGGGGAATGCGAAGTTGCTTTATAGGACTTTAAAAAATCTAAGACAAAAGAAATCAAACGGATTAACAGGTTTAGAGGACAAAGATGGTAACATATTATTAAAAAATGAAGAGATTACCGAAAGATGGCGAGAACATTTTATGGAGTTATTAATGGGAGACAACAACGAAATAGAGAATGACAGGGAGGAGTACAATTTAAATGAACAACAAGATGATGATGACATAACATACGAAGAATACAGGGAAGCAATTTTAAAATTAAAAAATGGCAAGGCTGCAGGACACGATAATATTAAGGCTGAGCTAATTAAATATATGGAAGGAGAAGGATTACAATTACTATGGAAGATCATAAGGAGCTGTTGGCGTACCGGATGCATACCTAGAGATTGGACGCTTGCAACTATTCTACCATTACACAAAAAACGCGATAAACATAAGTGTTCTAACTATAGAGGAATATCATTGTTGGTAGTTGCTAGTAAAATCTACGAAATAATACTAGAGAAAAAGCTGCGAGAAAAGATCGAGGCCACACTGGATGACAGCCAATGCGGCTTTAGGCCAGGGCGAGGTACAACCGATCTCATATTCACGGTGAGACAGTTATCAGAAAAAGCCCTAGAGCATAACAGTAAGTTGTATCTCTGTTTTGTGGACTTGGAAAAAGCATTTGATCGGGCGCCACGTAACAAGATCTGGGAAATATTAAACCGTAGAAATGTGAAACCGAAGTTAATCCAAGCAATAAAGAGTATATATAAATGTACACGTAATAATGTAAGAACGAACAATTGCTCATCTCTTGAATTCTACACAAGGACAGGTGTAAGACAAGGTGGTGTTCTGAGTCCTTTGTTATTTATCACTCTAATGGACGAAATTGCAAAAGAATGCAGGGGTAAGGTAAAAAGAACTAGGGTTGGGGTGTATAAACTTCAACAAGTTTGCGTGTCAGAGTTGATATATGCCGATGACCTGGTTATTGTGGCAAAATCAGAAAAAGACTTGCAAGTAAATGTGAATGTTTGGAATGAAGCCTTTAAGAAATTTGGGATGAGAATAAATATTGAAAAAACAGAAGCTTTAGTAATATCGAAAACACAAGAAAATATAAATGTTAAGTTGAATAATGAGACCATTACACAAGTTGAGGACTTCAAGTATCTAGGATCAACAATGAATGGGCAAGGAAATATAGAACCAGAAATAAACAGCAGGGTAATGAGTGCAACAAAATTATACTATGCACTAAATAAAAGTTTTATTAGGAAGAAAGAAGTAAGCCTGAAAACAAAAATGAAAGTATTTCAAACCGTATACGAGCCGGTGCTACTCTACGGTAGTGAAACGTGGACAGTGAACGACAACATCCGTAGTAAAATCCAAGCATGCGAAATGCGATATTTACGTGCGGTATCCGGGGTGACCAGACGTGATCGTATAAGAAATGAAGACATACGTGAAAGGTGCGGTGTTGGAAGGACCTTAGACAGACTTGAAACGAAACAGTTATCGTGGTTCGGACATATGGCGAGAATGAGTGAAGGTAGAACTGTAAAGAGGGTATGGAAAGCGGCATCTGACAACAAACGAAGAAGAGGCAGGCCAGCAAGAACGTGGAATGCAAATATTGGAAAGGCTTGCGGAAAAAGAAATATTGGGTGGAGAGAAGCAGAAAGACTAGCTACCGACCGAAAGGCATGGAGACGTCTCATTTCTCCACTTACCTCGACACCGCAAGGTACAAGAGGACGGCTTAAGTAAGTAAGGATGGATATAGATGAAACAGAATAATTCGCTTATATAAGGTATGGACCTTCCCAACACGTGGGATGAAAATTGAGTTGGTTACATTACAACAATTTTTTTCCAATTTTTGTGATTGATGGTATATAGCCAACTACAGGAAAAAATTTTTCTTTTCCTTGTGAATTAAGAACTAATAAAAAAAGTAGACTTACCGCACACGCAATAATTTCTATTGATGACTTAACAGACTCTAGTTCCTTCTTGAGAAGATGCTCTACTCTTCTAATAAGAAGCTGAAGTTCGCTTGGTAGTAAAAGAACCCGATGGGTAGGACCACTGATTAAAAATGATTGAAGCGTTTTTATAGAACTTCTCCTAAAAGGATTTTAATGTAAATATAAATAAAATGATTAAGAAACTATTAACGTTATATAATTTAATAAAAAAATTAGTTGTAAAAAATCGTTAAGCTAGAAAGTTTAGAACTTACTATTCAAAATTAAAAAACAGTATAGTCTAACAAGCCATCTATGGGACTCATTAATAGTTAGCGAAACGGGAAGCTATTGTGCGAGGTGTGAAATTACATAAACAAGAAATCTACCTGTTTTATGAAATGATCCCTTGTTTATATAATATCATATCTCGAGCAAGAGCACCCCGCTCAGCTGAATGTTGATGAGTCTCTTAGATAGCTTGTAAGACTTTAAGTAACGTATCTAATTTATTTTTGCATCCCCTTTTGTTAAATATGTATATTTTATGAGGAGCCGGAGTACTCAGAGGGTAGTATGTCTGACTTCCATGCAGGTAGGCCGGGATTCAAATCCCAACGCCGCACAGTGGTCCCAAATGCTGAAAACGTGGTCATGGGGTAAAATAAAAAGTACGTATTTAGGAATTTTCAGGTTTACAGTTGTTTTCTCATACTATCGTAGAGTCATAAGACGCAGGTATAAGGATCAGACCGGATCTATTCTTATTCATAATAATACGAATACGAAGCAAGCTTTCAATCCTAATAGTAAATAATTAATATTGAAAAATATCAAAAATTACTAAAAGATTTTTAAATTGAAAACTTACTGGTACATCCCCATGTATACACCTCCAAGACTTCTACAATTTGCAAGTCATATGGATGCTGCAGTAAAGACGATAGGGAAGGAATTCTAAACTTTGCAATTCAAATCCCCCGTCTGCAGCCGGTTAGGAACTGAAAGATGCACCATAGTTACTCTACTGAGTAATAAGAAAATAAAATAAAAATGTGTGTACCATTTTTATATATTCGGCTGCAATACGAAGGAAAAACAATCTTACTTTTTAATTAGAATAAGGAGTGCAGCCAGTCCCTTTAACTGCAATTTTCTGCTCTTATTGGAGCTTCATCAGAAGGAACGTAGGCACTGTTCTCCTTAATCCAATCAAATCGCATCGAAATGTTTTTCCAAATATTGCAGCCAAAATGATGGTATTGGGTGGCTAGCGCCATCTGGCCGTAAAAATACGAAGCAAGCTTTCAATCCTAATAGTAAATAATTAATATTGAAAAATATCAAAAATTACTAAAAGATTTTTAAATTGAAAACTTACTGGTACATCCCCATGTATACACCTCCAAGACTTCTACAATTTGCAAGTCATATGGATGCTGCAGTAAAGACGATAGGGAAGGAATTCTAAACTTTGCAATTCAAATCCCCCGTCTGCAGCCGGTTAGGAACTGAAAGATGCACCATAGTTACTCTACTGAGTAATAAGAAAATAAAATAAAAATGTGTGTACCATCGTATTTTTACGGCCAGATGGCGCTAGCCACCCAATACCATCATTTTGGCTGCAATATTTGGAAAAACATTTCGATGCGATTTGATTGGATTAAGGAGAACAGTGCCTACGTTCCTTCTGATGAAGCTCCAATAAGAGCAGAAAATTGCAGTTAAAGGGACTGGCTGCACTCCTTATTCTAATTAAAAAGTAAGATTGTTTTTCCTTCGTATTGCAGCCGAATATATAAAAATGGTACACACATTTTTATTTTATTTTCTTATTACTCAGTAGAGTAACTATGGTGCATCTTTCAGTTCCTAACCGGCTGCAGACGGGGGATTTGAATTGCAAAGTTTAGAATTCCTTCCCTATCGTCTTTACTGCAGCATCCATATGACTTGCAAATTGTAGAAGTCTTGGAGGTGTATACATGGGGATGTACCAGTAAGTTTTCAATTTAAAAATCTTTTAGTAATTTTTGATATTTTTCAATATTAATTATTTACTATTAGGATTGAAAGCTTGCTTCGTATTTTTACGGCCAGATGGCGCTAGCCACCCAATACCATCATTTTGGCTGCAATATTTGGAAAAACATTTCGATGCGATTTGATTGGATTAAGGAGAACAGTGCCTACGTTCCTTCTGATGAAGCTCCAATAAGAGCAGAAAATTGCAGTTAAAGGGACTGGCTGCACTCCTTATTCTAATTAAAAAGTAAGATTGTTTTTCCTTCGTATTACAGCCGAATATATAAAAATGGTACACACATTTTTATCTTATTCATAACTTCGGGAGAAGTGAGCCATGTACGACCTTATTTTGGCCGACAGTGAAAATCATAGAGAACACGGGTCATGAACCTTTAAATCCGTATATTGTTTATACACTTCGGAATTACTTTCGTTCCTAAGGGTTTTTGGCATCGCCGATTACGAATCTGACATTACTTTTTCTGAAAAACAAAATGGCGGATCCAACATTTTTTTGTCAAATTTGGTAGCTAAGGTTGCTGATTACAAATCTAACATTACTTTTTTTAAAACAAAATGGCGGATCCAATATGTCCGAAAGAAATTGGAAAATTTTATTTTAAACGCATATTTGTTTAAAATTTTATATTATAAGGAACTGTTGAAATTGCTCATTACCAATACATTTTCTTTATGAAGTACAATATTCAGAACCTATTACTTATGTACAACCGCCCATACATGCTTAACAACCACCAGAATCATATAATATGCGTCATTTCCCACTTTTGTATTCAAACAACTACCAGCAATCCATAGGCAGCCAAACGAAAGTCATTCTGTATCTTCTTACTATATATTTTAAGATTAATAAACATTAGTCGCAGAATTATGTAGAATTTTGTACTTTTTGAGTGCATCTTTACAAAATTTTGATTATTTCAAGTATATATTCACTATTTATGCATAACAAATTTAAGGCATTTATTGTTACTAAATCTTAAGTTAACTTACCTCTTACATTACTACATCCTTAAAAAAAGAATCTGCTTTACAGCGATAAAATTGATAAACTACAAAACGTTTTACAGCGTTTTCAATATACGCGTTCTTTTTCACTTTCTCTGCCGGCCAAAACCTCGGGCATGGCTCAATTGTTCCTGAGCTATGAACCAGAATACATCCAGTCTGATCCTTATACCTGCGTATTATGACTACGATAGTATGAGAAAACAACTGTAAACATGAAAATCTCTTGACAGGGACTTTTTTTCGCCTCATGACCACTTTTTCAGAATTTGGAACCACTGTGCGCCGGCGAGAACAGCTAGACATTTTTAGTAAGTTATAATCCCAAAGCCGCGTAGCGGTATAAAACGGGAGACTATTATTATTATATTTTATGAGAGCTACAGTTTTAAGTAAATAATTATCTGATCCACAAACTGCTTCCCTTTTCACAATGACGTCAATATTTTTTATCTGTGTAGGTTTGTCCTGTTAAGCATTAAGATTTTATACTTTTTGTTCAATATCCTACTTTTAATGAATTTTGTTGATATATTTCTATAAGACGTGTGCAGTTGTTATTAACTATGTCTTCTGTCTTCTTCGTGTTCTCCTATCACTGCAACCCACTTTTTCATTCGAACTCGTGATGATAATGTCACCCAGTAATAATATATCTCTCCGACTTACACATCGGGGTGGCAGCACTAGTAATGACATGTCTATAACACTATACCTTGTTTTTAAACCAGGAAAAGTAAACTAAAAAGACAGATTCATAGCCAATAGTCACTAGAAAAATCACCAATTACATCTTATTTTTTGGTTGATCATGTCGGCCTTTGACGATGAATACGTCACAAAATAATTCTAAAAACATCTGTTTTTTTTTATATAAATAAAGACTACAAATCTAAAAATTAAAGAAATAACGCAGAAAACATAAAACATTGCCGATATAACTTAATTAACCTATGAAATGCCAATAGTGTCAAAATTTCTTGCGGTTGGACCAATTACAAACAAGCATTGCGAAGCGGTAAATTTGAATTACTCCTCCTGGTTTAAAAACATGAGCAAAGTGGTGTCATTATTATGGTTATGTAATGCCAATACCAATTGAAATTAAATATCAACATGTCAAAACTAGTTAAGTACACAATTAGGGCTATACAGGGTGTCCCCGAAAATAGTGCGTTCCTTAAAGGTATAGATAGAAGACACAACGTAGAACAAAAAAGTCTTACAACATTTTTTTCTAAATTCAGCCGTTTGACCAAAAAACGAAAATACATTTTAATATGCAAATTGAAGCCTGGCAACACCGTGGAAGACAAAAGCTAAAGGTTGACACCCTGTCCTCGTCCCCTCACATCAAACAAACCAAGATATTAATAGCAAAAATGCCACATTATTAAAGCAAGAAATAATTATTTGGCAGGTAGGCACCTACATCTAGGGATGTCAATAACCCTAATTCACACCTCAAAAATAGTAAATAAACAACGGGTTCCATTGATTAAATTTCCAGTCACAGGTTCTTCTAAGCCATGTTGCCAGCTCGTTTAAATTAATGAAAATAAGAATTCACTCCTATGGAGAACAATGTAATTCTTTTTTTCGAAACGGTTAACTTTAGGAAAAAATGTTATAGGACTTTTTTGTTCTAAATTGTGTATTATATCCACACCTTAAAGGAACACACTATTTTCGGGGACACCCTGTATATAAACACTAAAATTAATGAAAATAAGCAAAATATCTTGTGCTTACTACACCGTATCAATTTTTTACGATTTATGTATTTATTTATACATTTATTTATATGAATTATGATGGTGTGTATTTTAAAGTATCAATCTATTAATTATTTCTATGGAATCTAAAGGCAAATCAAAAAGTTATTTAATTATGTAAAATTAAAGAATGATACATTTGACTTGTTTGTTAATGTCAGTTCTTTTGTTAAGCGAGGGAGGAACTTAGGTATCTATTATGTATGGTATAAATAAATTTAAAATTACCATAACATATATACTTACAATTGCCCACCTTTAGATTTTAAATCTTTAAAACCCGGTGTAAATAATTTGTTTTCTAAAAGTTCAACTTCTTTGTTAAACTCACTGATCAGCTCAAAAGCTCTATCGATAGAATAATTTCCTTCATTCTTAGAGAGTAGCTTGACAATTGTTTTAGATAACTTTAGTCTTTCAGAGGACGAAGTCTCATGATGGTTTTGAATTACATCTTTCATTTTATCCTATAAAATAAATAATATGTAAATATATTAAAATAGCATAGCAGTCTTCTAAAAATATAACGAAATATAGCAATCGCCAACTAGAAAGAAAGAGTGCGACACGTCTATACTTTTTACGGTAACCGGTCAATTGCTCGAAAACGAATTGCTCGACATGAAAATTGCTCAAAATACAAATTGCTCGAATAAAAAAGAAAATTTGTATATATCTAAATATTTATTCATAATAATACAAAATATAGACATAAGAAAGATATTTTAAATAGGACAAATTATGTGATATTCTACGTATATAATCGTATATTAATTTATGCTGAAAAAATATTTATTACAAATCTAAAATATCTTTGAACTTTGGAAATAAAAAGAAAAATAACGATTTTGATTTAGTCTCATTATGATATAGGAATTATGATAATTTCCAGGTATTAGGGAAGGATTAAAATCATTGCCTTAATTTTATCGAAGATTGGCATCGCGGATTCCAAAATTGCCAAGTGCCGATAGGTTATTGCGTTTAATAAACAATTATGAACATCAAAAAATAATATTTATGTTATTATTTATGTACATGGAATATTACATAATTTGTCATATTAAGTATCTTTCTTATGTGTAGGTATATATTTTGCATTATTGTGAATAAATACTTGGATAAATATACAGAATGGTGCAAATGTCTGGAATAAATTCAATATTTCGTGAACCGGCGACTTTAAGGAAAAATCCCGAAACAGGTCGATTTTTATTAAATTACGATATTTTGGCATATATTTCATACGAGTGACGTCATCCATATGGACGCGATGACGTAATTGATGATTTTTTTAAATAAGACTAGGGGTCGTGTGATAGCTCAATTTTAAGAGTATTCAATTCTGTATTCAGTAATATAAATACTAACATAATTGTTTATACACAGTGTCCAAAAGAAATTTTTTAATTAAATTAATTGACAAAAAAAGAAGAATGTATGTAATTTATTTAATTCAAAATACATTTTACTGCTGTCAGAAAACAGAAAAAAAATGTTTTCCACCTACCTCTACCGAAAGTATACCTTTCCGGACCTTCTTGTAGGGAGCAAAGTTGTACTTTTCCTCCCTAGGGAGGAAAAGTAAAAGTGACGTCATGAAATTTCATTCATGAAATATAACTTATTGACGCCCTGTACAATATTTATTTTCTATTACGTAAGTATCTATACATTTTAACGTTTATTTAAAAACACTCTGTATTTTGCAGAATGGTAAAAAACAGTAAATTGTTATTCTGATTTAACAATGTTTACATTAATAATTTGACTTATATTTGACAGTTGACAGTTATATTGTACCTACTTGTTAGTTTTAGTTCTAATAAATTTTGTTGGTTAGTTACATAAATAAATTAAGTAAAAATGAAAAAAATGACTTGTTATTTGAGGAAGGTGGAAAAACCATATGTATAACATGGGAGTAAAGTGCCTTTTCCTCCCTTGAATGATTACTGCCCTCCTCTACGCGTCGGACAGTAAACTTCATTCTCGGGAGGAAAATTAGCACTTTCCTCCCTTGTTATACAAATAGCTATTATTTCACAAATAAGCATCGCTTTTCGCTGAAATTAAATGTTCAAACTTCCAAGAGGCAGACGGTTGGCGGGAGCTGGTTTGAACATTGAATTTAAGCGAAAAACAATGCTTATTTGTCAAATAATTTTTTTTTCTTTCTGTTTTCTGACAATAGTAAAATGTATTTTGAATTAAATAAGTTACATACATTCTTCTTTTTTTTATTTAAAAAAATATTTTTTGGACACTGTGTATAAACAATTATGTTAATATTTATATTACTGAATACATAATTGAATACCCTTTCAAATGTGCTATCACACGACCCCTAGTCTCATTAAAAAAATCATCGATTACGTCATCTCGTCCATATGGATGACGTCACTCGTATGAAGTATATGCCAAAATATCGTAACTTAAAAATAAAGATCGACCTGTTTCGGGATTTTTCCTTAAAGTCGCCTGTTTACGAAATATCGAATTTATTCGAGACATTTGTACCAGACTGTATAATTTTCTACTTTATTCGAGCAATTGACCTAGAATCACTTTTTACGAATATTGTCGAGATATGGTTTATGATCAATATTTTTAATTAATTATTGTGCTGAACTCAGTGGCAATACAGTTCGGATGGAATCCATACGAAACTCAGAATTTGCGCTATGTGGTAAGTACTATAATAACAATAAACTCTCAATAAATAAACTACCTATCGTAATATATTTCACTAAATAACCAATTTAACCAAGTCTGCATCTACCATGTCTTAATTTACAAATCTCGATCCTTATGTGACCATTATCATTACGACTTCCCCAGTTTCGGCACTTATATGTACAAACAATTGTGTCCTCTCTTATGATGTGTTATGTATGTATCAGCTCATGGAAACTTTTTGCGTGAAGAGACTGAGTTAGGATTATAAACTGGAACAGGTAAAAAAACTGGAACACTGCGACCTTTACAGATTTATTTGTTTCGTTTGTCATCTAGCCTTGTTCTCTTATTAGGTTCAACACCATTGATGGGAGGCCGGTTCACATAGCCTCACGATCCTGAATGTTTCTCTCAAAGTGCTAGAAACAGCAATTTTGTACGACCTTCATAAAATATCTTCTTATTTTACGTGCCTTGTCGGGTCTGACAGACGTCGGCAATCACTATAGCAAGACTGACTTTATTTTGTGTCATATGGAAAACTTGTTTAGCCCTTCTCATTCTGGTGTTTCGGAGTCATAATTATTGTTTTCTTTCATAAAACTTATATTCTTCTTCTTCTTTTTGTATAGACATGACTGTCTGTTTTTTCAATGTGCCTCTAGTAAGTTGTCGTTCCATCGTTTTCTTGGTCTTCCCACTGATCGTCTTCCTATAGGGGAACCGTCTCTCGCTGTCCTTACTACTCTATTTGTTATCATTCAGGATTCGAAAAAAATGAATGCATTTAAAAAGCATTGGAGCCGTAATTTTGCGCCTAAGCCCTTAAGAGAAGAAAGAGTTCGACAAGGTGACGTATTATCGCCAAAGCTGTTTAATCTAGTCCTAGATGTCTTCAAAACTACAAATTGGTCAACATATGGCATCAACGTTAGTAAAGTACTCCTCCGTGTGGGCGACCTCGTATTACCTTGACCTCAGTAGTGGATTAGCGTAGTGAAGATACAATGGTTCTATTTGCTAGTGCTCTCTTTGTCCAGTCCAACATGAAAGTAAGGAGTCCCATCTTTTAAACGGTTCCGTCACTTAGTAAAGTCCTTCTAAGTTAAATGGTCTTAAATTTTCTAATGTCTTTGAGAGAACAGTTGTCACTGTTGTCTTAACTGTTGTCATTCACTGTTTTCTGTTCCTAGCTGGTACGCATGTTGGCTGGTATGGATGTTGGCTGAATGATTTATCTCTTAGCACTTTGATATTTATCTATCCATCAGTTTTCATTACGGCAAATTTGTTAGAAAGAAGGATAGGCTTATCGGTTGGTATGGCCCAAGTGTTTAGTCTATTATACAAAAGAAACTGGATATCTGAAGTCCAAGGTATTAATGATCTTGGTTTGCAGTCATCTATTTTTCCTGGTTTTAAAAGTTATTCCATTTTTTTCGGAAGGCACCTGTTATAAAGCGTTCGTACTAAAGCCAATTGGCTTATTGTACATTGTCACTCTCCGATGAAGAATTTCGTCTCCCTTAAAGACCTAGCAAGTCGAGTTGAGAAAGTTTTATAATCATATTTTTTAATAAAATTCGCCTGAATTATGTAATTATGTTAAATTAGTTATAAAGTAATCTAGATAGGTTTAATTATCTAATTCTAAAGAATTATACCCTACTCACTGTTCTGATAATACAACTTTCCATGTCCCTACTTATGTAACTTATAACTCCTTTAAAATATTGTTCATACTCTTCAATCTGTTGTGTCTCCTCACGATACATTATTTTTAGAACAAAATAATGTGCCAAAAGTTTCTGAACCATGTCTTCAAGATCTTTCAGTTCTAGTAAACTTTTTCTAAAAATATTTAAGGCAATAATTTAAAGCATTTAAGAAAGTATATTTGAATTAAATTATATTTTTAAATCAAATATCATATTCTACAAAAATAGATCAGAATAGAAAAACAGAAATCTAAACGGACACCTATAAGCCGAGGAGTACAAGGATGTATATTGTCCCCTTTACTTTTTAATTTATACTCAGATATGTTTAAAGAAGCACTAGAAGACTAGTCAATTAACGGAATACTAGTGAATAATACCAGATATGCAGATGATACGATACTTCTTGCGGACAGATGAAGAGAACTGCAGATTTTGGTTGATTACATCAAACAGTACTGCGAGAGGTATGGAGTATCTATGAATACAAAAAAAGTAAGAAAAATATTGATGACGAAATAATCTAGTAATCAATGAAGGGAATGATGCAAAGAAATCAGTAACGATATCAATGTACGATTGTTAAAATTTGACATACCATCTAAAGCAAGCTCTAAAAAGTTAATTCAAAATTGAATTATTTAAAAAAGATCAAGATTTCAACAATACAATAAAATGCAAGATAAGTATTTATTCAAAAAAATATATCGCTGATCTGGAACTTCGTCACGAAACTATAGACTAAGAGCCGCTATAGATGAAAATTCTTAATCATTTTAGGCACGACGGGACCCTATAACTTAAATAGTAGAACCTAAAAGAAAACGTTTGAACACTGTGCCTTCACTTTTCAGTGGCACATGCGTCTACAGTGGCGCATCAAACTTTCCACTTATGGACGGGATACATAAATTAAAAAATACCCTCCCTAATTACCAGAATTTAATTTTTTTCATTTTTTTAAGTTTTATGTGATTAAGACATAAGATTCATCGTAATTTTAACCCACCACCCCCTTCTCCCTGCCCCCACCAACAAAAACTTTATTTTTCGATTTTATTTTTTTTTGGTGGGATGCAATCAATTTTAAAATTTCAAAAAATTTACACGCATAGTTTTACATGCATAAGGGTTTTATAAAACACGTCTATTTTTTATAGACCTGTAGGTTGAGTGTACATAACCTCAAAAAAATTTTAAAATTTTTTTTTTTGAAAAAAAGTATATAACTTTTTTTTGGGGATAGCTGCAGATCTAATTTTTTTCTTAGTCTTGTGTATTTTATCAAACACTATATTTCTAATTTTTTTCAGATTTTTCTGTAACGTTGGTCACCTTCAAAAATCCAAAAAACTGTTTTTTAAGGGGGTTTTGAACGTGTTTTTCTGATTTTTAAATATTCTAAAGAACTCAGTTACTTCAAGTTACATATAACCTATAAAAACAAAATTGATTTGATATATTATGAAGTCTATAAAATAGGGAAATCCCCCAAAACCCCCCAAAAAACAGTTTTTCGGATTTTTGAAGGTGGGGAGACTTCGGAAAAATCTGAAAAAAATTTAAAATATAGTGTTTGATAAAACACACAAGATTAAGAAAAAATTAGACCGGCAGCTATTCCTCAAAAAAAGTTATACGCTTTTTTGAAAAAAAAAATTCTTTTAATTTTTTGAGGTTATGTACACTCTACCTATGGGTCTATAAAAAATAGGCATGTTTTATAAAAGCCTCAACTATGCGTGTGAATTTTTTGAAATTTTAAAATTGATTGCATCCCAAGAAAAAAAAAATAAAAACGAAAAATGAAGTTTTTGATGGTGGGGGCAGGGGGAAGGGGGTGGTGGGTTAAAATCACGATGAATCCTATGTGTTAATCACATAGAACTTAAAAAAATAAAAAAAATTTAATTCTGTTAGTAAGTTCTGTTAACTTTTAATTTATTTATCCCGTCCATAAGTGGAAAGTTTGATGCGCCACTGTCGACGCATGTGCCACTGAAAAGTGACGGCACAGTGTTCAAACGTTTTCTTTTAGGTTCTACTATTTAAGTTATAGGGTCCCATCGTGCCTAAAATGATTAAGAAATTTCACCTATAGCGGCTCTTAGTCTACTACTTTTTAGAGACTGTTTAGTTTTAAATTAAATATAATAGTCACCAGTACACCGTTCTTTTTTTTTTTAAATGATCATAAAAGTCTTAAAAACGATTTTAACTGCTTATAAACTACAATTTTATATTTATTTAATTTATTCGTCAAAATTAAATTAAACCCAAACAAAATTAGTATTAATCGAATAGGTATTTTTAATATCTTTCAAACGAAATATCATTTGTCATAAGGTCCCATTTAAAATTATCGGTCAAAGTGGCCCTGTGATGTCATCTGTGACTATTACGTCACCTGTTATGACTATTTGAGAAGCCCACTTCCGTTTATTACCTCCCTCCAAATTTCACTATTATAAGTATAACCGTTCAAAAGATATGTGCAATATGTTATAGTCGGAGAGATAGAAGCGGATTTTGTGCGTGATAAGTACAGTGGAACCTCGATTATCCGTCTCTCCATTAACCGTCACCTCTGTTAACCCTCAGGCTACATACAGAAGTTGTATTGACTACACAAGCAAAAATTTTAATGTAAAAAAAATAAAAAAAAGTTAATTTGATTTGTGATGAGAACACAAACGGCTATCCATTGCTGACAGATAAAGAAATCATTGAAATGGCAACAAAGGCGGACCAAACAGATTCAAAAGCTGACACAGACTTGGAATTTGACTGTAGCTAAAATGATGAACCTATTGTAACTGACAAAGATTTGCGTAAATAATCTAGAGAAGCTGCATCGCATATGCAATAATTCATCGAGTAGTATTCTCAACAAGAAGAAGCCAATAAAGTAGATTGCATGATCTTATGCCGATTAAGAAATTGAGCCGTCGCAAAATGTGAAACAACAGTAAAACAAACACAGATTTCAGAATATTTTAAATATATTCGATTGTACGAACACAAATCCCTCTTATATTGTCAAACAAACCATACAAATGAAATTTGAGAGTTGTACTCTGAATTTTTAATATTTTTTTAATGTTCTGTTAACCGTCTTTTCGATTATCCGTCATACCCTTGGTCCGGTGCCCTGACGGATAATCGAGGTTCTACTGTAATATGGAAAAACTATACGGGGACATGTTGAGTTAGTTGTGTACATGACTTTCCCCAACGGCCGGAAACCAGAGTGGGGGACGAGGGTAGTTATAAGGAGTCAAAGTCGCGGTTTTTATTATTTATTTTTTGACGCTCATGATCGAGATAGTGCATCAAAATTTGGGAATAAGTAGGTCATGACGTAACTAAGTAAAATCTCTAGGAGCTGAACGCTGCGTGGTCGACAAAGGGGTGGGGTAGGGGTGAATATAAAAAATATAAAGGGTTTTTTGCGACGTTCGTGATTGAGATAGTGCATCAAAATTTGGGAATAAGTAGACCATGACATAACTAAGTAAAATCCCCAGAGCCGGAAACCAGAGTGGGGGACGAGGGTAGTTATAAGGGGTCAAAGTCGCGGTTTTTATTATTTCTTTGTGACGCTCATGATCGAGAGAGTGCACCAAAATTTGGTAATAAGTAGGTCATGACGTAACTAAGTAAAATCTCCAGGGGCGGAACGCTGCGTGGCCGAGAAAGGGGTGGGGGCAGGGGTGGTAAGGTATTTTTTGTGACGTTCGTGATCGAGATAGTGAACCAAAATTTGGGAGAAAGTAGATCATGACGTAACTAAGCAAAATCTCCGCGGACGGAAACCAGAGTTGGGGATGAGGGTAGTTTTAAGGGGTCAAAGTCGCAGTTTTTATAATTTTTTTTGTGACGCAGCACAACATTTGTCCCCCCGCATCGTTCCGCCCCTGGAGAATTTACTTAGTAATCAAGTATATTCAAATGGGAAATAAGCCACAATTTTACCTAAAATATATGTTGAGAGTAAACTAAATGTAAACCCAAATACTTACGATGTCGGGATAGTATCACGAGGTTTTTCCTGGTTTTCCCTCGTGATTTACTATGGAATCTCTAACGCGAGAATTTCAGTGCCACCGTTGCATTTGGTTGTCTTTTTAAAGACAGATCACATGCTATGATTTTTTGTGGCGGATATTCTTGAGTTGGGATTGATTTCATGTAATCGAATGAACTATCTTTTAGTAAAGTCGTCCCAGGAACGCAACTCATCAATATTGGCAATATCATTTTAAAGTCGTCTACTTTAAAATGTATAATACGTGTCTGAATTGCCGATATAAATGAGTCAGATTAAATAAATTATTAGAAGAATTTTTTACTAAGCAACAACATTTTTGTTTATTTAGTATTATTTTGTATTTTGACAACGACACCCGACTTGGGCGTCTAAACGTTAATAAAATCATTTTTAGGTAAAATTGTGGCTTATTTCCCATTTGAATATACTTGATTATAAAAATGCCACAAGAAAATAGCTTCAGAACAACATTACTTAGTAATGTCATGATCTACTTATTCAAAAATGTTGGTGCACTATCACGACCACGAATGGCAAAAAACCCCTTATATTTTTATACTCACCCCTGCCTACCACCGCTTTGTACCCCAAGCAGCGTTCCGCCCCTGGAGATTTTACTTGGTTACGTCATGGCCTACTTACTCCAAAATTTTGGTACACTCAATCTCACTGGATCTCCATCATGAGCGACACAAAAAAAAATAATAAAAACCGCGACTTTTTCCCCTTATAACTACCCTCGTCCCCCACTCTGGTTTCCGGCTCTGGGGATTTTACTTAGTTATGTCAAGGTCTACTTATTCCCAAATTTTGATGCACTCAATAGAATAGAATAGAAATATGCTTTATTGTCATGAAAAATTTAATAATTTTATAGACAAAGCTTACAAGAATCATAAATAAGAACAATAACAAATAACAAATACAATTTACTAAAATGATATAAATCGTCTATATAAATAAAAATAATGAAGAGAAACAAAAAAAAAACAGTAACAATCTATTGCAAAATTTAAAAAAAAATTGGCAAATTGCATATTCTACCTTAAGAAATTTAATAAGTTAAGTTAAGCAATCACGAACGTCGCAAAAAACCCTTTATATTTTTTATATTCACCCCTACCCCACCCCTTTGTCGGCCACGCAGAGTTCCGCCCCTAGAGATTTTACTTAGTTACGTCATGACCTACTTATTCCCAAATTTTGGTGCACTATCTCGATCATGAGCGTAAAAACTTTGACTCCTTATAACTACCCTCGTCCCCCACTCTGGTTTCCGGCCGTTGGGGAAAGTCATGTACACAACTAATTCAACATATTCCCGTATACTTTTTCCATATTACTTATCACGCCCAAAATCCGCTCCCAGCTCTTAGACTATTATGCATAAATATTAAAAATTATAGTTTTGCAATAACAATAGATAACCACACTAGAGCTACAGGTTTAGGTGTTGTGCGTGCGGAAACGTGTCCAAACTGCACTCAGAAAATTTTCATAAAGTGGTAGACTCGCTCAAACGAAGCAGTTAAAACCATTTTTACGACTTTTGTAAACATTTTCAAAAAACTGGGGACTATAAGCCCTATACATGGAAACACTGCCTCCCCGCTTCCCACGTAATGCACTTTATTTGCGCCGGTTCATTCAGTCATACTACAGTGACAATGCAAGGCATTCTCATATGCAATGTTGCCGATTTTAGCGTTTCCTTCACTGGGGTATATTTAATTCAAAAAAAGTCAGTATTATACTGTACATTGTCAGAAAAGGTAAATATTTTGTATAATTTTAAATATAAAATAAATCATGAAATTAAAATTATAAAAAACATAAAACATACTCGTAAACTTCTACTTCCTGTTCCATGTATTGTAATTGGGTCCGACTAATGTGTTGATCTGCATATTTCTTTGTACAATCCTCAAGCATATCACACAGCCTTTTCTTGGTGTCTAATTTTACTGCTATACTTTGAGTTAAAGATAAATCATCACAGTTTAAAAGTGACTGTACATTTAGTTTTTCTAAATAAGATACCATAGCTTTTAATTGTTCAACTTCCATTGTGGTTGCTAAATATCGGTGTTGACTATGTAGTATTCTAAAAATAATAATAATAAATATGAGGCCTATAGAATCAAAACCTGCTAGATCCGTTTTTTGAAAATTTTCAGGAGACTAACAAAACATTAAAAATGTAAATTTCCCAAAAAGTCTCCACCATGTCTTAATCAAAGTGGCATAAATAAATGCCATAAAATGGCACACTAATTTTAGATAGTCATTTTTTTTGCATGCCCCTTACATCTCCAGAAATTTGTACTTTTAGTTTTAGACCAGGGCGCATCTGTAAAAATATTAGTACATTTGGACGTTGAGAGGAGACTCAAATTTTTTTGCAGAAATTGCTTGAAAATAACTCAATTAATAATATTTGAGTTATCCTCGCTCTCGAAAAGGTCCGGAACATTGTTTAAATAATCAAAATGTCAAAAAATGAAGGAAAAATTCGATTTTTTTCTTCGTTTTTTGATTATAACTTTAAGAGTATTCATTTCCGAGAAAAGTTGTGTAATTAAATTTCCTACAATATAGAGTTGGTTGAAAATTTAAAAAATAGTCACCCTTGTTGCAAAATAGCAATAATTGGGGAAAAACTATACAAAAAGAAGTATTCGCATTTTACGTTTTTCAACCATTTATGCTAAACTTAGGACCTTCAAATTTCACCCAGAAAAACTATATGATACAGTTAAACAATACTGTAAATTTCATTAAGATCGGTTCAATAGATTTTGCAAAATAAATTTTGCAATCCAGCTTTCGCAAAAAAGTTCATTTTTTCAAACTGGTACAGGACTGAAAATAAAGCAGATAGCAAGTTGAATTTTTTTTTGCTTATAGAAGTGTATTGTACCTTTCATTTTTAATTTGCAGAACTAAAATCGATTAACCACCACGGCGTCAGGAATTTTTTTAAATAAACACACGCGCGCAGGACACCGGATAGTTTGCTCTGATTGGGCATTCCAATGACCTTTGATAATTATTGATACATTTTAATTTTTACTACATTTCGATATAAATAAATAAATTTGTTTATTGCAAAATAAAAACACATACTCTATCCTTTGAAATAACACTTTTTTTAGCAAAAATTTTCTTTGTTCATATATTTTAACTTGAGAATAAATGTTTATTATTTTTAAACATATACAATTGTTTAAACAATATTTCACAAACAATAATAAAATTAGTTTGATTTTTGTGGAATTAAAATATTAAAATACAACAAAATATAGAGTAAGAAAATAATATATTAGATGAAGATTGGAAGAAATTTTGGTGGAAATCAACTTCATGTGAATCGAACACCGCTGTCCTGCGCGTAGCACCAATAATTAATGTTTATTTAAAAAAATTCCTGACGCCGTGGTAGTTAATCGATTTTAATTTTGCAAATTGCAAATGAAAGGTACAGTACACTTCTATACGCAAAAAAATTTCAACTTGCTATCTGCATTATTTTCAGTCCTGTAACATTTTTAAAAAATGAATTGTTTTTGCGAAAGCTGGATTGCAAAATTTATTTTGCAAAATCTATTTAACCGATCTTAATGAAATTTACAGTATTGTTTTACTGTATCATAAAGTTTTTCTGGGTAAAATATTAAGGTCATAAGTGTAGCATAAATGGTTGAAAAACGTAAAATGCGAATACTTGTTTTTGTATGGTTTTTTTCGCAAATATTGCTATTTTGCAACAAGGGTGACTATTTTTTCAACTTTTAACTAATTTTATATTGTAGGAAATTTAATTACGCAACTTTTATGTCAGTACATCTTTTCTGGGAAATGAATACTTTTAAAGTTATAATCAAAAAACGAAGAAAAAATCGAACTTTTCCTTCATTTTTTGACATTTTAATTATTTAAACAATGTTCTGGACCTTTTTGAGAGGGAGGATAACTCAAATATTATTATTTGAGTTATTTTCAAGCAATTTCTGCAAATAAATTTGAGTCACCTCTCAACGTCCATCTCAAAACAGATGGGCCCTGGACTATTTGGATTTAGCAGATTTTGATTCTAAGCCCACATAATATTGCTCATTTTCAACTGCTTTTAGGCGCAATTAATGCACTAAAAGTGGCTATTGAACCATTTTGATAGGAAAACATACAAAATATACAAGAAAAAGAAATATTTTACTGATCATAAAACTATGGACATAACAGGGTTTGATTCTACGTTAACATTTCAGTGGTATTTTGAAGATGATTTAGAAGGTTTTGAGCGAAACCTTATGCCTGTAGATTAATAGATACCTACTTAGAAAGGGCAAATTTAAAGAGAAATCCTCAGACAGGTGAAACAAAATGGCTATAAAGCCAACTATAAATTTGGCCAGGTAAGAATATTACCAAAAAAAGGCCATCCAAAACCTAGTGAGCCAGAAGCTGCTTCAACTAGTGAAGCAGCAAAAATGACCACAAAAAAAGGGGCCCAGGAAAAGGGCCCTGCGAAGTTCAAAAAGGGATCAGATAAATGCCATAAAATGGCACACTAATTTTAGATAGTCATTTTTTTTGCATGCCCCTTACATCTCCAGAAATTTGTACTTTTAGTTTTAGACCAGGGCGCATCTGTAAAAATATTAGTACATTTGGACGTTGAGAGGTGACTCAAATTTTTTTGCAGAAATTGCTTGAAAATAACTCAATTAATAATATTTGAGTTATCCTCCCTCTCGAAAAGGTCCGGAACATTGTTTAAATAATCAAAATGTCAAAAAATGAAGGAAAAATTCGATTTTTTTCTTCGTTTTTTGATTATAACTTTAAGAGTATTCATTTCCGAGAAAAGTTGTGTAATTAAATTTCCTACAATATAGAGTTGGTTGAAAATTTAAAAAATAGTCACCCTTGTTGCAAAATAGCAATAATTGGGGAAAAACTATACAAAAAGAAGTATTCGCATTTTACGTTTTTCAACCATTTATGCTAAACTTAGGACCTTCAAATTTCACCCAGAAAAACTATATGATACAGTTAAACAATACTGTAAATTTCATTAAGATCGGTTCAATAGATTTTGCAAAATAAATTTTGCAATTCAGCTTTCGCAAAAAAGTTCATTTTTTCAAACTGGTACAGGACTGAAAATAAAGCAGATAGCAAGTTGAAATTTTTTTTTGCTTATAGAAGTGTATTGTACCTTTCATTTTTAATTTGCAGAACTAAAATCGATTAACCACCACGGCGTCAGGAATTTTTTTAAATAAACACACGCGCGCAGGACACCGGATAGTTTGCTCTGATTGGGCATTCCAATGACCTTTGATAATTATTGATACATTTTAATTTTTATTACATTTCGATATAAATAAATAAATTTGTTTATTGCAAAATAAAAACACATACTCTATCCTTTGAAATAACACTTTTTTTAGCAAAAACTTTCTTTGTTCATATATTTTAACTTGAGAATAAATGTTTATTATTTTTAAACATATACAATTGTTTAAACAATATTTCACAAACAATAATAAAATTAGTTTGATTTTTGTGGAATTAAAATATTAAAATACAACAAAATATAGAGTAAGAAAATAATATATTAGATGAAGATTGGAAGAAATTTTGGTGGAAATCAACTTCATGTGAATCGAACACCGCTGTCCTGCGCGTAGCACCAATAATTAATGTTTATTTAAAAAAATTCCTGACGCCGTGGTAGTTAATCGATTTTAATTTTGCAAATTGCAAATGAAAGGTACAGTACACTTCTATACGCAAAAAAATTCAACTTGCTATCTGCTTTATTTTCAGTCCTGTAACATTTTTAAAAAATGAATTGTTTTTGCGAAAGCTGGATTGCAAAATTTATTTTGCAAAATCTATTTAACCGATCTTAATGAAATTTACAGTATTGTTTTACTGTATCATAAAGTTTTTCTGGGTAAAATATTAAGGTCATAAGTGTAGCATAAATGGTTGAAAAACGTAAAATGCGAATACTTGTTTTTGTATGGTTTTTTTCGCAAATATTGCTATTTTGCAACAAGGGTGACTATTTTTTCAACTTTTAACTAATTTTATATTGTAGGAAATTTAATTACGCAACTTTTATGTCAGTACATCTTTTCTGGGAAATGAATACTTTTAAAGTTATAATCAAAAAACGAAGAAAAAATCGAACTTTTCCTTCATTTTTTGACGTTTTAATTATTTAAACAATGTTCTGGACCTTTTTGAGAGGGAGGATAACTCAAATATTATTATTTGAGTTATTTTCAAGCAATTTCTGCAAATAAATTTGAGTCACCTCTCAACGTCCATCTCAAAACAGATGGGCCCTGGACTATTTGGATTTAGCAGATTTTGATTCTAAGCCCACATAATATTGCTCATTTTCAACTGCTTTTAGGCGCAATTAATGCACTAAAAGTGGCTATTGAACCATTTTGATAGGAAAACATACAAAATATACAAGAAAAAGAAATATTTTACTGATCATAAAACTATGGACATAACAGGGTTTGATTCTACGTTAACATTTCAGTGGTATTTTGAAGATGATTTAGAAGGTTTTGAGCGAAACCTTATGCCTGTAGATTAATAGATACCTACTTAGAAAGGGCAAATTTAAAGAGAAATCCTCAGACAGGTCGATTTTTATTCTTAAATTAGGACTTTTTGGCATATATATAATACTAGTGACGTCATCCGTCTGGGCGTGATGACGTAATCGATGATTTTTTTAAATGAGAGTAGCGGTTGTGTGATAGCTCATTTGAAAGGTTATTTAATTTTCTATTCAGTAATATAGACATTAACATAATTATTTATACAGGGTGTACAAAAAATTTTTTTTATTAAATTAATTTAGACAAAAAGGAGATAAAAATTGTTTGTACACATATGTCACTTTTTACAACATCGGAGATATTTAAAAAAAAGTTATTTAATTGAACCCTATTAAGTTTACGGAAATTCTCAAATTAGTGATTTATTATTTTGATGATTACACACAGTTTACAATATAAATAACAATATTTTTTCCTTTTGTTTATTTATGAAGGACATTTATTCATTTGACATATGGGGTTTTTGCAGGAATTTTTCATTAATTTATAGGAAAAACGATATTTATAGTAATAAACCAAAATAAAAAATGAACGAAAAATGGTCTTTACTTATAAAATCACACAACACAACTATTCGAAGGAACATTAACCTATAAAAACCTACTGACAGCCAAGCGATAAAGTTTCCCGCAAAAACACCAATAGTCATTAACTAAGGGAATTGCGCTTGACATACGGGGTTTATGCGGAATCGCCTATACTTTTGTCGCTTATATTTTGGACTACTGTAACTTTAATGGAAGTTTCTTACGCAAGGAACGTAGGTAATTAGTCCTTCAATCCATAGATGGCATAAGTCCATTTTCGGAAAAAAAAGACTACTGGGGTTTTTGCAAAGAACGCCTCAATTATTTTAAGATTTATATTACTAAATAGAGAATTCAATAACCTTTCAAACGATCAATCACACAACCTCTACTCTCATTTAAAAAATCATCGATTACGTCATCACGCCCAGATGGATGACGTCACTAGTATTATATATATGCCAAAAAGTCCTAATTTAAAAATAAAAATCGACCTGTCTAAGGATTTCTCTTCAAATTTGCCCCTTCTCGAGATAATGAATTTATGCAAACTCAAACGTCCTCATTTATACTACAGTGTCGCGCCCGCTTGATTAGCAATTAAAAATCAATGGGTTTTCGATATTGTATTGCAAAAAACTCTTCGGGATTTCATCAATCAATGTTTAAAGAATATCTACCTACCTTGGCAACATTGAAATTTTTAGTTAAATGTCCGATTTAGGGTTAAAAATAGCCGATTTCGCAATTTTCAAAATTTTAATCGCTTATATAACAAAAACTATTAACCTAAGAGAAAAGTCACTAAAGATCTTTTCTGTTTGGAATGATTCAAAAAACCCAAAAAAAAACTTTGTTCGATGCAAAAAAGATAATTTTAGGAAAAACCCCTAATCTTTTCCCTCGTCTGGCAAGGTCTTATGCTTTTCAGAATCGCCTGTCATTCTACACATTTTTTCTAAATGACTTACTCAAACACATACTTAAATTTAAACTTTACAGGAGAAAGTTTATTTTACCTTCTGAATTTGCACTTTTCGATTCACCTGGTAGATACACGTGCACGGCTGATACCTGCCAGGTCATGGTTTTTAGCCTTGGTGTGCTATGAATTATCACTAGACAAATTTCTAGCCTTACAGGACGACCGTTAGTCGGAGGGTTCACTAGTTCTTAAACTAATAAGAATATCGAAAATAATTCCAGAGAAATACTCTCTTTATGCTGGATAAATAGTACAAAAACCAGTTGATGCAGATGAAAAGCAACAAATTTGGCAATCAACTACCAAGACAGTTGATTAACCCCTTACGTGCACACTCGAGTTAACTCGAGTACGCCTAACTGTCCAAACTGCACACTCGAGATAATTCGAGCGGCGTTGTATTTTATATTGTATTTTCACACTCGAATGCAATCGAGAATTGAAAATAACAACGTGAAAGCAAAAAATATATCCCTTTTCTATTCCTTGTGAGCCGCTTTCCGACAAAGACACAAATTCATATTCTGATTCGCTCATTTTAAAATATATATTTTATTAAATATATATTTTACTAAAATATAAGCTGCACAAAGACCAACTTCTCCTCCACGTGGTGTGTGGTGGTAACAGCTTCGAGCTGACGTGGATAGGGTCCTAGGCCCCTAGACACGTCACAAAGAGGCTGGCTAACGAAGCTCTGGCGTACGCAAATACCGGGAACAACAGCGTGGAGAGGGAGTGTTGTGGACGGGTGGGTGCAGAGGTAACTGGACTAATCGTTCGGGACCTCTGCGGGCATCCGGAAACAATGCAACTTGTGGAAACCTGCCCGGTATATACCGTGTTGGTAAGCCGGTGGTTGTAGAGGATGTGCTTACCGATGTGGGGGCTTGCCTTGATTGGCTGGCCAAGCGGAAGGGAACCACAGAAATCCCCCTCAAGCCAAGGTGGAACAGCATAAGCCGAAGGCTTGGCGTGGCGCAGGAATTGCGCCGCGGGGCTAAGGGGTTGCTTAGTCACGATTATGCGCACTCCGGGTACCAGGCGAAACCCAGGTTTCATTAGCCTTCTCCCGGCATGCGGGGCTCTGCTGGGAGTGACCATACATTCCCTAGCTACTCGTGGGACTAAAATGAACGAAGTAGGAAAAACTAAAAACAATGAGGGCAGAGGAAGAACAAAGCCTCAATCATCCCGAGGTTATGGAATTGGATCCAGTTCCAAGCCATAAATCGGAGGATGAGCTTTTAAAAAGCAGCGGAGACGAGCAAAGTATCGCTCAAGGGCCAAAAAAGGCCGAAAGAGAGAAACTGAGTGGCGCTGCCCGAAAAAGGTTTAAGTACCTGTTAAAACAAGGCCTTAAATATGAAGAGGCTCGACAACAAGCACAAAAGCTTATACAAAAACCACCCGAGGATGTATCCAAGGGCAAAGGGTCCAAGAGGATCCGGTCTCAGGAGAGCACGCCAGAAAATCCTAGGAAAAAGGGAGTTGGCACCACCGTTGGGATAACCGGCGGTGGTGAAGAAAACAAACCATCCTATGGACAGGTTGCAGCGGCAATAAGGGTAGGAATAATGCCCAAAAACCATCCAGAATCTTCACTAACAGTGGAACAACTAGCCGCAACGAAAGAGAAGATTCTGGAAAAAATAATGGAGCTGGATCCAAAGGCAACAATTAGGCCTAAATTCAGCAACCTACAATTCAGACCGGGTTGGATGCTTCTGTCTTGTGCTGACAAAGCCACAGTTGAGTGGCTTAAAAGCATAATTCAGGAGCTGCAGTCACACGAGGGTATCTCGCTGAGACTGGAAGAGGAAAGCAATATTCCTCACTCCGAGATCTTTGTGACATATCTTCCTGATAGTCTGAACACCACGAATGCAAAAATTCTTCGATTCTTAGAGGTCCAAAATGAAGACCTCAACTCACAGAATTGGAGAGTTGTAAGAAGGGTTGACAAAGGCCCTACTGTAGAGCTCACTCTTTCAATGGACCCTAACTCCGCTGAAAGGGTGAAACAAAATGGCTATAAAGCCAACTATAAATTTGGCCAGGTAAGAATATTACCAAAAAAAGGCCATCCAAAACCTAGTGAGCCAGAAGCTGCTTCAACTAGTGAAGCAGCAAAAATGACCACAAAAAAAGGGGCCCAGGAAAAGGGCCCTGCGAAGTTCAAAAAGGGATCAGATAAAGGTCCCAAAAGCCAGTAAAATGGCTTCCAACAAAAATATTATGTTTCTGCAGTTAAATCTCCATCACGCAAAAGCCGCAACTAGTGTGCTTAACACGAGTTTTAGCAGAAACCTAACTGACATCGGGCTCATTCAAGAGCTCTGGGCTGACAAAGGACTTATCAAAGGACTTCCAAATAATACATGTAAGTTGATTTATTCACAAATGCATGACTTGCCAAGAGCAGCTTTGCTCATCTCTAAAAAACTAAAATTCATTTCTGTTCCGGAGTTTATCACAAGAGACTTAGCAACAGCTGAAGTGGAGCTCCCCACGGAAAGGCCACAGGCAAATTATAATTGCCTCTGCCTATTTCCCGGGTGATGAAGACCAACCTCCGCCAGAGGAAGTGAAAGGCCTCATCAGTTGGTGCAACAAAAAGAACAGACAACTTATCCTTGGATGTGATGCGAACTCCCACAGCATAGTATGGGGCAGCACAGACACGAACAAACGTGGTGAGTACCTTTTAGAATATTTGGCTAACTCCAATATAGACATTATCAATAGAGGTAACAAACCAACTTTTATCACTGCAAATAGGAAAGAGGTGCTTGACATCACCTTAACTAGTTGCTCTGCTACAAATCTAATACAGAACTGGCATGTCTCCGATGAGGTATCGATATCGGATCATAGAACCATAAGGTTCGATGTCGAGGCTGAGCGGGAACAGATACAGTCCTGTCGAATACCGAAACAGACTGACTGGTGTGCATATAAGGACACCCTAAGGTCAGATGTTGAAGGCGTAACTTATTCGATTGAAACCATAGAGGAACTGGAAGGTGCCTCACAATGGCTAAATCGTACGATAATTAGCTGCTATGAGGGGGCCTGTCCCATCAAGACCAAAGCCGTCAAAAGAGATGTGCCATGGTGGAACAGGGAACTCAGTAAGTTAAAAGCTCAAACTCGTAAAGCTTTTAATAGAGCCAAAAGTATAGGTAACTGGGATGACTACAAAAAGGCTCTAACAGAATACAATAAAGAACTTAGAAGGTCTAAGAGAAGAACATGGAGGCAATTCTGCGAGGGGATAACTGAATTAGCCCCAGCAGTACGCCTCCAAAAAGTAATCTTAAAGGACCACTCAAACGGTATTGGACTTCTAAAAAAGCCAAACGGAGAGTTTACTGAAAGCATAGACGAAAGCATGAGTTGCTTATTACAATCTCACTTTCCTGGGTCAACACTCATTGAAGATGACCCAAGGGTTAATCTTGATGAATCTAATTACAGAACATAAGAGCTGCAAAAAGCCTAGCGGGAAAAATCTTCACCAAAAATAGAATTAAATGGGCAATACATAGCTTTAAGCCCTACAAATCTCCTGGAGAGGATGGTATCTTTCCAGCCCTGCTACAACAGGGCGTTGATTACATTAACTCCTCATCTAGTCAAAATATTCAAGATGAGCTTCATCTTGGGCTACATTCCAACAGGGTGGAGAGAGGTTAGGGTATGCTTCATTCCTAAGAGTGGTAAACGCCCTCCAGAGGAGCCGAAGTCATATAGACCCATAAGCCTTACCTCCTTTCTACTTAAAAGTATGGAAAAAAACTTGATATATATATATATATATATATATATATATATATATATATATATATATATATATATATATATATATATATATATATATATATATATAAGAAGCGAATATTTAACAAATATACCGCTTCACAAAGAACAATTTGCCTACCAATCAGGCAAATCCACCGTGGATGCCTTGCACTGTCTCGTAAAAGACATAGAAAAGGCAATAGGATCAAAGGAAGTGGCGCTATGTGCATTCATAGATATATAGGGTGCGTTTGACAACACCTCATATAAATCAATCAGCGCCGCCGCAACAGCAAAAGGTATCCAACCTTCCATAACTAAATGGATTCAATCCATGCTAAACACTAGGAAAATTATTACCTACCTAGGAGGCAAATCAACTACTATAAAAGCAGTAAAAGGTTGTCCTCACGGAGGAGTCTTATCACCTCTACTGTGGTCGCTAGTGGTTGACGACCTCCTAACAAAGCTCAAAAGAGCATGATTTCGTGCTCTGGGCTATGCTGACGATCTAGTTATAGAGGTTAGAGGCAAACATGACGGTATTATTGCCGAACGCATGCAGCAGGCCTTAACATTATAACCACTTGGTGTTCGAGGGAAGGGCTATCAGTCAATCCCAACAAAACGACACTTATTCCGTTCACTAACAGGAGGAAACTAACATTACAGCCTCCGATCATGAATGGAATAACCCTTTCTTTCTCAGAAGAGGTTAAGTACCTAGGAGTCGTCCTTGATAGGAGACTTACGTGGAATGCACACCTCACTCATATTACCATAAAAGCAACAAGGGCTTTCTGGATGTGCCGTAGGCTTTTTGAGAAAACCTGGGGTCTGAATCCAAAAATGATCTACTGGTCATATTTAACGGTTGTCAGACCCATTATCACTTATGCTGCGATGGTTTGGTGGACCAAAACAAAGCAGCAAAAGGCAATAAACGAGTTGCAAAAAGTGCAACGACTTGCCTGTATTGGGATCACGGGTGAAATGAGATCGTGTCCTACCGCAGCCTTAGAGGCAATGCTAGACCTTCCTCCACTACATTTACATGTACATAGGATCGCTTTAGAAAATGCCTATAGGCTGACACAGACTAAATCTCTAAAACCAGGTGACTTAACGGGACATCTTGAGGTATTAAGGGCTGGAACAACCCAAATCATGAAGATGCCTACAGACGTAATGCCTGCAAAACAAGATTTCGAACTCGCGTTAGATGTTATTATTAACGACCGCGAGTTGACAGAAAACGAAATCGCTCAAATCACAAAAGGTGCCCTCACTTACTATACTGATGGGTCAAAAACAAACGAAGGAGTAGGAATCACAGGTCCTAATATTAGGATATCCGCAGCCCTGGGAAATGCTCCAACAATATTTCAAGCAGAACTAATAGCAATAGAGTTCTGTGCTCAAGAGTGCCTAAGAAAAGGCCTCAATTCAGCAAGAATATTTATTGCATCTGATAGTCAGGCTGCTTTGAAGGCTCTGAAGTCCACAACTTACGAGTCAAAAATAGCCTGGAATTGCAAACAATCCCTTAAACAACTGGCTAGTCGCAACAAACTAACGTGCTATGGGTGCCAGGGCATAAAGGAATTGTCGGAAATGAGATTGCCGATAGTCTCGCAAAGGAAGGAGCTTGTACTCCTTTCATCGGACCTGAACCATTTTGTGGCATACCAAAAAGCCGCATAATGGAAGAAGTTCGAAAATATGAAAAGGAACTCAGTGCAGCCTACTGGAAAAGTTTTCCAGGCCAAAGACAGGCAAAAAGGTTATTACGACCCTCTGCCCGCTACGCGAAATTACTCTTAGAGCTTCAGAAATCTGATCTCAGAGTAATCACAGGAATTCTCACTGGACACTGCTCACTCAGATACCATCTCTGTAAAATGGGCATACTGGACAGTGGGACATGTAGATTCTGCGATGAGGCAGATGAGACGTCAGAACATATTATCTGCAATTGCAGAGTAATTGTTCGGCAACGCCATAAATATCTGGAACAGGTATTCCTTGATCCTGATCAGATTACAAACCTAGCTCCAAAACGGATAATGGACTTTCTTAGAAGCCTAGACCTTTTGGACTAAAATATAGATGTAGGGTATACACAAAAGATCTTATAGGTCACAGTGTAGTAAGGTCAACTGGGCCAATCGACCCCTTTTGCAATCTACAATCTACTAAAATATAATGTAAAATATATCTAATATAATAATACTAATAGGTTTGTTCCAACACAATGAAAAACATTCATGTAACGATCATATTAGTACTAGTATATTCAGGTGTAGTTTGTCAAACGTAGGAAAGAGTTTGTAAATGGCGATTGTGAGATTTTCAAACTCTTTCCTACGTTTGACAAACTGTAATCTAAATTTTCTCAATATTCAACCAATAAATTATCGAAAAATTGCTTAATAAAAACTTTTTTACAAAATTTACAAAAAGTATTGCAAAAGTGTCAGTGGTTGATACAACAAAATGAAAAAACAAAGTGGTTGACACTTCCAACGCTTAAAAAAACACTCAAATCGGTATTGAGAACTTTATTAATAATATGTAATTATAGTATGTATAATAAAACAAGAATAAAAAAACCGCTAAACGCCGTAAAAATGAGTGGCGCATAAAATATTCCAGCTACAAAAGATCTGATATGAACATTACGTGGCGCGAACATGTATTTTCATTTTGATGCAAAATAAAATTTTAGTTTTATTTTAAAAGATTTTTCCATAATATTTGCTAAATTTGAAGTAAACGCGCCACAAAAGAGTTTCAAAATTCAAACTGTATCAAAGTTACTTTTTTGTGGCGCGTTTTACTTCAAATTTAGCAAATATTATGGAAAAATCTTTTAAAATAAAACTAAAACTTTATTTTGCATCAAAAAATGAAAATACATTTTCGCGCCACGAATATTCATATCAAACTATCCACTGAATAAAGAATCATTTACTAATTATTTTAATTCACTAGGTAATAGAGTTCTTGCCGGTGCTGACTATAATGCAAAACATGTGAGTTGGGGCTCTCGACTTTCTCCACCAGGTAGAGGTGACTTTCAAGTGATGCAGGAACTACATCTCAAACACTTATCTAGTTACACACCTACTTACTGGCCCACTGACCCTAGTAGACTTCCGGACTGTCTTGACTTCTTTGTAAGCAAAGGTTTTGGACTATCTAAATATTGTACCAAATTATGAAATTGCTTCAGACCATACCCCCGTAATAGCGACGCTAAATTCAAGATTTGTTGAGAAGGAACGTCCAGCAAAATTGCACAATCATAAAACCGACTGGAATGAGTTCAGGGAAGAAATACATCAAAAAATAAACCTTAATATTTCTCTCAAAACAAAAGATGAACTTGAATTGGCAGTATATGAATTTACTACACTTCTCCAAGAAGCTGCTTGGAATGCCACTCCAGAATGTAAAGATACACAGAATAAAAGAAACAATCCTATTAATATAAGAAATCAAATTAAAGAGAAGAGGAGACTAAGAAAGATATGGCAAAACACAAGGCAGCATCAAGACAAAATGAACTACAGTAGAGCCGCAAGACAGCTGAAAAATACAATACTACAGCACAAAAACTCCTACATCGAAAATTATCTTCAAAATTTAACACCAACAGCAGATACCGATTATTCACTTTGGAAGGCCACCAGGAAATTAAAACAACCCAGTAAACACATACCAGCATTAAGAAATCCAGATGGCTCATGGTCGAGAACAGATCAAGAAAAAGCAGAGGCATTTGGAAAATATCTTGAAGAAGTTTTTCAACCTCTACCCTCTGTCAGTGCTGAAGAAGATGATGCTATCTATGAAAGTCTAGCAACAATCCAACAGCCAAGTGAGAAAATTAAACCAGTAACAAAAAGAGATGTAAAAAATACTATTCAATATAGATTAAAAACCAAAAAAGCTCCTGGCTATGACCTTATAACAGTAACTATCCTAAAAGAGTTACCAGATAAAGGTGTAGTTATGATAACACAACTATTCAACGCCGCAATAAGGCTCAAAATTGTACCAACGCAATGAAAAATTGCTGATATAATAATGATCCATAAACATGGTAAACCACCTCACGAACATACCTCTTATCGTCCTATTAGTCTCTTACCGCTATTAGCTAAACTATTTGAGAAGCTATTAGCGACCAGCGACCAGGCTAATGAAGATAATAACTGATAATAATCTTTTTCCGGATCACCAGTTTGGTTTCAGAGAGAAGCATTCAACAATAGAGTCGTTGATATAGTAAATAAAACTTTTGAAGAAAAAAAGTTCTGTTCTGCACTTTTTCTTGACGTCAGTCAGGCTTTTGATAAAGTCTGGCATGAAGGGTTGCTCTTCAAAATAAAAATGAACGTTCCTGATTCAATGTTTACTATACTAAAATCATATTTAGAAGAAAGGTACTACCGTGTCGAGCATGAAGCAGATACATCAAAAATCTACCCTATACGATCTGGAGTCCCTCAAGGTAGTGCTCTGGGTCCTATATTATATCTAATATTTACACACGACATACCAACAAACCAAAATGTAACGACTACAACATTCGCAGATGACACAGCTATGTTAGTCACAGATGAAAATTCCGCAACAGCTACCGAATCTCTTCAAAGGCATATTAGGAACATTGTAAAGTGGACAAAGAAATGGCGAATAAAGATCAATGAATCAAAATCAGAACATATCATATTTACAAAATGTCGTAAAATATCGCCTAATATAGAAATAAATAACAAAGCAATTCCACAAGCCGAAAGCGTTAAATACCTTGGTATGCACCTAGACAAAACTTTGACATGGAGAACACATATATGGAAAAAGCGCCAACAGTTAAATTTAAAATTTCGTAAACATTATTGGATACTGGGCAGAACATCGAAGTTGTCTATTCGAGGTGTGCAAGTACTTGGAAGGGATACGTGAAACGATCGTGCGCGAATAGCGGAGAAATATTGCAACTTTCTTAGATAATTCATATTGTCAATTGAAATTGTCAAATTGACGTGCATTTCATATCTACTGTCACTGAAGGTGAAAAATTATATGTTGCTCCACAATATTGATATGATATGCAATTATTATATAAAGGTAAATTTAATTAATCGTATTTTGCTTGCAGTACTGCATTTTAATAACTAATTTTATTTACTACATACAATTGTTTACGTTTTCATCACATAACCTGCATCTTATTTTTTCTCCTTATTATTTTTTTGGGCTATGGCCTTGACAATTATCCAGCAACCAGGACTAACGTAATTGGTCAATACAATTAAAAGTGCGAATAAAAGTGCACAGCGTAGAAATAGGTGTCGCTTTGCGCAACTTGCACGGTCCCAATACGTAACAAACTGTTGGTATACAATACAATACTCAAACCGGTTTGGACCTATGGGATCCAGCTATGGGGTACAGCAGCAAAATCCAACATATCCATAATGGAAAGATTACAATCCAAAGTGTTACGCTCTATAACAGACGCCCCATGGTTCGTGTCAAACAAAGACATTTATTGTGATCTAGAAGTACCTACGATCAGTGAAGTGATAGTTCAGTGCAGTGTTCGGTACATAAAACGCCTAGAAAGCCATCCAAATGCCCTGGCAATAAACTTGCTAGATAATAGTCAACAAACTCACAGACTAAAACGTAAAAATCCACTGGACCTTATTTATAAATAAGTTTTATACCTCACCGTAATTGTGTTTATATTTTAGATATATGTAAATATTGTTTGTAAATGTAAAATGTATGTTTGTATGTAGCATATTATCGGAATGTCATGTTTGTTCCATACTAGAGGTCCAGTCATTGGACTGACCTCTCTAACGTCAATTTTTTTTTACTTCAAACCCCAAAGACGCTTATTGTTAGAATTTTTATAACTAACAGATTGATGAATAAACGTTAAAAAAAAAAACGCGCCACAAAAGAGTAACTTTGATACAGTTTGAATTTTGAAACTCTTTTGTGGCGCGTTTACTTCAAATTTAGCAAATATTATGTAAAAATCGTTTTAAATAAAACTAAAATTTTATTTTGCATCAAAATGAAAATACATTTTCGCGCCACGTAATATTCATATCAGATCTTTTGTAGCTGGAATATTGTATGCGCCACTCACTTTTACGGCGTTTAGAGGTTTTGTATTGTTGTATCGTATCAGGAGTTTTCAAAGTTTTTTTTATAAATTAAATGTATGAAGTTGAATGCAATTTTTCTCGATTACACGGTAAGCTTTATAAATGGTCGCCTTTGTCGCATTATCTCCCAAATGATCTAGTGTCCATCGAATGTACACGAGATTTTTTTTTCTAATCGAAATAGATTGAAAAAAAATATTGGGATGGCCGGTTAATGAACTCGGATTGCCCGTTGCCAGATCATATTTAGCGTCGTAGCCACTACAACTACATAAACCATTTCGGGAATAATCGTTAATTTTATTATACTTTTGTAGCTTAATAACTTCTAAACGGCTTGACCGATTTTGATCACTAAACATGAGTTTGAAACGTATTGACAAGTATTATCTGATGCATCTAAGGTCAAGTATGATAACTGAAGCTATTACAGGAATTATTGAGCTTGAAAAACTTATTTCCCATAGGAAATAGATTTGATCATACTTATGAAGCCTATAACTGAAAAATTCGAATTTTCCCGGATATGAGGTATACACCGTCAGATTCGTCTAGAGTCCTTCTACAAACGCTCAGTTATTGGCGCAATTCGTAGGTTGAAATTTTGAGTAATTGTCGAAAAACCAAAATTTTCAAAGTTTAGTTTTTCAGTTTTTCGGCGATACTGAACCTGACGGCTTAGACACCATTTGAAAGCTTAACTCAACAATATTGATTTGGTGTATTTACGGTTCTCCTGTCTCTTCTTGAACCCCAAAAAAATATGCCGTTTTGTACCTACCACGTCCTATAGCTGGCTTATGGGTGGTCAAAGGTCACAAACTACACAGAAAAAAAAATTCAGATCGGTTTAACTTTTCCAGTCACATACCTACATACATACATACATACATACATACATACATACATATCCACAAACATTTTCCCTTTTTTTGGTAACTTTTGAATGGTATAACCGATTTGGAAAGGTAATGATCAGTACTATTAGAAGCCGCAAAGGTGTGACTTTAATTTTTGAAGTTTTTGGGAGTGTTGGGGACGAGAACGAAAAACAGGCCCTAAATAGGAGGGGCCGTGAAATCCACACCATCATCATCATCATTATCTTTGCCTTATTCCTACGCGGGGTCGGCTTCCCTAATTGCATTTCTCCACACAATTCTATCCTGGGTCATATCAATATTAATCCCCTTTACCAACATGTCCTGCCTAATCGTCTCCCCCCACGTCTTCTTTGGTCTTCCTCTCCTACTCCTTCCAGGAATCTACACTTCAGCTACTCTTCGTATTGGATGATTAACGTCTCGACGTTGAACATGACCAAACCATCTCAACCTATGCTCTCTCATTTTGGCATCAATTGGTGCCACACCTAGAGTTCCCCTAATATACTCATTTTTAATTTTATCCTTTCTTGTCACTCCACTCATCCATCTAAGCATTCTCATCTCCGCCACATGCATTCGTTGTTCCTCTTTCTTTTTCACTGCCCAACATTCAGTTCCGTACATCATAGCCGGTCTTATGGCTGTTTTATAGAATTTTCCTTTCAGCTTCATTTTAACTTTTCTGTCACACAACACACCACTCGCTTCCTTCCACTTCATCCATCCAGCCCTAATTCTACTGCATGCATCTCCATCTATTTCTCCATTACTCTGTAATACCGATCCCAGGTACTTAAAACTATTGCTTTTTACAATCACTTCACCATCCAAAGATACCATTTTATTTGTAGTAACTCCATCTTTAAATGAACATTCTAAATACTCTGTCTTTGTCCTACTAAGTTTTAAAGCTTTTCCTCCAGAGCTCGTGTCCACTGTTCCAGTTTTTGTTCTAAGTCTCTTTCACTATTTCCTACTAACACGACATCATCAGCATACAAAAGCACCATGGAATGTTACCCTGTAGTTTCGCTGTTATCTGGTCCAAAACTAATGAGAATAAATACGGACTAAGCACCGAGCCTTGGTGCAATCCTACTTTCACATGAAATTTATCAGTCTCTCATACACCTGTCCCAACACTAGTCGTTACTCTTTCATACATATCCCTCACAATCTTTACATATGCACCAGGGACTCCTTTCTTGTTGAGTGCCCACCACAGAATCTCTCGAGGAACTCTATCATATGCTTTCTCAAGATCAATGAATACCATATGAGCGTTTGTTTCTTTACTCCTGTATTTTTCCATCAACTGCCTTATAATGAAAATTGCGTCTGTTGTTGATCTGCCCTGCATAAAGTCAAATTGATTCTCGGATATGCCGGTCTCTTCACGTATCCGTCTATCAATTACTCTCTCCCATATTTTCATTGTGTGGCTAAGCAGTTTTATAGCCCTGTAGTTTGTACACTGCTGTATATTTCCCTTGTTTTTGTAGGCAGATACTAATATACTGCTTCTCCACTCGTCTGGCATTTGTCCAACTTCCATAATTCTATTAAATAAACCTGCTAGCCACCTTGTTCCTGTCTCTCCCAATGCTTTCCATACTTCCCCAGGAATATCATCTGGTCCTACCGCTTTTCCTTTCTTTATTTTTTGAAGCGCTTGAGATACTTCCTCGTTTGTTATTTTGGTGACCATTGCTGCTACTGTCTCCGTTGACTCCACAGGCTGTCTGTCAAATTCTTCATTTAATAAGCTGTCAAAGTACTTTCTCCATCTCTTTTTGACATCCTGTTCGTGAACTAGTATTTTATTATTTTCATCTCGGATACATCTAATCTGATTAAAATCGTTTGCTTTCTTTGCTCTCTGTTTGGCTATTTTATATATCTTCGTTTCGCCTTCCCTGGTATCAAGTTGATCATATAGGTTTGAATACGCTTCTACTTTAGCTTTTGCTACTGCTTCCTTTTTCGCGACCATATAGTTTTGAAGATCTGTGTTGGATCTGGTTTCTTGCCACTTTTTATATAATTTTCCCTTCTCTTTTATTTTTCCTTGAACTTCGTTTGACCACCACCAAGTCTCTTTATCCTCAAACTATTTTCCTGACGTTTTCCCCAGTATTTCAATAGCAGCTCTCTAATACTACTGGCCATTTTTCTCCAAATTGTAGTAGGGCTTCCTTTCATGTTCCAACATATTTTCTCTACTATTATTTCCCTGAATAGACCTTCTTTCTAATCTTTTAGCATCCACCACTTGATTTTTTGTGGTCCTCTCCAATATTTTGGTTTAGTTTCACTTTTTACTTCGGTGTCCACAACAAGCAGCTTATGTTGTTGGCTTACTGTCTCAATAACTATTACCTTGCACTCCTTGCATTCACGTATGTCTTCTTTCCTTATCATGAAATAGTCTATTTGGGATTGATGTTGTCCACTTTTGTACGTAATAAGTTGAGTGTCTCTCTTTTTACAGAATGTGTTAACAATCGCCATATCTAGTACTGTTGCTAATTCAAGCATATCATCTCCAGCTTCATTTGTAGTTCCAAAGCCTAATCCCCCATGTATTGCTTCGTATCCTGCCTTGGCTTGGCCCACATGTGCATTGAAATCACCTCCTATTATAACTTTCTCCTCTGACGGAATATCACTCAGGACGTCTCCTAATTGGTCATAGAAAGCTCTTCTTTCATTCTCACCCAGACCTGTTTGAGGAGCAAACACACACACAACATTCAATACCTCTTTATCAATTAAAAATGTCACTGACATCATTCTATCACTCGTTCTTACAACTTACACTACGTTATCTTTCATTTCACTATCAGCAATTATACCAACTCCATTTCTAGTGTTACTACTCCCTGCATACCACAATTTGTATCCCTCACCTAGTTCTTTTGTCCTTTGTCCTTTCCACCTAGTTTCTTGAATGCAAGCAATTTGAACTCTCCTTCGTTTGAGTGCATCCACTAACTCCAGACTCTTACCTGTAAGACTACCAAGATTCCACGACCCTATCCTGATTTTTCTAACCTGCAATGGTGTTCCCCCTGAGATAGTCCTCACCCGGAAATCCGAACGGAGGCTCATTTTACTTTCGGCACATTTTACCTCAGCAGATGCCATCATTTCAGTATAAGTTTTTTATATCATTGGAGAAGGTCTTTTCATTATTATGACCTGAAAATATTTTGTTTGGATATTTGATGCCTGAATGCCTTTTCTATCAGCACCATACCCTGCCCTGCACGTTTAGCCAATACACCACCAATGCAGCCAAAGTGCAGTATTACCCCACACCCGCCTGCATTTTTCTGTATAGGCCAGGATCCCTACTGTAAGGACTGCCTTATAAGCCAATGTATTGTCGCCCGTATCCCGCCGCTAGGAGGCACGTACTTTACTCGGGACGCCGTAAAATCCACACCCTTGGACCAAAATGGATGGTTGACATATGAATGGGTGAGTCTTTTCCTGAACTTTAAGATGGGAGTTGACACAATTTTCAATTCCGTCAGATTTAGAAAATCGAAAATTTCGTGTATATAATATAGTGTCACATGTAGGGGTATTGTGGCGCCACTGGCGAGAACTGCCGTTCTCTGGTATTATTTAGATTTAAAAAATATATGCCAACAAAATTTAAAAAACCTGTATTTTACATATAAAATAAACATTAAAAGTAATTACGTTTGTCAATAAAGATTTAGGCTGAAATTTTACTAATCAATATGTTGCGCTTTTTCTAATAAACTTATTTGTATACATACCTATGATGCATATTATTCAGGTTATTCGTAAGAGTATCATTGAACGGCATAACCAAACTGGTAGTATTGGTGAGTGCTGTAACATTTCTAATGTCTACAGATTTCTCTAACATTGGCCTAAGTAATGCCAATAGATTATCCACTTTTTCTTTGAATATTTCAATATCAAAGTTGTTAATAAAATATGGTGAAGGGCTCTAGAAACATAAAAGTATGTTAAATAAATATATATTCAGGTGCAAAAAATTCGATCCACAAAATGTTTCCCATTTATTTGAAGCTTTAAAACCTAGGACTTGTTATATTTCATACATAAATTTAGATATATTCGTATAAGTAGAATTTTTGGACATCTTGGATATTAAAGCACCCTAATATGTCTGTGTAAGATATTGGCATTGGAGCGACCCGGTCCGGCCGTCACATGTAACACCGTTGCCGTATCCTGTATTTTTTCATACTATCACGTTACAATTTTTTGTGATATTATATTTGTGTGTGAAATGTATCATTTTTGTGTATTTTAGGTATGTTCTAATATGTTATGTATATATAGGTTTTTACTTATTATTTTAAATCATTGTGACGTTTAACTTGCTAGAAACCTTGTAATATTGTGTAATGTGTTAAAAGTAAGTAGTTTTGAAACACCAATTAAGTAAAGTTTATTATGTATAATATTTTACCTAGTATAATGACGGAGAAGTAAATATTATTATTCTATTATTCTTGTAGGTACATTTAACATTGATTGAAATTATGAGAGAAATATATAGAAAACAGCATGGCAACACTGCGACGCACAAATATAAAAATTCAGCATCATTCAGCTGTGCCGGCTGTGCGTTACATAGGGTGCTTTAATATCCAAGATGTCCGAATTTTTAATTTCTATACATTACTTTTATATCTGTGGCAAAAAGTCATTGTGACCTTGAAACAACACCCTGTATATTGAAATTTTCAAAATCCATTTGTATATTTGAAAAGAGCACAAAAGACTTAGTTTAATGGTTCGCTTCAATTTTTTGAGCAGACAATTTGATGACTTTAATTTTGAAATTCAAATTTTTAAAAACTGAGATTAAAAATCAGGTATTATTAACTTTTAATAATAAATTATTAAATTTAACGAATAAATATTCGTAAATATAAATATTTAAACATAATCTATACTTTATTTACTACATTGGAACGATCCACTTACTAAATCACAAAAAATTCCAGGTCCGGATTAACAAAAAAATATATGTTAAGTAATCGTGACGTTGAAACAACACCCCGTATATTGAAATTTTAATTATGAAACTCGAGATTTCATCAGGACCTGTAATAGATTTGAACTTACTTTCTTATTATCCCCTAAAATGTCTAATTCTATAATTTCATCTAAACCAATGGTAAACTAGACCAGGGCGCATCTGTAAAAATATTAGTACATTTGGACGTTGAGAGGTGACTCAAATTTTTTTGCAGAAATTTCTTGAAAATAACTCAAATAATAATATTTGAGTTATCCTCCCTCTCAAAAAGGTCCGGAACATTGTTTAAATAATCAAAATGTCAAAAAATTAAGGAAAAATTCGATTTTTTTCTTCGTTTTTTGATTATAACTTTAAGAGTATTCATTTCCGAGAAAAGTTGTATTGACATAAAAGTTGTGTAATTAAATTTCCTACAATATAAAGTTGGTTGAAAATTTAAAAAATAGTCACCCTTGTTGCAAAATAGCAATAATTGGGAAAAAACTATACAAAAACAAGTATTCGCATTTTACGTTTTTCAACCATTTATGCTAAACTTAGGACCTTCAAATTTCACCTGGAAAAACTATATGATACAGTTAAACAATACTGTAAATTTCATTAAGATCGGTTCAATAGATTTTGCAAAATAAATTTTGCAATCCAGCTTTCGCAAAAAAAATTCATTTTTTCAAACTGTTACAGGACTGAAAATAAAGCAGATAGCAAGTTGAAGTCTTTTTTGCTTATAGAAGTGTACTGTACCTTTCATTTGCAATTTGCAAAACTAAAATCGATTAACCACCACGGCGTCAGGAATTTTTTTAAATAAACATTAATTATTGGTGTTGCGCGCAGGACACCGGATAGTTTGCTCTGATTGGGCATTCCAATGACCTTTGATAATTATTGATACATTTTAATTTTTATTATATTTCGATATAAATAAATAAATTTGTTTATTGCAAAATAAAAACACATACTCTATCCTTTAAAATAACACTTTTTTTAGCAAAAACTTTCTTTGTTCATATATTTTAACTTAAGAATAAAACTTTATTATTTTTATACATATGCAATTGTTTAAACAATATTTCACAAACAATAATAAAATTAGTTTGATTTTCGTGGAATTAAAATATTAAAATACAACAAAATATAGAGTAAGAAAATAATATATTGGATGAAGATTAGAAGAAATTTTGGTGGAAATCAACTTTATGTGAATCGAACACCGCTGTCCTGCGCGGAGCACCAATAATTAATGTTTATTTAAAAAAATTCCTGACGCCGTGGTAGTAAATCGATTTTAATTTTGCAAATTGCAAATGAAACGTACAGTACACTTCTATACGCAAAAAAAAATTCAACTTGCTATCTGCTTTATTTTCAGTCCTGTAACATTTTGAAAAAATGAATTGTTTTTGCGAAAGCTGGATTGCAAAATTTATTTTGCAAAATCTATTAAACCGATCTTAATGAAATTTACAGTATTGTTTTACTGTATCATAAAGTTTTTCTGGGTGAAATACGAAGGTCATAAGTGTAGCATAAATGGTTGAAAAACGTAAAATGCGAATACTTGTTTTTGTATGGTTTTTTTTCGCAATTATTGCTATTTTGCAACAAGGGTGACTATTTTTTCAACTTTTAACCAATTCTACATTGTAGGAAATTTAATTACGCAACTTTTATGTCAGTACATCTTTTCTCGGAAATGAATACTTTTAAAGTTATAATCAAAAAACGAAGAACAAAATCGAATTTTTCCTTCATTTTTTGACATTTTAATTATTTAAACAATGTTCCGGACCTTTTTGAGAGGGAGGATAACTCAAATATTATTATTTGAGTTATTTTCAAGCAATTTCTGCAAAAAAATTTGAGTCACCTCTCAACGTCCATCTCAAAACAGATGGGCCCTGGACTAAACGTATTCCTGTAAATAGATGCTAAGTTGAGAAAAGTTAGTTTTCTGCACTCAATAGTTTTTAAGACTATGGCTACTTCTTTTATTTCAAAGTTGAATAATTTCATAAGTGTACCAATAAGCATAAAAACTACGACCCCTTTTTCAAATGTACAGTCTGTCTGAACAGATAATACACTGAGCGTCAGAGAAACGGGCGGCCCACAAAATTGGTCATTTTTGATGTCTCGAATTTCCTAAACCTGTTGTCCGATTTAAGTGATTTTTTTTAATATGTTATACGTTACAGCCTTATTCTTTAACAATATCGCTGTAATAATTTTGTTGCTAAACAGGTAAATTTTCATTGTATACCGGGTGGACCAATCAAACTGTGTTTCTTCTTCAATACGTGTTCAATAATTTTCAAAAATCTATCCAATGACACTAAACGCAATACTCCACTCCACCCCCTGGAGGTGGAGTGGGGGGTAACTTTAAAATCTTAAATGAAAACCCCCAGGTTTTATTGCAGATTTTTAGACTCCCTACCTAAAAGTAAGCAACTTTTATTCGAGACATTTTTATTCGAATTGTGGATAGATGGCGCTATAATTGGAAAAAATGATTTATCGTGATACCATAGGTAAATTATAGAAACGGTCTAATGTTTCGAAAAACACACTTCCAAATGAAAAACCCAAAAATCCGTGTTTAATATTTTTCAAAAGCCTATAGAATAACACTTAACATGACCTTCCACCCCACCCTCTGGAGGTGGGGTGGGTGGTAACTTTAAAATCTTAAAAGGCAACAGTAGCGATCAACAGGTAGCAACAAATGCGGTCCACGATTGCGGCTGTAATTTTGAATATGTTGTCGAGATATTTGGCACACATATTCGTAATATAATAAAGAATGGTGGTATAGAGCCCAATTTGAGAAATATGTTAGTATGTGGAAATTACTCTATAAATAAATAAAATATTGCAAATAGGAGAATGTACCGCCATTAAGAAGAACAAAAAAATAAACTTTCTTCAAATAAACTTTTTTATCCCATGCCTAGATTTTGTGTCATATTGGACCTAGTAAAATTTTTTATCTCTAACAATAAATCGAACATATAACTAAATAACTGATTAGTCAACATAGAGAAAGTGTCACTGTCATTTTGACAAACCTGCGTCAGATTTCTGTTCTGTTATCTGCATAGGGATTACGAACACTCGATACGAATCGTATCCGCCATGTTTTACCGTAGCGTGTTCGTAATCCCTATTACCAGGGATAACCTATGGTACCTATGGTACAAGGATAAATCGTTTTTTCGCCACCATTATAGCGTCACCTATCCACAGTTCGAAAAAATATCTCAAATAAAAGTTACTTACTTTTATGTAAGGAATCCAAATCTGCAATAAAAACCGGGGGTTTCCATTTAAGATTTTAAAGTTACCCCCCACCCCACTTCTAGGGGGTGGAGTGGCGGTCATGTTTAGTGTCATTCGATAGATTTTTGAAAATTATTAACACTTACTTTTCAGTTTTTCGATCCGATGTTTATTTCAAAAAATATTCGACCGTTCCACTACTTTTGGAACACCCTATATTATTGAAGTAAATTTTTCTAAAGCTGCGCTGTCACACCATGTTGGAAGAACTTACATAAAAGAACTTTCTGATCTATTTAAATCAAATACAATACGTGACAAAGTAGAATGTTAAGAAGATTACTGGATGAAGCTTACGGGTGTATTTATCAAATTTGTCAGAATCAACTAACATTTATAGGGGAGTCAAGAGATTTCGACTTCGGAAAAAATAAAACAAGACAGAACTTTTTGTAATTTAATTAAGAAATGTTTAATAACCAACATATCAAAAAGTTCTACTCCAGAAGAGGGTGCTTCATTTTTTGTTAAACAAATGAACTGCGAAATTAGTTTTTTTAATAACTCCGAAAATATAAATCTTAGGAAAAACTGACTTGACCATAGAAAATTTCAGAAAATTTTACACAAAAAACCTTATATAAAGATTTTTCTAAAATTAAATCTATAGCTTCTATAATTTTTTATTTATAACGCTAAAGTCACGTTTCTCACAAACATTGGCGCACTGCAAACTAGCGTTCGGCGAAGTGCACGGTTGAGTTATTTTAATGTAATTCTTTAACTAATGGATCATATGAAATTTTCCAAATTGGCCATGAAAGAAGAACAATGAAGCTATCTTACGGTTATAATAAAAAGAAATAAAATGTATGGGCATAAGTACGGTGTGGCGGAAAGTGAGACTTACATGAATTTTGTTTATAAATAATATAAAAATGTGTAACTAATACAATTTTACCTATAAAACTCTCAAATTTGCACAACTTACCTTCCAAACATCTTATTAAATGATGTTCCATTCAAAAAAATCTCAACAATTTAATTCAAATGATACGACGTCTCAAAATTTGAAAACTTCGTAGTTTTGCAGAATTACTAACACTTTAAGATGGCATTACTCAAGTTTAAACAGATATATTACAATTTTATAGGTGTATTTTAAAGCTTAGGATGTAATCTTTAAAAAGAACTTAATTATTTTACTTTAGACATGAAATACACAATGTCTTTTTGAGAAAATTAAGAAAGATAAAAAATGTAATACAAAAACCGAAATTTACCAGCTAAATAAAATGTTTATACAAAGTGATCAAAACTTTTTTCTGTAAAACTTACCTAAAATACAGTTAATAATAAGCTTCAACAATAATAATTGTTCAACAAAAAATTTTTTGAGCTCATACAATATGTCTGCGTAACTTGGAACCTATTAACTTCTTTATTATCAGTTTTACGGAAAAAAGTTATTTTTTATAAAATACTCTTCATCGTATATAATTCAAGATGCAACCATCAGATATCAAGTTTTATTCGTTTGATCATGTCGATCATGATTGATCAATGAAGTATGTCAAAAAATATGAATTTCACTCAAGAGTAAAGTACCTTTATATTTTACAATATCGAAAACTGTTATTAAGAAAAGTTGTTTGGAATTAAAAACTATGTTTCAATGTTCAATTACCTCCTTCCTGTCCAATTGAAATATTGTGAACTATAAAGGCACTTAACTGTTAAGCGAATATTTTTTACATACCTCGTACAAAATTGACAAAGTTTGATATCTGATGGTTGCGTCTTAGATTTTAGACCACGTAGAGCATTTTATGAAGAATAACTTTTTTCGTAAAATTGATAATAAAATAGTTAGCATAATTGTAATAAAATGATGTAGTAATTTGAGAAAAATTTTGATTTTTTTTTAAATTAGAAGGATGTAATTGTATATTAAAACATATTTTTTAATCCTAAACAACTTTTCATAATAACAATTTTTGATATTCTGGAATATAAAGGTGCTTCACTCTTTAACGAAACTAAAATTTTTGACAACTCGTATAAAATTGACAAAATTTGATATCTAATGGTTGAGTTTTAGATTTTAGTCTATGCAGAGCATTTTATGAAGAATATCTTTTTTTTCGTAAAATTGATAATAAAAAAGTTTCCCATATGGTTCCTAGCTACGCAGACATACTGTATAAGAGCTTTTGTATAAGAATTTTTAAGTTGTAAGTTGCCATATTCGGATTCAACATAATCAAAAATAAAATAGAAACATATTTGATCAAAGTAAAATGATGAATTCAACGATATTTTTAAAATTATTTATACAAAACAATTATTGTTATTGTTTAAACAATTAATACACAATTAGCGGCAAAATCTGTGAGTAGAACTTTTTACTTTAACATGTATATAAACTAACAAAAAAAGTTTTAGAAAAATATAAGCTTGTGTGATTTTTTCCGAAACAATGCATGTTTTCGTTATACTATATTGACTGCCCTATTAATCTAAAGAAATAGTTCATATGTCGCATTATATACTAAAATCATTTTAATTATATTTATATTGTCTAATATTGAAAATATATACTTACGAATTCAAAAGTATGTAAAACATCTGAACATTTTATAATTTGGTCATGAATGTTTTCACTTAGCTTATCTAAATTTTCACTTTCCATAAGGCATTTTTCCTGCATTGTTTTTAATTTTACTGATGATTCAATTTCTTCTTTCACTTTTTGAGTAAGATCATTTTTAAGTTTTTCTTCCAAGTCTCTAAAAATTTAATATATCGATATACAATCATTCAAACTACTCTCCTATCTTCACTATTATACACACAGGGGCAAAATTAACAGAACAGCTTAAAAATGGGACATGTTAGATATCTCGAATTTTCTAAACCTGTTGTCAGATTTGAGTGATTTTTTTAGTATGTTATAGCCTTATTATTTAAAAAAATCGATGTAATAATATTGTTGCTAGACAGGTAAATGTCATTTTATACCGGGTGTAACAATCATACTGTGTTTTTTCCTTAAAGTTCGGAACACCCTGTGAAATATTCTAGCACATATAAAATATTGAAGTTAAAACTCAATTGTAGCCTTTGGCTTTTTAACATTTTGTTTTTTAATTAATTCGCTTATGTTCGATAATAAAAGAGATAAGTACTTTTATATTACAAATGAGGTATGCTATTTGGTATTGATCAATATCATTCCAAATCTCGAGAGCTACTGTTTATACATCTTGTAAGGTTCTAGAAGGTAGCTAACGCTATCGTAGTCTCCTGCCAATTATGTCACACAAATGTTCGATCAGGTTAAGATCTGAACTATGCGATGGCCAATTCAAAGTCCCAAGATTTACCTGTTGTAAATATTCGATTACAGTTTGTGTACGTGAGGTCTGGCATTATCGTGCATTAGCAAAAAATTGTTACCAATATAAGGAGCCGATAGCATGGCAGCTAAGTCCTTCGCTATGTACGATCACTGCTTGAACACACTCATCGAGAGTCAAATTTCTCGTAGCGCGTTCCATTTCCAACAAACAACAAAAAAATACGGACTTAATTGAAACTGTAAATAATAAATCTATAATACTAATTTTCACAACAAATCAGACATTTAGATTAACCAATAAATCGAACACTCGATATCTTCTAGCAAGATTAAGGGAACCGGATATCTTAAAAGCAATTAAGCTACATCTTGCTTTTCTACACGATCAACCAGCTTTAGTATTTTATGATGGATATACCAACACCAGCGTTAAACTATTTTTGGCTTCCGAGGGACTACCTACTAAGACTGAAGAACTACGAAAAATTCTTCTAGAATTTAAAGATGTCTATGGAATTGGTCCAGCTGAGGTAGAAGCTGATCTTGTCGCTTTTAGGTCCTTTCTCACTTCAGAAAGAATTATACACCTGCAAAAATTAAGGGAATGTCACCCAAATTATTATTCCACTAGCTCTCCAAAGCGAAATTTTTAAACAACACGACGTGTTCAGAGGAACTAGAAACCTCAAATAATTTTACTTATGACAACTTTAGTATGGTTCTGTCTAACATTCGTTCTATAAGAAATAAAACTGACGAATTATTTTTGTTTCTAGAGGAATTAGGATTTCCCCGATAGTTGCGGTTACACAGCACTGGCTTGAAGTCAACGAGCCTTTTCTTATAGAAAAATATACCACAATTGCTAGGTATGATCTTCCAAGTTCAGCTCATGGGGTGAACCTAATTCTTTCTACAAAAAATGATTTTTCTCTAATAACAAAATACGACTTTCTGTTGAATGAAGCCTTCTTTGAGTTTTCCTTAGTTAATAATGAAAATCTTAATCTTTACATTATTTGCATCTATAGATCACCTGACTCTTCCGTGGAACTATTTTTTCAGAACCTGCTAAATTTGTTAGATGAATTGCCTCACAAAAGCAGAAAAATTCTATGTCGGGACTTCAACATTAATTATGCTGCTGCTTGTGCTACCCAAATGTTCTTGGTCAACATATTTGAATCGTATGTTCTCTCAATGTACGCAGGGTTATTTCGTTTTAATCAACTGTTTTAAACACTTTTTAAACATTTGTTTATGTCTAAAACAGTTTTTGTTCAAAACAGTTTAAAACATGTTTAAAACAAAAATATAGAACAAAAATAATAGTGAAAATATAATCAAAAACAAAATTAAAGTGAAACAAAATTATAGTGAAGTTTGTCTACCCCATAAAAATTTTATGGGGGTTTTGTTCCCTTAAACCCCCCAAACTTTGGTGTACGTTCTAATTAATTCATTATTGTGATACCATTAGTTAAACACAACGTTTTTAAAACTTTTTTTACCTCTTAGTACTTTTTCGATAAGCCAGTGTTTATCGAGATATTTTGAATATTTGTCAATTCCACCACATATTTGTATATGGTTAAGTACGATTATAGAGACCTGTTAATAATCTGAAAATTTATTTATAATTTACATTTTTAGGTATATTTTGAAAAAGAAGCCACATCTCGATAAAAGGTGACTTGACAAAAAAAGACTAAGAGACAAAAAAGTTTTAAAAATACTATGTTAAACTAATGGTACCACAATAATAGTTTAATTGGAACGTACACTGATATTTGGGGGCTTTAAAGGAACAAAACCCCCATAAAATTTTTATGTAAATATATTAAAAAAGAAGCCGCATCTCGATAAAAACTGGTTTATCGAAAAAATACTAAGAGGCAGAAAAGTTTTTAAAACGTTGTGTTTAACGAATGGTACCACAATAATGAATTAATTAGAACGTACACAAAAGTTTGGGGGGGTTTAAGGGAACAAAACCCCCATAAAATTTTTATAGGGTAGACAAACTTCACTATAATTTTGTTTTAAGATGTTCCTGCAATAAGAATGATACATGTCTATTTTCAATAAAAAATCTCTAATAGTTTTCGATATATTAAAAAAAAATCGATTTTCATTTTGTAACTTCAAAAGGCTGTAACTTTTTTTATGAGCACATTTGTACTAAGGTAAGTTAGGTTCAATCGAACTCTTTTTGACCCCAGAATATGTGGTATAATTTATGACCAATCTTTTCGGGACACCCTGTATAATATCGTATGGCATTTTTGCCTTTCGGACAGTTCCGGCGCCAATTACATCTTTAACCCTGTTTCAAGTAACTAGTGTCGATGTACACTAGCCCAGGGGGACCGACGGCTTAACGTGCTCTCCGAGGCACGGTGAGACGGCTCGTGTCATTATTGGAAATAAAAATGGTTTGTCTTTAGCAGGGCTCGAACCCACGTGCACTGGCGTATGAGGCCAGCGATTATGCCGTTACTCCACGGCCGCTCGCTGGACTTTCACAATAATTATCTTTAACCGAGTTATTAAACCTTGAAAATGGCTATTTTGGCGTTTTTCAAATTTTAAGTCGCTAATAACTCGACAACAGTCAATTCTAGAGAAAAAAAGGCCCAAAGGATCTAAAAAAAATTTGTACGAAGTGAAAAAATTTATTTTTGCGAATTTGTTTAAAATCATTGTTTATCGCCAAACGTCACTAAAATCATTCATTATTGTACTCATTTGCCCTCATTTTCGGCAGTATTGTACTCATTTGCCCTCACTTTGTTGTATTGAAAAAAGAATGTTACTTTACCTGCCGCGATAATTAATCAAATTAACCGAGATTGAATGTAAGTCGTCAATGGCAGCAATCGATTATTTATCTGAGTGAAATTAAAATTTATTTACTTTAATTATTAAAAATATTGTACAAAATTTATCTTATTATTAATAAAATGTATGCCAAAAAGTAAAATTCTGTAATGTTTCGCAATTATATTCATACAAAATAAATCAAAACTTTACAGATTTAGTCATTAGGTAGGTATACAATATTGATAACTATCGATTAAACATCAAAACCGGCCATCATGCAAAAGTCATCTGTCATTACTGTCATTCGAATTTTTTATTTCGTCTAAAATTAAAAAAAAAATCCTCAAAGTTGTAAGTAAGTGTTAATGTTTTTTATGATTGACGATACAATTTTGTACGCACCACCTCAATACTCTTTATCGAACGCGTCTGTTTCTCTGCTCGTAATATCAGACTCGTTCGATAAAGAGTCACTTTACTGACTGACTTTACTGAAATTGGTTAAACAATTTTTCGACCGTGGTACCGCGTGACACCCTATGTATTTGTTATAAGGATTGTTATACGGATGTATTTCTTTGAGTAAGTTTGTGCAAAAAATCGAATCAGAATAATTTACCTAACGGGGGCGACGTTACAGACTATACTAATAAGTAGTTGAAACGGTCAAAACAAAGAAACGCACACTCATCAAAAATGCGCTTGAGATTCTCGTATAATCAACATTTACTGAATCGATCCAGGAAGAGTCAACTCCAACTAGTAAAAGTTGATTTAAATTTTTAAAATCAACTTTTACTGCTCGTTTCAGTTGGAGTTGACTCCAACTAGTTGGAGTCAACTCTAACTGAGAATCAACTTGAACTGTAACATATACATGAAATAAATGTTCATATTATCCGTTTTTTCAAATATCCGTGAAACTTCCGGTTCCGAGGAGCACGGATAATCGGGGTTCTAATGTATTTACTTTTGGGTTATCTTTTCTTATTTCATTGTAAACTAAAAATGTTAAAAAAGCAAAATGCGAAAAATGTTTTTTATAATGTTTGTTTATTTCTAACAAATCTTGAATATTTAAACACTATTACTATAGCTATACACAATGAATCAATAGTTTAAGAAATTTTATTTCATTTTTATTTTTTTTTCAAAATTCTTCCATTTTCTGACAAACCTCACCTGTGTCCGTGTAATTTTATTTCGCCTGTCTGTTGGAGGGTTAAGTAAAACATGATTGGAAAAAAATAACTTACCTGTTATAAGCAATTGCTTGGCTTAATTCCCTTTCTTGGCGACAAGCCAAAATAAAATCTTCTTCTAGAAACTCAATTTCCAATGAATTATATTCTGCATCAAATATACCAGGATATCTGTTTTCTATTTCATCTTTTTCAACCTCTAATTCTTCATTTGTGAGAGGTGCTTCAATAGCATCATATCTAGAATAGGAAACTAAATAGAAATCACAAAATAAAGGTATGAAATCAATATTACAGAGACAGATCAAATTCATGAATTATATTGCATAAAGAGTATGGTGAAATAGGCCAGGGTAAAAAGACAAAAATATGCCCTGTTCGTGACACTTCAACAGCCAGGGTACTGAAGCATTTTTTCGACAGGTAATACCTATAATAACAAATTGTAACTTTCCTGCGTAGGATCTGGCGGCCATTTTTATTTATAAACAATTTAGTGTCAAAAACGACCTGTTTCCCTTTTTTTTCAAATTAATGGAAAACATTAAGAATTATGGTTTTCTTAGTACAGACATCTTCGAGAGAATGGAAAAAGCTTTAAAATGGCGTATTACAAAGTTTAATACACTCATATTGTTATAGTCTAAGATCCGATATAAGGTCGAACTGCACCGATCTGTTTAATGGAAAAAATTATTTTAATATGTAAATTAGTATGTTAAACATTATAAAAAACAAGGGTTGCCTGATATAATCCTGTTCTGACTATAATTAATTAATAATTAAAAAATATTTTTTTTTATAAATTTGACTCAAAAAAAATTAACACTATCGGTAAGTGCAAAGCCTATAGGATATGTAAAAATAGGGGTGCCTGTAAAAAGCCTGTTCTAAATGGGGGTTGGCTAATTTTTAAAAGTTTACAACGTCTACTTATGGATAATTGATGGATTCGACCGTTACTTGATGGAAGTTCATTTTATCTAACAATAAAAAAGTGAAAACGTTTGTTTTCTATACTTCCACAAAATTTATTATATCTAAGTGACTACAGCTGTTTCGGCGGAGTGCCTTTCTCAAGTAATATAGTTTACAATGTGTTTGCCTTTTTAATCTTCAACTGAAGAGGTTGAGGAGTGGGGAGCTGTTTGTCTCGAGTTGGTCATTCAGAATTATATCTGTATTTTTCAGTTTATTAATTTCCATAGATTCTAAAAAAGATAGCTTAAGGCCTTTATTTTGAATATGTAGAATTTTAAACTCTTCATTGAAAGAATGATTATGATCTAGAAGGTGAAGTGCGTATGTAGAAGTGTCTGTTTTTCTATTGTTGAATGCCCTTTTGTGTTCTGCTATCCGTTTGTCAAAAGTTCTGCCAGTTTGACCGATGTACGTTTTCGGACAGTCACCACAAGTTAGTTTGTACACACCACTCTGTAGTTGCTTTCTCTTTCGGCTTTTATTGTTCTTAATATATTTGCTTAAGTTGTTGTTAGTTCTGAAAGCTGGTGTTATTCCTTTCTTTTTTATGTATCTGGCTATTGTTGTTGTTATCTTGCCAGTATATGTGAGAGAGCAGAAGGTACTGGGTTCTTTCTGTGGTGGTGGATACACTAATTTCAGGGCTTTCTTATGGAGTTTTTGGCTTAAAATTTTGTTAACTGTTTGTTCGTTATAGCCGTTGTTTACTGCTATTTGTTTAATGATGTTTAGTTCTATTTCGAAGTTATTTTTTGTCATGGGAATTTCTGTCAGTCTATGTATCATGCTATGGTAGGCTGCTAATTTGTGTTGTGTAGGATGGGATGATGAATTGTGTATAGTTGTGTCAGTATGGGTAGGTTTATGATATATGGAGAACTCATGTTTGTTGTGTAGTCTGGAAATCGTTACATCTAGAAAGTTTATAGAGTTATTCTGTTCTGTTTCTACTGTAAACTCAATATTATTATGAAGTGAATTAATATATGATAGAAATTGGTCAAGTTGTCTGTTAGTTCCTGTAAAGCATACTAGTATATCATCCACGTATCTCCACCAATATAAGAACTGTTTAAATACGGGATGTTTAGAAATTGTTGTTTCAAGTTGGTTCATAAATATATCTGATAGCAATGGGCTTAGAGGATTACCCATAATAAGTCCTGCACTGTTGTTTGTGTATATTTGATTATTGAATTCAAAATAGTCTTGATTTATGCAAATTTCAAGAAGGTGTAAAATTTCAGATGCAATGATCGGATTTGTACTATTATGGTCTAAAAGATTCTTAACTAAAACAAAAGTTTCTGTAGGAGGAACACTAGGAAAAAGATTTTTTACGTCAAATGAAATTAGTCTGGAGTTTTTGGGCAATTGAAAATGTTGTATTTTATTAACTAGTTCTAGTGTATTTTTTACGGTGAATTTAGGTGAAAATTTAGTGTATTCTGTAATAATATCTGACAGTTTTTTTGAAATTTTATATGACGGAGCTGTATAAAAAGAAACTACAGGTCTTATTGGGTGGTCAGGTTTGTGTAGTTTAATAAAAGAGTATAATTTAGGAGGTTGTGGGTTCATAATATTAAGGTATTTCTGTTCTGTTGGATTTAGTTTGAATTTTCAACTTTCAATGGCAAAGGCACTCCGCCGAAACAGCTGTAGTCACTTAGATATAATAAATTTTGTGGAAGTATAGAAAACAAACGTTTTCAGTTTTTTATTGTTAGATACTTATGGATAATTGAACATGTGTAAAACTTTGTTATTACTAATTTTAGGAAAAAAAGTTATTCTTTATAAAAAGTTCTGCATGATGTAAATCCTATGATTCAACCATCAGATATCAAATTTTGTCAATCTTATACGAGTTATGTCAAAAAATGTTAATTTCGGTCAAGAGTGACTTCGACCTTTCGAAAATTGTTATTATGAAACGGTATTAATAATCAAAAAATATGTATTAGTGCGCAATTACATCATTATAATTAAAACAAATTGCAAATTTTTCTGAAATTAGATTCTAAACTTCATTTTTATTTCTTACACGTAGGATAACTCTTTTATTATCAATTTTGCGAAAAAAAATCAATTGTTCATAAAGAGCTTTGAATTGTCTAAAACCTAAGGTGCAGCTATCATCAATTTTATAAATTTTATACGGGGTATGTCAAAAAATACGAATTTCGCTCGGGAAAGAAGTTATTTAGCATTAAAAGAATGTTGCAATATAGAATTATATCCTTAAAATTGGAATATTCTGAAATATAAAAGTATGAAACAACTCTTGAGCGAAATTCATTGGCAAAAAAGGAAAATCACTGGCAAAAGCTCGCAATATATGTAGGTACTTATATAATTACAAGTACTATGAAATATCCAATAATTTGGAAATATATTTACATTAGATTAATTAAAAAAACTGTAAACATTAAATATTGAAATATATTATAATATATTTTTCAATACAAATCCTAAATTCGGACAGGAATTTAGACATTTTTGACAACTTTTTTGAAAGGAACGTTCGATATTTCCATATATTTAGCTGTTGCCTGGAAACGAAAAATATCTGTATGGAAATCTTATTTGGATATTAGGAAAATCCTGTAAGGAATAGGTACATATATATCCAGGAATAGGTACATATGTATCCAGGAATAGAATAGAAATCCTGTACAACAAATGAGAAAAAACGACATATTTCTCACGAGCGCAGACATTTGTTGGCACGAGCCAAGGAACTAGGCGAGGGCCGCAAATCAAGCGAGGTAGAAATATGTAATTTTCTCATGTGTTGTACACTGTACTTTTTCTATGGATGCGGTTTTGTCAAGAGTTCAAACTTCAAAATTTAATAGTTTAGGTGCTTTTAGGTATATTATATGCATAAATTGAAATAAAATTATCACATTTCCGACTTACTGTAGCCTTCTTTCTTTAATTGTAAGTTTAACTTCCTTCTCTTTACCTATTCTTCTCAGTACTTCATAGTCCGTAACTCTCTCTCTACCCAGACAACCCTCACAATTCTTCTATAGGTCCACATTTCAAAGGCGTTAAGTCGTCTCATTGTCTCCACATTTAACGTCCATGGTCAATAACTTATGGATTTGAATAATAAAATTCTTTTACTGAATAAAATACCTTTAATAATTATTTTTTATTTTTTAATTTGAAATTTTTGACAACTGACATTGTTCATTTATATTTACATCCTTGAAAAATATAAACGTTTCAAGTAACTATGTGTTGCTTTCTGGTTGCAATTTATAACGATATTTAAATGCTTTATTTATAATGAATAATATGTGAGCGCACTTATAACCGGCAAAATAACGCAAAAGATGAAAAACATATTAAGTTGTAAGATAAAAAGAGATGAACCTAGTGGAGGTGTTAAATTTAGCGATAGTAACTTACAGATTGACATTATATTGATTGTTTCCCACCTTTAGACGTATCGGACGAGTTTGAGAAATGCCACTGTCACAGTGACAATTTTAGTTGACATACTCTTCTAATACGTCTAAAGGTGGGAAAAAATCAATATAATGTCAATCTATAAGTAACTATCGCTAAATTTAACAACTCTACTAGTTTTGTTCCACTTTATCTCACAATTTAATATATTTTCCATCTTTTGCGCTATTTTGCCGGTTATTAGCACGCTCATCACTGTATACATATATTGCGAGTTTTTGGCAGCGATTTTCCCTTTTTGCCAAGTTTGAAAAGTTTGCCGATTTTGCCAATGAATTTCGCTTAAGAGATTTTTTATACCTTTATATATTTCAGAATATTTCAAATTATAAGGATATTCTTTTATATTGCAACATATATTTAATACTGAATAACTTTTCTCCGGAGCGAAATTGAAAATTTTTTATATACCTCGTATAAAGTATATAAAATTGATGATGGCTGCACCTTAGGTTTTAGACAATTCAAAGCTATTTATGAACAATTGCTTTTTTTCGCAAAATTGATAATAAAAAAGTTATCCTACTTGTAAGAAATAAAAATGAAGTTTAGAATCTAATTTCAGAAAAATTTGCATTTTTTTTTAATTATAATGATGTAATTCCGCACTAAAACATATTTTTTGATTATTAATATCGTTTTATAATAACAATTTTCGAAAGGTCGAAGTCACTCTTGGCCGAAATTAACATTTTTTGACATAACTCATATAAGATTGACAAAATTTGACATCTGATAGTTGAATCATAGGATTTACATCATGCAGAACTTTTTATAAAGAATAACTTTTTTTCGTAAAGTTAGTAATAACAAAGTTTTACACATGTTCAATTATCCATAAGTAGACGCTGTAAAATTTTAAAAATTAGGCAACCCCCATTTAGAACAGGCTTTTTACAGGCACCCCTATTTTTACATATCTTATAGGCTTTGCACTTACCGACAGTGTTAATTTTTTTTGTTAAACACGTCAGTCAAATTTATAAAAAAAAATCATTTTTTAATTATTAATTAATTATAGTCAGAACAGTATATCAGGCACCCCTTGTTTTTTATAATGTTGAACATACTAAATTACATATAAAATAATTTTTTTCCATTAAACAGATCGGTGCAGTTCGACCTTATATCGTATCCTCTACTATTAATATAATTGCGAAAAAAGGTCTAAATTTAAAAAAAAATATTTTGCAATAACTATTCTAAAAATAAGTATAGAGCTTTGAAATTTTTGTCAAATGAGGATTATTTGTTGCTTAATTTGTAACAAAAATTTTGGAGAGCAGGAGAGCTTTTTTTGCAATAACATAAGTCAGAAAAAAAATGTGAGAACCATTCCTCAGGTGTCAAATGAAAGAGCATGAACTAAACTTTTAAATTGTTTTAAAAAAGTGAATAAAAAATGCATTTTTTAGTAATAAATAATTACGCAAAAGTATCGTCAATTTTTCTTTTTTGAATCTTAAACTTTTTAAATAACTTTTTTCAAAAAAATCTATTTTTTACCGTTTTTTAGGTGCATAACTACCAAGTAATGTTATTTATATGATAATAATTGATGAAAAATTGTAATAAATGTATATTATTTATTATATAAAAAAAGTTTATAAGGAAAAATTGAACACACTTTTGCATAATTATTTATTATTAATAAATGCATTTTCTATTCACTTTTTTTAAACCGGTTTGAAAGTTTAGCTCATGCTCTTTCAGTTGACGCCTGTAGAATGGTTCTAACATTATTTTTTTCTCACTTATGTTGTTGCAAAAAAAGCTCTAGGATAAACAATTTGAATAAAATTTAAACAATTGAATGAATTGCAATAAAATTTTTGTCATATATTAAGCACCAAATAACCCTCATTGGACAAAAATTTCAAAGCTCTCTACTTATTTTTACAATGGTTATTGCAAAATTAATTTTTTTGAAATTTCGACCTTTTTTCGCAATTATGTTAACAATAAATGAGTGTATTTAACTTTGTAATACGCCATTTTAAAGCTTTTTCCATTCTCTCGAAGATGTTTGTATTAAGAAAACCATAAGTCTTACTGTTCTCCATTAATTTGCAAAAAAACGAAAAAATATCGTTTTTTGACACTAAATTGTTTATAAATAAAAATGGCCGCCAGATCCTACGTAGGAAATAAGTAGTAACAATTTGTTCTTACAGTTATTACCTGTCGAAAAAAGGCTTTAGTACCCTGGATGTTGAAGTGTCATGGAAAAAACCTTATTACCCTGGACTAAAGAGCATATTCACAATAGTAATAGAATTACAACCCTAAGCAAGTGAGTAAAGTAATATGATGGAGGATAAACCCACCACAGGATGATACTATACTTAAAAAATACATCATTAAAATGGGTGGGTGACTGATCTTACTATACAGTTGAGTCCGCGAATCGTTACCCGTGCGTCATCATTTAAAGCATACGAAATAAGTCGTATTTAATAAGTTGTAATATTTAATAAGTTGTAGTTCAGTTACTGAAGATTTTCACCTCCGATTTTGGTAACGTCCATCGATTTTCATGAAAATTGGTGAGTAGTTAGAAGATTCCTCAAGAAACAAAAGTGACGTGCCAACTTTTGCTTTTATCCTGGGGATGGATGCCCCTTCTTCTTTGGGGAGAAAATTATTTTATTAAAAATAACCCCATAAATCAGTAAAGGGACAAATTCTAAGCCAAATTTGTTATATCATGTTATTAAAACAAATCAATTAATTTTTGAGTTATTAAAGATCAGAGATTTTAATTTGTCATGAAAAAAATACAAAGTGGTTTTTTATAAATAACTCAAAAACTATGATTTTTTACAAAAAAGTTTATTACATGTTACCTAAATTAAAGCTAATGAAAAATCAAATAAATTCCTGATTTATCGAATGTGTAATTGAATGTATATTTTTTTGAAATGGGTTAGTATGAGTTTTTCGAATGAGTAATTGAATGTATATTTTTTTTTTCAGCGAGTACTCAAATTTAAGCATTCAAGCTTAAATAATGGGCAAACGATGGATTTTATAACATATACTTACTAAATCAAATGAGCTCCATAAAAAGTCGATAGAATCAAAATTAAGCAAGTTATGATGAAAACAAGAGAACTCCTTCTAATTTTTTTTAAGTGAACAATAAAACGTACGCCATTTCCACAAGAATTTAAAATTAATAGTAATCCCTATAAGAGATTCTTTATTTTAGCATAAGTAATGACCTTAGAAATTATGACAGGTTTAGAACACTTATTAAAAAAAAATGATTTAAAAAAATCAGAAGTTCTCAAATTTTTGTCAATTTTTTCTTTTGATAATAACTCCAAAAATATTCAATATTCGTAAAAAATTTACAGAACTAAAACTTAGTTTTTTAAAAAAGATTTTACATTTTTTATTATCTTTGTAGGATAAAAAATAACCGAGATAGAAACTTTTGAAAACTAAATTTGAATGCGAGAACCATGTAACCAGGGCCCTTTAACCTTTTATATTAAAAAAAATAAGGGATTTAAAATATTAAATTTAATACGATTTTATAGCCATTGAAAATACCCTTAAAATGGTTTTTAGATGAACCCGAAAACATATAAATTAAATGATTTCTAAAATAGTTCTAAAGATATTTCTAAAAAAAAAAACAAAAACATTTTTTTGGAAAAATTTTCTAGGATAAATTTTGATCTATCAACTTCTTCTGAAGTTCATTTTATAGGCTTTCTGACTACTTTGACAAGTGTTTATTAAATATATGTTATAATATGCATAGTTTCCCCATTATTTAAGCATGAATAATTAGATTTGAGTACTTGCCAAAAAAATATACATTCAATTACCTGTAACTAACTTTGACTTAATACTAATGATTTCCAATGTTAAAGACATAAAGACAAGATCATTTACTATTTGCTGACTATTGTGCTTAAAATGAAAATAACAGAAACATTAATTGACGACCCTAGAAGTAAAGGGGTATAAGTGACATTTTTGTAAATATTGAGATAACTACATTGCCGAACTGGAAATCTTTTATTCTATTTGGAAGTAAAGACATCTAAGCGATAAGTCTAACAGGTGCTGCTTTCTAACGGAAGTTACTTAGCCGCCAAGCCAACTATGAGTAGGGCTTGGAAGAGAAGAGGCACAAGTGCACTTGTACCCCTATTCCACTGTGTCAGACTGTTAGGCGAGTTTATTATCCTTTTGGATGGGTAGTGGTATAGCTCCTCTAAAGTAATATTATTTTGTTGTTAAGGTAATACTTTATTGTAAACTGCAGTCTTGTATGTTTTTATAAACTACATTTTTTTAGAAGAATTCGTTTTGTTTCTTTGTAAAAACTGAAGGTTAGTTAAGAAATACTATTTGCTCCAACTATTTAAATAGTTGGAAATAAGCCAAGTACAAACTTTATTGTGATTTCTGCAAGGAGGACAAACAGAAAGAATTTGTAAAGGAAAGCTTTTACAGAAATATTTTTAATACTCAGTTCAACCTTAGTTTTAAAAGGTCAAGTACAGATACCTGTGATAAGTGCAGTGGCGTAGCGTGAGTGTCGGCTGCCCGGGGAGGAAGACAATCTTGCCGACCTCATATTTAGGTATTTTAATTTAATGTATGCTATACATTACATACAGTAGGAAAAATGCAAGAATACCCATGAACGAACATATAAAACACGCTGTATTTTCCTGTCACCGTGTCACAAAAAAGATTGGCCAGCGCAAGTGCATGTAATAATTATTATTACATGTACTTGCGCTGGGCAATTTTCTTTGTGACACGGTGACAGGAAAATACAGCGTGTTTTATATGTTCGTTCATGGGTATTCTTTCATTTTTCCGACTGTACATTAATTATAGCGAACTTTTCGGCGAGAACAGTCATCATTATTTTGCATTATACAGGTTAGATTTTAAATGAAAAGGTTTATCTAAGTTTTACAATCACGTTTATTGATACAAAAATTCTTTTACTTTAACAAATTAGATACATTGATATAACTTAGGTATCTATCAATTAAGATTAGGCACACCTTGACGATCGATAAGATTAAATAAAATCAATTTTTAATTAGAACTAGAACGATACTATTTATATTTTTATTGAAAAGTAATATGTGTATATATATGTGTTAGAATTAAAAAAAAACTTCCGTCTTGAATTAAAAATTTATGTCTACTGTTTTTAAGAGCAAAGTCTTTTATTGCACCGTCAATGTCTATCGCATCACACACCTCTTGCTCAATATACAAAATAACCAAATTAGTAAGTCTTAGAGTACCTACTCATTGTCGATCATAATTTTTAATCAATTTCAATTTTGAAAAACTTCTCTCACAGCTGGCATTGCTTATAGCAACTGTAAAAAATATTCGGAACATTATTAAAATATTGGGCAGAGTATCTTCCAGCTTGAATTTAACAATAAATTGAAATGATTCAAGTGAGTCTGCACAATCTGTGCGCAGTCCAAAATCTTTCCAGCTTGAAACTCTGCTCGTCAATTTCGTCTAATAATATAGCCGGCGTTAGATAAGCAAACTTATCCGTTAAATTCTGTAGTCGTTGAAAACGCTCACGAATTTCTACAATAACTCTATCTAATGAAGAAAACAGCTTTCGTCTCAACTCATTTTCACAAAACAAGTTAGCATCTCCATTTCCGTCATCAAAAATATGCTATCTTGTTATGCGCCTCTGAGGTTTTATGGAAATTCCAAGTTCTTCACACATATTTTTTGCATAACCTACAGCGCCATTTGCCCATTCTTCTCTTTTTCTGTCAATATTATCTGCAAAGCCTTTACTTTCTGAGCGCACAATCTTATGTCAAGTCCCCTCGTTTGTAAATATTTTTGTGCATCATTCACTTCATGTAGCACCAGTTGCCACAGGCCCAAAAATTAAAGAAAGGAAAATGACTGCATCGAAAGTAGTAAAGCACCTGCATCTGTCCTAGTGTTTAAGCTTTCACCTGCCTCTGTCAGTTTTTCCAAAGTGATGAGAATGTCTTTGTAATGATGCCATGTCACATTTATGGCATCTTGAACCCTTTCTTCGGGTGTCTTGAACCCCTTTTGTCTGTAGCTGCTATCAGAACTTCCCAACGATGTGTCGATGAGGAAAAGCAGAATAGCAACGTTCTAAAGTGCCAAAAAAAGTTACTGAATCCAACTCAACTGAGGCAGCGTGTAAACAAACTAGATTTAACGAATGATTTGAGCAAGGTACGAATTCAGCTTTAGGGTTTATTTCTTGAATTCTTTGCTGAAATCCTGAATACATTCCAGCCATAACAGCAGCATTATCTTATGCTTGACCTCTACAGTTGCTTATATCTAGACCATCAACTTGAATCCTGTCCAATATCATCTTTGAAATTCCTTCAGCAGTTTTGTCTTTAGTTTCAATGAAATCTATAAAAGATTCCATTACTTTTACTTCCTGATTTTCAATTATTACATATCTTAATAACCCACTTGTTTGATCTTTATGAGAAAGATCTGGAGTGCTGTCGAATATAATTGATTACTTATTTATTTATTTAAAAAGCTCAACAGGCCTAAGGCTAAAAATACAATTGATATAATACAGTAGTACAATATTGAATAATACTTAGCTTTTTTATATGTCCAATGATATGTTGGTGATCATTATTTCCCAAAATGGCAATACGTTTGTTTTGTATTTGTGGTGACATATAAGTGATTGAAATTTTGCCACCCATTTTAGATTTTATAAGATGTTCACGAAGTACATGATCGTATTTTGCAATTAAATTAACCAGTTCTAAAAAGTTTTCTTTATTGGTACTAGTGTCATTTTCTATATGTCCACGTAAACCCAAATTTTGTCCACAAAATAAGTAATGAACAATTTCGTGCTCCTTTCAATCAGTCTGAATTTGTAGTGGCGACATAAATATAAAATGGTTCAAATATTTACAACATATTTTTAGTATTTATTGTTAAATTTTGCCACCCCCTAAAAAGTTCCGACGGGGCGTGCCGCCCCTGCCGCCCCCTCTACGCTACGCCACTGGATAAATGTGATAAATTTCAGATAAAAATACATCATGTTTCGGCAGAAGAAAAAGCTTTCACTCGGACAGTAAAAGACTCACTTGCGTAAGGCGGAAGCCATAAGAACAGCAAAAACTGAGTGTCATGACCCAGACCTAAAGGATGCTAGCAAAGTTGCAATCATCTTCTACTTTCAAAAAACTATGCCAACTCCTAATGTGTCAACTTATAAAGCATATTTTTATGGCAACTGTAGATGTATAACTTAGGGGTCCCTAACCTACTGATTGGAACAACTCATTTCGTTATGTGGCAGGAAGATCAGGCTTCACGTGGATGTAAGGAAATATCATCCTTGTCTTCTAAAATATATCAGAAGCCTTCTCCCAAATGTGAAGGCCAAAATAAGAGTCATCTAACAGTCAAATTTTGGCTCTACATTGTCAGAAACAGTAATATTCAAACAGTACGCTTTTCAAACGCTTTTTTAAAAGTAGCCATTCTTATAATGAGTGACCAAGACTGTGGTTTGATAGACTTAAAAAAAAGAACCAAAAAGAACCTGTATGTACCTCAACATTGGAAGGAGCTGGTAACTTCTACAAGTAGATAGTTCTTTACAGTACAGATGGAAAATTATGATTTTTTACACTTTCAAGCACTTGCGCTATACTTCAAGAAGAGCGTAAGTGGAATACAGAGTATGCAATGGTTACATTTTCAACAGAACAAACCTTTAACCCTGTTTTATAAGAAAACAACTGGAGGTAGCATAGAAGTTTAGTGAGCTATCTATGAAACTCTCTCGATCTGGCAAAAACTATGCCCTTCTGCCAGATTTCTTGCCAGTACAGATTGACAAAAGGTCTCTCGTTAAGCAAGCTAAATATTCAAATCCTCAACAGTTACTCCACTACGTATGGTCCTTCTCAGAGGCACTTTTCAGTACATCACAATTGACTGAAAAAAAGGTAAGTCCGTGATAATACACATTTATAACATTTATTCTAACATGACATTTAAGTTAAATGTGACAGTTGTCAGAATCGTAGTCAGCCAAATATGAAAAGGGTATTGCAGTATAACCCTTTTATTTGCAATTTGGTATAAAAACAAATCAATTATGTTTATTGCATTTATAAAATGGTATTTTCTTTGATTGGTATAGTCTTATAAATTCTACTGATTATAGTCATATACAGTCAAAACCGTTTATAACGAACTTCAAGGGACTGGTGGTTTTTGTACATTGTAGCCAGTGTTCTCGGTAAGCGGTTCTATCTGTTATATCGAACAGGTTGCTATAAACGATATTACACTGGTAGCAACAGTCACTTCATTGTAACTTTATAATGCAAAAATGTGTAACTTAATCTATAGGTACTTATAATATGTTATAACATATTACACATATGTTAATATGTTATTAACATATTATGTGTTTATTATTGTACTTACATAGATCTAAATATGTACATACATACATATAATAAAAATGAAGATATTGGAATTAGTACAGGTAGTCAATGAACAATACTCATAATATTATAACGAGTTCTCAAAATCGTTGTATTATAAAAGTATGGGCATACATACACTATTTATTTTTAAAAAGACCAAATAATGTCAATTACAACAATTGGGCCTTTTGGGCCAAATGGTGTAATAATGTAAACAAAATCTTGTGATAATGGACTAGGACATCTAGTGTCTAAAGGACTTACAAGTGAACCCTGCCCGGATGTACCATCATAACCATAAATTAATAAAACCTTCCTTTTCATTTCGTGGTAATATCGGTACCTCGGAGAAGTTACAATACAATGCTCATTTTCGTAAGTTTACAGGAAAGCAATTTTAAACTTTTTTTAACAGAAAGTGTTATTGTTAACGTTATTTATTGGGATATGGAAACAACATTATTTTAGGACATTGTCTAATCTATTGGCATTTAAATCATGCATTTGTTATAATTGTTTATTATATAGTGTGTAAAAAGGTAATAATTGAAAAAAATGGATGTTGTATCTCTCCGAGGTACAGATATGTAGGCTGTAACCAATATTTCAACTGCTAGTGTTCCAAGAAATATGTTCGCTTTAACCGATTTGTTCGTTATAAGCAATGTAAATGCTTTTTTATATGTCATTTCACGGGTCCTACTATTTTGTTTGTTATATCCGATTGTATGTTGTAGCCGGTGTCATTGTAAACGATTTTGACTGTATATAATTCATAAATCATTTGTTGTTCGATTATAGCGCCATCTATCAACAGCTAGAATAAATGTTATAAATGACTGTGATCACGGACGTACCTTTTTTCTGTCACTTCCAACTTAATGCGTTAGAAATAATTCGAAAAACTGTGACATACTGAAAGATGCCTCTGAGAAAGAGTATACCTCAAATTTACCATGAGTTTTTCATAAATCTACGACATGATGGTCAACAAGATGGAGAACTAGCAAACTTTAAAGAAGCAGAAGTCGAAAATGATGATTTGGATCACCATTACGACTCTGATGTCAATGAATCAGAAGTCAATTATGTAAAGAGTAAATTTGTACAAAAACGTTATGATCTTTTTACATTTTTTGCCTTTATGTTACATTTCTTAGAAGTAAAAGCGTATAAGTGCTACTTAGCAACCTAAAAATAGCTCCAAAATGAGTAAAGTGAATAAAACTATGATTTTTTGTTACAAATAATAATAATAATTCCTACAGTTACTAAACCGCAAAAGAAAAACTAGCATTAAAACATCATGGCAATTACAGTGAAGGCTCAACTTTGAATGGTATTGACTCAAAATTTACTTTTTGTCACTTAGGTATACTAAATTTACATTCAAGATGCAGTAGAAATAAACAAACCAAGACACGTTAAATGCTACTAGGAGCACTCCCTAATCATAATTTACAATGTATAAACTTTGGAAATCATGATTTGGGATTTACAATGTATATACATTGTAAATTATGATTAGGGAGTGCTCCTAGTAACATTTAACGTATCTTGGTTTATTTATTTCTACTGCATCTTGATTGTAAATTTAGTATAGGGTCCTCTGGTCATCAATGGATGTGGAAAGGGGAAAGATGTAAAAGTAGACGAAGAAATTATGTTATGTAATTACTTACTCTGAAACTTCTTGATGTGATATGTAGTTTCCTTGAGAAAGCGATACACACATCCAGTTTAACAAGTTTTTCATATTGGTATCATCTGTATCAAACCAAGCTTTAACAACATTTGGATTTAAATGCAGTAATCCTATATTTAATTCTTTAAACACTTTAAGAAGGTCCTCCCCGCTAAAACCCGACATCACTTATAGTTTCTTTTACTTTACTTCCTGTTAGTTATTTAATTTTCGATAATAGTTTTATTCCATAATTCTATTTTGTTTTTATTTTAAATTTCTGTCACTGTCAATGTCAACGTAACGGAATAACCATGGAATAACGGCAATGTCATTTGTCATTCAATTCTTTTTTTCTATACGTGGCCTCTTGCTTCTACGCCTTCAGTCTAGAATTTTTATGTAAAATAGCTCGTGCCCGTGCGAGTGCGAACTGCGAACATCTATTTTGATTTTTGCTGCGGGCTGGGGCCGCTGATGGCAATCCATTGTGTTAAGTCAAGCCACAGAATATCCACGAATAACTAACCAACCATACAGAAGCGAAACTCAGGCCGAAAACTGTAACATAAATTTCATGCTCATGTGTCACGTACAGTTGAGTCCGCGAATCTTTACCCGTGCGTCATCATATAAAGCGCACGAAATAAGTCGATGATAAGCCGGAAATTGAAATTTACTAAACGCAACAGCAAGTCACTTACTGTCATCGACTTATTTCGTATGCTTTAAATGATGACGTACGGGTAAAGATTCGCGTACTCAACTGTAACTGGTGAAACCTCACTTTTGCGACTATGGTCAAGCTGAAAATTGATCAAGGGCGCGTCCATAGTCCGTAGTCCGCCGGTTTTCGAGTCAGAAAATCGACGCCGAGTCGGTGTAGCTAAATCCTTTGTATTTAAATGGGCCTGTCCAAAGTGCATCAGCGCGCTGACAACTAATACAAATGATAATTCACACAGCGACTCGGCGCTGGCTGTCTGATTCGGAAACCAGCGTGCACTATGGACGCGCCCTTAAGCTTAAAATCTTTTAGTTCAACCAATGCGAGGTTGCGTCCATAGTGCACGCTTGGTTTTCGAGTCAGATATCCAGCGCCGAGTCGGTGTGCGAGTTATTATTCGTATTTAGTTGTCAGCGCGCTGGTGCACTTTGGACAGGCCCATTTAAATACGAAGGATTTAGCTACACCGACTCGGCGTCGGTTTTTTGACTCGAAAACCAGCGTTCACTATGGACGCGCCCATAGGATATATTTCAGTTTTATTGTAAAGTGTTCTATTTTTGATCTATTGTGAAGTGAGTTATTAGGATCACGCATTGCATTCTACATAGTAATTTGTCGAAGGCTGGCTGTTTCGTTTCACTCACTTTTATATTATTTGCAGCAGGACCTTTAACGATTGAAAATTGTAAAATCATATTCCATCATTATTCCAGCAAATGAAGCATTTTGGCTCGCAATTTTTTCGTCCAGCATTGATTTACTTGAAATTTTCACAGAAGGTAGGGATAGTCCAAGGATCATCATTTTATATATCATGCCGCTGTACGCTAAAACCTTGGAGGTGGTTGCCACTACCCCATCTCGGGGGTGGGAATTATTTATTACGTTTTAACTATGTAAATCGATGTAAAAAGTAATTCTAAGAAAAAAAAAATGTTTTTTACATTCCCTTCGTAAAACTAATATTTTTAAAGCAACAGTTTTTGAAAGTAACAGTTTTTCGACGAAAAAATCCACATTTTTTGAGGGTTTTTTTGAGAATAACTCGAAAAATATGCATTTAATCAAAAAAACTGTAGATCTCAAAATCGTAGCTTTTAGTAACACAACCCAAATTATTTTTCTATAATATTTTTACGACTAATACGAACCGAGATACGGCATGTTAAAAGGTTAGCTTTTTTCGTCAAATGCATAATTTGAAATATTCAACGCCAAATAACGGGAAAGCTTTGAATTTTTCGAGGAAAACAAAGCTAATCTTTTTTCAAGCATACAATTAGACCTTTAAAAATAATAATAAACAGTTTGTAGCATAAAATTGAGCGACTTATGTTCAAAAAAAGATCGATACCTGCTTTTCTCTACGAAAAAATCAGTGAAACCTAACTATCCTTCTAATTAAAAATTGGTCTTCACCTTTCTGTAATTTCCTTTTGTATTTGCATTATAAATACACCCAAGAAGTTTGACCAATTTAAAAGGCCTAATTTTAGAAACATTTGGAGTTTAAAAAGAAAAATAGATTTTTTGCAATTTCGTATTTTTCACCTTTTTTTTTCAAAATATTTCCGAAAAGACTGGAGATACGAAAAAAATAATAAACTACTAAATTATAGCTTTTTTAATAACTAAAATTTTCTTGTGCATAGATTTTCATTACAGTGATAATAGTTAGCGAGATAAAGCTGTTTAAAACCTCTATTTACGGGCAAACGCCCTCTTATTCAAGCCTTTTAAACCCCCCCCCCCAATTAAAAACTAAGGGATCTTATGGAATTTAATTTACTTAGTCTTATAGCTCTTTAAAAATCCTATAAAATCATTTTTGAAAAAACTTTTTATCGCCAAAAATGAAGGAGCTATATGTTTATAAAACGAAGTTTTGTTTTCGAAAAATTTGAATAGTCCGCTTATGGACTAATGTATACTTATAATACTACGCAGCTGTTCTCAAACTTTTTTAGTCGCGGCACCCTTGTAGGGCTAAAAATATTTCGAGGCACACCAACCCTTGAAGCGATTTGGGAAACGACAAAAAATTAAAAAATACAATTCTGAGGCTCATTTGATTTCAATATAAACTTTATTTCAGATCAATAAAATACTGTACATTTGATATTTAAATATCCTTACTTAATATGATGAATGAACTCAAAATTAAAAGAAGCAGTAACAATCCTGGCAAAAGAAGCACGGAAAAGAGGTCTAGAAATTAACGAAGGAAAAACAAAATATCTACTCTGCTCTAGAAGAGAAGATAACAGGACGAGAGAAATCAAAATATAAAACTGCTCTTTTGAAAGAGTCCAACAATTTAAATATTTGGGAGCAATAGTGAATGGCCAAAACAAGAGAAGTGAAGAAGTAACGGAACGAATACTAGCAGGCAACAAAACATACTGGAGATATCATAGGCTTATGAAGGACAAGAACTTATCCAGAAATACAAAACTGAAAATATACAGAGTTGCAATCAGACCAGTAGTTACGTACGCAGTTGAGACAATGTGCGTCACGGAAAAGATGAAGAACAATTGAGAATATTTGAAAGAAAAATCCTCAGATGGATTATGGGCCCGATAAGAATGGACAACGGAGAAATGAGAAGGAAAGAGAGAAGGAAAAACGACCTACTGATTAAGAAGATCACCAGATGGGAACCAGAAACTGAAAGGCCAAGGGGAGGACCCAGAGAGAGATGGGAGGACCAGGTCATGAGAGATATCAAAATTCTGGAAGTGAGAAACTGAAGGGAACTATGCACATATCGAAATGAGTGGAAGAAAATTGTAACGAAAGCCAATAAGTCATACAACAAACTTTGACAACATACAAGTGGAATTCGGAGTGATTCATCGCAATAAGCGAATCAGGGAGCTCTAAGTAAGAGTGGCAAACATTCCAGCCTGAATGAAAAGCCCTGTTGATTATGAATGTGATGAATGAAACTGTTTCGATTATGTTTTCATTATATGTATCTATCCTTTATAATTATGGGAGTCTTTGTAAGTTTGACCCTCAAATCCCTTGATGCTTGAAGTTTGCTTCTGTATTTTTTGTTTTTAATGTAAGCATATGCGGAGAAAGAAGACTCACAGAAACAAGTCAATGTGAAACACAAAAGTTTTTTTACTGCAACTTTGCCAACAACATTATTTTCTGAATATACCTGCATCCAGAACTCTTCTTGGCTTCCATCACAGTTTTTGAGTTTTAAACTGCTATCTTCGCTGATCTCAAGTAGATTTTGAAAAGCTTCATTTGTCATTCCGACAGGTTTATTTTTTGGATCACACGAAAACGGGTGCATCATCCAGCTATATAAGTCATCTGAGTCAATGTCAGGAAAATAGTTTACAATACTTTCTTCCAAACCTTGCAAATGAGCAATAACAATTTCAAAGAAGTTCGTTTGAGGATTGATTTCATTTGTCATATCAAATTTCTGTAATCTTTTTTAAATGTTCTTTTCTTAACTGTTCCATGTCACCCTTGGCAAATGCTTGAGGCACCCCAGGGTGCCGCGTCACCCACTTTGAGAACCTCTGTACTACAGAACCGGTTCGTATACTGGAAGATGACTAAAAAACTATTTGTATTTGTACATATTTGTAAAGTCGTATTTTTGTGTAAATAAATGTTTTTGTATTTCTTTAATTCTACTTTTTTTCTGTGCAGATTTATTAAAATATCTATTTATAAAAATTGCAATGTTATTAAATGTGGTTTTTAAGGGTTGAAATATTACGATATTATATTATTCTTTAACATAAAACAATCATTATTTAACCAATCAAAACCAAATTTTACCCATATTAAAGTTTACAAAGTTTTTATATAATTTTTGAAAATAAAGGGTAGTTTACACCCCTAAAAATAATCAACGCTCTTGAGCATGATATAGAATATAAAGTACAAGGTGAGATGATCCTAATCCCAAATTTTTATGTAAATCGATGCAAGCCGAAATTATTCTTTTAGGATACGTCAATTTTTTATATATAGCTCCAACAAGGGTGGTTGTAAGGGTTGAAATATTTATGATATTATCTATATTATGATATTATCTATAAATATTTATGATATTATATTATATTATCTTAAAACATAAAACGATTATTATGTAACTAATAAGAACCAAATGTTGACAATATTAAAGTTTAAAATGTTATTTTATAATTTTTTACAATTGGGGGAGTTTTCACCCTTAAAAAACCAAAAGCGTACAACGGCTCAATATATAAAATGAACTAGAGGGTGAAATGAGCCTAATCCCAAATTTTTGTACAAATCGAATTATTTCCTCGACTATATACATGGGTCTGCAAAAATTTTTACAAATATTGACAGCAGTTCCAATCGTAATTAGTAGGCCTAAAATAACAAATTTATTTATTCACATTATACAGTATGGTGCAAATGAAAGGAATAAATTCGTTATTTCGTAAGCCGACGACTTTGGGAAAATCTCAAAAGAGGTCTATTTTTATTTTTAAATTATGATTTTTCGACGTCATATATATCTAGGCACGTCACCGATGATTTTTTAAAATGATAATAGGTGTCATGTTCTAGTTCATTTGAAAGGTTATTTAATTCTCTATTCAGTACCTAATACATATAAACATTATTCATTTCGAACCGAGGCCGGCGGCCGGATTTTAGTGGTTTAGAGAGAATCAAATATACGCTCTCTGAAGAAACCCTAAGAAGGGTTGAAACTAGTTAGAGTGCTTTTGGCGTTCTCTGAATTAACCATGATACTATAAATAACGTTATTTATAGTATCATGGAACTAACTGAAATAAGACGGCTCTTGTTTCGGTTCACAAACGAAATGATTATTTATTATTTTTATAGTTCTACTCCTAACTGAGTATTGGTAACTAATCTTTGTTGGAATTTTACCGTGTTGGACAGGTGGAAGTGAGATGCAACCTGATATATCTCCCTTGGCCTTCTTAGCTCCGGCAATTCGTTGTCTTGCAAATTTTAGAAGTCACGAATGGTGTAACCAGAAGATTAGTAAAGTTCTAATAAATGTTTTATTCGTTCTCTGGATTAACTCTTTATAGAAGTTAAGACTAATTTTAATAGTTTTATTTTAATTAAAATACAAATGTATTGTTACAAACTTATCCGTCATTCAAAAAACCTCATAACATCTTATAAAAGTCAATAGTCAAAAGGAACTCTTCTTCTTTTTTATAATCTTGTTTAAGGTAGGTAATACAACATCCCCCCTCAAGATGATACATCTTCAACATAACTACTGACCAATCTTCACGATAGCGTAAAGGTCTGACAACCGCTCTCCCAGAGCGCGTTGTATTCTTACTCTGCTCAATATTAAATAATGGTCCATCAGTTTTCGTTGGCGTTGGAAGTCGTACAGGCGTTTTGGGTTGAGTTGGGTGACTTTCCACTTCCTGACTACCTTTCTCAATGTTTGTTGGTCTTTGGGATGTTAGTTGTTGAGTAGTCGGTGTAGTTTCTGGAGTCGAATTTGTTTGTTGAATCCCTGGCAGTTGTTTAAATACTCCATCGGGGATACTGCTTAGATATGGAGCAGGGATCAGATGAAAACGGTTTCTCCTTATGGTGCTTATGGCGGTCTTAACTATGTATGATCTTGGATTAACTTCGTTAATGATTTCACCATGTCGTTTCAGGTCTGTGATCCATACAAAATCACCAATTTGAAGTCGACTCAAATTCTTCGGTCCATGTTTTCCATCATATAATTTTTTATATTTCGAGCGGTACTTCCTCTCCGCGCTTACTAGCTTTTTTGATGATTTAAATTCAGCTAATGCGATTGATGGTAGAGTATCTCTCAATTTTCTTCCAAACATCATTTCGGATGGACTGAATCCGTTCTCTAGTGGTGTGTTTCGATAGAACAGAAGTGCTATCTCTATGTTGTTCTTATTCTTCTTTATTTAAGGTTTTTGTGACTTTTACAGCAGCTTCTGCTGCGCCATTTGCTTGGTGGAATTGTGGGCTACTTCAACTTCTCGATGTAGAGAACCCCCATTCTCTTGCGAACTGTTGGAACTCTGATGTTTCAACAGCATGAAATTGTGTTCCAGTGTCGGAACAAACCAACTGTGGTATACCATATCTTGCAAATATTGTTTTGCAGATGTTTATTACTTCCTGTGATCTCATGTTCTGAACAGGAAGTACTTCAAAAAATCTGGAATAGTTATCAGTTACGACGATATACCATTTTGCTTCAGTTTTAAAAAGGTCCATTGATATCACTTGCCATGGGTAATCTGGAAATTTAGCTGGCAATAAAGGTTCATGTTGGTTTATCGAGTTTTGAATACAGATAGGACAAGATCTTACTTTGGCTTCTATCTCTTGAGAAATTCCTGGCCACCACATCGTTCCCATAGCACGACGACGAGTTTTAGTTATTCCAAAGTGGCCAGCGTGCAATTTTTCCAACATCATTGCCCTGAGCTCACATGGAATGATCATACGGTTTCCTCTAAGAAGGATACCATCCACAACTAATAGTTCATGACGTACTGGGTAGTATGGTTTAACATCACCTGATAATGCAGACTTGTGAGGTCAGTCTCCCATTATGTAGTTCTTCAGTTGATTACAGGTTTGATCATTGCTTTGTGAGTTAGCAACTCGTGTTACATTCTCGTCAGATGTGTGAATACCTGCAAGAGTGACTCCATGAATGAAGGCATCGATTTCTTTTTCTAATTCTTTGTCATCTTCTGAAGGTATGGGTTTACGGGATAAAGTATCAGCAATATATAAATTTTTCCCTGGGGTATATACAATATTGTAGTCATAACGCATCACGCGCATTCTAAACCTTTGAAGTCTTGGGGACAGATCATCGAGATGCTTAGTTTTAAATATTTGTATAAGTGGCTTGTGATCGGTCTCTATGGTATATTGTTTTCCTATCAGAAAACTCTTTAGTCGATCGCTTGCCCAGGTCAGAGCTAGTGCTTCTCTTTCTATGTTTGCATAATTTTGTTCAGCTGGAGTCAAAGTCCTCGAGATGTATGCTACAGGTTTCTTATGACCACCTTCAACTTGAAGTAATACAGCTCCCAGTCCTTTGGTAGAAGCGTCACTGGATAGGATTGTAGGTTTATTTGCATCATACATTGTTAAACAAGGTGCTGATATAAGCAATTCTTTTATTTTCTGGAACACCTCTTTTTGTGCTGGGCCCCATAGAAATGCATTGCTTGGACTAACTAAACTTGTAATTGGTTGCATAATCTCACTCCTATTAGGGATAAATTTCGCTAGGAATGTTACAGTACCCATAAGGCGTTGAACTTCCTTGACATTTTTTGGTGCTTCCATGTCTACAATTGCTTTCACCTTGCCTGGATCTGGTGCTACCCCATCCTTCGACAACACAAATCCCAAAAAATCGATTTTCTGCTTACAGAATTCAGTTTTGCCCTTATTCAAGGTTATACGTGCTTTTTTGATTCTCTCGAGCACTTCTCTTAGGCGGTCATCGTGTTCCTCTTTTGTGTTTCCCCAAACCAGCACATCATCCATATGGACTAGAGTATTTTTTGCTCCTTCAAGGACTTGTGACATTCTTTTCTGGAATTCCTCTTGTGCCGATGTAATGCCGAAGGGTAATTTCTGGAATTTAAATCTTCCAAATGGGGTTAAAAAGGTTGTGTAGTCTCTTGATTCTTCGGCTAAATTAAGTTGCCAGAATCCATGATTTGCATCAAGTTTGCTAAAGTATTTAGCCCCTCTAATCTCTGCAAGTTGTAGCTCTACTACGGGAATTGGGTGAAACTGACGTTTGACACTTTTATTTAATCTTGACAGATCGACACAGATACGGACCCCTTTTCCTCCTTTCTTTATGTTTACTACCATTGGGGCACACCATTCGGTCGCATGATCTACAGGAACAATGACACCATTTCTCTGCATTTCTTCCAAAGCTTCCTTTACTTGGTCTCTCAATGGAACTGGAACAGTTCTTGGTACAGAAATAGCATATGGTTCAGCATTTTCCTTTATTTCAATTTTGTATTCACCCTCCATATTGCCTAGTCCTTGGAATAATGAGGAGTATTCTGCGACCCAATTTGTCTCAGTGCTTATAGAATAAATTCTTTTTACTATAATAAGCCTTGGCATGCTTTCCTACTCAACAATGGGACATCAATCTCTTCAGAGATAAATACATTTTCTGTAATTTCCGTATTTTTATATTTTAGTTTTAATTTTACTGTACCTAGTATTTTGAATCTTTCTTGCTTTTTTGCACTAAATACTTTATTCGAAGATTCATTTAGAGGTAGTTCATTTATTACATTACTCAGCACTTGGACAGGTACCATTGTTACATCAGCAGCAGTATCCAATTTGAATGTGATAGGTTCAAGCATTCTCTCTTTGCAGCTTACTTGTAGTTTTTGTGTCCACACATTCCTGTCATCACTCGCTTTAATTTCATGTACATAAGAGTTTTCGTCACTATCAGGCTCTGAATCTTGCTGAATGGCATGTACATTTTTGTTTTTGGACTTTTTATTTTTATAACACATCTTGCTGTAGTGTCCTTCATTTTTGCATGTACCACATTTAGCATTTTTTGCAGGACAGTTTGCTAATTTATCATGCCAATCATATCCACATCTAGGGCATTTTTTCGTTTTCTCACCTTTACTTGACTGTTGGCAATTTTGGGGCTTCTGTGATTTTTTGTAAGTTGATTGTTTTCTTATAGCAGAAATATTTGGTTCATTTAGGTTTTGTTTTTGACGGATTAGCTCTTCATGTTGTCTTAGACAGGTTACAGCTTTTTCGAGAGTAAGTGCAGCATCAAGTTGCAGTTTGTCACTTATGCTTGTATCTCTCATTCCGATAATCAACACTAATAAAACCATATCATTGTTTAAAGTCCCCCAATCACATGTTTTTGATAGACTATGTAAGTCAGTAATAAATTTCTCTGCAGTATCACTCCCTTGCTTATGATTTAGGAATTTGGCCCTTTCATAGATAATATTTCTACGGGGTATAAAATAATCTTCAAATTGTTTTAATGTCTCATCATATGTAGTTGGAACTGGTGAAAATGATGAGAATATTTCTTCAGCTCTTACCCCCATATTATAAATTAACACATCAATTTGTTTTCCATCAGATGCTTTATCAAGGCCACACCCTCGTCTAAAACGTTGAAAACGGTTTTTCCATTGTGCCCAATCACTTGGATGGAAATTAAATGATTCGGGAGGTGATAAAGTGAGGTTTATCGACGGTGATTCTTGAACTGGAGCGTTATCAGGCATTTTTTTTCCCAATTGATGCTTAACTGTGCTGTTTTCGTACTTTGTATTTTTGTACTAACCAACCTCTAAATTTTCCGAGTTTTCTCATCCGTATTTTTACAAATCAGCTGCCACCATGTTTTATTCGTTCTCTGGATTAACTCTTTATAGAAGTTAAGACTAATTTTAATAGTTTTATTTTAATTAAAATACAAATGTATTGTTACAAACTTATCCGTCATTCAAAAAACCTCATAACATCTTATAAAAGTCAATATTCAAAAGGAACTATTCTTCTTTTTTATAATCTTGTTTAAGGTAGGTAATACAACAGTTTTGCTTTTAATATTGTTAATATTAAAAGTGGAACTTTCGTTCGCCTTCATTAACATAATTATTTGAAAAGGATGTCCAATTGTTTTTTAAATTAAATTAATTGACAGAAGAAGAATAATGTGTACATAACATATTTTACGGTCAATAATATAAATTAGACATTGACGTTAATGGTCGGACATTGTCGTAAATGTCCATTTTCCTTGGTTATTAACGACAATACCCGGCCATTAACGACAATAAACTTAGATATTGGCCAATGTTGTAAAAACTTAACGTAAAATTAGATTTTTCATCAATAACCGGTCAATAACGACAATGATCAGAAGCAAATGGTCAATGTTGATAAATCGATGCCTCAGAAGCCAATCGGTGTAAGTCAATAAGTGTTTAAAATGAGATACTAAGATGTTTCTGAAAGTAGTTGCAGAAATATAATATATTCTTCATATATAAAATATATTCTTCAGCCTTTTTTGTTTTTAAAGGTTTCAAGATTACAAATTTCGTAAGATGGTCTTGGTTCACCGGTGTCTTGGTATACCATTATAAATCGAAAATCATTATAGTCTTGTGACTGCATGTCATTCAAATAGATTTGAGAGCGTGAATTAAATATTGAATGTAAAATTGGCTTCGAAACCAAACCTTTTCTTGGGTTACTAATCTTTTTCTGACACTGCATACCTACAAAGTCGTAGGTAAATCATTATTGATTCCTTAGTTACATTACAATAAAATTTATTTATTTCGGAAACCATACGATTGCCTCCACCATGCCCAATTGCTAAGTGTGCATTATGAATGATATCAAATAATTCTTCAGTTGTAGCATAAAGTAATACTTTAGACTGGGTGTTTTCGTCAACTCGCATAATCAGTCGCTCTTTACCACTTATTGTAATTACATCATATTTACAAACCATTCTATAGTGCTTTGTTGTTTTTTTAGCACCTGGTGTTCTCAAAATATTTTTCGCTTCTTTAATTACACTTATTCGGCTATTCTATTCGTCACAGTTTAAAAATGATTTATTGTCAACACGTTTTGACTTGACTATTAAGTTTATATAATTATTAAAACGAATGCGCACATCGTTGGTATCCATGATAACACTTATTAAATAAATTTACGAGTAATTTCAGCACGAAAACAATACACAATATACACTCATGAAGTAAACAATAGTAAACCTACACAACCTATCATTTAGTCAAAATTTCAAGATTGACCGATTAACGACGGGCATTGTCGACATTGGCCGGGCAATGATAGAAATATTATCAAGAATTTAAAATTATCATCAATGTCCAGTTTCGATGGACAATAACGTTAATATCCGGCCATTGTCGACAATGACCAATTCAACCGGCCATTGTCGATATTGGCCGGATTTAGAAAATGCTGACAAATAGACAATGCTTTCCGTTTAAATTAAATGTTCAAATTGCCAAGAGGCAGGTGGCTGGCAGCGTGAACATTGGATTTAAGCGAAAAGCAAATATGTTTATTTGTCAAATAAATATATCTTTTTCTGTTTTCTGACAGGAGTAAAATGCAGTTTGAATTAAATAAATTACATACATTCTTTTTGTGTCAATAAATTTAATTTAAAGAAATTTTTTTTTGATAATTATGTTAATGATTATGCTAATGAATCATCATCATCATCATCATCATTTTGGTGCTACAGCCCTTAGAGAGCCTCGACCTTCTCAAGCTTTCTACGCCATTCTGTTCTGTCCTTTGCTTGCATTTTCCAGTTGCCGACTTCGATCGTCTCGGCATCTTGTGTTACCCCGTCCATCCACCTCACCTTTGGTCTACCCGGTCTTCTTATTCCCACGGGTTATGCTGTTAGAAATTAAAGTATACGTTATACTAATGGATAGAGAATTTAATAACCTTTTAAATGAGCTATCACACGAACCCTATTCTGATTAAAAAAAACATCGACTGCGTCACCACGCCCAGATGGATGACGTCACTAGTATGATATACCTACATCCCAAAAAATCATAATTAAAAATAAAATCGACCTATCTGTACCTATACCACTACGAGATAACTGGTAGTTGGTGTCCTAGAAAAGAATGCAATCTACGAGTTGTTAGAAGTCAATGAGGTTGTTGATACATTGAAAGAGGCATAGAAAAAAGACATTAATACAATATTATTTTATTTAAACGTATTTCCATCTACCAATATACCTAAATAGATCACATGAAAAGGAAAATGCTTTTTAAGCATAGTTTATATATTCATCACTGCTTGTAAAGGAAACGTGCGGATGGAAGTCTTGTTCTGAGTTTATGCTGATGTGTACTGGGTTGTTTAAATCAATGTTGAACTGGTTTATACCATTTGAGCTTAGATTGCCTAAAAAACAAATATTTTATTTAAAATACAAGCTGATGATATATATTTTATTTAATATACAAATAAATATTAATACGAAGTGAGTGTCGATAACGATTAAAGTAAACTGTGAACCTGAGGCATATGCATGCCGTCGGGCGATGCTATTGGGACCGTGCAAGTTCGGCAAAGCGACCTCTATTTCTACGCTCTGTACTTTTTTTCGCACTTTTAATTATATTGGCCAATTATATTACTCCTGGTTGCTGGATAATTGTCAAGACCATAGTCCAAAAAAATAATAAGAAGAAAAAATAAGATGCAGGTTATGTTTAGCAAACGTAAACAATTGTATGTAGTAAATAAAATCAGTTATTAAAATGCAGTACTGCAAGCAAAATACAATTAATTAAATTTACCTTTATATAATAATTGCATATCATATCAATATTGTGGAGCAATATATAATTTTCCTGCGTCAATGACAGAAGGTATGAAATATACGTCAATTTGACAATTTCAATTGACAATATGAATTATTTAAGATAGTTGCAATATTTCTACGCGACTCGCGCACGGTCGTTTCTCGTTTCCCTTTCCAAGTACTTGCACACCGCGAATTGGGAACGTGCAAGTTCGGCAAAGCGACACCTATTTCTACGCTCTGCAACTTTATTCGCACTTTTAATTATATTGGCCAATTATATTAGTCCTGGTTACTGGATAATTGTCAAGGCCATAGTCCAAAAAAATAATAAGAAGAAAAAATAAGATTCAGGTTATGTTATTAAAACGTAAACAATTGTATGTAGTAAATAAAATTAGTTATTAAAATGCAGTACTGCAAGCAAAATACAATTAATTAAATTTACCTTTATGTAATAATTGCATATCATATCAATATTGTGGAGCAACATATAATTTTTCTTCTTCAATGACAGTACATATGAAATGTACGTCAATTTGACAATTTTAATTGACAATATGATTTATTTAAGAAAGTTGCAATATTTCTCCGCTATTCGCGCACGATCGTTTCTTAATTCCCTTCCAAGTACTTGCCGCGAATAGGAATCTATTCGAGTAAAGCATCAGCAGTTTACCCGTCTAAACCGATTACATTTTGTACTTTGCACCCAGTATCATAGTGTGAAACCAAATAAAAATAGACGGTTTTGTTTTGATTCAATTTGAGTTTCTTACCATCCTCTGACAAGTGTTTCTAGATTAACCCGTTATCAAAGAAGCTTTGTAAGAAGACTGAATCAAAACACACCGACTGGTTGGAAAATATTATCAGAGAAGATTGCTGAGAATGGAATATTAGAAAACGATAACTTCGAGAAAAGCTGGCAAAATCTCAAAAATAACATAATCAACGTTGCAACAGAATCACTTGGAAAGAAGAAAGTAACGAATACTAACATATTAAAAAAACCCGTAGTTTAAAGAGGAAGTGAAGATAAAATGTGAATAAAAGAAGAAAACCTTTTTACAATACAGAACAAAACAAACACGACAAGCATACAACCACTATAAACGAATCAGAAACGAATACTTTAGTGAGACAAATAAAAAGGGAACACGACAGAGTTTCTAAAAACAGATGAAACACGACTTCTACGGAACACAAAAATAAGTAGGTAAATGATCAGAGGGCAAAGAAAGGAGATGAACTAATAAAAACGAAATACATTCAGGAGGAAACATGGGCAGACTACTTCCGATCTCTATTTGCTAAAGGCGACGATAATGAACTACCAACACCTGAAGTTACGACAAACGAAGAAATACACATCGAGGAGGGAGAGGTAAAGGGAGAATTAGGAAAATTAAAAAATAGAAAATGTCCAGCAGAGAACAGAATATCGAACGAACTCCTAAAGTACGGTGGACAAGATCTAACTAAACAACTATTAAAACTAATACAAAAAATAATAGAACAAAACAGAATACCACAAGAATGGAGATCAAGCATCCTAATACCTCTCTTCAAAAAAGGAGACAAATCGGACCCGGAGAAAGAAATTAACAAAGTGATAAAAAACAAATTGAATGAAATTATAACATTAGCATAAGAACAACAAGGTTTTAGGTCGGAAAGGTATGCACTGACGCTATATTTATAATGAGGCAAGTTCAAGAGAAATTGTTGTAATACAACAAAGTGGCATATTTATGTTTCGTGGACCTTAAGAAAGCATTTTACAGGGTCAATTTAAAGGACGTTATCCATTTGTTATACTCAAGAGAGGTACCTCTAGGAATAATTGTAACGATCGAAAACATCTACCAGAACAACACAATAAAAGTAAAAGTGGAAGATGAACTAACTGACCCAATTGAAGCCGGTAATGGGATAAGACAGGGGGATTCCTTGAGTCCTTTATTGTTCAACCTGATCATGGACGAAATAATAAAAAAAGTAAGAACTAAAAAAAAGGATACCAAATGGGGGAAAACAACTTAAAATAAACTGCTATGCAGACGATGCAATACTAATCTCTCAAAGTGAAGATGATTTACAACGTATGCTGCACCAATTTAACATAACCGTCAGCAAATTTAACACGTTAGTTTCCCCAAAAAAGTCAAAACGCATGGTTATAACAGCAAATCCAATAAGATGTAAATTGGAGCTGGAAGGCATAGGCGTAACCAGGATGATCCTAAGGGGGGTTACATCTACCTGAAAGGGGGGGTTACAACTACTGGAAATATCTGAGGGATATGATGTTAAGCGTATAGAGCTGAAAGTACATCCCAATGGGGGGGGTTACAACCCCCAAAACCCCCCCCTGGTTACGCCTATGCTGGAAGGTTAGATAATAGAGCAAGCAGTGGAGTTTAAATATCTAGGAATCACACTATCTAGCTACGGAAGGCTCGAAACAGAAGTGGAAGATCAAGTGAATAGAGCAAACAGAGCCGCAGGTTGCCTGAATGACACAATATGGAGAAATAAAAATATCGGAAAAGAAATGAATGGTTTTAAAACGAAAACGGAAATAAAAATATCGGAGAAGAAAAGAATTTACAAAACAGTCATCAGACCAATAATGACATACGCGGCAGAAACACGACCCGACACAGAGAGGACAAAAAGATTGCTCGAAACAGTGGTGGATCCAGCATCGTCAAGAGGGGGGCCGGTTGGCTAAATTTCTACGAAAAATAAATTAATAAATGAATCCACAAGGAAAAAGTTTTCCTGTAGTTGGCTGTATACCATGTAATACAAAAAACAGCAAAATCATTTATAAAAGGTATATATTTAAAATCCCTAAAAAGGGCTACATCACAATCACATAACAAGTTTTCGACTGATTTACCAGTCATCATCAGTGCTTACATGCTAACCAGCAAGATATAATTTAACAAACATATGTGGGTCAACGCCCTGTATAAGTAATCCCTCAAGGAAACATCGGTTGAAAATGCTAACTTAAGCATGGATGTTTAAGGTATTTTAGTAATATGCCCCAGGTAACATCTGAGCTTTTGTATTCACTTGTTCACATGGTGAAGGTATGGCAGCAAGTGACTTCACATGGTGAAGGTATGGCAGCAAGTCACTTGCTGCCAGCTGCGGATCCAGCATCGTTGAGAGGGGGGGCCGATTGGCTAAAATGAAAATCGGATCGAAGAACTGAAAAATACCTGTTCAGTAATATTTAAAAATCTATCGAGGGACACCAAATACGACCCCCTACTCCAACCCCTAGAGGTGGGATGGGGCTCAATTTAAAGTCGTAAATAGAAACCCCCAGTTTTTATTGCAGATTTGGATTCCTTACGTAAAAGTAAGCAACTTTTATTCGAGACATTTTTTCTATTCTATAGAAATAGAATAATATAGAAATAGTCTGTCTCGAGAAATACACTTCCAAATAAAAAACTAAAAATCACGTGTTTAATATTTTTCAAAAACCTATCGAATGACACCGTGTCGTGTTTGGTGGCATTCGATTCGATAGGATTTTGAAAAATGTTCAACTTGTGTTTTTTGATTTTTCATTTGAGAATGTGTTTCTATATATATTAAACAATTTCTATAAATTACCCATGGTATCACGATAATTCGTTTTTCCGATTATAGCGCCATCTATCCAGAATTCGAAAAAATGTCTCGAATAAAAGTTGCTTACTTTTATGTAAGGAATCCAACTCTGCAATTAAAACTGGGGGTCTCCATTACATATTTTAAAGTTACCCCCATCCCACGCAGGGGGTCGTGTTTGGTATCATTTGATAGATTTTTAAAAATTATTGAACACATATTTTTCATTTTTTCAATCCGATGTTCATTTCGCGAAATATTTCAACGGTTCCGCTACTTTTGGGCTGGGACACCCTATACAGGGTGAGTCATGAGGAACTGTACATACTTCTACCTCGTATAGAGGCTCCTATGGGGAATAACAAATGACCATTAAAAAGTGTCTGCTCCCATTTTTTAATAATATGCAGGGCGAGTTTCGCATTTTGACAGAAATTTTTATTCGTCATAATTTTTGAACGGTCAGATCGATGTGTCTCTTATTTTGGCCAATCGTTACACTATTACCACCTAATCAACTAATTTATTCAAACTAGAAAAAAATCAGATTCGGCTTTAAAAAAATTAGTTCGTTTTGGTCTTAGAAAAAATTTAACCCTGTATACACTTTTTGAAAACTCTAATATGAATTTTACAAATTAGACAAATAGGCAATTAAAATGGCATATTTATTTTTTTTCCGCACACGATTACTTAATTTTTTATAAAAAAATCAAATTTCACTATGAATTAAAAGTTTGGTAAAGTGAACCATAGATTTAAAAAAAATAACTTTTATTACAAAAATTAATTTTTTTTGCACAAATAAGTAATTTATGTTACCATGCAAACAACTGATTTATTCAAACTAGAGAAAAATCAGGTCCGGATTTAAAAAATTATTTCTTTTTGTTCTTAGAAAAAATTTCACCATGTATACGCTTTTTGAAAACTCTAATATGAATTTTACAAATAAGACAAATATGCAATTAAAATGGCATATTTATTTTTTCCCCACACGATTACTTAATTTTTTATTAAAAAATCAAATTTGTCAAAATCGGAATTTTAACCTAAAAATGAAAAAAAAAAAATGAACTCACGGTTTAACTCGCTACAACTCTGTTCCATTTTAATATTTTTTTTTCTGAAATATTTACAGCACATACCTCTTACCATTGTGAAGACTATGAAAATTGTTGTAGACTTTCAGTCTTCTTCTTGTAAAAGTTGCAAACTTGTAAATCGCAAAAATTAGGTGGGAAAATTTAAAATTTATCAATTTGATCACGTCTATGTTAAACTATAGAGTCCAAAAGAAGTGTTATGGGAAGTTTTAGATCTAGACGTGTTATAGAAAAAAAAATGGTAAAACTTTTAATTTTAAGAAAAACGTTGTTTTTGTAAATTAACTTTTGTAAAAAAAGTTAATTTTTTTAAATATATGCAAAAACTTTGCCAAACTTTTTATGCATAGTCAAATTTGATTTTTTAATAAAAAAATAAGTAATCGTGTGGGGAAAAAATAAATAAGCCGTTTTAATTGCCAATTTGTCTTATTTGTAAAATTCATATTAGAGTTTTCAAAAAACGTATACAAGGTGAAATTTTTTCTAAGACCCAAATAAACTAATTTTTTAAATCCGGGCCTGATTTTTTTCTAGTTTGAATAAATCAGTTGATTGGGTGATAACATAAATTAAATATTTGTTCAGAAAAAATTCATTTTTGTAATAAAAGTTTTTTTTTTAAATCTATGGTTCACTTTACCAAACTTTTAATTATTCATAGTCAAATTTGATTTTTTTTTTATAAAAAATTAAGTAATCGTGTGGGGAAAAAAATAAATATGCCATTTTAATGGCCTATTTGTCTAATTTGTAAAAATCATATTAAGAGTTTTTCAGGTATACAGCGTATAAAAGCGTATACAGGGTGAAATTTTTTCTAAGACCAAAACGAACTTATTTTTTTAAATCCGGGCCTGATTTTTTTCTTGTTTGAATAAATCAGTTGATTGGTGGTAACATAAATTAAATATTTGTTAAAAAAAATTAATTTTGGTAATAAAAGTTAATTTTGTTAAATCTATGGTTCACTTTGTTAGAAAACAAACTTTGTTCTAACAATTAGGACACTAATAGAAAAAGCTAACGAATACCATATAGATCTGCACTTAGCGTTCGTTGACTACGAAAAAGCATTTGACAGCGTGGAAATGTGGGCAATAGAAAAAGCTATAAACAACTGTCGAATAGATTCCAGATACAGAATGCTAATACATAATATATATAAGAAAGCAACAATGACAGTACAATTGGAAGAAACCACAAAACCCATACCAATTAACAGATGAGTGTGACAGGGAGATGTTATTTCTCCTAAACTATTTACATTAGCACTGGAAGATGTTTTCAAAACAATGGAATGGACAAACATGGGAATAAACATAAATGGAAAGAAACTAAACCACCTAAGATATGCAGACGATGTAGTAGTCATAGCATCAAGTTTTGAAGAACTACAAACCATGCTAACCGAACTAGCAAATGAATCCGAACAAATAGGTCTAAAAATGAATTTTGCCAAAACAAAAACAATGACAAACACACAAGACAATAGAAACGTAATACTAAACGACACCACAATAGAAGCGGTTAATGATTATATATATTTGGGACAGATTATAAAAATAAATAAGGAAAACCAAACAGCGGAGGTAAAAAGAAGGGTCAGATTAGCCTGGGCAGGATTTGGAAAATTAAAATGGGTCCTAAAGAATAAAAAAATACAACAATACTTAAAAACAAGAGTGTTTGACCAGTGCATACTCCCAATTCTCACATACGCATGCCAAACATGGACCTTGACCAAGGCAAACATGGATAAAATAATAAAGACACAAAGAGCCATGGAGAGAGCAATGTTAGGAGTAAAATTGACAGACAAAAAGCAAAACAACTGGGTCAGAAATAGAACAAAAGTCAAAGACGCAGGTCAACATATAACCAGGCTAAAATGGAGCTTCGCAGGTCATAACGCTAGACAAACGGACAATAGGTGGAATAGCACGATACAACAATGGAGACCATGGACAGGAAAGAGAGCAAGAGGACGACCCCAGATGAGATGGGGAGACGACATTAAAAAGATAGGAGGAACGCACTGGAAACAGAAAGCACTAAACAGAAGCGAATGGAGGAAACTGGGGGAAGCCTATGTTCAGAATTTGACGAATTAAAGGGCAAAAGAAGAAGAAGAAGAAGAATGGTTCACTTTACCAAACTTTTAATTCATAATCAAATTTGATTTTTTTATAAAAAATTAAGCAATCGTGTGCGGAAAAAAATAAATATGTTATTTTAATTGCCTATTTGTCTAATTTGTAAAATTCATATTAGATTTTTCAAAAAGCTTATACAGGGTGAAATTTTTTCTAAGACCCAAACGAACTAATTTTTTTAAAGCCAGACCTGATTTTTTTCTAGTTTGAATAAATCAGTTGATTAGGTGGCAATAGTGTAACGATTGACCAAAATAAGAGACACATCGATCTGACCGTTCAAAAATTATGACGAATACAAATTTCTGTCAAAATTCGAAACTCACCCTGTATATTATTAAACAATGGGAGCAGACACTTTTTAATGGTCATTTGTTATTCCCCATAGGGGCCTCTATACGAGGTAGGAGTATGTACAGTTCCTCATGACTCACCCTGTATATAAAGTTGACGAAAAAAATAAATATATATAGTGAATTATCATTCAAATTTAAAAAACCTACAAAATGAGACTTTATAAGTTAACAACTTACAGTAGTTTCGGAAATGTAATAATGAATTAACCGAATGTAATTTTCAAAAAATCAAAATACTTTACTTTTTGCAAGGCAAAAAAATTCATGTCGAAATAGTTTTAATTTTATTTCGTAATGGGAAAGTACATCATGTGACACCTCATTTAAAATCGTTTGAAATACTGATTACAAAAATGTATAATACGTACATGCGCAAAATTTTTGTCAAATGCTTTTTAAACGCATTAATTTTTTTTCGAATCCTGAGAAAACTAATACGAGAATATTTGAAAAATTTAAACGCAGAATAAAATATTACATTATTACCGAGGGCCGAAAGTCCATTAGAATAAACAAAAAGATTCTTTTGAATGATATATTTGAAATTAACAGGCTAACGGACAGAACGTCTATAGACGTCTAATTTCCATTGATGTAATGTGACAGAACGTCTATAGACGTTGCATTTTCCCCTATTCAACTTTGCAAAATACAATATAGTGTCACAACACTTGCTTATATATTTGACGCACTGCCCGTCAACGTGTTAAAAATCATACTCAATTTTCTCTTTTTTCAGCCTTGTAACTTATTAAAATAAACATTAAAGAAGTTTTCAGGGACTTTCAACCCTCGGTAAAAAGGTAATCTTGCATTTTGCGTTTAAATTTTTCAAAAATACTTATTAGTTTTCTGACGGTTATAAAAAAAAATGAATGCGTTTAAAAAGCATTGGACCGACATTTTGCACAAGTATTGCCTATACATTTTTGTAATCAGTATCTCAAAAGCTTTTAAATGAGGTGTCACATGATGTACTTTCCCATATGAAGTTTAAAATTTAATTTATTACCATAATTTTATATATGTGGATAATTGCATCCCGCGACATAAATGACTATCTATCGTACTTGTGGAGAAATACTTCTGTCAAACGTGATATAAAATATACTTATATAATATATAAGACTAATAAGACATACTTTCATGCATATAAGACATACCTTTTTCCATAAAACTCTCGAAAGTAGAATTGGTATTTACTGCATGACTTGCATAAATCGCATGACTTGTTTTGAATGCTCTCAGAACTTAAATTTAATCCAAGATCAGTAGGTCTCATACTATGATCTATCTGATAAGATGTACCTTGTACATATTTATTATCATCATTACTATTAATATTATCACCCAAATTACGTTGATTTAAAAAAAAAATAATCAGTTATATTGTGACATTTGAATTTTTTACTTTTTAAGTTCTCGGTAGAAGCTTCTGATTCATTTCGTTTATTTGACATCTTATAACTCTTCGTAAATCACAAACTATATTAATATAAAAAAAGAAGAAGAAACTCAAAATACTATGAATCACGCTAACAATTTACAAACTAAGATCTGTACGAATCTACGAATCCACATAATATTTTCGGCGAATTAAGATAGTATTTGCTAGGCGCGCAATTTTCGAGAGATTTTCGGCGAATCTGTTTTACCTGCAAACGATTTTATAATTATACGTGGAGATGCTTAAGTTGCGTTCACAGTATATAGTATATAGGATTACATATTTTTTGAAATATGCTTATTGTGATCATTTTTAATTCTTAATTTATAAGGATTATAAATTACTCATTTCCAAATACACTGGCGTCACTGGCCCGTTTTAGCCAAGTCCCATACTAATAAAATATATTTATATGTAATTCATAATTCATATAATACTGTAATTTTGACATGTATAATTATCCATTTGAAAAAATTAATAAATGTTTTTGTAATCTTTATATTATAATTAAAAAAAATCCCTTGGGTTAAGAGGGGGGGCCGATCGCCCCCATCACACCCCCTGGATCCGCCACTGCTTGCTGCCATACCTTCACCATGTGAACAAGTCAAAACAAAAGCTCAGATGTTACCTGGGGCATATTACTAAAATTCCTTAAACATCCATGCTTAAGTTAGCATTTTCAACCGATGTTTCCTTGAGGGATTACTTATACAGGGCTTTGACCCACATATTTTTGTTAAATTATATCTTGGTGGTTAGCATAAGCACTTATGATGACTGGTAAACCAGTCGAAAACTAGTTATGTGATTGTGATGTAGCCCTTTTTAGGGATTTTAAATATATACCTTTTATAAAGGATTTTACTGAATGCTTCTGTAATCTTTATATGTATATAACTTGGTTTGAGAGGGGGGGTCGATCGCCCCCATCGCCCTCTCCTGGATCCGCCACTCTCTCGAAACAGCGGAGATGGAAACCCTTCGAAAAATCGATGGTAAGACTCTATGATGGGACAGAGCTAGAAGTACAGATATATGACGGAGATGCAAGGTGGATATTAATAACTGGGTAAGAAACATAAGAATAGAATGGAATGGCCACCTAAGTCGAACGACAATAAATAGTACTCTATTAAATAGGACAGCGAGAGACGGTTCCCCAATAGGAAGACGATCAGTGGGAACACCACGAAAACGATGGAACGACAACTTACTAGAGACACATTGAAAAAACAGACAGAGTCATGTTTATATAAAAAGAAGAAGAAGAAGAGAAGAACTAGACGGTGCGTTTTGATTCAGTGCAGTCTTCTTACAAAGCCTCTTTGATAACGAGCAAACCTATAAACACGTGTCAGAGGATGGTAAGACACTAGCATTGAATCAAAACGAAACCGTCTATTTTTATTTGGTTTCACGCTACACCCGGTGAAGAGTACAAATTAACGGTTGTAGAGGTGATAGTGGTTTAGATGGGTAAACTGCTGATGCTTTATTTAGTGAAATGGATTCATAGCATCGCCCGATGGCATAGATATGCCTCAGGTTCATAATCTACTTTAATCGTTATCGACACTCACTTCATCGTTCCTCATTAGAGGTCGCTAAAGGCATACGTTGGTAGAATATTTAAATATATTTACCAACTAGTCAGTGCGTTTTGATTCAATTCAGTCTTCTTGTAACGCCTCTTTGATAACGGGTAAACCTAGAAATACGTGTCATAGGATGGTAAGAGACTCGAATTGAATCAAAACGAAACCGTCTATATTGGAGGTTAAATATAATGTCAAATTATTGTTTGACAATACAGTTTTGCAAATACAGTGATGAGCGCGCTAATAACCGGCAAAATAGCGCAAAAGATTGAAAACATAATACATTGCGCAACAAAAAAAGATGAAACTAGTGGAGATGGAAATGATAGTTATAAACGTATAAATTAACATTACATTACATAGTTTCCCCCTTTAGACTATCAGAGGAGTATGATAACTGTCACTCTGACAGTACAATTTTATAAAATACTCCAGTCACAGACGTCTAAAGGTGGGAAACTATGTAATGTAATGTTAATTTATAAGTTTATAACGATCATTTCCACCTCCACTAGTTTCATCTCTTTTTGTTTCGCAATGTATTATGTTTTCCATCTTTTGCGCTATTTTGCCGGTTATTAGCGCGCTCATCACTGTAAAGTTTATAATTTAACGACAGTTTATTTTTTAAACAACTTCACTTTCCCTTCCCTATCCTTGATTGGTCGATTAGGTTCGTAATAGTCTTGTTTTGTTGGAGGTTTAGTTGGGCGTTAGTTTTAAGAAATGTTGCTGGCTAAATGGGCACAGCTCCCAAAGGCCATAAAAATGAAGAAAAAAAAATAAACAAACAAACATCTTACATAACTTTTTATAAAACAACATGACTTTGAAACTTATATTACATCTTTGTTTCACACTCTTAAAGACAAAGAGAAACAGTGTAGCCGGTAGCTGCTGTGGTAAAGACAATACGTTATTTATTTGGCAACAGCGTTTTCCTGCTAAACTTGAGGGTAGCGAAAAACTAATATACAGGGTGTTTCATTAATAATTGTCCATATGGTAACTGGAGAAACCTTAGCACAAAATACGAAGATTTAACCTAAAACACTTAAATAAAATGTGGTTCCTTACTGAGTTACAGGGTGTTTTATCTAAAAATTTAAAAACTATTTTTGCTCAGCATTTTAAAACTATTTGACGTATCCTTTTTATACGTGGCAGAAAGTATAGGCACTATACAAACTACTAAATTATGTTAAACAAACGTTTCTGGCTATTACCAGAGCCGTACGACGGGGGAAAGTGAATGGTTGACCCTTTCCAAATTCTACGCCAGTGGCGAAATTGCTATTTTAGTTCAATTTTTGGATTCTCCGACACTTTCTATGAAAATAATATACTTTTCATTCGTAACGATAAAGTCATTAGTTTTCGAGATCTTTGAAGTTAAAAATGAAACGACACAGTTATTTTGATTAATATTGTGTCGCTTCATTTTTAATTTCAAATAACTCGAAAACTAATCATTTTATGTTACGAATGTAAAGTATATTATTTACATAAAAAGTATTGGAAAATCAAAAAATTACACTAAAACAGAAATTTCGTCAGTGGCGTAGAATTTGGGAAGGGTCAACCAGCAACTATCCCCTGTCGTACGCCTCTGGTAGTACCTAGAAACGTTAAATTATCTTAATTTAGTAGGGTGTACAGTACCCACACTTTTTGCTAACTATGATAAGGATACGCCAAATAGTTTTAAAGTACTGGGTAGAAATAATTTTTAAATTTTATTCATATAAATTATAAATAATATAATAAATTAATCAAAATAACTGTGCCGTTTCATATTTAACTTCAAATATCTCGAAAACTAATGACTTTATCGTTACCAATCAAGAGTATATTATTTACGTAGATAGTATTGTAGAATCTAAAAATGGCACTAAAATAGTAATTCCTCCAGTGGCGTAGAATTTGAGAAAGGTCAACCATTCACTATCCCCTGTCGTACGCCTCTGGTAGTAGCTAGAAACGTTTGTTTATCACAATTTAGTAGGGTGTATTGTAGTCGCACTTTCTACCAAGTATGAAAAGGATACGTCGAATAGTTTTAAAATGCTGAGCAAAAATAATTTTAAAATTTCTAGATAAAACACCCTGTAATTCAGTAAGGAACCACATTTTATTTAAGTGTTTTAGGTTAAATCTTCGTATTTTGTGCTAAGGTTTCTCCAGTTACTATATGGACAATTATTAATGAAACACCCTGTATATGAGGAAAAATTTGTTGAATTTGTTTTCCGTCAAGTTGGTAACGGTGGGTTATGATGTCATTAAATCTATTACGAGAACAAGCTAGAAACATGCCAACCGAGAGAACAGGCAGGTTTCCAGCCTGGGTATGGTACAAATGACCATCTAACTTGCCTAAAGGTCCTAATCGAAAAAACTATGGAGTACAACCGGCTGCTAGTTCTAGTATTTGTTGACTACAAAAAAGCCTTTGACACTATCGAAATGGTAGCCATCTTAAGAGCTTTGAGAGATTGTAAAATCGACTACCGGTATTCCAACATTATTCAACTTATATATGCAAATGCCACAACAGCAATAAACCTCTATACCCAAATTCAAAAAATAAAACTATTCAATGCCGTAATGCAGCATGCATTCCAGATGTTAGAATGGGAAAATAGAGGTTTGAATATCGATGGCGAAATGCTGAACCACCTACGATTTGCAGATGATATAGTTTTAATAACCGACGACTTAAAGGAAGCCCACGAAATGCTGCAAGAACTACAAAGAGTTTCTCAAAAAGAAGGGTTGGAAATAAATTTTGGGAAAACTAAAATGATGACCAATTTAGTACCTAGCGGACCACTGACACTAGAAAACTGCCATATCGAAACAGTTCACAAATACATCTATCTGGACCACATACAATTATCTAGAAGAATAGCTTTAGGATGGGCAGCGTATGGCAAACTAAGAGACGTGTTCAAGGAAAACATCCCAATAAAGCTAAAAAGAAAAGCATTTAACCAGTGCGTACTTCCGGTGCTTACTTATGGAGCTGAAACACTGACATTGACTAAAACATCAATAAGAAAATTACAAGTAGCACAACGAAAAATGGAAAGATCCATGCTTGGCCTAACTTTGAGAGACAGAATACGAAATGATGAGTTACGGCGAAGAACTGGAGTGGAAGACATCATAAAGCGCATTACGAAGTTGAAGTGGAAATGGTCAGGACACGTCGCAAGACAGAGAGACAACAGATGGACAAGGAAGATCTTAGAGTGGCGGCCAAGGGCGGACAAACGAAGTCGTGGAAGACCACCTACCAGATGGACCGACGATATTAAGAGAATAGCGACAAACTGGATTGCAGCTGCCCAGGACAGAGAAGGGTGGAGACATCTTGAGGAGGCCTATGTCCGACAGTGGACAAATTTGGTTGTGTGATGATGAAATCTATTACGAGCATGCTTAATTGTTTTGACTTTTAGTTTACCTACAACTTAATTTTATATTTTCGTACCTGCTAAAGTTCGGTGTAAATCTTTTATAATATTATCCAGTTCCATTTGATTAAGTTTCATGGTTATTTTGGTAGAATTATTGTTATCATACAAAGATCTCTTCGCTCTCGAAAGCAATGCAAGAGTAAATTCACTCTCAGATACTGGTGTGTCATCTGTGCCAAATTCCTAAAAAAAAATTAAATGCCTCGTCTTAATAGTCCTGATAGAAATATGCTTTATTGTCACTGAAAATTTTACAAGTTTATGGACAAAGCTTATCTACATAGAGTCCAAAAATAACAATATCAAATGCAATTTACTGAAATTCGATAAATCGTTAATATTAAAAAATATAAATTATTAAAGTAAAGCAAAAACAAAAACAATATATTGCAAAATTTATATAAATTACAAGCTGAACATACAACAAATTAAATACAAACATAGGAACTAATACGTTTAAGGTGCTGCATATGACATCCAAATATAGATAAATATACTTTTTCTACAACCGTGTTAAAAATGCAATTTTTAGCACTCCATACGTGCGTTAAAAATGTTACTTTAAGGCACTAGTGCTTTAAAATATTTTTAAGGCACTGCAGTTCGTATTGACCGTATAGACAATTTTGATGTAATGTCAAAAAAATATAAAAATGGAATGTCAGTCAAGTTCAAGTAAAAGCTTTTGTAGATATTGTCCTGTAATTACGTTTGTAGAAAAAATATTGTATGATATGCGTGTTAAAAAGTACATTTATAAGGCACTCATGTGAATTGCAGAACTCGCTATCGCTCATTCTGCAAACTTTCACATGCGTGCCTTAAACGTGTACTTTTAACACTTATAAATAACTGTTAGTTACTTGTACATTACTGTAATCTCTTAGTTAGTCATTAAGAAACTCTTCTATGTACTTTTGATAGGCGTTTGTCATTTTACAGAACTTGAGATGGTTGTATAGTTTTTTTGGGGAATATAATATAGATTTCTTTACTAACTCAGTGGACGGGATAGATAAATAGACATCAAAGGTTAAATTTCTGGTGAAATAATCATGATGAGGTCTTGCTGGAAAGACATGTAGGTGTTTATGACTTAAGCAGACAGTTTCTAAAATACTTATATAAAGATGGAAAGGTTAAAATTCCGTGATCTTTGAAGTAACTTCTGCAATGTGTTGTCCTTCTGAGGCCAAACATTGCTCTCTTTTGTAATTTAAAAATAACATCAGATTGGGCAGCTGTACTGGAATCCCAAAAATGAAGACCATATCAAACATGAGACTCGAACAAAGAAAAATATATTATTTTAGAAGATGCTAAATTGATTTTCATTGAAACAGATCTTATAGCATAGCAAGCTGAGGCAAGTTTCTTACTTAACAAATCGATATGAAGGGACCATTTGAGGTTGATGTTTAAAAAAAGTACCAAGGAATTTTACAGAATCAACGGTAGTGATCTGGCTGTTATTAAGAAGCAAGAGTTGAAGAGCACTTTATAGGATAATACTACTGTCTTATTCACGTTAAAAGAGAGTAAATTAGAGTCAGACCAGATTTTTATCGTAACCAGATCAGAAGTTGTAGTTTCATGAAGGATTGCAATAGTTGAGTTGCTCCAAGTGATACTGGTGTCATCAACCGAAAAAAAAATTCCATCCATTTTTAAATTATAGATGTCATTTATAAAGATACGGAAAAATATCCAAAAAGGATCCAATACTGAACCTTGTGGTTCTCGACATATAATGTTTTTGAGACTAGAGTCAGTATCATTTGCTTTAACCAGTTGTTTCCTATTATCCACGTAAGATTGGAACCAATTGTAATTCCGTAGAAATTTAGTTTTTTTATTAAAATGTCGTGATTTACACAATCAAAAGCTTTGGCGTAGTCACAGAAAACAGTGGCAGTATAAAGGTTATTGTTTGGTGCTTGGCAAACCTCATGTACCTAGTACAGAAAACATGGCATCAGTGGTACATTTATAAGTTAAAAAGCCGAACTGATTTTGTGATAAAATGAAAATAATATCAATGAGAAAGGACATAAGTCGGGTTTTTATGAGTCTCTCAATAATTTTACCGTGTACCGGTAGTAAGTCAAAAGGTATATAGTTGCAGGCATTAGATTTTCCACAACCCTTATGAAGAGGAGTAATAATGGCTGTCTTAAGGCACTCTGGAAATTTACCCTTTTCAAAGGTTTTGCTCGATTTTAATTAGCTATTTATCTACAAGAACTGATCTAATTTGTCTATATGTTCGCTAATTTTCAAAACTAAGATCTTAAATTAGTTACCTATATTTAATATACGGTGATGAGTGCGCTAAATAACGCAAAAGATGGAAAAATTGTTAAGTTGTGAGATAAAGCCAGTTCTCATACGTGGCTAGTTGACTTTAGCCATAACCAGGTACCTATGTACGAGCGACGCCAAAAAAGAGTATATTTTAATTTCCCATGTTAAAACAAATTATTGAAAAGATTAAGACAGATGCTAGCAAAAACAGGAATTAGTAGCCATTTTAATTATAAATCAAACTAATAATAAAAATATCTCAACTAAAATATTTTACTAAACGTCATAAGTATTATAATTATGACTGAAGTCAACTAGTTCTTAAGCTAACGTCTAAAGGTGGAGACTATCATTTAATGTAATGTAAATTTATAGGTTTTTAAAAAGAACTTCCCACCTCTACTAGTTTCATCTCTTTTTATTTCACATATTATGTGTTCCATCTTTTACATTATTTTGCCGGTTTTTAGAGCACTCATCACTGTAGACGCATGTATAAAACTTGCAGATAATTGTATAGTAATAAATGAATTATACAGATTCTTACCAAGCATTTACCGCTGACGCAGTAAGCTTTCTTATTTGCTGGCATCCCCTTAGAGCAGTCGGTTCCAAATGGAAACCATCCATCTTCTCCATTTACCAAATAGAATCTATGAGAGATCAAAGCATCTTGGCAAGCTACTCGACATGATCTATCAGGATCCTCTACAAAATATATAGATACATAGGTAGAGGTGTATAATGATAAAATTAGTAATTTGGAATAAATAATAATGGACAAGCGTTGATTTTATGATCTTTTAAAGAGATAGAGTCTAGATGGGCGAAATACCGATATTGTATACTAAATCAAAAATGAGCAAAACATAAGTTTGACACATACCTACAGCTGGAGATATCTGCATTCCTAAACCGGACAGCCTCCTTACTCTTTCTTTGTATTTTGTACAGATCAGGGAAGCATGTTGAAACGGCGATTTTACTCTACTGCATCCCTTTAAAACATCATAATCATTATATTATTGGTAAATAGTCCATTCTTTCGAAAGATTAAAACCAGAAATCGATAAAAAATTAAGAGACAACCAAGCAGGATTCAGGGCAAACTGCTCTACCTTGGATCATATATTATGTACCATTAGAATTATCCTCGAACAGGCTACCGAATACCAAAAGAAGATATGCTTTGTGGACTTTGAAAAGGTATTCTATAGAGTGGACCCTGAAAGTATGTGGAAAATACTAAAACTATATGGAATACCAGAAAAATACGTCAACCTGATCAAAATGTTTTATGAAGACTACCAAACAAAAATAGAACATAATGGAAGGATAACAGAAAATGTAAAAGTAGAAACAGGCGTCAAGCAGAGATGCATATTGTCGCCGATGCTATTTGCATTAATTATGGACTGTATAATGAGGAGAGTGGAAGATGGAAAAACGGAATTAACATGGAATATGACAAGAAAATTGGAAGATTTAGAATTCGCGGATGATGTATACCTGCTGACAGAAAAGAAACATCAGATGGAGAACAAACTGAAAAACCTATCAAACACAGCTAACAGAGTAGGATTAAAATTAAACATGAAGAAAACGGAAATACTCAAGGTTGAAGAAGAAAATGACAAAATTAAGCTGGACGAGGAAGAAGTCAAAGAAGCAGAAAAATGCACATATCTAGGAGCAGTTATACAGAAAGATGGTGGAACAAAAGCAGACGTCCAAAACAGAATAATTATAGTTCAATGGGCTTTTAACTCACTGTCCAAAATTTGGAGTTCCAGCGTGATAACAAGAAAAACGAAAATTAGAATTTTTAACAGCTGTGTAAAAAGTGTATTACTATACGGTGTTGAAACATGGAAAAACAATAAACAAGATATAGGTAAGGTACAAAAGTTTATAAACAAATCACTAAGAAGGAGACTTAGAATATACTGATACTGGCCACAGAAAATTACAAACACCGAATTATGGGAGAAAACAAGGCAAGAACCCGCTCTTGAATCTATAATGAGAAGAAAAAAGGAAATGGATTGGTCACACGCTTAGGAAAGATTCGAACAATCTAACGAAACAAGGACTTGAATATGAGCCATTGGGTAAACGAAGAAAGGGGAGGCCAGGCAATACTGGAAAGAGGAGTGTAAGGAAAGAACACGAATCAGTAGGACTAAGCTGGGGAGAACTAAAAAATAAAGCTAAGCTAAAAATACAAGGGAATGAAAGATATTGACAAACGAAATAATAAATAAAAGACCTGACGAAATGCTTACTTAACAAATAGTGACGTAAGGAGTGCATTGACCTAGTCAATCAACCACTATCATATAGACCGGCTAAGAAACGCGCAAAGCGACCTTTCCTCCACTTGGAGCTACAGGTCATAGAAAGAGAGAGAGAGAGAGAGAGAGAGAGAGAGAGAGAGAGAGAGAGAGAGAGAGAGAGAGAGAGAGAGAGAGAGAGAGAGAGAGAGAAAGGCAGTTCATTCTTTCAGGATAAAATATTGTAAAACCTCAGAATTTTAAAAAAACTGCACCGATTTTGATTCAATTTTGTAAAAAAGGTTAATTTATCTTCCTCTTCAAAAGTTATATGACTCAAATGTATGGTTTTTTAAGGGGTGAAAAATACCCGTTTTTTACCAAAAATTAAAAACTGCAGATTGATGCGTTATTTAAATTAGTCCCCAGTATACCGTCCCTTTTTGAAAACGATTACAAAAGTCTTAAAAATAGTTTTAACTGTTTCGTTTGAGTGAGTCTACCACTTTCTGAAAAGTACCAACGAGTACAGGTTGGACCACACGCACAACACCTAAACTTGCAGCTCTGGTGCGGTTATATAATTTTTAATTTTAATCAAAAGGATATTCGTTAAAATAAAATACATTATTTTTGTCGGACAAAAAAGAGGGAGCGATTGTCGAGTCCGACACCCGCAAGATGTCACACCAGCGCGGTACAGTTTTGTTATTACAAAACTCTATGATACGGCCTATGCATACGATAAACCACAGAACCTTGCTAACTAATATCTATAACACTGTGCTTGACTATGACCTGGTAAATATCATTAGATCACTGTTGTATAATAGACGCTTCTACGTTGTACTAAATGGAAAGAAGAAGAACCCAAAAAAATGGCCCACCTCAAGGAAGCGTTCTGGCACCGTCTCTATTCAATATCTACACCAACAACCAACCAATGCACGCCCAAACTGAGAGTTTTGTTTACGCTGACGACCTTGGTATCGCTGTAAAGGGGAAAACACACACACAAGTTGAGTCGGCAAAGCTTTAAACATGATGTCAACTTACTATAAACAAAACTCATTAAAGCCAAACCCTACTAAAACCCAAGTATGTGCATTCCACCTCAACCTCAAAAACTATCTGGCGCATGTAAAACTGAATGTTTCTTGGGAGCGGACAACGCTTGGAACATACTGATAGGCCCAAATATCTTGGAGTGATACTAGACCAGTCAGTAACATATAAATTCCACTGCCAGAGCACAAGATAAAAGGTTTCTACGAGAAAAAACCTTCTCCGGAAACTTTTAGGGAGCCAGTGGGGTGCAAACACCCAGGTCTTAAAGTCAACAGCTGAGGCCTTATGTTTCTCAACAGGGGAATATGCTTGCCCCGTCTGGGGTAGATCTATAGACATGCCCAACAAGGCACCACGGCGTTAAATGAAACATGTAGAATAACTACTGGTTGTATGAAGCCTACCCCTCTACCCCTACTGTACCGGGCAGCTGGATTCGCATCACCAGACGACTGCAGATGCGCCTCACAATATGTGGAGAAGTTCAGGCAAACTTTCGATGAAAGGCACCAATTATACGGGTTTGACGAACCGCCAGGAACCAGCGGACTCAAGGAAAAGGTTTATGAGAAATGTCAGCGTCGAACTACCCGAACTGTTTCCCCTACATCCAGAACGACCTAATGGAATGAACCTGGACTGGAGAATCTGGCGGACACTCAACCGCATACGCACAGGTGTTGCACCTGTAAAACAGAACCTCATTAAATGGGGCATTAAGACAGATAACGACGCACTTTGTGAATGTGGGGAAATACAGAACGTGGAGCCCCTGAGAGTATGCAGACTTTACCCATCACAGTGCACCCTCGATGATTTATGGCTCGTAAATACAAAGGGTGTAGACGTAGCCCGATACTGGACAGAAAACCTGTAGTCGGATCCAGACACGAAAAAGTAAAAGTAACAAAACTCTTAATTTTCAATTGAAAGTACCTAATTATGATTCAATACAAAATATTGTCGATCTCTTGCCCGCCAAATTTACAGCCTCGTTTGTTTAGTCACAACGTAGGTAAAATGTTAATTGTGGCAGGTTATGTTTTGCGATTACAAAATTTCGGATACAAATCACAAGTGATAGCTTGGAGGGTCCTTTATCCAAATATAGCACAGTCGGATAAAAATTCGGTATCAGATAGCCAGTCCGACCAATTAATTTCAATTAATTAAGATTAGGATTAAGATTCAAACGTCCGCCTATGGTTATTTGTCAAAAAAGTTTACATTTTTTAATCCTCTAGATCAGCCTTTCTCAACCGGTGGGTCGCGACCCACTAGTGGGTCACGGCATGGCTTTTACAGTAGCTGAATAACGTACATTATGTATTATCATGGGTAAGAAAGTGGGTCGCTAGACGTAAAAGGTTGGGATCCACTACTCTAGATTCTAGATTTTTTTACGTCAACGTCGACTTTTTTGACAAATAATCATAGGCGGACGTTTGAATCATTACTAATTTAATGACAAACTAAGGTATCTGAAGGTAATATCGCCAAGCTAAGGTTTGGAATTTTTTTGTAGGATAGTGGGTCATATTAAAAAATATGTCACAACTTGAGCTATTCAATGAACTACTTGAAATTACGTAGAATCCACTAAAATAATGACTTGGGCATTTTTACATATTTACGGGACAATTTAAAAAAAAAAGTCATCTTTGGCGATATTTCCAACCCTTACTGGCAATATCGCCAACCTATTATTTCGAATGCAACACGGTCTAACAATTGAACATTATACTTCAAAATGATATATTTGCTGAAAAATAACAATAAGTAACTATTTAAGAACAATAAGATTTTTGTACCATAATCTGGAGTGATTAGCATATCTGAAAATGAAGTGTCATGTTTTTCTTGATCTGTTGTTTCCAGATCACGTAACTCTATATCATCAGAATCACTGTTGCTTGTAGATGACTCTACGGCAGAGCGCTTTTTAATTTTTCCAACCTTCGACGTAAGGCAACCTTCTCCAAGTAGGGATGGTAACGCCAAGGCGTTATTACCATCCATTGGACTTGGCGATATTACTGACATGCACATAAATTGTTTGTAATTTGGTTTTCGAAGATAAGCAAAACTATCGTAAAAATCTGAATACATCATTTTACTCATTAGGAAACAAAGTACAAATCACTTAAATCAAATAATATTACTAATCAATAACGCCGCTCCAATCGAATAAACACAAAAGATGTAAAATTATAAACGGTACTCCTTCTACACCGAACACTGATACTCAACTGTCCTAAACACCGCTGGCGAATCTAAGGTCATCGTAAACATGATCACGTCATTTAGAATACTATGAGGAACATATCCATGTTGCCATTTATTATTTAGCAAACGTACTTTCTGAGAAATCACGAGTTGGCGATATTACCAAGCTGGCGTTATTACCTGCAAATACCTTACAATTTTAAATTTATTTCAAAATCAACAATCAACTTAAACCCAAACAAAATTAGTATTAATTGAATAGGTATTTTTAATATCTTTCAAATGAGATATCATTTGTAATAAGGTCCCATTAAAAATTATCAGTCAACGTAGTCCTGTAATGTCATCTATGACTATTAGTTCAAAAGATATGTGCAATATGTTATCCGCTCCGAGCTTCGCTGGTATCGCCACCTACCTACAGGATTACTAATATAACTTTTACCGGAAATTTTCTGGAAAGAAAAAAGTGTTGCCTATACTCTGTGAGTTTCGCTGGTATGGCTGCTATCGCCATCTAACGGTTGACTAATGTTCCTAGTTCGGCCGGAATTTAAAAGAGGACAGTAGAAAAGCAAATAATAGTTGTTTCAAACTTATTATTTAATTCTTATCGTGTAATATTTACAACGTAAAGAAGTAATTGGATTGTAATCGATAATAATTAATAGCAGTAAGTACAGAATTTATTATTCGTTATGATTATTTTTTAAATTTTGCTTATCGTTTTGACGTTTATGTTGACAACTAATATTAGAAAAAATTTATTCTGCAAAAAAGTATAATAATTTAATATAATTATAGTATAATACTTCTTAAATATTAACTTATGAATGACAGTTAACGGCATCCTACGTTTGCTGTGATTGGTCGTTATCTTCACGCATTCAAATTTTGTTTCAGGATTGGATTGTAAAATTGAAACCGTCAAAATTCGAGAGTGTGCTAACTGATCCTTTAGCTCAAATTTTTCTACCGTTTTAAAATTAAAATTGTGTTTACTTACTTTTTTCTAATTGTATCAATTCATTGTTGTCGTTGAATCACCTTATGCTTAGCGACAGGAATGTTGTAGAATACACAGTTACTACTGTAACCAGTATTTCGTCACTCTTTAATTTCGTGAGACATTTAAAAGCTATAATATGCAACTCTTAATGCAGAACGTCAAAAAGCAAATTTCCAGTAAAGGTTTACAAACTTGTCACTACTGGCGCTCGCGAATTTTTAATTATCCCCTCTACCTACGAGCTCACAGCGTATACGCTCTGAGCTTCGCTGGTGGCGCTCCTAGCGGATTGCTAATTCAACTTTCACCGGTAATTTTTAAATTTATTATTTAATTGTTATCGCTTAATATTTACAACGCAAAAAAGTAAATAAATTGTAATCGATTTTTTTAAAATTTTGCTAATCATTTTGACGTTCTATTGATAAAATATGAATTTCTTACTTCGGATACTTTCACAATTATCGTGTAGATGGCGCTAAGATTAATATATTAATTTATAATTACATATTACGGAACATTAAAAAAACTTAAATTCAGTATTTAAAACGTAAGTATATTTAAGGAAAAAATATGTACCACAGCTTTGACCAACTAATATTTTTTATAATTAATGTTTTTAATTTTAATTTTAAATTAATCACTTTGACATTTATGTCAAATTTCCGGTAAAGGTTTACAGACTTGCCACTACTGGCGCTCGCGAATTTGTAAATATCCCCTCTACGTACGAGCTCACAGCGTATACATAAATAATTACTAATAAATTGAATAATAATTTAATTAAAAATAAGTCATTTTACGAAGGTTTATTAAAGAGAGTTATCTATCCTCTTCCTTTCCTTGTCTAAACACTTCTTCAGCTCATTTTGTTGCTCGCGCTATGGTAGGTACCAAATAATAAGGAAAATAAAAAATTTCGTTTTTTATGTTTGAGTTATTTTTTTGTCGGATACTTATAAATGAACATGTTTTACTTGAAAGTAAAAAAATAAAATCATGACTTTTGTAATCGCGAAACATAAACTGCCATAAGTAACATATTTACCTACGTTGTGACTAAAGAAACGAGGCTGTAAATTTGGCGGACAAGAGATCGACAATCTTTTGTAATTAATTATAAGTACTTTCAATTGAAATTTAACAGTTTTGCAATAAAAAAGCTGTACTGCGCTAGAGTGGCATCTTGCGGGTATCGGACTTGACGAATGCTCCCTCTTTTTTGCCCGACAAAAATAATTTATTTAATTTTAACGAATATTTTTTTGATTAAAATTAAAAATTATATAACCACGCCAGAGCTGCAGGTTTAGGTGTTGTGAGTGCGGAAAAGCGTCCAACCTGTACTCAGGTTGGTATTTTTCAGAAAGTGGTCGACTCGCTCAAACTAAACAGTTTAAAACCATGTTTAAGACTTTTGTAATCTTTTTCAAAAAGGGACGGTGTACTGGGAACTAAATGTTATGTGCAAATTTGAAACGTCAACATCTCGATTCGTTTTTATCGTATAAAAGTAAAAAATGGAACATTTTCAGCAAAAAAAAATACATTTTCGTATTCGTGTATATTTTTCATATCTCTGTTAGTTTCAGAGTCATTTTGCAAGAACGAAAAATTTTTATTTAATTTCAAAGATTAACTTAATACTAAATTAATTTTTGTGGAAAAGTCAGAAATTTTTTTTAATCTCGGGTTTTTTCCATCCTGATCACTTTTATCTTAGCTCAGTTTAAAGCTCTCATTAAATACTTTTAAAAATATTATAATAATACATTGCAACAATAGTAATCAGTAAAGAACCAATCAGTAATACAAAATTACAACAATAAAAATATAGAAGAAGGATACTTACAAATTTATCTGGTTGGCACAACTGAATACTTGATCTATTGTATTTTTTATTTTTGACCAAACGTATTCCAGAGCCTGGTGAAATACAGTTGTAATGACAACCACTCGCGCTTTTCCATCTAATGGCACCCTCTCTTCTTCTTAAGCCCGTTCGCCAATTTAGTTCGTTATCGTATCGATCAATAGGACAGAGATCCGCAGCTTGGGCAAATGCCGCTTCTTCCATAGGATCGCAGACAAATTCTTCACATCTTCCTGAAATAAAAACGAATTCATGAGAATGTGCCTTAAAATATTGGACTATTTTTAACATTTTGGCGGAAATAATTATAGTTACTCTTATTTTTTTGTAGATCTGACACTGTCTGTTTTTTTAATGTGTCTCCAGAAGTTGTCATTCCATCGTTTTGGTGGTCCTCCCACTGATTGTTTTTCTGTTGGGGAACCTTCTCTCGCCATCTGTACTACTCTATTTGTTCAATTAAGTTATAGAAAAGTCGATACTCACAATCTTAGTTTGTTTTATTGTTAATAAAATTATTGTTGATCTTTTACTAACAATAAAGCAAACTAAGATTATGAGTATCGACCTTTTCCATAACCTTATTTTATTTTGAACTCACAATGGCAACTTTTTCATCATTTACTCTATTTGTTGTCATTCAGCTTATATGGCCGTTCCATTCTACTCTTCTGTTTCTTACCAAGTTCCTACTGTTCTCCACCTTGCATCTTCGTCGTATGTCTGTATTTCTAACTCTGTCCCATAGTGTCGTACCATAGATTTTTCAAAGGGTTTTCATCTGTGCTGTTTCTAGTATTCTTTTCGTTCCCTCTTTGTCAGGTTGTGTTTCTGCCGCGTAATATGTCATTGTTGGTCTGATTACTGTTTTGTAAATTCTGCTTTTCATTTCTTCCCCGATATTATTATTTCTCCATATTGTTTCATTCAAGCAACCTGCAGCTCTGTTTGCTCTATTTACTTGATCTTCCACTTCTGTTTCTAATGTTGGGTGACTAGATAACTCCATCACTTGTTCTGTTACTTTACTTGTTACTTGTTCACTACATCCTAGCAAATTTGCAAATTAACATATTACATTTTCTGGCGTTTACATTGAATTGCTGAAGCATTCGATAAATCATCTTCACTTTGAGAGATTAGTATTGCATAGTATGCATAGCAGATTATTTCTCCAGTTTGGAGTATAAGTTGTATTTCTCCAGTTTGGTATCCTTTTTTAGTTCTTACTTTTTTTATTATTTCATTAATGATCAAGTTGAACAATAAAGGACTTAGGGCATCCCCCTGTCTTATCCCATTGCCAGCTTTAATTGGATCAGTTAGTTCATCTTCTTCTTTTACTTTTATTGGGTTGTTCTGGCGGATATTTTAGATCGTTTTAATTATTCCTGTATCTCTCTTCTATACAATAAATTGATAACGTCCTTTAATGTAAACCTATCAACTATCTTTTTAAGGCCCACGAAACATAAAAAGTTCCTACAAATATTGTGATTCTATTTCCCAAGTGAAGGTTGACACTAATCAATAATGCTAAAAAAATGCAGCAAACTCCAAAGCATTGTCCATTACTTTGCAATTGTTATATTAATCGTGATCCTTGTTGCAAATAATGCTTCTCGTATTCAAAGGTCAGTTATTAGTTCTTTTTTACTTCAGTCTCTACTTTATTCTTTTTGCACGTATTGTTACGGATAGGGGGAATAAGTTAGGCAAAAGTCTGGGTCTCTAACTTATTCCATACAAGGAGCTACTCAATTCACCCCCGGCCTATCCGTATCCTCGTCCATTTTCAAAATATGGCACGGCTTCGCTGGTCATCAGCTACGCCTCAGCCCTACAGGGTTAAGGCAATAGAAAGGAAAAATTGCACCAGGCCTTGAAAAAGACGAGTGCAAAGGGGGACACTGAGTTCTAACAAGAACTCAGTGTCGTTTCTTACATTAAAATAATTGTACCTAAAAATAAAATACTGCTACGCTACTTCTAGAGACTTTGGCTGGTTCTGAAAAGAACCAGGCCAAAGCTATTGCTTTCTTACATTTTAAAACTGAACCCTAAAAGAGAACACTACTGCTATTAAATAAAACAACTGCTTTCTGTAGAGTGACCCCAGACCACAGAGTCGGGGAAGGCAGGTGCAGCGCCCCAGGCTGACGGGCAAGCCCGTGCAGGCCGGAGGACGACTGCGGACTGAGATGCCGAGGATTGGAACCGCCAGCTTTTATAGAAGCGTCGCTGTGACGCGTGCGGCAAGCTGGGAATTCCAATGTCTCGGCGGGTGGAGCCTCTGACTCGCGTCAGAGGAGAGAAGGCGGGGCGATGCACATCGCGAGCGTGAGCTGCGATGACAGTATTATACATATAATCGCGTATGTACAACATGATGCAAAAGTATGGAATAATTATAGTAAAGAAAAGAGAGACGTTCTCACAAACAATTTATTTTACAACTGACGACCGGTTTCGCTGTCTACACTTTGCACAGCATCTTCAGGTCCCGGTTAAAGTAAAATTAAATGTTTTGGTATAAGGGAAGAATATAGTAGTAGTCAATAACATACTTTTTCTCTGCACTTTGCTAAAAGGATGGTTGGTAGAGGGATAGATTTGACTGTAATATATTAACAAAACATTGGCAGGATCTTGAGGGGATTAGTAAGAAAACACGACATTAAACCGAGAAAAACGAAAAATTGTTAGTTATATATAAAGTGATGTTATTTTTAATTAATTAGATTTTATTTATATAAGATTATTAGATGTTGTTCAGGATGTTCAAGAACTCATAGATGTAAAATTGGGTGTGCATTTTTTTTTAGACAAGATTGGTCGGATATGCAATAGTTGTAGGGGATTAGTAAGAAAACACGACATTAAACCGAGAAAAACGAAAAATTGTTAGTTATATATAAAGTGATGTTATTTTTAATTAATTAGATTTTATTTGACGAAGTAGTTTTCAATCCTAATAGTAAATTATTAGAGGAAAGTCGCCAATTATGGAATACCACTTTGTTTTGGGGATATAAAATAATACCTTTATAGAAATGAAAACAATTTAATGTTATGACACATCAGTCATACATTTTTATGTAGTAATTAAAAGCCTTCTATTAAATATCTTAATTAACAAAAAAAAAATCGAACAAAAAAACAAAATCCCAAATGGGCAACCAAATATGGAATAGGTCAAACCGGCAAACAGGTGTATGTTCTCAAAGAAATTGAAAGTGTATAAAATTTTTTTTTTTTTAATAATCAGCTAAGTAATTTCAACACATAACGTGCCATCATCAGAGCTTCGTCATCATAAAAAAGAATTTAGATGTGATAAACTTTTAATTTTAAGGGTTTTATACCCAATATCTGTGGCTTTTGCCCAGTATCCATGATTTATCATGTGAATTTTAACAATTACTCTTCTATGAAGGATTTATAAGAGGACGAAGCTCTGATGATGGCACGTTATGTGTTGAAAGTACTTAGCTGATTATTAAAAAAATTTTTTACACACTTTCAATTTCTTTGAGAACATACACCTGTTTGCCGGTTTGACCTTTTTAGAAGTGTGTACAAGTCATACAGTCTGTTTCAATTAAATATGGAATAGGTACCCATATATGGAATATAGGCATAAACCAACATATCAATAACAAAAATAGACATAAACATCTGAGATCAAATAAATTTAAATAAGAAAATTTTGAAAAATGGAAGAAGTAGCTTAATTCACTTGCCGACATCACAGATCCATGTATGAAACTCGACCAGCACAATCATAATGAGCCCACTTACACTTAATCCACTATTCCATAATTAGGCACCAACGACTGTCCATATTTGGATTTGTACATTAGTTCAAACTAGTATCAACATTTTTTCAAGTCGTAATGTTTTAATTACAGAAGGTCATAAAATATCAAAATAAAGGTACTATTGATATACGCAATAGCATAACAAGTCTGTATTTATGCATAATAACCAATAATACTCGTTGAATATATTTACCTTTGAAATTTTCTGCGAGACGATAAAACAAAACGCGCCTGTCAGACACGTATCGTTCGCGCATCTGACACAGAGGTGTGAATACGATAATAAAGGGAGCGACTGAAATAGAGGATGGTCCTGTAGTGCGCTTCCAACTTATATTTTCGGAGAAATCAAGGAATTCCATATTAGGGCACTATTCCACATTTGGTTACTTTCCTCTAATATTGAAAATATTAAAAATATTACTAAAAGATTTTTAAATTGAAAACTTATTGGTACACTTTCCTGGTGACACCTCCAAGACTTCTACAATTTGCAAGTCAAATGGATGCTGCAGTGAAGACGAGAGGGAAGGAATTCTACACTATGCAATTCACATCCCCCATCTGCAGCTGGTAAAGTTCCAACGGAGAAATGCACCTAGTTACTCTACGGAGTAATACGACTATAAAATAAAAATGTATACCATTTTTATTCAGTTGCATTGCGAAGGCAAAACAATCTTACTTTTCAATTAGAATACGGAGTGCAGTACAGTCCCTTGAATCGCGATTTTCGGCTCTTATTGGAGCCTTCATCGGAAGGAACGTAGGCACAGTTCTCCATATTTTAACTGATTCGCATCGAGAGGTTTTCCCACCCACTGCAACTGAAGTGATGATAGTAGGTGGCTAGCGCCATCTGGCATTGAAAGACTAAGTAGTTTTCAATCCTAATAGTAAATTATTAATATTGAAAATATTAAAAATATTACTAAAAGATTTTTAAATTGAAAACTTATTGGTACACTTTCCTGGTGACACCTCCAAGACTTCTACAATTTGCAAGTCAAAGGGATGCTGCAGTGAAGACGAGAGGGAAGGAATTCTACACTATACAATTCACATCCCCCGTCTGCAGCTGGTAAAGTTCCAACGGAAAAATGCACCTAGTTACTCTACCGAGTAATACGACTATAAAATAAAAATGTATACCATTTTTATTCAGTTGCAATGCGAAGGCAAAACAATCTTACTTTTCAATTAGAATACGGAGTGCAGTCCAGTCCCTTGAATCGCGATTTTCGGCTCTTATTGGAGCCTTCATCGGAAGGAACGTAGGCACTGTTCTCCATATTTTAACTGATTCGCATCGAGAGGTTTTCCCACCCACTGCAACTGAAGTGATGATAGTAGGTGGCTAGCGCCATCTGGCATTGAAAAACGAAGTAGTTTTCAATCCTAATAGTAAATTATTAATATTGAAAATATTAAAAATATTACTAAAAGATTTTTAAATTGAAAACTTATTGGTACACTTTCCTGGTGACACCTCCAAGACTTCTACAATTTGCAAGTCAAATGGATGCTGCAGTGAAGACGAGAGGAAAGGAATTCTACACTATGCAATTCACATCCCCCGTCTGCAGCTGGTAAAGTTCCAACGAAAAAATGCACCTAGTTACTCTACGGAGTAATACGACTATAAAATAAAAATGTATACCATTTTTATTCAGTTGCAATGCGAAGGCAAAACAATCTTACTTTTCAATTAGAATACGGAGTGCAGTCCAGTCCCTTGAATCGCGATTTTCGGCTCTTATTGGAGGCTTCATCGGAAGGAACGTAGGCACTGTTCTCCATATTTTAACTGATTCGCATCGAGAGGTTTTCCCACCCACTGCAACTGAAGTGATGATAGTAGGTGGCTAGCGCCATCTGGCATTGAAAGACGAAGTAGTTTTCAATCCTAATAGTAAATTATTAATATTGAAAATATTAAAAATATTACTAAAAGATTTTTAAATTGAAAACTTATTGGTACACTTTCCTGGTGACACCTCCAAGACTTCTACAATTTGCAAGTCAAATGGATGCTGCAGTGAAGACGAGAGGGAAGGAATTCTACACTATGCAATTCACATCCCCCGTCTGCAGCTGGTAAAGTTCCAACGGAAAAATGCACCTAGTTACTCTACGGAGTAATACGACTATAAAATAAAAATGTATACCGTTTACACACTTTCAATTTCTTTGAGAACATACACCTGTTTGCCGGTTTGACCTTTTTAGAAGTGTGTACAAGTCATACAGTCTGTTTCGATTAAATATGGAATAGGTACCCATATATGGAATATAGGCATAAACCAACATATCAATAACAAAAATAGACATAAACATCTGAGATCAAATAAATTTAAATAAGAAAATTTTGAAAAATGGAAGAAGTAGCTTAATTCACTTGCCGACATCACAGATCCATGTATGAAACTCGACCAGCACAATCATAATGAGCCCACTTACACTTAATCCACTATTCCATAATTAGGCACCAACGACTGTCCATATTTGGATTTGTACATTAGTTCAAACTAGTATCAACATTTTTTCAAGTCGTAATGTTTTAATTACAGAAGGTCATAAAATATCAAAATAAAGGTACTATTGATATACGCAATAGCATAACAAGTCTGTATTCATGCATAATAACCAATAATACTCGTTGAATATATTTACCTTTGAAATTTTCTGCGAGACGATAAAACAAAACGCGCCTGTCAGACACGTATCGTTCGCGCATCTGACACAGAGGTGTGAATACGATAATAAAGGGAGCCACTGAAATAGAGGATGGTCTTGTAGTGCGCTTCCAACTTATATTTTCGGAGAAATCAAGGAATTCCATATTAGGGCACTATTCCACATTTGGTTACTTTCCTCTAATATTGAAAATATTAAAAATATTACTAAAAGATTTTTAAATTGAAAACGGTAAAGTTCCAACGAAAAAATGCACCTAGTTACTCTACGGAGTAATACGACTATAAAATAAAAATGTATACCATTTTTATTCAGTTGCAATGCGAAGGCAAAACAATCTTACTTTTCAATTAGAATACGGAGTGCAGTCCAGTCCCTTGAATCGCGATTTTCGGCTCTTATTGGAGGCTTCATCGGAAGGAACGTAGGCACTGTTCTCCATATTTTAACTGATTCGCATCGAGAGGTTTTCCCACCCACTGCAACTGAAGTGATGATAGTAGGTGGCTAGCGCCATCTGGCATTGAAAGACGAAGTAGTTTTCATTCCTAATAGTAAATTATTAATATTGAAAATATTAAAAATATTACTAAAAGATTTTTAAATTGAAAACTTATTGGTACACTTTCCTGGTGACACCTCCAAGACTTCTACAATGTGCAAGTCAAATGGATGCTGCAGTGAAGACGAGAGGGAAGGAATTCTACACTATGCAATTCACATCCCCCGTCTGCAGCTGGTAAAGTTCCAACGGAAAAATGCACCTAGTTACTCTACGGAGTAATACGACTATAAAATAAAAATGTATACCGTTTACACACTTTCAATTTCTTTGAGAACATACACCTGTTTGCCGGTTTGACCTTTTTAGAAGTGTGTACAAGTCATACAGACTGTTTCGATTAAATATGGAATAGGTACCCATATATGGAATATAGGCATAAACCAACATATCAATAACAAAAATAGACATAAACATCTGAGATCAAATAAATTTAAATAAGAAAATTTTGAAAAATGGAAGAAGTAGCTTAATTCACTTGCCGACATCACAGATCCATGTATGAAACTCGACCAGCACAATCATAATGAGCCCACTTACACTTAATCCACTATTCCATAATTAGGCACCAACGACTGTCCATATTTGGATTTGTACATTAGTTCAAACTAGTATCAACATTTTTTCAAGTCGTAATGTTTTAATTACAGAAGGTCATAAAATATCAAAATAAAGGTACTATTGATATACGCAATAGCATAACAAGTCTGTATTCATGCATAATAACCAATAATACTCGTTGAATATATTTACCTTTGAAATTTTCTGCGAGACGATAAAACAAAACGCGCCTGTCAGACACGTATCGTTCGCGCATCTGACACAGAGGTGTGAATACGATAATAAAGGGAGCGATTGAAATAGAGGATGGTCTTGTAGTGCGCTTCCAACTTATATTTTCGGAGAAATCAAGGAATTCCATATTAGGGCACTATTCCACATTTGGTTACTTTCCTCTAATATTGAAAATATTAAAAATATTACTAAAAGATTTTTAAATTGAAAACTTATTGGTACACTTTCCTGGTGACACCTCCAAGACTTCTACAATTTGCAAGTCAAAGGGATGCTGCAGTGAAGACGAGAGGGAAGGAATTCTACACTATACAATTCACATCCCCCGTCTGCAGCTGGTAAAGTTCCAACGGAAAAATGCACCTAGTTACTCTACAGAGTAATACGACTATAAAATAAAAATGTATACCATTTTTATTCAGTTGCAATGCGAAGGCAAAACAATCTTACTTTTCAATTAGAATACGGAGTGCAGTCCAGTCCCTTGAATCGCGATTTTCGGCTCTTATTGGAGCCTTCATCGGAAGGAACGTAGGCACTGTTCTCCATATTTTAACTGATTCGCATCGAGAGGTTTTCCCACCCACTGCAACTGAAGTGATGATAGTAGGTGGCTAGCGCCATCTGGCATTGAAAAACGAAGTAGTTTTCAATCCTAATAGTAAATTATTAATATTGAAAATATTAAAAATATTACTAAAAGATTTTTAAATTGAAAACTTATTGGTACACTTTCCTGGTGACACCTCCAAGACTTCTACAATTTGCAAGTCAAATGGATGCTGCAGTGAAGACGAGAGGAAAGGAATTCTACACTATGCAATTCACATCCCCCGTCTGCAGCTGGTAAAGTTCCAACGAAAAAATGCACCTAGTTACTCTACGGAGTAATACGACTATAAAATAAAAATGTATACCATTTTTATTCAGTTGCAATGCGAAGGCAAAACAATCTTACTTTTCAATTAGAATACGGAGTGCAGTCCAGTCCCTTGAATCGCGATTTTCGGCTCTTATTGGAGGCTTCATCGGAAGGAACGTAGGCACTGTTCTCCATATTTTAACTGATTCGCATCGAGAGGTTTTCCCACCCACTGCAACTGAAGTGATGATAGTAGGTGGCTAGCGCCATCTGGCATTGAAAGACGAAGTAGTTTTCAATCCTAATAGTAAATTATTAATATTGAAAATATTAAAAATATTACTAAAAGATTTTTAAATTGAAAACTTATTGGTACACTTTCCTGGTGACACCTCCAAGACTTCTACAATTTGCAAGTCAAATGGATGCTGCAGTGAAGACGAGAGGGAAGGAATTCTACACTATGCAATTCACATCCCCCGTCTGCAGCTGGTAAAGTTCCAACGGAAAAATGCACCTAGTTACTCTACGGAGTAATACGACTATAAAATAAAAATGTATACCGTTTACACACTTTCAATTTCTTTGAGAACATACACCTGTTTGCCGGTTTGACCTTTTTAGAAGTGTGTACAAGTCATACAGTCTGTTTCGATTAAATATGGAATAGGTACCCATATATGGAATATAGGCATAAACCAACATATCAATAACAAAAATAGACATAAACATCTGAGATCAAATAAATTTAAATAAGAAAATTTTGAAAAATGGAAGAAGTAGCTTAATTCACTTGCCGACATCACAGATCCATGTATGAAACTCGACCAGCACAATCATAATGAGCCCACTTACACTTAATCCACTATTCCATAATTAGGCACCAACGACTGTCCATATTTGGATTTGTACATTAGTTCAAACTAGTATCAACATTTTTTCAAGTCGTAATGTTTTAATTACAGAAGGTCATAAAATATCAAAATAAAGGTACTATTGATATACGCAATAGCATAACAAGTCTGTATTCATGCATAATAACCAATAATACTCGTTGAATATATTTACCTTTGAAATTTTCTGCGAGACGATAAAACAAAACGCGCCTGTCAGACACGTATCGTTCGCGCATCTGACACAGAGGTGTGAATACGATAATAAAGGGAGCGATTGAAATAGAGGATGGTCTTGTAGTGCGCTTCCAACTTATATTTTCGGAGAAATCAAGGAATTCCATATTAGGGCACTATTCCACATTTGGTTACTTTCCTCTAATATTGAAAATATTAAAAATATTACTAAAAGATTTTTAAATTGAAAACTTATTGGTACACTTTCCTGGTGACACCTCCAAGACTTCTACAATTTGCAAGTCAAATGGATGCTGCAGTGAAGACGAGAGGGAAGGAATTCTACACTATACAATGCACATCCCCCGTCTGCAGCTGGTAAAGTTCCAACGGAAAAATGCACCTAGTTACTCTACAGAGTAATACGACTATAAAATAAAAATGTATACCATTGTTATTCAGTTGCAATGCGAAGGCAAAACAATCTTACTTTTCAATTAGAATACGGAGTGCAGTCCAGTCCCTTGAATCGCGATTTTCGGCTCTTATTGGAGCCTTCATCGGAAGGAACGTAGGCACTGTTCTCCATATTTTAACTGATTCGCATCGAGAGGTTTTCCCACCCACTGCAACTGAAGTGATGATAGTAGGTGGCTAGCGCCATCTGGCATTGAAAGACGAAGTAGTTTTCAATCCTAATAGTAAATTATTAATATTGAAAATATTAAAAATATTACTAAAAGATTTTTAAATTGAAAACTTATTGGTACACTTTCCTGGTGACACCTCCAAGACTTCTACAATTTGCAAGTCAAATGGATGCTGCAGTGAAGACGAGAGGAAAGGAATTCTACACTATGCAATTCACATCCCCCGTCTGCAGCTGGTAAAGTTCCAACGAAAAAATGCACCTAGTTACTCTACGGAGTAATACGACTATAAAATAAAAATGTATACCATTTTTATTCAGTTGCAATGCGAAGGCAAAACAATCTTACTTATCAATTAGAATACGGAGTGCAGTCCAGTCCCTTGAATCGCGATTTTCGGCTCTTATTGGAGGCTTCATCGGAAGGAACGTAGGCACTGTTCTCCATATTTTAACTGATTCGCATCGAGAGGTTTTCCCACCCACTGCAACTGAAGTGATGATAGTAGGTGGCTAGCGCCATCTGGCATTGAAAGACGAAGTAGTTTTCAATCCTAATAGTAAATTATTAATATTGAAAATATTAAAAATATTACTAAAAGATTTTTAAATTGAAAACTTATTGGTACACTTTCCTGGTGACACCTCCAAGACTTCTACAATTTGCAAGTCAAATGGATGCTGCAGTGAAGACGAGAGGGAAGGAATTCTACACTATGCAATTCACATCCCCCGTCTGCAGCTGGTAAAGTTCCAACGGAAAAATGCACCTAGTTACTCTACGGAGTAATACGACTATAAAATAAAAATGTATACCGTTTACACACTTTCAATTTCTTTGAGAACATACACCTGTTTGCCGGTTTGACCTTTTTAGAAGTGTGTACAAGTCATACAGTCTGTTTCGATTAAATATGGAATAGGTACCCATATATGGAATATAGGCATAAACCAACATATCAATAACAAAAATAGACATAAACATCTGAGATCAAATAAATTTAAATAAGAAAATTTTGAAAAATGGAAGAAGTAGCTTAATTCACTTGCCGACATCACAGATCCATGTATGAAACTCGACCAGCACAATCATAATGAGCCCACTTACACTTAATCCACTATTCCATAATTAGGCACCAACGACTGTCCATATTTGGATTTGTACATTAGTTCAAACTAGTATCAACATTTTTTCAAGTCGTAATGTTTTAATTACAGAAGGTCATAAAATATCAAAATAAAGGTACTATTGATATACGCAATAGCATAACAAGTCTGTATTCATGCATAATAACCAATAATACTCGTTGAATATATTTACCTTTGAAATTTTCTGCGAGACGATAAAACAAAACGCGCCTGTCAGACACGTATCGTTCGCGCATCTGACACAGAGGTGTGAATACGATAATAAAGGGAGCGATTGAAATAGAGGATGGTCTTGTAGTGCGCTTCCAACTTATATTTTCGGAGAAATCAAGGAATTCCATATTAGGGCACTATTCCACATTTGGTTACTTTCCTCTAATATTGAAAATATTAAAAATATTACTAAAAGATTTTTAAATTGAAAACTTATTGGTACACTTTCCTGGTGACACCTCCAAGACTTCTACAATTTGCAAGTCAAATGGATGCTGCAGTGAAGACGAGAGGGAAGGAATTCTACACTATACAATGCACATCCCCCGTCTGCAGCTGGTAAAGTTCCAACGGAAAAATGCACCTAGTTACTCTACAGAGTAATACGACTATAAAATAAAAATGTATACCATTGTTATTCAGTTGCAATGCGAAGGCAAAACAATCTTACTTTTCAATTAGAATACGGAGTGCAGTCCAGTCCCTTGAATCGCGATTTTCGGCTCTTATTGGAGCCTTCATCGGAAGGAACGTAGGCACTGTTCTCCATATTTTAACTGATTCGCATCGAGAGGTTTTCCCACCCACTGCAACTGAAGTGATGATAGTAGGTGGCTAGCGCCATCTGGCATTGAAAGACGAAGTAGTTTTCAATCCTAATAGTAAATTATTAATATTGAAAATATTAAAAATATTACTAAAAGATTTTTAAATTGAAAACTTATTGGTACACTTTCCTGGTGACACCTCCAAGACTTCTACAATTTGCAAGTCAAATGGATGCTGCAGTGAAGACGAGAGGAAAGGAATTCTACACTATGCAATTCACATCCCCCGTCTGCAGCTGGTAAAGTTCCAACGAAAAAATGCACCTAGTTACTCTACGGAGTAATACGACTATAAAATAAAAATGTATACCATTTTTATTCAGTTGCAATGCGAAGGCAAAACAATCTTACTTTTCAATTAGAATACGGAGTGCAGTCCAGTCCCTTGAATCGCGATTTTCGGCTCTTATTGGAGGCTTCATCGGAAGGAACGTAGGCACTGTTCTCCATATTTTAACTGATTCGCATCGAGAGGTTTTCCCACCCACTGCAACTGAAGTGATGATAGTAGGTGGCTAGCGCCATCTGGCATTGAAAGACGAAGTAGTTTTCAATCCTAATAGTAAATTATTAATATTGAAAATATTAAAAATATTACTAAAAGATTTTTAAATTGAAAACTTATTGGTACACTTTCCTGGTGACACCTCCAAGACTTCTACAATTTGCAAGTCAAATGGATGCTGCAGTGAAGACGAGAGGGAAGGAATTCTACACTATGCAATTCACATCCCCCGTCTGCAGCTGGTAAAGTTCCAACGGAAAAATGCACCTAGTTACTCTACGGAGTAATACGACTATAAAATAAAAATGTATACCATTTTGCCTACGTTCCTTCCGATGAAGGCTCCAATAAGAGCCAAAAATCGCGATTCAAGGGACTGGACTGCACTCCGTATTCTAATTGAAAAGTAAGATTGTTTTGCCTTCGCATTGCAACTGAATAAAAACGGTATACATTTTTATTTTATAGTCGTATTACTCCGTAGAGTAACTAGGTGCATTTTTCCGTTGGAACTTTACCAGCTGCAGACGGGGGATGTGAATTGCATAGTGTAGAATTCCTTCCCTCTCGTCTTCACTGCAGCATCCATTTGAGTTGCAAATTGTAGAAGTCTTGGAGGTGTCACCAGGAAAGTGTACCAATAAGTTTTCAATTTAAAAATCTTTTAGTAATATTTTTAATATTTTCAATATTAATAATTTACTATTACGATTGAAAACTACTTCGTCTTTCAATGCCAGATGGCGCTAGCCACCTACTATCATCACTTCAGTTGCAGTGGGTGGGAAAACCTCTCGATGCGAATCAGTTAAAATATGGAGAACAGTGCCTACGTTCCTTCCGATGAAGGCTCCAATAAGAGCCGAAAATCGCGATTCAAGGGACTGGACTGCACTCCGTATTCTAATTGAAAAGTAAGATTGTTTTGCCTTCGCATTGCAACTGAATAAAAATGGTATACATTGTTATTTTTTAGATTTTATTTATATAGGATTATTAGATGTTGTTCAGGATGTTCAAGAACTCATAGATGTAAAATTGGGTGTGCATTTTTTTTAGACAAGATTGGTCGGATATGCAATAATTGTGATCTGATTGTAAAAATTTGTTTGATTTGTTCACAGAAATTCACAGGAATTTTTCCTATTCTTAAAATCGAAAAGAAATAAGATGTAGTGCTCAGATTGCTTTCCCCATCAAAAATTTTCAAACTCCTGTTATGTCCATCTCCTTTGTGTTTGTTGTAGAATCTGTTATGTGTTATTTATCGACTTTAAAACAAAAAAAAAATTTATCATTACAAAGAAACCATTTAATTCAACTCAACCAAATAATGTTTTCAAAAATTTTAAATTAATTTTTAACCTACTCAACTATTTATTAAATTCAACAGATATTAACATAAATGAAAGATTTTTTCATTTATTATTTTTTCATATATTACTTTTTCAACTTTTATAGTTATATGGTTATATTCCATAAAGTTTCATTGCTCTACAGATAATTATAACTTTATATTACAGTAAATTTAATATTACCTACTGCATTACCTATACACTTGACTTTAATTCTGAATTAGCTATTCATGATTTTATTAATTGACACTTTTAATATAAAAATTTTTAGCAAATTACTAATTTTTCAATTTTTCAATTTCAATTTTTCAAACAGATCAAACAAATTTTCACAATCAGATCACAACTATTGCATATCCAACCAATCTTGTCTAAAAAATTGCACACCCAATTTTACATCTATAAGTTCTTGAACATCCTGAACAACATCTATTAATCCTATATAAATAAAATCTACACAATTGATTAAAAATAACATCACTTTATATATAACTAACAATTTTTCGTTTTTCTCGGTTTAATGTCGTGTTTTCTTACTAATCCCCTCAAGATCCTGCCAATGTTTTGTTAATATATTACAGCCAAATCTATCCCCCTACCAACCATCCTTTTAGCAAAGTGCAGAGAAAAAGTATGATATTGAATACTACTATATTCTTCCCTTAAACCAGAAAGCAAGTATATATCTTATACTTGACATATTTTGGTTACGCACTGCATATGAATGCGTGCATGTACAGTAGGAAAAATGAAAGAGTACCCATGAACGAACATATAAAACACGCTGTATTTTCCTGTCACCGTGTCACACAAAAAATTGGCCAGCGCAAGTACATGTAATAATTATTGTTACATGTACTTGCACTGGACAATTTTCTTTGTGACAAGGTGACAGGAAAATACAGCGTGTTTTATATGTTCGTTCATGGGTATTCTTTCATTTTTCCGACTGTATGTGAGTATGAGGATTGTACACCATGCGCACGTACACTTAGCGTCATAAAAAACTGGTACAACTCTTTATAACCGAAAATCGTGTTTTTCAAGTTGTGTAAGGTGGTCTTGTCAAATGTGTCATTCTAATTTCTAGGGCATCGTTGCCAGTTCAACGAAAATATTATTAAACTCTTGAGCCAGTTGTCGGACTGACCAACCATCTTCTATTTTAGAAATTATTCTCGTTTTATCACACTTACTTAATTGATGTGGCATCGTTAAAAATTTACTTTGACCAACTTGTCAAATCTGACTGATGTTATGTAATTAAATAAGTCATCGAGGACTGGACCTATTGCTTTTTATTATGTTTAATCCTTTAATTTTTCAGTTATGGATTTTTGAAGATTAACAACACTCTCTCTGGTTATTAAATTTATTAGATACGGTTTTTTAATGATAAAAATAATACCTATCTAAAAACTTTATACATTTTTGAACGTTATTATTTTTTTTATTTAGGTCTAGTGAAATTCCGTTATATGTAATGCCAACAACGAAGTGATTCACGAACCATTGTGTCAAGTCTGAAGACAGGTTTACATTGGGAGAAAAAAGTGTACCAGTTTTTTATGACGGGAAGTGTACATGTGGGTATTTATGTGCATGCATAAATATAAATATGTACTTTGATATTGGCTTGATCATTAACTTTTGATTTAAACCAGACCACTTAACTAACTCTGGTTTTTGTTGTTTGTAGCATTTAATTTTACTTTAACCGGGACCTGAAGATGCTGTGCAAAGTGTAGACAGCAAAACCGGTCGTCAGTTGTAAAATAAATTGTTTGTGAGAACGTCTCTCTTAGCTTTACTACAATATTATGGACTCACACATGCAACCCATTCATTATTATGGAATAATTCCTTATTTCAGAAACATGCGACTTTAAAAAAAATCTTAAAATATGCAAATTTTAATTTTTGACTGGCCAATAATTGCTTTATACAGAGTGAGATTTATATATGGAACGCCTCAATTATCTCGTAAACGGCGTCCACAATTTTTATAGGTTTTGTGATGCGATTGTGGTCAGACTTTCCGTTTTTCTGGAAAGCTAATGAACTTTCTTATTTCATATGGACCAGTCTATATTTTTTCGCCGTTTTAAAAATATCATTTTTTACTTAAGTTTTTGAGCCTTTAAAATTGTCATTTTGCATTTTTTTTCAGTTTTAATTCGTGTATACTTCGAAAACGATCAACTTGGTAGAAAAATTACAAGGGACCGTTTTTGTTCCGAACGATCCAAAAAACCCAATTGTTGAGTTGAAAAATTGATTTTTATAATTTGTTTAAATTTGTTTTTCAAAATAAATGTAGCAATTACATACTTTGAAATTATGGCATTTAGGTATAGGGAATACTAAAAAATAATCAGTATCTTTTAAGCACTTCAAAAGAACACGACAGATAATGTTCAGGAACATCAGAATGTGTTTTTATCTTAAACACATGAATTTTATAGTTTTGACTTACCTTTAATACAGTAACTACTTTTTCCATATCGATTTCTTCTTATTTGACAAGTTGTTCCATCAGGAAACGTCCAGCCTCGACTCCTTGTACTTCCATTTCGTTTTTGGCACCATACCAAACAAGCTTCTTCAGCTGCAGAAATATTAGAATAAATAAAATAAATAAAAATGAATAAGCATTTTCATCGCGTTGCAACACGAAGCCAAATCCGTCCTATATTTTAGTTTGTTTAGAAAGCGCAACAGGCACTCCGACCGAACGGTTTCAAAACTCATTATATTAGTTTTTCATAAGATAATGCATATTATGTTGCTATCTCTAGACCAAACTGAAACAATCTAGACAATTAACCTAGAATTGCAACTAAAGAAATGGTCATAGCGACATCTGCTAGATACATGTCAAAGTTTTCAACCTAATAAAATATAAAATAATATTAAATTAAAAAATTTATTGATATCATTTTCTGGTTACACCTCCGTGACTTCTAAAAATGCAAGCCAAGCGGATGCTGGAGCAAGGAAGATAAGAATTCTACACTTTGCAATTTACATCTCATGTGCCCAGCGCGGGAAAATTCAAACGAAAAAGAAACCCTACATACTCAGATAGGAATAATACTAATAGAAATAAAAATTAATAACCATTTTCATCTCGTTGCAACACGAAGCCAAAGCCGTATTATATTTCAGTTCGTTTAGAGAGCCCAACAAGCACTCTGACCAAACGGTTTCAGAACTCGTTAGTTCAATGGATAAAAGAGTTTCAACTCAATCAACGAGTTTTGAAATCGTTCGGTCAGAGTGCTTGTTGCGCTCTCTAAACGAACTGAAATATAAGACGGCTTCGGCTTCGCGTTGCAACGAGATGAAAATGGTTATTCATTTTTATTTCTATTAGTATTACTCCTATCTGAGTATGTAGGGTTCCATTTTCGTTGGAATTTTTCCGCGCTGGAAAGATGGGATGTGAATTACAAATTATAGAATTCCCTCATCTTCCTTGCTCCAGCATCCGGTTGGCTTGCATTTTTAGAAGCCAAATAGGTGTAACCAGAATGACTTACGTGCCCAAACCTTATTTTATAACAAATTCATATTGACAGTGACCATTATCTTACCATCAGAACTAATTTTCTGCATTCCTGAACCAGTTAGATCGTTGTCAACTTCTTTGGCTCTGGTACAAATCTGATCAGCGAATTCTCTTATTGTTAGTCTTGGAACATTTGCACATTGCTCGGCTACACAAGTTGAATGACGTATTGTTGGACCTTCGCATTCGGCGCCAGCTCCTTGAGGTCTAATTTAAAATAAATAGTTATAGAAAATTGGTCTAATACAAAAGTCTGTATAAATTGTACACACTTTTAAAATATAGGTAAAAGTGGCAACATGTGCATGTTCTCAATTTTTTTTTAAATTATTGTTTAAAAATTAAACTAAAATTAAAATTATATTTGTTTGAAAATTAAAGCTGCAATCTTGGAACGCGTTTTCCGCTTATGATGTTTCCTCTTAAAGTCAGCTTAGTACCTTCAACATGGCACGTGCCATATTCAGAGTTTCGTTATTTGTCGACATAAAACAAATTAAAAAATTATTAATACATAATTAATACATAAAACATATTATTAATACATTTAAATGTGTTGGTATACCAATGGCTGCCTAGTGATGCCAGGTGCAACATCTGTTCCTGGTGAATGCGTGGTGAAAAGTTTGTACAGAATATAATATTGGAAAAAATAATGTTGAAAAGAATAATACAAGGAAAAAACCGGTTTGGTAGATCGTCGATGTAGCTTTTGGAACTGGTTTCTTCAGAAACCGATTGGCGGCCAAAAGAAAAAGCTTTGGCTATTAACCAGAAGATTAAGAATGGGGACGAATTTGTGGCATGTAATGGTTGGCTTAATCAATGGAAGAAGAGACACAGAGTTAATATTGCACATGTAAGTGGAGAAAAATGCCTGCTGATACTTCTGGTGCAATAGAACATACGACTAAGTTTGGAGAAATGGTTAAAACACAGAAATTATCTCCTATGCAACTTTTCTAGGCACTCATAAATAGTCTGGCTCTGGCTTTAAAAAGAATAAAGAAGGTGTTAAACTGTCCGTTTGTTAGAATGCAGCAGGGACTATTAACATTCAGGTCTAATACATTTCTTCATGTTTCTCTAGAAATTATTATTGATTCATAGATAATTCTTTGTCTTGGCTCCGCAACACTTGCTGGTAATAAAAATAAAGTTTAGGATTCAAATCGGGCAAACGAGGTGTCCGTTCAATACTACCTAATTTACAAATTCATTGTCCGGGAAATGTCTGATCTAAATAACGTCGTACATTTATACCAAAATGAGCTGGACAATTTTGAGTACCCACTATATACCCGACCATACATTTAGTTTTTTTGGTCTTTGCTTTGAGTATGATTTTCACGCATCAATTGTGGAATTTACCTCACTTCAATACCTTAAATTTTGGCGATTTACATTCCCACAAAGTGTAAATATTGTGTCGTCGGGAAATAGTATATTATTCAACGAGCGTGCAATGATTTACATGCGAGTAGAATACTATACTTTTCTACGACATTTTTTCTTTTAATTAGTAAAAACATATTTTATCAACTACTCGAAATTAAAACTATAACTTTTACAAAAATAAATTTTCTTTAAATTAATGTTTATAAATTTAAATAGTGTACGGCTGAATAGGTAATTGGTTGCCTACTATTAGCAAATCGGTGGACGTATTTTATAAATGTATAATGTACATTTATATTTAACTAGTTATAATATCCTAATAATATACCTATGTATATTATACAGTGCTAGTCAAAACTCCGTACCCCCCTCGTATCTTTTCAACGGTTATACCTATAATAGTGAAATTTGGAGGGAGGAAATAAACGGACATAAGCTTCTTAACTGGCCATGACAGGTGGAGTAATTATAACAGATGACTTTACAGCGCCACTGTGACAGATAATTTTAAATCGGACCTTATAGCAAGTGATACCTCGTTTGAAAGGTATTGAAAATACCTATTCAGTCATACTAATTTTGTTTGAGTTTAAGCTAATTTTGATGAATAAATGAAATAAATATAAAATTGTAGTTTCGAATTAATTTATAAAAATTCAAAATTCCACATATGATTGCTTGTCAAAAAAATTGACGTTGACGTAAAAACTACTAGAGAATTGAAAAACGTCAAATTTTTTGACAAAAAATCCATAGGCGGATATTTGGATTTTTATTAATTAAATGCAAAACTACAATATTATATTTATTTAATTTATTCACCAAAATCAAAATCAACTAAAACCCAAAAAAATGAGTATGCCTGAATAGGTATTTTGAATACCTTTCAAACGAGGTATCACTTGCCATAAGGTCCCATTTAAAATTATCGGTCACAGTGGCTCTGTAACGTCATTTGTCACTTTTACGTCACCTGTCATGACTAGTTAAGAAGCTTACCTCCGTTTATTTCCTCCCTCCAAATTTCACTATTACAAGTATAACCGTTCAAAAGATACGAGGGGGTACGGATTTTTGACTAGCATTGTATATAATATGTTAATATATTTAACACAATATTTATAACTTTATAAAATAAACCCAATATAAGTTATAAATTCCAATAAATACAGCAAATACGCTAATGTCACTGTCATTGAAAATGATAAACGACAAAATTCAAAGTAAACAAGCTATAAAACTATAGTATATTACATACCTAGCGGGAAAGTACTCTATTTCAGCCGAGCGGCAAGGTAGTTTACCGAGGTGCGAAGCACCGAGGTAAACTACAGACGCGAGGCTAGAATGAGTTCCCGCGAGGTTTGTATACTATTTTACTCACAATCGGTTAGTAGTTTATGGATTTCTAATACTCACAATCTACCAATAATAATTTCGTTTCCAATATCTGTATCCATTTTCATTATGTGATAAGATGAATTATTTTAAGTGACCTGTGAGATCGTTGCTAGGTAACAAAACAAGTTTGTTGAATCTGACATTTAGGCGATACACGACGCCATTAATTGTACATATAATCAAATTGTGTTTATTTTACAAAAATGTCTGATAGTGAATTTGAATGTACGCCACCAGAACTGCGGGTACTTAGCTGCAGAGAGAGAGACACTGAAGGAATAATTCCTGAAAAAAGCAGGGAGAGGTATGAAAACACCTATGAACTATACAGTAAATGGTGCGTGGCTAAAGGTGTGCAGCATATAGAAAAGTGACAGATGCTAGCCGGGAAAGTAAAGTAAGTAATAAGTCGCTTCCTGATTACTTCAAAGGTTAGAAATCCATAAATTACTAACCGATTGTGAGTAAAAATATTTACTGACCCATTGTTACAGTTAAAAATCCTTTAAAAATTTTTCACCGGAACATGGAACACCTTAAAAATGGAACATGTTAGATGTCTCGAATTTCCTAAACCTATTGTCCGATTTGAGTGATTTTTTTAATATGTTATAGCCTTATTATTTAAGAAAATCGATGTAATGATATTGTTGCTAGACAGGTAAATGCCATTTTATACCCAGTGTAGCAATCGTACTGTGTTTTTTTCTTAAAGTTCGGAATACCCTGTGGAGTATTCTAGCATATATATAAAATATTAAAATTAAAATTCAACTGTAGCCTTAGGCTTTCTTAACATTTTAATTTTTAATTCATTCGCTATTGTTCGATAATAAAAGAGATCTTGTAGTTTTATATTACAAATATGAGGTATGCTAGGCATATTACAAATATGAGGTCTTGATCAATATCATTCCAAATCTCAAGAGCTACTTTTTCTACCTCTTGTAAGGTTCTAGGAGGTGGCAAACGCTGTCGTAGTCTTCTACCAATTATGTCGTACAAATGTTCGACCGGGTTAAGATCTGGACTATGCGATGGCAAGTCAAAGTCCGAAGATGTATCTGTTGTAAATATTCGGTTACAGTTTGTGAACGTGAGGTCTTACATTATCGTGCATTAGCAAAAAATTGTTACCAATATAAGGAGCCGATAGCATGGTAGCTAAGTCCTTCGCTATGTAAGATGACTGCTTGAACACACTCATCGCGGGTCAAATTTCAAAATTCAAAAGAATTATTCTTTGTAGCGCGTTCCAGTTCCACCAAACAATAAAAAAATACTTACTTAATTGAAACTTTATATAATAAATATCCTAATTTTCACAACAAATCAGACACTTTTTGGCTGTTAACAAAAAGCCTAGGGATAAAATTGAGTTTTAATTTAAATATTTTATATGTGCTAGAATATTCCACAGGGTGTTCCGAACTTTAAAGAAAAAACGCTGGACGGAAGGGCCGCCCGAGAACTTTATCGTACCGATCTATTATCGTTATGGTACTAGCAGGGCCGGATTAAGGCACGGGCCAACTGGGCCGCGGCCCAGGGCGGCAAAATTTTGGGGCGGCGGATTTGAGAAAAAAAAAGTGTAATTATTTTTGATTGATTATAAAGCTTTATTATCGATTATCAAGACCAGTGAACCTGAGCATTAAATATTAAAAAACTATTTTATTGTTTATTATTTATTTATAACGCGACACTCTGCGCGGTGTAATGTGTCGCAGTACACTACGCTACGCCACTCTATCCAAGTGAGTCGAAGGGGCGAGGCGGCAGTCTGTATCGTACGCTACGCACGGGAAATTTAGTTGTGGGATCGTAGTAGTTGCTAGCATTGGCTGATGGCAGGCGTCTTGTCGCCTTGCCGCTTCCCTCCCCCCACCAACTCCATCACCGCCACGCGCCATTGTCATTCGGTTGTCTGGTCTCAACTCCACGTACTGCAGTCTGTCTAACTGTTTAGGTTTAACGTTTTTGTAATTTGTTTTGAGCGGAGTAACATTTTGAAATTGTAACTTGTGAGGTAAGAAATATTTATTTGTTTATAGTAATGGTAATGTAAGTTAATATAGACCGCGCTCTAGCGGTCGCAATTTTTGACCGATTTTCTTCAAATTCGGCACACGCACACACTTTCCTTTTTGCAATATCTCGGCTAAGTTATTTAGCCAAAAGAATCCCATAACATTTACCCCCTTTTTGGGGGGGTTTTACCCCAAAATTTTGGTTTTTGGGGCCCGTATGGGAAAAATTCTTCTTTATGTTTTAAATTCGTGTAGAGCATATTTTTCTGAAAATGTTAAGGCAAATTTCGATTTTCTAGCTAATTCCGTTCTCTATAAGGAAAAATGTAATTCGGCATGTTGCCATACGTATAGGTTTCACAATGAGTTGAATAAGTAATGGAAGGAAATTCGCTTCCCTCATTTTTTCGCTTCATTTTTCCTGTCGTATCGTACTACAGTTTTGAATTATACAGATATTCTTTTTTTTACAGTCAGACCTTTACTTCCGATGTCATTGATGCTATAACAAGCAGCTGTACAAATGGATGGACGCAAACGGCTCAGTGGGTGGCAATACAAAAAAGTAGCCGAAGAGAAGAAAAAAAAATTGACAGAAGTTGTAAATAAAACTGCGAAGCTTGATACATTTTTTACAAGAAGTAACCTACCAGTGCCACCAGAACCAGTGCTTTTAGAAAGTGTCAAAGAATTTTGTGAAGTAGAACTAGAAGTATGTTCCATATTAACGCCTTCAGCTTCAACAGCTTCAGCATCAGTGCCTTCAGCTTTAACATCAACCCCTCCAGCTTCAGCATCAGCCCCTTCAGCTTCAACATCAACCCCTTTAGCTTCAGCATCAGCCCCTCCGGTTTCAACATCAACCCCTTCAGCTTCAGCATCAACCCCTTCAGCTTCACCCTCAACCCCTTCAGCATCAGCACCTTCAGCTTCGTCATGTGTTGATACTGACAAGATCAAACCAGCTATATCCGAATTAACTTTTGTTGTTGACGAGATTGAAGATCAATTAACAGTCTCTGAACCTGACTCTTCTGTCCATTTGAAACCAAATTATGATCCTGCTTTATGGATAGTGAATGAAGAGACGCGGGAATATTTTGTTAAAAATGGATGGAATCAAAATAAAGATTGCGATTTTAAAAAATCTGAAAGGCAATATCCAGACAGGAAAAGAGTGTTGGCTAAATGGCTATTCGACAGAAAACTTGCAAATGGCGAAATTGTAAATAGAGATTTCTTGATTTACTCACCAAGTTTAGGCTCTTTGTTCTGTGGTCCATGCAAATTGTTTAGTTCGACCTCTACTCAGTTTACTGAAAATGGGTTCAGTGATTGGAAACATGCATCAGCGAGAATAAAAGAGCATGAAAACTCGCACGTTCACTACAATAGTGTAATAGTATACAAACAAAGAGCAGAAGCAGCCGGGAGGATCGATAAGCTTCTACAAAACCAAGTGGAAGAAGAAATAAGGTATTGGAAGGCAGTTCTCCAGAGAGTGGTGGCCGTAATAAAAAAACTTGCCTCGCGTGGTCTTGCCTTTAGGGGGACTGACGAAAAATTTGGTTCTTTTTCAAATGGCAACTATATGATGTGCTTGGAGCTGATTGCCGAATTTGATCCATTTTTGAAAGCACACATTGAAAAATATGGGAAAGCGGGTAAAGGCAAACAGTCATACCTATCATCAACCATTTGTGAAGAACTCATCGAAATAATGGCAAAAACCGTTATTGATACAATTTTGAATGATGCTAAGAAAAGCAAGTACTATTCTATAATAGTAGATTCCACCCCTGATGTAACACACATTGATCAATTGTCTTTCATATTAAGGTATGTGAATGAATTGGGAATCCCTGAAGAACATTTTGTTGAATTTATGAAAAATCAAGGTCATACAGGTGAAGAACTAGTGAACTCAGTGCTTTCTTTCCTACAGTCGAAAGGATTGGACATACAAAACTGTAGGGGACAGTCCTATGACAACGCGTCAAATATGTCAGGAATGTACTCGGGGTTGCAGGCAAGACTTAAAGAAAAGAATCCCTTGATATTTTATGTGCCTTGTTCAGCGCATTCACTAAATTTAGTGGGATCAAGCGCAGCAGAATGCTGTTCTCTTGCAAAACATTTCTTTGATCTCTTGCAAGGATTGTACAATTTTTTCTCGTCTTCTACGCACAGGTGGAATCTTCTTCTGTCAAATTTCACGGCCACAGGAAAGGACAAGAACACGTCGTTGAAGTCTCTCAGTGTTACAAGATGGTCTGCAAGGGAAGAAGCTTGCAAAAGCCTTAATAAAGACTACAAACCCATGGTCAAGACGCTGATAGACATGACTTCAAGCAATCATGAAAACAAACAGACACAATCCAAAGCCAAAGGGTTGTTGCGAAAACTAATGTCTCTAGAAACATGTTTCATGGCAGCCCTTTGGGGAGATGTACTTCAAAAATTTAATTCAGTCAGTGAAAAGATCCAGGCTGAAAATATGACCGTGGACAGCGTTGTAATCCTGTACAACTCACTCACAGAGTATGTGATGAACATGAAAGACATGTTTACCCACTATAAGAAAGAGGGCGAAAAAAAACTGCAAATTGCGCAAGGTGAAATGAGACAGAACGATGAGCCAGAACTTCCACAAGAGACGCAGCCGCAGGTGCAGCAAGATTTTGATCGCCCAAAAAGAAAGGCGAAAAGAAAGAGGTTCTTTGATGAATCTTCAGAAGAAGATGAAGAAAGAACTTATGATGAGGATGATGACATTAGGGGAAATTGTCTTCAACAAAGTTATGACATCATCGTGGAAACACTTCAGTTTCAGTTAGACAAAAGGATCTCTGTGTACACAGACTTCGTTGCAAAGTTTTCATTTCTAACAAAATTAAAGACTCTAACTACCGAAGAAATTACTGCTAACGCGACGTCTTTGCAGAAAATCTATATTGAAGACATTGAAGAGTCAGAGTTTATATGCGAGTGCATCCATCTGAAAGGACTTCTGATCCGAGGAAACTACAAAGAAGCCGAAAAAGACTTTTCACTATCAAACTTGTACAGATTTTTGATAGAAAAAAATCTACAGGACTTGTTTCCCAACGTGGCTATTGGTTTGAAAATGTTTTTGACAACTCCTGCTACAAACTGTTCTGCTGAGAGATCGTTTTCGACCTTGAAAAGAGTAAAAAACTATCTGCGTTCAACAGTGACTCAAGAACGACTCGTCAGCCTGGCTGTTTTAGCCATAGAACATGAACTGACAACAAAACTCGATTTCAGTGCAGTTGTTGATGATTTTTCCAATGCACGTGCAAGAAAGAAGAAGTTTTAAGTTATATTTACTTTAACAAAGCTAATTTAGTGAGTAAGTTATTTGTTTGGATATGTGATTTGTATGCTCTGAACAGTTATATTTCGATGTTGTATATATTTGTTATTATCCTATATTCAATACAGAAATTATCATTTATTTTGCAGTCTTACTCTGTACACCTTTTACTAATTTTAGCCCCTTCCTAACTGTCCTGTTTTTGCCCATAAATCGACAGCAATGACCGATTATGGCTCAAAGCCTGCGGGCACATTCACAGGTGAGCCGTCGCCGAGTAACGAAGCCGAATTTTCACTTCACTCCAAATCAATCATTCTCAGCCAAAATAGTCATAAAACTATAAAAGAATTGTTGAGTTTGGGAATTACGAGCTGCATGATGTTTCACAAAATAATATCAACAACGATTTTATTTACTATTATTGTAATCTTAAGTAATGGAATATCACGGTTGTAGAAAATGGTTTCGTAATTAACGGAGTTTTGTCAAATAGTTTATTTTAATTAATAAAACGCAATTTTAGGACATAGTTTCTTGTTTTCATCATGAGAGGTACTAAAACCATTACAATATCAAGAGACAGTTGAGCGCTGGAAAATGTCCCAAAATGCGTTATTTTGCCTCTAAATTTCAATTTTTTTCGGGGGGGGGCCCCGGACCCCCCCCCGGTGTTGCACCCCCGCTAGGGCGGCAGGCAGACCTCTGGCCCATGGGCGGCAAAAGTGTTAATCCGGCCCTGGGTACTAGATACTGGCATTCTATAAAAATAACAAAATTACTCGTTATTTTGATATTTTAGAAACACATTCTGTACTTGAAAGTATTTTATGGTTCTACGCATCATTAATTCCGGCATTTGAGAAAATGTTCGAGAAAACTTCTGTATGAGCTTTCGTAACGTTCGGTTGTGTGACAGTTCAGTGTGGAAGTGATAATTCAAAAAAAACGCAGGCGGCAAAAACAAAATAGGAACTACATAATAGAGGTAACTAACAAATTTCCTATCTGTTGAATTCCTAAATTTCCTGTACTTTCTTTGAATAAAATAAATTATACATTATCTAGTTAGGTAAAAAAGAGACAGCTTTGCATTACAGGGTTAATTATGGGGGACTCTACGGGGGGGGCTAACCCCCCCGGTGATGAGGAGATGTTAGATAATATAGAAAACATTGAAAATAATAGTAGTTTAAATAATACACCATTACTTGATAGCAATGCTAATTCAATCACTAATAATAACAATGAAATAAAAAAAGGAAAAAAACATTTCTATTATCAGTACACTGATACCGGTCCCTTTGAGGTATTTATGGAGTCAAAAGGCGATAACGTCGGTAATTATAGTTTTTTGAAATTAGCAAAATACATAAATGACAAAAAAATCGAGAATGTACTTAAACTTAGCAAAAAAGGAAAAAACCGAATTAGCGTTGCTTTCAAGAAATGGGAGGATGCTAATAAATTTGTTTTAAATGACGTGGTCAGAAATGATGGATATGAATTGTTTATTCCGGCAAATAACGTAACATGTAGGGGAGTCGTTAATAATGTAGATACTAGTATATCGGATGCAGATCTAATCAAATTTTCGGGATTGGCTTCGGTCAACATTAAAGTACTAGAAATAAGACGATTTAAACGGAAGTCTAAATATGACACAGAGAAATATATTGATACAGAAACGGTCGCATTTACCTTTTCGGGAAAAGTAATCCCGAAGGAAGTGAATATATATGGGATCCCTTTTAGGGTAAAACCATACATGATACCAGTGGTTCAATGTTATCGGTGTTTTCTTTTTGGACACACAAAAAATCTTTGTAGAGGGGGAGAAAAATGCAAAAACTGCGCGGAAAAAATACATGAAGGGGATTGTTCGATGAAATGTTTACATTGTAATAGCAGCTTTCATATAAGTACCTATGAGGAGTGTCCAGAGTATGTGAGACAGCGGAATATTAAGGCTGTCATGTCTCTGGACAATCTTTCATACTACGAGGCATGCGAGAGATTTCCTTATGTTTCTACTAGAAAATCGCAAGAGAATAATATATTCAGAATGAGCCAGGAGGAATTCCCAACATTACATAAAACTCAAACAAATAATTTAGAGACAATTCCCATCAATATGCGATGGATAGAAAATGTAAAGAGTAACCCTGAACACCTGTTTAGTAGAAAAATTGAGAATAACTCAAACAAAAATAAAAGAAAGGCTAATGAAACAAATAAGACATACAATAAAGAAGTACACAATCAATATTTATTATCTCCAAATGGGAGAAGCGAAGAGAGAGCTCGTGCAGTAAACAATGAGACTCCTGGATGTTCCCGTACAGAGCAACTAGAGAGGGACACAGAAAAAACACTGAATGCGATATTAAAAAAACTAGATTGGAAACATAAGGAACATATAATCAATTACTTGAACCAGCTATTTATACATGAAAGCTCATCGAACCAAAAGTTGCTAGATTTAGATGGATATCAAGAATCCACTTATTATCCAATGGAACATAAAAAGTTTAAGCAGTAACTATAACAGTCTGAAATATTTCATAAGCGAACATACACCCAAATTAATTCTATTAAATGAAACTTGGCTAAAAAATAATCATCACTTCTATCTAAGAGGATATGAAATACATAGGTTGGATCGAGGGGATGGTTATGGTGGCCTAGCTACTGTGGTTCATAATAGTCTGGATCACAAAATAGTATATAGGTATAATAATAATGTTAGTAAAATTCAAATTTTAGCAACAAAAATAATAGATTGGGACATTACAGTTATTAACATTTATATCCATCCTAGGGCAAAAATAAATTTAAATAGTTGGGTTGGACGCATAAATAAAATCAGGGGAAATAAAATTTTAATGGGGGATATGAATGCACATAATGCACTTTGGGGAAGTCAAGTGTCTGTTAATGTTAATGGAAGAATAATTGCTGAATCCTTAGAGGATTTGGATCTAGTTTGCTGCAATGATGGGAGACCCACGCGGATTACCCTACCTGGACAGAATGCCTCAGCGGTAGACCTAACACTAATTTCCTCGGAAATTGCAAATATATGCCAATGGGATGTGTTAGAGGATTCTGGAGGCAGTGATCATTTTCCAACTTCTTGCAAAATCGCAATTGTAAATGAAAATATAGTAACACAAAAAAGTCATAAAAGAAATACAAAGAATGTCAATTGGGAGAATTATGCTTCAAAAATAGAAGACTTGATGAAGAATGGGTGTGAAGACTATAATTCATTTACACAAATTATGGAAATGGTGAGTGATGAGGAAATACCTCTCTCGAAAACAGAAAAATCTATAAGAAAAAAGAAAAGCCCTCCCTGGTGGGATAAGGAATGCTCTAATTTAATAAAAACAAGAAAAGAAAAAATTAAAAAATATAAGGAAGAAGCAAGCAATGAAAATTATATTGAAATCAAAAAAATATTTGCATACAGTAAAAAAATATTTAAAACAAAAAAAAGAAATAGCTTCAAAAGCTTTTGCAATGGATTGACAAGGGACACTCCTCTATCTGAAATATGGCGAACAGTTAAGCTATTCTCCACATATCAAAATGCTGTAATCCCTGCTAAACTTCCCAACAAAAACATAGCTCAGAACATATTAAATAATTTGGCAATTGACATAACAGATCCTGAGTTCACGGTTACCCTAACTAACGAGGATGTGGAGGACATTTCAAGGCAAGAAATAATAAGTGTCATAAATAAAAAGGATAAGGCTACTGGCTTAGATCTTGTAACATATAGCATGATAAACAGACTTCCCCTAGTGGCGCTAGATGCATTGTCAAAAATATTTAATCAAATAGTTAAAAGAAACACAGGTTTTCCACAAGAATGGAAAAACACCCTTGTCATTCCCTTTTTAAAACCCAATAGAGACCCTTTATGTGAGGATAATTATAGAAACATAGCTCTAGAGTCATGTGTAGGCAAAATTTTGCAAAATATAATTAAATTAAGAATAGAACAAATAACGGAAAAAAAATCGATACTAAGCCCTAAGCAGTTAGGTTTCAGAAGAAACAAAGGGTGCAACGATAACTTAGCTTTAACAATTAATTATATTAGAACTGGATTTAGTAAAAATTTAAATACAATTGGAATTTTTTTGGATATCAGTAGGGCATATGATACAGTCAATATATATTTGCTATATAAATACTTATTAAAGTATGACATCCCAATAACTTATGCAAACTTGATCTTGCAATTCTTGCTCAACAGAAATATCTACGTTAAAGACAAATCAAATAATATATTAGGCCCAATGCAAGCATCCACTGGATTGCCTCAAGGGTCTCCACTCAGTCCAATATTATTCAATCTCTATACTAGATCCCTACATGATTTAATAAACCATGAGATGGAGTGTTTTCAGTATGCAGATGATTTTGTAATTCTGGTGCAAGGATCTGATATATACAAGCTAATTAATTCCTTAAATACCCATATAATAAATTTACAGGAGTGGTTTGAGAAACACAACTTTAAAATTTCAGCACACAAATCAAAAGCAATAATATTTAGAAAAAGAAGTCAGGCTTATAACTTCCCACATTTGATATATCAAAATATGGAAATTCCATGGAAAAATGAAATAAAGTATCTGGGATTTCATTTACAGTGCAATTTGAATATGACAATTCAAATTAACGACATGATAACTAAAGCAAACAAAGGAATAAATGTCATGAGAGCAATTTGTGGTACAAAATGGGGAGCTGACCCGAACATTCTTTTGAGTTTATACAAAGGAATAGTTAGATCTCATTTAGATTACGCAGCCAATCTTTTAAACCCCTGCAGTAAAAGTTTGATGATGAGGTTGGAACAAGTACAGAATGTTGCCTTGAGAATCGTAACGGGTTGTCTACGTTCTACACCCATCTTAATATTGCAAGCAGAATGTTCAGTAACAACGTTACAAGTTAGAAGGGAGATACTAGCACATAAATATATACTCAAACAAATGCCGGAAAAAAACAATATCATAGTAAAGAGTCTAAATAAGCTAAACGAAGCAATAAATGCAAACAATAGATTCTGGAGGAACAAGGTCATACCAGATTACTCACTAGCATATACAAATATACTCAAAAAAACAAAAAACATAATTAGATATAAAATCAATCCTATATATGAGGTAGAAAGAAAAACTCTTCTATACCCCATTACAATTAAAAGTCTAGAATTTGAAAAATATGAAATTGAATCGAACGAAAGGTTCATAGCTAAATATGGTGGAATATATAATAATCATACCCACGTATATACAGATGGATCAATAGACCCACAAACAAATCAATCGGGATTTGGAATTTACATCCCAAGCATCAATTATAAATATTCGTCACGACTCCATAACTACACACAAATCTGCACAACTGAAATAATAGCGGTATACAAAGCCATGTCGGTATGTATTGAAAAGGAAATCATGAAAGCAGTGATCTTTGTAGATTCAAAAAGTGCCTTATCCAAAATATCTAGTCACAAATGGGACCAAATGGATTATGTAACTATAATGACCAAAAAACTACTGGTAGATGCAAATAATATGGGATTTTCAATAGGATTAGAATGGGTACCGGGACATCAGGGGATTAAAGGCAACGAGGTGGCAGATAGCTTGGCCAATATTGGGAGAGAATTAAGAGTACCATATGATGTAAAAAACATCAGCACAGATATCTTTTGTGTTACAAAAAAGAACATCTTGACTCAATTTTACAATAACTGGTATTCCCAAATTAAAGGTAAATATCCGGACTATTGTGGACTGCAGGATAGTTTCCCTATAAAACCTTGGTATAACAAATGTGGATATTTGGGTAGGAACAATATTACTAACCTTAATCGTTTACGAAGTGGACATTGCAAAACTCCTTGTTATCTCCACAAAATAGGCAAAACGGAAACACCGATATGCGAATGCGGTACTATGGGAACATTGGTACACATCATCTTTGAGTGCCCCATAAATAAACATAAAGATATGGATTTGTATCTAGAACTAATAAAAGCTGGAATAGACAGTCCAATATCTTTACAGAGCATTTTATATAAACCCTCGAATAAAGTTATTAAGATAATCAATAAATTTATCAAATTTTTTCAAGTAGATCTATAGAATTTTCAAAAAATAATAATAATAACAATAACAATAAATAAATACTTCAGAAAATACAGGGAATCTCCTAAAATGTCAAAAATTATATTTGTATCCTTAAAATCCTTAATCCTAACCGAAGGTAGCCAGCCCTAAACCTATGTGAAAATGTTTGGAAGCTACCCCCAAACGAGAAAAGTCTTAAGTTAACCTTAAATGTTGTAACACTTTTCCCCCTCTATCTATAGAAAAACAAGAAGAAGGACAAGGAACACATAGGACCAAAAAAAAAATAGATCTGAAGTTGACAGGACACCTGGTTGTGCATTGCCTTGAGCAAGACGCGCATAACCAATAACATGTACTGGGTAAATGATTAAGGCCCGGTTGTACAATCGAGGTTCAACTCCGGCTCAGCGCCATTACCGAGTTCAGGGCAAGAAGTGCGTTGTACATACAAAGTTTAAGCTTGAGCTCGGTTTAAGCCCGGGTTCAGCTGAGCGGTCGATGTTCGGCGGTTTAACGCTGGTTCAAGCATTTTTAACCTCACATTTTTGTCATTGTCAACGGAAATCATAATATTTACACCTTAAAAATGAACCTCATTGAAAATTTAACTAATAATGAAGATTTTCTGGAAATGGTAAATATTCTAGAAGGAAGGAGAACACAGAAACAGTGTAGGTCTAGAGAAAATCATTTTGAAAATGGAAGGATAATGCATTGTTGCAAAGATTTTGGATATCTGTTCACTGTTCACTATTTGTATGAAACTAATATTGCTCATAGAATAAAAAATCGAACAGATAGGTAAGAACGAGAACGAAAACAAGTGGCAAATTTGTTATTGACATTTCAAGAACCAAGCTGTATCTTCTAAGAACATGGTTTTTATTGCCTTAAATTAAGGTTTTGTGCAGTGAAGTGGGCCCATATCACTGGTTTTAAGCAACAGGCTCCTTTTTGCAACTTGTGAATGATTTTGAAGCAAATGTAGAAAACGATTTTGTTAATTTATTAAATTAGATGTACATAATTTATTAATAAATCTTAAATTATCAAACTAGAGGTAACATCAAAAGAAGCTTAGTTTTACCACAGTTAAGTCGAGGAATAAGCCAACATTCTGTGATTTTTAGGGCACCCAAGTATTATAATTTACTACCAAACAAAATAAAAGAAATCAAATCCATAAAAATGTTTAATAAAAAGGTAGTTGATTGTATTATTGGAAACAAAACACAATTTGAATTGTAAATCCTGAAAAAAAATGTTCTTTTTTTGATTTTGGAATTCTTAATACCTATAAGTTGGATTTTTTACATATTATTATATTATATAGATATGCTGTTTACTTAGTTTTAAGTTTAAATTCCAAATAATTTTGATTTCTCGAATGTGTTTTTTTTTGTTACGTTTGTTTATAAGTAATCTATATTTATTTAGGATTTTTCTATAGACACACACAGATGTTTTCACATCTAGGTGTCTTTCTGTATATTATATTATATGTACTTAAAATTGTAAATTTTGGCTAATAAATTGAATTGAATTGAATTGAATAATAAATTGAAATTAATTATATTTGTACCATGCTTATGTAGGTACATATTATCACTTTATTTAATAATAATTACAAACTAATTTACCTTCTAAAATTATTTAAATTACCTACCTACTTCCCTAGAATAAGGCAAATATTAACATTTTTGAGTGAATTTGAAATCATAGCTGTAAACAGTTAAATATTTATGAGAAGAGAATGTGAAGATTGAATTAGTATCTTCTTTGGTGATAGTGGTTACGGAGTCAAGAAAACCTGATAACACCCTTACGCAATCCTTCATCACAAGCTGAAATTTTATTTAATGAGGCACAATGAGAATGCAGAATGCATAGACACAGTTGAATGGGTCTACCGAATAACAATTGTTAAGTGCCATGTGATTCGTTTTTAAGAAATCGAACAAAAACTGTTAAAATTGGAATATTGGTAAATTTACACATTTAAAGGTTAGTTATTAATACAGTTTGTAAATAACTGTACTGTATTACTAATCCTTTTTTAATGGCATGGACTATATGTCAATCAGCCAGTCAAAGCATGACGAATATATTAAGAAGAATATAGGTACATTTAAAGACCGTAAAGTCCATAAAATATCAATGACGAAGAAAAGTTAGTTCAGTTGAGATGTAATTTAAGTACTGAAATTAAACAGATGGTACTAAGCTGAAGTAATTAATTACTAATCCTTAAAATGTATAAATTTACCATTATTATAATTTTAACAGTTTTTGTTCGATTTCTTAAAAACGAATCACATGGCACTTTTATTCGGAAGGCCCATTCAATTGTAATTGGAACATCAATGATACACAATATTGCAATGCTTTTTAATAACCCTTTGCTTATACTACATAAAGAAGAAGAAGTAGCAATAACATTAGCCAAAAATGTAGTAAATCTAACTGTCTATAGTCTAGAGAATCATGAGAAGTACAATTTGTCAAACGTAGGAGGAGGTTGAAAATCTTATGCATGAATACTTTGTTAATTTAGAAATTTAAACTAATACATACAACAACTATTAGATATTTATAAAAATTTCTTACTATCTGCTACAATCAATGGCTTTGATAAACTTCTTTAAAATTTTGGGGGTTATTTGTTTCATTCTATTTTGTACAATTCTGCTTTATTATTTGGCCAAAGATACCAATATTTCTTTTTGAGAAGTGAAATTGGAAGGCTTTTTTGCGTCCAGTGTAGAAAAAAACACTTATATAAAAACAGTTTTTTACAAAAAGAAAATAAACACATTGCAATATCCTAATACTTATAATACCTATTCAAATGGTCTGTTCACAAATTTAACGTAGGAAATTGATTAAACTGATAAACTAAACGATAGAAAATACCGATTAAACTAATAACAGTAATAAAAGAATTATATTGACAAAAACCAAATAATAATACATAAATGGCGGGAAAATTTATGTCGAGAATTGACGGGAATTGCTTTGAATACGCATGCCTTACGTTGCCAACCTTACCAAAATTTGTATGAACCTCGGCTTAACTGAACTCGGCATTGAACAACCCGAATGAAGTTAAACCGACGCTCAAAATTGAACCCGGTTCAACTAAGCCATAGCTTAAGCCGCCAATGTACAATCGGGCCTAAAGAAAATCGAAACCCAAAAAAAAAGGAAGAAGAAGAAGAAGAGAAAATGTTCGATGCCATATTTCTGGGACACATTATAGATGTATAGATTATTGCATAAATCAATAGAATATTATAGTCATACTTTCATTTCAAATTAGTTCATTTTTCTGAGAAACTAATAGTTTACAATATTTGCATTTCATTCTATTTCGATTAGCCAGTCAATGCGCGAGATTAAGAACAAGATTATTATCTCCGAATTCTATCCTACTGCATAGATTTTAACGAAATTTTGGGAGTAGCCTAATCTCCTAATTCAAAGTATATCCTATATACTATGGCGCTTTTATCATGAGGGAGGTTCCCGCCACTTCTCAGGGGTGAAATATTTTTATTTTCGAATTACATGGAGAAAAAGGAAGAGTTTTAAGAAAATTTAAAAATTCATTCTATAATTTGATCACATGTTTTACAAAAACCATTCATTTTAAACCCGTTCAACTTTTTGAAAGTAGAAATAACACTATATTAAAAGATATTGCAAAAGAAAAACAATGCATTTATATTATGGTGGATGGGGAGTTAAATGTATATATTCTTTTTCTCATGATCATCTTTCAGTGCGTCACAGTTTTTCGATTTCTTTCTAACGCATTAAATTGTATGTGACAGAAAAAAAGGCACGTCAGTGATTACATTTCGTCGGTAACATTTATAACATTTATTCTAGTTATTCTAGTTGTCGGTAGATGGCGCCATAATAAAAAAATATATTTTTTAATTAGATAATAATATTACAAATATAATCTGTATAATTTATAAGACTATACAAATCAAAGAAAATACCATTTTATAAATACAAGAAACACATTTGATTTGTTTTTATTCAAAATTGAAAATAAATTGTGACAACTGTCAGATTTAACTAAAATGTCATGTTATAATAAATGTCATAATTGTGTATTATCACGAACTTACCCTTTTTCCTATCATTTGTTACGTACTGAAAAATGCTCATGAAAGGGACAATACTATTCATCTTTCCTTAAAGTACATTAGTCATATATTTTTTTGCACCATATCTCGCTTAGTTTGTATGTAACCGACATTTAACGGTGCTCGTTTTAAATGCCTTTTCAAACACTACAAAAGGTGTTGGTAGCATTATACACCTAAAACCTACCGTTCCTCTGTTATTTCAAGTTGAATACACCAATTTGAGCATGCACCAAAAAACAAACTATTTTCACCTACCATATCTCTTTTTGTATTATAAATAGAACATTTACGAAGGAACGAATCTCTTTATTATTTATTATGCATAGTTTTTAAGGTATTCACAAAAAATCTACGCATAACTAAAAAAGTATTGAGTTCTCAAAAAAAATATGGACCAGTTTTTGCTTAGAAATAGGTTCTTTAGCCACAAATTTTCCACCCCCTTGAAGAAGTGGGAACCGCCCCAAGATAAAAGCGCCATAGTATATAGGGTAGATTTTGTTTCTTGAGCTATTCCCTAGTTACTGTGAAAATATCAAGTACGTCAGTGTAGTAGGATGGAATTCGAAGCCAAACACCCTCATTCACTGCCCTACAATAATGCTCTGCTATGATCGCGTGAGAGAGGACACACATAAGATTATAGCAAAATTTCTAGTTACCGTAACTTTTATAGTTTTTGAGCTACAGCAACGAGTTTTATGTCATTGGAAAGGTAATTTTGGATTCTTTCAAAATATGTAAAAATATACAGGGCGTATCTAAAAAAATTAAGATTTTTTATTCATTTCCGGTTCAACCGGAAGCCATATTTTTGGTAAAATTTATTGTGATAATAGATATTAAAGTGCCATATATGCCTGCAAAATTTCAAATTTTAGTTTCTATTAAGAAGGAAGTTACGGGCACTCGAATATTTTTTTATAAAAAATTCATAACTCCCCTCCTATGGGGAGTTAAGAAATCTGACTAATGTAATTCAATTTATTGATAGGATATCAAAAATATATCAAAAAATAAAAAAATTCCTTGGAGCCATTTTTGAGAAAATTTAGTTCGAATTTATGTCAAATTTTCACCCCTTAAATATAGGCAACCTGTAACTTTTTCTGAAAAACGATAGCATCCTTCTTATAGCCCCATCTTTAGGCTATATAACGACTTTTTCAAATTAAACTTATCTTAAACAAGTTTTTAGATAGGTAGGGAAATGTGTCGGGTGGGCGGTCGGCCATGCTGGCCGCCATTTTGAATTTGGAAATGTCAAATTCCGTATTTTTATTTACCTATTGATGTTGAATTTCATTCATTTCGGTCAAAATTTGCAAAAATGGACCCTAAATAACCCCCCTATTTCGGCCCCCCTTTGAGAGGTTTTTTTAAAGCTTAGTTTCTCGACAAAATTCTCTTAAACTCACTCATACCGAATTTCATCAAAATCGGTCCGGTAGTTTTTGCTGGGCGGTGGCGACATACGTACGTACGTACATACTTCCGACATGTTTTTTTTTATTTGCTTTTTAGACTCAGGGGGACTCAAAACGTCGAAAAAAAGTGAAATCTGAAAAAAAACTTTTTGCACGATCCTATAACTTTATCTATTATACTATACTACGTATATAGTACGATAAAGTAAAACAGAATATGGTTGTTACACTCGGTATAAAATGACATTTACCTGTCTAGCAAAAATATCGATTACATCGATTTTTTTAAATAATAAGGCTATTACATATTAAAAAAAATTACTTAAATCGGACAACAGGTTTAGGAAATTAGGAAATTCGAGATATATAACATGTCCCATTTTTAAGGTAGTCCGTTAATTTTTGGTCCGCTGTGTGTATTAATTCTCTACTTAATGATAAATTAAAAATTACCTTGGGTTATTACATATTCTTTCTGAAACCATGATACCAGTGCTTCCAGATTTCAGTCTTCCTTCTTCCCCGAACAGGCAACCGGAAGCGCAATCGCTGGAATGCTTCCATTTGCTCCATCCTCCGTTTATTTGTCCTAATCGCGCTGAACTTTGCGCAGTATAAGCTGCCGATAACACCAGTCCTTTGGCGACACATTTACCTCCTCGACACCACTAAAATAATATTGTATTTCCTTTAACTTAAATAAATTGCTTTGTTTTGAAATTTAAAATAAAATGGTAAAACAATTATTCAGAAAGACACTTGAAACTATGTACTTACTACTATCTTAAATACGATGCTGACCCTTGGTTCGACTGTACTACTAACTTAAATACCTACTACTCTGAACTCTTGGTTCAGGGTCCTATTTAAAATATCTGCCAATGGTGCATTTTCGAACAACTCAATTTATTAAGTCGTGATATATGTTGGAGATATCGTTTATATCGGTCTTATTATTAATACAATTTTGATCTTTTTTCTAAGGGTCAGAAGATGGTGGTAAGTTTATAGGAATCGACGGACGACTTCGCTGCAAGCAGGGCGAGATCCACAAATGCTTGTCGAGCCAATTTTGATGATGACGATATATATACATACATATTTACTATCATTTATTAAACATACCATATTATTTCCACAAACTGTGCCTTCCAGAGCAGGATGAGATGTCCAAGTGTACCTTTCTCTTTCACAGTGTAAATCTCTACATACGTCGTTTAAAGGTTGTTGAGCGGAATGTTTGCTACCTTTTCCGTACTTTAACATACCTGAAACATATATTTTACTATCGAAGCTTTCCTAAATATATTTTGATACTAGCTTACATTGTTGGTTGGCATCGAATCTTTCTCCTGGAAGTGCACCTTCTGCGCTGTGGTCCAATTTTCCAGCTGAACTACTGTGATCTAAAAGGCATCTTGATTGTGGCGTACTAAAATGCAATAAAAAATTGATTAAAGTAAAATAACTAATAAACAACGATAAAACACTGCTAAGAATAAGCAAAAAATGTTTGGAATTAACTATTTTAATTGGTAAATAAGCCACAATACCACACTACCACACTGATAAATATGACACACTATTAAGAAGGCAGATCAAAACGAATATGGTATCAACATAAATGGAGAGAAGCTCAGTCACCTGAGATTCACAGATGACATCGTCCTTATAGCCGATCGTATGGATGATGCAATAATAATGTTGAACAAAATATATTACGCTTCCTGAGAGGTCGGACTAAAGATTAACATCAACAAGGCGCAAATAATGACTAATCTGGTGCTAAATCGTAATATTGTTGTTGATGGAATGGATATTGAGCAGACTGCATCTTATAAGTACTTGGGACATGAGATTCGGTTGGGAAGAGATAACCAGACGTGCGAGCTCCCACGTCGCATAGGATTAGCTTGGGCCGCGTTTGGTAAACTGAACTATGTATTTAAATCAGACTTGCCCATATGCCTCAAAAGGAAAATCTTTAATCAGTGTGTGTTGCCTGTACTCACTCATGGAGCCGAAACATTAACACTAACAAAAAAGGTAGTGAACAAGATTCGCGTAACTCAGAGGGCTACGGAGCGCCAGATGTTGGGTGTCTCCCTGAGAGGAACCCAAAATAACAGACGCTGTCGAAAAAATCGCGTTGCTTAAGTGGAATTGGACAGGTTACGTCGCCAGATTGTCAGACAACCGATTGACAAAACGTATTGTTGAGTGGAGGCCACGAGAAGAAGCACTACAGAGCAGAGGACGCCCACTGAGCAGATGGGCCGATGATTTGAAGCATGTTATCGGTAACTGGATGCAAACCGCACAAAACAGAGACAGATGGAAAGAGCTGAGGGAGACCTAGGTCCAGCAGTGGACGCGTACGGGTTGTTGATGATGATGATACTGAGTGCAGTACAATAATTGCAGAGATAGGGGCAAAGACGTCTATATATTTTTTATAGACTACGCAAAAGCATTCGGTAATGTAAGTCACGAAAAGATAATTGAAGCACTCAATAAGATCGAAATCGACTATAGAGACATTCGAACAATAGCGAGTCTCTATTGGGATCAAACAGCGAAAGTGAAAGTAGAATCTACATTGACCAATAAAATTGACATCAAGAAAGGGATACGGCAAATCTGTATCTTGTTTCCTACTCTTTTTAAATATACTCGGAAGAAATATTTAAGACAGCGCTAGAGGAAAGCAAAATCCAAAAAGGGCAAAAAGATAAATGGAGAAATAATTAATATAAAGTATGCTGATTCTGTGATTCTCGCGAGTAGCATGGAGGTGCTGAGTTGCCTAATGTGTAAGATACAAAGAACACGTAGGTACACAATACTAGCTCAACCCGTTGATTGATGTAATTAATATTTCAATCAACGCTCAACCTAATCATAAAAAAAAACAAAAAAAGCAACAGTTAATTCAAGTTGGGATCAAGCCAAGGAGATACGTATAAACATAAAAAAAGCAAGAGCGTCGTTCACTAGCATGAAGCAAATTTTCATCTGTTATCACTCAAAATTCGACTTCTCAAATGTTTTGTATTTCCGGTTTTGTTATATGGAATGGAGGCATGGACAATGACCGTAACATTCATGAAAAAAGTAGAGGCCTTCGAAACGTGGGCTTACCGATGAATATGAGGTAGGAATATCCTGCATCTAGCACGTGACCAACCATGAGGACTAAGCCGGATAGGTAAGGAGAGAGAGGTAGGAATAACTATAAAGAAAAGAAAGTTGGAATACTTTTGTCACGTTATGAGGCACAGTAAATATACAGTACTTCAGCTAATTATCCAACTGAAAATAAATAGCAGAAGTGGTCCAGGGAGGAGGAAACATCCAAACATGATTCGGATTGTCATCTTCCGAACTATTCAGATCTGCCGTAAACAAAGTCAGAATAGCTATGTTAATTGCCAACGTTCGGAACAAGGCACATGAAGAAGAAGAAAGCACTACTACGACTACAAATATCTAGGTATCAATATTTCGCACGATGAAACATTAGACACCTCTATAAGAGAAAGAAATTAGGCAGGTAGAAAAGCCATCAAAATGTTAAACAGTATTTTATGGCACCAATCCATCAGCAAAGAAATAAGGGGATAAAGACTATAGTGAAAGGTATCACTCTATACAGCTGTGAGGTATACCCATTGAAAGAAAGAACACTGGCAACGCTGTGAGCAACGGAAATGGATTTTTGGAGAAGAGTAGTAGGAAGATCTAGAAGAGAAAGTATTGCCAACGAACGCATTCGAGAAATATTGGGAATCAAACGAACAATCAAAGATGGCTTATCAATAAAACAACTTATATGGTTCGGACATATACACAGACATGCAGTAAGACATAATAACACGGCTGTTACAGTTACAGAAACAATACTAATGGATGACTTTGCCATTTAGAATAACAGAATACTTTCGCAAATGGAGGTTACGGCTAATGCAACGAAAACCGAAGTGTGATGTTTTCACCTACATAATACCCAAGCCAATAAAAAACTTTTCGTTCACTTTGAAAATAGACTATTGACGCATAACTCAAAACAAAAATAACTTGGACTGACTCTTGACAGAACCTTACGTTTTAAAGAACACCTACAAAGGACGGCAGCAAAACTGAAAACGCAAAATACTATAATTCAAAAGCTTGGTGGCACCATATGGGGGTCCTCAGTTTCCGTACTCAGATCATCTGCTCTCAGACTTGTATATTCGGCAGCTCTGAATGTGCTTCCCCGGTATGGCTCAATAGTAAACACACGAAGATTATTGACACCCAATTAAACCAGACAGTACAAGTGATCTCAGGTACAATTAGGCAAACACTCAAGTATTGGCTTCCCATTATGAGTCACATTCCACCGCCGAAACTACGAAGAAGTCATTCTCTTCTCAGAGAATATCGAAAAATCCATGCTAACCATCAATTACACATCCACCATGATAAGCCTGATATAGAAATGAACAGACTGCACTCTAGGTATCCTCCATTGTTATGGGCCACCTACTTATATCAGGAATATTTCGACCTCACCAACGCTTAGAGAAGACAATGAGAGAGCGACTCACCATAGGAAGCACACCAAACAGCCTGTATCGATCCGAAACCACTAGGATTTGAACTGCCCCACAATACATGGAGTTGCTTGAGTTTTTTATGAGTTACTGAATGCGACTATACAACTATCCACTATGCAAGAGGAGCGCGAACATATTGGATACATGCCTTAACGATTTATATTGCTTTTAACTACGTGTTCTTATTGTATGCTGTACAATAAATAAAATAAAATATACAAATAATGGATGGACAACGAATGCCAAAGAACAAGTTGGAGCGAAGGAATAGACAAAGAGCTGAGCGAAAGAAACATAGAAGAGGACCTATAGAACAACCGGACTAAGTGGCGATTGGACGTCGGAAAATGGCGGAGAATGTTATAAACCGATGTAGTCAAATAACCCATAAAGATTACTTACTCTAAAAATTTTTGTAGATATCGCTTGCTACACGTAGACCAAGTAATTTTTCCGCTACCCAATGTGGGAGACATTATATAAGTGCTAGGATCACAGTCATTTTCTGCCAAAGGACCATCGTGCCTCATTCCCAAACTGAAATACATATATTTATACAGATTAAGGTTTTATTGGATAAAGAATAAGAACTCACTTATGTCCTATTTCATGGGCTACTACATAGACACTTTCAAAGTGTCTACCTTCGTTCACAGTACAACTGCTAGTTGCCGTACACATTCCAGCTACAGGTGCTAAACCTAAAATATGTAAATAAAATAGATTGATGTATGTTGGATAATTAAGTTAAACATAATAAATCAAGGACTGAATAACAGATATCACGTGCCTAGATATACAGTGAGGACGTTTGAGTTGGAATAAATTTATTATCTCGAGAAGTGGCGAATTTGGAGAAAAAACATGAGACAGGTCGATTTTTATTTTTAAATTATGACTTTTTGGCATATATATCATACTAGTGACGTCATCTATCTGGGCGTGATGATTTTGTTAAATGAAAGTAGGGGTCGTGTGATAGCTCATTTGAAAGGTTATTTAATTCTCTATTAAGTAATATAAACGTTAACATAATTATTTATACGCAGCGTTTCTAAAAAATTTTTTAATCAAATTAATTGAGACAAAAAGGAGAATGTATGTAATTCATTTATTTCAAAATCCATTTGAGTGCTGTCAAAAAACAGAAAGAAATAGTGAAAAAGAGGCAGCGCTGAAAAATCTCTTTGAATTTACTAAAGCTAGATTTTTCACAGTTTATTACTGTGATTGTGTAGAGAACAATACTGCGGTCGGTCAAGAGAAACGTAGAACAGGGGTTACTGAGAGAGTATCAAAGTTGCTTTCCTACGAAGGTAATTAAATCCATTTACTAAGGCTGAAAATCAATACACACATTCTAAATCTATATATATAAAAGAAAGTCGAGGTTATGTTAGTTACACCATTTATAACTCGAGAACGACTAAACAGATTTTTATGAAATTTTACACGTATATTCGAGCGGACTGGGAATAGGATAATATGGAGTTTCATATGCGTACGTCATAAGGGGGGTTGCCCCCCCTGATATATTTTTTGAATTTTTGGAAAAACCGTTTTTTACTATTTTTATGAGATGTAGAAGCAAAAGATACATATAATCCTAAATTTTCAATTTTCTATCTCGGACCGTTATTTTTTAATAGCCATTTAAATATTTTACATCTATATAAAAATTCTCCGGTCGCAGTGTTTGTTACCATACTCCTCCGCTTAGGGGGTTGCCAATGACGCTGTAACTCTCACAATAATGACGTGAAAAATATGAAATTAAGTAGGTAGACTCCTTGCTATTCCGAGCGAAACCGTACTAAAATTTTTTCTCTAGCACAATCGGTGTCCGAAATACAATATCTCAAGCCGTAGCAATATTCTGAGGACAGAAGAAGAACGAGCGACAAATTTCATAGAAAAGAAGTGAAACAGTTTAACTTTGGGACTCAAATTGGGCAAAATATGAATTTTTTAATCTTGCGAAATTTTCAAAAAATATCTCTAAACGGAACCGTAAGCAGGAGAAAAATTCTGAGCACACGAAAAGAACAAGCAGCAAATTATAAAATTTTATTTAATTTTAATTCATTTTGTTTAATTTTATTTAATTTTATTTAATTTAAGTATTTATTTATTTTCGTTTATTTTATTTTATTTCATTTTATTAAATTTTATTAGACTATATTTTCTTTTATTTAATTTTATTATTATTTTTTAATTTATTTATTATTTTTATTTAATTTTTTTAGCTTTATTTAATTGTATTTAAGTTAATATGATTTTATTTATTTGTATTTAATTTTATTCAGTTTTAGTTATTTTTATTTACGTTTATTCAATTTCATTTAATTTTAATTTACTTCATTTACTTTTTTATTTAATTTTAATTGAATTTAATTTTATTTAATCAACACCTATAGACTTGGAATTTCTCCGAACCCAATCATAAATAGAGGGTTGTTTTGAATGTAGATATAATAAAGCTGTTATATTCATTATAAGATAAACAAATTTAAAATTGTAACTGCTGCACTACAAACTTTATTTTGTTACTTCTAACTAAACTTTATTATTTTAAACATCATGTGTAATTAATTAAAAATAATAATAAAACCTCATTCACATCGAGCATTTTTTGTTTATTAATTACGAATTCCTTTTGTTTATTTTAAGTTTATTGTATACAAAAGTTTGTTTTTATCTATTGAGGCAGTACGAAGTCTGCCGGGTCAGCTAGTTGAATATAAATAAAAGTTATTATAGTCGGTCAGCTGTATGACGGGATAGAGCCGAGCGGTAGGCCCCACTGAATGTACAGGGTTATTCACTATATTTTGAACCCCTTGTAAACCGCTTTATTTACAGAATTAGAAAAAAATGTAAAATACAAAAGTTATTCGATTTTTAAATTATGATTTTTTGACATATATATTGTACTAGTGATGTCATCCATTTGAGCGTGATGACGTAATCGACTATTTTTTTAAATGGGAATAGGGGTCGAGTACTAGCTCATTTGAAAGGTTATTCAATTCTCGATTCAGAAATATAAACATTAACATGATTAATTTTACAGAATCTCCAAAAATTTTTATTTTAATTAAATTAATTGTTTAATTAATAATTCAATTTTTTTTGGATACCCTTTATAAATAATGATCTTAATGTTTATAGTACTGTATAGAGAATTGAATTAATTTTCAAATGAGCTAGCACCCGACCCCTAATCTCATTTAAAAAATAATCAATTACGTCATCACATCCTGATGGATGACGTCACTAGTACGATATATATGTCAAAAAATCATAATTAAAAAATCGAATAACTTTTGTATTTTACATTTTTTTCTAATTATGTAAATAAAGCAGTTTACAAGGGGGTCAAAATATAGTGAATAATCCTGTAGATTCATTGGGGCTGACCGACCGGCTCTGTCCGTCATACAGCTTACCGACTATAATAACTTTTATTTAAATTCAATTTAGAATGTGTGTACTGATTTTCAGCCTTAGTAAATGGATTTAATTACCTTCGTAGGAAAGCAACTTTGATACCCTCTCAGTAACCCCTGTTCTACGTTTTGCTTGACCGACCGCAGTATGTTTCTCTACACTCTACACAATTACAGTAATCAACTGTAAAAAATTTAGCTTTAGTAAATTCAAAGAGATTTTTCAGCGCTGACTCTCCGTCTAAAATGTTTATTTGACAAATAAACATTGTTTTTCGCTTAAATTCAATGTTAAAACTGCCAGCCACCTGTCTCTTAGCAGCTTGAACATTGAATTTAAGCGAAAAGCAATGTTTATTTGTGAAATAATAGCTATTTCTATAACAAGAGAGGAAAGTGCTACTTTTCCTCCCGAGAATGAAGTTTATTGTCACGTAAGTAATCCTTCGAGGGAGGAAAAGGCACTTTACTCCCATGTTATACATATGATTTTTCCACCTTCCTCAAATATCAAGTAATTTTTTCATTTTTAAATAATTTATTTATGACTGACAAAAATTTATTAGAGCACTAAAACTAACAATTAGGTACAGTATAACTGTCAACTGTCAAATATAAGTCAACCATGTTTAGATAATTACGTAATAGATAATAGAATATTGTATAGGGCGTCAATAAATTATTTCATCAATGACATACCATGACGTGACTTTTACTTTTCCTCCCTAGGGAGGAAAAGTACTTTCCCTCCCTAGCGAGGAAAAGTGCGAATTTGCTCCCTACAATCAGGTCAGGAAAAGTATACTTTCGGTAGAGGTAGGTGGAAAACATTATTACCTGTTTTTCTGACAGCAGTAAAATGTATTTTGAATTTAATAAATTGCTTACATAAATAATTATGTTAATATTTATATTACTAAATAGAGAATTAAATAACCTTTCAAATGAGCTATCACACAACCCCTACTCTCATTTAAAAAATCATTGATTACGTCATCACACCCAGATGGATGACGTCACTAGTATGATATATATGTCAAAAAGTCATAATTTAAAAATAAAAATCGACCTTTCCCAGGGTTTCTCTCCAAATTCGCCCATTCTCGAGATAATGAATTTATTCCAACTCAAACGTCCTCACTGTATATGTATTCAATGATATTTTAAGATCTATTGTGGTTCTCTAATCCTAGATTACATTCTCTAGCCTGTCTATCTATGTATTGCCCTTCATTTGTCCAAAGTTGAACGTACGCCTTCCCCTTATTTTTCCACTCTTCTCGGTTCAGTGCTAATGCTGTCCATCTGGTCCTTGCGTATCTTTTTAGGTCATTCGACCATCTCATCTGTGGTCTACCCCTTCCTCTTTTGTAGTCCAAATATCTCCAGTGAGTTATCGCTTCATTCCATCTTCCGTCTCTTTGTCTGCTGTTGTGTCCTGCAAATTTCCATTTGAGAGTAGCTGCATGTTTGTTTACGTCTTTCACTTTGGTTTTATTTCTGATCCATGTGTTTTTCTTTCTATCAGCTTGATACACAGCATCTGCCTTTCCATTGCCCTTTCAGTCTTGACCATCTTTTCCATGTTTTCCTTTGTGAAGGTCCAGGTCTGTGCTCCATTTGTAAGTCGGTAGGTACTGATAGAACACATTGATTATATATATATACTTTTGTGCGGAGGTATTGGCATCTTTCTGGTTTTTCTGGATATAGCTCATTTTTCCGAATGTCACCCATGCGAGTCTTATTCTCCTTTTTATCTCGGCTGTTTGGTTTTCTTTACTCAGTTTCATTATTTGCCCTAGGCATATGTATTCCTTGACTTTCTGGATTGCACTTGTTCCTATTTGCATGGTTTCGTTGTCCTCTCATACGTTTCTCATATATTTAGTTTTTGTGTAGTTCATTTTTAGGCCTATCTCGTTTGCTTCCTTGTCCAATTGTATCATAATTCCATTAAGATCTTTCATATTGTCTGATATCATCGCTATGTCATCCGCATATCTCAGGTTATTCAGCAGTTGTCCATTGATGTTAATTCCTTTGTTGTGCCATTCAAGTTTTTTTAATATCGCACATCCCGAACAAAAGTGTCATAACTCAAAATTTTTTCAAACCGCACTTATTTACGGAAATATGATACATGATATCAAATCTACTAACCAACAAAACCGTAGCAAAGTTACTTTAAAAATTACCTCACAGATGGCGCTAAAAGCTATTTTGCTCGGAAGATGTTTCAGGAAATTTTCTGTTAAAAACAGTATCAATTCGTGATGCGTAGGTGAAACACCACTCGTTCCGAGCAAAAGCTTATTATTTCCGATTAACGTTCAGTAATCGTTGCGTAAATTCGAACAAAAGTGCAGTATTTCGTGATACTCATATTTTGCATCGACGATTATGATATTCATTGATCTATTTTCCCGACAAAAGTGAATCATCTGCAATTTATCGGAATTAAGTGTTGTTTAATAGTGGTATGGTTCCGGTCAATAAGTAATATTTCGAGTTGCTACACTTTTGCACGGAAATTTGTAAACAAACGTGTTTAGTATATCTGTCCAATAGAGAAATTTTTCGAGTTATTACCGTTTTGCGTTTTAATTAAAAATTTTCCGAGCAAAAACGTATCATCTCAAAAAAATAATCATTAATTTAATTAAAATTTGCACAAAATTTATGATTTTCACCGTTGACGTTAATGGGGCTTATATATAATTAATATTGACTTCAATTTGCAAAGAAATAAATTTAAATTTTCTATTAGGTGTTAACTTAACTCCAAATAAAGTACCGTAAAATTTTCTTTTGCTGCTCCTGTAAAATTAAGTATTTTTGATTTACAACAGTTTTGTTCGGGATGTGCGATATATGTTCTAGTGCTTGTGTAAATAATTTTGGGGATATTATGCCCCCTTGCCTAATTTCTCTATTTATTTTTATTGGTGTTTTGGTGTGGATGTTTTACTGTGACTGTTGCTTATTCGTAGATGTTTTTCAACAGTTCTGTGTATCGATAGTCGATCCTTCCATTTATTAACGAGGATTGTACGGCCCAGTGTGCAATACTGCCTTTTCAAAATCCAAAAAAGCAATATATAGCGGTATTCTGTACTCATTAGCGCGTTCAATGAGTATTTTCATTGTTAGCAAGTGGTCTGTTGTGCTCTATCCCTTTCTGAATCCAGCTTGATCTAGCTTTCCTGTTAATCTGTTTGTTATAATTTTTGTAAGTAGTTTATACCTGGTGTACAGTAGTGTTATTGGTCTATATTGTTCAGATCACACTTGTCTCTCTTTTTGAATAGTAACACTGTTATTGCTTCATTCCAGTTTTCTGGTATTCTTTTCTCTTGAGGTATTTTGTTCAACAGTATCTGTAGGGTCTTTCTAACTAAGCTTCCTCCATTTTTCAACATTTTCCCCAGATCATGAAGGTCTAATAGCTTCGAGACTGAACCTTCCACGTAACTCTTTGTTGATGGCTTTTCTTCACCTAATGTAAAGAACCGCACATTTGCCAGGCTGTCACACTGAGGCAATATGTGCTCTGCTGTTTCTTCCTCTAGGTGACAAAATCTTCATAGGTCATCATCTGCCAATCCTGTCAGCTTCAACAGCCTATTCAACTTAAAGTCCTCTATTAAGGGTATAGGCGCAAAGTGTCGCATGTCAAAATTTTCAATTTGTTTTAAATGTATTTATATTTTCGGATCCTGAGAAAACTAATAAATATTTTTGAAAAATTTAAACTCACAATGAAATATTGCCTCATTACCGAGGGCTGAAAGTCCCTTAGACTAACCAAAAAGTTTTTTTTAAATAAGATATTTGAAATTAAAAGTCACACTAAATTTTCTCTTTTGTTTTCACCCCTGTAACTTATTAAAATAAACACTATAGAAGTCAAAGTACATTTTGACAGGCGACATTTTGCACCTATGCCCTTAACATACCTACTACCGCTTTCAATGGTTTCCTGTCCTTGCGTATTAGGTCTGCTGTACATTTTGGTGAATGTTCTATAATGAACTGTTTAGCCTGTCTTTGTTTTGGTGAATTCCTCCACCATTCCATTGATTTGTGAGCTACCCACTTACTTACCTTCTTGTAGCCGCTATTGTTACTGCCTTGGCAACGCTACAGAAGGATTTCGGTCCAATAAATGGCATTAATGGATTTCATCTGCTTTTTCATTGCCCTTTTGATCCTTGCGCCCTGATACTCAGGATACCTTAACCTTACTATGGTTTCCAAGTTTATTTAGGGCACCCAAAAATACCATATTAGCTTTGAATTGACCTCTACAGAATTGAGTGCCTTAAGCGCTGCCTGGCTATCTGTGAAGATGGCAATTGAACAGTGCGTTCTGTCCTGCCTTTATATTTTTTCGACGTAGTGATGGATTGCCGGTATTTCCATCTGGAAAATTCTGACATCCTTATATAGGCTTACTGGATGCCTTACTGAATGTATGCCTTGCTGTGTCCCTACTATACTGGCTCCTACACCCTCCGATGTTTTTGAGTCATCAGTGTACCAGATAGCTTCTGATTGTATGGGTACACCTTCTTTCCAGTCTTCCCTGCCTGGTATATTAATTTTTAGTTTATTATAAGCTATATTTCGTAGCTGTTGCATCGATGGGTTCCCCATTACGATATATGCTTTTATAGACGAAGAGGCAGCGCTGAAAAATCTCTTTGAATTTACTAAAGCTAGATTTTTCACAGTTGATTACTGTGAGTGTGTAGAGTGTAGAGAAACAAACTGAGGTCGGTCAAGCGAAACGTAGAACAGGGGTTACTGAGAGGGTATCAAAATTGCTTTCCTACGAAGGTAATTAAATCCATTTACTAAGGCTGAAAATCAGTACACACATTCTAAATTAAATATAAATAAAAGTTATTATAGTCGGTCAGCTGTATGACGGGACAGAGCTGGTCGGTCGGCCCCAATAGTCGATTGAGAAAATGAAGCATTTTGGCTCGCAATTTTTTCGTCCAGCATGGATTTACTTGAAATTTTCACAGAAGGTAGGGAATAGTCCAAGGATCATTTTCTATATCATGCCGCTATCATACGCTTAAACCTTGGGGGTGGCTGCCACCCCATCTCGGGGGTGGGAATTTTTTATTACATTTTAACCATGTAATTCGATGGAAATGTGATTCTAAGAAAAAAATGTTTTTACATTTTCTTCGTAAAACTAATATTTTTCGAGTTATTCGCGCTTGAAAATAACAGTTTTTCGACGAAAAAATCGACTTTTTTAGAGGGTTTTTTGAGAATACCTCGAAAAATATTCTATATATTTTTGGCGATAAAAAGTTTTTCAAAAATGATTTTGTAGGATTTTTAAAGAGCTATAAGACTGTGTAAATTAAATTCCGTAAGATCCTTTGTTTTTAATTGGGGCGGGTTTAAAGGGCTCGAATAAGGGGTTGTTTGCTGGTAAATAGAGGTTTTAAAGAGCTATATCTGCCTAACTATTCACTGTAATGAAAATCTATGCACAGGACAATTTTAGTCATTAAAAAAGCTACAATTTAGTAGTTTATAATTTTTTTCGTATCTTAAGTATTTTCGGAGATATTTTGAAATAAAAGGTGAAAAATACCAAATTGCAAAAAGTCAATTTTTCTTTAAACTCCAATTTTTCCAAAATTAGGCATTTTAAATAGGTCAAACTCCTTAAGTGTATTGATAATATAAATATAAAAGGAACTACAGAAAGGTGAAGACCAATTTTAAATTAGGAAGGTAGTTAGGGGGTTGTCTTCACTGATTTTTTCGTAGAGAAAAGCAGGTACCGACATTTCTTTGATTATAAGTCACTTAATTTTCATGCTAGAAAGTTTTTATTATTTTTTTGGAAAGGTCTAATTGTATGTTTGAAAAAATATTATTTAAGTTTTCCTCGAAAAATGCAAATTTTTCCCATTATTTGGCTTTGAATATTTCAAATTATGCATTTGACGAAAAAAGCTAACCTTTAACATGCCGTATCTCGGTTTGTATTGGTCTTAAGGATATTATTGGAAAAGAATTTGGTTTGCGTTACTAAAAGATATAATTTTGATATCTACAGTTTTTTTGATTAAATGCATATTTTTCGAGGTATTCTCAAAAAGCCCTCTAAAAAAGTCGATTTTTTCATCGAAAAACTGTTATTTTCAAGCGCGAATAACTCGAAAAATATTAGTTTTACAAAGAAAATGTAAAAAACATTTTTCTTAGAATTACTTTTTCCATCGTCATTAAAAAAGCTACAATTTAGTAGTTTATAATTTTTTTCGTATCTTCAGTATTTTCGGAGATATTTTGAAATAAAAGGTGAAAAATACCAAATTGCAAAAAGTCAATTTTTCTTTAAACTCCAATTTTTCCAAAATTAGGCATTTTAAATAGGTCAAACTCCTTAAGTGTATTGATAATATAAATATAAAAGGAACTACAGAAAGGTGAAGACCAATTTTAAATTAGGAAGGTTGTTAGGGGGTTGTCTTCACTGATTTTTTCGTAGAGGAAAGCAGGTACCGACATTTCTTTGATTATAAGTCACTTAATTTTCATGCTAGAAAGTTTTTATTATTTTTTTTGGAAAGGTCTAATTGTATGCTTGAAAAAATATCATTTAAGTTTTCCTCGAAAAATGCAAATTTTTCCCATTATTTGGCTTTGAATATTTCAAATTATGCATTTGACGAAAAAAGCTAACCTTTACCATGCCGTATCTCGGTTTGTATTGGTCTTAAGGATATTATTGGAAAAGAATTTGGTTTGTGTTACTAAAAGGTATAATTTTGATATCTACAGTTTTTTTGATTAAATGCATATTTTTCGAGGTATTCTCAAAAAGCCCTCTAAAAAAGTCGATTTTTTCATCGAAAAACTGTTATTTTCAAGCGCGAATAACTCGAAAAATATTAGTTTTACAAAGAAAATGTAAAAAACATTTTTTCTTAGAATTACTTTTTCCATCGAATTACATGGTTAAAATGTAATAAAAAATTCCCACCCCCCGAGATGGGGTGACAACCACCCCCAAGGTTTTAGCGTATGATAGCGGCATGCTATAGAAAATGATCCTTGGACTATTCCCTACCCTGTGAAAATTTCAAGTAAATTAATGCATAAATGCTTCATTTCCTCAATCGACTATTGTGGCCGACCGACCGGCTCTGTCCCGTCATACAGCTGACCGACTATAATAACTTTTATTTATATTTAATTTATAATGTCTGTACTGATTTTCAGCCTTAGTAAATGGATTTAATTACTTTCGTAGGAAAGCAACTTTGATACCCTCTCAGTAACCCCTGATCTACGTTTGTGAAAAATCAACTGTGAAAAATATAACTTTAGTAAATTCAAAGAGATTTTTCAGCGCTGCCTCTCCGTCTATTAGCTCCTCGATTAGCTTTCCATTGTTAGCACTATGCGCCTGGCTTATGTGTTGCTGACCATGTATTAATCTGCGCATCACAGGTCTGGCTTCGCCCTGTATATAAATATGATCATGTACCTAAATTGTTAACTACGGACAAATGTTGTTGCGCTAATTAATTTGGTCTATACGAATCTAATATATCCATGTTCTCAGATATCTGCAGGAATGCCGTCGATTCCTTCTTATTCTTCTTTTTCAGGTGCTATCTCCGCTACGGAGGTTGGCACTCATTATAGCTATTTTAATTTTTGAGGAAGTGGCTCTAAATAGTTGTTTTGAGCTGCATCCAAATCATTCTCTCAGGTTCTTCAACCATGAAATTCGTCTTCTTCCGATGCTTCTTCTACCAGCTATATTTCCTTGCATTATGAGTCGCAGGATGCCATACTTCTCGTCCCGCATCACATGTCCGAAATACCGTAGTTTTCTTTCTTTAATTGTAAGTTCAACTTCCTTTTCTTTATCTATTCTTCTCAGTACTTCATTGTTTGTAACTCTATCTACCCAGGAAACCCTCATATATCTTCTATAGGTCCACATTTCAAAGGCGTTAAGTCGTCTTATTGTCTTTAGATTTAACGTCCATGATTTCACTCAAGAGTAGAGTACACTGTATACGTAACATTTTGTTAGGCGTACTTTAAGAGCTAACGTTAAATCTTTGCTACAGAGGACCTTTTTCATTTTCATAAAATTAGAACGTGCAAAAATTAGAATTTTTCGATTCTGACTTTGATTTCTGGATTGTAGTCATTATTTTATGTTATAAGTGTTCCTAGGTAAGTTTACTTTTTTACTCTTTCGATCTGCTGGCCCTCTGTTATCAAGATTTCGTTAGTATTATGGTTGTTTTTACTAATTTTCATAAACTTCGTCTTTTTGATATTGAAAGAGAGTCGTACTACTACACCTGACTATTTTACTCATGAGTCTTTCCAGGTCTTGTAAACTATCGGCTAATGTTACTGTATCATCTGCATTTCTGATGTTGTTAACTAAGACTCCATTTACTCTTATGCCGACTGTTTTATTTCGTCGATTCCTGAACACCTATTATTCTTATATTAAGACATTTGGTTGCGTCAGTTATTCCATGATTAAGAGAGATTCCATCCTTACCATTTACCTTTAAGAAATGTATCGTACTCAACTTCGGAGCAAAATAATTATTTGTGATGCTCAACTCATCTACATATATTATTATTTACTTCTGCATCGCTCGGTCTAACAATATGTCAGTTAGTGTGTCTGTATATCTTCAGACGTAGTTTAAATTCTTTTCTTGTGTGTGTTCATGAGAAAGTAGAGTTACATCAGGACTCACTCACTGCTTAGTCTCTATATACAGTGCGGTGTTTTAAGTGTTACTCCCCCCCTGTTAACTTATTTATTTTAAGAATATAAGCAAAACGCTCGGACAAGTCGATTTTTAAACTAATCATAGTATATTATAGCATCAACGTTTCGAACTTTACGCGATCTCTCTTCTGGTGACAGGCATAACTTTGATTTTTTTAAATGATAAAGTACATCACGTGGCACCTCATTTAACAGCTTTTGAAATACTGATTACAAAAATGTATAATAAATCCTTTTTGAGAGCGTAGGCACCAAATTTCGGTCGAACTCTTTTTAAACGCATTTATTTTTTTCGAATCCTGAGAAAACTAGTAAGTATTTTTGAAAAAATTAAACGCAGAATGAAAGATTAGATTATTACCGAGGGCTGACAGTCCCTTAGAATAAACAAAAAGTTTCTTTTGAATGATATATTTGAAATTAAAAATCACACTAAATTTTCCCTTTTTACACTACTGTGACTTATTAAAATAAACATTATAGGAGTTCTCAGGGACTTTGTACCATTGAGAATACTGTAATATTTCATTCTGCGTTTAAATTTTTCAAAAATATTCATTAGTTTTTTCAGGATTCGAAAAAAATGATTGCATTTAGAAAGAATTCGACCGAAATTTTGCGCTTACGTCTCAAACAGGATAAAAGTATTATACATTTTTGAAATTAGTATTTTAAGAGCTTTTAAATGAGGTGTCACATGATGTATTTTCCCATTTAAAAAATCAAAGTTATGGCTGTCACCTGAAGAGGGATCGCGTAAAGTTCGAAACGTTGATGCTATAATATACTATGGTTAGTTTAAAAATCGAGCTGTCCGAGCGTTTTGCTTATATTCTTAAAATAAACAAGTCACCAGGCGAGGGGTAACACTTATTCCACCGCACTGTATATGGAAATGCATGCTGCAGAGTTAGAGTGATATAGATGGTTTGCAAGGAAGCGAGTGGTATAATGTGCCACATAAGGATTTCAATTAAACTTCTTCTACTTTTTGTTTAGACATGACTTTTTCGTGACTTCCACTGATCGCCTTCCTGTTGGGGAACCGCCTCTCGCCCTCTTTACTACTCCATTTGTTGTCATTCCTCTTATATGATCATTCCATTCTACTCTTCTCTTTCTTACACAGTCCTTTATGTTGTCCACTTTGCATCTCTGTCGTATATCTATACTTCTAGTTCTTGCCGATAAAGTCTTACCAACGATTTTTCTAAGGGTTTTCATCTCCGTTTTCAATGCGCTGTTTCTATCATTTTTTCTCTCTATATCGGGTCGTGTTTCTGCCGCGTATATCATTATTGGTCCGATGATTTTTTTGTAACCTCTGCCTTTTGTTTCTTTCCCGATGTTTTTATTTCCCCATATTGTTTCAATCAGTCATCCTGCGTCTTTGTTTGCTCTATTCACTTGATCTTTATGGGTCCTATATTGTTCTATATGGTCCACATAATGTTCAGAAAAAAGTCACACCATTTTGAGCGTCGGGTAAATTAGTAGATTTTTACGTTTTTCGTCAATATTTCTAAAACTATGCTTTAGCGTAAGGAATGTTCTATAGAAAAATGTTCTACATAAATTTCAAAACAAAAAAGGTTCTATACATAATTGTTATAAAATCAACGGTTCCAGAGTTACGGAGGGTGAAAAGTGTAGGTTTTCGATACTTTTTATATTTACCGATTTCTCCCCCCTCTCCCCCCCAAACCTGACGCTCAAAATGGTGTAACTTTTTTCTGAACATTATGTGGACTACATAGAACAATTTGGTGTTGGAGGATAACTTTCACTTTGGATGTCTGGGTTTTTGGTATAGTTATATCATAAATATTGCCCAAAAAATATAAAAAGTATCGAAAACCTCGACTTTTCACCCTCCGTAACTCTGGAACCGCTGATTTTATAACAATTATGTATAATGATTTTATAACATTTTTTGTTTTAAATTTGATGTAGAACATTGTTGTATATATTGTTTACGCTAAAGCATAGTTTTAGAAATATTGACGAAAAACGTAAAAAAACTACTAATTTACCGGCTTCTCTCCCATCTCCCTCCCAAACCGGACGCTCAAAATGGTGTAACTTTTTACTGTACAATATGTGGACCATATATAACATTTTGGTGTTGGAGGAAAACTTTTACTTTGGATGTTTGGGTTTGGCCTTTTTTGGACCAGTTATACAATACTACCTCCGTAACTTTGGAACCATTCATTTTAGAAAGATTATGCATAGGGCCTTTTTTATTTCAAATTTAATGTAGAACAATTTTGTATAGAGGGTTGTTCATGCTAAACCGCAAAGTTTTAGAAATATTGGCGAAAAACTTAAAAAACTACGAATTTACCGATTTCTCCCCCCTCTCCCCCCAAACCCGACGCTCAAAATGATGTGACTTTTTTCTGGACATTGTGTGGACCATATATAACAATTTGGTGTTGAAGGATAACTTTCACTTTGGATGTCTGGGTTATGCCATTATTTGGATCAACTGTACTATACTACACGTGTTTTATTATCTAACTCTCCAGCTTCAATTTACATTTTAGTAGATTTGCTGTTATAACCATTCCAACGCTGATGATTAAAAAGAACTTTAAGTTGATCAAAATAACCAAATACGTTATACAGAGAGAGTCTGTAAAGTGGAATAAATTCAATATCTCAAATACTAATTGTTTTTTTGGAAAATGCTCAGACCCGTCGATTAGTATTTCAAATTGTCCTTTTTGACATTCAATAAAAATGTATACAGGGTGTCCCAATTTAGAGATATGACGTCATCGTCGATTTTCTTAAATGGCAACACTGTCATTTTGATAGCTAATTTAATAGGGTTTGTAAAGTTATACATAACTGCAAAATATCAAATTTTTATTCTCTACCATTTACAAGATAATAGAAAATAACAAAGTTATATCTGTAATTTGGAATATATTCAATAATTAAAATACTAACTGTTTTTTTGAAAAATGCTCAGACCCGTCGATTAGTATATCAAATTGTCATTTTTGACATATAATAATAATGTATACAGGGTGTCCCAATTTAGAGATATGACGTCATCGTTGATTTTCTTAAATGGAAACACTATCATTTTGATAGCTATTTTGATAGCGTGTGTAAAGTTATACACATCTGAAAAATTTCAAAATTTTATTCCCTACCATTTACAAGATAATAAAAAATAACAAAGTTATGAAGAACAAGAAGTAATCAAATAATAATTGAATTTATTTATTTCAATTAAGCAAATGCTCATAACGTTGCCCATTGACAATTTGACAATAATTGAGGGCAACATTATGAGTTTTTGCTTAATTTATTGAAATAATTAAATTCAATTATTAGTTGATTACTTCTTTTTCATAACTTTGTTATTTTTTATTATCATCTAAATGGTAGAGAATACAAATTTGAAATTTTGCAGTTGTGTATAACTTTACACACCCTATCAAAATAGCTATCAAAATGACAGTGTTGCCATTTAAGAAAATCAACGATGACGTCATATCTCTAAATTGGGACACCCTGTATACATTATTATTATATGTCAAAAAGGACAATTTGATATACTAATCGACGGGTCTGAGCATTTTTCAAAAAAACAGTTAGTATTTTAATTATTGAATATATTCCAGATTACAGATATAACTTTGTTATTTTCTATTATCTTGTAAATGGTAGAGAATAAAAATTTGATATTTTGCAGTTATGTATAACTTTACAAACCCTATCAAATTAGCTATCAAAATGACAGTGTTGCCATTTAAGAAAATCGACGATGACGTCATATCTCTAAATTGGGACACCCTGTATACATTATTATTGAATGTCAAAAAGGACAATTTGAAATACTAATCGACGGGTCTGAGCATTTTCCAAAAAAACAATTAGTATTTGAGATATTGAATTTATTCCACTTTACAGACTCTCTCTGTATATAAAATCTAAGACAATTTACAAAGTATACTAAATGCTTACCTACAACTTGATTAGATATTTTTCCATGTTTTCCACGGACATATAAATCTAATCCTGTTAAAATCAGTGCATGGTCCCAATGAAGAGGTTGGTTATCACCTGTTGGATTTTTTGTTCGTTGCCAATTGCAAAAATTTGACAAAAATCTATCAATATCGGAAGGTCGAACTAATCCCGAAACTTCCTCCTTTAAAATTTCCAATCTCTTTAATACAAAGTTTACAGGGCGACCAAGGCTGGGATCGTGATACAAGAGTTGAACCTAAAAGTTTTAATCCATTAATCCAATTTTGAAATAGTATTTGCATACTTTAAATCTTTAAGATATAATCAGCGTATTAATGATGTAACCATGATTAATAAACAAATGATTATTGATGTACAAACCATGTAACCATTCGATAAAAAGTGCAAAAGACAAAAGACATATTTTTTATTAATATCCTCTTGGATTAGTATTATAACCCGTTGAGAGACACAAAAAGCCAATTGACTGCAATACGACCGGTGTAACGTTAAAGTACCCCGCACAAACCTTATGGAAATTAGGTCCCAGTCCCAGTGGATTTAGTTCATACTTTGGGAAAATACTCTTTCAAGCATCATGATACAAAGTTCTCATGGGCACATCTCGATCGTATAGAGGATTTTCAAGATATAGAGGCACAAACTCGGAAAATTATAAGATTTACCGGGTATTCCAATTCCCTGAGTTACTGGTTATCTGGTAACATGTAGAAGTTTGGAATAAATAAAAGTACTAGTAGTCTAGGATTTTTTCCTGGCTATCCAATGGCGACCTTTACTTTGACCTTGACCTTTAACGGACGTCATCTTCTAGAGTTTAGAGGGTTTTCAGCATTAAATTGATATAAACTGAATACTCATAGATTTTTGGGATCACTAAACACGAATACGCCATCAGAATTGACCTTCGGAGGACGTGGTGGCCAGGACCACTGCAACAGACGTCATCTTCTAGAGCTTCGATGGTTTTTGGCATTTAATTGATGCAAATGAATTACTGGAGGGTTTTTTGAGGTCGCTAAACACGAATATGCCACCAGAACCGACTCCCGGAACACCTAGTTTAGTTTCTAAGGTCAATGAAAGGGGCTCCTGAACACGAATACCCCATCAGAACAGACATCGGAGTACCTGGTGCCTAAGGCACATCATGCTTTGGAGATTCGAGAGCTTTCGGTTCTAAATTAATGTAAACTGATTACTCACACGTGGTACCTGGTGCCTAAGGCACGTCATCTTCTGGGGGTTCGAGAGTTTTCGGTACTAAATTGATACAACCGGATTACTCTTGTATTTTTGGGGTTGCTGGACACGAATATGACTTAGATAAGTATCTAGGATCTAGTGACCACAAGGAATAACACTATTAAAATAGAATATAGTAAATTGATCTTAAAATAAATGAAGGAAAATATTGTCAGATATACATTGAGTTTATGTTTATAAATAATTAAAACAATTGAATAGCACAACATATAACAAAAATCTAAAAATAGCAAAAAAAATCCGTTTGCGTGATGCAATCCGTTTGCATCTATTTAGTACCGAAAACTCTCGAAACTCCAGAAGATGACGTGCCTTAGGCAATAGGTGCTCCGGTGTTTGTTCTGATGGCGTATTCGTGTTCAGCAACTTCCAAAGCCATGAGTAATCCATTCGCATGAATTTAATGCCGAAAACTCTTGAAACTCGAGAAGATAAATAACCGTAGGCACCAGGTGCTCCGTGGGTTGAATCTGATGGCGTATTAGCATTCAGCGACCCCAAAAAGCCATGAGTAATCCGCTTTTATCAATTTAATGCCGAAAACCCTCGAAACTCCAGAAGATGACGTGCCGTAGGCACAATGTGATTCATGGGTTGGATCTGATAGTATGTATATGCATGTTCAGCAACCCCAAAAACCTAAGAGTAATCCATTTGATTCCTCCGAAACTCCAGAAGATATCCTGTCTTAGGCACCAGGTGCTCCTCTGTCTGTGCTGATCACGTATTCGTGTTCAGCAACCCCAAAAACATATAACTAATACGTTTGCATTAATATAGTACCGAAGACTCTCGAAACTTCATTGACCTTGGAAACCAGGTGCTCTGGGAGTCAATTCTGGTGGCATATTCGTGTTTAGCAACCTCAAAAAACCCTCCAGTAATTCATTTGCATCAATTAAATGCCGAAAACCATCGAAACTCTAGAAGATGACGTCCCCTGCAGTGGCCCTGGCCACCACGTGCTCCGGAGGTCAATTTTGATGGCACATTCGTGTTTATTGATCCCAAAAACCCATGAGTAATCTGTTTATATCAATTTAATGCCGGAAACTCCCGAAACGCTAGAAGATGACGTCCGTTGAAGGTCAAGGTCAAAGTAAAGGTCGCCATTGGATAGCCAGGAAAAAATCCTAGACTATTAGTACTTTTCTTTGATCCAAACTTCTACAGGTTGCCAGATAACCAGTAACTCAGGGAATTGGAATACCCGGTAAATCTTATAATTTTCCGAGTTTGTGCCTCTATATCTTGAAAATCCTCTATACGATCGAGATGTGCCCATGAGAACTTTGTATCATGATGCTTGAAAGAGTATTTTCCCAAAGTATAAACTAAATCCACTGGGACCTAATTTCCATAAGGTTTGTGCGGGGTACTTTTTACTCCGTTAAATTTTTACTCTAGAGTAAAATTTTACCGTTATAATTTTACTCTAGAGTGATTACTAGAGTAAGTAGAATAATGATGTAACAACTTCTGTTGTAAGTGGTATATTAAATCGGATACCGCACACATCTTATGAAAAATATAATGTCACTCAAATGAAATAAAATTTACATGAATATATTGGTCTCGAAATTACAATAATTTCATATCATTGCTTAACTCTGAATTTTGAATAATAACGGCGTAAATTAATCTAAATATTAAAACCAAATGGGCATGTACGTGTGTCAAAGGGAGGAAAAAGATTTTGTAATTCGGTATTCCATAAATCTTTCTGAGGGATTAAGGCAGAGCCTTGCTCTTATCTTATAGATAATAGAGCAGGTATAATTTGGTCAGTACTACAGAAGTATATACCTCCTCAATTCGGCTTAGCTCACGCTTGATAAACCTTTTCAATATCCACTAGACTAATAGTATTTATGAATGACAGTTTTATGGACTTCAAAAATGTGATTTTGATAAGCTTTAATTACTATTTACGCCGTTATTATTTAAATTTCAGAGTTGGGGCACTGATATGAAATTATTGTAATTTCGAGACCAATCTATTCATGTAAATTTTATTTCATTTGAGTGACAGTATATTTTTCAAAAGATGTGTGCGGTGTCCTTTATTAAAAATTTATCAAAATTATCCAAATGGATTATTGAACATCACAAAACGTTTTTGGTCATGTCTGACCATCCTCAGTGTGAAACCTAGAAATAAGTATACCACTTTAATTTAAAGCAAAAGGGTGAAATTTTGAATGTTGAAATATTTGAAAATGTTGTTACTTACGTCCAGAGTATATTTAGTTAAAACGAGACACATTAATAGGTACAAAGACCATGAAATTACATTGTTAAACCATTTAACATTAAATAATCGACATTAAGTCGATTGAATTGGAAGTCAAATTAACACGTGGGTGTATTCATCCCTGCTCAAAAAATGCACGTTATGCTAGTATAAGAGGTAAACACCAACTGATTTGATTGATTAATGACAACGAAGTACTAGATGACAAAATATTCAAGATAGATATCTAGTAGTTTTTAGCAAATTGGCAGAATATCTGATTGAAAACTTAGTCTTTTGTCAGCAGTTGCCGCTAGGACATCCCTGCCATTTCGTTCGTTGCAATCCGTGGCTGCACGTCGGGGTTTGTCCTGGTTGGGTCAGAGAGAGCAGCATATGTGCCTCCTAATGAGAGACTAATAAGTTTCGAAACCGGTAGAGGTGCTTGCTGCGCTCTCTGATTGAACTAGAATATGATGCGGCTTTAGTGTCGTGTTGCAACGAAATTTAAAATGGATATTAATTTTTGATTTACATGTTTATCTACTCTGATTGGAGTACGATGGGAACCATTCTCGTTGGAACTTTACCGCGCAGAGCAGATAGGACGTGAATTATAAATTGTAAAATTCCCTCATCTTCTTTAGTCTCAGCATCCGTTATGGCTTGCAAATTTTAGAAGCGTCGAAGATGTAACCAGAGAAGGTTCCCATTGTTTTCAGTCTGGTGGGATGTAGAGTAATATTTTTGGATGCATTTTATATGCTATTAGATTGAAAACTTAGTCTTTTTAATCTTCAAATGGTTTCGAGTCTGAGTGATAAGGTGGAAGTTCCGTAAAGATGCAAAAAACTGTTCTCTAATTGTTCCAATACTGGTAATTTCTACAAGTCGGGTGAGAAACTAAACAACCTCTTAAATATCTTTCTTAATATAGTATACTAAGAGCCGGATAGGAAAAATTGCTAATCATTTTAGGCAATTCAACCTCTCAATTTAACCTCTTCAAGGGTCTTTCTAAGATCTTTTTGTATTGAGTTTATGTATTTTTGCCCATTTCGCAATTCTTCCAGAGCCCATTCTATCGACATGATCATTCTATTTGCGATCTGGTGCTCATGTCTATCTTACTACATCCTGAATTTCAGTTTCTCTTAATGTATCTTCATTTCTTATTCTATCTCTGATAGAAATTCCTCCTATGGGTCTTAATCTGGGATCGTGATTCATACGTGTACCTGTTCGAACAATACTGCTGAGGTACCAAGAAATTTAGAAAATAAAAAAAAAATCAATGTATTAACAGCAGTAGAAATTCCTATACCTTTGCAGAACTTTGCATTGCAGTTTGACAATTATAATTAAACAGCTTCAAAAATTTTGAAAAAAAAATCGTTCGTATAAATTTAAATGTCATCAATATCTAAAAGAAGGTGATGCTGAGGGACAAGCGGAATTTTGTTATAACATTTTATAGACATACAATTTTTAAAAAAACCTTTTTTATTTAGCAATCAATGTACATTTACATTAAATGATGAACCAAATGTTCAAAATTATAGGATTTGGTCGACAAGAAAGCCAGAGAATATTATTGAAAACGATACCCAATATAGGCCAGGGTAATAAGAAAAAAATATACCCTGTCCGTGACACTTCAGCAGCCAGAGTACTGAAGCGTTTTTTCGACAGGTAATACCTATAGGAACAATAATTTAATTATAACTAAAATTGGAAAGAAATCCTTTGTAAAAGGTATAAAATTTTTTTTATTAAAAATCCCTTAAAAGGGCTAGATCACAACAAAACGTTTTCGATTTTTTTAAAAAATCATCATCAGTGTTCGATCTAAAAATAAGTATAACCGATTTAATGAATATAAAGTTATTATTTAAATTTTGACAAAGGTTAGAGCAAGTTGGTTATACTTACAAACTGGATGCTAGCTGAGCCACAAAAGAAAAATATCTGGGTAAAAACCCTTTACATAAAATATAGATGCCTTAAAAGTGCATACTTCAATAAAAAGGCCTGTGATGGTCACATGGCAAACAGGATAATGCCTAAGGTAAAGTATACAGGTTTCCCAACACGTGGGATCCAAATTGAGTTGATCACATTTCAATGACTTAATGGCAACTGAATGCGAAATGAGTGATGTTTCTGAAAGGTGTCAAAAGACAGATGGACAACGTGACGTGGAATTTACCCTGTATTACGACAGCCAACTAATAATTGTTAGTAAAATATTTAATGAAAATTTACATAGTAATAACAAACATCAACAAAGTTGTGGATATAATTACATTTAAGTAAGTACCTTGAATATGTAAGATGAACGTGGAGTATGAAATGATTTTTATAATGAGAATTAGCCAGAATCTATGCAGCCATCTATACATAATTCAAAGGTTGATGAATTCGGTTCCTATTCAAATTAAAGTAAGTCCAACTGTGCTGTTGAAAATTTAATTTACTATGAATTAAAAGGAGTGTTTGGTTTAATTGTACCAATGCAATGGCAGAGTAAATTAGAGAGTATGTAGTAAATGGAAGTCTGATATTAAAGTAGTGTTGAAATTAAGATAAGTTGTATGAGTCACAGGAGGAAACTGATATGATATAATGATATGTGAATTAATTGGTTAAGGTACCTGAGTGTTGATATTGGAAGTGAAGAAGAATATCAATTGAACTAATAACCTGACAAAAGTATGAGGTCCTTTTATGTAACATAGGCATCTAGGACTAAACATGTTTATGAAATAGGGATTTTTTCTATTTTTTATTTTTTATACCAAGTTATCGAGTTGAATTGAAAAGGTTTAAAACTGGATGGATGTATGAAGGTGTATTGGAAAACAAGCAATATGTGTAAAATTAGAAGGTAGTGAATAATTTGTGATTTAATATCAGAATTGTTTACTGTAATGAGGTGTGATGAAAAAGGCTGGGCGCCCCAATAACCAGACCCCACATCCTATGGATAAGAGAGTGGAAGAATTAGTATAAAAACCTTTTATAAATATTTTTCTGAAGTTTAGTTGGACCTATAACGAAAACCTGATCAAATGGCAATAAGTTATGAAATTGGGTGGAAGAGATCAAATCAAATTGATCCAAAGGTGTCAAAAGACAGATGGACAACGTGACGTGGAATTTACCCTGTATTACGACAGCCAACTAATTGTTAGTAAAATATTTAATGAAAATTTACATAGTAATAACAAACATCAACAAAGTTGTGGATATAATTACATTTAAGTAAGTACCTTGAATATGTAAGATGAACGTGGAGTATGAAATGATTTTTATAATGAGAATTAGCCAGAATCTATGCAGCCATCTATACATAATTCAAAGGTTGATGAATTCGGTTCCTATTCAAATTAAAGTAAGTCCAACTGTGCTGTTGAAAATTTAATTTACTATGAATTAAAAGGAGTGTTTGGTTTAATTGTACCAATGCAATGGCAGAGTAAATTAGAGAGTATGTAGTAAATGGAAGTCTGATATTAAAGTAGTGTTGAAATTAAGATAAGTTGTATGAGTCACAGGAGGAAACTGATATGATATAATGATATGTGAATTAATTGGTTAAGGTACCTGAGTGTTGATATTGGAAGTGAAGAAGAATATCAATTGAACTAATAACCTGACAAAAGTATGAGGTCCTTTTATGTAACATAGGCATCTAGGACTAAACATGTTTATGAAATAGGGATTTTTTCTATTTTTTATTTTTTATACCAAGTTATCGAGTTGAATTGAAAAGGTTTAAAACTGGATGGATGTATGAAGGTGTATTGGAAAACAAGCAATATGTGTAAAATTAGAAGTTAGTGAATAATTTGTGATTTGATATCAGAATTGTTTACTGTAATGAGGTGTGATGAAAAAGGCTGGGCGCCCCAGAAACCAGACCCCACATCCTATGGATAAGAGAGTGGAAGAATTAGTATAAAATCCTTTTATAAATATTTTTCTGAAGTTTAGTTGGACCTATAACGAAAACCTGATCAAATGGCAATAAGTTATGAAATTGGGTGGAAGAAATCAAATCAAATTGATCTCTTCCACCCAATTTCATAACTTATTGCCATTTGATCAGGTTTTCGTTATAGGTCCGACTAAACTTCAGAAAAATATTTATAAAAGGTTTTTATACTAATTCTTCCACTCTCTTATCCATAGGATGAGGGGTCTGGTTTCTGGGGCGCCCAGCCTTTTTCATCACACCTCATTACAGTAAACAATTCTGATATCAAATCACAAATTATTCACTACCTTCTAATTTTACACATATTGCTTGTTTTCCAATACACCTTCATACATCCATCCAGTTTTAAACCTTTTCAATTCAACTCGATAACTTGGTATAAAAAATAAAAAATAGAAAAAATCCCTATTTCATAAACATGTTTAGTCCTAGATGCCTATGTTACATAAAAGGACCTCATACTTTTGCCAGGTTATTAGTTCAATTGATATTCTTCTTCACTTCCAATATCAACACTCAGGTACCTTAACCAATTAATTCACATATCATTATATAATATCAGTTTCCTCCTGTGACTCATACAACTTATCTTAATTTCAACACTCCTTTAATATCAGACTTCCATTTACTACAGACTCTCTAATTTACTCTGCCATTGGTACAATTAAACCAAACACTCCTTTTAATTCATAGTAAATTAAATTTTCAACAGCACAGTTGGACTTACTTTAATTTGAATAGGAACCGAATTCATCAACCTTTGAATTATGTATAGATGGCTGCATAGATTCTGGCTAATTCTCAATATAAAAATCATTTCATACTCCACGTTCATCTTACATATTCAAGGTACTTACTTAAATGTAATTATAGCCACAACTTTGTTGATGTTTGTTATTACTATGTAAATTTTCATTAAATATTTTACTAACAATTAGTTGGCTGTCGTAATACAGGGTAAATTCCACGTCACGTTGTCCATCTGTCTTTTGACACCTTTCAGAAACATCACTCATTTCGCATTCAGTTGCCATTAAGTCATTGAAATGTGATCAACTCAATTTGGATCCCACGTGTTGGGAAACCTGTATACTTTACCTTAGGGCATTATCCTGTTTGCCATGTGACCATCACAGGCCTTTTTATTGAAGTATGCACTTTTAAGGCATCTATATTTTATGTAAAGGGTTTTTACCCAGATATTTTTCTTTTGTGGCTCAGCTAGCATCCAGTTTGTAAGTATAACCAACTTGCTCTAACCTTTGTCAAAATTTAAATAATAACTTTATATTCATTAAATCGGTTATACTTATTTTTAGATCGAACACTGATGATGATTTTTTTAAAAAATCGAAAACGTTTTGTTGTGATGTAGCCCTTTTAAGGAATTTTTAATAAAAAAAATTTTATACCTTTTACAAAGGATTTCTTTCCAATTTTGTGATTGATGGTATACAGCCAACTAACTACAGGAAAACTTTTTCTTTTCCTTGTGGATTTTTTAAATTATAACTATTTCCTGCATAGGATCTGGCGGCCATTTTTATTTATAAACAATTAACTGTCAAAAAATGGCATTTTTCCCTTTTTTTTTCAAATCAACGGAAAACAGTGAAACTTATGATTTTTTTAGTACAAATATCTTCGAGATTATGGAAAAAGCTTTAAAATGACGTATTAACCCTTAAACGCCCAAGGTTGGGTAAAAAATGTCCACCTAATGCATATTCCCTTGTAACATATTTATTACGTGTTTAAAAATTTTCCAAAAATTATTTATTGTTAAAAAGACAGCCTTTTATCAAATGTTAAATTGGTTCTACCGATATTTTTGAAAATTAAAATAATATCTTGAGTTAAATATGAGTGGGCATAAAAAGTCCACCAAAGTACACATGGTAAAACTTGTTACTAAAGGTTTCTATATAATTTCTCGTTGATAGAAACACAATCCATATAATTATCGACGTATAATTACATAATCGACATAATTATCCGCTAATGAGGAGGCTAAAAGAAGAATGTGAAAAAAATCGACAAATCTGAATTACTGGCTTCTACTGGTATGTTAATTTTAATGTACATTTTAATGTTGTTGTAAGGTTTGTAAATTGTTTATCTTAATATTTTAGAAGATGCTGTGTTTATTAAGCATAAGATTCTTAAGTTTAATCTATTTCCAACTACTCCCAATAAATATATTAGCTATTTTCGAGGTGGACATTTTTTTCCCACCCTTGGGCGTACATGGAACCTAAAAAGGTTGTTCGTTTAAGGGTTAAAAAAGGTCAGAAGTACAAAAAAAATATTTTCTCAATAACTGTTGTAAAAATTAGTGTACAGCTTTGAAATTTTTGTCAAATGAGGGTTCTTTGGTGCTTAATATGTGATAAAAATTTCAAAGCGATTCATTCAATTGTTTCAATTTTATTTAAATTGTTTATTCCAGAGAGCATTTTTCTTTTGCAATAACAAAAGTCAGAAAGAAAATGACCTAAGAACCATTCCACAGGTGTCAAATGAAAGAGCATGACCTATATTTTCAACATGGTTTAAAAAAGTGAATAAAAAATGCATTTATTAGTAATAAATAATTATGCAAAAGTATCGTCAATTTTTCTTTATAAACTTTTTGAATAACTTTTTCCAAAAAAATTAACTTTTTTACCCTGTTTTAAGTGCACAACAACCAAGTAATGTTATCTATATCATAATTGATAAAAAATTGTAATAAATATGTATACTTTCTTATATAAAAAAATAAAAAGTCTATAAGGAAATATTTACGATGCATTTTTTATTCACTTTTTTTAAACCAAGTTGAAAATATAGCTCATGCTCTTTCATTTGACACCTGTAGAATGGTTCTAACGTCATTTTCTTCTGACTTGAGTTAGTGCAAAAAAATGCTCTCTGGGATAAACAATTTGAATAAAATTTAAACAATTGAATGAATAGCTTTAAAATTTTTATTACATATTAAGCACCAAAAGAACCCTTATTTGACAAAAATTTCAAAGCTGTACACTAATTTTTACAACAGTTATTGCGAAAATAATTTTCTTTGCAATTCCGACCTTTTTTCGCAATTATATTAACAATAAATGAGTATATCAAACTTTGTAATACGTCATTTTAACGCTTTTTCCATAATCTGGAAGATATTTGTACTAAAAAAAACCATAAGTTTCCCTGTTTTCCATTGATTTGAAAAAAAGTGAAAAATGCCATTTTTTTGACACTTAATTGTTTATAAATAAATATGGCCGCCAGATCCTACGCAGGAAATAGTTACAATTTGCTCTTATAAGTATTACCTGTCGAAAAAACGCTTCAGTACCCTGGCTGTTCAAGTGTCATGGAAAAAACCTTATTACCCTGGACTAATATCATCGAAAAATAAATGTAGGAATATTTACAAAAATTCTTGGACTTGCTACAAGAGATTTTACCGAGACTTGTAGAAGTGACTCCAAATGAAGAAGAAATTTGGATTCAAATAATTGTTTGATTGGACCTAGCTATAACATTAAGTGGACTTCGAGATCGGCAGATCCAGCTGCAAACGATTACTTTATCTTAGGGCATCTAAAATCCAAAGTTTATTCTGCCCAAAAATTTACAGATGTTGAAGCATTAAAAATTTGAATTAAGGAGAGTGTGCAAAAATAATGCCACGCGTTCTAATGTTTAACGAGAATTTTACAATCGATTGGGATACAGCTTAGTACAACATGGCGAATTGTTTAAACATTTGTTATAGTTTTTGTTTAGTAATTATCATAAATTATCACAGGCCAACAATAAATTTGATGTTTTAAAATAAACATCCTTTGTTAGGTAATTTTGACCTCCTGAATCCGAAGCTGACATTAGTTATTTTCTATCACCTTCCAATTTTTCGCAAATCGAGCTCTTATGAAAATTCCTTGATCATACGAAAAGTTTACATATAAAATTAGGAAAACGGTTTTTAGTGTAAATATGTGGCACAAACAGTTGTCCAAAAATATTTTAATAAAATTCTGAATTGTGGCAACACTGTAAAATTGAGCTAGTGCAATACCGCGGCTGCACCTCTCCCAGTCGTAAATAAACGCATCAAAATCAGTTGTTTGTCTTTAGCAGTTCGAGGAGGTTTATCGCTGTGTTGTGTTTCGAATTAGTGCTATTTATTTGTTATTCTATTCTTTTTTCGAGCTATGGAAAGGAGACATTGTGTTAATAATGCAGACTGCTTTTGTTATATTTGTGGCAGTTTTGTGGTTTCAAAACAAAGACATAACATAAACATATTTTGGAGTGAAATAGGAGAACAAGACAAATCTTGGGCACCACATATTGTATGCAAAGTTTGTGTAGAAGCTTTAAGAAGTTGGACAAAAGGAAGAAAAAAGTCATTGAGTTTTGGAGTTCCCATGGTGTGGCGTGAGCCACAAAACCATTCTGATGATTGCTACTTTTGCTTCTGCGATTTAAAGGGATTTAATTGTAAGAATAAAAAAGTATTTCATACCCGAACCTAAAATCTGCTATTAGGCATATTTCTCATGGTCCTGATGTACCCATACCTATCCCACCAAAGGAGTTAGAGAATGTGCTATCGTCTGATTCGGAACAGTCTGCATTTGAGTCCACAGATCCCGACGTTACTTTTGAAGCAGAAGAAGGACCACAACTATTTAATCAAATGGAATTAAACGATTTAATAAGAGACTTAAATCTTCCCAAAGATGCCTCAGAACTTCTAGCCTCTAGACTTCGTGATAAAAATTTGCTGGCTCCAGGTACATCAACCAGTTTCTACAGAAATCGAGAAAAGGACCTGAGTCCATATTTTACTCAAGAAGATTCTTTATTATATTGTAACAATATCTCTGACTTAGTTATTAAGCTAAGAGCTGCCTCTTATGAAAAGGAAGAATGGCGACTATTTATTGACTCTAGCAAAAGTAGTCTAAAAGGTGTTTTATTGCACAATGGTAATACACTGGCTTCTGTTCCGGTCGCTCATTCTGTTCACCTTAAAGAAACATACGAAAACTTGGAACTTCTCTTAAAAAAATTAAATACCGAGACCATAACTGGATGCTTTGTGGAGATCTAAAAGTTCTGTATATGCTACTTGGGCAACAGTCAGGTTATACTAAATATCCTTGCTTCATTTGTGAATGGGACAGCCGAGCACGAGATAAACATTGGACCCAAAAAGAATGGCCTACAAGAGAAAACCTTACGCCAGGAAGTAAAAACATAAAGCACAATGCCTTAGTTGATCGTGAAAGAATTTTATTGCCCCCTCTGCATATAAAATTAGGTTTGATGAAACAGTTTTTTAAGGCTATTGACAAAAACGGAGAATGTTTTAAATATATTTGTTCAAAATTTCCCAAGTTATCCGATGCAAAATTAAAAGAAGGAGTTTTTGTTGGTCCCAACATTAGATTTTTATGCAGAGACGAAAACTTTCAAAATTCTATGACGCTTATCGAAAAGAAAGCGTGGACTTCATTTAAAGAAGTTATCGAAAAGTTCTTGGGAAATAAGAAAGTTCCAGACTATGTCACACAAATGCTACAAAATTTTCGTATTCTAGGATGCAATATGAGTTTAAAAGTACATTTTTTATTCGCTCATCTAGACCAATTTCCAGGAAATCTTGGAGCTGTTAGCGAAGAGCAAGGGGAACGTTTCCACGAAGACATTAAGCAGATAGAAAGACGTTATCAGGGTAAATGGAGCGTATCCATGATGGCAGACTACTGTTGGATGCTACAACGTGATAATCCTGACAAAATTTATAGAAAAATGTCTACCAAACGCAGTTTTTTGACAAAAAGAAAAGATTTGATTAAGTTGTGCATACAAAATATGTAGTTTTCTTTATTTTGAGCATTACTCTTATTTTTAAAATATATTAATAAATGTATTTATAAGCACATTTAGTGTTTTTTTTATTTTTTAATTTGCTAAAATATCTTACGTGATAGAAAAAATTGGTTTGCAGATTTGGAATCAGCGCACCAAAATTATATAAAATCACTTGTCAAATTTAAAACATCTTTCAAAAAGTTTTTTTTGTAGACCTGTGTTATTGTTTATTCGTTACTTAAATAATAATAAATAATAGTCTCCCGTTTTATACCGCTCACGTGGCTTTGGGAGTATAGCAGGGTAGTCTGCTATATCTAGGGCCTACGGTATACAAGGAAGGTAACAGGGCCAGTGCTACGCTTCAACCGCCTATTATTACCCCTGATTTACCCAAGGTACTCATTTTATTCAGGCTGAGTCGACCTGGGGCCTATAAACATTTTAAAAATGTCTAGTTGTTCTTGCCGGCGGGCGGTAGGATTTGAACTCCGGACCACCGGCACGCGACCCAAGCACACTACCGCTTAGCTACGCCGGCCCTATTTAAATAATAAAAGTGCTAATTGCTAATTGTACAGTTACAATTAGGAATTACGATCCCAAACATTTAAAAACCTGTGAATTGTAGAACCGGGTATAGGTCTGTTAGATAATTGGTAAAAGGTTTATCATATAATCCTATAATCTTCACATATGTTGAAGTAGGTTTTTTAGAAGATTTATAAAAGTTGCTTCCAATCACTTTGGGCGAATTTTTCCTGTACTTTTAATGGCGAGTTTACTTCCTATATTTCTTAATTTTCAGACTGTGAATTTCGCTGTGGTCTGTGTTTTTAAATCATTTGTTGATAAGGATACAATCTAATTTGTTTCTTAGTATGTGACATGTGATCTGGAGAATCTTGAAGGGATTTCCAGGTATATAATCGTCTTAGTAGTTAATCGTCTTAAAGTTGATAAATAACATTAATCAAGTTGGTTTTAACTTAAAGATTATGGGTTTATTATCAAACATGGCGTATATTCTTTTTGCGGCTATTAGATCTCTTAATTTTTTTGTATCTATATATTTCCTTTGGTTCTTGTGGTTGGAAAACATATATTTCATTCACAGATATTTACCTTTTTAACACTTTAGGTATACAGTTTTTTTTTTCGAGATTCCGAAAAATATTCTATCCTATTGTATAAGAAAGTTAAGGAAAAGTTCATTTTAATTCTTAAAATAAAATAAATATATCTTAAAAATTCAATAATTAACGATATAAAAAATACCTACGTACAAATCAACATTATGCGTACTAAACTAGGAAAACTATCTGTAGATGATAGCTGTTTACAGATCAAAATGTTGGCCCCTTTTTTTATAAAAAAAAATCATGAAAATCTTTACCAAATTAGCACCCCAAATGAAATTAATCTTTTTACAATGTACTTTATAAATGTATCATTTATATGAGAGTAAGTTCGATTGCTTCGAATACGCGTTTTCAAGGTTTGAAAACTCATATTATGTAAGTTATTATTTTTGAGATTGACAGAAAGTGCCTAAATTGAAGAACAAATATTTTATACATCCTATATATCTATATTGCAATAAGCACCGATTTCTCACCAGAATCTTAATACTGAATAATTTAACCTTCAATGTAGGCACTTACTAGCAGTCTCAAAAATTGTAATTTACATTATTAATTTTAAAGCCCCGAAAATGCGTATTTTCGCATTTTTCAGATTTACATCACTTAAACCTTGAAAACTATAAACTTTAGAAAAAAATCACAAGAGGGTTTTTTTGTTTAAAATGATCCTAAAGCCAAAAAAAATATTTTCTGGAGTAGAAAAAGGTGATTTTCATACCGGAGCGGCCTCACAACCTGGACTATCATCATAATCCAGCCTCAAAAGTCCACTGCTGAACATAGGCCTCCTCCCTTGGTTTCCAACCCCATCTATCCTGCGCCGCTCTCATCCAGTTTATATTGAGCTTTCTTAAGTCTTCAGTCTATCTTGTAGGCGGTCGACCGACGCTTCTCTTATCCTCTCTTGGCCTCCATTCTAATAACCTCTTTGTCCATCGCCCATCTGTGTTTCTGGCTATGTGTCCTGCCCATCTCCACTTCAACCTGACTATCCTTTCGATGACGTCAGTCACCTTTGTTCTTCTCCTGATTTTTTCGTTTTTCCTAACAGAGTTATTCCTAACATTGACCGCTCCATTCTTCTCTGCGTGACTCTTAGTTTGGTAGCCGAGGCTTTAGTTAAGGTAAGTGTTTCTGATCCGTACGTCAAGACTGGGAGGACGCACTGATCAAATATTGTTCTCTTTAGGCATGTGGGCAACTCACTTTCAAAAGTTTCTCTCAGTTTTTCAAATGCTGCCCACCCATGACCGATTCTTCTCTTCAGTTCATGAGTTTGTTATCCCTGCAATCGTAATTTCATATCCCAGGTATTTATATCTATCTGCGAGTTCTATTTCTTTCACACCAATACTGATGTTCTGGTTGGGTACCAAATTTGTCATTATTTTTGTTTTCGAGATGTTTATATTTAAACCTACATTTTCTGTAGCCACAACGAGTTTCTGTACCATCTGTTTTGCCATACCTAGATCCTCAGTTACTATGACTATATAATCGATGGAACGTAAGTTGTTTAGGTATTCTCCATATATTTTTATTCCCTTTGTCATCCAATCCAAACTCTTGAAAGCATGTTCTAAGACCGTATTAAAAAGTTTAGGTGACATTGGGTCTCCTTGTCTAACCGCCAGTTCTATATTATTTATGCAGTTACTGTTAGTATGCAATTTGACAGTGGTTGTTGCCTGTAAGTATATTTTTTAACCTGGGTTATACTTTGAATTTAATTAAATCTTAAAATTGTCATAACTTTGGTTTCGTAAACGCTAGGGACTTCTTTTGGAGCTTAACTTAAAAAATTAAAGGTCTTCTTTTCTACTTTCATAATTCATGATGTATGAAAGGGCTAAATAGCTCCTGGTTTAGCGAGGACGGTCAACAGGTTGCTATATTAGCTCAAGAAGGTATCAAAATTCTCTATTTTTTGGGGGTTCAGATGAGAGGTTTAAAAGCATATACCCAAAAAAATTCCAATATTCCAAAAAAACTGGGAGCTTGTAATATATAAAAAAACGATTTTAAAAAAGTTTTTTGTGCAATTCGAAGTTGGCAGAGAAAAGTTCCACCTCTTTGAAAATGCGTTTTTTTATAAAACCTCCACCATAAAATAAAAAGTTCCACCTCTTTGAAAATGCGAAAACGCGTTTTTTATAAAAAGAGCACTTTTCAAACATCCATAGTTCTAAAAGTTCTGAAGCCTGAAAAAAACTTTATATGTCAAATTGTAGATATTTTAGAGATCTTTTGATTCGTTACTAGTTAAAATTATGGCTGCATTACTTAAAATCTATTTTATAGCTGTTTGAATATGGTCATTTTTGGTAAAAAGTGGACACACTTTAATTTCTGCTAAAAGGCGCCTTGATATTTGACAAAAGTTGAAAAAATTTAAGTTAAAAGTACACATGAGTAGCTAAAATATAGCGTTTTCAAAATCATTTTCTGTGAAGAGGGACCTTGGAAAAAATTCTTCAAAAAGCGTTAAAAGGGGCTATTTTTTGACCTTTTAAGGCTTACAAAATGGCCGTGTGAGCTCAAAAAAATTAAAAATATTCAGAGAGTCATTTGTTTTGTAGTACAATAACATATTAAATCAAAAACATTGGGGAAAACCGGTAAACACCCCCACAAAAGTATAGAAAACGTAAAAATATTGCTCATATACAGTATGGTGCAGATGAAAGGAATACATTCGTTATTTCGTAAACCGGCAACTTTAAGGAAAAATTCGACCCAAACAGGTCGATTTTTATTTTTAAATTATGATATATTGGCATATATGTATGTCATACTAGTGACGTCGTCAATCTGGGATCGAATAAATCTGACGTGGAATAAATAGGGGTCGTGTACTAGCTCATTTGAAAGGTAACTCAATTCTCTATTCAGTAATATAAACATTTATATAATTATTTATACAGGGTGTCCAAAAATTTTTTTAAATTTAATTATTTGACAAAAAAGAAGAATGTAATACATTCTTCTAATACATAAATTAAATATTATGTAATTTATTTAATTCAAAATACATTTTATTGCTGTCAAAAATCAGAAAAAATGTTTATATCACAAATAAACATTGCCTTAAATTAAATGTTCAAACTTCCAACAGGCATGTGCCTCCTTGATCCTTCCAAGATGGCGGGAGCTGGCTTGAACATTGAATTTAATCGAAAAGCAATGTTTATTTGTGAAATAAACATATTTTTCTGTTTTCGGGCAACAGTAAAATGTGTTTTGAGTTAAATAAATTACGTACAATCTTTTTTTTGTCAAATAATTTAATTAAATTTTTTTTTGGACACCCTGAACAAGTAATTATGTAAATGTTGATATTACTGAATAGAGAATTGAATAACCTTTCAAATAAGCCAGCACACGATCCCTATTCCCATTTAAAAAAATCATCGATTACGTCATCACTCTCAGATGGATGACATCACTAGTATGACATATATGCCAAAATATCATAATTTAAAAATAAAAATGGACTTGTTTCCGGATTTTTCCTTAGAGTCGTCAATTTACAAAATAACGAATGTATTCCTTTCATTTACACCATACCGTATATAAGTTCAATAATAAAGTAGAGCCTAAGAGGAACCTAAATCACAACAAATCATGCAATTCGGTGGTGACATGAAAAAGTTTACACGGTAACGCCGTATTTTACATTTCACGTTCATGTACTGTCCTAAAATACTTACAGCATTTATCATTGCAAGAACAAATCTAATGACTTCTCTCTCTGTTTCATATGGAAAATTTGTTTTCATGTGTTCAAAGAGATCTTTATCTACAAATACTGCCGTTTCGACAAAAGCTGGAGATCCATCTGGAAACACCTCTCGTTTTCTTCTACTCTTTCTATGTGAGTGTGCTAGTATTCCATCTTCCAGTTGGGCTTCAAATTCTTCATCAATTATATCGTTATCACTAATATCTTTGGCTTGATTTAGTAGAGGCAGTGTAGAGTTATCATCAATATTGTGAAGACAAGAACCATCTTTGGCGTTATGGAGAAAGTGTGATTTTTTAATTAGAATGTGTGGTTTACTTGTTTCGTTTTGGAACCTATCGGGAAGTGGATGAATAAGAAAGTATTCTTTTTCACTTGTATGAAGTATTCCTCTCTAAAAAATAATAAAATGAAAAAAATTCAGAATAACCAAATAGTATAATTAGACAAGTAGAAAAAATAAATTTATAAAAAACATTTTTTTTTAAATAGTTGTCTAGCTTTTTAAACATCTCTCCTATCTTTCAATACGTTTGATATTTTTACAAATCTTTAATAAAAAACTATAATATAATAAAAAAAATAGGAAATAAGAAAAGATTTCAAGAGTAACTACCGAATGCTGTGGTGCAGATTTCTGTAAAAACTGGATCTTTTATGGGCCGCATCTTCTTTTTGGATGCATGTATTGACTATATAAAACATATGTAGGCAGAGGAAGAACAAATAGTTAAAAATACAGAGAAAGTTCGAAAAACACTTAAAAAATTGAAGAACATAAAAGCTGCAGGTGAAGATTCTAATACTCCTAAGTATTAGAATGTTCGTGCTTGTTCTATATTTACTTCTTCTATTTTTATGTTTATCTTTTCTTCTTCTTCCTTTTCCCCCATGACCATAACTTTTGTTTTATTTTTATGAATTGTCATTCCACATTTTTTTAGTGTTTCATTCCATATTTCTATATTTATTTGTAATTGTTTCTCATTTTCGGCCAATATGACGACGTCATCGGCGAATGCTCCTTCTGAAATGTCTACTCTTCTTAAATTTCTATAACCCACATGCATCTTTTTCACTTTTACTTTACATTTTTTAATTATCTCATCCATGTAAATTATAAACAGTGTTGGACTTAATCCTCCTCCTTGTCTTAGTCCCTCGTTCGTAGTAAATGGTTTTGATGTTCTCGTTTGGCTCTTGATATAATTCACATTGTTGTTGTAAATGTTCTTAATTACCCTTATCATTTCATTACTTATACCTCTCTTCTCTAATATTTCCCATCATTTTAGCATTGTTACCGTGTCAAAAGCCTTTTCAAGATCTATGTAAGGCATGTACATTTTATATCCTGTTGCTGATATTTTTTTATTATTTGCTTGATTGTAAATATATGATCCTGGGTGCTTCTGCCCTTTCTGAAACCGCTTTGTGATTCCTCGAGTGTGCTGTAATTTTTTTCGATTATTCTTTTATTCAGTATTTTTTCTCTGTTTCTAGATATTTCACTGTTTCAGTGTTATTCCTCTGTAATTATTTCAATCTGTTCTATCGTCCTTTCCAATATCTTGGAATTACACAGTCCACCTATGGAAACCTGGACAAAGAAGTGAGAGATCAACCACAAAAACAAATAGACTGACAGGATGCCTTAATAACATTATATGGCGAAACCAGAGACATGTTAAGGATAGACCGGGCTAGTCATATGCCACTCAATGCATCAAAGTGTAACGCCGACATAGGATTGAGTGGTCTAGCCATCTTTGTCAGTCACATGCGCGGGATCGTTTGGTTAAAAGAGATAGATAGACCACCGATCGACTGTTTCCATGCTGTTTCCGCGTTACGCTTTTTTGGTGAGTATGCCGAGTTTAGGCTTAATATGTCAATGGGCGAAACCTACATATTAACATTGAGATGAAGACTAGAACTTGTAAAGCCAGTGTTAGACCAATAATGACATACCTATGCATTAGAAACAGAAACAAGACCCAATACAGCCACAACACAAAGACTACTTGGAAACGGCGGAGATGAGAGTACTGAGAAGAATTACAGGAAATACGCTGAGAGATCGAAAGAGGAGTGAAGACATTAGAAGAAAATGTAGCGTACTAACAGTGTATAAACGAATTGGCACTAAATAGAAAAAAATAATGGAATAACCACATAAGCAGAATGAGGGAGACCCGTGTGCCATGTGGTCAAAATAGCAAGATATAAATCACCAATCAGCAGAAGAAGTATCGGAGGACCGCACAAAAGATGGATTGACAACCTTGCACAGGGGTGTCAATCTACCAATGAACAAGTAGAATTGCTCCTAAAGAGAAAGAAAAAGAACCCGATTGCTTATCGTAGAGTAGCTGTAATCATAAATTAATTTGAGATTGAATTTCGAAATGGTAAATCTTAATACAATCCTGCTCTTGATACCAATTATTAGAACTACATGTGGTAATATTTAAATACCCTGACCGGCAATAATTTGTAACATAGTATAATTTGTTAACAAATAAAATTCATAATAAAAAGTTACTTACAATTCCTTTACATAAACTCAACGCTACATTTTCATTTCTAAAATAACAGTTTTTGTCCTCTTCATTTACTTCAAGAGGTCGAGATCCATTGGCGTACGTTTCTAAAATTACTATATCTCCTGCCACCAATTCCTTATTACTAGGTTTTAAATAAATATCGAAGTTTTTGCCAAGTTCCTTTGACTTAATTAATATTCGATGTATCTTATATTGCACTTCATTTTCTATTTGAGTTTCTTTTGACGTAATTTCCTCATCATGGAGGTGAATAGTGGGGTATATAATGGAGTAGTTTTCGTCTAAAAATTTTAAGAAGCTGTTTACAGAACGCAAAGTCTATGGTTTGCTGATAAATATGTCATTTTTTCTGTCTTCATAAAGCTGATTAAATAAATTCGCTGTTTGGAATTCGCAATTTTGGAAGTATTGAAAAGTAGGTACCTAAATCTATTAACTAACAACAATGTTAAACAATAGCGCTTTTCATTCACAGTCATTTGTTTCGAGCTTCTCTCATCTGTCGTATAATCCGTGTATATTAATATTATACACAGGTTATACAACATATGACAGAAGCTCGAAACAAATGACAATCGATGAAAAGCCCTATTGTCAGTATCAAATTACTAATTTTGTTTTAATTTAGTTTTGGTATGACAGAAAAAATATTAGACATATTAGCAAACCATAGGCGTTACATTTCATTTTTAAGAGGTGTTGTATTTTAAATGAATTAAAGACTTTTTTTGCAAAGACGGTGCAAATATCGCATAAAAATCGTGGACAATCATTATGTCTGAATACTCCATCTAAATGCCTTTCTAATGATATGCCGCACATGGTATATAGGTACCCTATTTAAAAATAAGAGGTTGGGGAAGCGGAAGAGAGGGTGTTGACAATTGAGAGATGTATGTATCGTAAAAATTTGTCCCCCTTATAACAAAAATTGAGCTGTTTCGCCATTTTCTTAAAATCTAATAAATACTGCCAAATATCGAGGTGGACTGTTTTCATTGGCCCACCCTGTACCTATATAGGAAAAATTAACAGAAAAACGTATATGGTTCTCTTACTACTACTTCTTTAATTTAAAAGATATTTATGATCCAAAGTTTATATTGTGGGGAATTTTAAGGACTACAAGACTGAGAAATTTTTGTTTTGAAACTTAAAACGTCAACATCTCAATTAATTATTATTATCGTATAAAAATAAAAACTGGAACATTTTAAGAAAAAAATACATTTTCGTATTCGTGCATATTTTCCATATCTAGGTATGTTAGTTTCAGAATAATTTTGAAAAAATGGAAAAATTTGATTGAATTTAAAAAGCCAATTTAAAATAATCTGAATGTATTTAAATAGGTAGTTTTACTTTTAAGAGGATCGGTACGTATTTTCGGCTGCAATGCTATTCAAATGGGGATTCATTTTTTTCGAATCCTGAGAAAACTAATAAGTATTTTTGAAAAATTTAAACGCAGAATGAGAGATTACGTTATTAGCGAGAGCCGAAAGTCCCTGAGAACTTCTATAATGTTTATTTTAATAAGTTACAGGGGTGAAAAACTAAGAGAAAATGTAGTGTAATATTTAATTTCAAATATCTCATTCGAAAGAAACTTCTTATATATTCTAAGGGACTTTCGGCCCTCGATAATAATTTAGTCTTTCATTTTGTGTTTAGATTTTTTAAAAATATTTATTAGTTTTTTCAGGATTCAAAAAAAATGGACACCAACACCATGTCCGTGGAAATCGAACATTCGCTATCTTTGTCATACAACGCACTCAGTCGAATATAATGTTATGACAAGACTTAAGACAGTGACAAGTACTTAGAGATGTGTCCGACCCGCTATTTTGATATAGCATTTCATTCTGCTACTGCTTTTTAACGCTTTTACGATGATAATAAGATCAATCAAAGGGTTGTTTATTAAATAGTATTGATAGACATTGATAGTGTATTTGAAAAATAATAATTTATTTAAGGCGTACAATTAATAAAAAGGTATTTATTTTTTATATATTATTTATGGAAAATCCAAGTATTTCAAGTCATTAAAGTTCAACTAAAAGTATTATTTTCTAAGAGATTGTTCCGATAACCGTAAATAGGTACGAGTTTAGCTATAAAGTAAAGTGCCCATGGTGGCATAAAATGTAGTAAATGCTAATGCTTCAAGTACGTACTACATTTTTAAAGATTTCACTACACTTAAAAAGCATTTGCTTTTCTCCGTAGTATTTGCTTCTATTTACCAGCCTACATAGAAGAATGTACTACGCTTTTGAAGTATGTGCTTGTTTAGTAGTATTTTGCTTCAGTTTAAGTGAAGTTGGTGGGTGGACGTCTTCGGCGTTGGTATTTTTTTGTTTCAATATGGCAGCATGTATGAATGTGTGTCATAGAAGAATTTACGAACTAAGAAGAAGATTCTTAATTTTTGGGGTCATTCTTTTATCAAATAAAATTTAATAATTGTGAAGAAGATTAACAAATAACAATTGTTCATTTTTATCCTCGCGTAACTCGTTTGTCGCTTTGGAATCTGAGTCACTCGTTTTTACTCATGTACAATTCTAATAATTAAATAATGCAACAAATAGTTTATTCCTTTAAACGAGAATAAAATTTAATGCGAAAATTCTTGGTTTACCGATAGATTTTATATATCATATTTTCATTATAAATTTATAATTAATTTGAAAAATACAAACGTAAATAATTTGATTTATGTAAAAAGGAACTTACTTCAATTGAGCTAACCGTATATTTCTTCGCTTTTCAGTAACACATTTCTTGTAACAACGTCCCATATTTTAATTTGCGCAAATAAAGAAATAAATAAAGTCTTTATAAATTAATTGAGTAATACTACATTTATATAACGCAGTTCTTCACGTGTTCAAACCTTATCTAAGCTTTCCATGGTAACAGTACATTATTAAAATAACTTTACAACTTTTTTTCTTTTTCGACTATTTGTATAGTATATAAATAATGGTAACCACTGAATACATAATTAGTGAAAAAATATTCCTATCATTTATACAAGTAAAGGTTATCCAAGAACCAAGAACATTCAAAAACTGAACGAAACCGAAATAGCCACCTCTACCTTTTTAATGACAATGTCACTGTCAACCTAATATTTATATCTGCAGTTTCCATACCAGCGAGAATTTTACTACACGTAATTTGCCGTGCAAAGACAGAAAAAGTAGGGATAGCCGTAAAATATTTGCGAATTATGTACCCATAGCCTTAAGGAAGAATCATATTATCCGTTCGGGCACGTAGAGTTTCGTTTCCGAAAAATATAAAAACCTGATTTTACAAAGAGTTGTCTGATACTATACGCTTCGTATAGTATGAATTGTTCATATTTAAAACCATAAAAACAATATTTTTCGGAAACAAAACGCTACGTGCCCGAACGGATAAATATGAATCGTCCTTTATTATTTACATTTAAAATTTTCTTGCGATTAATATAGGTTAAATAGTTATTTATGATATAAGTGTTAAAAGTACACGTTTAAGGCACGCATGTGAAAGTTTGCAGAATGAGCGATAGCGAGTTCTGCAACTCACATGAGTGCCTTAAAAATGTACTTTTTAACATGCATATCATACAATATTTTTTCTACAAACGTAATTACAGGACAATATCTACAAAAAATTTTACTTGAACTTGACTGACATTCCATTTCTACATTTTTTTGAGATTACATCAAAATTGCCTATACGGTCAATACGAATTGCAGTGCCATAAAATTTTTAAAGCACTAGTGCCTTAAAGTAGCATTTTTAACGCTAAAAATTGCATTTTTAACACGGTTGTAGAAAAAAGGATTTACCTGAATTTGTATTTTGTAATAAAGATGACCATTCTAGTGGGGTGAGTAGTTCTTTTAGTCGTGCTTTAGTAACCTAGAAAATAAGAAAAAATATATAGTTTTACAACACTTATTATTTTACAGATAATAAATAAATACACAGTGACGAGTGCGCTAAGAACCGGCGAAATAACGCAAAAGATGGAAAACATATTAAGTTTTAAGTTGAAATATTTTGTCAAAAATATCAAATTTTGACGATTTTCATGCGAGAACAAACATTGATATTGGCAAGAATTTTTTTATTTAGCTCCATTTAATTTACAATGTTTGAGAGTGAATCGGATCGGAAAAGCTATTCCGCGTGATACACAAAATGTTTGAGAGAGCACTGAATGGAGAAGACTTACCGGCAGAATCGACTCAAGCATGACATCAATATATAAGAAAGAAAATCGGTAAAACTGCGAAAACTGTCGACGAATCAGCATAATACCATCTATAGTATACAGGGGTGGGCAAATACTTTTAAGCGCGGGCCAAAATGAAATTTTCAAAATGTCTCCCGGGCCGGAGGACTATACCCAGTATGTACGCTAATGTTTTTGGTGGAGGTTTTTCTCTGCCCAAGAAATTTAATAATAATAAATAATAAAAATAAAAAATAAAAAATAATAATAAATTGTCTTTCTGGTGTGTACTGTACATTTACATGCGAACAATTTGTTCCCAGTGAAACTACGAAATTTTTAATATGGTCCATTATATTAAGCCATGACAAGGATCCAGATAAAAAATGAACTTCAGAAATTCGATCAAGAATAGAGTAATCAAGAGCAGCCCTTTTGAAGATAAGGAAATTTTTGAGTAACCAAAGATTCAATCTGCAAATCTTATATCGGGTGGTAAAATTTTATGTCAAGTCAACCATCATAGACGAAATTCAAAGGAGGCAACTGATCTGGTATGGTCATGTACGACGTCAATGGACGACCACAGGCTTCCAAAACAAATTTTAAAATTGACGCCAAGGAAAAGAAAGAAGAAAGGAACGCCAAAACAATCCTGGCTAGGCGGTATTCAGAAGCAATGTCGGAAAGGAACATTCACCCTGACGAATGCAATGACGGACGAAGCTGGAAATTGGCAACCGGAAAGCGGAAAACGCTATAATTAACAGGGATAATAATAAAAATGTTATTTCCACTCTATTCTTCTTTATTGGATTGTTAATGCTGACTTAATGAAAAGCTGCAAGCTTTTGAGATGTGGCTTTTGAGGGAAATTGTGAAAATACCATGGACCGATCATATTACGAACGAAATGGTGTTGAACAGAATGGAAAAGGAACAGAGAAATTTTGACCATCGTTAAAAGGAGAAAGACAGCAAGGAGAAAGGGTAACGTATCAAGGGGTATCATACTTAGAAATGATAACGTAAGTTCTTTTTTTTTCACCTCTGTGATAAACATTATAGAAGTTTTCAGGGACTTTTGGCCCTCAGTAATAATGTAATATTTCATTCTGCGTTTAAATTTTTCAAAAATACTTATTAGTTTTCTCAGGAATCGAAAAATATGAATGCATTAAAAAAAACTTGCACCTACGCTTTTAAAAAAATTGCTTGCAGGATTTCTAAATGGGCCGGATAAAGTAAGCAAAAGGGCCGGATCCGGCCCGCGGGCCAGCTTTTGCCCACCCCTGAATCTATAGGTAGACTGTGTGAAAAGACCATAAAGGAAAAATTAGAAATATATATACAGGATAATATCGGAGAAGACCAGGCAGGATTAACAGCGGGGAAACCATGCTGGATCACATTTACACGGTCGAACAACTAATAGAAAAAGTAATGGCCAAAAATATATCCGCCCATCTGGATTTTGTAGATCTTAAGAAGGCGTATGACTCGATACCTAGAACCAAGCTATGGGAAGCAATGGAAGACATCGAAGTCTCATGAAGATTAATAACAGCAGTAAAAGCACTCTACAAGAATAACACAGTAGCTATCAAAATGAGCAATCGAATATGCAGTCCATTTAAGACGACAAAGGGACTACTATAGGGTCCCCTACCCTGTTCAAAATATTTCTGGAAAAAACCCTGAAACAATGGAAGAGATAGTGCTAAGGAATGGGTATAGTAGTAAGGAACGAATATCTCTATACTCTAAGTTTTGCTGACGACCAAATAGTGATCGCACAAGACGAAGACGACCTCAGCTTTATGGTGAGGAAACTGTAACAGGAATATACAAAGAATGGGATGGAAATAAACCTAAAGAAAACTGAATATCTAACAACGGAGAATACAGAAATAAAACAACTGGGAATAGACGAAGGTAAACAAATCAGAGTAACAGATAAGTACAAGTATTTAGGTTTTATAATATCAAACACAAGAACAACTGAGTAAGATATAAAAAATAGGCTAGGACAAAGAAGAGACTGAAGAGATAAGAACATCAGCATAAAAACAAAAAGAAGAATTGGATATAGGAATTCTCCTGTCACAGTGTTAGTTGCCATACTTCTTCGAGACGGCTGTTTATCAAATAGACTAAGAGCCGCTATAGGTGAAATTTCTTAATCATTTTAGGCACGACGGGATCCTATAACTTAAATAGTAGAACCTAAAAGAAAACGTTTGAGCACTCTGCCGTCACTTTTCAGTGGCACATGCGTCTACAGTGGCGCATCAAACTTTCCACTTATGGACGGGATACATGAATTAAAAAATACCCTCCCTCATAACCAGAATTTAATTTTTTTCATTTTTTTTAAGTTCTATGTGATTAAGACATAAGATCCATCGTAATTTTAACCCACCACCCCCTTCTCCCTGCTCCCGCCATCAAAAACTTTATTTTTCGATTTTTTTTTTTTGGTGGGATGCAATCAATTTTAAAATTTCAAAAAATTTACACGCATAGTTAAGGCTTTTATAAAACACGTCTATTTTTTATAGATCTGTAGGTTGAGTGTACATAACCTCAAAAAAATTAAAAAAATTTTTTTTGGAAAAGTATATAACTTTTTTTTGGCGATAGCTGCAGATCTAATTTTTTCTTAGTCTTGTGTATTTTATCAAACACTATATTTCTAATTTTTTTCAGATTTTTTTGTAACGCTGATCACCTTCAGAAATCCAAAAAACTGTTTTTTAAGGGGGGTTTTTTGGGGTTTGAACGTGTTTTTCTGATTTTTAAATATTCTAAAGGACTCAGTTACTTCAAGTTACATATAACCTATAAAAACAAAATTGATTTGATATATTATGAATTCTATAAAATAGGGAAAATCCCCCAAAACCCCCAAAAAACAGTTTTTCGGATTTTTGAAGGTGGGGAGCCTTACGGAAAAATCTGAAAAAAAATTAAAAATACAGTGTTTAATAAAACACACAAGATTAAGAAAAAAATTAGACATGCAGCTATTCCTCCAAAAAAGTTATAGGCTTTTTTGAAAAAAAAAATTTCTTTTAATTTTTTAAGGTTATGTACACTCTGCCTATGGGTCTATAAAAATAGGCATGTTTTATAAAAGCCTCAGCTATGCGTGTGAATTTTTTGAAATTATAGAATTGATTGCATCCCACCAAAAAAAAATAAAAACGAAAAATGAAGTTTTTGATGGTGGGGGCAGGGGGAAGGGGGTGGTGGGTTAAAAGTACGCTGAATCCTATGTGTTAATCACATAGAACTTAAAAAAATAAAAAAAAAATTAATTCTGTTAGTAAGGGAGGGTAACTTTTAATTTATTTATCTCGTCCATAAGAGGAAAGTTTGATGCGCCACTGTCGACGCATGGGCCACTGAAAAGTGACGGCACAGCGTTCAAACGTTTTCTTTTAGGTTCTACTATTTAAGTTATAGGGTCCCATCGTGTCTAAAATGATTAAGAAATTTCACCTATAGCGGCTCTTAGTCTAAAATTATGTGTTATGTATATTCGGTAGGTCGGAGAATCGGTCGTAATCTATTTTTCATATCCCTGATTGATAAGGGGAAGCCCCCCTAACATATTGTAATGTTAGGTGGGGACATGTGTACATAACCTACTCTACAAGACTACGAGTAGGTACATACAAATTAAACAAATAATGATCAAAATCCATCAACAATCTCCGGAGATATTAATAGCAGCATATTTTTGAAGAATCATTTTATTTTTTGAGTACATGGATTTTAATAGTCCCCTCCACCGACCCCGAGCAGATTTCGTAAGGACGTAATTTTTACAGCTTTATTAACCACTCTGTTGAAGTTCAAAGTTTACTTAAACTTTTACACATAAAATATATACCTTGAACTTCAAAAGTTAGGTTCTATGTATTTAGGCTCTAGTTAGGTTGCTTAATTGTTATAAACAAAGTATCTGTGAATTAAATAAAAAAAAGTGGCTAACTTTGACCTTAATTGATCTAGGCGAAATTTTTGTTGCGATAATTTGTGTAAAAATATCAGCTTTAAAAATAACAAAATGGATTTAGTTTACAGTTAATATTAACAAAGTTATTCAAATTGTTTATAAGCCAAAAATTAAATTATGGTAGGGGAGCCCAAGCGGGGATTTTTGCAGTTACTCGAGCGCGTCAGATTATCATATGGGGAGAAACCTGGTACCCTGCAGATGTACCCCTACCATATATTGGCTCTTAACACAAGCAGGTTCGTAAGGGGGGCCCGAAAAAAAAAATCTATCCTTAAAAATACTCGAAACTGTCAGATTAAAATAAGGTAAGTTAAGTACATGCAAAAGAGTGTATATTTAAAAAATCTGACGATTTGAGCGGGGCGTAAGGAAATGGGTGAGTCAAAAATTTTACAAAAAAAGCGAATATTTCGCGAAATGAACGTCAGATCGAAAAACTAAAACATACTAATCGTCTTTAATATTTTTCAAAAATCTATCGAATTGTACTAAACATGACCCCCACGAAGAGGGGTGGGGGGTAAATTTAAAATTTTAAATACAAACCCCGCGATATTTCGTAAAATGAACATCAGATTGAAAAACTGCAAAATACACTTTCAAAATGTTTTTGAAAAATCTATCGAATGGTACGTATCACGACCCCCACGGAGGCGGGGTGGGGGGTTACTTTAAAATCTTAAATGGGACCCCAAATTTTTATTGCAGATTTGGATTCTCTACGTAAAAATAAGCAACTTTTATTCGAGACATTTTTTCGAATTGGATGGATGGAAATGGAAAATTAAATTAAAAAATGGCAAGCGCCCGCTAAAATGGAAAAGTTTACTTAACTTTTTTTGATTTTAGGACACAATAATTACAACCCAATAGGTCCCTATAACGCTCGAGTGACTGCAAATTTAGCATGCTTTGCTCCCCTACTATTACTTTACTAAAATATTTTTGCAATGGGAAAAACTACTTTTCTTGATTTTTTATTAAAAATAATGCAAATATTATATTTCTTCTTGCGTGTGGTATCCACAAAATCGCTATATCATTATCATTTTGAGCAATAACATTGCAAAAAAAGCTACATGGGATAAATAAATTGAATAAAATTTAAACTAATTGATGAATCATCTTGAAATTTTTTGTGCATTATAAAAACCGTTTGATTCAACTTTTCATGCAATATCAAAGTCTTAAGTTCATTTTCGCAATAGTTATAGCAAATTTTTGATTTTCGAAATTTTAGTTTTATTTTACAATTTCCGAAGCAACAAATTATCGGACTAAAATTCAAAAACTAACATTTTATACCTTTGCCCGTATTCTAGGATGAATACTTTAAATAAGATATCTAATTACACTATTTTTACCTTTAGCGATTTAAACGAAAAAACTGTCATTTTTGACGCTTATTTGTTAATATGTAACTAAAATTCTCGTCCGAACTGTGACGGGCATTTTTGTATTTATAATGTATTAGATATTAAGTACCCAAAAAACCCATTTGCAACCTGGCTGGTCAAGTGTCCCGAATATGGTATATTTTTGCCTTATTTCCCTGGCGTAGAATCCACCGTAACATTTTCATTTTAACTATCTCCATCTTCTTTTCCCGAATATTCTTTATAGACCAGACTTACCGCCGTGCACCAATGAAGGTCTCACCACAATCTTTTATGTATACCTATGTTTCCTTTTAGCCTTTCCTCGATTTTTCGACAACAGTGTACCCCACAGACTATTAGTGTTCCATTTTGTAGGAGCCAATGTATTTAAATTATCCTTCTTCTTCACGTGCCATCTCCGCGACGGAGGTTGGCAATCATCATGGCTATTCTAATCTTAGATGCTGCTGCTCTGAATAGTTCGGTTGATCTGCATCCGTACTTCGCTCAAGTTACGCAACCATGAGGTTCTTCTCCTTCCTACACTTCTCTTGCCCTGGATTTTCCCCTGTATAATCAATTGAAGTATGTTGTATCTCTCTCTGAATGTTATCTGTATATCTGAATGTTATTAACGCATAACATGCCCCAGGTATTGCAGCTTTCGTGTCTTGATGGTTTCCAATATTTCCAGTCTTTTGTCGACTCTTCTCATGACTTCGTTGTTTGTTATATGCTCGGTCCATGATATCTTCAGGAATCTTCTATACACCCACAGTTCAAATGCTTCCAACTTTTTAGTAGTCGACGCGTTAAGTGTCCATGCTTCTATCCCGTAAAGCAGGGTCGAGAAAATATAACACCTTGCCAACCTAACTCTCAAGTCTAATTTCAGTTCTCTTGCACAAAGTACCTTTCTCATTTTATTGAAGTTTGTTCTTGCTTTTTCTATTCGAACTTTGATTTCTTTGCAGTAATCGTTTGTGTGATTAATTATTGTGCCAAGATAGTTGTAGTTTTCAACTTGTTCTAAAGTTTTACCTTTAATTGTCAGGCTTTCATCATTATTTTGGGTTTTTGATATCCTCATAAATTTAGTTTTCTTGATGTTTATTGATAATCCATATTCTTCTCCATACTCAACTAGCTTGTTCATTAGCTTTTGGAGGTCTTTAAGGTTGTCTGCTATTATGATAGTATCGTCCGCATATCTAATGTTGTTAATTGGCGTTCCGTTTACCTTTATTCCTGCTGTATCTCCCTCAAGAGCTCTTTTCATAATTTCTTCAGAGTATGCATTGAATAGTAGACAATGCACACCCCTGTCGCACTCCTCTTTTAACTCTTCTGATGTGTGTTCATTAATGCGTATGTGTGCTTGCTGTTTATAATATGGATTTGTTATTATTCGATTAATTTAATGTAAATTATCCACATGAACTCAATATATAGGCCTGGATCCGCGTACCAAAAAAAAGTTGATTAATAGCAAGCTGAAAATTTGTTAACAGCTTAACGGTGTCTAGTCGGACAAACTTTGATGTATGGGAACACTGGAACAGGGGAATTTTTAATTGTGGAATGCGATTTTAATTGTGGAACGTGTCATCCTGACAAGTTTATGATTGAGAAAACTAGCAGGTTGTTTTTAAGTTTATTCAATAGCAAACTTGTTATGTATAATATATGAAAAAATGTTTGCTCGACAAATATGTTGGGCATTTTAATAACTTCGACACGTAGAACATGTCAAATGACAGGAATTATATTGGTGGTAAATAGCAGTCTGATTTTTGCATCAGAGTTTAATGAAAGGGTAACAAATCAATTGCAAGTTCTGTCCGACGAAATACATGGGACGTTTTCGTAGTCTGACATTCGAAACATGTAGCCTGTTCCACAATTAAAACTTCCCCTGTTCCAGTGTTCCCATACATCAAAGTTTGTCCGACTAGACACCGTTAAGCTATTAACAAATTTTCAGCTTGCTACTAATCAACTTTTTTTGGTACGCGGAATCCAGGCCTAATATCTTTATGGAAGAGTGTGAATGGACAGAAAAACCAAATAAAACGTTGTCTAAATCGGTGGGAGGATACACAATTTATTGACATTTAAATAGGATATTTACCCCAGGTATTTAAATTAAAAAAGCGGAAATACGTCCAATTGTGCACCGTAATATTTACATAAAAAGCCCAATTACATTACAATTAAAATGAAGTTTGCTTGGAGGTTGACGTTTATTTTTATTAAATATATTAGATGAACCAGTAGCGCGTTTGACAATATAATTTGCTCGCATTCTGTCGTGAAGGTTACAATTATTCAAATAAAATATTTTAAGGATATTTACTACAAGCCAACCTTGAAACTTTAAAGAAATTGCAGCCGATAAAAATGGATAATAGACGGGGACGGGGCATTTAGCAGAAAATAAATCGATTTTTAAATACAGCACCTAGAGACTTGCGGTTTTTTGCATTATGTTCAGGATGACGCCAGGAAAAAGTCTACTATTCAAAAATGGGGGGAAATGCATAATTGCACTTTAAAAGCATCCAAAAGTGCATAAACATGTCAAAATCAGTATACCTACTAAGGACCAAATTTTGTTATTTGGGGGGTTTTTGGGGCCACTGAACACGAATACGCCATAGAACGGACCTCCGGATCACCTGGTGCCCAAGGTCACTGCAAGGGACGTCATCTTCTGAAGTTTCGAGGGTTTTCGGTATTAAATTGATGCAAACAGATTACTCATCACTTGCGTCTGGTGAGGGTCGGCAGGGTCGACAGTGCCGACCCACACATTTATGGACACATTATAGATTTTTTTAAATATTTAATTTAATCAGAGTTGATGATATTCGTTTCTGTGAAATAAAAAAATATCTGTGAGATAATACAGACTAAATTTTATTCATTGTTTTTATAAGAATTCGATCTATCCCATACGTTAAGTGATCCCTGTGCGCTGTGCGTAAGAGACTTTTCAAAAATGATCCTATAGCCATGCACCCAATTGCGACTGTGTGAATTCTTATTATAAAGCCCGGCTCGGCAAGCCGTCCCCAGATTGAAGATTTGCTTGTAATGAGAAGCTATGGAATATTAGCCGATAGGCAACCAATTATACATTTCCCGTACTATTTGAATGGCAAGTACGGCAGAAAACAATCTGTCGAGCGGTGATCTGCAAACGGTAGCAAGGCACGTACAGTCACGTACATACCTTGCTATCGCTTCCGGGATAAATTTATGAAATAGGTAAGTAGGTAGTTTTACGTCGTTTAATGATTGATATTGTAATTTTTTTAAGTTGTTAGGAATTACCATTTAGGTGACAGGATGAATCGGAGGATTCGTTACATCAAGTTAATTATAGAGAACAAATAAAATTGTTTAACAAATTTTCTAATTTACTTTTTGACTCGAAGACATTTAGCGGCGTACCTAAAACCCTCACAGAATGAATGAATCAATTAGTAGTTACATTTTGATGGTTTTCGGTAGAAGTAGACGAAACTACTGATATATGTAACATGTCATTCACCACAAGTATCAATTGTTCTTCGATACGCGTTACGTCTAATATTTATGAGAGGTTTATAGGTTTTCAGACGTGAGTAGAAGCCATAAAACAGAATATATTTTTGGTGTTTTAAAGGACATATTAAAATTTTTTGATATCAAAAATAAATTGGTAAGGCAAATTTATGATGGCGCTGCCTTGATGTCCGGTGAATTGTATGGTCTCCAGGCAAAAGTTAAAACTATTGCACCAGGCAAAACTATTATTTACTCACTGTTATAAGTCATTGACCTCTTTGACGATTCAAAATTTAAAAGTTACGCCAAAGAATTTTCAAAATATCTATTAGACAAGTTCATTAAAAATTATCCATCATTCTTTAATAAAATAAAATAAGAAAATGGATTAACAGGTTTATATGCTGATCCAAATATTTTCGGAAGGTGGGATCTTCTTCTTCTTGTAGTGCCTATCCGTTTCGGATGTTGGCGACCATCATGGCAATCTGCACTTTGCACACTGCTGCTCTGAAAAGATTTGTAGTGGTTGTGTTGAACCACGTTCGTAGATTTTTCAGCCAGGAAATCCTTCGCCTTCCTGGTCCTCGCTTTCCCTCTACTTTTCCCTGCAAGACCAGTTGCAGCAGTCCATATCTCTCACTGTTCCTCATGATGTGACCGAGGTATTCGATTTTGGCTGTTTTTATTTTGATTAACAGCTCTTTTTCTTTTTTCATTCTCAGCAAAACACCCTCATTAGTAATGTGGTCGGTATAAGATATCTTCAGGATTCGACGATAAAGCCACATCTCAAAAGCCTCAATTTTCTTGCAGGTGGCGTCTGTGAGAGTCCACGACTCAACTCCGTACAACAGTATAGGAAATATATAACATCGTAGTAATCTGACTTTTATGGGTATCGACAAATCATGACATTTGAACAACTTTGCTATTTTTTGAAATGCAGATCTTGCTTTCTCTATCCTACATTTGATTTCTATAGAATGGTCCCAATTTTCATTGACGTTCGTACCAAGGTAGGTGTAAGGTGGGATAAGTTACAAAATAAGGTAAGGTAATAAGATAAGGTGTAAGGTGGGATAAGTTACAAAATATCTATAATTTTATATACTGCAATTCATTAGGTACAACAAACTGTTCCCGAAATTAATAAATTATTGTGTTCAAATGTGGGCAAATTCTGCCTCAAATGAACGGGATCTCTATTGTCTCAAAAGAGTCAAAACGTATTGTCGAAACACCATGAAACAAGAGAGAATATCAAACTTGTCTCAAATTGCAAATGTCAATAGAAAAAAACTTTTAAAATCTCCCCAAGGCAATAATAAATTTTACAATGACGTTATAACCCATTTTGCTACTTCGAAACAACATAGACTAAATAGACTTAATTTATAAACAGGTTTAGGTTCGAAATTTATAGGAAAAAACAAAAAAAAAACCAAAAAAATAAAAAAACAAAAACCAAAAATCTCCTATAAAATTGAAGCCTTTTAATTAGATGGCATACTTATCTGAGGAGACAAAACCTTGCCGACCCTGTCCCTAAAGCCACGAGCCGCCACTGTTACTCATGGACTTTTGGGCTGAACATTTAGCTGAACATGAACGTGCCATCAGAATTGACCTCCGGAGTAACTGGTGTCCAGGCTCTCTACTGAGGCACGTCATCTTTTGGAGTTTCGAGTGTTTTCGGCATTAAATTGATGCAAATAGATTACTCGAGCGTTTTGAGGTCGCTAAATACGGATACGCAATCAGAACTGACCTCCAGAGCACCCAATGCCCAGGGTCATTGCAATGGACGTCATCTTCTGGAGTTTCGAAGCATTTAATTGATGCAGATGGACTGGAAGGTTTTTGAGATCGCTAAACACGAATATGCCATCAGAACCGACCCCCGGTGCACCTAGTGCCAAGGGTCACTGCAAGGGACGTCATCTTCTGAAGTTTCGAGGATACAGCATTGATACAAACGGATTACTCATATGGTTTTGGGTTTGCTGAATACGAATACACCATCAGAACAGACACCGGAGTACCTGGTACCTAAGGCACGTCATCTTCTAGAGTTTCGAGAGTTTTAGGTACTAAATTAATGCAGACTATCGAAACTCCAGAAGTTAACGTGCCTAAGTACCAGGTGCTCCGGTGCCTTTTCTGATAGCATATTCATGTTGAGCAACCCCAAAAACCTATTAGTAATCCGTTTGCATCAATGTAGTACGGAATACCCTCGAAACTTCAGAAGATGACGCCCCTTTCATTGACCTTGGGTACCAGATGCTCGGGAGTCGGTTCTCATGGCATATTCGTGTTTAGTGACCTATAAAAACTAATAATAATTAAATGAAAAAAACTATCAAAACTCCAGAAGATACGTCTCTTGGTCCCTTGCATTGACCCAGGGCACCAGGTGCTCTGGGAGTATGTTTTGATCGCATATCCGTGGTTAGCAACCTCAAAAACCCCCGAGTATCCATTTGCAACAATTTAGTGTAGAGAACCCTCGAAACTCCAGAAGGTGAGGTGCTCTAGTAGTGACCCTAGGCACCAAGTATTCCGGAGGTCAAAAACGCATGAGTAATCAATTCAATGCCGAAAACCCTCCAAACTCTAGAAGATGACGTCCCTTGCAGTGACCTTGGGCGATCCGGATGATCCGGAGGTGTTCTGATGGCGTATTCGTGTTCAGTGACCCAAAAACCCACCGAATAACAAAATTTGCTCCTTAGTATACTGATTTTGACATGTTTATGCACTTTTGGATGCATTTTATGCACTTTAAAGTGCAATTATGCATTTCCACCCATTTTTGAATAGTAGAATTTTTTCCAGACGCCATCCTGAACATAATGTAAAGAACTGCAAGTCTCTAGGTGCTGTATTTAAACATCGATTTATTCCGGTGTTTTTAGTGCTAAATGCCGCGGTCAAATAATGAATTACGCTCAATTGTTGACATAACTTTTTTACATTAACATTTCATTACTGTTTGGATATTGACAACTGTACAACTCATGGACATATTCCTTCATGGACATAATCCTGTTTCTATGAATCTCTGGGTTTAAAGTCTATCAGTTTGCAGTCTAACTGCAGGCGGAGTTTTGTTGGGTGGTTGGGTGCTTGATAGTTGTGTGATATTTTTATTTCCAAATAGCTATATTCTGTGTGAGTTATTTCTTGTTGAGTTTCTTCGAATAACAATAGTTACTGTTATTGACCTCAGATGCATAAGTATTCTTCTAAATATAACTTCTAAGTCCATTATATTCCTCTATCAATTTGATTGTCATATCATATAAGTTATCATAATATTGCTTGATCTCATACAATATTGTATGGTGGTCTACATAAGGTATTAGAGTCCTAGAATTTAAGGACATTTTTATAGTACGGGATCCGAATATAGGTCGACCTGCATCCACCTGCTTTCCGGATGAAACATTTTTTTTTATTGAATTTCATACATAGACAAATGTTTCTAGCATGCGTTTCCTATCAAAATCGTGTCATCGCTGGGGGCGTAGAGGTTGAAATCAATATTTCAAGCACATTTTTTTTAAAGTATGCACATACTGAGTTGGGATAAAGTATGGAACCAAGCAAATATCTTTGAAACGAAACGAACAATATTTATGAGACTTTGCATGCAAGTACAGTGACGCAAAAGGCATCTGTTGCCATATTTTTTGTTAGTACTCCACATCCGGTTTCACCGGAAATACCCTTAACTTATTTAATTTAAATGGAACACCCTGTATATTTTGCGGATTTTAAAAGAACTTTTAATTTTAATTCATACATACCAAATTTTGGCAGAAAAAATTTGTTAAAAAGTGTCTGTAGATAATTTTTTGAATTAATACAACGTAGTAGGAAATAAACGACTATCATCTATCTATACTGTAGACTAAAATTGTTGTTGTTGTTTACATGCACTGCATGACTTATTTGAATTTAGTATAGTAGGTAAAACTGTTACTACTGAACTAACTGACAGAAATAAGTTGTACTAAAAATGGTTCATTTGAAAAAGATCGTATTGAAATATTAATGATAATCGGTTATGGTGAATTTCCATTTTTTGGAAGTGAGTTTTCCAAATCGGTGGGTTGGACGTAGAGGATTCATAGAGTGGGCCGCTGGTTCTCAACCCGTTAGATTTTTTTTCTTTGGGTGGTATAAAATCACGTGTTTACGTTAGGTGACCAAGATGCTTGCAGGATTTGAGACAAAGAATAATTGATGAATGTGAACTAATACGTGGAGAAATCTTGCAAAAAGTGACTCACGAATTTATTTATAGGCTTACATTTTCAACATTTGAAATTATTTTGTTTATTTTTAATATCATTGTAAAAAGATTTATTTCTTGTTTTAATAGTTTTTTCTTCCAAATTTGGTATGTATGAATTAAAAATAACAAGTTCTTTTAAAACCTGCAAAAATATACAGGGTGTCCCATTTAAAGTAAATAAGTTAAGGGTATTTCCGGTGAAACCGGAAGTGGAGTAGTAACAAAAAATATGGCATCAGATGCCATCACTGTACTCGCATGCAAAGTTTCATAAATATTGTTCTTTTCGTTTCAAAGATATTTGCTTGGTTCCATACTTTATCCCAACTCTGTATATACATTCAGTACAATTCATAGTTTATCCAAGAAAAAAATCAAGGAAAAATATTGACAAATAAGCCAACGGTGGCAAATTATTAAAGACACCTCAAAAAACAATGAATTTTGCAGTGGACATTAGAACTCGTCATTGGATCATTGTAAACAAAAAATTCAAAAAGATTTTATTAGCTTATGAGTTTCTCAAGGTAACGCTGTCGCTTTTTTTTTTTAATTTATTCGGGTTGGTTAAGAAGTTTTTGAGTCACAATGTCTACAACCTTTAAAAAAAGCAGTTTTGAGAAAAACGCGTATTTTCAACTTTTATTTTCAATTCCTTTTTTGTCTCTTAAATCGTAAAGTAGTGCACACCGGAATATGTTTTTGAATCGCGGAGTAATTTACAAAAGAAAATAAGAACAGCTGTTGACCGTTTTTCACTACGCTCAAGCGCGCTGGCGCGAACTTGCTGCAAAGCGAGTCGAAGGTAGGGAGTTAGGGAGATAGTGTTGAATATCCCTACTCGCTAGGGATATTCAACAGTAGTGTCGACTCGCTTGTTGAACAACGGTCAACAGCTGTTCTTATTTTCTTTTGTAAATTACTCCGCGATTCAAAAAGATATTCCGTGCATCATTTTAAGATTCGACAGACAAAAACAAAAATTGAAATTAAAAGTTGACATACTTTAAACGCTTTTTCCTCAAAACTGTTTTTTTCAAGGCTGTAGACATTGTAACTCAAAAACTACTTGACCGACCCACCTGGAATTTTGTATATATTTTCTTTAGACTTTCCTTGAGGTAACGCTGTCAAGATATTTTTTGTTTTATGCTTATTTTTTGTTTAACAATAATAAATATGTTGATTTTCACCCTTTTTTTGAAAAAAATTCATTGTTTTGACTTCTGAGTGATATCAAAATAAAGCTAAAAAACACGACAGCGTTACCTCGAGAAACTAATAAGCTAATCAAATCTTTTTGAATTTCTTATTTACCATGATCCAATGATGAGTTCTGATATCCACCGCAAAATTCATTATATTTTGAGGTTTCTTCAAAAATTTGCCACCGTTGGCTTATTAATATTTTTCCTTGAATTTTTTTTGAAGAATCTATGAATCTGCCTGTTTAATTAAAAAATAAAATAATTTTACCATACTTTCAAAAAAAATGTGCTTGAAATATTGATTTCAACCCCTACGGCCCCCCTTAAGGATAGCTATGACACGATTTTGATAGAGAACCCATGCTGGTCGTGTTTGTCTATGTATGAAATTTAATAAAAAATGTTTCATCTAAAAAGCAGATGGGTGCAGATCAACCTATATGTATTCGATTTTCTTTTTCATTTATGTCATGCGATTTCTATTCTATCTTATACAGAATGAACGACAGGCAGCATCCCTGCTTTAATACTATCGTTATTTCTGTTTCTGGTGTTAGCTGGTCACCGTTCATGTTAATTATTGCAGATTTTTCCAATAGCTCGGTTTTTGTATTTAGACCGTCTTTTTCCCTTTCTTTTTTACACTCATCCATTATAATTTATTGTTATCCAAAAGCACCGTAGTATCAGCCTAGTATCAATATATTTTATGCTTCCTGTTATTTAAATAATCTCGTTTAATGAATTGCGGTCTAGTCATGATTTTATTTTTGGAACAAAAATTTTGTTGACAATATTTTAAAAGACAGGATATATTTTTATCTTTATTGAAGATAAGTAATTAGCGATAAGTTACACAGACTGTATGAGGTAAATTAGTTTCTAGTGGTAGAATTATTTTTTCGTAATAATAGTCCAGGGCAATACGATTTTTCTCGTGACACTAACCAAGTCAGGTAGACGACAGTTGTTTTCAGTACATAGTATGGACCTCTATAACAAGAACATACATGTTTCAGTCCGTCGATTTTTTGGACTTAATTAGCTATTAACAACTTAAGGTCAAAAAATCGTAAAATTTCGTTTATCAACAAAAATTGAAGAATTTGAAACAAATTTGAAAATAAGGAACTTTGAGAATAAGTCATATAAAAATCGAATTTTTGTGTTTTAAATGTTTCTTCTTATTTGTTGCTTCGAAAGTAGCAAAATAAAACACAAATTTCGTTTCTTTTAATAAATGTTTAATGCCTTTTTGCACCAACAAATTTTAAGCACCAGCTTAGCTCAGCTTATAGAGAGGGCCGCTTAAGTCTCACTTACGTTGCACCATAATTTTCGATTCTTATCGAGACGTCTTAACTGAGACGAATAACCTTAAGATTACTCCTAAGATTAAGATAATTCCTAACTTTAAGATGCAATTTAAGTGGCAATCCATTATGGCCAGCTGAAAATTGATCTAAGGCTCAATGGTGCAACGCGTATGTTTCGTAAACTGAGCTTAAGGCACGTCTTAAGCTTAAGATCAGTTGGTGCAACCAGGCATAAAACTTTTTTAAAAATCAACTTATGCCTGGTTGCACCAACACATCTTAAAATTAAGACGTGCCAAGCTCAGCTTACGAAACATACGCGTTGTACCATGGAGTCTTAGGTAAATTTCCAGCTTGCCACAATAGATGGCCATGAGGATTGCACAGATAAGAATCGAAAATTATAGTGCTACGTAAGTGAGATGGAACATTAAAGACAAAGATGGAAACCTTATTGTAGATCTAGAGAATAAAATAAAAAGATGGACAGAATACCTGAATGAATTATTTGAAGACGATAGAAACAACTTAACTCAGATAATCAATGCAACTGGGCCAGACATATTGAAAGAAGAAGAAACGCTAAAAATGGGAAAGCAAACGGACCTGATGAAATCCCTACAGAACTGCTGAAGCTTTTGAATGTTCAGTCCGTAACCATAATATTGCATATATTCAATACAATATACAGTACTGGTATAATACCACAAGAATGGTTGCTGTCTACGTTTGTCACCATACCGAAGAAAACTAAGGCAGTGCAATGTTCAGATCATCGAACAATCTCCTTGATGAGTCACCTGCTTAAAATATTTCTTAGAGTCATCCACAACCGAATCTATCAAAAACTAGACATCGATATTAACGATACACAGATGGGATTCAGAAAAGGATTAGGTACAAGGGATGCTCTCTTTGCCCTGAACGTTCTAACACAGAGATGCCTAGATGTTAACCAAGAGGTACACGCCTGCTTTATAGACGTTGAAAAGGCCTTTGACAAAGTACGCCAGAGTAAACTCAAAGAAATCCTGGAGAGTAAGAACATTGACACCAGAGACATACAAATAATATTAAATCTGTACTGGAATCAGCGAGCTAATATAAAAATAGAAGACCAAACATCGGACGAAATAGAAATACGTAGAGGGGTACGACAGGGTTGTATATTGTCACCGCTCTTGTTTAATATCTACAGCGAACAAATATGCCAAGAAGCTCTCTCATATGCAAACGAAGGGATAATAGTCAATGGAGAAGTTATCAATAACATTCGATATGCTGACGATACTGTGATAATGGCAAGAACAGCGGAAGATCTACAACATCTAGTTGAAAGTATGAATGAGATATGTAATAACTACGTCATAAGGATGAACGTCAAAAAAACCAAATATATGACCTTCAGTAAGAATCCACAAATGACACTAGTATCACAATAAACGGTACCCAACTTGAAAAAGTAAACGAATACAAATACTTGGGAACCCTTATCAATGAAACAGGTGACCAAAATCACGAGATAAAAAGACGTATTGAAATTGCCAGGTCTACTTTTATAAAAATGAAAAAATTATTTTGTAATCGTGATATTAGTATTCATCTACGAACTAGAATGTTAAAATGCTATGTATTCAGTACTTTACTCTACGGTGTTGAGTCATGGACTCAACAGAGGAATATTAAAAATCTTGAAAGCTTTCAGATGTGGTGCTACCGCCGTATACTAAGAATAAGTTGGGTGGATAAAATTACAAATGAAGAAGTAATACGCAGAATAAATAACAAGCCAGAAGTTCTACTGAATATAAAAAAGAGAAAACTTGAATACTTAGGCCACCTGATGAGGGGACAAAAGTACACATTCCTACAAAACATAATGCAAGGAAAAATCCAAGGACGAAGAAATCCAGGCCGTAGAAGAATGTCCTGGATGAGAAATTTGAGAGAGTGGTTTGGCTGTACCACTAACGAATTGTTCAAAACAGCAGTAAATAAAATTAGAATCGCCCTAATGATATCCAATCTCCGATAGGAGAGGCACTCAAAGAAGAAGAAGAAGAAGTGAGACTTAAAACGGCCCTATCTATAAGCTGAGCTTGGCTAAGCTGGAGCTTAAGATTTATTGGTGCAACCAGGCATTATAATCTTCATATTATAATATGGAATGTTGGGTCTTGTGGCGGTTAAAATACCACATGAAAACTTTTGATTAAAGTTACCTCTCTGTAAAGTTTCAGCCAATTTAACAACTGAAACCACTTTTACATAAGAAAAGTGCCGGGATCAGTTATTTATAAAACAAAACGAACTTATAGTCCGTCCGCTATAACTTTTCCCATGCGGTACGATTCATTTTCAATCAAATTAAGTCAAAACATAAATTGAAACGAACGTCGATGTGTATATTATACATTTTGTATACTGTATCCACAGAGAACGGCAGTTCTCACCAGTGGCGCACAACACCTCTACATGCGACACTATATATACACGAAATTTTCGATTTTCTAAACCTGACTGAATTTAAAATTGGGCCAAATCCCATCTTAAAGTTTAGGAAAAGACTCGTCCATCCATATGTTACCTCTCCATTTTGGTCCAAGGGTATGGACTTTACGGCCCTTCCCATTTAAAGCCTGTTTTCGTTCTCGTCCCCAAAACTCCCAAAAATTTCAAAAATTTAAGCCCGACCTTTGCGGCTTCTGATAGCACAGATCATTACCTTTCCAACTCATGTTTAATTTTGAAAATCGGTTATACCATTCAAAAGTTATCGAGCTCAGAAATATGACTCAATTTTTATTTAAAAAATGGAAAATGTTTGTGGATATGTATGTATGTATGTATGTATGTATGTATGTATGTGTGTGGAAAAGTTACACCGATCTGAATTTTTTTTTCTGTGTTTCAAGAGGGTGTGAGGGCCGATTCAGAACCGGTCTAATTTTAGACTTCTGATTACCCGTAAGCCAGCTAGAGGGCTAGGTAGATACAAAATAGCATATTTTTTGGGCGTATATATCTTAGGTTCCAGGAAAGACAGGAAAACTGCAAATACACCAAATCAATAGGGTTGAGTTAAGCTTTCAAATGGAGCCTAAGCGATCAAGCTGAGACATACACACTGCTCACCATAGCCAAAAACTGAAAAATTAAACTTTGAAAATTTTGGTTTTTCGACAATTACTCAAAATTTCAACCTACGAATTGCGCCAATAACTGAGGGTTTGTAGAAGGACTCAGGATGCGTCCAACGGTGTATACCTTATATATGGGAAAATTCTAATTTTTAAGTTATAGGCTTCATAAGTATGATCAAATCTATTTCTTATGGGAAAAACGGTTTTTCAAGCTCAATAATTCCTGTAATACGTTCAGTTATTATACTCGATCTTAGATTCATCAGATACTACTTGTTAATACGTTTCAAATTCATGTTTAGTGATCAACATCAGGTAAGCCGTTCAGAAGTTATAGAGCTCCAAAAGTATAATTAGTCCAGGAACTGAAATTTTTCACTTCGCAATTTTTACAGAATGGATAGATTTGCTTGAAAATTTGACAATAAGTAGTGGATAGTCCAAGGATCAAAATCTATATGATGCTGAAAGACGCTTTTACCATGGGATGGTTGCCACCTCATCTCGAGGGTGGAAATTTTTTATTATATTTTGATCGCAGATGCTGGTAAAAACATTAATTATGAGCAAAAAATGTTCAATATACATTTTTTTGATAAAATTAATAGTTTTCGATTTATTGGTTATCGAAGCTGTTAGTTTTATATCGAAGAAATTACCAGAGAACGGCAGTTCTCGTCAGTGGCGCAGAAATACACCCCCCTACACGCGACACTATTATATACACGAAATTTTCAATTTTCTAAATCTGACTGAATTGAAAATTGTACCAACACCCATCTTCAAGTTCAGAAAAAGACTCACCATTCATATGTCAACCATCCATTTTGGTTCAAGGGTGTCGATTTTACGGCCCTTCCTATTTAGGGTCTCTTTTTCGTTCTGGTCCCCAAAACTCCCAAAAACTTCGAAAATTTAAGTCCGACCTTTGCGGCTTCTAACAGTACTGATCATTACCTTTCCAACGCATGTCTAATTTTGAACATTACCAGAGAACGGCAGTTCTCGCCAGTCAAGCACACCCACACCCCCCTACACGCGACACTATATATACACGAAATTTTCGATTTTCTAAATCTGACTGAATTGAAAATTGGGCCAACTCCCATCTTAAAGTTCAGAAAAAAAGAGTTACCCATTTATATGTCAACCATCGATTTTGGTCCAAGGGTGTAGATTTTACGGCCCTTCCTATTTAGGGTCTGTTTTTCGTCTCGTCCCCAAAACTCCCAAAAACTTTAAAAATTTAAGTCCAACCTTTGCGGCTTCTAATAGAAATGATCATTATCTTTCCAACGCATGTCTAATTTTAAAAATCGGTTATACCATTCAAAAGTTAGAGAGCTTAGAAATGTGACTCAATTTTTATTTAAAAAAGGGAAAATGTTTGTGGATATGTATGTATGTGTGTTTGAAAGTTAAACCGATTTGATATTTTTTCTCTGTGTTTGAAGAGGAGGTCAGGGCCGATTTAGAACCGGTGTAGTTTGTGACTTTTGACCACCCATAAGCCTGCTATAGGACTTGGTAGGTACAAAACGGCATATTTTTTGGGGGTATATATATTCGGTTCAAGAAGAGGCAGGAGAACCGCAAATACATCAAATCAATAGTGTTGACTTAAGCTTTCAAATGGTGTTTAAGCCGTCAGGATCAGACATACACACGTCTCAGTATAGCCGAAAAACTGAAAAACTAAACTTTGAAAATTTTTGTTTTTCGACAATTACTCAATATTTCAACCTACGAATTGCGCCAATAACTTAGCGTTTGTAGAAGGACTCAAGACGAATCTAACGGTGTATACCTCATATCCGAGAAAATTCGAATTTTTAGGTTATAGGCTTCATAAGTATGATAAAATCTATTTCCTGTGGGAAAAACGGTTTCTCAAGCTCAGTAATTCCTGTAATAGCTTCAGTTATCATACTTGACCTTAGATCCATCAGATACTACTGGTTAATACGTTTCAAACTCATGTTTACTGATCAAAATCTGTTAAGCCGTTTGGAGTTATTAAGCTTCAAAAGTATAATCCAATTAACGATTATTCCCGAAATGGTTTATGTAGTTGTAGTGGTTACGACGCTAAATTTGATCTGGCAACGGGCAATCCGACTTCATTTACCGGCCATCTCAATTTTTTTTTTCAATCTATTTCGAATAGAAAAAAATCTAGTGTACATTCGATGGACACTAGATCATTTGGAAGATAATGCAACGTATTTATAAATCTTGACGTGTAATAGATGAACATTGCATTCAACTTCATACGTTTAATTTATAACTAACTTTGAAAAACTCCTGATACAAGAATAAAAAACCGCTTAACGCCGTAAAAATGAGTGGCGCATAAAATATTCCAGCTACAAAAGATCTGATATGAATATTACGTGGCGCGAAAATGGATTTTCATTTGATGCAAAACTAAATTCTAGTTTTATTTTAAAAGATTTTTCCATAATATTTGCTAAATTTGAAGTAAACGCGCCACAAAAGAGTTTCAAAATTCAAACTGTATCAAAGTTACTCTTTTGTGGCGCGTTTACTTCAAATTTAGCAAATATTATGGAAAAATCTTTTAAAATAAAACTAGAATTTAGTTTTGCATCAAATGAAAATCCATTTTCGCGCCACGTAATATTCATATCAGATCTTTTGTAGCTGGAATATTTTATGCGCCACTCATTTTTACGGCGTTAAGCGGTTTTTTATTCTTGTACTATATACTACACACATCGGCGTACGTTTCACTTTCTGTTTTGACTTAATTTGATTGAAAATGAATCGTACCGCATGGGAAAAGTTATAGCGGACGGACTATATGTAAGATCCTAAATTCATACAAATAGCCCCAAATCATGCAGATTAGAAGTAGTATATAGACTCGTGTAGATTTGATTATCCACTTATCGTCTTTGCACATAAATTCAATTTAAATCAAGTTGTATTTTATCCACCTGTTTAGTTATATGAACAAAATGAAGGTCTTCGCCCAAAAATATATTATTTGCGTCAATTGTTTTGTAACTAAGCAAGCTTATAGCTTGTTCGACGTCGATAGATGGGAAAGATTCGTTCTAAATTCTAAATGCATCATAGTCTTTTGAAAGGATTTAAAAAAACATTTGCGTTGGTTTACCGAGTTTATTTTACGTAAGAACGTCAAAATCGATATCTGCAAGCGGATGTTTGTGTATCCTTTTACGATAAGAAATATTATAGAATGTGGCTTTTAAAGATTATAAAGGTAGGCATCTATGTTGCATCGTATAAAGATCTCATATAATATTTTGCATTTATAATTTTTTTCTTTAGGAAGATCTCTAAAAACAATACTAACAAGCTGAATTTTGCGAATTTTGCTGGGAATGTCAATTTTGGAACCCAAAAAAAAAACGTTAAAAACCTGGGATTTCCCCTAAAACCCCCGTCGTAGGGTAGAAAAAACGTAAAACATCGATTTGCCAAGAATGCCATACAAAAAAATCGCAACCTCAGTGCAAGACTGCAGTAAGTCAAAATAAGTAAGCTTCGAGATAAAGACGATTTTGTTTATTTTCGTGCTAATATCGGTGAAATAAGACATAAGTTTTAAGAAAAATTAACAATTAATTATGATTTTGCATGCTTTTCAGCCTATATTACATTAACCAAAAATAGAAATTTAAATAAAATAATATTAATGCAAAAAAATGAGGAATTTCAAAGTTACAACACTTTTGCACGAAAAAAATTGTTAATCACTACACATTTAGTATTAGAATTTAAAAGTTACAACAGTTTTGCACGAAGAAAATTGTAAAAAGTGTAGACACATTTACTTTTACAGTAAAACCTGTGTTGCCGGCCACCTGTACTAACGGCCAGTTTAAAAATTCCCCAAACCAATTATTTATATCTAGACTACAAAAACTGGCAATACCGGCCACCTTTCTATATCGGCCAATAGTTCTTTCATTTTTAGTGGCCGTTGCTGACAGGTTTTATCGTAGTTGTTTTCCTCTTCTCGTACATCATCTTGTGCCAAAATATTTTTATAAAAACTATGGTGGGCTTCTGGTATCATACCCGAATGGCATAAGTATACCAAATCATTCTTTTTGGCCATTTGAATTTTTGGCTGTTCTTTGGCAAGTTTTCTGAGAATAGATATTTTTGACCTCTCAGTATTGTCAATACACAAGTTTTAAGATAACTGTTTTTCCCTTCATGGTAAAAAATAATTTTTGGTCGTAAATAATTAGTCTTAGTTTATGTGGTTTTAATCCAATCTAACAAATAAATCGTCAGATGACATCGCACACATCTTATGGAAAATAAATATAATATCACACAAAGGACATAAAAGTTACATGAATAGATTGGTCTAGAAAATCTTTGTTTATTGTCTCAGCCGTTAATGGATTACGTAGACACGCTGTATATTAAAATTAAACACCACAGATATAGATATTAAAATAACAAATATCTTACTTTTTTCATTGCTTGTTATTGCTTGTTATCGAATTCGTTGCAATGTTCCGTGCAAAACTGCTGTAACTCTGTTACATTAGAGTTACAACAGTTTTGCACGGAACTTATGTTCAAAAACGCAAAATAGTTAAACTGTTGTTGTAATATTTAGCCCATTAAGCATTTGAAAGTTACTAAAGTTTTACAGTTTGCATGTTTACAATCGATTTCCATGATTACTTCATTTTCATAAAATTTTGAGTTACTGCAGTCTTGCACTGAGGGTGCGAAATATTTCAAATAATGGTAGGGGAGCCCAAGCGGGGATTTTTGCCGTTACTTGAGCGAGTCAAATTAGCATATGGGGAGAAACCAGGTACCCTGCAGATGTACCTCTACCATATATTGGCTCTTTACACAGGGGAGTTCGTTAAGGGGGGCCCGAATAAGAATGTATCCTTAAAAAAACTCCAAATTGTCAGATTAAGATAAGGTGAGTTAAGTACATACAAACGAGTGTATATTTCAAAAATCTGACGATTTGAGTCGGGCGTAAGGAAATGGGCGAGTCCCAAAATTTCACAAGAAAAAAGCGAATATTTCGCGAAATAAATGACAGATCGAAAAACTAAAAAATTGTGCTCAATATCTTTTAAAAATCTATCGAATGATACCAAACACGACTTCCCACAGAGAGGGGGGGGGGGTAGATTAAATATTTTAAATACGAATCCAGTGATATTTCGCGAAATGAACATCAGATCGAAAAACTGTAAAATACACTTATTCAATATTTTTGAAAAATCTATCGAATGGCACCAAACACGACCCCCCACCGAGGTGGGGTGAGGGTTTACTTTAAAATCTTAAATAGGAGCCCCCATTTTTTATTCTAGATTTGGATTCCTTACGTAAAAATAAGTAACTTTTATTCGAAACATTTTTTCGAATTATGGATAGATGGCGTTATAATCGGAAAAAACGATTGTTGGAAATGGAAAATTAAATTAAAAATGGAAAGTCGCCACTAAAATGGGAAACTTTACTTAGCTTTTTTTTTTGGCTTTAGGACCTACTCCTCACAACCCAATAGGTCCCCATCACGCTCGAGTGACTGCACATTTAGCATACTTTGCTCCCCTACTATAAGGAATGCAGATGAGATAATTTTGATTTTGTGTTTTGGGAACAAATATTAGACATCTGAAACGTGCCTAAAAACGCTGAATTTTTCTCATTTTCCTAATTTTTCACAGAAGCATAATATGTAACTTTCGATTCCGACCATATTTCGGGACGTTTCAAACGGGAAATGGAAGCTGAGTGTTTCTACTATTGATGACATATTATTGTCGCTTTATGCAGAAGAGTCATGCATGAAATTTCAAGCAGAACCTTCGAAAAAAGGAAACATTGCCATTCGTTCGAGTAATGCCGGCTGGTTATATTTCTCTCAGCGGCCTTTTATTTCAAATAAACCATTTAAAACTGATCTTTTTCCATAGAACCAGATTATTTTCTGTGTTTCACAAGTACACAATTTCAGCTACAAATTCCACTCAATGCCGTCTTTGTGGAAACATTTTACGTGACTTGAGATTGTTTGTAACGTGAAAGTTTAAATTCAGCGTTTGTTATTCATATTTCAAATGCCTCATATTTGTTGCCAAAATTAAAAAAAAATTATTTTATAGCTTTTAATTTACCGCAACTGGTCAATGGAAGTGATAGATTTTATTGATCTCACGAGAATCGTAAAAATCGCGCAATGTTTATTTATTTAACAGCTTTATAAGTACAAACTTCATTTACGCAAAATGCAAATTGCATACGAAAGTTTCAAAACTCATTTGGATTTTTCTCGATAGGACTCTCCGATCAAAAGCTAATAATTTTTTTACCGTCGAGTTGATACAAATTTTATTTAAAAAAATTGATTTCAGATTCCGCGTAGGAGACACTAGTGAAGAAGCGACTGATAACTAGCAACTATCAGTAAATAGAATACACATATAGACCAGAAAATGGCGAATAAAATTAAATGAGACTAAAGCTGCACAAATTAACTTTGCAAATAAAAAAATAGAAAATTTCCCAGTGAGAATAAATGATACCCATGTTCCTTATGCAACATCAGCAAAATACTTGGGCATCACCCTAGGAACGAGTCTGCGCTAGTAAGTCCATGTCAAAAAGAAAATAGGGGAGCTCCATATTAGATATAAGAAATTGTACTGGCTAATTGGAAAAAATTCAACATTATTCATTCAAAATAAATTATCCAAAATGAATAACCATTTTCAATTTCGTTGCAATACGAAACTACAGTCGCATCATTATTCCAGTCCAATCAGAGAGTGCAGCAAGCACCTCTACCGGTTTCGAAACTTATTAGTCTCTCATCAGGAGGCACATATGCTGCTCTCTCTGGCCCAACTAGAACAAACCCCGGCGTGCAGTCACGGATTGCAACGAACGAAATGGCAGGGATGCCCTAGTGGCAACTGCTAGCAAAAAAGTTTTCAACCTAATAGCACATAAAACAACATCCAAAAATGTTATTCTACATCCTACCAGACTGAAAACAATGGGAACCTCCTCTGGTAACACCTCCGAGACTTCTACAATTTGCAAGCCATAACGGATGCTGAGACTAAGGAAGATGAGGGAATTTTACAATTTATAATTCACGTCCCATCTGCTCAGCGCGGTAATGTTTCAACGAGAATGGTTCCCTTCGTACTCCTATCAGAGTAAACATGTAAATCAACAATGAATAACCATTTTCAATTTCGTTGCAACACGAAACTACAGCCGCATCAATATTCCAGTTGGGTCAGAGAGAGCAGTATATGTGCCTCCTGATGAGATACTAAAAGTTTCGAAACCGGTCTCTGATTGGACTGGGATAATGATGCGGCCAGGCCGGCCCGCGGGCCGGTGCGCCTTTTGCTTTCGTTCATATTCCATTAAAAATTTAAACTCTGAATTTTTTTTAAAATTTTACACAAAGATTCGTTGAAGCAAAGATCAATTGAGCATAGTGTGGTTGCAAAATACAACTCGTATCAGGTATCAGATAATCAAAGTCTAGCACACATAGCTCGAAAATGGCATCCAGTGTTTTGTGTTAATAGCTTAGATGCGACGCGCGGCGCCCTCGAAGACCTTCGGGCGCCTTTCGCCTTACTACATTATACATACAGGGTTGTTGCGCTCCAGAATCATACATAACGAAGCCAGTGGATACAAAAAAATACAACTCGTATCAGTTATCAGATAATCAAAGGCCAGCACACAGCTTGAAAATGCTTCCTGGTTATTAGTTAAGGTGAAACAGTAGCGATCAACAGGTAGCGAAAACGCGTTCCAAGATTGCGGCTGTAATTTTGAATATTTTTTCGAGATATTTGGCACACGTATTCGTAATATAATAAAGAATGGCGGTACAGAGCCCAATTTGAAAAATATATTAATATGTGGAAATTACTCTATAATTAAATACAATATTAAAAAAACGAGCCTGTATCGCCATTAAGAAGAACAAAAAAATACACTTTCTTCAAATACACTTTTTTATCCGATGCTTAGATTTTGTGTCATTTTGGAACAACTAATGAAATAAAAAATTTTAGTATGTAGTTCCAAAATGACACAAAATTTAGGCATCGGATAAAAAAGTTTATTTGAAGAAAGTGTATTTTTTTGTTCTTCTTAATGGCGGTACAGGCTCGTTTTTTTAATATGGTATTTAATTACAGAGTAATTTCCACATATTAATATATTTTTCAAATTGGGCTCTGCACCGCCATTCTTTATTATATTACGAATACGTGTGCCAAATATCTCGAAAAAATATTCAAAATTACAGCCGCAATCTTGGAACGCGTTTTTGCTACCTGTTGATCGCTACTGTTTCCTCTTAATAGCTTAGATACGACGCGGGGCGCCCTCGAAGACCTTCGGGCACCTTTTGTGGGTATCAATACCCGCCGTTTCTGTTATAATAATATAGTACAGTTTTTCGCAAACATAGCTCGAAAATGGCATCCAGGGTTTTGTGTTAATAGCTTAGATGTGACACGCGGCGTCCTTGAAGACCTTCGGGCGCCTTTCGCCTGACTACATTATACATACAGGATTGTTGCGCCCCAGAATCATACATAACGAAGCCAGTGAGTACAACAAAATACAACTCGTATCAGATAATCAAAGAACAGCATACATAGACCGAAAATGAGAGTTTTATGTTAATAGTTTAGAAACGACGCGCGGCGCCCTCGAAGATCTTCGGGCGCCTTTTGTAGGTATCAATATCCGCTGTTTATATTATAATATTATGAGACCATGTGAGCCAGAGTGGCCTAACAACTCTGGAACAAGCACTCAAGCTGTGGAAAAATGGCATGGGAATTCATCTCAATGACGAGACCACATTATACACTTTATGTTTCGCTGATGACCAAATTCTGATTGCTCAGGATCATGACGACTTGCGTTACATGACGTACAAGCTAATAGAAGAATATAACAAATGGGGCCTCGCAGTCAACATTAATAAAACTGAAGCCATGTGTATTGGAGGGACAAAGCAGTCCATTACATTAGATGATGGGGTAGAAATTAAACACTGTGATGAATACAAGTATCTGGGCATGAAGATAACTCAAGATGAGATACTCGATGCTGCTATAAATGACAGAAACATACAGGGTAGAAAAGGTATGAACGGCATTCTGTGGGACCAAACAATATCTAAAGCGAACAAACAGATCATATACAATACCATACTTACTTAAAAGTGTAAACAAAAGTCTCCACAAGATGGAGACCTTACGAAAATGGTACGGCCATATACAGAAAATGCCAGATGACAGGATCCATAAACAGATTTTGGCGTGGACACCACAAGGGAGAAGGGATAGAGAAAGGCCGAGAAGAAGCTGGAGGGAGAGAATTGAAAAGAACTACAGGAAAGTCCAGGTATGTGATTAAACAGAGAAGAATGGCGGTTAGGAGTCGGAAGGCGTCGGAGGGCTCTGTAAACCGATAGTAGTAGTAGTAGTTTTCAAACTTTTCAACTTTCAAACACACTTTTCAAAAATTTGTTTCGAGTCTCCAGAGAGTACCAAAGAGTGTAACGGATTAAAAGGGATAGGTACCTACTGGGAAACTGAAGCTATATTTTTGTGGCATCTTAATAAGTTTATTCCAAAGTAAACTTAATATAATGAGCAAAATGAACTAAAGCACAGGATATCAAAAGGTAACCGAAAGGTCGACAGTTTAAAAAAATTATTAAAGTCACATATCGAGAAACACGAAAATCAGAATATACAAAACCGTTATAAGAGCAACAGTCACCTACGGATATGAGACATGGGTGCTAAACAAAACAAGAAGAAATGATAGAGAGGTGGGAACGGAAGGTACGAAGAGCTATTTCCGGAGGAAAATACAGAAGACGGTTGGCAAAGAAAAACCAATCAAGAATTAAGGATGCTTTACAACGAACCAAGTATAACAAGATACACAAAGGCACAAAGAATCAGGTGGGCAGGTCACGTCGATAGAATATATTGAGCAAGAATGCCAAAGAAGGTACTGCTAAGTAGACCAGTTGGGACAAAGAGACGAGTTAGCCCAAGAAAAAGATGACAAGAAAAGTTTTAGGACGATATAGCATCGATGGAAATTATAGACTGGAAAGAGATGGCGAAAAATAGGATACAGTGGAGAACCATAGTGCAGCAATTTTTACATAGAAATTAAATAAAATTAAATATAAGACATTATTTTATACTATCATGTGTCTTATGTAAAATTGTAAAGTTGTAATTGTAAAATTGTAACGCCCTAGGCCTACAAGGCCTGTAGTGCAAATTAAATAAATAAATGAAACTTAATATAACTTAAAAAATTTCCAAGTAATATTCAATGTATTAGGATTTCAAAAAAGTTTAGGAGGCGGGGAGTGGTTGGGCGCCTTAGTTCAGAGATTAGGTTGGCGCCTTTTTTAGAATTTGGGTTGGCGCCTTTTTGATGAGCCAGTCCGGACCTGGATGCGGCTGTAGTTTCGTGTTGCAACGAAATTGAAAATGGTTATTCATTTTTGATTTACATGTTTACTCTGAATGGAGTATGAAGGGAACCATTCTTGTTGGAACTTTAGCGCGCTGAGCAGATGGGACGTGAATTATAAATGGTAAAATTCCTTCATCTTCGTAAGTCTCAGCATCCGTTATGGCTTGCAAATTGTAGAAGCCTCGGAGAAGGTTCCCATTGTTTTCAGTCTGGTAGGATGTAGAATAACATCTTTGGATGTTGTTTTATGTGCTATTAGATTGAAAACTTAGTTTTTTGCTAGCAGTTGCCGCTAGGGCATCCCTGCTATTTCGTTCGTTGCAATCCGTGACTGCACGCCGGGGCTGGTCCTAGTTGGGTCAGAGAGAGCAGCATATGTGCCTCCTGATGAGAGACTAATAAGTTTCGAAACCGGTAGAGGTGCTTGCTGCATTCTCTAATTGGACTGGAATAATGATGCGGCTGTAATTTCGTGTTGCAACGAAATTGAAAATGGTTATTCATTTTTGATTTACATGTTTACTCTGATTGGAGTACGAAGGGATCCATTCTCGTTTTAACTTTACCGCGCTGAGCAGATGGAAGGTGAATTTTAAATTGTAAAATTCCCTCATCTTCCTTAGTCTCAGCATCCGTTATGGCTTGCAAATTGTAGAAGTCTCGGAGGTGTTACCAGAGGAGGTTCCCATTGTTTTCAGTCTGGTAGGATGTAGAATACCATTTTGGATGTTGTTTTATGTGCTATTAGATTGAAAACTTAGTTTTTTTTAATAAATTATCCATTTACAAGCAAGTGTTGAGGCCAGTATGGGCATATGGGTGCCACCTCTGGGGCTGTAATAAAGCTAGTAACCTACATATTATCCAGAGATTTCAAAACAAAGTACTGAGGAACATTGTTGATGCTCCTTGGTATATCCGTAACAGCAACCTCCACCAGGACCTGGGTATGGAAACTGTGACCGAAGTAATCAGGAGAATAGCAGCAAGTCACGAGCAGAGGCTGCATAGTCATGTGAATGTCGAGGCAATCCAGCTTCTCAACAACACTGAACTAAAGAGAACTCTCAAAGGACAAAACCATTTTTGAGTTAGTGTAAATGTGTAACAGTTTAGTGTAAAAAGCAGAGCATAGTGCTGTGATGTTATTGCATATTAGTTGTAGTGCATTAGTTGATAGATAAAATAAGAGTAAACCATAGGGTAAGCCCTTAGATTTAAGTATTTGTTGTAAGTTAGGTCAGAAAATAACTGACCTAAAGATAGCAGTATACAAACACGGTGCAGGTGTTATACAAAAAAAAAAAAAAAAAAGATTTTGCGTGCGTAACTGACATTCAAAATAGCTGGTCGATTCGAGAGTTATTTCTGGGAGAGTTGTACATTCTACACAAGAAGTGGTAACAAACATTTTCGTTCAAGATTACCTCAGCTACATTTCTTGTTTAAAAAGTCGGCTTCAGTGTCTTTACAAAAATTCGATGATTATAACCAAACAACTGTGGTATTTGGAATGAGTACCAACCAGAGTTCCCGAATGGGGTATTTGGAAAGATGACAGACTGGACATTATTACATATTTGCGACAAATATATCAATGATAAGTGAAAGAGAAACATGTAAAAAGTTAGGTTTTGTTGTAGCATTAGGACATAGGTATCAGAATTCGTAGGTCTTCAGTATAATCCGCCATCTAATATTGTTCTTTGTTTTTTTTTAATTAAAAATTAGTTCATAGAAATATTCAGTTGAAAACCCGTGTCCTAAACTTTACATACGTTTCTGAATATATAGGGTGGAATGCACATATGGAATAAAATTATTTCTGTTCTCGTTTAAAAAAACCGATAAAAAACGCTGAGACCCATCATTTTTATCTATAAATGAGCGATTTTTAAACATAAATTTAAATGTACAGAGTGATTCACACAAGCCTAGCATAGCCCATAGTCTTTATTTTTATTGGAACACCCTGTATATTTTTGTATCTTCAAAGCTGATTAACAATCTGATTTCAACGAACTATATCATGTAAGGTGTACCTACTATGAACAATACAGGAGAAAATTTTTAAATTTTAAAGTATGGACTAAAATTGTTTGTCCTTATTTTTGAAAATTATAAAAAACGCTAGGACACGTCAACTTTTAAATTCAAATGGGCACATTATAAGCATAAATTTAAATATACAGGGTGATTCACGCAAGTCTAGCATAGTCCATGTTCTAAGTTTTAATGAAACACCCCGTATATATTTATGTTTTAAGAAGCTACTTAACAACGCCATCTCAAAAAAGTGTATTGTATAGTGTCTATTCTGAATAATAATAATACATGGTGAAATTTTGAAATTATTTATAATTTTCTTCAAGACTAGGTAGGTAATCTAAAAATCTATTTTTGGTCATTGTTTTTTTATTAGTTGTTATATGTGCATTATCTACTAAATAAATCCATTTTATTTACAGATTTTTGAGCAATTGGCCGGTTAATAAAGGCAATTAGTAGGACTATGAATCCGTTACAATAGTATATCATTAAACCATTTGACTGAAGGCTTTTGAATACTCACATTGATTGTACTGTTATTATGAATTTCGTTTATTATTAATATGGGACATTATATTTTTACGATCTGAAAAAATATACAAACTGTAACACCCAAAGACATGTTACTCTTTTTAAAATACATGTTTATTTTTTTGTGATAAAACCGATAATATTAATAATATGTTGTCATTTTTTATGTTTGACGAATACTTAATTACTAGGCCATGGACATTTCGTATACACGAAGTTTTATTTTGTTCATATATTTACGGATCTAGATCAGAACCACATATTTGTTTTTCTATGTCGAATAATACTAGGTTGTTCAATAAGTTTTGCGGTTCGATAAGAAAACCGTAATTTTATGGTTTGAAATACACTTTATTATTCAGTATTAGTCTAAGAGCTGGGAGCGGATTTTGTGCGTGATAAGTAATATGGAAAAACTATACGGGGATATGTTGAATTAGTTGTGTACATTACTTTCACCAACGGCCGGAAACCAGAGTGGGGGCCGAGGGTAGTTATAAGGGGCCAAAGTCGCGGTTTTTATTACTTTTTTTTATGACGCTCATGATCGAGATAGTGCACCAAAATTTGGGAATAAGTAGGTCTTGACGTACCTAAGTAAAATCTCTAGGGGCGCAACGCTGCCTGGCCGACAAAGGGGTGGGGTTAGGAGTGAATATGAAAAAATATAAGGGGTTTTTTGCGACGTTCGTGATTAAGATAGTGCACCAAAATTTGGGTATAAGTAGACCATGAGATAAATAAGTAAAATCCCCAGAGCCGGAAACCAGAGTGGGGGAGGAAGGCAGTTATAAGGGGTCAAAGTCCCGTTTTTTATTATTTTTTTTGTGACGCTCATGATCGAGATAGTGCACCAAAATTGGGAATAAGTAGGTCATGACGTAACTAAGTAAAATCTCCAGAAGTGGAACGCTGCCTGGCCGACAAAGGGGTGGGGCAGAGGTGAATATAAAAAATGTAACGGGTTTTTTGCGACGTTCGTGATTGAGATAGTGCACCAAAATTTGGAAATCTCCAGGGGCGGAACGCTGCGTGTGAGACAAATGTTGTGCCGGGTTACAAAAAAAAATAATACACACTGCGACTTTGACCCGTTAAAACTACCCTCGTCCCCAACTTTGGTTTCCGGCTCTGGGGATTTTACTTAGCTAAGTCATGGTCTACTTATTCCCAAATTTTGGTGCAGTATCTCAATCTAGCACGTCGCAAAAAACCCCTTATATTTTTTTATATTCGCACCTACCCCCACCCCTTTATCGGCCACGCAGCGTTCCACCCCTGGAGGTTGTACTTAGTTACCTCATGACCTACTTATTTCCAAATTTTGGTGCATTATCTCGATCATGAGCGTCACAAAAAAAAATAATAGAAACGGCGACTTTGACCCCTTATAACTACCCTCGTCCCCCATCTCGATTTTCCGGCTCTGAGGATTTTACTTAGTTATGTCATGGTCTACTTATTCCCAAATTTTGGTGCACTCTCCCAATCACGAACGTCGCGAAAAACCCCTTATATTTTTTGTATTCACCCCTGCCCCACCCCTTTGTCGGCCACGCATCGTGCCACCTCTGGAGATTTTACTTAGTTACGTCATGACCTACTTATTCCCAAATTTTGGTGCACTATCTCAATCATGAGCGTCACAAAAAAAATAATAAAAACGGCGACTTTGACCCTTATAACTACCCTCGTCCCCCACTCTGGTTTCCGGCTCTGGGAATTTTACTTAGTAATGTCATGGTCTACTTATTCCCAAATTTTGGTCCACTATCTCACTTACGAACGTCGCAAAAAACCCTTTATATTTTTTATATTCACCCCTACCACCCCTTTGTCGGCCATGCAGCGTTCCGCCCCTAAAAATGTTACTTAGTTTCGTCATGACCTACTTATTCCCAAATTTTGGTGCACTATCTCGATCATGAGCGTCACAAAAAATAATAAAAACCGCGACTTTGACCCCTTATAACTACCCTCGCCCCCCACTCTGGTTTCCGGCCGTTGGTGAAAGTCATGTACACAACTAATGCAACATATCCCCGTATAGTTTTTCCATATTACTTATCACGCACAAAATCCGCTTCTATCTCTCCGAATATATAGTCTCTCTGAACATCTTAGACCGTCCGCACATGGGTCGATCGAAGACACGTCTCGAAGTTCGCGCATCTTGTACGAACCCTGCGTCACAAGCGATTGCCCTCCGCACACTAGTCGATTCTGTTTTTATAAATTAACGCATTTTTTATATAGTAACCAAAACGACTATTTCGATCTGTGAAGAGTACGGTATTATTACATTTTTATACAGTTGCATTATACAGTTGAGGATATTTTACTACTTCCTCAACGAATTTTATAATAAACATTTAGAAACAGAAGTTCAATGTTTTCAGAATTTTACATTACAAACAATATATTTCCACAAAGTTAATTGTACTACAATCAACGAACATAACATTCACCGATCTTTAAAAAGACTAAGGCCATCCGCACATGGAGCGACGCTCGAAGTAATCGACTCGATTCCAATCGAGTAGATCTCTCCCCGTCACTTAAGTTCCGTCGTTGTGGCATTGAGCTCCGTACACAGAGCGTTTACGTTTGCAAATCTCCTCGTCTTGTACGACTCTCGTTCCGTGCGATCTGAAGCGCACGAGAAAGTTCGAGTGAGACGCACGTTTACAGTCATTATTTTATTTGCTTGCTTCGTTTTTGTTGATTTTTGCCCTGAATTAAATTTTAGTCTTTTTAAAGATCGGTGAATGTTATGTTCGTTGATTGTAGTACTATTAGCTTTGTGGAAATTGACTTTCTGTTTCTAGGTGTTTATTATAAAATTCGTTGAGGAAGTAGAAAAATACCCTCAACTGTATAATGCAACTGTATAAAAATGTAATAATACCGTACTTTTCACAGATCGAAATAGTCGTTTTGGTTCCTATATAAAAATGCGTTAATTTATAAAAACAGAATCGACTAGTGTGCGGAGAGCAATCGCTTGTGTCGCAGGGTTCGTACAAGACGAGCAAGACGCGCGAACTTCGAGACGTGTCTTCGATCGACCCATGTGCGGACGGCCTAAAATTTAATTTAGGACAAAAATCAACAAAAACGCAGCAAACAAATAAAATAATGACTAAACGTGCGTCTCACTCGAACTTTCTCGTGCGCTTCAGATCGCACGGAACGAGTGTCGTACAAGACGAGGAGATTTTGCAATCGTAAACGCCTCGTGTACAGAGCCCAATGCCACAACGAAGGAACTTGAGTGGCAGGGAGAGATCTACGCGATTTGAATCGAGTCGAGTGCTTCGAGCGTCGCTCGATGTGCGGACGGCCCAACTCTGAACTTATTATCGGAGAATAGGCCATTTTTAGGAAAAGTTATTTACCAGCAATTTTATTGCTGAAATCGAATCATATGATTGTATATAATAATAATATAGGTATGCAAAGTCCGCAGTTAATGTGCTACTTTTTTTATAAACAAAATGGCGCCGAAAATCGTGTTTTTTTTTATTTTTCCTCTATAACTTCAAAGATTTTAACTTTACACCAAAAACACCCAAATAAAAATTCACCGTAATTAAATTCTGCATAGAGACGTGTTTTTCCCGATTTAATCCGACGAAAATTTTCCCCGGAAAATGCGGGTTATTCCTACAAAATCTTTAATTTTCAACTAAAATTTTAGATAAGTAATCGTTTATCGATAATTAAATAACTTGGCAAAATAAAAGCTGCCTTCGTACAGGTTATAATTCCTGAAGACGATGGAAATTGAAAAAACAGTTTAGGAACAATTGAATTGTTAATTAAAGATTTAAGGTCGCTATAATAACCACAATTATGATACATATGAATAACTATGATTTTTGTATAAAAGGACACTTTACCTATCTAATGTACTTTACAGAATTGAAATTAGACTATTTAAGGGGCCTCGGGAATATTTTAAAATTGTAAACAATGTTTTGGCTTATAAACAAATAGAATATCTCGGGAAATATTAAATTAAATTAAATCATGAAAACGGTATTGGAAAAAACGGCAGGACGCTTCTTCTAAAAGAAAAATTGTTTAAATGTGATGAGTGGTTCCTGAGATACAACCGGTCAAAGTTGACCGCCATTTACGGCAAAGATGTAAACAACAGGATCATAATTTTTGAACCATCACCTTTTTATTTTTGTCCTGTTTCTCCACACCAATTTTCATATCTTTAAAATACTCATAACATATATTATTATAATAAAAACTATCGATATTACGAGTGAAAATTGACAAAAATAGCAAAATTCCAATCAAAAATTAGGTTGGAGAAAATGTAATCTCAAAGTTCAAAATCGCTATACGTTAAAAAATGCATTTTTTGTCAGTAGAGCGCTCTGTGAGTAGAGCCATCTAAATAACGCATTATTAAATGTCAAAGTTGCTTTAGTTTTGTTATAATGGATTAATTTATTTATAAGAAAAGAACACTACATATTTTATCTAACAATAAAACACTGAAAACGTTTGTTTTCTATACTTCCACAAAATTTATTATATCTAAGTGACTACAGCTGTTTCGGCGGAGTGCCTTTCTCAAGTAATATAGTTTACAATGTGTTTGCCTTTTTAATCTTCAACTGAAGAGGTTGAGGAGTGGGGAGCTGTTTGTCTCGAGTTGGTCATTCAGAATTATATCTGTATTTTTCAGTTTATTAATTTCCATAGATTCTAAAAAAGATAGCTTAAGGCCTTTATTTTGAATATGTAGAATTTGAAACTCTTCATTGAAAGAATGATTATGATCTAGAAGATCTCTTCTTTCAATGAAGAGTTTCAAATTCTACATATTCAAAATAAAGGCCTTAAGCTATCTTTTTTAGAATCTATGGAAATTAATAAACTGAAAAATACAGATATAATTCTGAATGACCAACTCGAGACAAACAGCTCCCCACTCCTCAACCTCTTCAGTTGAAGATTAAAAAGGCAAACACATTGTAAACTATATTACTTGAGAAAGGCACTCCGCCGAAACAGCTGTAGTCACTTAGATATAATAAATTTTGTGGAAGTATAGAAAACAAACGTTTTCAGTGTTTTATTGTTAGATAAAATGAACTTCCATCAAGTAACGGTCGAATCCATCAATTAACTACATATTTTTCCAGTTGTAGACTTTTTTTTAGATAAACTTACTGCAAGTGTACCTTTTAACGTTAAAAACACAAATATTCTCATTTGAAAGCTGTATAATTATTAAAACAATCTTTATTTTAACCAATTAAAAAATGTTGTTATAATAATAATTTATTATAACAAACAAAAGCAACTGACATTTAATAATGCGTTAGATGGATCTACTCGAGTTACTTGGGAACAAAAAAGAATGAAGGAAATTGCTCCATGGGAAGCCGAGAAAATGCATTATTTTAACGTATACCGATTTTGAACTTTTAGATTACATTTTCTCCAACCCAATTTTTGATTGGAATTTTGCTATTTTTGGCCATTTTCACTCGATAGTTAATTATCGATAGTTTTTATATAGTAATATCGATAGTTTTTATTATAATAATATATGTTATGAGCATTTTAAAAATACGAAAGTTGGTGTGGAGAAAGAGGACCGAAATAAAAAGGTTATGGTTCGAAAATTATGATCCTATTGCTTATTTCTTTGCCGTAAATGCCGGTCAACTTTGACTGGTTGTATCTCAGGAACCACTCATCACAATTAAACGTTTTTTTCTTTTAGAAGAAGCATCTTGCCGCTTTTTTTCCAATACCGTTTTCATGATTTAATTTAATTTAATATTTCCCGAGATATTCTATTTGTTTATAAGCCAAAAATTGTTTATAATTTTAAAATATTCCCGAGGCCGCTTAAATATTCTAATTTCAATTGTGTAAAATACATTAGATAGGTACAGTGTCTTTTTATACAAAAATCATAGTTATTCTTATGTATCGTAATTATTGTGGTTATTATAGCGACCGTAAATTTTTAATTAACAATTCAATTGTTGCTAAACTGTTTATTCAATTTCCATCGGCTTTTGGAATTAGAATTTGTACAATGAGGGCTTTTATTTTACCAAGTTATTTAATTATCGATAAACAATTACTTATCTAAAATTTTAGTTGAAAATTAAAGATGTTGTTGGAAAACCCGCATTTTCCGGGATGCTAATTCCAATGAAGTTTTTCTACAGGGTGGAGAAAAGTTAAAGGTTGAAACGAATCTACCAATTTTGGATAAGCTAATTATTGAGCTGAGTCGTCTGTTGACAGCGAACGAGTCAGTAACTCAATATTTAATGTTTTGTGTGTTTTTCCAAAACTAAGTGATAGGTACTCAAATAAGGAAGTGTGCTTCAAAACTACATGAAAACTATACTGATGATATTGAACCTGAAATTTAAGATGAACTAATGCAGTTTTTTATATTGCAGAATATTTTATAGTCCCTCTTCAGGACTTGTAGCGAAAACAATTTATTTCTGCTTCATAGTCTTTTTGGGCTATTTATGAGAACAAATTCGAATCGAAGTTTCGAAATTTGTCAGTAGCTTGTAAGATTTTTCTTATAAATGATTACAAATGCAACAGGCGAACGGTCTTTTAAAAAAATGAAAATTAATCAAAACTGTCACCGTTTGATAGTGGCACAAAATAGACCAGCATTTCCCTCAATTATGGCTATTGAGAATGATGTGCTTGAAAATTTGGAAGTTGAAGATATTTTAACTAGTTTTGTTTCTATAAAAATTAGAATAGTTGCTTTATAATAATGGTAAGAGATACAGTAATTAAAAATAAAATCAAAATTTTTGTCTAAAATGCCCTAAATTTTTGTACGGTATCATTTTGTCATATCTTTTATCATTTTCGAGTTACTTGGAAAAAAAGGAAGATATTTAAGAAAATTTATAAATGCTCTCTATAATTTGATCTTATTTTTTTCGAAAACCATTTATTTTAATCCCGCCCAACTTTTATAACATATAAATAACACTAAAATAAAAGGCATTGTAGAAGGAAAACGGTGCATTTAAATTCTGATGGATGAGGGGTTAAATATACTTCTCATTATTTCTTAAAATACATAAGTCATCAATTTTTTTCAGCACATCTCGTTTAGTTTGAATATAATCGACATTTAATATTGCTCATTTTAAAGGTCTTTTTTTCACTACAAAAAGTATTGGTAGCATTATACAGATAAAATCAACCGTTTCTCTTTTATTTCAAGTTGAATACACCGATATCAGCATGTACAAAAAATGTATTTTCGCCTACCATATTATCTCTTTTTGTATTATAACTAGAAGTATAATAACTAGAAGATTTATGAAAGAACGAATCTCTTGGTTTTTTTATAAGCTACAAAAATGTTTTATATAGTTTTTTTAGTTAGATGCATAGTTTTTAAGGTATTTGCAAAAAAACCTTCCGAAAAGGTGTCATTTTTCAATGAAAATCGCCAATTTTCAACCACGAATAACTCCAAAGTATTGAAAAAAAATTATAAAACAGTTTTTGCTTAGAATTAGGTTCTCTAGCCACTTCCGTGGTTATTTTCACCAAAAAATTTTCCACCCCCGAGAAGGTGTCGGAACCGCCCCCAAGATAAAAGCGCCCTAGTATATAGGGTTTTTTTTTTTATTGTTAGATCGAACCGGGTGGCCATGGGGCCCGTACTGCAGCCTGAGTAGGCTTATTGCACACCGTTCGGTCTCGGGTTAACCATCATTGGGTTTTTGTCCCCAATGGGTTCGGGATTACTTAACTTGAAGTTAAGTAATTATTTATATGGGAAATAAGCCACAATTAAAATGAAAAAAATAATTTTATTAACGTTTCGACGCCCAAATCGGGTGCCGTTGTCAAAATACAAAATATTACTAAAATAAACTAAAGTGTTGTTGCTAAGCAAAAAAATTCTTCTAATAATTTATTTAATCTCACTCATTTATATTGGCAATTCAGACATATATTATACATTTTAAAGTAGAAGACTTTAAAATGATATTGCCAATATTTATGAGTTGCGTTCCTGGGACGACTTACTGAAAGATAGTTCATTCGATTACATGAAATTAACCCCAACTCAAGAATATCCGTCATAAAAAATTATAGCATGTGATATGTCTTTAAAAAGACAACCAAATGCAACGACAGTAAAATTCTCGCGTTAGAGACTTCATAGTAAATTAAAATTAAATTAAATTGAAGTTAAGTCGTCTGTTACCTATAAGAGGTCCATTCTCCCAGCTAGCAGGACAAGACCCTTTATTAGGTTCTTTACCTGACTTCTGACACTTAGGTTCGAGTTTTCGACCCCGTATTGCAGTCGCCATCGGGTTTGGGCTGGACAGTCAAATATGACATGTAAGGCAGTTTCATCTGCCTCCCCACATCTCCTGCAAACAGGGTCTCCGTGAAAGATCCCCATGTTGTGCAGGTGTTTTCTTAGGGTGCAGTGTCCGGTTAGTAAGCCAGTTACCGCCCTAAGCTTTTTCCTTCCGAGTCGTAGGGCCTCGTCGGTTAACGAGGGGTTTGGCCGCCCCATCATTAACTTGCTGTGCCGCTGTCCCGAAATATCGTTCCAGTGTCGGGTGTGCTGCGCAAGGATCCATTTAGCAACAGCTCCTTTGACAGCCGATTTGGTCACCCCTAGGCCAGGCTCAGGCCCAGTAAGGGGGACAGCCGAACCCTCTCTCGCAAGTGAGTCGGCTCTTTCGTTTCCTTCAACCCCCGTATGTCCCGGCACCCACCCGAGTTCCACTCGGTTTCGGTAGGCCAGGGTTTCCAGGTGTTGTCGGCATTCCAGCACAAGCTTAGAGTTAATTCTCCAGCTGGCAATGGCCTTAAGTGCTGCCTGACTGTCCGAGAGAATACGTATGGTCCTATTCTCAAGGCCCATTCGAATATTCTCTACGACGCAAGTCGTGATAGCAGCCACCTCCGCCTGGAATATAGTGGTGTACTGCCCAAGAGGCATAGATATGCACACCTCGGGTTCTACACCATACACTCCAGCTCCAGAGCGCCCGCCCATCACTGAACCGTCCGTGAACCATGTTAGCTCACTCTGCGGTCTTTTATCCCCCTTCACCGGGGGTTTTAACCCCAGCTTGAAGGGAGGATCAAATTTGTTAGTGACCGGACTCCAGTCACTCACCATATCCAGGATGGGGTCACGAATGTGCCCCACAATCCTGGTGTGCCCGTATGACCTTTGCCTCCAGTATATAGAGTACACTTTGTTTCTTGTGCGATTCCCTACTTACTATGAAAATATCAAGTAAATCGATGTAGTAGGATGGAATTCGGAGCCAAATACTCTCATTGACTGCGCTAAGGTTATTTATTTTATTTTATACGCAACAAATCCAAATCTGCAATAAAAATGGGGGTTCCTATTTAAGACTTTAAAGTAACCAACACCCCACCACCGTGGGGGGTAGTGTTTGGTGCCATTCAATAGATTTTTGAAAAATATTGAAGACGTGTTTTTCAGTTTTTCGTTCTAATATTCATTTCGTGAACTACTGTGAGGTTCCTATTTAAAATTTTAAAGTTACCCCCACCTCCCTCCGTGGGTGTCGTGTTTGGTATAATTCGATAGATTTTTGAAAAATATTGAACAGTATTTTGCAGTTTTTCAATTTGATATTAATTTCGCGAAATATTCGACTTTTTTTTGCGAAACTTTAACTCGTCCATTTCCTTACGCCCCGCTCAAATTGTCAGATTTTTACTTAACTTACCTTGTCCTTATCTGACGTTTTCGAGTTTTTCTAAGTATAGATTTTTTTACGAACTGCCCCCAACGCGAATCCATGGCCATGATGAAAAATCATATCCTAATGTTTTGGCAACGCTCTCATCTTCAAAACTTTGTGACTCGCCCAATTGCTTACGCCCCGCTGAAATCGTCAGATAATTGAAATATACAGTTTTTTCATGTACTTAACTTACCTTGTCTTAATCTTACGCGCTCGATTGATTTCTTTTTGAATAATTTGATGAACTGCCCTTAACGCACGACCTTGTATTAAGAGTCCATATATATAGTAGGGGTATATTACAGGGTTCAAGGTTTTTCTCATGTAATTTTCTGACCCGCTTGGCATAGGCGTAACGAGGATTATCCTAAGGGGGGGGGTTACAACTACCTGAAAGGGGGGTGTTACGACTACTGGAAGGTATGGTATTAAGCGTATAGAGCTCAAAGTACATCCCAATGGGGGTTATAACCCCCAAAACCCTCCTGGTTACGCCTATGCCGCTTGGGCTCCCCTACTACGATGGGACAAAACTAGAAGTACAGATATACAACGGAGCTGCAAGGTGAAGAACATCAAGGATCCAGGACTGAATAAGAAATAGAAGAGTAGAATGGAATGATCATAAGCGGATTGATACCAAAAAGAGTAATAAAGACGGGAAGACGATCAGTGGGAAGACCACAAAAACGATGGAACGACAAAGCAGGTAAGATCAAACATATAAAAATAATTATCTTTTCTATATCTTGGGCTGTAGCTTTTAGTTTGTTCTGGATTGGGATTTTACTCTGTACCTTGAGTATTTCTTTTATTATGGAATAAACTGTATTGGAGTGATAAATTCTCCCAACACAATGTCTGTATTAAAAATGTTCATCTACATAAATTGTATCTGGGGGTAAAATGCAGGTATCAGTGGCGCACCCAGGGGGGGTTTTGGGGGTTAAAACCCCTCCCAGGGCATATAAAAAATATAAAGAATAGTAGGAAAATGTAACTTGTCTTTCAAAAACAATACAAAAAAATTTCGGTGCCAAGCGAAGCTAGGACAAATAATCCCCGGACAAATAATCCCAGACAAAAAATCTTCACAAATTATTCCTGGACAAAAAATTCCCAGACAAATAATCCCCGGCAAATAACTCCAGACAAAAAATCTCCACAAATTATCCCTGGACAAAAAATCCCCGGTCAAATAATTCCCGGACAGTTAATCCCCATAATTTTTTTTGGACAAAGTATCCCTACAAAAAATACCCGGACAAAAAATCCCAAGAAATATTCGCTGCCGAATAGTTCTCTAAAAATTTTCTCGTGAATGCAATCGACTCAAATGTTTTTCAGCATCAGTGCATAAGAGTTATAGCAATGGCCATGAAACCGCTTTTCGGCACGACAATAATGATTAGTAATTAAGATTAAGCATGAATTATTGTAATTTCGATAACTAAATTTCGAATTCCACTTACATGCCGAAAACTTCAAATTTTACATGACAAACGAGTGAAAATTTTCAAAAATCGTGGAAGATATGGGGAATGAGCTAAGGCTGTGGGAACCATGTTGTAATTATTCGCTTAAATCTTTTACTCACTCTGCTTTGAATAACTATGTTCAAAACATGACCTATTCGTGATGAGAACTGCTGGTCCTGAAAACGATAATCTTGATTTTAATGCAAAAAACCTGTTACTTTTTGTAAATGTATTGTCAAAAATATTAAGTTATTATTATCATCAATGGCGTTATAACTCTTCGAGTGTCCTTGCGAGTGGTTTACTTCCATGTGTCGGTCCTGTGCCATTATTTCCCATTGTCTCACTCCCATTTTCCCCAGATCTTCTCTGACTGCATCTTTCCACCTTTTTCTAGGCCGCCCTACAGACTTTCTCCCATCTGGCCTCTCCCCAGCAGCTATTTCTGGTTTGATTTTTGGATAAATTTTTCGCATGTCATATTCTAAGGCCAGCTTAAACAACAATGGGAATAACGGATCTCCTTGTCTCAGTCCAGAATTTACGCAGAAAGAATTTGATATTTCCCCACCTCTTCTATGTTTATTTTTTAACAAAAAACCACGTTGTAGGCGGTTTTTCGCAAATAACTCAAAAATTAGTATTTTATCAAAAAAAAATATTAGCAAATATATAGCTTATAACAAAGTGAAAAAAGACATATAAAGTCTGTAGACCCAGTAGGATCAGAGTTGAAGCTAATGAAAACTGGGTTCTTACTAGTCAAATTCCACATCGAATATTTCAACGTGAAATAACCAAAAAATCAAGCACTTTTAGGAGAAAACTCAACTTTTTAAAAGTATTTAAAAAAAGCTTTATTTTTGTTTTTTTTTTTAAGTTTCTACGTTGAAAAGTAAGTAAGTTACGATCAAAAGAATGTTGGTCCATTTTTTTGTTGGTAAAAAAAATCGTGAAAATCACCCCCAATTAACATCCGAAATTAAATTAATCGTTATCGCTTCACAAATACTCTACTTATTGTTTATAATATTTGTAAGATTCATTGTTACAAAGTGCTTATTTTTAAAAAGACTGTAGTTAAATGGGCTTAAACGAGTCACTAATCACGAGTGTATGCAAATTTTGAACAGGAAACCCATTTTTGTCTTCAGGAAAACAAAAAGTCCAAAATAGTCACAATAGTCACCTATATTTTTTATTACTTGAGATTTTTGTTATCACCAATAGGTACCTTAAAAAGGACCAACTTTATTTTGAGAATTACATACTTAATCTTGATGCTAGAAATTAAAAAGAAAACAGAAATAAAGCTTTTTTAAATACTTTAAAAAAGTTTCGATGAGTTTTTCCCTAAAAGTGCTTGATTTTTTGCCTTTTTGGTTATTTCCAGTTGAAATATTCAAATTAAAATTTGACGAATAAGAACCTGCTTTTGATTACTTACAACTCTGCTCCTACTGGGTCTACATACTTCGTATATACACCACTTTTTCACCTTTTTATAAACTATATTTCTACTAATAATTTTTTTTTTCGATAAAATACATACTTTTTTAGTTATTTTAGAAAAACACCCTAAAACGTTTTTTTTTGTTGAAAAACAAACATATTCACTCGCAAATAACTCGAAAAGTATTGACTTAGTGAAAAACACTATAGGTATAACTAAACTTGCTTAGAATTAGTCAGCATATTCAATTCCGGACTTATCTTGAACGTATGTTTTTTGGGTGAAATTCACCCCCAGGGAAAAAGCACACATGGTCACAATATCACTTTTCTTTGACATTTTAACTATGTGTATGCCAAATTTCATGTCAATCCAAGCAGTTTTTTTAAAATTACAGCAAAAGCCAACAAAAGAGTAAATGGATATAAATAATTAGCTTTAGTTCTTATAAATATGTATATGATATATAGGGCAGTCAATGAGGGTATGTGGCTCCGAATTCTATCCTACTACATCGATTTACGTGATATTTTCACAGTAAGTAGGGAATAGCCCAAGAAACAAAGTCTACCCTATGCCGATGTGTGCTTTTGTCTTGGGGGCGGTTCCCACCCCTTCTCGGGGGTGGAAAATTTTTTGCTTAAATAACTACGGAAGTTGCTAGAGAACCTAATGCTAAGCAATAACCGTTCTATAATTTTTTTTCGAAAACTCAATACTTTTTGAGTTATTCCTGGTTGAAAATTGGCCATTTTCACTGAAACGTAACACCTTTTCAAACGGTTTTTTGCGAATACCTTAAAAACCATGCATCTAACTAAAAAAACTATAAAAAACATTTTTGTAGCTTATAAAATAACAAAGAGATTCTTTCCTTTGTGAATCTTCTAGTTATAACACAAAAAGAGATATGGTACCTAAGTGAAAAAAAATTGTTTTCTTGGTGCATGCTCAAATCAGTGTATTTAACTTGAAATAACAGAGAAACGGTCGATTTTAGGTGTATAATGCTACCAATAACTTTCATTGTGCTTGAAAAGACCTTTAAAATAAGCAATATTAAATGTCGATTACATTCAAACTATGCGAGATAAACTGTAAAAAATTTGATGACTAACGTAAGTTAAGAAAAAAATGAGAAGTATATTTTAACCCCTCATCCACAAGAATTTAAAGGCATCGTTTTCCTTCTACAATAAATTTTACTATAGTGTTATTTTTATGTTCAAAAAGTTAGGCGTTATTAAAATGAATGGTTTTTGAAAAAAATGAGACCAAATTATTGAGCGCATTTTTAAATTTTCTTAAAAATCTTCCTTTTTCTCCATGTAACTCGAAAATGATAAGAGATGCCAAAAAAAGATACCATACAAAAATGCAGGTTTCTTCTAGATAAACATTTTGATTTAATTTTTTATTAAAGTATCTATTATCATTTTCAAGTTACATGAAGAAAAAGAAGATTTTTAAGAAAATTTAAATATGCGCTCTATAATTTGATCTTATTTTTTTTCAAAAACCATTCACTTTAAACCCGCTCAACTTTTTTTAAACTGACAGAAGCCTAACTAACACGAGAAAAACCTAGGTTAAACACGAGATAAAAGAATTGAAGGCAAATGGTAACATTAGGCAGTAACACCTCAGTTGGTAAAGATTTACAAAAGCCCGTGATAAAAGAGTAGGTATGTAAGGTGACCAACTGTACTCATTTACTGAGTTTTGTACTCTTTTTTCGCAAACCGTACTCTTTTCAAATCCTGTACTCTGAAAGTACTCATTTGTATAATTTTATACTCATTGCGAACGGATAGAATGGATAGTGAACTTTAGAGCATTAAATTGTTTCAAATGGACCCTTCTAAACAGTAAAATTGAATGGAAAGAATTTTCTTCAGCAGTCGAATTTGTAATGAAGGAAGTAAAAGATATTGTTATTAATGACCATTTTCTCTTTGAAGAAATTCGAAGAGTAAATTTATATTTAAATGAAGAAAAATTTAAGAAATGGAACAATGAGAAAATAGAACTTAAAAAAAGATGGGCAGAAATCTTTCGGCATTTTAGAGTAGAACATATCCCACATGAAAATTTAAAAGTTTTAACAGAAATTTGGTATGTTGTCCAGACCCTAATTAATGCTGCTGTTGAAAGGGTATTTTCACTAGGGAATGATTATTGGAGCAGTGAGAAGTCGCAACTTTCTGTAAAAACATCTGCCGTCTTAACTGTCAAATTTAATATGCAAAATAAAAGTTGTTCGGATGTTACATTATTATAGGAACATCCTCATTTAGCAAAAAAATGCACCCCAAAGAAAAATATGTTTTTAAAAGAAAATAAAGTTTTTATCTTTATCCTTTTTTCTTCTTTATTTTGTTTCGCCTATGAAATACAGTAGACTCCCTCTATAACGAGAAATGAAATGGCGGCCTAAATACCTCGTTATAAGAGGATCTCGTTATATCAGACAACAGTAATATTGATATGTTTTGATATCTCTTACGTAGTTTATTAGGGGTCGATGGTGAACAATGAAACCTCGCCATCGTAAATTGTAAATTTCCTACAATAATCAATATCGGTCGATACACAGGGAAGAAGTTTATTGCAGGCGGCGAAGCATATTACAGCACTTGCCTCGATAATAACAAAGATGCTAGGAATTTCTATATACAGCCAGTTGGGGAGTATATTTATAGCGATTACTGCCCTAAAAACAGGTAAAAAACATATTCTTCGGTTTCATTTTTCCTCGTTATAACCAAATATTCCTCGTTATAGAGGGTTATAGTTCAATAGGAATTTCATGGGACACCTAATGTACCTCGTTATAAGCGAAACCTCTTAATATCCGTGTTCGTTATAGAGAGAGTCAACTGAACTTGCAAAGTGTACTCTTTTTGAACAAAAAATAGTTGGTCACCTTAAGGTATGACACTTTATGTAACGTAGAAAAAAGGAGACGAAATGAAAAAGGTAGATAGTATTGAATATGAGTTGTTTACAAAAATACCACTTGAATTATTTTTTTTCTGCATCAACCCGACCCATTTATTTTCCAATTAAATTATTACGTACAAAGTATTTTTAGCTATTATTTCAAACATCGGCTAATTACTAGAAAACAGAGACAACAATTGCCAGGACACTATCGGAAATTATATATTTTCTAATTGTTTACTTTGAAAGAGATAGCTTTTTTACTTTAACTACAAAGTGATATCGATTGCTGTTCATCTATATTTATTTTTAGTATAGTATTGCGTAATCCCGATCAATTTATCAAAAAGGAGAGAAATATTCATTGGGAAACTATTCCATTAGGTTACTTGACACACCCAATCATTATCTCCATATGACCGCACCATTGATTTCCACCTGTCATTGAACACGCAAACAACCGGTAAAGAAGGTGAAATATAATATGTAATTATATGAAGATATTTGGCATTTTTAAAAACTTCTGTTTATCTAAAATTTGCTAGGGATATTAACTTATTTAAAATTTCAAAAATAAACAAAAAAAATTAGAGTATCAGTATCTTGAAATATCACCTTAAAGAATTTAGATGATTCTTTGTTCTTGTATTCTAAGGCTAAATTGTTACTATGGATCGACCGTAGGACAACAAGTCATAAAAATGCAAAAAATTTTATTTAACAAATATATCGAAAAAAGTGAAGTACCCATAGCTAGGTTAATTGCTCTGATAATACTTGTACACCGTAGGCGAAGCATAGGGTGTCAACTGTCTGCCTCCATTCTGTCGTATTCTTTGCACTGATCTTTATTTCTGCCCAGGAGGTCCTAATAGCATTAATTTCTTTCAGTTTATTTCTATTAAGTTCACAAAAAAGCGAATATTTTGCGAAATAAACGTCAGATCGAAAAAGTAAAAAATGAGTGTTCAATATTTTTCAAAAATCTATCGAATGATACCAAGCAGGACCCCCCACATGGAGGAGTGGGAAGTAAATTTAAAATTTTAAATACGAACACCGTGATATTTCGCGAAATGAACATCAGATCGAAAAACTGCAAAATACACGTATTCAATATTTTTGAAAAATCTATCGAATGGCAACAAACACGACCCCCTCGAAGCAGGGGTGGGGGATTACTTTAAAATCCTAAGTAGGAGCCCCCAATTTTTATTGCAGATTTGGATTCTTTACGTAAAAATAAGCAACTTTTATTCGAGACATGTTTCCGAATTATGGAAATGAAAAATTAAATAAAAAATGGAAAGTCCCCCACTTTATGGAAAACTGTATTTAAACTTTTTTGGTTTTAGGACCACTCTTCCTCTTCACAACCCGATCGGTCCCCATAACGCTCGAGTAACTGCAAATTTAGCATACTTTCCTCCCCTACCATAAGCCATAATTGAGAGAAATGTTTTGGGCCATTGTCGAACGGTGACAGTAGTTTTTAATTTGTGCTGCAATTGTGATATTGCAATTGTGTAAAATAAATCTTAAAAGCTACTAACACATCAATTTGAAATCGTCGATTCTATCGTCGACTATAAAATATTTGAACTGCACCAGTTTATCTTTAATTTGAGGTTCACTATCAGCGGGAGAGTTTTCATGTAGTTTTGAAGTTCTTTTGTAGCTCACTCAGGCCCGCATTTAGGTCAATTGACGCCCTAGGCAATTCTCTAGTAGCCGCCCTTCAAACATGTACCATTTTTTATACAGTATTTTGCCGCCTTCTCATAATTTGCTGCCCTAGGTAACTGCCTATATTGCCTAATGGATAAAGCGGCCATGCGTTCACTCATTTATTTGAGTATTACTCATTTATTTGAGTATCACTCAGTTTTGGAAAATCACACAAAACACCAAACAGTGAGTTCACTGGCTCGTACGCTGTCAACCGACGAATCAGCTCAGAATAAGCTTATCCAAAATTGGTAGATACGTTTCAACCTTTAATTTTTCTCCACCCTGTAGAAAAACTTCATTGGAATGAAAAACGTCATCATCAAAATGTAGTTTTCTTGCTGGCTTTCGTTTACTCTCATCGGAATATTCAGAGTATTGTAGATCGCAGGCCTTCTTCTCTTAGTAAGCAAAATTATCTCTTTGGAATTTTAAGAACTCCAAACGTGAGTTTAGAAGCTGAAGTTCAATCTATTCTCTCTGTAATGATTTACTGACAACGTTGATGCGTTCTAAAATTGTTGCCCAAAACTCATTCATTATGAATGTTTCTTTTTTTTGACATTTTTTTATTATATTATATTAGCCTCATGAACTGTTTCAGCTTTCTGATGAGTGTCTTCAACAAGAGTATGAAGAGCAGATTAGAGGGTGTTGTAACCTTTAGATTTTAGACAAAGCTCTTGTTGCATCAGCCCTTGCACTTCATCTAGTACTGCTTGTTTTTTAAGGACTAGATCGTGGCGAATGGGATCGCTTAGTGGAATTTCATTTAACCATTTGATCATAGTTACAGTCGGAAAAATGAAAGAATACCCGTGAACGAACATATAAAACACGCTGTATTTTCCTGCCACCGTGTCACAAAGAACATTGTCCAGTGCAAGTACATGTAACAATAATTATTACATGTACTTGCGCTGGCCAATTTTTTGTGTGACACGGTGACAGGAAAATACAGCGTGTTTTATATGTTCGTTCATGGGTATTCTTTCATTTTTCCTACTGTGTAAAAACAATGTGTTCGGGGAAAGGCCAGATGGAAGAAGGTCTGTAGGGCGACCTAGAAAAAGGTGGAAAGATGCAGTCAAAGAAGCTCTAGAGAAAATGGGAGTGCGACAATGGGAATTAGTGGCACAGGACCGACCAACATGGAAGGCAATAGTAAACGAGGCAAAGACTCACGAAGAGTTGTAGAGTGATTTCATGGGTAGATAGAGTCACGAATATAGAAGTGTTAAGAAGAATATACTCGGATATGTGATAAGAGGCGAAATATATAGCATCTTGAGACTCCTAATTCAAGGAAAAATAGAGGGTAGGAGAAGCGTAGGAAGGAGACGCGTTTCCTGGTTGAAGAACCTGAGAGAATGGTTTGGTTGCGGCTCAAGGCAACTGTTCAGAGCAGCTGCCTCGAAGATCAAAATAGCCATGATGATTGCCAACCTTCGTCCCCGGAGATGGCACTTAAAAAAGAAGAATTTTATCATAACTTTCCAACGGAGGGTAGAAGCTGAAAAAAGTTGTACACGGACTGAACAAACTCAAAATACGATATTGCTCCAACGCAACTTTCAACTTAAAATCAAGGTACAAGGGAACAAATCCTGAACCTGAGACAACTCATTGAGAAGTCTTGAGAATTTCAAGTACCTATGATTATATGCTTCGTTGACTACCAAAAAGCATTTGATTGTGTAATCTGGATAAATCTGTGGTCAATTTTAATAGAAATGGGCGCACCAATGCACCTGGTGACACTTATTAAAAATCTGTACCAGTCTAATATAGCGACAGTACGACTAGATAAGAAGTTCTCAAACCAACTCAAGACCGAGAGAGGTGTTAGACAAGGATGCGTGTTGTCACCTGACTTATTTAACATTTATGGTGAACATGTCATGAGGATGGTTTTAGAAGGATGGGCCGGTGGCCGGAGTAACAGTAGCTGGTAGGAAAATCTCCAATTTAAGATTTGCTGATGACACTACACTTATAGCAGCAAATGAGCAAGAAACGTTTGATTTGTACGAAAGCAATAAAGTTGGTCTGAAAATCAATAAAGCTAAGACAAAAATAATGGTGGTCGACAGATTCGGCACTATTCAACTGACTAACATGTTACAGGAATACCAGATAGTAAACACCTTTATCTATCTCGGGCCTAGTATAACTAACGATGGTAACTGTGAAGCAGAAGTTCGGAGACGTATTGGTATGGCAAAAAATGCGATGAGTCGCCTAACTAAAGTTTGGAAAGACAGTTCTATCTCTCAAAACATCAAGATGAGACTAGTGAATGCCCTTGTATTTACAATATTTCTATACGGAGCAGAGACTTGGACTCTTCGCGCATGCGAGTGCCAGAAATTGATGTCTTTGAGATGTGGTGCTGGAGAAGAATGCTGCGCATACCTTGGACAGCTCATAGGACAAACGTTTCCATTCTAAACCAACTCAATATTAAAAAAAAGGCTGTCCACAATATGTCTGCAACGAATTCTGCAATTCTTTGGTCACGTGGTTCGCAGAGGTAACGACAGTTTGGAGAGATTAATTGTTTATGGAAACGTTCCGGGGAGAAGATTAAGGGGACGATCACCAACTAGATGGTCTGACCAAATAAAGCATTCAGCTGGAAACTCATTCTCCGAAGCTCTTAGAGCAGCTGAAGATAGAAACCAATGGAGAAACATTGTTACGAATATTGGAAGAAATCACGATCCTCAGTAATGGGGAAACGACAAGAGAGAGAGAGAGAGAACTTTCAACTTTCAGTAGCACTTACTTTAACTAAACCAAGCGAATGTGCGGAATGAGGAATTGTTTCCTCTTGTACATAATTTAAATCATTTGACTTTCATTTGTTCATCTTGCTTTTACTACTTTTCTACAGACAGAAGAAACCGTGCAGATAGGCAGTACTGTTCGTGCTACCAAACAGCATTCTCACAACATAGGCTTTCTATGTGAAAAAAGTATATATTGTTATGTAGTTAAATACGTCTACCATCACTTTCATGGTATTGCGCGATATTTGAATTTTTCAACATAATAGGATTTACAGTTTTTGTTTAATTATAATTATTATTTTATCGTTTTGGGACCGAGGCCCCTGGACAATTGCCTACCTTAACTAATGGTTAATCCGGCACTGGTGACCTAGCTGGCCCCTAGACTATAATAGTCCAGGGTAATAAGGATTTTCTCGGGACACTCAAAGATCCAGGTAGCTGACTACTTTTTTAGTTATTGTAGACCTATAGGAAGAAAACCTACCTGTTTCCTGCCTAGAGTTCGCGTCCGTTTTTTAATTATTAACAATTTAGTGCAAAAATCGCGATTTTTTCGATTTTTTGTACTCCATTCAAAAACTAAATTGTTGACATAAAATTACAAAATTCAGTTTTTTAGAACATTGAAAAACCTTCAAAATGCCGATTTTTGAAAGTTAAAAAGTTAATTTGTTGCTACGCAAACTGCAAAATAAGTGAAAATCGTTATTTGTTAATAACTTTTACTAAAACTACCTTAGAACTTTAGTGTTTCACCCAAAGTTGGACATTGGGGTACTTATCAAACCCTCAAAATTTGAGACCGATCCATTAATTAGTTTAAGAGTTATTCTATTTGTTTATCTCAGAGACCTTTATTTTGCAATAAGATAAAAAATAATGAAGATAGTGCAATTCTGAGTATGCCAAATGAAAGTAGAAGAGTGATAGTATCAAAATGTATTAAAAAAAGATAAAAAAATAATTAACATAGTCAAAAATCCTAATGCCAAATTTTTAAAATTTTGTAGTTTATAAACATTTAGAATAACTTTAAAAATGTTATTTAATATAGGCACTTTTTGTTTTTATTCGATTCAGAGTTGGACCACCATCTCCATATAGCTACTTCAGCATCCCATGCATCGTCAGTGAAGTTATGCAGTCACAACTCTGAAGTAAATATTAATAACCCTGCCTATTTAAGGGAAACCATCGCGATACAATGATTCCACCTTTTGAGACGCAATCTAGCGACATCTCTCGAAAAACGAGGAAGACAACGAAAAGCCCTAGATACAAAGTTTACTACTTTTTAAACAATAATTAGAATAATTGAAATAAAAATATAATAAACAATATTTTAAATCCAAGACTTTTCGTTAATAAACTGCTTTCTGGCTGCATCCTGTATCTCTGGCTTTCACAATATATAAGCACAAGAGACGACGAAAATAGGAGAAAGCAAATAGAACACGGACAACATTTAAAAATGTTGTCCGTAGAAACAATCTTTTTATATATTCGAAAGGATAGTATTTTAACACGAATTTTCAAATAAAAAAATTTAGCCTCTGCTCATTTGGGACAAAGTCAGACATATGTTTTTTTTAATTCACAGCTAATTTGTTTATAATAATTAAGGAATCTCATTAATGCCATTTTAAAGAATGGGATTTGTATTTTTTCTTAAAAAATTTGCACAAACATTATACCTTCACAGCACCCTCTACGATTTTTCAAAAATGTAGTGCAAACGATTACTAGGGGGAATCTACAAATCCAGCGAGTTAAAATACCGAAAAACCAATTTCAAACGAATATAATTTGCTGTATCTCCGGATCAACTCAATGGATTTTGATCTTTCTTTTTTTAATTGGTATGTAATTTTTACGTACCTACAGTACAAATATGCAATTTGTTTATAAATTTATTAATTAATAAACAGTCTAATTTGTTTAGACAATTCTTGAAAAAATATTTTTTTACAAAAATCTATTTTGTTAATCATAGTATCATTAATGATCACAGAAAAAGTTAAAGTACACTTTAATAAATAAATGATTTTTATTAGATAATTATAAATTGAAAATAATTTATTTATTAAAGTATACCTTAACTTTTTCTATCATTAATAGGGATAGTATGATTAAAATCATAGATTTTTGGGAAAAAATTATTTTTTTAAAAATAGTTTAAACAAATTTGACTATTTATTAATTAATAAATGTCTAGACAAATTGCATATTTGTAATGTACAGAAAAATTATATACAAATTAAAAAAAGAACGATCAAAATATGTTCAGTAGATCCCGAGATATAGAAAATGATAGTAGTTTTAAGGATCCCCCAAACCGACGCGAAACTTTTGCGACGCGAATTTTTCGTTGCGGAACATTCGCAGGCGAAACGGTAGCGGACAAGGCTTTCCCACATTGGTGCGGAACCTGACGCGACTGTTCGCCATACAAATATGAACAAATTATAATTTTAGGGCGGTCTGTTCATCTCCGGATAACTAATTAAAGAGAAGTTTATCTGACAGATATTTAATAAAACTGTCAGATAAACTTCCCGATAACTACATAGTTGCCCGGAGCACAATGGAAATAACGGCAACCGCATTGCTGACCAGCTAACTAGGAAGGCAGTAGGCGTAAGAGTTTTAGGGCTGCTGATCTTTTTGGCTGGTCAATTAAAACAACAATCTTACAACAATTTTACAACAATCTAGGAAATTGCCAAAATGTCACTCCCGCGCGCAAACCGTGAAAAGATGGGAACAAGGGCCTGAATGTAGACTTGTAAGGGAACACTAAAGAACCTTGAGAAGTCAGCATCAGAAAACTACTTGAGAATGACCAGGAAAAATCTACGCTTGACAGTTGGTTTTTTAACTGATGTTATCTTTATTGATGTTATGATCTTTATTTCATAATCATTAATCAAATATTATTTCTGAGAATGGATGACTAGTTCATGAAAATTCATGCATTTTTACTAATTTAAAATATTCATTTTAATTCAATCATTTTCTCCTAATTCTAACCCTATACTATCCTAGATTTTATACTTTTTTCTTATTTTTCTCTAATCTTTACTTAATTAAATCATATATTATAGGATATTTTTTCACAATTTCAATGAGTTTTTCTGTAACAGACATTTTACTTCACGCGAAACTACAACGGCAGTGGAAAAAACCGTGCATGCAGCGTTTCATGAAAACAACGCTGATCTACCGCGACCGTTGCGGATACCGCCCCAACTAGTGTGAACACGCTCATAAGTCGCCGTGCCTATCGATTCGCCGCGATTCCGCGTAGGTTGCGGCTGCGAAAGTTTCGCGTTGGTTTGGGGGATCCTTTAAGTTGCTTTTTATAGTTTTTGAACTCGTGCATTTGTCGGCTCCCAGCTCCCCCTTCACTTACCACGACTAGTCACCAATTAAACTACATTTTTAAAAATTCGTGTAAAATACCAGCTTTTCTAATATGTAAAAGGACTTTTTCTACAGACAAAGTTATTCTAAATGTTTTTAAACTACAAAATTTCACAAATTTGGCATTAGGATTTTTGACTATATTAGATAATCTTTTTATCGTTTTTTAGTACATTTTGATAGTATCAGTTTTCTACTTTCATTTGGGATACTCAGAATTTCCCTATCTTTATTATTTTCTGTCTTATGTTATTGCAAAATTAAGGTCTCTGGAAAAAACAATTAGAATAACTCTTAAACTAATTAATGGATCGGTCTCAAATTTTGAGGGTTTGTTAAGTACCCCAATACCCAACTTTGGGTAAAACACTAAAGTTCTAAGGTAGTTTTTGTAAAAGTTATTAACAAATAACGATTTTAATTTATTTTGCGGTTTGCGTAGCATCAAATTAACTTTTTAACTTTCAAAAATCGGCATTTTGAAGGTTTTTTAATGTTCTAAAAAATTAAATTTTGTAGTTTTATGTCAACTATTTAGCTTTTGAATGGGCTGCAAAAAATCGAAAAAATCGCGATTTTTGCACTAAATTGTTAATAATTAAAAAACGGACGCGAACTCTAGGCAGGAAACAGGTAGGTTTTCATCCTATAGGTATACAATAACTAAAAAAGTAGTCAGCTACCTGGATCTTTGAGTGTCCCGAACATGGTCTGTTTCTAGCTTATTACCCTGGTCTATAACTACTTAATTAATAATAATACTTTTCTCAGTTAAAACGTATGGCATTTAACAATAAATGTATGACGTCGTAAAACAAAAAGCCAAATGTTAATACATGCAAAACCTTTCACTATAAAACTGTGAAATTAACAATGAACATATAAAGTGCATGTGATCAACAATTAGCTCGACATACCAAATTATTGCTTAATTTTTGACGCCGCATGTACCTACTTTAATTCAATGGCATAAAATTGTCAATCACTGAAAGTTGTTAAAAAAGGGACCATTGTATTAAATGAATCTTTTGTAAAGTAAAAAATAAAAAAATTTAAAGGGAAAATCTCATTGGTTAGCTGTGTGTATACCATAGTAAAGTTCAAACAAACTTAGAATGAAGTAAAAAATTCTTATGTAAAATGGTATATTTTTTTAATAAATGTAATAAAAAACTTTACCATTATACTTACATAAGACATTCTTTACCTCATTACAAGTTTCTTTTGTAAAATTTTATGTTTTTGATGTTAGACTTTAGAGAATACTTTTGTAATTTAGTTAGTACTTTACAGTTGTTATACATATTGTAGTCCTCAGGACAATTTTAGAATGTATGAAAAATTTCTAAATAAACATATAAATGCTGAGTTTCTTGAAAATGAAGCAGAGTTACAAGTAGGATTTAAAGTATGAGGAGAGATACACAATAGATGATTTTTAAGTACACTTTCAGACTAAGACACTGGTGTATGACACCGGTGTCCGCCACCGGTGTCCGCCACCGGTTTTCAATTGCATCAAAGCACTGTTGAGCCACTAAAATCAACAGACACTCAAAGTGGCTCGTCTGTAGTCGTTCATTTAAAACAATGCTTTGCTGCCGTTGACGGACACCGGTGTCAGACACCAATGTCTTAGTCTGAAAGGGTACTTATTCTCCTTCTTCCAAATAATAGATAAAAGGGTGGGAACACTCAACGAAAAAGGTACGTAATATTAATAAAAATGTTAATTCAGACAACAAAAGGAATACTTAAAATTTGTCCAATGCTTGGTTTTATTGGAACAGCAAAGCGATGTTCATCAATTCATTGTTTTCGATAGTTGATCCAATGTATTACGTTTATTGATATTACGAACAATGTTCACTGAGTCAACGAACACTATTCATTGAAACAATAACGTCGTTAATTGACCGACGAAGACTATTCGTTGTGTCAATAAGAGTGTTATTTCTCCTAACGTATACTGCTTCATGCATACAATAAATTTCGTTTATTTCTACAATTATTTCCGTTTATTCTTACAATTATTTCCGTTCATTCCCACAACAAATACGGTTATTTTTACAAGCAATTCTATTCATTCCTACAATCAGTTTCGTTCATTCCTACTATGAAAGTATTTTATATTAATAATTACTGAATGCATTAGCTCAATGTATGATATTAATTGATGAATAATAATTTTGCAAATTACCTTTTTTTGTCCTAAACCTAATAGACTTTACACTGTGTGATTTCTTATATGATTTAACTTATACAGTGCGCTGGAATAAGTGTTACACCCCCCCCTTATTAACTTATTTATTTTTAGCATATAAGCAAAACTCTCGGATAGGTCGATTTTTAAAATAATCAAAGTATATTATAACATCAATGTTTCGAACTTTACGCGATCCCTCTTCAGGTGACAGGTACAACTTTGATTTTTTTTAATGGGAAAGTACATCATGTGACAGCTCATTTAAAAGCTTTTGAAATAGTGATTCCAAAAATGTATAATACTTTAATCCTTTTTGAGAGCGCAGGTTCAAAATTTCGATCGAATTCTTTTTAAACGCATTCATTTTTTTTTTGGAATCCTGAGAAAATTAATAAGTATTTTTGAAAAAATTAGACGCAGAATAAAATATAACATTATTACCGAGGGCTGAAAGTCCCTTAGAATAAACAAAAAGTTTCTTTTGAATGGTATACATATTTGAAATTAAAAATCATACTAAATTTTCTCTTTTTTCTCCCCTGTGACTTATTAAAATAATCATTGAAAAAGTTTTCAGGGACTTCAGACCCTCGATAATCCTGTAATATTTTATTCTGTGTTTAAATTTTTCAAAAATACCAATTAGTTTTCTCAGGATTCGAAAAAAATGAATGATAATATACGCACGAAAACTTCCTTCCAGTACGGACTACACTTAGAAACAAAATGAAATTATTCGGCACTTCGGCAGAGGTAACAGAGAAGCTCGGGGTATCACGATAAAGAAAAGCCGTTATATTTCAATTGGTCAAGCAAAACACGTATTGTTTCAACAACTGCGTTTATTGTTACCATGAACGCATTGATTGTGTTAATTAAACGCAGTAGTAGATTGATTAATGCATTCGTTGTCACAATAATCAATTTACATATATGGAATAATAAAATATTACTCTATATTAACAACATTTGTACATTGTTTTAATGAAATCTGTACGTTGTCACGATAAACCAAGGTAATTGCTTATCATCTACGAAATCAAGAAAGTGAGTTGCTGCCAGAATTAACATTATTTATTAAATATACGAAACTAACTTATTGGCTGAATAAATTGAATGTTATTGATTAATGTACTCTAGTTATATTCCCAATTATTATTCAATCATTGTGACAATAACCAATACTCTGGGCTAATTAGCAAAATTCATTGAAAAGTTATTTACCAGAAATCTTATTGCTGGAATCGAATTATAAGATCCTATATATTAATAATATAGGTATGCAAAGTCCGCAAATAGTGTGCTACTTTTTTTATAAACAAAATGGCGCCGACAAATCGTATTTTTTTCAATTATTGCTCTATAACTCCGAAGATTTTTAATTTACAACAAAATCACTCAAATGAAAATTCACCGCAATTAAATTCTGCATAGAGATATGTTTTTCCCGATTTGCTCCGACGAAAATTTTCCTCGAAAAATGCGGGTTTTCCTAACAAAATCTCTAATTTTCAAATAAAGTTTTAGGTAAGTAATTATTAATCAATAATTAAATAACTTAGTGACATCAAAGCATTCTTGGTATAGATTGTAATTCCAGAAGACGGTGAAAATTAAACGAATATTTTAGCAACAATTCAATTGTTAATTAACAATTTACGATCGCAATAATAACCAAAATAATCAAGATACATTGATCAAACTCTTATAAAGATGTGATGCCTATTTAATATTTTGTCGACAAAATATAAATTTTTCATTTTTTTGCATAATCTTTAAATGTTTAAAAAAATAGTTATAAACAAATTAACATTTCTCAGAAACTGTTTATTATATTATAATTTTAAAAAATACTTAAAATGCGTATTTCAAAGGTCTTGAAAATGAATTCTTTAAAATTTTTTTCCAACTATTTGCAAAAAAGTTATGAAACAGAAAAGTAAACACACGATCACTCCGTTGTTTATAATTTGTTTTAATTGTTTCAAAGCTTAAAAGTGAGTTTATGGTACAAACTAATTACTCTCAAAAAATATCAAACATTAGTTCAATGGTTAGATATATTTTAATCAAAGATTAAAAATGTTTTTTTTTTTGTAATTTTTAGCGCGAAAGTAGGCTCGATACAGAGCCGGATATGTTCACTCGAAGCGACTGACACGCTTTAAACTCGCGCGAGTTGTGTATGTGGACGGGTATAATACATAATACCTACGGTACTAGTATTAGTCTACCTTCGCGCGTGTAAATTACAAAAAAATATTTATAATCTTTATAAACACACGATCACTCCGTTGTTTATAATTTGTTTTAATTGTTTCAAAGCTTAAAAGTGAGTTTATGGTACAAACTAATTACTCTCAAAAAATATCAAACATTAGTTCAATGGTTAGATATATTTTAATCAAAGATTAAAAATGTTTTTTTTTTTGTAATTTTTAGCGCGAAAGTAGGCTCGATACAGAGCCGGAGATGTTCACTCGAAGCGACTGACACGCTTTAAACTCGCGCGAGTTGTGTATGTGGACGGGTATAATACATAATACCTACGGTACTAGTATTAGTCTACCTTCGCGCGTGTAAATTACAAAAAAATATTTATAATCTTTAATTAAAATATAACCATTAAAGTAATTATCGATATTTTTTGTACGTAATTAGCTTGTCCTTTAAACTCACTTTTACGCTTTGAAAGAATTAAAAAAAGTATAAACGACGTAGTAATCGTATGTGTACTTTGCTGTTTCATAACTTTTTTGCAAATGGTTGGAACATTTTCAAGATCTCTGAAACACGTATTTTACCTATTTTTTAAAATAAGAATATAATAAAAACTTTCTGAGAAACGTTAATTTGTTTATAACTATTTTTTTTAACATTTAAAGATTATTCAAAAAAATTAAAAATTAATATTTTGTCGACAAAATATTAAATAGACATCTCATTTTTATAAGATTTCAAAGTTTGATCAGTGTATCATAATTATTTTGGTTATTATTGCGACCGTAAATTATTAATTACCAATTGAATTGTTGCTAAAATATTCGTTTAATTTTCACCGGCTTCTGGAACTATAATCTAAACCAAGAAAGCTTTTATGTCACCGAGTTATTTAATTATTGGTAGATAATTACTTATCTAAAACTTTAATTGAAATTTAAATATTGCGTTGGGAAAACCCGCATTTTCCGAGAAAATTTTCATCGGAGTAGATCGGGAAAACATGTCTTTATGCAAAATTTAATTTCGGTGAATTTTTATTAGGGTGTTTTTGGTGTAAAGTTAAAATGTTCGGAGTTATGGAGCAAAAATTGAAAAAACACGTTTTGGGGGCGCCATTTTGTTAATAAAAAAAGTAGCACACTATCTGCGGACTTTGCATACCTATATTATTAATATATATAATCATAAGCTTCGATTCCAGCAATAAAATTGCTGGTAAATAACTTTTCCCAAAAATGGCCTATTCTCCGATATAATCAGCCCAGACTACAAATACATTCATCAATGTCTAAAAGTTCGTTGCAACAAAAAATTAAATTGTTGTTACAACGAAATACTATTCAATAAAATAATCACTGTTAATCAATATTACGAACTATTTTTTTTTAGTGAAGAAGCTAGGAAACTCACCTTGTATATGTAGATCTCAGAAAAGCACGTGACAGCATTATTCAACAAACAATTTGGGAATCATTACAAGGAAAAAAAATTAAATACTACCCTTATAATAATTGTCCAGAAACTGTACCAAACCAACACTGCCAGAATAAAATCAAGTCTCTTTCAAAAGGTTTCAAGGACTAAACTTGTTTGTCACCGACGCTCTTTCAAATATATCTAGAAAAATATTTAGAAAGAAACGCCAATGTAAAAAATATGGGTATAGCTCTCAACAATACAACGATGTTATCATTACCAGATACTTTATAGGCCTGGATCCCGCGTACCAAAAAAAGTTGATAAATAGCAAGTTGAAAATTTGTTAATAGCTTAACGGTGTCTAGTCGGACAAACTTTGTTGTACGGGAAGACTGGAACAGGGGAAGTTTTAATTGTGGAACGTGATTTTAATTGTGGAACTTGTCATCTTGACACGTTTATGATTGTGAAAACTAGCAGGTTGTTTATAAGTTCATTTAATAGCGAACTTTATGTAATATATGAAAAAATGTTTGTCCGACAAATATGTTGGGCATTTTAATAAGTCCAACAACTATTAAAACTAATACAAAAAATAATAGAACAAAACAGAATACCACAATAATGGAGATCAAGCATCCTAATACCTCTTTTCAAAAAAGGAGACAAATCGGACCCGGAGAATTACAGAGAAATTAACTTACTAAACACAACATTAAAATTAACAACCAAAGTGATAACAAACAAATTGAATGAAATTATAACATTAGCAGAAGAACAACAAGGTTTTAGGTCATGCACTAACGCTATATTTATAATGAGGCAAGTTCAAGAGAAATCGTTGGAATACAACAAACCGGCATATTTATGTTTTGTGGACCTTAAGAAAGCATTTGACAGGGTCACATTAAAGGGCGTTATCCATTTGTTATACTCGAGAAAGGTACCACTAGGAATAATTAAAACGATCGAAAACATCTACCAGAACAACACAATAAAAGTAAAAGTGGACGATGAATTAACTGACCCAATTGAAGCCAGCAATGGGATTCCTTAAGTCCTTTATTGTTCAACCTGATCATGGACGAAATAATAAAAAAAGTAAGAACTATAAAAGGATACCAAATGGGAGAAAAACAACTTAAAATAATCTGCTATGCGGACGATGCAACACTAATCTCTCAAAGTGAAGATGATTTACAACGTATGCTGCACCAATTCAACATAATCGCCAGAAAATTTAACATATTAATTTCTTCACAAAAGACAAAATGCATAATTATAACAGCAGATTAAATAAAATGTAAATTGGAACTGGAAGGTCAGATAATAGAACAAATGATGGAGTTTAAATACCTAGGCATCACACTATTTAGCTACGGAAGGCTCGAAACAGAAGTGGAAGATCAAGTGAATAGAGCAAACAGAGCCGCAGGTTGCCTGAATGACACAATATGGAGAAATAAAAATATCGGAAAAGAAATGAAAGGAAGAATTTACAAAACAGTCATCAGACACAGAGATTACAAAAAGATTGCTCAAAACAGCGGAGATGAAAACCCTTCGAAAAATCGATGGTAAGACTCTATGGAAGAGAGCTAGAAGTACAGATATACGACGGAGATGCAAGATGTATAACATTAATAACTGGGTAAGAAACAGAAGAATAGAAGAATAGAATGGAATGACCACATAAGCCGAATGACAACAAATAGGGAAGTCAGGACAGCGAGAGACGGTTCCCCGATAGGAAGACGATCAGTGGGAAGACCACGAAAACGATGGAACGACAACTTACTAGAGGCACATTGAAAAAACAGACAGAGTCATGTCTATACAAAAAGATGAAGAAGAAGAAGTCTTCTGTCAATGTCTACGATTCAACAACATAAAAAGGACAGAGAAGACGTAGCATCAGAGCATTCTTACTTTTATGGCAAGAGAGAGGTTATGGCTCTCCAGAACGCACCCATCCAGTTGCAGGTGGATCTACCTTTTCCGATACGTGCTCTTATCTCGTGGTTGTTGGTCCATTCTTCATTTATTATGGTGTCGAGGCAGGGCGGCGCCGTCCACGTGTGCAATGTGTGCGGTGCACACAGGCGCCAGCAATTAAGGGGTGCCACTAGAGTTGTTACAAAAATTTTACGCAGGTCAAAACAACACTTACCCATTTAACGACCTTGCATATCTCAACTTCAAAGGTAGGTAAATTACGTGTTGATTTATACAATCTGCATAAACAAGCAAAATCCGGTCCAGCAGAATTTATACTTTAAAGCCATTGCACAAAAATTTGATAGAAATGTATGATGCTTTATGTGATATAACACATTCGGATAAATTTGATCTTAATTTAAAATATCAAGCTAGATATTTAGGAGATAAAATATCAACATTAACATTCATATGCTCAGTCCACATTAGGTATGGTATGAAGTTCTGATGAAAGTTAACTTCGTTAGCAAAGTTTTACAATTAAAAAAATGAATATGCAGCCTACCTTAAATGCTTTACAAGAGATAAGGACGTAGGCTCAAAATTTAGCGCAAATGTGTTTTAAATTCATTTTTTTTAATTCTGAGAAAACTAATAGGTGTTTTTGAAAAATTTAAACCTAGAATGAAATATTGCATTATTACCGAGGGACAAAAATCCCTGAAAACTTCTATAATGTTTATTTTATTTGGCTAAAGGGGTAAAAAATATTTAGTGTGATTTTTAATTTCAAATATCTCAAATTTTTGGTTATTCTAAGGGGCTTTCTGCACTCGGTAATGATGTAATCTTCCATTCTGCGTTTAAATTTTTAAAAAATTCTTATTAATTTTCTCAGAATTCGAAAAAAATGAATTCATTTAAGACACATTAGAGCGAAATTTTGGACCTACGCCCTTAAAACAATTTTTGCTCTAGTTTCTGATAGATAGCAAATTTAATGATGTTATTACTACAGGAAATGAAACCGCAGAGAAACTGGATGTGGAGCCCAGTTTTCAACCAGACACACAGTTCGGCGTCGGAAAAAGATCAAACAGTTCGATTACGAACATAAAGACGGACCGATTTTGTATCCTAAAATGTCATACAAAATTCATTTCTTTTATTGTGTTCTCAACCAATCATTAATTTCAGTAAATGGAAGAGTTTCCATATTGGAAAATCCTGTTGATTCTTTCAAATCTTTATATAGTTTAAACGACAGTACAGAACACTCACAATTAAAATTTTTGTGTAGAAATTTGTAAAAAAAATGAGATAATAGGAGGAGACGATTTAATTGAAGAAATTATACAGCTTCAGCCTTTGTTAAAAGATTTAAATAATATTTTGAAGAAACTTAAAAAATTATTCGAGATCGACCATCAGTCAAGGGCGGTTGATTTTATCTACCATCTTTATAGAATCGTCAGTATTAAATCAAATTGATATTCACCATATTATAAACAGATTTTTCAAACTGAAGACGCGAAAAGTTAATTTTTTATAAAATAGCTAAGTATTTCATGTTTCCTACCTACCTATCTCTTTAGTTTTTTTATGCTGTTATGCCAAAGATATATTTTTACTTAATTATTTTAACTTAATTTATTTTCCTGTTGCATGTGTAAGAATTTTTAGATATTTTTTTTGGTTACAATAAATAATTGTTCATTTTGGGCACCATTCAATGTTTTGCACACAGGCGCTACCACGTGCTGGCGCGGCACTGTGTCGAGGTAGTTGTAGTCCCTCACTCTTTCTAGAGGTGTTTGACGTAGAGTTAACCTTCTGTTATCTTTTTCTTGACAATGGTTATGAGTTTTGTCGTCTTTACATTTATACTTAGTCCATCCTGTTGACTGTAATACGTGATTTTGTTCATAAGGACTTGTAGGTCTTCTAGGTCGTCCGCAAATACTATGGTGACATCTGCATATCTGATGTTGTTTAGATAGTACCCGTTTAGTAGAATACCTTTTCCAGTATATACAATTATAAGGGGGTACCTTTGTATTGAAAAGACGTGATTTTTAAATAAATGACGAATCATATAAACTCCTCTAAATAGATATACTTAAATTTTAATAGCGACGAAAATTATCGTGTAATTAATGAATCGGTTTAATTGCTGGAAAATTGTTCAAACATCCATGCCTCGATAATATTTTATTGGCAGTTAAAATCCACACACCATTATGCGAAACAATTGAAGGTCTTTACTTCCTTGAAAAAGATAAAAGTGTGAAATCGACTAGACTTGAAACACACGTCACGTAAAGTTGTTCGTTCCCATCAAGAGATAGAATCAAAGACCGTGAAATTATTGTGTGGCAAACAACTGAATAGAAATGATTTAAAGGTTGAAATATTATTATTCCCTTAAATTCGCATTTTGAATCGTTTTCACACTATGTACTTCGATTTTTGGAGGTTTTTCTTTTTTGTTTCTAGTCAATTTAAGATATATCTTTTACATACTGAATTGTTCTATAATTATAGATTTCTTAGCTTCTGGGTTTTGAAACTGTTTCTTGTGGCTTGTTAAATTTAGTATTGATTTTATGGAATGCAGACGCAGGCACGTAGCCAGGAAATGTGCTTGAGGAGGGTCCAACACAACTCAATTTTTTTGTTAGATTAGACGGTAAGGTATTGAAAAAAAAATATATGATTGATGCCAGTCCCTATCTTGATAAAAACACCGATACCGGAGGATTACTCTTACAAATTTTTATGTGAAGGAATTGTCAAAATCGGTCCATGGTAGTAACCTTAACATTGTCATTGATACTGTGTGTTTTTATGGGATGATAAATATAAGTACTATCAATTTGTATGTGATGTACTGCAATAATTCGCACAAAACAAATAGGAAGCCAGTTTTCCACTCTCAGTTTATGTTTGATTTGGGCAAAAGCCAAAAAGAGCTGAGTCATATATGCGCAAAAGATTAAACACATCAAATTTACGACGCAATATTCGACAGGACATAAACGAAATCCTATATACGAGTATACAAAAAGTTTCTCAACCGAATAATCCTATCTAAAGAAAACTGACAGTATACTATGGATGGACTATGCCCTAGCCGTCTAAGAAGAATGACAACAAACTTTTGTGTACAGTGCAAACGAGCAATCTGTGGACAACACAACAAAAATTGCTGTCCAGAATGCGATTTTCTTAGGAGATCTAAAAGGTAAAAGACTATAAGTTGATCCGTACACTGAATAAAAAGAGAAATAATCCTAATAAAAAAAATAATTTCGTTCACTCTTTCAAAAAAATTATAATAACTTGGGGATAAACGGTGCCTTGGTACCAAATCCGGGAAAGTTTTGGGAGGGGTCCGGACCCCATGGACCCCTCCCTTGGCTACGTGCCTGTGCAGACGGAAAGTCTGCAGATATAAATAACGTTCATCTGCGGGGTTCGTGCATCTGGGACGTCCTGGAACTGGTTTTCTTGTGTATCCTCCACTTTCTCTATACCTTCTTAAAGCTCTTGAAACGCTGGATTGGTGGATTCCCATAACATCAGAAAGATATTGCTGCGATCGTCGATCTCCAAAATTTGGGCTGCATGTTCTGACGTTATATTACCCATTTTTTGTAATAACACAACTCCTCATTGAAAACTCAAGCAGATATTATAGTGCACAGATCAAATTCTCGAACACAAATGTCCAAAATAAATAATATTCTCCTTTAACAACGGTTTGTTTACTGTTTGTTTTTTTCGGTAAAAACACGGTTCAACTTGAAATGTTATGAGTTTGTAGACACCTAAAGGAGACGGGTTTTAGGAAAAACTTTGGCACAAACGACCACCTACACTGCATAAAAGGAATTATAGAAAAATCTATCGAATACAACCGACCATTGGTCCTGGCTTTCGTAGACTTTCGCAAAGCATTTGATACGATAGAAATTAACAGCATAATGAGAGCATTGGAGGAAAGTCGTATAGATTATTTATCGGTACTCCAAACTGATAGCGAACATATACAATAATGCAACCATGACCGTCCGACTACACAAAGATACCAAATCTATAAAAATCAAAAAAAAATTAGACAGGGAGACACGTTATCTCCCAAACTCTTTACGGCAGTACTTGAACATGCTTTCAAACAATTGGAGTGGGACGCCAAAGGAATAAATGTCGACGGTGAAAGACTCTCCCACCTACGATTCGCATAGTTCTTAGAACACACAACTTAAAAGAGATTAGAACTATACTTATTGAGTTAAATTCCGCCTGTAAAAAAGTTGGTTTTAACATAAATTTTGGAAAGACACAATACATGACAAACCTGGTACAAAGCGAAAATCCAAAAGTCGACGTCAACGAAATAGCATTGGTCCATAAATATAAATACTTAGGACATGAAATCCGAATTACCAGGGACAATCAAACTGCTGAATTACAGAGAAGGATCACCTTAGCATGGGCCGCATATGGAGCTCTATCAGACATCTTCAAGAGCAACTTGCCAAATTATTTGAAAAGGAAGACGTTCAACCAATGTGTGCTTCCATTTATGACTTACGGCGCCGAAACATTATCGTTAACCCAGGCCACAGCATTAATGACTACAACTTTGAAGTAGTAAAAGAGTTTAAATATCTGGGAGCAGTAATCACAGAGGACAATCACATAGCAAAAGAGGTCTCAGCAAGAATAGCTGCGGGAAATAGAGCATTATACTCCCTATCATCATTATTAAGATCTAAGCTGCTGAAAAGACAATCTAAATTAAGACTGTACATGTCAATTATTCGCCCAGTTGTTACATATGGGAGTGAAACATGGACTCTACATCAGCGAGAAATAAATAAATTGCTGATATTTGAAAGGAAAGTCCTCAGAATGATATTTGGTCCTCAAAGAGATGAATTGACAGGAGAGTGGAGAAGGCGCCGCAATGCTGAATTGGTGACTCTATATGGTACTGAAAACATCGTCAGACATATAAAAGCTAATCGGATAAGATGGGCAGGTCATGTAGTAAGATCAGAGGAAGACAGAGTGCTAAAGACAGTGTTCTTCGAGAGACCAGACGGTAGAAGATCAGTGGGCCGTCCAAGAAAAAGATGGAAGGATGATGTTGAAACCGATCTATCTAGGATTGGGGTACAACAATGGCGAATCTAAGCGCAAGATCGCAGACGATGGAGGGCCATAGTGGATGCGGCGAAGACGCACCCCTAGTTGTAAAGCCAGTCAAGAAGAAGAAGAAGGCCACAGCAGCGAAACTTAGAGTGGCCCAAAGAATAATGGAACGGTCACTACTTGGACTGACTCTCAGAGATAAAGTCAGAAACGAAGAAATCAGAAGAAGGACAGGCGTCACAGATGTCATAGAGCGAGTAGCATGGCTGAAGTGGAATTGGACGGGCCATGTAGCCAGAATGAAGGACGGGAGGTAGACCCAAAAAATTACAGTGTGGAGACCAAGAGAAGACAGAAGAAGTAGAGGTAGACCACCTACACGATGGACAGCCGACGTCAAAAGGATTGCTGGGAATAGGTTGCAGAAAGCCCAAGATCGATAAAACTGGAAGAAATTAGGGGAGGCCTATGTTCAACTTTGGATGCAGAAGGCTGGGTGAGGATGATGATGAAAGGAGACGATAGAAGAGTATTATAACATTTTGCTAAAAATTAAAAATTATTTTTAAATTTTTTTAATGTTTAAAAAATTATGCGATACTTTTGGTGATTAGTGTATATGGATTTATTATCTGCTCTTTTACCCCTTTAATTTTTTTAAATTTCATAATACCTTTTAATTATTTAAAAATACAAAAATAGACGGTTTAGTTTTGTATTTTTACTAATGCCATACTCTGTATGAGAGTACAAAGACTCGTTTCATATAGTTTCTCTGAACTGCATTTTTGGAATATTTTCCCAGCGGTGCCTTTTGATATTTTGATATCTAGGTCAACAGAAAACTAGAATCGAGTCGCCATTTATTTCACTTTTAATTATTTGCCTATTTTTCAAAACGCAAAATAGCAACTACATCTACTTCTCCGGCAGCGAGAGCCAGAATTTCACTGGTGTATTGATTATAACGTCAGTTCTTAAATTCAAAGCTGTTAGTGATAGAGTAATTGCACAAATTGCACAGCTTCAACATCGTTTAAGTTTATTCGCCAACAACAACTGCAGGTGACACAAAAATGGAAGAATCCTAAGAAAAACTTCAGGCGACTATTGAAAATATTTCAATGAAAGTGTTAACCTTATTATGTGACGATTTTAACGCAAAAGTTGGCAATACCACAAAAATGACAACTTAAAAAACATATTTGGAAAATTGTTTTTAATGCGAAAAATGGTGCTTTATTCTGTATCAATTATTTGTAACTAAACAATTAATAGTTATTTATGTATTAAGAGCGAAAAGTGATACATTATTGCTTGAGAGTAAGAGTTACCGCTCGACGCGTAGCAGAGAGCGGTAATTACACGAAAGCAATAATGTCAGTTTGCTCTTGTAATATATACAACATTTTTTCTACAATCACTTAATAAAATGAAACTATTTTTAAATCATTAAATTTATTGTAACTCTTTTATATCTGTCATTATTATGTCATAACATTAACTTTTATATCTTTCATTTTGAATGTTCAATGTGTTTGTATTGTATGGTTTTACGGTTGCTACGGGCGACGAGCGTAAAATCAAACTTTACGCGCTAGAGCGATAAAGTGACGGTACTCAGTAAACGTCAACTTTTCGTTGCCATTGACAAGCGAAAAAGTCTTCTTTATCAAGTGATTGTAGAAAAAAAATATACTTTTTTAAAAACATGAAAATTTAGATCTTATGAAGAGAATGAGACATTTTTAGTATTGCGATCGGGCCCAGAGTTTGCACATACATATAATACGACAAAAAAAAAGTTATGAAATGTGTTATATTTTTATTGTTTCTTTTAGTAATACTAAATAAGTGAAAAATGCTTACTTTCGGGTTTATTTTGCAATAACTCTTTTGTTTATAAAATCTCATCTCTCAAGAAAGTCGTCACAATATTTTTGTTTCAGAATATTAAAATGAATGAAAAAATCGCTTTTTTTCTTAAATACATATTATTAAAAACCATAAAGCAGTAACAATTTCGTTGCCCACGAAATGGTACATACCCCTTTTCTATTGATTTCCCTCAGACATTCCAGTTGAAAAATAGCGACCAGTAATTTTTCAATTTTTAAATGATTTGTTTCCGTGGGTAGTTTTCAAAGCGATGCGTATAGTTATGCCTAATTATAAAAGGATTGCAAAAGATGCATAGATATGAATGTGGATGTGCATGTTTGTTACGTTGATTTTGAAAAAGTATTTGGCAAAGTAGGGACATGAAAAATTTATTTCAAATTCTAAAGACAAAAATCATTGACAAAAGGAACTTACGAATAATAACAAATCTTTACTGAAATCAAAAAGCACAAGTTGTAATAGATAAACAACGCGGTCCAGAAATTGAAATCAGGAGAGGAGTTAGGCAAGGATATAATGTGTCCATTACTATTCAATGTATACAGTGAAACCATTTTTGAAGCCATTTTTGAAGAGGCAATTTGCATTTGAAGATGCAAGCTCTGCTGAACAACTCCAATTACTACTAACAAAACATGTGAAAAATATGGATTAAAAATGAACACAAAAAAGATATACAGCACTCTGGAATAAGTGTTGCCCCCCTTATTAACTTATTTATTTTTAGTACATAAGCAGAACGATCGGACAGATCGATTTTTAAAATAATTATAGTATATTATTGCATCAATGTTTCGAACTTTACGCGATTCCTCTTCAGGCGACGGGCATAACTTTGATTTTTTTTAATGGAAAAGTACATCATGTGACACCTCATTTAAAAGCTTTTGAAATACGGATTACAAAAATGTATATTACTTTAATCCTTTTTGAGAGAGTAGGCGCACAATTTCGGTCGAATTATTTTTAAATGCATTCATTTTTTTCAAATCCTGAGAAAACTAATAAGTATGTTTGAAAAATTAAAACGCAGAATGAAATATTACAGTATTATCGATGGTGGAAAGTCCCTGAGAACTTCTATAATATTTATTTTAATAAGGCACACCGGTGAAAAAAAAGAGAAAATTTAGTCTAATTTTTAATTTCAAATATATCATTCAAAAGCAACTTTTTGTTTATTCTAAGGGACTTTTTGACTTTGGCAAGAATGTAATCCTTCATTCTGCGTTTAAATTTTTCAAAAATATTTATTAGATTTCTTAGGATTCGAAAAAAATTAATGCGTTTAAAAAGAATTCAACCGAAATTTTGCGCCTACGCTCTAGAAAAGGATTCAAGTAATATACATTTTTGCAATCTGTATAGCAAAAGCTTTTAAATGAGGTGTCACATGATGTAGTTTCCCATTTAAAAAATCAAAGTTATGTCTGGCACCCGAAGAGGGATCGCGTAAAGTTCGAAACATTGATGCTATAATATACTATGATTATTTTAAAAATCGACCTGCCCGAGTGTTTTGCTTATGTGTTAAAAATAAATAAGTTAATAAGGGGGTAGGTAACACTTATTCCAGCGCACTGTATGATAATAACTAATAAAAAAATATACAAACAAATATGCATTTGCGAAATATACCGATAGAAAAGGCTTGATAAATACAAATACCTAGGAATCTGAATTTCAGAAAATAATGATCAAAGAACAGAAATAAGTGCCAGGATAAAAATAGCAAGAAATGCGTTTGTAAAAATGAAAACAATTTTCTGCAACAAAGTCTTTAGATTAGAACTGCGAGTAAGAGCTCTGGCTCTGAGATGGTAGGTACCTACGTGAACTGCTAACTGCAAAAAGCAGACTTCCCACAAATTTTCAAAAATCACTTTTTGTTATTTTTACGTTCTTTACACGTAAACAGATCGTTTACAACAAAAAGGGACTTCTGCGTCTATTGTAAGTATATTAAAAATGGCAGCTAAAATTTCTCCAACTGCAAAAAAGGGACTTTTACGCAGAAGTATAACGAAAAATAACCGAAAAAGTGACAGTTTTGACTTCACAACGCGAGTTTACTCTGAAACACGCCCATTAATGGCATCCAAAGTTGAAGACAATAGACAAATGCTCAGATTCATAGACGATGACAATATCCCATTTTGGAGGGAAATAACAAAATGGCCCACTGTTCACCACGTTGACAATTAATTCTATCGACTATTTTCTATTCCTTTCTTTATATTACATGTTTATAATGGCAAATAAAGGTGTTTTCTGGCAAGTAGTGTTTATCTAATTGAATTATTCCTAATAATCTTTTTTCGGATTACAGTTAACTGCAAAAAGGGGACTTCTACACAACAAAATGTGAATATTATACAATTGTAATTAAAGTTATTTATTAGTTATTTACAGAATTAAATATAATGAAAGCTGGACATTGAATACATAAATAAAGCTACAGTCGCTATTTAAAACGTAGTCTTAGAGAAAAATGCTTAGAATAGCATGGACACAGAAGAAAACGAATACGGAAGTATTGCGAGAAATGGGCAAAGAATAAGAAATAATAAGCACAATAAAAATAAGAAAGTTATAATATCTGGGACACATAATGAGGAAACAGCAACATAAAATGCTAAGACTGATAATAGGTACAGGCAAAGATAAGAGGCGGAAAGAGTATAGGAAGAAGGAGAGAGTGTCATGGTTGAAGAATTTAAGGGACAAGTTTAAATAAAGTTCAATAGAACTCTTCCGTGAAGCTGTAGATAGTGATGATGATATGCAACCTCCGATTGGCAGACGGCCCTTAAAGAAGAAGATTTTCTTCTTCTTCTTCTTCCTACTTTATAAATAGGCTCAATGCCTGTTTTACTTCGGTTTTTAGCCTCAATTGACGCATTATCTGACCATCTTTTCCTCGGTCGTCCCAAAATGATCTTCTTCCATTTGGCGATTTTTCTCTTGCTATTCGTACTATTCTATTTCGTGTCATTCTTTCTATGTGTTGATTCCATTCTATCTTTCTTCTTTTGGTCCACATGTTTATTTCTTCTATACCACATCTCGCTCGTATTTCCTCACTTCTAACTCTGTCTCTTAGAGTTAAAGAAGATGATAAAAGTAACTTATGTAGGTATATTTTTCTAACTAAAATAAAATCCTGACCTTTTTGAAAGATATTTTTTAATTCCTCCTTGTAGAATTAAAAGTTTTGTACTGTTTTTAAAGTTGGAGCGTATCGAAATGTCGATGACAATAGAAGGTGTCGACCTTGGTAATTAACGATTTTGGCACAGGCTTCCCTTGTTCCGACTCCGATGGCTGATGGCTATTATTCGTGCCCACCTACCGCTTACTAAGGACGGGTCAAACACACTGTATATCCGCCGATTGGCACTAGCGTCCGTGAGAAATGCCAATTATTGATAGATTGATATTATGAGATAGTGAAAACAGATTGATTATGCAGCGTTCAAATCGTTTTCAATACCTAAAATTAAATGCACTGTTACATCAGCGTGCAGGGTTGATAGACGAATGCACGGTTCCAATGCACGGAATTACGGTTCCATGTTCGGCAAAATAAAATGACAATAGGTGCGTTCGCGGGAGCCTGTCGACGACTAGTCGGCGACAAATTAGCAGCAAAACGCATGCGCACTTTAAAATGATATAATTAATATCGTTAATAGATAAATATACAAGGTATATTTTAATATTATAATTTAATAATTAGTTATTAATATTAATTAAAAGTAAATATACCTTGTTTATTTATCTATTAACGATATTATTTATATTAAATGAGGTTAGAAATTGTCGGCGACAATTTGTCAACTGTACCCGCGAACGCACCTAATCTTTAAAAGGGCAAGGACCTATGTCTTGCAGGAAATATAAGAATAGGTACAAAATATGTAATTAACTCTGTATCAGGCAAAACCACTTTTGACAATCTTTACATTTTAGTGTTTAAACTCACACCTATCCCCTCTGTGGCTCAGTGTTAAGAGCGCCTACCTTTGGATCGAAAGGTCCGAATGGTCGTGAGTTCGAATCTCACCAGGGTCAGAAATTTTTTGTTTATTATAAATTAATAAATAAAAATACATAGTTTCTGCCCTTGTGGGATCGGTACTCACCGGAGGGACCGCAGACGTTCGGATACAATTAGCGTCTCTTTGCAAAGACAATGACGTCGACTTTGCAAAATAACCAGACACTTACTCAACACACACACTACACATTACTCCCCTGAGTTAGTGATAAGTTATAGTCTAAAAAATCATTATGAAATTGACTGGCCAGTTGGTTGTGAAAACCAGTGCCAATAAAACGCAAAACACACACAAACTCACACCTGAATTTTTATTTGCATGAGGCAATGAAAACATGATTTGGAAAAGCTTTGATTTCCGGTATGTTAATGAATGTTTGTGTGTTATCAATAGAGCCGGACCGGACACATATGCACTAAAATTTCCAAAACATGCACATATATAAATATGCACTCTTTTTGCAAAGATGTATATGCATAATTTTTATTTAGATATGCAATATTTGTTGCACTCTTATTAATTATATAAATGACAAACAAACCAATAATTTATGACAGTCAGTAGTTGCATTAAAAAAAATTTTTCAAATACCTAATATTTCATTACGTTAATTCAAGTTACATAAACATTTACAAACATTTTGTATACAGTAATGTAAGAGTGCGCAAAGAACCGACAAAATAACACAAAAGATGGAAAACATAATACGTTGTGGAATAAAAAGAGATGAGAGGTGTAAAATTATCGATAGGAACCTATAAAAATGTACACTACATTGCGATATTTCCCACCTTTAGACATTAGCTCTAGTTGACTTCAATCATAATATTATACGTATGACGTTTAGTATGACGTTTAGTAATAGTTATTTATGATATAAGTGTTAAAAGTACACGTTTAAGGCACGCATGTGAAAGTTTGCAGAATGAGCGATAGCGAGTTCTTCAATTCGCATGAGTGCCTTAAAAATGTACTTTTTAACACGCATATCATACAATATTTTTTCTACAAACGTAATTACAGGACAATATCTACAAAAATTTTTACTTGAACGTGACTGACATTCCATTTTTATATTTTTTTGACATTACATCAAAATTGTCTATACCAGTGTTTCTCAACCGCCGGTCCATGGACCGGCGCCGGTCCGTGGAAAAATTTTGCCAGTCCGCAGAAAATATGTTGCATTTGCAAACCCCCCGCGAATTTCGCGCTCTGATACAGTGACATCCAACAGAAGAAGTTCGTTGGCCTGTGCACTGATGGAGCAGCTAATATGACAGGAAAGCACTGTGGTGTTGCTAAAAAAATTCAAGAAGTTTCGTCCTCAGATCTCATCATTACACATTGTGTCATACATCGTCAACATTTAGCAACGAGAAATTTGCCACCAGGACTAAATGATGTTATTTTGCGAATTTATAAAAATCGTGAATTTTAATAAGAACAGCGATTTAAATTCAAGATTATTTGCAATACTTTGCCAAGAAGTAGGGGCAGAACATTACTTGTAACTACAACTAATAACTATTACTTCATCCTGAAGTAAGATGGTTGTCTCGGGGCAAACTATTGACAAAACTATTTGAATTACGCACAGAAGTAAAAATATTTCTAAATAAAAAAAATCTTCATTATCGAATTATTTTTCCGTTACAGAATGGGTCGCAAAACTGGTCTATCTGAGCGACATATTTTCTTACGTTAACGATTTAAATTAAAATCTTCATCTTCGGGGTAGTAAAACAGATATCTTTAATTTGCACAGCAAAATAGATGCTTTTAAGAAAAATATTAAGTGTTGGTTAACGCAAGTTAAACAAAATAATTGTCAAATATTCTCTGTTTACTTAGATTTTCTAAATACCAAAAAAAGAATTAAATTATATAAAACGTAATGCAACAATTTGTATCCATTTACAAGCATTGTATGATGGGTTTGAAAAGCATTTTCCCACAGACATCGGTGTACCTACTTGAGAGTAATTTATCGATAATACATAATGCTTTCATTTGTAGTGTTAACAAAATGAATCAGGGATACAAAATGGGTAACCGAACCATGAGAATACTTTGCTACGCAGATGATGCAATCTTAATAGCCGAAAACGAAGATGACTTACAACGCCTACTACAAAAATTCAAAATAACCGCCGAAAAGTATAACCTGACACTATCCGCAGAGAAAACCCAATCGATGGTAATATCCAAGAACCCAATTAGATGTAAATTAGTAGTGGACGACCATATAATCGAACAGGTAATGTATTGTAGATATTTGGGTGAGGAAATATCTAGCGACAGGCATCTGTGGCAAGAAACAAAACAGCAGGTAACGAAATCAGCGAGAATATCTGGTTTCCTGAGGGATATAATCTGGCGGAATAAATATATGAGCACCGAAAGCAAAGTCCGCATTTATAAGACATGTGTTAGACCCGTACTGACATACGCAGCTGAGACAAGGACCGAGACAACAAAGACCAAACAAATAATCAGAATAACAGAGATGAAAACTCCATAAGAGGTATCACACTCAGAGACAGAATACGAAACGAAGACACATTGACGGAGCTAGGCGTTCAAGACGTAGTGAGATGGACAAGAGCACGACGATGCATGTGGAGAGACCACGTAGATCGGATGGACCCTGAACGTATGGCGCATTGGGCGAAAACACAGAAGCCCAACACCAAGAGACCCATAGGAAGACCCAAAAAACAAGACATAGTCCTATTACAAGAAGAAGAAGAAGAACAAGAAGAAATCCTCTCATAGAATATGAAAATCTTCAATTAAACAATGAAGGGACACAACATATTTTAAAATTGGGTACTGATTTGACGTTAAAGGTAAATTTTTCGACAATGACATACAATGAATTTTGAATCAAAATGAAAGAATCAAAATGAAAGAAGAATATCTCACTGTTCACAACCAGGATATGAAGATGTCACAACATATTTATGTGAAGCGGGATTTTCGACAATGACGACAACCAAAAACAAAGCGAGGAATCGGTTGTCGATAAACACGTGATTTCGATTAGCACTAACCAATTTACAACCCGAAATGGACACTGACAGAAGAAACAGACAATCACATTAAACTGTTAAAAATTTTGTGAAAATAGTTTTTGTAATTTTAGTTTTCAATAATAATTTACTAAATATGTAGGTAATACATATTTGAAAAAATTATTGGTCCGCTAAAAATTATCCTAAGTATTACCGGTCCGCTAAAAATTTTCCCAAATATTACCGGTCCCTGATAAGAAAAAGGTTGAGAAACACTGTTCTATACGGTCAATACGAACTGCAGTGCCTTAAAAATATTTTAAAGCACTAGTGCCTTAAAGTAGCATTTTTAACGCTCGTATGGAGTGCTAAAAATTGCATTTTTAACACGGTTGTAGAAAAAATATTTTAGTTGAGTTACTTTTATTATTAGTTTGATTTATAATTAAAACGGCTACTAATTAATATTTTTTTACTAGCATCTGTCTTAATTTATTTTATAAAAAAAATCCAAAAATCACTAATTAAGGCATTTTTCAACAAAAAATTGCAAATAACTCGAAAAGAAAGCATTTTTCAAAAAATTACCAGGAGAGAAAAAGTGTTTATTTCCATAAACACTTTTAGACGGGCTTTATCGTCGCTCTCGTTAGCGAAATTATTTCGATTTGATTTTTTTTGCACAAATTTACTCAAAAAGAGGTCCTTATATTTTTTTATAACAAATCCACAGGGTGCTAGGCGGTACCTTGGTCGAAAAATTGTGTAAACAATTTTGTTTAAACAAATTCAGTAATTTTTTTACTTCGAACATATTTTTGTTTAGATAAATTGGATTATTGTGAGCAAAAAAAGTCTCTTGTGATTTTTCTCTTAAATTGATCGTTGTCGAGTTATACGCGATTTAAAATTTAAAAAATGGCCATTTTCGCATTTTTCAAATTTTAAATCGCGTATAACTCGACAACAATCAATTTTAGAGAAAAATCACAAGAGACCTTTTTGGCTCAGACTGTCCCAAATTATTTAAAAAAAATTTTGTTCAAAGGGAAAAAATTATTTATTTTTGTGAATTTGTTTAAAAAAATGTTTAAACAATGTTTCGACCAAGGTACCTCCTGGTATTACCCTGTGGATTTGTTACAAGGACAACTTTTTGAGTAACTTTGTGCAAAAAAATCTAATCTAAATAATTTCCCCAACGGGGGCGACGATACAGCCTGGAGTATAGCGCTAACTGTTAATAATTAAAAATAACAGTTGTGTAATAAAATAATGACAAAAATTTCTTCAGGATCTTGAAGGAGGGGTTCTAAACTTTGATTTGATCGCTTTCGGACTTTCATAATATAATTTTTACTCGAGTTATTAAGCTTTGAAAATGACCATTTTTGCATTTTTCAAATTTTAAATCGCATATAACTCGAAAACAATTAATTTTAGAGAAAAATGAAAAGAGATTTTTTTGCTCAGAATGACCCAAATTAACTAAAGAAAGGTTTGTTCGAAATGAAAATTTTTTTGTGAATTTGATTAAAAAAAATTGTTTAAACAATTTTTCGACCACGGCATCCGCTGACACCCTGTGGATTTGTTATAAGGACCTCTTTTTGAGTAAGTTTGTGCAAAAAAATCGAATCGGAATAATTTCGCTAAGGGGGGCGACGGTACAGACCCGTCTATTTAGTGTTATTTATTAATAACAAGTTTTTTGTTAATAACAATTGCCGGCCCACTTGTAAAAATGAAAAAAATACATTTCAACTTAAAAAATATATAGAATCGAATAAAAAAGGGTTGGTGCATTAGAAAGGCAAAAAAAATTAGTCGGTATATTTTGTTTCTAAGCGTCTTTTGAGGGGTAAATCGCTCGCCTAACGATATGACATCGAAAATTATTTCGAAAACAATTGTTTCTAAATTATCATAAAAACAAATTTTGTAATAAAATGTCGTACTTCATAATTTCACGGTAAGTAAATAGTGTAAATATAATTACCTACTTTATTTGAGTTTACATAATTTCTTAATATAATACTACATAGACCTGTAAAAACAACTGAAAAAATCTTATACATGTTTTGAAGGTTCTTAAAAGGTGAAGTGATAGCTGACGACAAATCCTTACGTACAGCTAATTTCGCTTTGTTTTGTTTTTAAATAATCACAAATGAGGGAAATTGCTATTTGTATAACAAGGGAGGAAAGTGCTACTTTTCCTCCCGAGAATGAAGTATACTGCCCGACGCGTAGCGGAGGGCAGTAATCATTCAAGGGAGGAAAAGCCACGTTAAATCAAAATAACAATTTACTGTTTTTTACCATTCTGCAAAATACAGAGTGTTTTATAAATAAACGTTAAAATGTATAGATACTTACGTAATAGAAAATAGATATTGTACAGGGCGTCAATAAGTTATATTTCATGAATGAAATACCATGACTTCTCTTTTACTTTTCCTCCCTAGGGAGGAAAAATAGTTTCCTCCCTAGGGAGGAAAAGTACAACTTTGCTCCCTACAATCAGGTCCGGAAAAGTATACTTTCGGTAGAGGTAGGTGGAAAAATAATTTTTTGCCTATAAAACGTTTATATATTTGAGAGAAAAGTGGTTCAAATAAAAATTATAAATTTTAAAAAGTTCTTTAATGTGTTAGTTTATAAATTAAAATACATAAACAATTGACCAAGATAATTGTAAAAATCCCTTATTTTTGCAGTAATTTATAAATGTTATGTTTTTTGCATAATGACATGTAATATAACTACTTGAAATTATGGCAATTGAGTTATTGAAGCTAAATCTGAGCTAAATAGCTAAACCTGAGCTAGATCAACCAAACAGTTTGTAAGTTATTCTTTAGGCAAACTGTTTGTAACGGCAAACTGTACTTTGCCTAAGTCCTAAGTGACAGATATTTTTTCAAGTTGATTTCATGTAATCGAATGAACAATCTTCCAATAAAGTCGTCCCAGAAACGCAGCTCATAAATATTGGCAATATCATTTTAAAGCCATCTACTTTAAAATGTATAGTATATATAAATATAAATTTGAATCGTTAAAATAAATGAGTCAAATATAATTAAAATATTAGAAGAATTTTTACCAAGTAATAAAAACAAAATTTGTTTAATTTATTATTTTTTTTTGTATTTTGAGAAGGATTTCCGAAGTGTGCATCGAAACGTCAAATAAACTCAATGTTAAACTAAAATTATGGCTTATTACCACCATAATGTGGTAAAATGCCACAAAAAATAGCTTCAGAACAATAGTAAATAATTATCGTTTGATTTTAATACCGTCAATTATTGGCTTAATTTTTTAATACATTATGTGCAGTGTGCACATTATATTTATTGTTATACCTATATGTATTTATAAAAATATTTATATATCTATTATGCTGTACATACAATATAAAATATAATCAAAATATTATCACAGAAGTTAAAAGTACTATCAAAAAAGCGTTTAAAAAGGGCGAGTGTTCTAAATGGTTTGTATAATAATTTTAGAACCCACATTTATTTGTATTGTAAAACAAAACTCTATACTACATATACAATATACCTAACTGTTGTTATCAATACAAACAATTTTAATTGCTGCACCATTAGGTATGTCTAATTTTAGTTTACAAAATAGTATATTTTTTCTACTTCATTCTTTTTTATAAAAATGTTAAATAAACAATTCTAATAAACAATAATAATTGCAGTTGCACGTGTAATATACAAGGTAGCTAGATGAAAAAAAAAAACAAGAGGTATTATCAGGAACTGCGACATTTTTGAAAGACCCAGCGACACGTGGATGTTTGATTAAAAGGGGAAAAGTTATTCGATAGTTTCGATTATTTTACAGCTAGGGAAAAATCACCCCAAGATTTTTGAATGGCAATGAAGGTCAAATTGAAATAAGACATTGCTTCAAGGCCCTTGCAATTTCCTATACGTTAAGCCGGCCACTCAAGATACTGCGGCGTCGTTCAATTTTGTTGAATTCGACTAATTGACAAAAATGTTGATCGTGTGTGACCGTGCATTCAACAAAATCGTTACAATTTTACCACAGAGAAACTAGGTTCTATGCCGCAGTACTGAAGAATTGACATCATCGACGATTTTGTCGAAGGACACCGCAGTATCGTGAGTCAGGGCCGGTTCTAGGGTTTTGAGCGCCCCGGCCAAAACAGAATTTGGCGCCCTTTCATACTAATATACAAATTTACTGCAAATATAAAAAAAAAGTAAAAAAGGCAAAAAATCAAAATTTCATTATAAAGAACTATGTAAAAATATTATAAGTATTAATAAGAGTAAATGATTGGATGAATAAAGTAAAATTAACAATATCAGATTCAAAAACAACATAAAGTTTAATAAAAGGAAATTTAGAAAGAGACCCAATTATAAAAATTAGAGGGAAAACAATAAAAAGAAAAATGGAAACAAGATATTTAGGTATTATAATAGACGAACAAAAATTATTTACAAAACACATGAATTGTGTCTGTGAAAAGGCAACAAAGATCATGCATAGCATTGCTAGTCTAGCACAGAAGGAATATAGAATTTCGTTCCGACAGATGAGAATATACCTAAGTACAATACTTGCATCAATTGTAGGGTACGGTTCAAGTGTATGGGCACATAGATTAATAAATAAAAAAAACGCAGAAAAATTAAATAGAGCTCAGAGAGGATTTCTTGTAAGAATGAAGGGAGCATTTGGAACAACTGCAACACAGGCACTCACAGTTTTAACTGGAGTAATGCCAATGCATTTAGAAACACAAAAAAGAGCATGTAATTATTGGCTAAAAAAAGAAAAATATGAAAAAATAATACAAATAATAGGATTAGATATAAGAAATAAAAGAGAATTAAAAGAAATAATAAATAGAAAAAGACAAAATGAATGGGAAAATTCAACAAAATCTAGACGTTTATACAATTTTATACCAATATTAGAAAACATTCCAAATTATTTTAATCCAAAACAAGGTTTAATACACTTTTTAACAGGACATGGACCGTACCCAACATATTTGGAAAGATTTAACTTAAAAGATGATGCATATTGTGAATGTGGAGAACTAGGTACACCAGAACATATAGTGTTACATTGTGAAAATACTATAGAAAATGAAGAACATAGAGAAATGAGAAGAAGATTAGAAAGAATTGAAATAAGAGATATATTACAAAATGAAGAATATTTTGAAATATTAAACAATCTCACACAAATAATATCTAAAAAACAACAAGAAATCTATAATAATAGAAGAAGACAACCAATAATCCAACCCTGATGAAGTTGAGTAAGATAAAGTTAAAATAAATAAAATAAAATATAAATTCAAAAATAGATATTTACAATTATAATAATAATAATTCAATATAAAATAAATAAATAAAAATAATAATTCAATACATAATTCATAAAAATAAAAAAAAAAATAAAAAAAAAAAAACTACCAACTCTCTTCTGAAAATAGAGGGACTGTCTTTATAACTTAGAAGGGAGTTGATAGTACCAAAAATATTTTAAATTGTTTATTTAAATTTGTTTGTTATACGTAATTAATAGATTATGGCAAATTGTTATTGTAAAAATAGATTTAATAGTTGAGTAAAAAATGTAAAAATATAAAAAAAAAATATCTGTAATCCCATCAGGAAAAAACGACCTGGATTAGTCACTAGAGGCCAGGTCATATGTATAAATAATAAATAAATAAAAAAAATATGTAAAAATATATTTATTCAAGAAATAGAACAATTGTTAATATTTATAAATAATACCTATTGTACTATTTCTTGAATAAATATATTTTTACATATATTTTATATATAACTAATGCAACATATGGCATGGCATAACGAGCGCATTTAAAGTTCAAGCGACGAAGGAGCGAAACAAAAGATAAAGATAAATGCATATTGTCAACTAACAGAAAAAAATGTGTATAAACATTGTACAATACCAAAAAATATGTTGATTGTGAACACAATCTGTATCTCCAATGATTAAATTGAGGGAGTGGCATCCACATGGTATAAAAAAAGCACAAATATTCCTTGCAAACACGAGCTTGTATACCTTTATTTTTCCCTTCATGTTAGAGCCGTTGTCATATCCTTGGCACCTACAATCATCTAAATTCAATTGAAAATCATTGATTAATTGTTTTATTATATAATGAGTAGGCCTGTGACTCGATACCTAGAACCAACGCTATGGGAAGCAATGGAAGAAAGAAATCCAAGTGTCTCTTCGAAAATTGAACTTCTATGAAAAGAAGTATCCTGACTTATGGGTGTGAAAATTGTATAATAAATAAGAAAACCAAAACACAATAAGAGTAATAGAGATGGAATTCCTAAGGTGAAGCTGCAGAGTAACAAAAAGACAGAATAAATAACAAAGAGATGAAGAAAATAATGGGGATGAATTAAGATATAGTAGACTAGATATAACAGAAGCAATTAACCTGGTACTGAGAAGAGCAAACAAAAAACGTTAGATAAACAGAATGACAGAGCGGAGCCCGCTAGGAAAACGAAATAGAGGCAGACCCCGAAGATCTTTTAGAGATGAAGTGGACGAAGCAATGGATAGAACGGTAGAAGAAATCTGCGGAAAGGGGACTGGCAAAATAGAAAGAACTGGAGAAAACAGTTGAGTGAAGGAATACACTGAAAACTGTGGAAATCCTTAGAAAGGATGCAGGGTATTTCTAAATAAGTGCAACAAACTTTAATGAGTAATTGTACATGAAAACAATAATGATAGTTTGTTCTATACACGCATTTCCGAGAAACGTGATGTTGAAATCTTTCTAACAAACTGACAATTTATTTATTGCTCTAAAATGATTGCGCATTCTTTGATATAAAATCAAGCATTTTATATCCATCATTGGCGCGCATACGTTTAATGGTGTAAATTAAAAAAAAAATAGTACGCCACTGAGATATTTCAAAAAAAAATCATTTTAGAATTCTTCGTTTAATTTGTGACAAAAAATCTACCCTTTTTTCATACGACGCGCCGTTTTTGTGCGAAAATAAAACATCTTAACGCTTACAAAGTACTCGAAATAGGTTTCTGTACATTCATGTGAAGAACTTATCATTCCTAATCGTCAATAGTCATAGTTTGGTAAAAAAAAATTAAAACAATAAATAAATCACTTTACAATTAAAGAATACCTAGGTAATAATACATTTATGTACTAAGACCGATAAGAATAAATTTTTTAAAAAATCACTTCAAATGTTCAAAATTTTCGTCGTTTACCTCATAACAATGTGCGTTTGAATATTATGATTTCCTACCATACAAAATTAATTATTCATTTATTTTTTTATTACGTAGATAGCAACTTACCTAAATCTATATATGTAACATAAAAAGAATAAAATTTCATTAATTCCACAATCAATATCTTAACAAAACTTTTTTTATTTCACAAAGCAGGCGCGCCATTGTTAATGCAAAATTTACAGAAAGACTAAATATTATTTAACCAATGAGGCGTAACATTAATGCCAGTATAGTATCGCTGACTATTCTTAAGTTTGTTGATAATTTAAAATTTGATCTTCCTCTAGATATTTTTAAGTACATAGATTGATGGCATACGTTATACGTGACAAATGACCTTTAAAAAAAATGAACAAACTTTTTAGATTGTAAAAGAATTTGTCGGCAGTCTGCATTAACTTTGTATGAGTGATAGAAGCCATAACAATTCTTAGGTTGCATTATTTTTAATAGTGGGCTTTGGTTTTAATCTATTAATCTTTATGAGTTATGAATTCTGACTATAGATAGAAATAGTTTTCTTTTAAATTAAATAATATTAGACTTATTCAATCATATTAGGAAAAATGCTAAAAGTTAATACATAAAATATTAATTTCCTCGACACCGTAAGGTACAAGAGGACGGCTTAAGTAAGTAATATAAAATATTTTATTTTTATATGGGCGTCCCTCAAAATTTGGCGCCCCTCACAATTTGGCGCCCTGGGCGACCGCCCCTTTATCCGGCGCTGTCGTGAGTCTTAAAGCCCGGCTTTGGTCTTAAATTGTTAAATTAGGTTCAATACTATATTTTATTTATTTTAACAAGAACACATTTGTCATACTAAGGCCGTTCGCACATGGATCGATCGAAGACACGTCTCGAAGTTCGTGCGTCTTGCTCGTCTTGTACGAATCCTGCGGCACAAGCAATTGCTCTCCGCACACTATAGTCGATTCAGTTTGCTCACATCATCCAACCAGGAGGAACTCATTTTTTATATATCAACCAAAACGACTATTTCGATCTGTGAAAAGTACGGTATTGTTACATAGTATAATTTGTATACATGAGCATTATACAATTAAGGGTATTTCTCTACTTTCCCAACGAATTTTATAATAAACACCTAGAAACAGAAATTAAATGTTTTCAGAATTTAATATTACAAAGATTAATGGCGTACCAATAAGTAATTTTCGATATGCAGATGATACTGTTATACTAGCCGATAACATCGAAGATTTACAGATGATGCTAAATAGAGTAAATACAACTTGCAACCAATTTGGACTGAAGATCAATAGAAAGAAAACTAAATTTATGGTGATCAGTAAAAAGAACATTCAACATATCGACCTGAATATTGAAGCCGAACGCATTGAAAGAGTACACCGATTTAAATATCTGGGATATACAGTAAATGATAAGTGGGACCCAGACGTAGAGATTAGGATCCGAATTGAAATAGCAAGATCCAAATTCATAAAAATGAGAAAGCTCTTAAACAACCGCAACCTAAGCGTTAACCTCCAATGGCGCGCCACAAAATGCTATGTACTCTCTACGCTACTTTACGGAGTAGAAGGGTGGACGTTAACAGCAGCAACTATAAAGAAGTTAGCGGCTCTAGAAATGTGGCTGTATCGACGCATACTGAGAATTCCTTGGACAGACAGAGTGACCAACACAGAGGTATTGAGACGAATGGGTAAAGAGTTGGGATTGTTAACAACTACTGTTAAAAGGAGGAAAGCGTCATACCTGGGCCATGTGTTCCGTAATGATAAGTACAGTCTGCTACAGCTTATCGTCGAAGGCAAGATTGAAGGTAGAAGAGGTTTGGGCAGGAAGAAGAAATCCTGGCTGAGAAACTTGAGAGAATGGTTTCAAATACCAGAAGCTGTGAACATAATACATGCGGCACAAAACAGAGAAACCTATCGTTTGATGGTCGCCAACCTTCGGTAGAAGACGGCACATAAAGAAGAACAATATTACAAACAATATATTTCCACAAAGCTACTAGTGCTACAATCAATGAACATAACATTCACCGATCTTAAAAAAAATAAAATCCAATTTAGCCCAAAAATCAACAAAAAACGAAGGAAATAAATAAAATTGGAAAAAGTGCGTCTCACTCGAACTTTCTCGTGCGCTACGGATCGCAAGTGACGAGAGCTTAGAACATAAAATAAACAGGAAGAAGTATATGCAAAATGACCTTGAGCCGGAAAGGAGGTCGCAAATGGCAACCAGCTGTCAGATTTGCTTTCCATCTCCAGTGACATACCTTTGAACGAGGAAAGAAAAGAATTTCTTAACGATTTTATTACATCTTTGATGTTAAACAAACAGCTATAGATCAAGAACAAATACGTATTAATAAAATATTTTGTTGAATAGTCAGGTAAATAACATTTTTTTATACTAATAACTTCAGTCAATTGATTTCATATACAGGAGCTTTATCAGATGGTACGCCTATGCACACAGCTGATCCAATACACAAACACCTTTTACATCTTTGACAAAAACTTAAGAGTCATCCAAAGACGTTCAAGATGGCCAATTCGGCTCAAAATTTAAGGTGTTGTTGATATATGACAGACTCCTTCCTGTTTATTTTATATTCTAAGGACGAGAGTCATACAAGACGAGGAGATTTGCAATCCTAAACGCCCCGTCTACGGAGCTCAATGCCACAACGAAGGAACTTGAGTGGCGGAGAGATCTACGCGACTGGAATCGAGTCGATTACTTCGAGTGTCGCCCCATGTGAGGACGGCCTTAGTGTTCAATCTCAAATTAATTCCTTAATTTGTAATCCATTATTCTTAACTTCCTAAACTTTTATAGTTTCACCGTGTATAATTCAAACACTGGGAAACATATCGTATCGAGTATTATTTTAATTATTAGAGTCCAGTGAACTTTCTGCAACCTAAATAAATTGCCAAATCGTGGTATTTCCATTGGAACTTCCTAAGTTTTGCAACAGCTTTCTCGATTAAACTGTAGATTGCAAGTTCATAGTTCCTTGTTACCATGCAAGTTATTGATGATTTGTATATTTTGATGAGATTATAAATTAGTCAAAGGGACTATTTTGAGTCGCAGTCTATTATAGAAAGTTACCTGACCAACAACGAACTATAGTGTAATTATCAGTCATCATCCAGCCTTCTGCATCCAAAGTTGAACATAGGCCTCCCCTAATTTCTTCCAGTTTTGTCGATCTTGGGCTTTCTGCAACCAATTCCCAGCAATCCTTTTGACGTCGTCTGTCCATGGTGTAGGTGGTCTACCTCTACTTCTTCTGTCTTCTCTTGGTCTCCACACTGTAATTTTTTGGGCCCACCTCCCGTCCTTCATTCTGGCTACATGTCCCGCCCAATTCCACTTCAGCCATGTTACTCGCTCTATGACATCTGTGATACCTGTCCTTCCTCTGATTTCTTCGTTTCTGACCCTGTCTCTAAAAGTCAGTCCAAGTAGTGAGCGTTCCATTCTTCTTTGGGCCACTCTAAGTTTCGTTGCTGTGGCCTGGGTTAACAATAATGTTTCGGCGCCGTAAGTCATGACTGGAAGCACACATTGGTTGAACGTCTTCCTTTTCAAATAATTTGGCAAGTTGCTCTTGAAGATGTCTGATAGAGCTCCATATGCGGCCCATGCTAAGGTGATCCTTCTCTGTAATTCGGCAGTTTGATTGTCCCTGGCAATTTGGATTTCATGCCCTAAGTATTTATATTTATGGACCAATGCTATTTCGTTGACGTCGACTTTTGGATTTTCGTTTGGTACTAGGTTTGTCATGTATTGTGTCTTTCCAAAATGTATGTTTAAACCAACTTTTTTACAGGCGGCATCTAACTCAGTAAGCATAGTTCTAATCTCTTTTAAGTTGTCTGTTATAAGAACTATGTCGTCTGCGAATCGTAGGTGAGAGAGCCTTTCACCGTCGACATTTATTTCTTTGGCGTCCCACTCCAATTGTTTGAAAGCATGTTCAAGTACTGCTGTAAAGAGTTTGGGAGATAACGTGTCTCCCTGTCTAATTCCTCGTTTGATTTTTATAGATTTGGTATCTTTGTGTAGTTGGACGGTCATGGTTGCATTATTGTATATGTTCGCTGTCAGTTTGGAGTACCGATAATCTATACGACTTTCCTCCAATGCTCTCATTATGCTGTTAATTTCTATCGTATCAAATGCTTTGCGAAAGTCTACGAAAGCCAGGACCAATGGTCGGTTATATTCGATAGATTTTTCTATAACTCCTTTTATGCAGTGTAGGTGGTCGTTAGTGCCAAAGTTTTTCCTAAAACCCGCCTGTTCTCTAGGGTGGTAAAAATCCAATTTTGTTTCCAGTCTATTTGTTATTATTCTTGTGAATAACTTGTAGAGGTGGTGTAATAGGCTTATGGACCGGTAATTCTCGAGGTCTGTTGGATCGCCTTTTTTGTGTAATAAGATGGTAAGTGCACTGTGCCATCTTGTAAGTGTTTCACTTTGGTGCAGACATAAGTTGAACAATTCCTCTATGTTGTTTAAAAGTCTGTCTCCTCTAATCTTTACGGCTTCTATAACGATACTGTCTTCTCCCGGAGCTTTATTTCTTTTCATTTTTCTCAATGCGTTCCTGATTTCGTCTGTTGATATATCAGGCATCAATTCCGATCCTTGATTGACTAACCTTTTTCCTGAATCTTCTAGTGGCTCATCATGGTTTTGTTGGCTGTTGTATAGTTCTGTATAGAAGTCTTCTACTACCCTTAATAATTCATCTCTGTTGATGATGATATTTCCATCTCTATCCTTTAATTTCGTTATTTCCTTTTTGACGTTTGTTAATTGTCTTCTTAGAACTTTGAGGCTCTTGTTATCTTCAATTGTTTGTTGAATTTGTTCGCTTTTATATTTTCGGTTGTCAGTCCTAATAGATTTTTGTATTCTTTTACTTATCTCTCTAAGTTCATGGTGTTCTTTACTTCTATTACTTTTCATTTTTCTCCGCTCTTCCATTAATGCTTGTGTTTGGGAGCTTATTCTTTTGTTATGTGATGTCTTTTAGCAGTGTATTATGGCAATATAATTATCAGTAGCTGTCAATAGGGCTTTTCATTCACAGTCATTTGTTTCGAGCTTCTGTCATATGTCACATAATATTAATATATCTACGTCATACGTTATTACATATACCAATGATACAAACCAAAGACGTATGACGTAGATATATTAATATTATGTGACACATGACACAAGCTCGAAACAAATGACAATCGATGAAAAGCCCTATAAAAGCATATTCTTACTCCACACTTCAACCATTTATTTACCATCGTCGATCGAGCAAAAATCGGACAAAAGGGCATTAGAAAACAATTCGATCCTGATATTTACATCGAATTGTCCACTTAGTAAATCATTTGATACGAACACACAAAGAACGTTAAATTGGAGGATTCTCTTGTGAATTGTGTGAGTTGTAAGAATTCATTTTGTAATTTATTATTTTTATTGGAAATGAGCCAGAATTTTATTTTAAGATAAGTTTATTTTGACGTTTTGATTTCTACTTTGGCAATAGGTGTTTTCGTGGAGCACATCCTGAATGTATTCTGAACTTAACCCGGATACAAATATATGCGCAAGCGTGTCTCCGAATATATTCTGAATTTGTTTCTGCACGAACAATTTCCGGATGTTTTTTGGGTTGCCTATGCCAATTGCCTAACCTTATTCTTTTATCTTTATCTACGCTAGGACAAACAACACTCCAAAACAGGAAAAGTAATTTTACATAATATTGTGGAAATGAGATCTTTCATACTTATTTGCCAAATCTACAGCTAAGTCTCTACTTAATCTAAAATTCTGTATAAATTGTTGGTTATTAAATTGTTGCACAGTTTCCTCAAAAAAATTTGCATTTTTTGGAACATTTAAAAGTCCTACAATCTCTTCCAAATCTTCATCACTTGAACTGAGGTTCATCATCTAAAAAGTTTTTAAAAATAAGAAACTGAAATACATAATACAATTTAAAAAACCTTACCTTTTACAACATTTGTATGATAACACAACAATTCAAAATTTTAAAATTGTTAGGTTAGAAATACAATCTCGAATCTCTTAACAAAATAAATAAATTCGTCAAATCAACTTCTGCACATGTGCGGACAATAAATCCTCTCTTTAATCCCAGAACTTGTTGAACGCATTCCGAATACGTTCAGGACAAGTTGTTGCGCTCCGCGAACAGAGAACTTTTTATTCAGAGGAGGATTTTTCAACACCGCGAACAGCCAAAATTCTAATGCGCAAGCGTGCTTCCTCTGAACACGTTCAGGACGTGCTCCACGAAAACACCTAATAGTACTCAAAATTCAAAACATTAATAAATTAAACAAATTTTGTTTTTGTTACCTACTTGGTAAAAATACTCTTCTAATGATTTAATTCTATCTTTGTGGCCGTTCAGACCAAGACACCGGTGTCCGACACCGGTATCCGGCCACGAACGGGTTTTCAATTGCAGCAAAGCAGGGGCCACTAAAATCAATCAGACACTCAAAAGTGGCTCGTCTGTAATCATTCATTTAAAACAATGCTTTGCTGCACGGTGGCGGACACCGATGTCCCAGTCTGAACGACTACTTAGTACCCTCTCAGTACAGTATTTTTTTCGACAAAATACTTACTTTTTGAGTTATTTGCGAAAAACCGTCTGAAAACGTGGTTATTTTGTTGAAAAATGAACATATTCACTCGTAAATAACTCGAAAAGTATTGACTTGTTGAAAAAACTCTATAAAACAAAAGTCAGTTTATCCATTTCAGGACTTATTCTGCATGTATATTTTTTTACCCCCGAGAAGGGGTGAAACTCACCTTCAGGGCAAAAGCACACATCGTCACAATATCACTTTTTTTCTATGACATGTTAGCATGTGTATGCCAAATTTCATGTTAATCCAAGCGGTTCAATTTACTGCAAAAACCGTCAAAAAATGCACTAATAGCCTTCAAACTGAAAAACCATATAGTCCAGAAAGCCACTGCGCATCCGCTAGGAAAAATATTCTAATTCGGATTTTTTGCACAATCTTACTCAAAAAGGACTCCTTTTAACAAATTTGCATGTTGCCAGGACCAAAAGGTGGTCAAAAATTTTTTAAACGTTTTTTTTTTGTTTTTCTTCTAGAATTATTTTTTTTGCATGGAACAAAGTTTTTTTAGGTTTTTTGGATCATTCCAAACAGAAAAGGTCTTTAGTTATTTTTCTCTAAAAATGAAAGTTTTTGACATAATAAGCGATTAAAAATTGAAAAATTGCGAAATCGGCCATTTTTAACGCTCAAAAACTATGTGAAAAACTGAAAATTTGAATGTTGCCAAGGTAGGTAGATATTCTTTAAACATCGATTGATGAAATCCCGAAGAGTTTTTTGCAATATAATATTCAAAACTCCTTTGTTTTTAATTTCTAATCACGCGTGCGCGACACTGTTTTCCACCGTTGTATGTGTATACAGTATGGTGCAAATGAAAGGAATAAATTCGTTATTTCGTAAACCGGCTACTTTAAGAAAATAACCCGAAACAGGTCGATTTTTATTTTTAAGTGATGATATTGTGGCATGTATGGTATACTAGTGACGTCATCCGTCTGGGCGTGATGACGTATTCGATTATTTTTTTAAATAAGAATAGGGGTCGTGCGGTTGCTCATTTGAAAGGTTCTTCAATTCTCTATTCAGTAATGTAAACATTTACATAATTATTTATACAGGTTGTCCAAAAAATTTTTATTAAATTAAATTATTTGACAAAAAAGAATTAGAAGGACACACTGTATAAATAATTATATAAATGTTTATATTACTAAATAGAGAATTGAAGAACCTTTCAAATGAGCTAGCACACGACCTCTATTCTCCTTTAAAAAAATCATCGATTACGTCATCACCGCCAGATGGATGACGTCACTAGTATATCATATATGCCATGATATCATAACTTAGAAATACAAATCGACCTGTTTCGGGATTTTTCCTTAAAATCGCCGGTTTACGAAATAACGAATTTATTCCTTTTATTTGCACCATACTGTCGGTGGAAAATAGTGTCGCGCACGCTTGATTATCAATTAAAAAACAAAGGAGTTTTGAATATTGTATTGCAAAAAACTCTTCGGGATTTCATGAAACGATGTTTAAAGAATATCTACTTACTTTGGCAACATTCAAATTTTAACTTTTTCACATAGTTTTTGAGGGTTAAAAATGGCCGATTTCGCAATTTTTCAATTTTTAATCGCTTATATGTCAAAAACTATCATTTTTAGAGAAAAGTCACTAAAGACCTTTTCTGTTTGGAATGATCCAAAAAATCTAAAAAAAACTTTGTTCCATGCAAAAAAAATAATTTTAGGAAAAAAACAAAAAAAAATCGTTTAAAAAATTTTTGACCACCTTTTGGCCCTGGCAACATGCAAATTTGTTAAAAGGAGTCCTTTTTGAGTAAGATTGTGCAAAAAATCCGAATTAGAATATTTTTCCTAGCGGATGCGCAGTGGCTTTCTGGACTAATATATAAATTTCCCAATGTGGAATGTTTTTATCTTCAAATATTTAAAACGGTATTTACATTATTACAATTCACAGATTACGACGAAAATTGAAATATGTTTTGGTTGAAGCTTCCGGTTTAACTGTAAACCTAATTTTGATGTCAGTTACCTACTCTTATGTAGCAATTTAAGTTATGAGTATAAATAAATTTCATAATTTTACAGTACTTGCGCTAAAAATATAATTCAATTATTTTTAATATGGTAAAATTGGTACACAGTTTAAATCGCAGGCACAAGATGTTTTTGCAGACCTCATAAGACAGTCATGCAAATGCCATTTGACTTTATGAGTTGTCCTTAGAAATGCCATCTTCATGGCCCTTATTTATTTTGCTTATTTATTATACACTCAGGTGCAAAAAAATCGATCCACTTAAAAATTTGGTCAATCTGATGTCACGAATTTCCTAAACCCGTTGTCCGATTTAAGTGATCTTTTTTACAATGTTATAGCCTTATTCATTAACAATATCGCTGTAATAATATTGTTGCTAGACAGGTAAACTGTCGTTGTATACTGGGTGTACGAATCAAACTGTGTTTTTTTTTCTCTGTAAAGTTTAGAAAGAAAATAAAACCCAACTATAGCCTCAGGTCTTCTTAACATTCTGTTTTTAGATTCATTCGCTTATGTTGGATAATAAAAAAGTTAGGTACTTTAACAACTGACCATGTTCCTCATCAGTACAGGGTGTTTCTAAATAAGTGCGACAAACTTTAAGGGGTAATTTTACATGAGAAAACAAGGACAGTTTGCTTTATAATCATATGTCCGCAAACGCTTCGTTTCCGAGATACGGGGTGTTGAATTTTTTTTACAAACTGACGATTTATTTATTGCTTTAAAACCAGTTGAGATATGCAAATCAAATTTGGTGGGTTTTAAGACGTAGTTATTGCACATTTTTTGACATACAATTAAGAATTTAATATTTACCATTGGCGCATAAACTGGTATTATGACCGATCATATTACCCGTATGTACGCCAATGGTGAATATTAAATTCTTAATTGTATGTCAAAAAATGTGCAATAACTACGTCTTAAAACCCACCAAATTTGATTTGCATATCTCAACTGGTTTTAAAGCAATACATAAATCGTCAGTTTGTAAAAAAAATTGAACACCCCGTATCTCGGAAACGAAGCGTTTGCGGACATATGATTATAAAGCAAACTGTCCTTTTCTCATGTAAAATTACCCCTTAAAGTTTGTCGCACTTATTTAGAAACACCCTGTACTGATGACGAACATGGACAGTTGTTAAAGTACCTAACTTTTTTATTATCCAACATAAGCGAATGAATCTAAAAACAGAATGTTAAGAAGACCTGAGGCTATAGTTGGGTTTTAATTTCAGTATTTTATAAATGCTAGAATAGTCCAGAGGGTGATGCGAACTTTGAGAAAAAAACACAGTTTGACTAGTACACCCAGTATACAACGAAAGTTTACCTGTCTAACAATAATATTATTACAGCGATAGTATTAATGAATACGGCTAGGAAAAGGCTACATGGTAAAAAAATCACTTAAATCGGACAACAGGTTTAGGAAATTCGAGCATCAAAAATGACCAAACTTTTAAGTGGATCGATTTTTTGCACCCGAGTGTATAATATTTTTCTTCAGTAATTCCGGTTTGATTTATGAACAGTAAATACTTAGATTTCTCTGTTTCTGTGATTTTTCTTCTTCGGCTATCTCTAGTTCTCTTATATTGTTGTTTTCCATTTTTAGGTATTTCGTTTTATTTGGGTTTATTTCCATTACATTTCTTATACGCTCCTGCTCTAGTTTTTTAGCCATAAAACCATAAAACTGAGGACGTCTTAATCTCCTGGTATAGTGTGATGCCTAGATATTTAAACTCCATGACTTATTCTATTATCTGACCCTCCAGCTCTAATTTAAATCTTATTAGATTTGCTGTTATAACCAAGTATTTGGTCTTTTTGAGGAAATTAACTAATTATTCTAATGAATTAATTATTCCTAGTGGTATCTCTCTTGCGTACAATAAGTGGATAAGGCCCTCTAATTTTCCCTGTCAAATGCCTTCTTAAGGTAATTATAAATAAAGCGTCGGTACATGAGCTCCCCGACCTAAAGCTTTATTATTCTTCTGCCAGTGTTACAATCTCATTCCGTTTGTTTGTTATGACTGTGGTTATTAATTTTAGTGTTTTATTTAATAAATTAACTCCTCTGTAATTAAAAATAAAAAAATTTGAAAAAAAAATTTTTAAGAAACGCTTTTCTTTAGTTACGAGTGACTAAAATTAAAAATATAAAAAAAATCAACTAAAAAGCAAAAAATAAAAATATTGAAAAAATCTAACACATTCGTCAAAGAAAAGCGTGTGTGTTGGATTTTTTCAATTTTTTTATTTTTTGCTTTTTAGTTGATTTTTTTAGGATATTTTTAATTTTAATCACTCGTAACTAAAGAAAAGCGTTTCTTAAAATTTTTTTTTTCAAATTTTTTAATTTTTTACTTTTTAGTCTTACACTTTTCAAACATTAAAATATATCGTTATGTTTCTTAAAATATGTATAAAACATATGATGTACTAACATGAAAAGTAGTCGGAATCGGCAAAAAAATTTAAACTTTATTGTTTATTTATGAAGCATAACGTAAACAATTAACGTAAAAAGTGAAATTATGTATAGTTCATATCATTAGCTACAATCCGTAAAAGTTTCAAGTTTTTACATTGTAAAAAACAAGAGAATTTAAGCATTTTCCATTAAAATCGTTTTTTTTTATTTAAACAATTAATAAACATAAAATTTTTTTTTATTGATTATTCGTATATTGTTCCCGCGAATGCATATGTATGCAAATTTTCATTCATTTACATTGGAGAATAGGCACTCAAATTAACGTCTAAAGATTTGACGCAAACTATTGAACTATATAAAAGCGTTTAAAAAAGCGTTTAAAAAACGAATAAAATCCTTTATAAAAGGTATATATTTAAAATCCCTAAAAAGGGCTACATCACATAACTAGTTTTCGATTGGTTGACCAATCATCATCAGTGATTACGTGATCTAACATGCTAACCACCAAAATACAATATTATAATAATATGTGGGTAAAAACTATTTAAAAGTAATCTGTCAAGGAAACATAGATGAAATATGCGAACTAAAGCATGGATGTTCAAAATATTTCATGTAATATGCTCTAGGTACCATTTGAGCTCTAAGTCGACTTGTTCACATGATGACAGTATGGTAAGCATGTTAGATCACGTAAGCACTGATGATGATTGGTCAACCAATCGAAAACTAGTTCTGTGATGTAGCCCTTTTTAGGGATTTTAAATATAGACCTTTTATAAAGGATTTTATTCGTTTTGTGTATTATATGGTATAGGTACAGCCAACTACAGGAAAACTTTTTCCTTGTGGATTTCCTCTGTAATTCTTCTGATCCGAGTTGTCTCCCTTTTCGAAGAGAGGTATTAGGATGCTTGATCTCCAATTCTTTTGGTATTGTGTTTTGTTCTATTATTTCTTGGATAAGTTTTAATAGTTGTTTGGTCAGATCTGGTCCTCCATACTTTAGGAGTTAATTCGGTAGTCTGTATTTCCCATTCGGTAGTTTTTAATTTCCCTTCTTCTTCAAGTTCGTTCCGGAGGTTGGCAATCATCAGGGCTATACGTATTTTCGAAACTGCTGACCGAAACAATTCGTTGTTGCTACAGCTATACCATTCCCGTAGATTTTTTAACCAGGAGTTTCGTCTTCTTCCTATGGACCTTTTTCCTGCTATCTTACTCTGCATAATTATTCGAAGCAGTTCATATCTTTCGCCTCTTGTAATGTGTCCCAAGTATTGCAGTTTTCGTTTTTTGATCGTAAATATGACTTCCTTTTCTTTATTCATTCTTCTCAAGACATCGACGTTTGTGACTCTCTCCGTCCATGATATTCTCAAGATTATGCGATACATCCACAGTTCAAATGCCTCTAATTTTTTGGTATCAATCTTTTTCAGCGTCCATGACTCCATTCCGTAGAACAGCACAGAAAGTATGTAACATCTCATCAGGCGAAGTTTCATTTCAAGGCTCAAATCTCTTCCACAGAACACTCTCTTCATTTTAGTGAATATGGATCTGGCTTTTTCTATTCTTATTTTGATTTCTGCTGAGCTATCGTTGTCTTCATTTATAAAAGTGCCTTAATATTTGTATTTGCTAACTCGATCGATAATTTCGTTGTGTAAATATAAATTTTGGACATTTCGTGTTGATTTCGATATTACCATAAATTTAGTTTTCCTTATGTTCAAAGATAGTCCATATTCTTCGCTGCAGTCTGCTACCTTATTCACCAATGTCTGTAGCTCTTCAAGTGTTTCTGCGATCAGAACGGTGTCGTCGGCAAATCTCAGATTGTTTAATCTAACCCCATTTATTTTAATACCTATGGATTGCTCAGAGAGTGTTCTTTTTATTACGTCTTCGCAATAGAGATTAAACAGGGTTGGTGACAGTATACACCCTTGTCTCACACCTCGCTTTATTTCAATTTCTTCAGTGGTATTATTCTCTACTCTCACCACTGCTTTCTGATTGTAGTACATATTTGCTATTAGTCGGATGTCTCGTTTATATAAATTCTTTTCTGCCAGGAGTCTGATTAGATGATGATCATGCCGCACTTTATCAAAGGCCTTGTTATAATCTATGAAACACATCTTGATTTATGTCAAGACATCTTTGAGACATAACGTTCAGTGCAAACAACGCCTCTCTTGTTCCGAGTCCATTTCTGAATCGATACTGGGTATCATTGATGTCCATTTACAGTTTTCTGTGTACTCTAGCCCTAATAACACAAAACATTCCAGGAATGTACTATCAAAGTTCTATTAATGTTTGAACGTCCTGGACATTCAAGGAACATTCGGTGAACATCTGATTAAGTTATTGATGGAATGTTACCACAAGACATTCTATGAACATACTACCAATGTCCTATATTTTAAGAGAGGCCATTTACTATTCAATTTACATTCATTTTCAAATTTGCCGCGCGTGTATATGTATTTAGGCAATCCAAACCACGTGACTTCTGGTTCTGGTTGGCATACAAAAAGTTACAGGTTACAGGTTATGTTTGTAATATCATTTCATTTCATTGTTTATCGTCGTATTTTGTCTATTTTGGATTCATTTGGATTTCGTTTGCTGTATTTTGTGAACTTTATAAACTTTACCACACTGCAAAGTGATTATTTAAGGAAATTATTATTGGAAACTCCAGATGTTTGGAGAAAGGTAGGGGAAACAATTTTATTTACTGTTCATTTTTCTCTGATATTTATCAATATTGATGAATTTTGCAAGCAATAACATTATTTCTTTTATTGTTTTAGATATTTATTGAAGCTTAAAATAATTGGGGATTTAGATCCATATACAATTCAGTCAGAATTGGATTTTACCATAAAGTGCATTCCACCAAATTACTATTATAGATATTTATATGTAAAGGGGATTAACATTGATATGACCCAAGATAGAATTGTGTGGAGAAATGCAATTAAGGAAGCCGACCCAGCATAGGAATAAGGCAAAGAGAATGATGATCATATTTTTACATATCTGGTGGAGTCTCACAGTTACTGCTCTAACCAGCAGATGAATGCATACAAAAGCCTTCAGGCACATAAATATTTTACAGCTGGATTTGTTTTTAAAGTTGGAGTAAAGTTGGAAGTCACAAGCAACAACTTCGTAAGTACCTACAAGAATATTGAGGAAATCCAGCTCCTCGATACTACTGGGCAAACTAGAAGATTGAAGAGGACAAAGCCTTTTGAACTAGTTTGAGTGATAGGTGATAGTGAAAAGCAGAGCATAATGCTTGTGTGCGTGTGTATGTTAGAATAGTGCGGTTAGAAAAGCAGAGCAGAGTGCTTGTGTGCCTGTTAGATTAGATAAGAGACGCTATGGGGTAAGCTCTTCATTTTAAGGAACAGTAGTAATTTAGGTTAAACTAAAATTGCTCATTGGTCAGAGTTATGACCAGATTGTAATTGTAATATACAATTCAATACAATGAATCGTCATCGTAGTGATGATTATGGAAAAAAATATATGACAAGATTTTGTGCAATAAAAATGTTTATATTTATCAAGGATGTATTATTTGGTATGGCCACATATACTTCTGGTATATCGTCGGTGATGTGACAATACCTCCTATCTGCTTTTTCATGAATTTTGTAGGAGATGAAAAACTTGTTTGGGCCACCTCCTGTTTTCATATATTTTTTGACTTGTTTTGTAGTAAATTCAACTATCTATTTACTACAAAACAAGTCAAAACTTACTCATGAAAACAGGAGGTGACATTAAAAAATGTTTTTCGTCTCCTGCAAAACTCATGAAAAAACATATAGGAGATATTGTCACATCACTGACGATATATTTAAGAGAATGTCTAAAAAATATACTTTAAATGTCCTAAGAACATTCGTAGACATTCATAGAATGTTTCAACAAGACATTCAGTCTAAAAAATATACTGTGAATGTTCAAAGAACATTCGTAGACATTCATGGAATGTTCCAACAAGACACTTTCCTGGGACTTTCCAGGGACGTTCGTGTGCTTTTGGGGACATTCCAGGAATGTTTTCAATGTCCTGTGTGTACCTTCTAGGAACATTCCTGGAATGTTTTGTGTTATTAGGGAGTGTGTATAATTTTCAGTAGTAATTGCACAAGAGCTCTAAAATTCTATATTAATTTTAGAGATCGAGTGCAATTTGTTGCGATTATTTCATAAATAAAACTGTTCAACACCAAAATTTTATTGTAATTTATTTATGTAAGTACAAATTAGTACAATTAAACACACAGTTGTTATAAAGATTAATTTGACGGTTGAAAGTCATCACTTTTTTAATTTTTAAAACATTAATTGTCATTAATGTCACTGAATGTATTTTTTCGTAGCAACGAAGGGCATCTGACGTAATATACTTGACGACGGGAAATTATCAAAAATTATCGATTTAATTTAGATTTATGTAGCTTTCTATTGGTCAGAATCTCCTATGAATGAAATAATCAGGAATATTTTCAGTACATGGCTCATCAAACTGATTGTACGGTAATCACTACATTGTTTGGCATTCATCTTTTTTGGTATAATAACAAAGGTGGGTAAAAGCCATTCTTGTGGTATTTTTCCTGATGTATAAATGCTATGGAAAAGTTCAACTAAAATGTGGATCGAGTCTTTTTCTATCAATTTAAGGATTTCCGTTGGTATTTCATCTGGACCTGGGGCTTTACCGTTTTTCATTCTTTTTAGTGCGTACATTACTCCCTCTTCCGTTATTTCTGGACCTTCGTCTCCTTGTATGTTACTTAGTTCAGATTGTTGTCTATCATCTGCAAAGAGTTCTTCAACATAGTTTTCCATGTCTTCAACTGTTCTTCTAGTTCTGTTATTATGTTTCCGTTGACATTATACAGGGTATTTGGCTGCTTACGTTTTTGTGTACCTGCAAGTTCTTTCACTTTTTTATGTACATTAAAAATATCATGTTTTTCCTGCAATTGCTCTATTTCTTCACATTTTCTTTTATAACAATCTTCCTTTGCTATTCTGATTTCTTTATGTATTTGTTTATACCTTTGTTCGTTTTTCCTTTCATTATTCTCCGATTGTCCATGAGAAAAAGGATTTTATCAGTCATCCATTTTTGATTTACTTTTGGTTTTTCTTTAGTCAGAATTTTCTTCGCAGGACTTGTTATCGCCATTTTTACGTTTTGCCATTTTTTATCTATGTTGTTCGTTGGCTGAGATGTTTCTTTTTCATGAAGTATTTTCAAATTATTATTAATACATCTTTGCAGTTTCTCCTTTACCTCCAGGTTACATAAATGACTGACGTCTATCTGGTTTGCTATTCTTTTCTGCTCCAATCTCTTTAGTTTAATACTCATTTACGCTATTAGAGGGTTATGGTCTGAATAGACATCTGCGCCTGGGTAAGCCTTAACGGATTTTAAGGAGTTTCTGTATCGTTCGTTTATCAGTAAAAAATCAATCTGGTTTCGAATTATTCTTTGGCCATTGTCCTGGGGTGATTTCCACGTATAGAGTCTTCTCTTTGGTAAGTTGAAGAATGTATTAGATACAATCATGTTATTCTCCTGACAGAATTGAAGCAGTCTGTCACCTCGTTCATTTCTTTTACCAAGTCCGTATTCTCCTACATGTTTGCCACTTTTTCCTTTACCAATTTTTGAGTTAAAATCACCTAGAATTACGGTGATGTCTCGTGGTTTCGTCGATTTAATCGACGTCCATTAGGGAAATTTAATTTCCCTAATGGTTCCTATACCTCTTTCTCCTCAATGTTTATTTCTTCGTTTGTCGTCCCTTCTGGTAATGGTGGTTCATTATCGTCACCTTTGGCAAATAGTTATCGAAAGTAGCCTGTTCATGTTTCCTTTGAATGTGTTTCGTTTTTTTTTAGTTTGTTCATCTTTTTTCTTTCAAGAGCATTGAGTGTAGGAAAAATATTTACGTATGCTTTATATATTTCAAAAACCCTTTGATCGAGTACCACGTATGTACCACATAGGTACATTATACATTACTATTTCAATGCTTGTGCTTGTGGTCTAGACACGAACGACATTAGATTGCTCAAAAATCTTTACTACAATCAGACTCCTTGTAGATCAAGAAGATTCAGCTGAAGTTTCTATTAAGCGTGGTGTCAGACAGGGATGTGTTATGTCTCACAGACATTGTTTAATGCCTACACTGAACCAATTTTTGAGAAAGCATTAAATAATCGTCGCGAAGGTGTTAAATTGGGTGGTAAAATGAATAATAACATCAGATACGCTGATGACACCGACATAATGGCAGAGAGTCTAGAAGACCTTGAAACCCTGTTGAACGCTGTAAACAACGAATGCAAAGGGCTTAACAATCGACGCAAAGAAAACAAAACGGATGGTGGTCGGAAAAAATAATATCGAAAACTCAGTACTAAAATTAGATAACAAAATCTGGAACGGGTGGAACACTTTAGATATCTGGGTAGCTGGATTAACTGCAGTGTTAAACTTGGATCAGGATAGAACTTGCACGAAAAAGCTTTATTCGGCTCATAGTCAAGTAAGTATAGGTCAAGAAATGCGTAGCCAAAATATCGATATCTTGGCCAAAAATAATCTTAGGAACATTTTCATAGGCTCAAATTGTTCCTTTTGAGTTCTTCTATCATTACTGTTAATTAAAGTATACATGTTAAAGCTCAAATTTGCTTGAAACCCTTATAAACAAATTAATGTATAATTTTTTTAAGAAAATTATCAAACGGGTATAACTTTAAAACAAATGAAGATAAAGTAACTTTATTTGGAAGCCTATCAATTAAGCTTTAAAATGAGGTCTTCTAAAGCTCATTTGCATTCGCAGAAGCCGAGGTACGATCGATAAAGCTTCGAATAATACTTATTTTGCAATTTGCAATTTGTATTGTGTAATAATTTTACAATATCTTGAGTTATAATTGTTGGATTTAAGTTTAGTAAACGTTTTTTTCTTGGTTTTTTTTATTAAAGAACACATTTTATTTGAAACATTTTTTATCTATTTTTGTTTGTGAGTCAGAGCCTTATAGACAATTAAATTGTTTATAACAATTTTTTGACCACTCGGATCGAAATCCACCCTCGAAATTCGTAATCAACAGCCAAAAATCCATAACAAACCGTTGAGTTTGTCCATCAGAATCGAAAAGGACACGGTGACCTCTATTTGGCGCCTAGACTATAAGGACAATCATCGTCCTGATCTTCTCTTTTTTTGGTCTTTATGATTTTTCTACTCTACAATCACTATAAAAGTGGACTTTTATGAGTCCACCCTGAAAGGGTGGACTTTTTGAGTGGCTAACCCTGTATATTTCATAAATGGTTTAGCTCATTATTCAACTAAAATCACTCAGATAATTTAGTTAATTACTGTGTTTTTTACAAATTTGCCCTGTTTTGTTCACCTTATATTTTATGTATGTATTTATATGTAAAATTTAAATTGCTCTTCATTGTTTTCCAGCCTCCGCAAATTGTCGAAGCCCACTTTTCATTGTCGACTGCTTTAATTAATTTTTTTGCTTGCGATGATCTGATTTCTGATGCTCATTGCACACATTCATAGTCAAAGCTTAACATGACAAATTATTGACGTTGCAAGCCAGTGACTTTTGTTTATTTGATAGTCACGTTTTATGAACACAATTATTTTGAAATAAGAGAAAATTAGATGTAGGTGACAAAAATAACGGGGCCGGAACATTAGCAACGGTGTTGATATCATCATCATTATAATAATCTTTAAATAGGCCCAAGTTGCATGTGCAGAAAAGTGCATGTGTCTATTTTCTTGCAAGCCTTTTTGCGTTTCTAATAACTATATTTCCTTTACTTTGTATTATGAAGTTAGAAATTTTATTGTTCTGAGAAGAATTTATTGAAAAACAAATTATACACAAACAAATACGTACCATACTTTAAATAGACTAGGCGCCAGCTAGGTGACCGGAGCCTTTTCAATTCTGATGGGCAACCTAAGTATTTCTTATGTAAAAATCCACGAGCAAAAGTTTTCCTGTAGTTGGCTGTATACCATATATTACAAAAAATGACTAAAATCCTTTATAAAAGGTGTATTTGTTAAAATCCCTAAGAAGGGCTACATCACAGAAATAGTTTTTGATCGGATGACTGATCATCATCAGTGCTTACGTGATTGTTACATGCTAACACCAAAATACAAAAATATATGGGTATAAACCCTTTAAACATCAGATCGTACAGTGGCAATCGGTCAGATTTTTTAGTGGCGACCAATGAGTCAATTGAATATATTTCCCAACTAAATTTTCGTTTATAAAAAAATTATTATTATTTATAATGTATTGTTATCTTATCTTTATTTGTATACAAAACCTGTGATATAGCCATACACTTAATAAAAAGTAAATAAAATAAATAAATCCATGTTTCCATGACGGATTAATTTTAAAGGGTTTTTACCCATATATTTTTGTATTTTGGTAGTTAGCAAGTAAGAATCACGTACTAAGCACTGATGATAATCGGTCATCCGATCGAAAACTAGTTCTGTGATGTAGCCCTTTTTAGTAATTTTAACAAATATACCTTTTATAAAGGATTTTAGTCGTTTTTATTTTATTTCTTATGTATTTTTGGCTGCTGATTACGAATTTCGAGTGTCGATTTCGATCAGAGTGGTCAAAAAATTGTTATAAACAATTTAATTGTTTATAAATTGTTTATAAGGCTCTAGCTCGTAAACTAAAAGCTATAAAAAAATGTTTTCAAATAAAATTTGTTTATTAATAAAAAACAAAAAAATGGCGTTTACCAAACTTAAATACAATAATTAGAACTTCAAATAGGTATACTAAAAATAGTGCATAATGCAAATTGCAAAATAATAATTTTTCGAAGCTTTTTCGATCGTTAAAACGGGAAAGTTTTGGATATATACCAAGTAGTTAAAAAACTCTAACATCGAAGTAAAAAACTCCTTAGTAGTAGGTATAATTTAATTGCAAAATTTAAAAATCCAAATGGATTATATAAATTTGTTCAGAACGAACGTTTTCGGACTTATCAGTCCATCATCAGTGAACTCATGTACTTGCAAAACAGCCCCAAAACCAAACAGTGGTTATATGTGGAATTCAATGTACATTATTAAATCGTAAAATTGTAAAGGCTCAAAGCCGATCATAGCGGATACTTTCCGGGAACATTACGAGACCCTACCCGAAATCTCAGACAACCATCTTGGTCAACTGACGTCTGGGGACGTAACAAGTGTTTTTTTGGGACTATTTTGCAAGTACATCAGTTCACTGATGATGGACTGATAAGTTCTAAAACGTTCTTTCTGAACAAATTTATGTAATTTATTAATATGTAACGAGTGTATGCAAACTTTGAACAGCCATATCTTAACCAATTTTTGTCTTACAGAAAAACAAAATGAAACTATGGTTTGTTTTTAAACCAGGAGGAGTAATTCAAAGGACATCGCACACATCTTATGGAAAATATAATGTCACTCAAATTCAATAAAATTTATACTAATAGATTCGTTTTAAATTAACGGTCAAATCTTATCATTGCGCCAACTCTTAATTATGATTAATTACGGCGCAAATTGCAATTAAAGTTTATCGAAATCAAATTTTTTAGTCAGTAAAAGTGTCAGTTTACAATCACTATTGCTCTGGGTGCTATTCAAAAGAGCTTTAAACCCCGCTGGGCCTAAGCCGATTAGTAAAACTAATCCGCTGATTTATGGAGTACCGACAATTTGGGTATTATAAAATATTTTTTCTCTCTCTAACTTATGTACCTATCCATTTGATTTCAGATTTATTTATATCAATTTCTGCTCTTATTATTGAAAATATGGAGTTGGCGCAATGATAAGATTTGACCGTTAATTTAAAACGAATCTATTCGTATAAATTTTATTGAATTTGAGTGACATTATATTTTCCATAAGATGTGTGCGATGTCCTTTACCGTGCCAAAATACTTGTTTGTAATTGGTCTAACCCCAGGCAAGTTTACACCACTGTTTGGGTCATTATTTTGACACTAATGACATTTATGAAATTTTGACACTTCTGGCACTTTATAGGTTAATTAAGTTATATCAGTCATTTTTGTGTTTGCTGCGTTATTCCTTTAATTTTCAGATTGTCACGGTCCCAGGCCGGCCCTGTCAACGCCAGAACTTTCTGGCGCCGAAGTGTCTGAAACCCTGTTCGTCGGCGAGACAGCTGTTTACGTATCGGCATATCTAGAAGGTCACCGAATACACCTTTTTTTTATTGCTTTGTAAATAATACATATCTTTCGATTTTTTATGGAAATCAGTAGATTAATTTTTATAACTATATAAAGAGACATTTTTGAAATTAGAGTTAGTTATAAATTTGTAGTCGTCAGTCGAGTAACATTTTCGATGTTCGGACGCGAAATAAATGTAAATGTAAATTGTACATATTAGACATTTAAATAAATTGTTGTTTTAGTGTAATCTTTAATAAAGCCGTGATTATGTTGCAATGTATAAAAATAATGCAGTATTTTTATGTTAAGTTTGTAAATTAGTGTTATTAAAGGATATAAATTCAGTGTTCTTTATTTCTTTAAGTGTAAGGTATTAACAATAAATAAAGTCAATTAAATTAAACTTAGTGCCTAAAAACATAAATAATAATATAGTAAAGTCAACCGCGTAAAAAGACAATTACATCACATTGGTGCAGAAGTGAGGATACTTGAAATAAATGAAATCAACGTAAAAATTTTCGGTTTAAATAGAGTGTGGAACATTTAAAAATAAATAAAATATAAATCGTAATAAATAAAGTGTGTGACAATGTCTTCACAAAATAAGAAAACCACTGATTTGATCGTTAAGGAGCTCCGCAACAAGTTAGAGGAGAGAGACATGGACACTACTGGGAAAAAGGCTGATCTAGTCGAACGTCTAAAGAACGCTCTTCAAGAAGAGGGTCAAGATCCAGAAACCTATTTGTTTGAAGACAAGCATGCTGCTGTGATCTCGTCGATTTCGAAAGTTTCCTCCGATGTTTCTAAAGTTTCTACAGGCATTACATTGTTAGAGAACAAAGTTTCTAGTGAAATCTCCCAAGTTTCGACAGACATTACATCGCTAGAGAACAAAGTTTGAACAGAGATCACATCGTTAGAGAAAAAGGTTTCTAGTGAAATTTCCCAAGTTTCCTCGGATGTTTCGAAAGTTTCCTCTGATGTTTCTAAAGTTTCGACAGACATTATATCGTTAGAAAAGAAAGTTTCTAGTGAAATTTCGAAAGTTTCGGGTGATATTTCATCCCTTGAAAGCAAGATGACTAACGAGATCTCTAAAGTCACTTCGGATTTTGACGACAAGATATCGTCCATAAAATCTACTTTTGAAGAAAAGATCAAGGAAATAGAAAAGAAAATGGAGGAAACGGAAAAAGTAGACAAAGGTATGGAACCCATCTTAACAGACATTAAAAATGATGAAACCAAATACAAATTGGAGCCACGGTCGATAGTTGAAGGTAGTGTAGGTCATGCTCGTGTTAAGGTGCCAAATTTCGACGGAAAGTCATCATGGAACAACTACATGAAACAGTTCGAATCGGCGGCCAGAGCGAACGGATGGTCCGAAAAAGAAAAAGCTGTAAACCTCACTATTGCTCTTCGAGGCGACGCTTTGGATGTCCTCCAGACCATAGCCGTAGAGGAGACAGATGACTTCGAGCAGCTGAAAAAGAGACTGAATATGCGATACGGGTACGAACATTTAGAGCATGTCTATCAGTCGCAGTTTAAAAATCAAAGACAAAAGAAAGATGAAGCTCTTCAAGAATACGAGGTCGATATTGCCAGGTTGGTACGATATGCATATCCAACAGCTCCCGAAGACATGATGGAAAAGTTGGCTGTTCAAACATTTATTGATGACCTTCGTGATCATGAAATGCAAAGAACACTGCGATTAGCTCGTCACAAGACGCTGGTCGATGTCTTATCTGCCGCTCTCGAATACGAATCAGCTACCCAGGCCTCTGGTGGGTACAGTAAAGTGAGGACTGTGAAAGAGGAACAGGATGAGGACAAACTTGACCAGCTTGTTAATATGATGAAAGACATTGCATCCAGGAAAACGAAGACCATAAGGTGCTGGAACTGTGGTGAAATGGGACACGTACGGAGTTCGTGTAAGTACCCTAGGTACAATAACAATCAAGAGACTCACCAGCAGGAAAACTAGAACGGGTCGGCCTTAGGGGGGCAGCTTCGACCCGCAACTTTTCCAAAGACCCTCTCATACTAATAGCTTCTTTGAAATGTTGTGAAGATAGTGTATATGTGGATGGAGAAATAAATGGTAAAAAGTATACATACCGGAGCGACCAGGACCATTATGCGACCGTCAGTTTTAAACAGCCGTAAGAAACTCTTACCAACGAGGTTGCGACTGCGGACTGCCACAGGTGAAAATGCCAACATCCACGGAGAAATCCAGATACAATTAGGGATTGGAGCAAAAAAGTTCGTCCATACTGTCATATTTGCAGACATCGAAGAAGATGTTATATTAGGAATGGACGTAATGAATTTGCATGGATTTCAGTTGGATTTTAAGAACAGGGTAATCAAAGTTGGCAACGAGGAGGTATTTCTTCATCCACATGATGACAGCACTGTGCTAGCAGCCATTAAAGAAGATACAGTTGTGCCTGCGAGGAGTGAAACGATCATCGTAGCGCGGCTACAGGGAATTGTAGAAGAAGGAACACCTGTTATGATAGAGCCATGGAACCACGACGAGAAGGTTGGCCGAGGAATCATAATTGGAAAGGAATTGGTTACTTCTGCTAAAGCAATTCCCGTGAGATTGATTAATGTCAATGACTACCCGGTGACCATCAAGAAGGAGACAAAAGTAGGAACTTGTGTACCCGTGACGTCCATAATCCGTCAGACAACAACATCAGATAATTCCAACGACAAGTTCGACCAAATGGTTGCAGTTGCAGGCCAATCTCTAAATCAAGTGGAGAAAAGGAAATTAAGGGAATTTCTTCGGCAATGTCGTGACATATTCGTACCGAAAGGAGGAAAGACAGGAAGAACGACAGTTGTCAAACATAAAATTGACACTGGTACCGCTAGGCCAATTCGTCAAACCGCTCGACGATTACCACAGGCGAAGAGAGAGGAAGCTGAAAGGATTGTTCAAGAAATGAGGAAAGACGGGGTGATAGAACCTTCTACGAGCCCATGGGTCTCTCCGGTGGTCCTGGTCAAGAAGAAATATGGAACTACGAGGTTCTGTGTGGACTACCGTTTGTTGAATAATGTTACCAAGAAAGATAGTTATCCTCTGCCTCGGATCGACGACACGTTGGACACATTGGCTGGAAGTAAATTGTTTTCTACGTTGGGCTTGAAGTCTGGATATTGGCAGGTAGAAATGGATCCAGTGGAAAAGGAGAAGACGGCCTTCACGACAGGATCTGGATTATGGGAATTCAACGTTATGCCGTTTGGACTCTGTAATGCTCCTGCGACATTTGAGAGGCTTATGGAAAATGTGTTGAGAGGGTTATCTTGGAAAACATGCCTGGTGTATTTAGACGATATAATCGTTTTGGGGGAGACGTTTGAAGACCACCTGAAGAATTTAGAAGACGTTTTTAATCGACTTAAAGCTGCCCAGTTAATGTTAAATCCCAAGAAATGCCAGTTATTTCAAAGTAAAGTCAATTATTTAGGTCATATAGTCAGCAAAGAAGGAGTGGCCGTGGATAAAGGAAAAATCGATTCCATTAAGGAATGGCCTGAACCAACTGATAAACATTAAGTGAGAAGTTTTCTGGGACTATGTACATACTACCGGAGATTCATTAAGAAGTTTGCAGATATTGCTAAGCCATTAACGCGACTTACAGAGGAAGCAAGGGATTATTGCTGGGATGGAGACTGCCAAACGGCCTTTGAAACTTTGAAGAGGCATTTAATTACAGCGCCAATATTAGGGTATCCACTGCCAGAAGGAGAGTTCATCTTAGATACGGATGCAAGCAATGTGGGAATTGGAGGAGTGCTGTCGCAGATCCAAGGAGGACAGGAACGAGTCCTTGGATATTTTAGTAAAGTGCTTTCAAAACCTGAACGAAATTATTGCGTCACGAGAAGAAAACTTCTAGCAGTAGTAAAATCAGTGGAACACTTCTATCAATACCTCTACGGAAGGAAGTTTCTAATCCGAACCGACCATGCCGCCCTTAAATGGTTAATGCAGTTTAAGAATCCAGAGGGTCAGATAACCAGATGGATTGAACGACTTCAAGAATATGATTTCAAGATCGAGCATCGGGCCGGAGTTAGCCACAGGAACGCTGATTCTCTATCTAGAAGACCGTGTCCAGCAGAATGTTCCCATTGCAACAAAACAGAGTCAAAGGAAGCAGCAGTACTAAGAACAACAGTGGTCAACGACGAGTGGACGCCTACCAAGATCAAGGAAGAACAAGAAAAAGATCCAGTTTTACAGAAGATTCGAAAATGGAAAGAAGAAAATCGTCGACCATCTTGGCAAGAAATATCAAGCCTAGGCTCAGTAGTTAAGACGTATTGGGCCCAGTGGGACTCATTTATCTTGGAAGACAGCTTGCTTAAACGAGTAATAGAAAATGATGATGGTTCAGTGTCAGTGAGAAAAACACAGTTGGTGATTCCAAAGAGCAGAGTAGCCGAAGTACTTCGTCAGTTACACGACAGTCCATCAGGAGGGCATTTTGGTGTAAAGAAGACCCTTCAGAGAATTCGGGGACGATTTTATTGGATGAATTGTTCCGACGATGTGAAGGACTGGTGTAAGAAATGTACTACCTGTGCTACAAGTAACGGACCCTACCGGAAAAGAAAGGCTCCTATGAGACAGTACAATGTTGGAAGTCCGTTTGAAAGAACAGCTTTGGATATTGCCGGGCCATTTCCAGAAAGTGACAAAGGATGCAAATACATGTTGGTGGTAATGGATTACTTCACGAAGTGGGTGGAGATCTACGCAATTCCAGACCAGAAGGCCGCCACTATTGCAGATGTGTTAATCAAAGACTGCATCAGCCGATTTGGAGTACCTCTGGAGATCCATAGTGACCAAGGAAGGAACTTTGAGAGCGATCTATTTCAAGGAATCTGTGATAAACTAGGCATGAAGAAGACAAGAACTACGGCCTATCACCCGCAATCGGATGGAATGGTGGAGCGTATGAATAGGACAGTCGGCAAGTATTTGACAAAGATGGTGTCCAATCATCAACGAGACTGGGACCAGTACCTTCCATTCTTCGCAATGGCCTATAGATCTGCTGTTAATGAATCAACTGGCCAAACACCAGCAAAAGTCCTATTTGGACGTGAGATGCGTCTACCCTGTGATCTAGAGTTTGGATGTCGACCTGGAGAAGATGTTGCTGGTGAGGATTACGTGAATGAATTATGAAGAAGAATGGACGATATACATGAGTTGTTCCGTTCTAATCTTCAGATCGCTAGCGACCGAATGAAGAAACGATACGATACCCAAGCCGAGAAGGGATGTTTCAAGGAGAACGACAAAGTCTGGCTTTATAATCCAAAGAAGCGAACAGGTTGTTCTCCCAAGTTGCAGCAGTTCTGGGAAGGTCCGTACCTCATTGTCAAGAAAATCAATGACGTTATCTACCGAATAAGCAAGATTCCTAGGGGAAAGCCGATGATAGTCCACCATAACCGGTTGGCGCCGTACGAGGGAGACCACGACGTAGATGAAGAAGTGGAAGTCAACCAAGTTCGAGAAATACCTGACCTCACGTTTGAGGAGTTCATGGGGGCCTATGGAGGTACCGGTAAAGCAAGACATGGTGTTACCACTGAAGAAAAGCGAGATTTACTCGCACTTCCCGATGACTATTCACTGGCCCATACCATCCCGGCCACTATCAAAGACGCACGAGGGTTGGCATCCGCCTTCAGAATGAAGTTTGGTCGAGTTGCAGAACTTCAATGCCAACTGCCAGCTCCTGGCAGAGCATTGAAACTCCAAGATGCATCACGTTACCTATTCTATCTGGTAACAAAAGACACTGTCCATGACCAACCTACCTACCAAGATGTATGGGATGCATTAATTCAATTGAGAGAGCACGTGTTGGAGTCCGACGTGCAAAAGTTAGCCATGCCAAAGTTAGAATGCAGCCAATTAGACTGGAGAGTTATCCGAAATATGGTAGAAGAAATTTTCCAAGACACCGAGGTCCAGGTGTTAGTCTGTTGCAATCCGCATAGTTAGTGGTGCGGAGAGAAGACCGTCCCCTGTCACTTTTATACAACTGGGAGTTGTAAAAGAGGGTCCAGTTGCAGATACCAGCATCCAGTTCCAGTCCCGACAAGGTTCCAGGAGGAACCATCTTTTGAGGAGGGGGCAATGTCACGGTCCCAGGCCGGCCCTGTCAACGCCAGAACTTTCTGGCGCCGAAGTGTCTGAAACCCTGTTCGTTGGCGAGACAGCTGTTTACGTATCGGCATATCTAGAAGGTCACCGAATACACCTTTTTTTTATTGCTTTGTAAATAATACATATCTTTCGATTTTTTCTGGAAATCAGTAGATTAATTTTTATAACTATATAAAGAGACATTTTTGAAATTAGAGTTAGTTATAAATTTTAGTTAGTTATAATTTTTAGTTATAAGTTTTAGTGTAATCTTTAATAAAGCCGTGATTATTTTGCAATGTATAAAAATAATGCAGTATTTTTATGTTAAGTTTGTAAATTAGTGTTATTAAAGGATATAAATTCAGTGTTCTTTATTTCTTTAAGTGTAAGGTATTAACAATAAATAAAGTCAATTAAATTAAACTTAGTGCCTAAAAACATAAATAATAATATAGTAAAGTCAACCGCGTAAAAAGACAATTACATCACAAGATTTTCAGTCTGCTTTTATCTAAAAAAATAGTTGTTTTTTGAACTCTTTAGCGACGTATTCGTATAATATAAGATTTATGGATTACCGTCGAAGGCCGACATGATCAACCAAAAAAGAAGATGTATTTTTTGACTTTTCTAGTAACTTTCTCCGGTGTGAATCTGTCTTTTTAGTTTACTCCTCTTGGTTAAAAAATAAACCATAGCATATTTTATAAAAGCAAATCCTAGATTTCTTACTTTTTGAGATTTTTCGTATCGCTAATGTTATTTTGAAAAAATAGCATTTGTCCAAAATTTTTAGGAAAAATTTTTCCTACTACTAAGCGCCAAAATTAACGCACCACCTTAAAAATGGGATATTTTTAATGTCTCATATTTAATAAACCTGTTGTCCGATTTTAGTGATTTTTTTAATATATTATAGATTCATTCTTCAAGAATATCGATGTAATAATATTGTTGCTAAACAGATAAGTGTCATTGTATACCGGGTGTTACAATGATAGTGTGTTTTTTCCTCAAAGTTTGGAACACCCTGTGGAATATTCTAGCGTATATAAAATATTGAAATTACAACTCGACTGTAACCTTAGGCTATCTCAACATTTTGCTTTTTGATTCATTCGCTAATGTTGGATAATAAAAAAATTAGGTACTTTAACAACTAGCAACTTCCTTCATCAATACAGGGTGTTTCTAAATAAGTGCGACAAACTTTAAGGGGCAATTCTGCATTAAAAAATAATGACCGTTTGCTTTATAAACATATGTCCGCAATTGCTTCGTTTCCGAGATACGGGATGTTGGATTTTTTCTTACAAACTGACGATTTATTTATTGCTCTAAAACCGGTTGAGATATGCAAATGAAATTTAGTAGGTTTTAAGAGGTAGCTATTACGCATTTTTTGACGTACAATTAAGAATTTTATATTCACCATTGGCGTGCATACGGGTCATATTAGCCGGTCATATTACCCGTATGCACGCCAATTGTGAATATAAAATTCTTAATTGTATGCCATAAAATGCGCAATAAATACCTCTTAAAACCTACCAAATTTCATTTGCATATCTCAACTGGTTTTAGAGCAATAAATAAATCGTCAGTTTGTAAGAAAAAATTCAACATCCCGTATCTCGGAAACGAAGCATTTGCGGACATATGTTTATAAAGCAAACGGCCATTATTTTTTCATGCAGAATTACCCCTTAAAGTTTGTCGCACTTATTTAGAAACACCCTGTATTGATGAAGAACGTTGCTAGTTATTAAAGTACCTAACTTTTTTATTATGCAACATAAGCGAATGAATTAAAAAGCAAAATGTTAAGATAGTCTAAGGTTACAGTTGAATTGTAATTTCAATATTTTACATACGCTAGCCGCTAGAATATTCCACAGGATGTTCCAAACTTTGAGGAAAAAACACACTATCATTGTTACACCCGGTATACAATGACACTTATCTGTTTAGCAACAATATTATTACATCGATATTCTTGAAGAATAAAGCTATAACATATTAAAAAAATCAGTAAAATCGGACAACATGTTTAGGGAATATGAGACATTAAAATGTCCCATTTTAAGGTGGTGCATTAATTTTGGCGCTTAGTGTATAAAACAAACAAAATATTTTTTACCCCCGAGAAGAATTTCACTCCAAAACAGTCATTTATTGGGCTATATACCCTTTCAATTAATTTCCAAACAAAACATTATGAACACGTATTTAGTTGCTAATTGGAAATAGCTATTTGTATAACAAGGGAGGAAAGTGCTACTTTTCCTCCCGAGAATGAAGTTTACTGCCCGACGCGTAGCGGAGGGCAGTAATCATTCAAGGGAGGAAAAGGCACTTTACTCCCATGTTATACATATGGTTTTTCCACCTTCCTCAAATAACAAGTCATTTTTTTATTTTTACTTAATTTATTTATGTAACTAACCAACAAAATTTATTAGAACTAAAACTAGCAAGTAGGTACAATATAACTGTCAACTGTCAAATATAAGTCAAATTATTAATGTAAACATTGTTAAATCAAAATAACAATTTACTGTTTTTTACCATTCTGCAAAATAATTCTGTTTTATAAATAAACGTTAAATGTATAGATACTTACGTAATAGAAAATAGATATTGTACAGGGCGTCAATAAGTTATATTTCATGAATGACGTCACTTTTACTTTTCCTCCCTAGGGAGGAAAAATATTTTCCTCCCTAGGGAGGAAAAGTACAACTTTGCTCCCTACAATCAGGTCCGGAAAAGTATACTTTCGGTAGAGGTAGGTGGAAAAAAATATATCTCAAGGACTATCCGTTTAGAAACACATAACAAATACTTTTTATACAGATACAGAACCATATTAATTTTACATAATTTGTTTTGTCTGGGTTTTTTGTTCGGCTCTTAAAACTTACTTTAACAAATTCTGGTTTGCCGTTTAGAAACAAAAACATACTTGGTGGTAGTACCTGTGTATTTATGTATAATATGAATATATAGGGTGTAATAAAAAGGTCGTAAATTAAATCACATTCTGGGACCAAAATAGTTCGATTGAACCTAACTTAACTTAGTACAAATGTGCACATAAAAAAAGTTACAGCCTTCTGAAGTTACAAAATGAAAATCGTTTTTTTCCAATATATATCGAAAACTATTAGCGATTTTTTTATTGAAAATAGACATATGGCATTCTTATGGCAGAAACATCTTAAAGAAATAACAGTGCAATTTGTGCACCTCATACAAATTTTATGGATTTTTGTTCCCTTAAACCCCCCAAATGTTTGTGTACGTTCCAATTAAATTTATTATTGTTGTACTATTAATTTAAAAAAAAAATGTTTTTAGAACTGTTTTTGTCTCTTAGTATTTCTCGATAAGTCAGTTTTTATCGAGATATTTTAAACATTTGTAAAATCCAAAACATATTTTTACATGTGGTTAAGTAAGATTATAGAGACCTGGTAATAATATCAAAATTAATTTTTAATTTACATTTTTTTGGTATATGTATTTTAAAACATATTAAGTAAGAAGGCACATCTTGATCAAAACTGGCTTATCGAAAAAATACTAAGAGGCAAAATTTTTTTTAAAAACATTGTGTTTAACTAATATTATGTACCACAATAATAATTTAGTTGGAACGTACACAAAAGATTGTGGGAGTTTAAGGGAACAAAATCCCTATAAAATTTTTTATGGGGTGCACATATTTCACTGTTTAAGATTCCTGCCATAAGAGTGCCACATGTCCATTTTCAATAAAAAATCTGTATACAAATGTGCACGTAAAAAAGTTACAGCTTTGAAGTTACAAAATTGAAATTTTTATTGAAAATGGACATGTCAGGAATGCGGGGTGGCAGGAATAAATTTTATGGAGTTTTTACCCTCCCCACTCCCAAATATTTGTGAAATAAACGAGTTTTTATCGAGATATTTTGAACATTTATCAGAAGATTATAGAATATTATTTTCATAGTATTATTATCAGATCTCTATAATCTTACTATGTGGTATTTTAATATTGTTCAAAATATCTCGATAAAAACTGGTTTATCGAAAAAGTACTAACAGCAAAAAAGTTAAAAACATTGTGTTTAACTATAGCTACCCCAATAATAATCTAGTTGGAACATAAACAAATATTTGGGGAGTTTAAGGGAACAAAACTTCGATAATATTTTTATGGGGTGCACAAATTTTTTTTATTTCTTTCAAAAATGCCACGTCCATTTTCAATAAAAAACATCTGTAACAATTTTAAATATACAGTAGAGCGTCGATTATCCGAACTAATTGGGGGACATGGGTGTTCGGAAAACCGATTTGTTCGGATAATCGAACTATATTGAGATTGTCATACATATTTATCCACAAGTGAATAAAAACCATATTTATATAACTGTATATTATTGTTTATACCTTGATAATGACAAACAGCAATTAAATAAAAAAGTGCAGTCTTTGCAACAACATATTTTTGGATACATAATTGAAGAAAATTGAAGATATTTTAAGCGTTAATTACTAACGCTTGCTCAGTACTCGAGAGCGGGGCGCGGGAGTCGGGAGTTCGGATAACCGGTCGTTCGGTTAATCGACGTTCGGATAATCGACGTTCTACTGTATTGGAAAAAATCAATTTTCATTTTGTAACTTCAAAGGGCTGTAACTTTTTTTATGTGCACATTTTTAGGTGCGCAGGGTAACTTAGGTTCAATGGAACTTTTTTTGGTCCCAGAATATGTGATTTAATTTATGACCTGCCTGTCGTTACACCCTGTATAGTAATTAGTAAAACCGTGAAAAAATTTACTGAAAGTGAAAATAATTGTACTTTTGTTTGAAGTTGTTAGCATTAGAAGAAAAAATTTGGTAAGTTGCAACAACTATATTTTCTAGAAAGATAGTTTAGTTTATGATTTTACTTTTTTTCTAAAATTTACATCGGTAAGTTACAAAATATTATTATGGACCTGAATACGTCATTGTTTACCTTCTTTATCGTATGGTGCCTTTATGAGATTGATTATGATGAAAATATCATAAATTCTTATAGTAGGGTAGGAAAGTATGCTAATTATGCAGTCACTCGAGCGCTTTGGGGACCTATTGGGTTGTGAAGAGTAAGTTCTAAAACCAAAAAAAGTTAAGTAAAGTTTTCCATTTTAGTGGGGACTTTCCATTTTTTAATTTAATTTTCCATTTCCAGCAATCGTTTTTTCCGATATATCCATATCCGATATATCCGATCTATCCATAATTCGAAAACATGTTTCAAATAAAAGTTACTTATTTTTACGTAAGGAATCCGAATCTGCAATAAAAAATGGGGGCTCCTATTTAAAATTTTAAAGTAACCCCCCACCTCAATCCGTGGGGGTCGTGTTTAGTGCCATTCGATTGATTTTTCAAACATATTGAATAAGTGTATTTTTCAGTTTTTCGATCTGATGTTCATTTCGCGAAATATCGCGAGGTTCGTATTTAAAATTTAAAATTTACCCCCCACCCCTCTCCGTGGGCAGTCGTGTTTGGTATCATTCGATAGATTTTTGACAAATATTGAGCACTTATTTTTTAATTTTTAGATCTATCGTTCATTTCGGGAAATATTCGCTTGTTTCTTGTGAAACTTTGTGACTCACCCATTTCCTTACGCCCCGCCCAAATCGTCAGATGTTTGAAATGTACACTGTTTTGCATGTATTTAACTTACCTTATCTTAATCTGACGATTTCGAGTTTTTCTAAGGATAGATTTTTTGCCCCCCCCCCCCCCCCCCCTTCCGATACAGGGTACCAGGGTTCTCCCCATATGATAATATGACGCGATCGAGTTGCCGCAAAAATCCCCGCTTGGGCTCCCCTACCATTATAACTTAAACGTATCCTTGTTGATGTTTAAAAAAATGGGAAAGCAATATAAGTTTCGTATATAATAAGTTTCGTAGTTATAACATCATTTTTATTTTTTTCTCGCTTGTAATTGGTTTCTTATATTCTTATCACTGTGGCTAAATGCAAACAGTAATCACATTTTAACGTCATAGTGCCATGTCTGCCATTTCTCTAGATTTAGGTTCATTTATAAAAAAATGAAAATATCTTCGCTGTGAAATCAAACAACGTATTTTATTCGCTCATCCAGAAGAAAAGTGACACAACTCAAAAAATGCATAATTCCGGTTATTTTGTTAAATTGACACTACAGCAACTTTTAAAGATGGCGGTAGTGTCATTATTTTATTCCAGAACGTATCGTTATTTATCATCAAAACCGTTGTATTTCGAGAAGTGTCCTATTATAGGTATTTTTCGTTAATGTTTAAAAAAGTGACAACCAATCTGTTAAAAGAAAAGTGGCATAACTTAAAATGATCTTTTTTTCTTTGTTAAATCAGATATTGGAGAAAGAGAAGATCGGAAAACTAGAGAAGATCGGCTAGAAAATCAAGGCTTGAAAGAATACAAAATGACCAAATTAGAAATATAGTGGGAGTCAAGTCAACCATCATAGACGAAGTTCAAAGAAGACAACTGATCTGGTACCAAAACCAATTTTAAAATGGCAAGGGAAAGAAGTAAGCGGGAAAGGCCGAACCAATCCTGGCTAGGCGGCATTCAGAAGGCAATGTCGGAAATGAATCTTCACCCTGTCGAATGGAATAACTGACCAAGCTGGAAATTGGGAACCGGAAGAAGAAGAACGCTATAAATAACCGGGATAATAAAAAAATAAATCAGATATACATAGTTTTTTTTTTGTTATGCTTCTTACACAATTAAAAACATTCACGTATCCATATTCTTCGTTTTTAATTTAAAAAATTTAGCAGTTACCATTTAAAATTGACAGTAAAATTAAGATCTAAACAATCTATTTTTGTCTCTCCAGAAAAATGTTGTTTTTTAAGTTGTGATACGAAAAATCCGGATCAGCGAATAGAAATATGTTGTTTAATTTCACAGCGACTATTTCACTAGACTATGCTAACTAGACTAGCAACGCCACGTTTCCTGCTAACAAAACCATAGATATAATAACATGTACAGTTGAGTCCGCGAGTCTTTACCCGTGCGTCATCATTTAAAGCATACGAAATAAGTCGGAAATCTATTTCACGCAACAACAACTGACAGAAAGTGGCTACTGTTTAAGATGTAAGTGACAGAAAACATACCGAATCGTCTTTTTTTGTACCTATCTCTTTTCAATGCACTGAGTCTAGATGGTTCATAAAAATAACATGTGTTTTTAATTAATAACAAACGGCAGCTGGTTTGTCATGAGTTTCATGCGTGGAAGAGAATGATGCTAGATAAAAAGTATGTATTTTATCTCGCCAGGTATTAATGACGCACGGGTAAAGACTCGCGGACTCAACTGTAGATAGTATATTGGTCTAACTATCTCTCTCTACCGGCGAGACGCTTAGCATTCTCTCTCTAGCGTATGATGGCCGCCGCCTCTGTGTTTGTGTCGTTCCATTACTCCCACCTCTTGGTAGATACGCTCACACTCGTACGACAAACAAAGATAGCTAGACCACCGTACTTGATATTGGCGTTACACCCCGATGCATTGAGCGGCATATAACTAGCCTGGTCTATTTTTAACATGTCTCTGGGGACAAAACTCCTTCCTGCCCGTGATGTCTCAGCGACAAAATTATGACAGATCCGTCATGAAGGTGTCTGGTAATTCTATTGTTGTCAGTTTGACAAACGTCATTGAGACGTAATCAATTTTGGACAGATATAATGAATCCAGACGAAAAATCAAGATTTGGATGCCAGTCAGATGAAGAAATCAAAAAATTGGTTTCAGAAAATGTCCCATTAAACATCCAGAGGTCCAGAAGCTCTATTTTGACTAAATTTTCGTAGTTCCTACGGGTGAGAAACTTTACGCTTGAAAGATGTACTACCATAACGGAACAAGCAAAAATTCTCAAGGATTATGACTTTAACATGAAAAAAGGCAATGGCGAAGACTATAAATAGTCGTCTGTAAATTCAATGTGGAATACTACAGCAAAAATGGTATAATGGGTTCGCTAAACTCAGACACAACTGGCTTATTATTTTAGTAAGTAATTTTGCAAATTTGGAAAAATTGGCAAAAAATTAATTACTAAATTGTTAATAATTACTAAATAGTTAGTAATTTTGTCAATTTTGGCAAATTGGCAAAAAACAAAAAAAATCGTACTAAAGTCACTAGTCAGTTGTGTCTGAGTTTAGCGAACCGACATACAAGGAAAATATTTTAAGGAGTACCGCATAAAAATCGACCCTTTCACAGATATATCTTTCAAATCTGCAAGATTGGCCAGAAATACCAAGCGGAGGCAGCTTCAAAGTGTTCAAGAAAAAAGAAAACTCAGTTCAAAAGCATTATCCACCGAAGAACTATTAAAAATCATTCAAAACTACGACGAGGAAACCCCCGATGGAGCACAAAAAAAGTTTTTTCACCTTTGCTCATTTGAACTTGCTTGGAGAGGCAATGATACACTTTTTCCAGAAGGAATTTGATGTTATGAGAGAATTTACGGGCCGAATTGAATACAACAGCATTTTAGCATTTTTTGCAAAACAAATCAAGGCAGTTCTAAAAGTTTGGCAAGCAGAAAATGGCTGATAAGAAATTCATCAAACGAAAATTTATGCCCAGTTAGATTATTTTTGAAATTAATGGAAAAAAGGGGACCAAAGATTTTATCAGACAAACTCTTTCTTATCATTCACCCCAACTGGAAGGATGGATCTTGGTTCAAAAACTGTCCACTTGGTATCAACACCGTATCTAAGTGGACAAAAATGTCAGCTGAAAAAATTGGAATAGACACAAAAAAACATAAAATAATAAACCATTCTCATCGATCTTCAGCTGTATCAGCCTTGTTCAAGCAAGGTGTTTCTGAACAGGAGTTAATTAAATTAGCGGGTCACTCAAATGTAGGCTCTCTAAAACCATATCTGCAGCTGGATTTCAGTCATCACCAGAAGTTGATCGAAAATCTCAGAACAAATGAAGCTGGACCTTCGAGTTCCCAAATGCTACAGGTCAATAATACACAAAATCATGCTTTGGTAGAAAAGAATGGGCAAACTACTATAGCTTATAATAACTGTACATTTAATATTGTTAACAAATAAATAAAAATTATGTTTCGTTGATATGGTGCATTAATTGTCTTGGGAAATAGTCTTGTCGAATATCATTCGAGAGAAAATTATTTACTGGCAAAATTTGCTTCTGGTTTTATTCAAGTTTGTTGCCTTTTGGCAATTTTCGCTTATGAAATTTTGACAGTTAAATCACGAGACGTCAGTCGAGTGATTTAACTGTCAAAATTTAATTCGCGAAAATTGCCAGGCAACATACTTTCATACCAGTCGAAAATATTTCCGGCAACATTTTCTCTCTTATGATATTATATCCGAAGATATTTTCATTTTTTTATAAATGAACCCAACAAAACGCTGAATTATAAGTAACTTTAAAAAAGTGACAAACGCCTTATATTTTGCATTATTATAATTTAATGCTTTATTCAATATTATAATAGCTTCTGTATCGATTGTTAAATAAGGCTGTAGGGACGACCACCTGGAAGATATGAATAAAAATATCACTCAATCGATTTTATCAATTTGTTTACACGGAAGTAGGTCATTTCTATATAATAGAGTTCTACATAACGTTCTATTCCCTAATGCGATTCCTTGGTTTCGACTCTCTGTCGGGAGAGTTAAATGCTAATGCCAGAAATAGTAATGCTAGAAATATATCCCTTTAGACAAATGTAAACGTTCTAGGTAATCTGAAATAGAAGTGCTAATTAATAAAACTATTTACAAGGGCTTCTTCTGCGGTTTGATGATTGATCTCTTGCTATTTTGATCACACGAGTCTCCCCAGTTCTTCTTATGTGGTTATTCCATTTTTTCTATTTAGTGTCTATTCGTGTATACACTGTACTTTCTTGCTTTCTTATAATGTCTTCACTCCCCATGTCTTATTCCGCTGCCTATGTCTATAGGTTTGGTAAGTTGTTCATCTATTCTGACTTCCATTTTGTTGTTTTGGTAGATGTTTTCAATAGTTATTAGGATATTTAGGAAATCTCTATTATACAGAAGGTGGATTACATCTTTGAGACTTGCTCTGGCAAATGCTTTCTTCAAGTCAATCAAACACAGAAATACTGGTCTATTATGCTCTAGTGATTTCTCAGTAATTTGCTTTATGACGAATATAGCCTCTGTACACTCTATATAGTTCAGTACGAAAACCCTGTTATTCATCAGGGTTATTCATCATAGTGGAATTAGTTAACTCGTTCTCCATTCTTCCATTATTATATTGTGTTAATTAATTGTTCTGTCACTGCTCACCACAATATTTTGGTAATTCGTTTAATATTCCATCTTTACCTGTAGATTTTCTGCTCTTCAGCTTTTCGAGTGTTTTTCGAACGTGCTGTGTATTTATATGATTACTTCTTCACTTGTGGTAATGTCTGATGTTTCTGGTTCTAGCGTCTTTTCTTCTTCCTTATAAGGCAATCATCGTCTTATTTGTCATTTATAACACGATTATATATAATAAGACAATAAGTACATTTGGCATTTGTGGATTACAATAAGGCATTCGATTCAAGGTCTAACAACAAGTCAAATAAGAACAGAAAGAGGTGTTAGACAGGGAGACACCATATCTCCAAAATTATTTACTCTTGGATTAGAAGATGTGTTCAAGAAGTTAAACTGGGAATAAAAAATTGATGGCAGATTTTTAAGTCACCTAAGATTTGCCGATGACATAGTACCTACTCATAAGCAACAATACAGAGGAACTGATCTGCATGCTGAAGGGGCTTAAACGAGGATCTGAGAAAATCGGTTAAAAAATGAATTCAAATAAAACAAAAGGCCTAACACTGGATCCTAACGATGGGAAGCTAATAAAGGAGTCAGTAGAACACTTCATAGGAAGAAATTTGAAATTACAGCTCAAACTGAGAGGAGCGGTGAAGATCGGAGACCAAATCTTTGTAGCAGAAATGGAAAACCTAACGGATAAGCTAAGTGTACTAAAAAACAAAGGAAAACTGAAAAATCTACAGGGACAAAAGGTCTATGTAGAATCAGATTTAACAAGAAAGGAAAAGGAAATACAAGCAAAAATTAGGAAAATGGCAAAAAAAGAAAAAGACAAAGGTAATACACGAAGATAAATAATGGAAAGATGGAGAGAACATTTCAAAGAGCTAACTTATGCAGACACGGACAACATAGGGGACATACAAGAAAGGAATGAAGAACAGCAAGTGGAATCCACAACAAGAGAGGAATTAGAGAAAGCAATAGAAAGAGTAAATTGGGCAAGGCACCAGGCAAGAATTATATCACCCCGGAAATGATAAAATTCATGGGGACAGAGGGAATGGATAGCATGAAAGAACTAATGAATGATATCATAAATAGAGCAGAATTGCCAAAGGACTGAAAGAAAAACATTATATTACCAATACACAAAAAGGGAGACAAGAGAAACTGTAATAATTACCGAGGTATCACCATATCAAGTATCCCTGTAAAGTTATTCGCAAGAATAATAGAGACAAGAATAAAACCCAAATAGAAACAACTATGGAAGACACACAGTGTGGATTCAGGAAGGACAGAAGCACGCAAGACCTAATATTCACATTAAGACAAGTAACTGAGAATGTAATCAAGAAAAATAGAGAGATAAATATGTGCTTCATTGACCTGGAAAAGGCGTTTGACAGAATCCGAAGAAAGGACGTATGGAAGACACTAAAAGAGAGGGGAGTCGACAGACACATCCTCCTAAGTGTCTTCTCTATTGAGGTTGGCGATCAATATGGCAAATTTCTCTCTGTTCTGGGCTTGATAGATTAAGTCATTCCTTGTTGTGTGGGTCCAATCTCTAATATTTCGGAGCCAGGATTTTTTCTTTCTTCCTATACCTCTTTTACCTTCGATTTTGCCTTCTAATATTACCTGGAGCTGCTCAAATTCCCTATGGCGCATTATGTGTCCTAGATATGATGTCTTTCTAATTTTGATTGTGTTGACCAGATCGTTCAACGTGTGTTCATTATTTCCAGTACTTCTTCATTTGTAGTTTTGCTGGTCCAGCTTATTCTTAGCATTCGGCGGTACATCCACATTTCGAATGAATTCAGTTTTAATGTCCAGGTCTCACAGCCATATAGTAATAGAGACCACACATAACACTTTAGTGTTCTCAATCTTATTGTGACTGATAGCTTGGGATTACAGAGCATTTTACGCATGTTCATGAAGCCAGATCTTGCTATTTCAATGCGTCTTCTAATTTCTTTTGAGTGGTCTAGCTGACTGTTTAGCTCTCTGCCCAGGTATATGAAGCTTTAGGAACTCTGAAGGGTGATACCATTAATTATATGTTGAGTGTAATTTGTTCATGGGGGTTCTTGTGGAATACCATGATTTTGGTTTTGGAAAGATTAATATCCAAGCCCAGTCTGTGACTTTCTTCTGATAGTATGTTCATCAATATTTTTAGTTGATCTTCTGTTTCCGCTAATACTACGGTGTCATCGGCATATCTTACAGTGTTAATGATAATTCCATTGACTCTGGCACCTTGACAGACACATAATAGAAGTAATAAAAGATATGTACAAAAATAATACAAATACAGTAAGAACCAATAACGGGGAATCCAGAGAATTTACTACAAGTCAAGGCGTCAAACAGGGATGCGTGCTGAGTCCACTGCTATTCTCAGTGGTACTGGATGAAGCGATAAAGAAAGCCAAGAGAAAAATGAGAAAACTAACATTAGGATACTAACAAATGAAACGGACTCAACTACCGGAGCTATTATTTGCAGACGACATGGTATTGATAGCAGAAAACAGAGAAGACTTACAGAACAATCTTGAAATTCTAGAAGAAGAACTATAAACATAAATATGAAAATTAATACAGAGAAAACAAAAACAATGATAATTTCAAATACGAGGAAGACACACGCAATAGAATTAGACGGGAAACAACTAGAGCAAGTGGAATATTTTAAATACCTAGGAGTAATAATCGAATCAAATGGTAAACAAGACATGGAAATAAACGAGAGACTGGGGCGAACAGGAAGCTTATTTAACACTATGAAAACAACATTTTTGGGGAAAAAAGAGATACCGGAGAAAGTAAAAACGGCAGTCGTTAAATCAGTAGTTAGACCAACAATAATGTATAGCAGCGAGACATGGACATGGACGGGGAGACAAAAATCCAGACTCAATGCTATGGAAATGAGGTTCCTGAGGAAAATAGCAAACAGAAAGAGGATAGACAAAATACGAAACGAAACAATTAGACAAAACCTAAAACTAGAACCAATCAATGAAAAAATAGTAGAGGGACAACTTAGCTGGTTCGGGCACGTGTGTAGAATGTCGAACGAGAGGCTAACAAAACGAGTGTTCGAAACGAGAGTGCAGGGAAAAACAAAAGAGGAAGACCAAGAGTTATGTGGGTAGATGAAATCAGGAAAGTAGTCGAGAAGAAGGGATTGACATTGGAAAGTGCAAGAAACCTAACGCAAGATCGGAAAACATGGAGACTACAATGCCAAACTAAACTCCCCAGCCTTACACCTAAAGGTAGAAAGGCTTAGGACTAAGTAAGTAAGTAAGAAATTAAATAAAACAAAAGTGATGACAAATCAAAATATCACAATCGACTTAGTTGGAAGTGAAATCGAAAGTGTCGAAAAGCATATATACCTAGGTCACACGATCAAACTAGGCAAACAGAATCAAATGGCAGAGATAACTAGAAGAATCCGAATGACTTGGGCAGCAGTAGGAAGACTCATATCAGTGATGTGTTGAAAAACAAAAAGATACCAATAAATCTTAAGAAAATGGTACTCAACAGTTGTAGTGTACCAGTTATGACTTATGGAATGGAGACCGTGACACTTACAGCGTTGTCAGCCAATAGATTAAGAACAACACAGAGGTATATCGAACGAGCTATGTTGCAAGTATTTCTGAGAGAACGTATACGAAACAAGTTCGTGCGAAGCAGGACGAAAGTGGAAGATGTAATTGGAAGAATTGCGCAAATGAAATGGAACTGGCAAGGCACGTGGAACGGCAAAACGACGACAGATGGACGAGAAACATTGTACATTGGAGACGACGCGATCACAGTCGTAGTAGAGGAAGCCCACAAAAACTATGGCTAGACGACATCAAAGCCAAAGTGTGGAGAAACTGGAACCAAATAGCACAAAACAGAGAAGAGTGGAGAGCTCATGGGGAGGCCTTCGTCCAGGAGTGGATGCAAACAGGCTGAAGAAGAAGAGAATACTATTACTCATTCATCAAATTAATATGACAAACTGTATGAATGACAGTCCAACCAAAAAAATCTGCAATACATTCAAATGTATGTAAAAACACAAGAGGCATACGATAATTATAAGACTATAAGAAACGAAACACATTCAGTAGTACGAAGAATAAAAAATGATCACTGGAAACGTTTTTCGAAAAAAATGGAACATGATTTTTATGGTCTCCAAAAGAAAATATGGCGCTTTATAAGAGGTCAAAGAACGGAGGTAAGGCAACTAATTGAACCAAATCACATAGAAAAGGATACATGGATTGACTATTTAAAAAAGCTCTATGCAGAGGAAGAACAAATGATGCTAGAACCGGAAACACCAGAAATTACCACAAATGAAGATGTTAATATAAGTGCACAGGAAGTACGAAAAACACTCGAAAAGCTGAAGAACAGAAAAGCTGCAGGTAAGGATGGAATACCAAACGAACTACTGAAATATTGTGGAGCAGCAATGACAGAACAATTAACAACATTAATTAACAAAATCATAAAACACAATAAAATACCGGAAGAATGGAGAACGAGCGAACTAATTCTACTATTAAAAAAAGGAGATAAAAAGCAGCCAGAAAACTACAGAGGTATCAACTTGTTAAACACTACCCTAAAACTAACAACTAAAATCTTACAAGAGGATGAATAATGAATCACAGGATAAGTTTAGCAGATGAACAACAGGGTTTTCGTACTGGAGGATCGTGTACAGATTCAATATTCGTCATAAAAGTAAATTACTGAGAAATCACTAGAGTATAATAGACCATCATTTCTATGTCTGATTGACTTAAAGAAAGCATTTGACAGAGTAAGACTCAAAGATGTAATCCATCTTCTGTATAATAGAGAAGTCCCTCTAGATATCATAAAAACTATTGAGAACATCTACCAAAACAACAAAATGGAAGTCAGAATAGATGGACAACTTACAGAACCTATAAATATAGGCAGCGGAATAAGACAGGGAGACTCATTGAGTCCTATTGAGCGCTTTTCAATTTAATCATGGATGAAATCATCAAATACGTCAACAAAGGAAGAGGATATAGAATGGGAAACAAAAAAGTAAAAATACTCTGCTACGCAGACGACGCAATATTGATAGCCCAAGATGAAGATAGTCTGCAAAGATTAGTCCACAGATGTAACATAAGAGCAAAAGAATTCAATATGACAATTTCATCTCAGAAAACCAAAACAATAGTAATCAGTAAAGAACCAATCAGATGCAAAATAGAAATTGATGGTATCAGTATTGAACAAGTAATGGAAGTAAAATACCTTGGAATTACATTGTCAAGTTACGGAGACCTAGACAAACAAGTGAGAAATCAAGTACAAAAAGCAAATAGATTGGCAGGATGCCTTAATAACACTATATGGCGAAACCGACATATTAACACTGAGATGAAGTCAAGAATTTATAAAGCCAGTGTAAGACCAATAATGACATATGCATCAGAAACAAGACCAGATACAGCCACAACACAAAGACTACTGGAAACGGCAGAGATGAGAGTACTTAGAAGAATTACAGGAAATACACTGAGGGATCTAAAGAGGAGCGAAGATATTAGAAGACAATGTAACGTACAGTGTATAAACGAATGGACACTAAATAGAAAAAAGAATGGAACAACCACATAACCAGAATGGGGGAGATACGTGTGGTCAAAATAGCAGAGATAAATCACCAATCGGTAGAAGAAGTATCGGCCGACCGCGCAAAAGATGGAGTGACAACCTTCCATAGAGGTATCAATCCGCCAATGAACAAGCAGAATTGCTTATAAAGAGGAAGAAGAAGAAGACATTCAAATGTACAAAAACACTACTCTAATATAAATAGTAAACGTCAAATATGTATGTACATATATATAAAAGCAAAAAAAATATCCTGAAGCAGATGTTGGATCAGAATACAATCCGCCAGTTCTTTTTCTTCTTCTTCTTCAGCTTTTCCCATTTTAGGGGTTGCTGTTCCTTACTCTTCTTCGCCATTCATTCCTATCCATCTTCTTTATTTAAACATTTCTCTGTTAACACGTTCGCCGCGTATATTGTTTTAAGTACTTCTCCCATATCCTGAAATAATCTTTGTAATGTAATGTAAGTGAGCACATGTCGCTCATCGGCGACATCAGCTCTGGAGAGGGAAACAGAATGTCGCCGATGAGCGATATACGCATCGAACGTGTTAAGTCCTCTGTCCTGTTCGGTTTTCTTTTACCTCTCTATCCCTCAACTTCTTACAGCTCTTTTCTTCGCTCCACATAGTTCTCATTTCTACATCTGACGTGACCAAACTACTGCAGTCTTTGTTCTTGAATCTTTTTTGAGACTGTAATCACAGATAACACAAGAATATTATAAAAACATGTACAATACAAAACAGAAACCAACACAAGAAATTCTTAAGCAACTACAAATAAAAATAAAAAAGGTCAATTCCGACTTACAACCAGAAATCAGTAAGAATGAGATGAAAAGAGCACTCAAGGAGATGAAGAGTAATAAATCGCCAGGAAAAGACGGGATAACTGTAGAAATGCTAAAAAATGGTGGGAAAACAACTAGAGAAGTTTTGTACTTACATACTTATGAATAAAATTTTAATGACAAAACAAATACCCAACACTTGGAACGAAGCGGTAACACTGATATTATTTAAGAAAGGAGATAAAAAGGATCTAAAGAATTACAGACTCATAACTTTACTAAATGTGATGTAGAAACTATTAACCAAGATATTAACAAACAGATTAACAACTAAATTAGATGGATACCAGGTAAGAGAACAAGCCGGATTTAGAAAAAACGTCAGTACAAGTGACTACCTTTAAACGATGAAGATATTAATCGAAAAAGCTAACGAATATCATATCCCACTATACATGGCATTTATTGACTTCGAAAAAGCATTTGATAGTGTGAAACACTGGGCAGTAAATAATTCCCTACAAAACAGCAGAATAGACTACAGATATACCGACTTAATTACAAATATATATAATAAGGCAACAACAACTATTAAGCTAATGAAACAAACGGAGCCTATTAAAATAAACCGAGGAGTAAGACAAGGAAATACCATCTCGCCCAAGCTATTCAACAAGCGCTAGAAGATGTGGTTAAACAACTACACTGGGATGGCTTGGGTATAAACATAAACGGGCAATATCTGAATCACTTATGATATGCTGATGATATTGTATTAATAACAGAAAGAAGTGAAGAACTACAAAGAATGATGGAAGAACTAGATAGAGAATCGACAAAGATAGGACTGAAGATGAATTACAGTAAAACAAAAACCATGACCAATCAACAAGAAGAACTAATAATTACAATGGCACAAACAAGAATAGAACAAGTAAAAGAGTATATGTATCTAGGACAAATCACTAGATTAAATAAAGAAAATCAGACCGAAGCTACCGAAAATCAGACCGAAGAAATGAAGAGAAGAATAAGATTGGCCTGGTCATCATTCGGAAAACTGTCTTATATTCTAAAGAACAGAAAATACCCACAATATCTAAAAACAAGAGTCTTCAATCAATGTATACTCCCTGTTCTAATATATGGCTCTCAGACATGAACGTTTACAAAACAAAATATGGAAAAAATAGCAAAGAGAGAAAGATCCATGAAAATACAAATGCTGAAGATTAAACTATCAGACGGGAAAAGAAACGAATGGATCCGTAACAAAACAAAAGTGAAAGATGTCTCAACCCAAGTAGCAAAGCTTAAATGGAAGTTCGCTGGACAACCCTACGGCAGAAGGATGAAAGATGGACTAAGACGATTATACATTGGAGACCGTGGAACCACAAACGAAAAAGGGAAAGGCCACAAATGCGATGGTCAGATGACCTGAAGAAGCACACTGGGTCAAAATGGATGCAAATTGCCCAAGATATAGAGGCATGAAGCAGAGAGCAGGAAGCGAAAAATTTTCAAATCGATTTTTCTAGAAAACGGTGTGTCCTATCGACTTAAAGAAAGAGTAACTTTTAGTACTAAAATACCTCACAATTTAATAATCTAGTATCAAAAATGCTTCAAAGTTAAAGAAAAAAAAGTTATGCGATAAAATAACCGTTGCCCAACCCAAAACGGACGCCTATGACTGGTACTAGAAATTCACAATGGATCGAATCGATTTATCTCTGGACGATAAATATGTTTACCAATTTTCGTTTTTCTAACTGGAAGCGTTCTGGACGTATTTAAAAAAAATTAATGACAAGACTCCATCTTCAAAGAGCTCTAGCTCCCTTAGGAAGCATTTTCGGACTAGGTGAATTTGATTAAATTGTCTTAAAATTATCTAATCTTAAGTCCTCTCTCTTTAATAGAACTCTTCCGCTTTCGACCAACTTCGGTCGTAGGAGAATGAAGGAAACCGAAGTGATATTCAGTAATAAACATTACGAAAAATTTAGTCTGCGCGTTTTTAAAATTCAACAGACATGAGACTCCAAAGAAATGTTCATCTCCCGAATATGAGCTTTTAATTGAACAGCATCCTGTGTTTTATAAATATATAATTTAGGTTTAATTAGTAACCTAAATTAATTACTTTAATTAATTAATAACCTTTTTTAATTTGCAGAATTATTCAACATCGCACCTTCATCATCTTCTCATATATCAAGTAAAACATGATCGATTCATGGAAATTCTGAAAACTAAAAACTTAGATAAAAGAGATTTAAGACTAATAACACACCTCTATTACAATCAGCGAGCAACAGTAAGAATTGAAAAAGGAACATCTGAAGAAATTGAAACAAAGGGAGGAGTCAGGCAAGGCTGCATACTATCACCTCTATTATTTAACGCTTATTCTGAAGAGGTAATGCGAGAAACTCTAGAAGATGAAACAGTCGGCATAAGAGTAAATGGAGTCTTAGTTAACAACATCAGATATGCAGATGATACAGTAATAATAGCCGATAGTTTACAAGACCTGCAAAGACTCATGAGTAAAATAGTAAGGTGTAGTAGGGAGTAGTACGGACTCGCTCTCAATATCAAAAAGACGAAGTTTATGAAAATTAGTAAAAACAACCATAATACTAACGAAATCTTGATAGTAGAGGGCCAGCAGATCGAAAGAGTAAAAAAGTACACTTACCTAGGAACAGAAAATAATGACTACACTGCAGAAATCAAAGTCAGAATCGAAAAAGCACGTTCTAATTTTATGAAAATGAAAAAGGTCCTATGTAGCAAAGATTTAACATTAGCTCTTAAAGTACGCCTAACAAAATGTTACGTATACAGTGTACTACACTATGGAGTGGAATCATGGACGTGAAATGTAGATACAATGAGACGACTTTAACGCCTTTGAAATGTGGACCTATAGAAGAATTATAAGGGTTTCCTGGGTAGATAGAGTTACGAACAACGAATTACTGAGAAGAATAGGTAAAGAGAAGGAAGTTGAACTTACAATTAAAGAAAGAAAACGACAGTATCTCGAACATGTGATGCAGGGCAAGAAGTATGGCATCCTGCGACTCATAATGCAAGGAAATATAGATGGCAGAAGCATCGGAAGAAGACGAATTTCATGGCGAAGAACCTGAGAAAATGGTTTGGATGCAGCTCAAAACAACTATTTAGAGCTACTGCCTCAAAAATTAAAATAGCTATGATGATTGCCAACCTTCGTAGCGGAGATGGCACCTGAAGAAGAAGATCATCTTCTCATTCATTAACAGCACACATATTATGTACTTTTCTTTTTGTAACGTCATTTCTACTGGCATACAGTGGAAATTAAAGAATAATGCAAATATTGTACAGTATCGTTCTTATCGAACTATTGGATCAGGACGGACTCATCTCTATTATAAAAATCGTACCGGAAGCTTTGTATGGATACATAATACAATGTTATGAAAACGAATTGGATCGAACCAAATGGAATCAATTCATTAATTCTAATCGAGCGTAACAAATATACCCATTTATCTATTGGGGATTTTAGATAAAATTATTGAAAGGTGTTAAATCTGAATTTATAAATAGAGTGGAAGGCCAAAACGAAGGATTAAAATTCAAAAATCATTATTATAACATAGGTGTAAATTGGCCATGGAGAATAAAATTAATTAAGGCTTTTGGAAAGAAGGATAGAATAAATTTCACAGCCTGTATATATACAGGATGTTTGGTAAAGAATGGGCCATAACTTAACCTTACATTCCTGAGGTTAAAATAGGTCGATTTAAGCTAACTTACCTTAGTACGAAAGTTGATAATTACCGAAATACAGGGTGTCACAGTTAAACTTTTATTTTATTTATTTTTGAATATTTCCTAACACGCATGGGATAAAAACACGAAATTTGCTAAGAGGGGGTTTTTTGGGACAAGAAATCTAAATTCGTCACCAAAAAGGATGTATTAGCCAGAGGGCGCCACATACACCTTTCAGCGCTCATTTAATAGGCTCAAATTTTTTATTACCCAGTCTATATACTTTTTGAATCAAAACTTTTATTCTCTTAATATTTGTTATACTACATTCATCTCGCTAAACTCAACCATTTTCGAAATAAAAGCATTTTAAATCTGTGAGGCAACATAATTTTTTGCACGATATCATTATAGTTAAACATGGTTACACCCGAAAAATAACTTAAAACCATAAAAATTTCCAAAAGCAAATTTCTTCAAATGGAATTTGCGATACAATGACATAAATATGAGAACTGGCACATTAATTATTATGGTTTCAAGTTCATTTTTCGGGTATAACTACAATGACATTATGCAAAAAATTATGTTGTATCGCAGATTTAAAATGCGTTTATCTCGAAAACAGTTTAATTTAGCCAGATGAATGTAGTATACATATAATGAAAAGTATACTTTTTTAAGTAAAAATATTAAGAGAATAAAAGTTTAGATGCAAAAAGTATATAGAGTGGGTAATAAACAAAATTAAACATATTAAATGAGCGCTGAAAGGCGTATGTGGCGCCCTCTGGGTAATACATCATTTTTGGTGGCGAATTTAGATTTCTCATGTCAAAAAACCCACGCTTACCAAATTTCTTGTTATCCCATGCCTGTCAGGAAATATTCATTAATAAATTAAATAACAGTTTAACTTTGACACCCTGTATTTCGGTTATTATTAACTTTCGTATTAAAGTAAGTTAGCTTAAATCGATCTATTTTAAGCTCAGGAATCTAAGGTTAAGCTATAGCCCAGTGCTTCCCAAACTGTGCGCCGCGGCGCCATGGGGCGCCGTGGCTCGACTACAGGGGCGCCGCGAAAGTTTTCTTCCAATATTAGACATAATCACATAATTACCTTCAAGTATTAAACATTAAACTAAAGTTATGACAACTTTTTAACTTTTAAAATATACCTATATAAAAATGTTTCCCATGATAAACGAGTTCAGTTATTAGTAACTTTTTAACTTTTAAAATATACCTATATAAAAATGTTTCCCATGATAAACGAGTTCAGTTATTAGTAATTTTATTTGATGCCGACAATATATATCCTGGATATTTTAAATTCCACGAAACAATTCTGTCACTACTGTAAATTGACTTCGGACCGACAGGCCATAAATCACTGTCGGTCGGCAAATACAATCGTCTCTTTGCACGTGCACATTTTAAAACTATCATAGAAACTATCAAACTGTACATAGAAAAATTAATGATAATAATATCAATGATTGTTGTTCCTTGTTGCAGGAGTTTATTATCTCCAATGAAGTTAATATCTCTTGCAATATTAGGTAAATCTATTTTTGCGGATCACTTATCAGAGCTAATAATGCTTATCAGAGCTTATCAAATGGTTCGAAAAATACTTTCAAGCTGATAATATCGACCAGTTTGCATGGATTCAAGATCCATTTAGAGCGGAAGCTCCTTCTGAATTTACTTCTTTAGAAGAAGAAAATCTCATTGATTTGGCTTGCGACAATACGTTGAAGACAAAGTTTGGCTGCACGGAACTAACTGATTTTTGGATATCAGTAAAAGATGAATATCAGCTGCTGAGTGGTAAAGCTCTGCGCATCTTAATTCCATTTGCAACATCCTATTTGTGCGAAGCTGGGTTTTCGGCGGTCGCTGTAATAAAAAGTAAATACCGTGCGAAAATTAACGTGGAACAAGAAATGAGGGTAGCTGTGTCCAGTTTGATTCCGAGATTTGAAAAGTTGTGTAATGAACAAGAACAAGCTCATTTATCCCATTAATTACTGTAATTATTTTTTCAATAAATTGTTTGTGAATTTAAAGTATGTTTCATTATTATTAAATTAACCTAACCATATCAACTGCAACAGAAACCGTATTAACTACAGTTAAAGTTAGACGTTAAATCAATATTTTGACTCAGGGCGCCGCGGAAAAATTCTAGTTTATTAAGTGCGCCGCGAACTAAAAAACTTTGGGAACCACTGCTATAGCCCATTCTTTACCAAACACCCTGTGGATATACACCTAATAGAAGACATGAGATCTGAGATCTCATGAAAACTTATATCCCAATGAAACTTATAAAGCTTACGAAAATGACAATAGAAGGATCGATGTCAGTAATAACAACAGATGTCGAAATCACCAAAATATAGAACTAGCAACTGGAGTACGACAGGGCGACTCTCTATCAACGTCACAATTTTATTGTTGCTATACATAGATAGAGCGAACAATCAAAGCTATACGCTGTGAGCTCGTACGTAGAGGGGATATTTACCAATTCGCGAACGCCAGTAGTGACAAGTTTGTAAACGTTTACCGGAAATTTGACATAAATGTCAAAGTGATTAATTTAAAATTAAAATTAAAAACATTAATTATAAACAATATTAGTTGGTCAAAGCTGTGGTATATATTTTTACCTTAAATATACTTACGTTTTAAACAGGGCCGTCTTAAGCATACACGGCGCCGGGGTGCAAGACTCATCTTTGCGCCCCCTTTTGTCAGAAGATTATACAGGGTAGCGAGAGAGTATAGAGACACGGTAATTTCTCGGAAACCGCTAAAACGATTTTTATAGCTTTTTGTGAGCCAGGGTCTTCTAATGCGGCCGATATTATAGTGGTAATTACATTGTTGTCAAATCTTCCGTTTCTCTGGTAATCTAATGAACTTTCTTATTTTAAATAGAACACTCTATATATTTTTGCGTTTTTAAGTAGGTATCGAAGAAATTTTCATGTTATGTTTTCTATACCTAAATGCCACAATTTCGGAATTATTATGACATTTATTAAAAACAATTTTAAAGGAAATTTAAAAATCAATTTTTTCGGCCCGGTTAGCCATTTTTTAGGTTTTTTGGATCATTGGGAATAAAAAAAGGTCTTTTATAATTTTTCTCTAAACAATTTAAAACTGAAAAAAAAATCGAAAATAGCTGATTTTCTAGGTGCAAAAACTTAAGTAAAAAATATTATTTTTGAAACTACCAAGTGCCTAAATTCAAACTCAAACTTTATTGTATCAGATACCGATAAGTGATTTGGTCTTATTTCATTCTAAAATATTGTTTTTTAGTTGTTAATGCAGCCCGATCGCCCGTCCTCTCTTATGAGTTTCATTAACAATAAAAAACAATGTTTTATAATAAAACGTGCCAACAATTCTTATAGGGAGCTGATAGAAGAAGGTTTGAGCTTGAATTTTGATACTTCGTAATTTTAAAAATTATTCTTTTTACTTGTGTTTTTGAACCTTTAAAATCGTCATTTTTCAATTTTTTTCAGTTTTAAATTGTTTATAACTCGGAAACGATTAACTTTAGAGAAAAATTACAAAAAACCTTTATTTATTCCCAATGATCCAAAGAACCTAGAAAATGTCTAACCGGGCCGAAAAAATTGATGTCTATAATTTCTTTAAATTTTTTTTTAATAAATGTCGCAATAACTCCGAAATTATGGCATTGAGGTATAAGGAATATAACATAAAAAATCATCAGTATTTCTTAACGACTTCAAAACGCAAAAAATATACAGGTTGTTCCATTTAAAATAAGAAAGTTCATTAGATTTCCAGAAAAAAGGGAGATTGGACAACAATTCGTGTAATGTGTTCTGATAGCGTATTATCAAATACATTCTATTAATTTTAAAAAGTTATCCTATTCATGGAACCTTTGACTGGTTCCTCTTAATGGTAAATTTTGTCGTGCTAAAAATGTTATTATTTCGATAATTCTTTCTAAAACCGCCGTCCACCTTTTTCTTTCGCGTTCAACTGCTGCTGAATAGACAGCTACTGTATGACTTTCTACCAAGGCTTTTTTTAGATCTAGGTACATATTTTTTTTTCAGAAATTAAGTGGCTACCCTTCTCTCACGTCTCTCACGTCTTTCTAAAAACGTAAAATAAACGTCTTTCTTGTCGCAAACGTAATAAAGAAAATTAGGTTTTAGAAGATCAGCATTTATATTTTACTATTATAAAAGACGTCGCTAAAAGTGGGATACATACATAGCTCCCCAACGGCAATTATACTTTTATCAGCAGAATCGGATACACTGATAATTTTTACAAGATGGTGATTCATTGTTACTCGACATTCAATATTGGTCAAAGTAGTGTACCTACGCGTCACCTTTTTGAAATTATTGTCGGAATAAACTAAATGGGTTTCGTATTACATTTGCGTATTGTAGGTGTAGTAAGATTAATAGCCTTTGTAAAAAATACCGAAAGCGCACTTGTATGTTTTTGTTATTTTTAGGTTTTTTAAGGACAAAAAGCGCAATTTTGAGCTTAGCAAATGTTCGGCTTGCGCCCCTTGGACTTGGCGCCCGGGTGCCTCGCACCCCTTGCACCCCCGGGTTAAGACGGCCCTGGTTTTAAATACTGAATTTAAGTTTTTTTAATGTTCCGTAATATCTAATTATAAATAATCTATTATAATCTTAGCGCCATCTACACGATTATTGTCAAAGTATACGAAGTAAGAAATTGATATTTTATCAATAGAACGTCAAAATGATTAGAAAAATCTTAAAAAAATCGATTACAATTTAATTACTTTTTTACGTTGTAAATATTAAGCGATAACAATTAAATAATAAATTTAAAAATTACCGGTAAAAGTTGAATTAGTAACCGCTAGGAGCGACACCAGCGAAGCTCAGAGCGTATAGAAAGGTACAATTATAACAGATACGTCGCAACTTGTGGGGTATGCTGACGACATAGTGTTCAGCAGAAACCTAAAAAGTTTAAAGAGGAATTTGCTATATTCCTAATTTTTAACAATAGTAGACTATATTAAAAGTCATTTGAACATAAATAGATTTTTTGATGTAAAATTACTAATGGTAGGGGAGCAAAGTATGCTAAATGTGCAGTCACTCGAGCGTTCTGGGGACCTATTAGGTTGTGAAGAGTAGGTCCTAAAACCAAAAAAAAGTTAAGTAAAGTTTTCCATTTTAGTGGGGACTTTCAATTTTTAATTTAATTTTCCATTTCCAACAATCGTTTTTTTAGATTATAGCGCCATCCATCTATAATTCGAAAAAATGTCTCGAATAAAAGTTACTTATTTTTAAGTAAGGAATCCAAACCTCCAATAAAAAATGGGGCTACCTACCATTTAACATTTTAAAGTAACTCCCCACCCCACCTTCGTGGGGAGTCGTGTTTGGTGCCATTCGATCGCTTTTTTAAAAATATTGAATAAGTGTATTTTTCAGTTTTTCGATCTGATACTAATTTCACGAAATATCGCGAGATTCGTATTTAAAATTTTAAATTTACCCCCCACCCCTCTCCGTGGGAAGTCGTGTTTGGTATCATTCGATAGATTTTTGAAAATATTGAGCACGTATTTTTTAGTTTTTCGATAGGTATCTATGTCATTCATTTCGCGAAATATTCGCTTTTTTCTTGTGACCCTTTGGGACTCACCCATTTCCTTACGCCCCGCTCAAATCGTCAGATTTTTGAAATATACACTGTTTTGCATGCACTTAACTTACCTTATCTTAATCTGACGATTTCGAGTTTTTCTAAGGATAGATTTTTTTGCCCCCCCCACCCCTAACAAACTCCCCTGCTTTAAGAGCCAATATATGGTAGAGGTACTTTTCAGGGTACAAGATTTCTCCCCATGTAATAATCTGACGCGCTCGAGTAACTGCAAAAATCCCCGCTTGGGCTCCCCTACCACACAATTGTACAGGGTGTGAATGCTGCTACTAAATTAATAAAATAAACGTAATTATCTTTTAAATTGCCTCGTATAACACTACAAGATCTTATATGTTAAGAAAGAAAACATCGAGAAGAATCAAAAATGTAAAAATATACAGGGTGTTCCATTAAAAAAACATAAATTTGTGTTACTCTGTCAATACCGGTGGTCCTGTATATTTGCAAATATTTTTAAATTATGGGTCTATCTATGCCCCAACTTTTATCTAAATAAATTTTTTTTCGTATCTCTTACGACAAACGAGAAATTGGACTACTCACACTAATGCTGCACTCTGAATATACACTGACCGGCACAAAATTCCGCCACCCAAAATTTTTGTTCAAGTTTGACAATTTATAAAACTTTATATTTGTACTCCGATTTTCAAGATTTTTGCATCAGTTTGTACGTATATGTTTACATGTTGTTTGAAATTATTCACGTAACAAAAATGTTTTGCTTAGATGGCATTATACGTTGGTAAATGGAAGCGTTGTATTTTCTGCTAACTTTAAAAAATTCTGTGGAAAAATTGGAACGCCGATTTTGTTACACACTCCTATTGTATTATCCTGGAGATATCATTAAGGTTTTGTTTTTTGAATTATCCGAATATCTCTTTTCTTGTAAGAGTTGTATCTAAAAATACTGCTGTGAAGGTTTTTTTAATTAAAAATATCAAACGTACTAAGATTAACAAAACAAAACAAAACTAACAACAAAACAATTCAATAGCGTGTGTGGCCACCTCTTGCAGCAACGACTGCTCGCAATCTGTTTGGCATCGAATAAAGCTGTGTTATCCTTGACTGGGAAATATCCCGATATTCCTCTACCAGGGCCATAACTGTACCAAAAGGCCTAGGATGACGGCAAATAGATTTTTTTAATTCATTCGACAAATGCTCAATAGGATTGAGACCTGGGCTGCATGCGGGTCTTTCTAATCTTAACAATCCAACCTCTATTTTATGAGTTCATCAGTGTTTTCATTTAAAAAAATTGGTACAGCTCTTACAAGAAAAGAGATATTCGAATAATTTAAAAAACAAAATTTTAGGGATGCCACCGGAATAATATGATAGGACTATGAAATAAAATCAGCTCTTCCATTTTTCCACAGAATTTTTTAAAGTTACGAGAAAATACAACGTTTTCGTTCACCCCTGTATACCTAATACCATACATCATACTTGCCAAATTTTTGTATTACCGGAATAATATAAAATGATACCAATACATGTACCTACAAACTGGTGGAAGAATCTTGAAAATCGGAGCAAAAATAATAAAGTTATAAATTGCCACATTTAATCAAAAATTTTGGGTGGCGGAATTTTGTGCCGGTGAGTGTATTATGATGACGCAAAAATAAAAATAATGACTAAACAAGAGAGAATGATTTGGAAACGTATATTTATTAGTTTTTCTGGATTACATCCATCCTAAGGCTCTACAGCTCAATTCGAGTACTGCTTCCTTTAGCAAACCTCTCCATTGTTTACGGACTGTAGCCATTCTCCTCCACCGTCAAGGAGATTTCTTGCGTCCTCATCTATATCATCCTTCCATCGCTTTCTCGGTCTTCTAATAGGTCTCTTCCTCTGCATTCTTTAATTCAACAGTTTTGTTGGAAACCTCTTTTCTTCCATTCGAAATACATGGTCTGTCGATTGAAGACGCTGTAGGCGGTCATACTGAGATAAAGGTGGTTCTTTATATATTATATATTTTCTAATAATTATTGTATCTGATTCGTCACCTGTTGCTGTCAATTATAGGGCCTAGTATTCGTCTTAGCTATTACCTTTCTTTCAAAGATGTTCATGCAGTTTAAAGATTTTTGCAATATCGTGAAATGAATATCGTGAAACAAAACCAAAGCACCAATTAGATTATTGTGTCTTTACTTATAAGACTAAACAAGTCCAAATATGAATTACATTGTGTATACGTGCTTTACTACATTTTGTCCTTGTTATGTCTATGTTAGGACAATTAAAAGGGAGACCGAATAATATAGTATCCATCGCGAAATATATCTGTTACACTTGCTGCCTTTGTCATCAAATTACAATTTCGGTTTGTATTGTAATATATACTTTTTCGTTACTCGTTACTGATACATTATACCTAAAAGCTAACTCGTTTTTTACTACCTTCGACACCAGACATAATATTTTAAACAGTTAAAAACTAAGTCATTTTAGAAACTTCATCCTGTATATCGATTTCTATAATAAAGCAGTCAGACGATCACACGTTGTGTCCCATTCAATCGATAACCTACTGATCTACCGACAGCACTAGAATGTTAGAATTTTAAATGGAATAAGTTAAACTTCAGACGGTATGGCATTGACATTTACATCGTTTTTCCCATAATGAAACAATGAATAAAAGGTAATATCAAGTCTACGATATTTGCGCTAAATGAAAATGAGACGAGAAAAGTTGGCTGTTGGTAATGACAGTAGCGGACCAGAGACAACTTTTTTAATATTAGGAATGAACTGAGTAACTTCCTGTTGAATAAATACACATACAACTACGCTCATTTTCGTAGCTGATTTTTTCGTGAACAGATTAACGGATTGCGCTAATTTTTTTTCTAATATTTTGGATTCTTCTTTGGTAATTGGTATTTACACAGTTGAGCAAAGATTAACTTAAACTTCTTTTTTTTTAATTATACCGGGTGGAAAAAAAGATATGTTTTCTGGTGTTAAGTTTGAGACACCCTGTAGGGAGGACAAGGTATAAGTGTGGGTATACACCCGCCTCGCTTTACGTCCTATATACGTTCCACGAAACATGGCCGCAAAGCGAAATGCCGTATAACGAATCAATTATTCTAATACAAATTCATAAAAATTTAATGGGATCGGTTCCAAATTTGTTAAATATGTTACATGGTTTGTCGTTAAAAATGCATTTTATCTGTTTATTTTATTTAAATCAAAAATACATACAAAAAAAGGACATACACTCTGGTATATAAAATAATAATAGATTCCAAAAACCAAAAATAATCTACAAACTCCAAGCTTTCTTGTTGTATCTCCATATAACGGACAAATGATTTTTATTTAGTCCTGTAATAGGCCTTGGATTTTTGGACAAATTAGAAGTGGTTTTAGCTTGAAATCACCAGTGGCATTTGCACCAAGTAGCAAAGTTAATCGTTCTTTAGACCATTTATAACCAGGAGCAGATTTTTCGCATTTTGAAATGTACGTGAGATCAGGCATTTGCTTCCAACAAAGTCCTGTTTTGTCTAACAAACAAAGTCCCTTTTGTTAAACACTTGTTCAGGTTTATAACCACATTTTTCTATAATTTCCTTTAAAATGTTAAGATATTCCTTCCTAAGATGCTGCCTCATCTCATTTTATTTTCAAATTATGCATAAACAAGTGGAAATAGAAACGAGTATGCATCGAGATTGCGTTTGCTCGAGAATGACAACATGGGGCCGTTATTGCGAAACATTTTAGGCCGTAAATCGAAACCGTGCCGCAATTGAACAGGGCCGTTATAGCGAAATGCCGTATACAGAGCGGCCGTATAGCGAGGTATGGGTGTACATCGAAATCATAAATATTGTAGTCTTATGTTTTCTGAACATTATATTTTTTAATGTCCATGATATCCAGAGAAATCTGGATCCCAACTTAGCGAGAAGATACCTACAAGGTGCTCTAAATCAGTTGGAAGATTAGTGCATTCAATGGAAAATCGCAGTAAACCCAGAAAAGTTACAGGTAATCATGTTCTAAAAAAAATCGGAAGTCAGGACCATCAAGTGAGGATCTTCAACATACAGATAGTATGGTCTAACCAAGCAAAATATTTAGCAGTACTAATGTACAAAAGAATCACATATACTATACAGCACATGTCAACAACGCTGTCACCAAGAGCACAAGGCATTAAGACGCACGTTAAGACGTTTTATTGGAAGAAATAGAACCCTGAAAACGAAGTTGAGTAAGTAGGACAATCAACACCATCATACAGGGACGCGCCAAGTAACTTCGGCGCCGTCGTGCAAAATATTGATAAGCGCCTGTATCAAAATTACCAGGGTAGTAGAAAATATTATAATAATCAATCACTCCTTCAAATTTTAACGTGGAAAACTGAAATTTTTTCTATGGTAGGGGAGCAAAGTATGCTAAATGTGCAGTCACTCGAGCGCTTTTGGCGACCTATTGGGTTGTGAAGAGTAGGTCTTAAAACCAAAAAAAGTTAAGTAAAGTTTTCCATTTTAGTGGGGACTTTCCATTTTTAATTTAATTTTCCATTTCCAACAATCGTTTTTTAGATTATAGCGCAATCTATCCATAATTCGAAAAAATGTCTCGAATAAAAGTTGCTTATTTTTACGTAAGGAATCCAAATCTGCAATAAAAAATGGGGCTCCCATTTAAGATTTTAAAGTAACCCCCACCCCACCTCCGTGTGGGGTCGTGTTTGGTGCCATAAGATAGATTTTTCAAAAATGTTGTATAAGTGTATTTTTCAGTTTTTAGATCCATTGGTCATTTCGCGAAATATCGCGCCATTCGTATTTAAAATATTAAATTTACCCCCACCAATCTCCGTGGGAAGTCGTGTTTGGTATCATTCGATATATTTTTGAAGAATATTGAGTACGTATTTTTTAGTTTTTCGATCTGTCATTTATTTCGCGAAATATTCGCTTTTTTCTTGTGAAATTTTGGGACTCACTCATATCCTTACGCCCCGCTCAAATCGTCAGATTTTTTAAATATACAATGTTTTGCAAGTACTTAACTTACCTTATCCTAATCTGACGATTTCGAGTTTTTCTAAGGATAGATTTTTTTTTCGGTCCCCCCCTTAACGAACTCCCCTGCATTAAGAGCCAATATATGGTAGAGGTACATTTTCAGAGTACAAGGTTTCTCCCCATGTAATAATCTGACTCGCTCGAGTAACTGCAAAAATCCCCGCTTGGGCTCCCCTACCATACTTCTACCAAGATTTTTTTTTTGAAAGAAATAATAGGAACACAGTACACTTATAAAAAATGATATATTCTTCTTCTTCCTTCTTGTTTGTAGGCTTTAAATCCTGTTCATTCTTCAATATTAGCCTCCTAAATTGTTTAGATTATTATCGCACCATCTTTTTGTGGTCTGCCAATACTTCGTCCATTTGGTGACTTATCACGTGCTATTCGTACTGTCCTATCCTCTGCCATTCTACTAATGTGTACGTTCAACTCCTCTTTCCGTTTTGTCCGCATCCATTTATATCTTCTACAGTGCATGTCCTTCTTATGTTTTCACTTCTCTCCCTATCCAACAGACTTTTCCCTGATATTCGTCAAAGTATTTTCATCAGTAGTTATTAAAAATAATATATAAAACACTATATTGCACAATAAAACAGAACATAATAAAAATTATGTTAAAGTTATAAAACATTACTTAAAATTAAAAAAACTGAAGATCAAAAAATAAAACATTTATATTGTGATTTTTTTTAAACAAATTAAAAAACAGTTAAGATGAAAACCAACGGATATTCTGTAGAAATAAGAGCAAGATTTTCTAGCCGCTCCTGACCCATTCTAGATCTTAGTACTTCATTCTTAATTAGTTTTAGTTTAGAAAATTATCTCTCGGCTGAAGGTACAGAAATCGGTATAGTTAACAATACACGTAACGCAATAGTAATGTTTGGGAATGCGTGGACTAAGTTATTTTTTGCAATATTTTGTTTTCATTAAAAAATATTTAGTTTTCAATTGGATATTTATTTAACATTGCCGAGTCAAAGGGCGCCTTTAACGCCTTGGCGCCGTCGTGCGCCGCACGACCTTGCCCATATGGACGGCGCGGCGCGTCCCTGCCATCATACCAGCCTTAGCATATGGATCAGTAGCTTGGGACCAAAACAAAATCAACAGGAAGAAGATTCAAGTCGCAAATACGTATCCGAAAGGTTCCTACACACACTACACAGAGAAACCAAAGAGGTAAAGATCCTAGATAAAATAAATAAAAAAGCTTACGAAATCTTAAAGGAACTAAGAAATCATCCCAATGAAACACCTAGACACATACATATATAAGGCACAGAACACCCAGACACCAACTAAGAGTGAAGAGTGAAACATAAAAAGGTAGTCACATAGAAGGAAATGGGATTCTATGGTTTGGCATTGCACTGGGCCTGGCAAGTGAAATAGTTAGGATAGGTTAGATAATAAAATAGGATAAATATATAGGATATAAAAAACCGAATAAATACAAAAACACATATACGAGGCATGTAACGGCACTATACCTACACCTGGGAATGCATGCCTCAGACCTTAGGTTAAATACAACTACTTCACATTTAATAAATCTACCAATTTAAATAACCCATACAATATCATTTTTTAATAGATTTCTTTCTGAAATTTAGGTTATCCAACAGCGGCATTACGCAAAAAGTCCTCTCGGATGCCTCATATCCCAGGTCATCCAAGACAATTTAAGTCTCGTCAACGTTATATTTCCGATTGGAGATGAGTCGGAGCTAGTCTACGGGTCAAGGAGGGGGGTGGTAATGTCTCCAGTCTCCACGACGCCTGACCTCTATGATCATCGTAGATGAGAACACCCTGCTCCGGGAATCTTATCTCTCCTGGAGCTGGGTATTACTTTGTTGTGTGCCGAAAAAATCAGTCTTACATAGGTCTTACTTAGTACTACTTATTGAGGAACCTAAAGAATGTAATACTATTACGTTACCGTGTTATACAGGGTGGGCCAAAGAAAACTGTCCACCTCGATATTTGGCAGTAGTTATTAGATTTTAAGAAAATGCCAAAAGAGGTCGATTTTAATTTTTAAATTACAATGTTTTGATATATATTTCATACTAGTGACGTCATCCATCTGTGCGTGATGACGTAATCGATGATTTTTTTAAATGGGACTAGGGGTCGTGTGGTAGCTCATTTGAAAGATCTTTCAATTCTGTATTTAGTAATATAAACAATTGTATAATTATTTGTACAGGATGTCCAAAAAAAATTTAATTAAATTATGTGACAGAAAAAGAAGAATGTGTGTAATTTATTTAATTTAAAATACATTTTACTGTTGCCCAAAAACAGAAACAAATGTTTATTTCACAAATAAACATTGCTCTTCGATTAAATTCAATGTTCAAGCCAGCTCCCGCCAGCCATCTGCCTCTTGGAAGTTTAAACATTTAATTTAAGCGAAAAGCAATGTTTATTTCTGATATAAATATTTTTTTCTGATTTCTGATAGTAATTAAATGTATTTTGAATTAAATAAATTACATAAATTCTTTTTTAATTATTCTTTTTTATGTAAAATAATTTAATTAAATTTTTTTTGTTGGACACCCTGTATAAATATTTATGTAAATGTTTATATTATTGAATAGAGAATTAAACACCCTTTCAAATGAGCTAACATACGACCCCTATTCTCATTTAAAAAAATCATCGATTACGTCATCACGCCCAGATGGATGACGTCACTAGTATGAAATATATATCAAAAAATTGTAATTTAAAAATAAAAATCGACTTGTTTCGCATTTCCTTAAAATCCAATAACTACTGCCAAATATCGAGGTGGACTGTTTTCTTTGGCCTATCCTGTATAGTTTCAAATATAAATAACTGCTGATTTGTAATTTTATAAATTTTGAGCGGCAAAAATATAATCCGATCGGGTTACCTACGTAGGAATAAAATTTCCCGTTCACGATAAAAAATAGTTATTCCTGTCTTTTTAACTTGGATCATTGTAAAGTCCCGTGCTTTGTTTAAAATGGTATTTTAGGGATTCTCAGACAACCCGTCTCCATTTTCTACTGTTTAAAATATAGTGACTCATGCCATAAATACATGCGAATAGCCTGACATTTACTATATAGAGCTAGAAACCGATCTACTTCGTAACGATTATTCATAGAATTTTCAGTGGTGTGATCAATGAATGAATGCAATATCTGTTTCGTTGTATAATACAGTGTCGTAGACTATTTGAGTAAATTATTTGTTTGTATATACTTAATATAATAATTATCATAACGTCCTATTAGAGATAAAACTCACTAAGTGCACTTTTTTGAGATTTTGACATTTTCATCAATTTGAACTCAATGCGGTACTGCCCAGCCCTGGAGAAGTCACCTGGGACTTTGACCCTTCTAATTGGTGAGATAATTTATGGTATAATTCACTAAGTGCATTATTGTGAATTTCGGTTTCATGGTAAAATTCACTAAAACTTATTCTTGCACTTAGTGAATTTTTCCTTACAATCTGGTGTGCTGAATCGGTACTTAGTGATCTTTCAAACAATACATTAGTAAACATAACTGTATTATTTGTGTACATTATCTATTCGACGATTGATTAAAGAAATTAATTAAAATTATTTCTTTGTAGCAGATAGCTTACATAAAAGGTTCTATTTTGCGATTAAGCAGGCGACTTGTGTGTTATATTGTATTCTTGAAACTGTATATTATTGTCTTTGTGTGCATGTGCATTATCTGTTCGGCGATTGAATAAAAAAATATGAGTTTAAATTTATGTGTAACAGATAGCTTACACAAAGGGTACATAATCTATTTTGCGATTAAGCGGGCGACTTTTGTGGCTGTCATAAATGCAGAAAGAATTGCATTTATTTTCTAAGAACGAAACTTATTGTACATTTTTTAAATAATAGACTGTTATTTTTGATAGTTCGTTAGTTGTAAGTCAGCGAAATTTTGTATAGCTTTGTATAATTTAAGTATAATTTTTTTCGACTTCTTGAGTAGATTCTGTTTTAGGTTTAACATTTTGTAATATAATGCATTTTTGTTACTTGTTTCTTTCATCTTGAATCCCAACGTCATGATACTTTATAGAAACAAATTAACTTCTCAATATCCAATAATTGTGTTCATGGAAAAACTCATCAAGTTCAAAGTGTAGTTAGTGAGTTTTACCTTTAATAGGATATCAATATCCCATAATTGTGTTCAAGAAAAAACTCATCAACTACAAAAATTGATCTAATAAGTATTGATTATATCATAGTTCCTGTGACGAAACATGGCTTAAAGTATCTGTATTTATTTATTCTTTAAAGTTGCATTAAAAAAAATTCAATATTCGAGTCAGGTGAATTTAAAAAACAATTGTACCTTTAAATCGATTTTTCTCCACTTTCTGAAAGTGTACTTAGTGAGTGTGAGTATTACCTCTAATAGGACGATAAGTCCTCAAAGAATTTCTCTGCCACTTTCAAACGTACTTTCTGACGACCTTTGTAAACTGTTCTTCTTTGTTCTTTTAACAAATTTATAAAAAACAACAAATCATTGGAAGGAGCTCTATAGATTATTACTATTAAGCAAAATAATAAAACTGGTCTGCAAAAAAAATTCTCTGCCGTATTTATTATATTTTGTAGTTTTTATGTGTTGCTAGGTTGCTGTGTTGCTATTAGGACAGTATCATCACTGTACTTGAGGTACGCCGCCTCACGTACATTCCACTTTGGACCTCGTTCGATGTCATCAGTCCATCTTGTTTGAGGTCTGCCTCTACTTCTTTTGCTTGCCCTTGGTCGCCACTCGGGAATTCGCTTTGTCAAAACGGTTGTCTTCCATTCTTCCTATGTGTCCTGCCCAGTTCCATTTTTGATCGTCTTCTTAGCTCTTCATTGGACTTGAGATCACTGAGCTTAGTGTTGAGCATTATCCGTTCCATAGCTCTCTGAGTCACTTGAAGTTTATGGACTACGCTGTTGTTAAAAGCCCAAGTTTCAGTTCATTATATCAGAACTGTCCACATGTACTGATTGAACGTTTTTGAACAGCGGTGATAAGACTCAACCCTGTTGTAGTTCTCGTCGGATTCGTATGTCTTTTAATGTTGTGTGCTCTATTTCAATTGTTGCCGTTTGGTGCCAATATAGTTCTGAGATAATTTGCAAATGCTTTTCGATAAGCAATAAAACAAGAATATACATCTACGATATTTTGGACATATAACTAGAAGAAGACAATGCATGGAACGAATGATAGTTGAAGGAAAAGTAGCGGGTAAACAAACCAGAGGAAGATGTCCAGCACGATGGTCGGATCAAATAAAGAACATGGCTGGTTACTCATTCTCCGAAGCAAAACAACACGCAGAGGAGAGACATAATTGGACAAAAATAGTCAAACAAATTACATGACGCCACTACATTCTTACGAAGGAGAAGAGATAGAGGAGGAGGATACATCTACATGTATATCTCTGCATTGTTGTATTAACACATTGAAGACAAAAAGAACATCTCGTGTTCCTAATCCTTTTGGAATTCAAAATTGAATGTTACTCATCTGAAACTTACACTTCTTGTAAATTCGTGTATGGATGATTTTGCGGAAAGTTTTAAGGATAATAGACATCAAGCTTAATATTCTATAGTCATCGCATTGTAAAGAATTGGGTTTTTTTGGGTAATATTACAAATTTTGATTACAAATTTTGATTACATTTGAATTACAAATGTTGATTTTAGACAATCTGGTGGTATTTTACCTGCATCATATATTTTATTGAGTAGTGCTGTTATCGAGTCTATACTATATTCGCAATCAAGATGCACTAGAAATAAACAAACCAAGACACGTTAACTGTTACAAGGAGCATTGTTTAATTATGATTTACAATGTATATACATTGTAAATGCCAAATGATGATTTACAAAGTTTATACATTGTAAATCATGATTCAGGAGTGCTTCTTCGAACAGTTTACGTGACTTGGTGTATTTATTTCTAGTGCATCTTGATTGTGATTGTAATATAGGCTTTTACTTTTCTTGTTTGCAATTAATTTATTTAAATTAATTTAATTAATTTTAATTAAATTACTTCTAAATTAAGTATTATTAATTAAGTACTTAAAGGACATTTATATTGTCGGAACCAGTAAATTTTCCGTTTTTCTGAGCGTTTACTGGATGAATCACTTCTTCTTTGGTTATTTATGGGTCTTTTTCATTTATTCGATTATCATATCTGTGGATGGTGGAGAACAAGGACTAACGTCACCAAAAAGTGTCTGGATGCATTCATTCCATCTTTCCAGTTTGCCTTTTGTACCTATAATTATTTCGATATTTTTATTTTAATATTGTTTTTTGTCTATCTGTTTTTTCCTGTGTCTACCCATTTTGTTGACTTCTAGTTTTGTTTCGCATCTCTGCACTTTTTTCTAATGATTTTATTTATTAGTTTGTACTCTATTGGGTTTGTTTTATGTTTTTGTCTTACGTCCATGACGTCCATGATCTCTTGCGTTATCTATCTTGCTTTCTGTTGTTTTTCGTAAACCCGATGTCTTCTTCTTGTATATTTGTTATTTTCGTTTTTAGAGCAGTCCATGTTACTTCAACGCCTGTCTGTACCAAGTTCTCTATCGTTTCTATTTCTTTCTCAATTTTGATACTTATTTCTTTTCTCCTTTCTGGGTTCTTCAGTTGTAAGATGTCTACTTTTCTTGTCACTTTTATCCTTTTAACATTCAAAAATCTTTTTAGTCTAAAATCGGTTATAACTGGATTGTGATTGCTCTGCATGTCAACTCCAGGATATGTTTTGTTAAATTTTGTGTAGTTCTTAAAGTTGTTATCAAGCAAAGTGAAGACAATTTGATTCCTAACAATTCTATCTTTTTTTTTTCTAGAAGTGATGTGGTGTGTACCTTTCTGGGATGTTGTTTGAAGAAAGTGTTGGCTATTAATAGGGGGTTCTCTATGCAGAACTATACAAGTCTGTCTCCATCTATTGTTTCTGACGCCGAGACCGTATGCCTCCTTGTGTTGTCTCCTTCAGCATCATGACTGGCGTTAAAGTTAAAGTCACCCATGATCATCGTTATCTCGCTTCTTTTTGTCAGTCGCATTATTTCATCTAGGTGGTTACAAAACTTTTCGATTTCTTCCTCTGACTTGTTGGTGTATAGACCTGAATGTTATTTAGGTTTCTATGGCTTGTTCGTAGTTTTATCATTGGTACTTTATCATTTAAAGGTATGAAGTCTGTGACTGATTGCACAATTTTGTCCAATACTAATATAGAAGTACCGTTCCATATTGATGTTATGGGTCGGTTCCTCCTGAATAATAGACGTATCCATCTTTTGATTTTTGTTTTCCTGAACCAGGTCATCTTACTTTTATAGATGTCTATTTTCATTATTTTCATCTCAGCTTCAGTTGTTGTCAGTTTTCCGGACATTAATAAGCTACATACGTTTTAAGTAGCGATTGGTACTAATCTGTCATATATTTGGATTCTGTGTTCACTTCCTTGCATCTCACTAGTAGTTGACGGAGGGTTCTTCCCATTTAAGAGGTTTATAAGAGGGGCATTTAAACAAGACATTAAAAATCATGAAACTTTATAGCGTGTCCTTTTATTTACTCATAAAGAATGTCATCTATAACAATCAATTTAGCTACAAATCAATATGCCAAAATATTATGCATAATTTATTGAATTTAAATACGACTGGTTCGACCAAGACTGCAAAAAAATAACAGATGAGAAGAACGAGGCATTTAGGACCATGCAACAGCGGAAAACTAGGACAACAATAGATAGATACAAAAACTTAAGGAGAGAGGAAAAACGCATACACCGAAAAGAGAAACGAGACTCGGAAAATGACATATTAGAACGGCTCGAAAGTCATATGAGTCACGGAGAAACAAGAAAGTTCTATCATCAAATAAATATTATTAGAAAAGAATTCAAACCGAGAATCAACTATTGTAATGATAAGGAAGGTAACTTACTTACCAACAAAGAGGATATTCTGTTACGATGGGTAGAGCACTTTCGAGAGTTACTGGAAGGGGAACCTACTAACAATATAGAGCTGGAATACCGAAATGAGGAACTCGTGGAACCCCCCTCGGTAGAAGAAGTGAAAATATCTATAGAAAAACTAAGAAACCACAAATCCCCAGGCAGCGATGGCATCCCAGCAGAGTTATTTAAGCACGGTGGAGAGCAGCTCACCAAGGTGATGCGAGAAATTGTCTGTAAAATTTGGTCTGAGGAGAAAATGCCTGAAGAATGGAGCTTAGGGTTAATATGCCCGTTACACAAAAAGGGAAACCAACTGGAATGCAATAATTACCGCGGAATAACTCTCCTAAATACAGCATACAAAAAATTGTCAAACATTTTGCACGAGAGATTGAAGCCTTATACCGAAACGTTTCTAGGAGAATATCAGGCAGGATTTAGGCGTGGACGTTCAACTATTAACCAGATCTTTACACTACGACAGATCCTGGAAAAAGCGCAAGAGTTTAACATAGATATGTACCATATTTTTGTCGATTTTAAAGCTGCTTATGACAGTGTATTAAGACCAAGTCTCTACAACGCTATGAATGAGTTAGGAATCCTAAAAAAACTCATATGTATGATAAAAGTGACAATGGCGAAGATGATATCAGCAGTAAAAATTCAAAACGACTCGTCAACCCCATTTGAAATACATAGGGGGTTAAGGCAGGGAGATGCGCTGGCGTGTCAACTTTTTAATGTAGCATTAGAAAAAGTCGTACAAGACGCTAATATAGATAACAATATTCAATAGATCTGTCCAAATTCTAGCATATGCAGACGACGTGGACATTATAACAAGAACCAGAGCGAGAACTGCGGAAATCCTAACCGAGCTAGTAGCAGCAGCAGAACGAATGGGGTTACATATAAATCGAAATAAAACAAAATTCATGGCGACTAACACAAACACAAGAGCTGGAAATGTTGACGCAGATCTAATCATCAATGACCAAAACTTCGAAGCGGTCAAAGAGTTCATATATCTAGGGACATCGGTTAACCCCAATAATAACACATTAGAGGAAATAAAAAGACTAATAATAATTGCAAACAAGTGTTATCATAGTCTATCAAAGTACTTAGCTAACAAACGTATGTCTCAAAAAACTCGTATAAGGCTGTATAGAACATTGATAGTCCCCGTTCTCACATATGGATCAGAGGCATGGACGCTAACTAAAACAGATGAATCCGCTCTGTCGATTTTTGAAAGAAAGGTGCTACGTAAGATATTCAGAGCGGTCTGTGAGAACGGAATATGGAGGCGTAGATATAACTTTGAACTTCAGAATATCTACAAGCATACGTTTGGTGGAAAAGATATTTTCAGTAGTAATTGCACAAGAGCTCTGAAATTAATGAATTTTTCCCGAGTGACACTTTGACAGTTTTAATTTCACGAGCCGAAGGCGAGTGAAATTATGTCAAAGTGTCACGAGAGCAAAAATTCTATATTAATTTCAGAGGTCGAGTGCAATTTGTTGCGATTATTTCATGAATAAAGCTGTTCAAAACCAAAATTTTATTTATGTAATTACCATTAAACACACAGGTTTTATAAATATTTGACGATTGAAAGTCATCACTTTTATAATTTTTAAAACATTAATTGTCATTAAGAGGATCGGTACGTTTTTTCGGCTGCAATGCTATTCAAATGAAGATTCATTTTTTTCGAATCCTGAGAAAACTAATAAGTATTTTTAAAAAATTTAAACGCAGAATGAAAGATTACGTTATTAGCGAGGGCCGAAAGCCCCTGAGAACTTCTGTAATGTTTATTTTAATAAGTTACAGGGGTGAAAAACTAAGAGAAAAGTTAGTGTTATTTTTAATTTCAAATATCTCATTCAAAATAAACTTTTTATTTATTCTAAGGGACTTTCGGCCCTCGGTAATAATTTAGTCTTTCACTCTGCATTTAAAATTTTCAAAAATATTTATTGGTTTTTCAGGATTCGAAAAAAATGAACACAATGTCCGTGGTAATATTTTCCAAATCTATCTTTGTCATAAAACGCACTTAGTCGAATAGAATATTGTCAGTCAGACACTGACAATCAGTGACAATTTTAAATAATTATTTGATATGAATCGGGAATATTTTTAGTTGTTGGTTAAATAATATTCATATATAGAGTATTTGATAAATAATTGATTTAAAAGGTGAACTTTATAAAAAGTTATTTATTGTGTATTATTTATGGAAGATAGAAGCAGAGAATACATCAAGATATATTCTGTGTTCCAAGTATTTTGTTGTTAGAGATGTTCAAAATTGTAAGCGTTCCATAGTAACAATATATTATTAAAAAATCACATTAACCGTTGATTGAGGTATTGGAGGATTAACTCCAATACCTCAATCAACGCTTTAAAACTTTTCCTCTTTTCTCGATTGAGTATTAGTTTGTGTTGTAGGTACATATAAATTATTACAATCACTGAATACATAGCTAGTGAAAAAATTATCAGTAGTAATTGCACAAGAGCTCTGAAATTATTGAATTTTTCCCGAGTGACACTTTGACAGTTTTAATTTCACGAGCTGAAGGCGAGTGAAATTATGTCAAAGTGTCACGAGAGCAAAAATTCTATATTAATTTCAGAGGTCGAGTGCAATTTGTTGCGATTATTTCATGAATAAAACTGTTCAAAACCAAAATTTTATTGTAATTTATTTATGTAAGTACCATTAAACACACAGTTTTTATAAATATTTGACGATTGAAAGTCATCTTATAATTTTTAAAACATTAATTGTCATTAATGTCACTGAATGTATTTTTTCGTAGCAACGAAGGGCATCTGACGTAATATACTTAACGACGGGAGATTATCAAAAATTATCGATTTAATTCAGATTTCTGTAGCTTTCTATTGGTCAGAATCTCCTATAAATGAAATAATCACATTTATTAACTGAATTAATAATTTGCAATTATACAAAAAATAACAGTTATCCAAGAACATTCAAAAGCCATCTCTTTAAGCTAGTTATGACATTGTCAATTAGAATGACATTCTAGTAATATGTACATATCCATACCAGTGTGAATTTTACTTCACGTAATTTGCCATGTAAAGACAGAAAAGGTAGGGATAGCCGTAAAATATTTGCGAATTATGTACCCATAGCCTTAATGTCACTGAATGTATTTTTTCGTAACAACAAAGGGCATCTGACGTAATATACTTAACGACGGGAGATTATCAAAAATTATCAATTTAATTCAGATTTCTGTAGCTTTCTATTGGTCAGAATCTCCTATGAATGAAATAATCAGTAGTAATTGCACAAGAGCTCTGAAATTATTGAATTTTTCCCGAGTGACACTTTGACAGTTTTAATTTCACGAGCCGAAGGCGAGTGAAATTATGTCAAAGTGTCACGAGAGCAAAAATTCTATATTAATTTCAGAGGTCGAGTGCAATTTGTTGCGATTATTTCATGAATAAAACTGTTCAAAACCAAAATTTTATTGTAATTTATTTATGTAAGTACTATTAAACACACAGTTTTTATAAATATTTGACGATTGAAAGTCATCACTTTTATAATTTTTAAAACATTAATTGTCATTAATGTCACTGAATGTATTTTTTCGTAGCAACGAAGGGCATCTGACGTAATATACTTAACGACGGGAGATTATCAAAAATTATCGATTTAATTCAGATTTCTGTAGCTTTCTATTGGTCAGAATCTCCTATGAATGAAATAATCACTATAATTAAGCGAAACCGCCTGCAGTGGGCAGGACATGTAGCCCGGGCCCCTGAATCGAACATGATAAAAAAGATTCTAACAGCGCAACCCGTGGGAATGAAAAGAAGGGGTAGACCAAAGCTGAGGTGGATGGACGGGATAACACAGGATGCCGAGAAGATCGGAGTCGGCAACTGGAAAATGCAAGCAAGGGACAGAACAGAATAGCGTAGAAAGCTTGAGAAGGTCGAGGCCCTCTAAGGGCTGTAGCACCAAAATGATGATGATGATGAATAAGCTATATACGTTTTAAGTAGCTATTGGTACTAATCTGTCATATATTTGGATTCTGTGTTCACTTCCTTGCATCTCACTAGTAGTTGACGGAGGGTTCTTCCCATTTAAGAGGTTTATAAGAGGGGCATTTAAACAAGACATTAAAAAATCATGAAACTTTATAGCGTGTCCTTTTATTTACTCATAAAGAATGTCATGTATTACAATCAATTTAACTACAAATCAATATGCCACAATATTATGCATAATTTATTGAATTTAAATAAGAAAACCAACATAAATATAGTTTTATGACAATAACAACTTATCGATTAACTAGTGGATACAAAATAGTTACAGTGTGTTTTTATTTGTTTATTATATTTTTATGAAAGTCTAATTATGCTAGGGGGCGACTGTGTACTTTTTCCTAGATAATAAAATTATAAATTATACCTACTACCTACTTAGTTGATATTATTATGTACAGTACGTGGGAAGTTTTTCAGGAAATTTTAAGTAGTTGTCATATGACATTGTCATGGTAATATAAATAAAATGACCACGGTAATTACAAAATTACTTTCTCCCCAACATAATAAAATTATACCACACAGTTGATGTTATTATATTTAATATAATAAGGGGAATTTTCAGAACATATTCGATAGTAGGCTATCAATTATCATAGTCTAATCGGGTTAGACGAAAAAAAGGCCTAACCTTGCATGGCGAGCTAACCCAAATTTTATTAATCTTACCTTTAGGGGGGGGGGTCAATACTAGTAAAAATTTAAAATCGCGACTGAATTCCGCCGTTGCGTTAGCCGCCATCTTGATTTTAAAAGAGAATGACCTTGTTGACTGAAATTGTTAAAATTGCGATTTCCCAAAATTTAGTTTTTGTAATTTTTTTGGATGAGGTCAATATTTTCCGAGTTAAAGGTAAAAATAGTGACTAAATATAATAATTATTGAATTATCTCGTTTGTTATTAACTTTGCGACATAATTGTAAAAAATTTGAGAGAATTATATTTAATACAATTTTGATTTCTTTGATTGTTTATAATACAATCAATATTTAAGGTCCTACGCCTATGACAAGTCTAATGAGGTGCAACCGATTAAGGAACCTTGGACACTGACATCTTCAGCAGCAGGCCATAAACAGGAACGAACCTACGAATTAATTAAGCTTAAATATTGATGTTGTTCTGAAGCTATTTCCTTGTGGCATTTTTATGATTAATTATTTATATGGAAAATAAGCCACAATTAAAATGAAAAAAATAATTTTATTAACGTTTCGACGCCCAAATCGGGTGCCGTTGTCAAAATACAAAATATTACTAAAATAAACAAAAGTGTTGTTGCTAAGCAAAAAAATTCTTCTAATAATTTATTTAATCTCACTCATTTATATTGGCAATTCAGACATATATTATACATTTTAAAGTAGAAGACTTTAAAATGATATTGCCAATATTTATGAGTTGCGTTCCTGGGACGACTTACTGAAAGATAGTTCATTCGATTACATGAAATCAACCCCAACTCAAGAATATCCGTCATAAAAAATTATAGCATGTGATCTGTCTTTAAAAAGACAACCAAATGCAACGACAGTAAAATTCTCGCATTAGAGACTTCATAGTAAATCACAAGGGAAAACCAGGAAAAACCCTGTGATACTATCCCGACATCGTAAGTATTTGGTCTTACATTAATTTACTCTCAAAAAATAATACCAAATTCTGACTTGTAACAGGTTTAAATTATAAACAATATTAATAATATTAGATATATAAGTAATACTAAAATATAAAATATGTACTAGCTCGTATTATTGACTTACTAATCTTGGTATTTTCTTTCTATTGACTTCCTCTTTCAGTATGGGTAACCACATCCTACTGCATTCTACCGAGGAATTTGCGACACAATTGGTTTCATTTAGCATAATTAGAGCCGCTTCTTTGATTTTTCTCTTTTTACTATCTGATTCTTTCAGGACTATACTTGAATCTCTCCACTGAACTCTATGTTCATTATCCCATGCGTGTTGACATATTTGAGATCTCTCAAATTCTCTATTTTTAATATAAGATTGATGTTCACTTATTCTAACGTCTAATGGTCTTGATGTCTCACCTAACTAAAATTGTTCGCATTCACAACGTATTTTATAAATGCAATTCTTTGTTCTTTCTTGATCATTGTTAGGTTTAGTTTTAGATGGAATAGATCTCAATGTGTTTGTTGTTTTGAATGTTGTTGAAATGTTGAATTTATTTCCTATTGTTTTAAGCTTCTCGGATAGTCCTTTTATATATGGTATTGATATTTTCCTCGTATTATTTCTGGTGAATGTTGTAGGATCCCGTTCTAAGTTGTTCTGTTCCATTCGATCCAATCTTGACAACTCCTTATTTATAAACGATAAAGGATAATCATTTTTTAATAAAACAGATGTTAACAATTGTTTTTTAACAATTTTTAACAATTGTTAACAATTCAAGTATAGTCCTGAAAGAATCAGATAGTAAAAAGAGAAAAATCAAAGAAGCGGCTCTAATTATGCTAAATGAAACCAATTGTGTCGCAAATTCCTCGGTAGAATGCAGTAGGATGTGGTTACCCATACTGAAAGAGGAAGTCAATAGAAAGAAAATACCAAGATTAGTAAGTCAATAATACGAGCTAGTACATATTTTATATTTTAGTATTACTTATATATCTAATATTATTAATATTGTTTATAATTTAAACATGTTACAAGTCAGAATTTGGTATTATTTTTTGAGAGTAAATTAATGTAAGACCAAATACTTACGATGTCGGGATAGTATCACAGGGTTTTTCCTGGTTTTCCCTTGTGATTTACTATGAAGTCTCTAACGCGAGAATTTTACTGTCGTTGCATTTGGTTGTCTTTTTAAAGACAGATCACATGCTATAATTTTTTATGACGGATATTCTTGAGTTGGGGTTGATTTCATGTAATCGAATGAACTATCTTTCAGTAAGTCGTCCCAGGAACGCAACTCATAAATATTGGCAATATCATTTTAAAGTCTTCTACTTTAAAATGTATAATATATGTCTGAATTGCCAATATAAATGAGTGAGATTAAATAAATTATTAGAAGAATTTTTTTGCTTAGCAACAACACTTTTGTTTATTTTAGTAATATTTTGTATTTTGACAACGGCACCCGATTTGGGCGTCGAAACGTTAATAAAATTATTTTTTTCATTTTAATTGTGGCTTATTTCCCATATAAATAATTAATCATAAATATTGATTGTAGCAAAAAAAAATAGAAATCAAAATTGTAATTATTTATACTTCTCTTTATATTTATAGGTACATTCATGTCGTGTAAAGTTAGACGAGATAGTTAAATAATTTGCAAGATAGAAATTGTAGCGAATCTCATTTGATACCATTTTATTTCTTACTCTTATTGTTGTCGAAAATTGGGGAGATATTGAGCAATACCAGTTTTGCTTTAAATTCAAGATTCAAGAACAAAATCTAACCATTAGGAACACCTATTATGATTTACATAAAATACGTCTATACACATACACATGGAAATCTCCTCAAGATAATTCTTACTCTTAATTAGATAAAAGAATTGTAGATATTATTTGTACGATAGAAAAGCACAAAGAAAAATATTTCTGACACATAATGATGCCTAGCTTCTCACTGTACACTTAAGATCGTGGGCTTACAACCAAAACACAAAAGTCAGAAATCGGCGAAAATGGTTTTATTACTTTAAGTCATATAGTTCTTCATGCTCTTTTATACAGTAAAACTCAGTAAGTCAGAATTGTTTATTTTTATTGGTAAATTTCATTAATAAATAGCATTAAGTCAGTTTTGTTACTATTTGTCCAACCAAATAGCATTAAAAGGACTTAATTATTTTTCACATTTCATTTGACTTGGTGCCTTTTGGTTGTAAGCCCACGAAATGACCATGATGAAAACTCATATTCTAATGTTTTGGCAATGCTCTGACGTTAGAAATCTCGAGTCAGTAAATTGCGGGTAGTATAAATAAAAATTCGAATAATACATCGTTGCAAAGCCGATTAGAAAACCTTTCAAATGAGGTATCCCATGACCCTCGGTTTGTATTTAAAAAAATCGTCGATTACTTCATTACGCTAAAACTGATCATGTAATGTCCAACACATATGCAGAGAGTGGCACAATTATGGAATAAATTTATTTTGTCTAAAATGGAGGATTTTGGAGAAAAATCCCGAAACAGGTCAGTTTTTATTTTTAAATTATTATTTTTTGTTATATATTTTATACCATTGACGCCATCCATCTGGGCGTGATGACGTAATCAATGATTTTTTAAATGGGAATAGGGGTCGTGTAGTAGCTCATTTAAAAGCTCATTCAATTCTCTATTCAGTAATATAAACATTAAATCATTATTTATAGTGGCCAAAAATAATTTTTGAAATAAATGAATTGAAGCAAAAAGAAGAATTTATGTAATTTATTTAACTCAAAATACATTTTACTGCGGTCAGAAAATCGAAAAGAAATGTTTATTTCGCAAATAAACATTTATTTTCGCTTAAATTAAATGTTCAAACTGCCAAGGGCAGGTGGGAGGGTGATTGACATTTAACTTAAGCGAATAGAAACGTTGATTTGTGAAATAAACATTTTTTTTAGTTTCTCACAGCAGTACACTGAATTTTTATTTAAATAAATTACATACATTCTTCTTTTTGCGTTAATAAATTTGATTTAAAAATGATTTTTGTGGCAACTGTTTGTAATTACTGATGTTAAGAGGAAACAGTAGCGATCAACAGGTAGCGAAAACGCGTTCCAAGATTGCGGCTGTAATTTTGAATATTTTTTCGAGATATTTGGAACACGTATTCGTAATATAATAAAGAATGGCGGTACAGAGCCCAATTTGAAAAATATATTAATATGTGGAAATTACTCTGTAATTAAATACAATATTAAAAAAACGAGCCTGTACCGCCATTAAGAAGAACAAATAAATACACTTTCTTCTAATAAACTTTTTTATCTGATGCCTAGATTTTGTCTCACTTTGGAACTACTAATGAAATAAAACATTTTAGTAGTTCCAAAATGACACAAAATCTAGGCATCGGATAAAAAAGTTTATTTGAAGAAAGTGTATTTTTTTGTTCTTCTTAATGGCGGTACAGGCTCGCTTTTTTAATATTGTATTTAATTACAGAGTAATTTCCACATATTAATATATTTTTCAAATTGGGCTCTGTACCGCCATTCTTTATTATATTACGAATAAAAATTTACCAAGTTATTCTAAAAAAAATATAATTTTCTTGGAAATATTTTTGAAGTATTTTCGACGTTATCAACTTATTTTGGAGCTCATTTGATAGGTATTTCTTTGCAAAGGACTTTGACAAGTATTTAGTAGTATAGTAGTGTCAAGTAAATAGAATGCATCGTTTTCCCGTTATTTAAGCTTGAATACTTACCTGTGAATTGTGATTTTCGGTACTAGCCGAAAAAATATGCATTCAATTAACTCACTAATTAATATTAAAACGTTTTTCAAGTAAGGAGTTTATTCTTTCTTTTATTAGCTTTAATCTTGGTAATGAAAATTGTTTGGTAAAGACTTAGTTATTTATCAAAAACCCCTTTAACATGCACTTTTTTCACGAAAATTAAGATCCTTGATCTTTAATAACTCAAAAACTACTGATTTATTTCAATACCTTTATATAACAAATTTTGCTTAGAATTTGTCCCTCTATCGATTTGTGGTCAGGCCGTGGAGTTGGAGTATCTACATTGTAAAAATGTCGTGTACCCCATCCTCCAGGCTATGGCATGCTGGACGAGCTATACAGTCTGTAGTCAACACCCCGAAGTATGAGCGGGAACACAAAATGTATTAATACTCATACGTTTATGAAACGCACCTGGCGGATCATAAGGGCCTTCACATTTTACTCTCTTTCAACTTGTCTTGAGTGAAATGTCTTTCAATCTTTCCTATCAGCCTCTCTTGGCTAACTCTTGCTTCTTCCGACCCCGAATGGCGATTAGGTTTCCGAAGGCAGACGGGTCACTATATTTCCTTCTATTACACCCTCTACTAACCGAACGATTACCGGTATAAGTAATCTCCCATTTGTTGGTCAACAGCTACGGGTGGAAAAACCGACATTTGGTAGGGCACTTCATTGCCCTGGAGCTGGGAAATTGACTCCGAAGACGGATGAGCTAAATTAGCCAACGGCATTGAGATGTGGAAAGCCAAGGGATGACTACCACATTAAAGATCCATAAGGATATCCCCAGGACACCACAATGGCTGAAAACCCAAAACAAACCGCCCTCAGCCCCGGGCAACCCTTAAGTGGGGAGAAGGTGCTAAGAATCCCCCGGTCAGCCAATAATGTCCCAAAAGTGAAAAAGATCGGTACGTGGAACATTGGAAGCATGTATCAAGCAGGCAAGGCAGCAAATATTATTCAAGAAATGACTCGCCTAAACATAGATATTTTAGGATGCAGTGAAGTTCGATGGCCAAATTCTGGCATACAAATTATAGGTGAATACCATACCTATTATTCGGGAGATGACACAACAAGAAACAGAAATGGCGTAGCGATGATAGTAAAAAGGGAAATAGCCAAAGCAGTAATAGAATTTACGCCCATATCAGACAGAGTTATGCTATTGAAGATTAATTCAAGTCCCTCTAATATAAATATCATTCAGGTCTACGCACCGACATCCGAATCAACTGAAGAAGAAATAGAAAATTTCTACCAGACTCTAAAAAACTCTCTAAAGCTGACAAAAAAAACATGAGATTATGAGATAACTATCATCATGGGCGATTTCAACGTCAAAATAGGACAAGGTACAGTCGAGAATGTTGTGGGGTCATAATATGGTCTTGGCAAAAGAAACGAAAGAGAAGAAAGACTGATACAATTCTGCCAAGAGACGGATATGGTTGTAATAAACACATTTTTTAAATTACATCCAAGAAGGATTTGTACATGGAAAGTACCCGGTGATACCCCAGGGAAAATCATAAGAAACCAAATTGATTTTATCAACATAAGCAAAAGGTTTAGAAATTCTGTCACCTCAACAAAAACATATCCAGTCGCCGATGTCTTCTCAGATCATAGTCTGTTAGTTGCAAATATCAACATACGACTCAAAATAATTCATAAGAAAATGAGACCCAAGATAGATATAAAACTACTGAAAGAAAATAACATCCAGGAAAAAGTAAAAACAGAGATTAATAAGAATTTTGCGAAAATAGTTGAAGACGCTCCTAGTGGCATAGAAGAACAATGGAACAAAATGAAGACATCTATTAACACACTTTCGCATGAATATCTTAAATCAAAAAGAGAAAAGAAGCAAGAATGGATGACAGATAAGATATTGCAGATGATGGAAGAGCGAATCAAATTAAAAGGTAGAAATGGCAATGAATACAAAAAGTTGCATAAGAGTATACTAAGAGAAATAAAAGGGGCAAAAGAAGCATGGCTGATGGAGAAATGTAAAGAAATTTAAACACTACAACGCAAACATGACGATTTCCATATGCACAAAAAGATTAAAGAAGTAAAGAACATCAGAAAACAACGCAATACAGGCATAGTTGTAGACGTCGAAGGTCACATTTTGACTACAATTGAAAATAAATTAAGAAGATGGAAAGAATATATGCAAGAATTATTCGAAGGTGCTGCACGAAGTCCGTATGAAATAGACATTCCCTACGGCCCAGAAATAACAAACGAAGAAGTAACTATGGCCATTAAGCGGATTAAAGATGGGAAATCACCAGGACCTGATGAGGTGCATGGTGAAATTTTAAAGCTATTATAGGCACAACAAATTACAGCTCTTACGAAGTTATTCAACAACATATACGAGACTGGTTACTTACCAAAAGACTGGCTACTATCAATATTCATTCCACTTCTCAAAAAAGCCAACGCTAGAAAATGTGAAGAACATCGATTAATTAGTTTGATGAGTCATGTACTTAAAGTACTTCTTACTATCATTCACTCGCGCATATACACCAAATTAGAAGAACAGCTGAGTGAAGTTCAATTTGGATTCAGATCAGGACTCGGAACGAGGGAAGCACTTTTCAGCTTGCAAGTTCTAATATAGAGATCCAGGGATGTCAACTGCGATGTGTATGCATGTTTCATAGATTTTGAGAAGGCATTTGATAAAGTCCCACATGGAAAACTAATCGATATCCTAAAAACATCAGGACTCGATGGTAAGGATATAAGACTCGTTTCAAACTTATATCTCCAACAAAAAGCAACAGTTCGATTCGAAAATGAACTGTCCGAAATCTTCACAGTCGAAAAAGGAGTCAGACAGAGTTGCATACTGTCATCAGCATTATTTAACATATACTCTGAAAACATCTTAAGAGAGGCCTTGGACGAATCAGAAGATGGTATTGCAGTAAATGGACAACTTATAAATAATATTAGATATGCAGACGATACAGTATTACTAGCAGATAGTGCGCAGGGGCTCCAAAGGATCATGGATAATGTTGTAGAAGCATGTAAGAAATACGGCCTAAAACTAAACTGTAAGAAGACAAAAATAATGATCATTAGTAGAATCACCAACACAAACGCCCAAATTACAGTAAACAATACACCCTTAGAGAGAGTACAGAAAATATGCTACCTGGGCTGAAACATTAAGGATACTTGGGATCATAGCTACGAAATAAAAACTCGTATTGAAAAAGCCAGAAGCTCTTTTAACAGTCTTAAGAAAATTCTCTGCAACTTGTCTTTAAGTATCAATATACGCATAAGAATTCTTAGATGTTACGTCTTTAGTGTCCTCCTATACGGAGTTGAAAGCTGGAGCCTGACAAAAGATGCCATAAACCGGTTAGAGGCGTTTAAAATGTGGTGCTACCGACGTATGTTGAGGGTCTCATATATACACCACACAACTAATATAACTATTCTCCAGAGGCTAAGAAAAGACAAAGAAATAATTAACGCCGTAAAGAACAGAAAATTGGCTTACTTCGGTCATATTATGCGTAATGAAAAATACCGACTGCTGCAGTTGATTCTACAAGGCAAGATTGAGGGCAGGAGAGGCCCTGGACGTAGACGTATATCCTGGCTGGCCAATCTTAGGAAGTGGACTGGTCTAACGTCAACTGATCTATTTCGAGCTGCCGTAAATAGAATAAGATGGGTCAATGTGGTCGCCAACATCTCCAGAAGATAGGCACTTTTAGAAGAAGATCGATTTGTGGAGTTATTTTTATTAAAATAATGTTCACCCCCGAGAAGGGGTGGTATCCACCCTCAGGGTAAAAGCGCAAGGTGGCACTATGTCACTTTTGTTTCTTGAAGTATCCTCTAACCACTCACTAATTTTCGTGAAAATCCATGGAGGTTCACCGAAATCGAAGCTCCTAGTTGATTTTTACCTTCAATAACTGCACTATACAAAAGAAATCGCAATTCAATGATCTAAATGCGCGTATGTTGCGAGCTCATAAATTATTAAACGATATGTAGTCGTCAAATAATTAATTTAATTTATTTTATGTACAATTCTCTCTTAAGGCGGGAAGATGGGGTAGTTTTCTTGCGAAGGGGTTGTAGCTCAATAATCGAAATGCGCGTGATTTAAGAGTTTATTCTTAGAGTGTATACGTTATACGAATTAATTACGAACATTTTTCTCTTAAGTTGAATCAATTAAAGGGTTGTTTGGGTGTGAAGGGGATGAGCTCCAAAATCAAACCCATATCACTTCGAAAGCTCATAAATAGCTCGTATTTCTGCCGCAAAGATCGAATCAATATTCCTATTTTTAAGTAGTGGAAGGACTGAGTCAGCCCCTCCCCACTATAATATTAAATTCCTGCTCAGTGTAACGAGCTCAAAATTTTTAATTTGAGAAATATAAAAGCTCATAAATAGCTCATAAATCAGGGCTATTTGTTTTTAATTTTTGCAAGTGGGGGCCAGCTCAACAGGGGTGCAAAATCGTTAATCACATACATATTCAAAATCTATGTTTTCGAGAATATCACATTCTGTCGACTTTAGCGACAAACTGTTTAATCTCTCTTAAAGCATTGTACATAGAAAAGTGTTCTGGGTATATACCACCTTTTAAAAAATAACAAAATTGGAGACATCTTTCCTAAGGTAGAAATGACACTGAGAATCTTTCTAAGCATGAAAGTAACAAACTGCAGTACCTAACGCTCTTTTTCCAACTTAAAACGAATAAAAAATAAGTTAAGAAATAATTATTTCTTAACTCATTTTTTAATCATTATTCAATCTGAACAAATCTGAGTACATATATCAAAACTATGTAATATATTTTGTACTTACCTCATAAGAAAATCCTATATTTATAAGTAAACAGGTTATTAAGAAACACCTTAGAGCACCTCGCATGACCTTGAACACCTAATTTACCCCATTTACTTTTACAGTCTTCTGGTTGTAGATTCACTGAACATCTTCATGATTTTTTAAGAAAAATTCCTTGTATGACATCTAACAAATTAGTTTCCTGCATCCTAAAAGAGAACAAATAAAATTAATGTTGAGATATTTTTTAAACCACAACACAACGTTGTTACACAACGAAAAAAGAATATCTAAAATAAGATCTAATATCAACGTAACAAAATTATTAGAATTATAAAAAAAAATGGAAAAGTAAAAATAAATTTATATATTTTATTAAATACAACTAAGGCCATTGGCATGGTACACTTGTTGATTTCGCAATCAGATTATAGCGTAATGTGTGTGTGTAATGTGTAAAGGTCTTGTTATTTAGTAAAGTTGATTTCATTGTCTTGACAAGCAGACGCTAATAATTATTGTATCCGAATGTCTGCGGTCCCTCAGGTGAATACCGATTCCACAAGGATAGAAATTATTTTTATTTATGAAATAATTTCTATCCGTGGTATGTAAAATTTACAAATACAGAAAACATAGTGTAAAGCTAGGGGCTAGTCTACATTATCGCCTATTGCACCACTTTTTTATTATCACGATAATGCCTGATGAACTACTTGTTGATGCGTTGACACACTTGTTACCAGACTTAAGTTCGGGGGGGGGGGCTTATCCGACAGCGGAAGGGGGGTCCGAAAAAAGTTTGATATTTAATCCCTTGAAAACGCATTTTAATGCATTCCATGACGAAGTTTCTTGTACCTACATATTGTTATTTTAGTTGACCAAAACAAAAAAAAGTGCAAGTAAAATCAATATAACATATTTTCTGTTTTCATAAAAAAAGTATTGTAACAAAAGATTACTTTTGACCGACCCTCGTATAACAGGTCTCATCTCCACACACGCAGATCCACATCGATCTTTCTTGATAAGACGCGATGCAGCGGGGCGGAAGACGAGCAATTCTCCGAATGTCGCGACAATAACTAGAGAAGGGCAGAATCTTCGAGAAATAACGGCTGGTGTTTATTTAGGAGCGAATTTTGTAAATAGAGTTTAGTTTTAAGCGAGAGTTTGTAAAGAAAACTTGTATAAATAAATTAATAAAGTCGTATATAAATACGAATCGCTCGTTTTATTGTTACAGTATAATGTTAATTACATTGTTCGGCTACAATGTATAAATAACGGCTGGTGTTTATATAGGAGCGAATTTTGTAAATAGAGTTTAGTTTTAAGCGAGAGTTTGTAAAGAAAACTTGTATAAATAAATTAATAAAGTCGTATATAAATACGAATCGCTCGTTTTATTGTTACAGTATAATGTTAATTACATTGTTCGGCTACAATGTAGGTTTGTAATCGCGTTGTATTGCCTATAGGCAGTATAAAGTGATTACAAATATACAGTGTAGCCGAACAACGTATAGTGTAGCCGAACAATGTAAAAGGCAATTTGCCTTTTTACAAATATGTTTTTATTATCAAAAGATTTTTATTATTAATTGTAATAATTTATTTTACCATTTCAATTTTGTTAGTTTGAAATATCTTGAAACACAAAGTGAAACGTAGTTTAACATACACTCTATAAACCACTTATTATAGACCTGGATCCCGCGTACTAAAAAAAGTTGATTAATAGCAAGCTAAAAATTTGTTAATAGCTGGACGGTGTCTAGTAACGGACAGACTTTGATGTATGGGAACACTGGAACTGGGGAAGTTTTAATTGTGGAACAGGTTAAAAATTTGGAACGTCAGACTACGAAAACATTCCATGTATTTTGTCGGACAGAACTTCCAATTGATTTATTACCATTTCATTAAAATCTTATGCAAAAATCAGACTGGTGTTTATCACCAACTGGGCATTTTAATGAGTGGAACATGAAGAACATGTCAAATGACAGGAATTATGTTGGTTAGTAATAGCAGTCTGATTTTTGCATGAGAGTTTAATGAAAGGGTAACAAATCAATTGGATGTTCTGTCTGAAAAAATACATGGGACGTTTTCGTAATCTGACTGTTTCACAATTAAAACTTCCCTTGTTCCAGTGTTACCATACATTAAAGTTTGTCCGACTAGACACCGTTAAGCTATTAACAAATTTTCAGCCTGCTGTAAATCAACGTTTTTTGGTACTACTCGGGATCCAGGTCTATTACATTTTGAAGCGTTATTCAGTAAGTTTAGAAGCGTTTAAATTATTAAGGTACAAAATGAGGAATAATTAGACGCAAAAATCGAAGACATAGCTTCTTTTATTTTAACAAATAGAAATCATGATTACAATAAATTATTAAAGTACAAAATGAGAAATAATGAGACTCAAAAATCGAAGACAAATAGAAATCATGATTACAATATATTTACCATAAAATTACATTATCTGTTGACATTAGAGTTACTACAGTTTCAAGATTAAAACTCCTTCCTTCTTACTTTCATCGCGGCAAACTCTTCAATGACGTTGTCTAGGACAGTCTGGGTTGATCCTTTTGGCACGTTCAACGGGTCGCCCCCAAAATCGATAATGCCTAACTTCACGCGCAACTTTGATACGAGAATTATAAAAAAAAATAAGCATTGAAATCCAGATCCCGTAATTTTTTGAGCATTATAAAGTGAATACAAAGACATACATATTTTTTTTGTAACTCCATCTTCAATGTACCCTGCACTTCTCGTAGACTTATTATCGATAAGGTAGAGTCGTTATATTATGCTTTGAACGGCGCCCACTTTCAATAGAAAGTAGAGCTAAGCTGCTAAGTCGGTCTTGTCCCATTGAATTCTCAACGTCCATCAAGTTAGCAGAACAAAGTCATCAGAACACAGTTATTCTTATACCATAATTAAGCGTAAATTAAATGCAAATTTAATGTTCCAAAAAAAAATTATTGCTCTTTTCTTTTAAAAGTTATCGTATGATCTGCTAACTTGATAATCAAGCTAGCAGAACACTAGTTCAAAAATTTGATAAATAATTTAAAATTGAATGCCAAAGTATTCTCTGAATTAAATGCTAATTTAATGTTCCAAGAAAAAATTTATTGCTCTTTTTCTTTAAAAGTTATCGCATGCTCTGCTAACTTGATAATCAAGCTAGCAGAAAAGTAGTTCAAAAATTGATAAAACATTTATAATTGAATGCCAAAGTATTCTGTGAATTAAATGCAAATTTAATGTTTCAAGAAAAAAATTATTGCTCTTCTTCTTTAAAAGTTATCGCATGTTCTGCTAACTTATAATCAAGCTAGCAGAACACTAGTTCAAAAATTTGATATATCATTTATAATTGAATGCCAAAGTCTTCTCTGAATTAAATGCTAACTTAATGTTCCAAGAAAAAATTTATTGCTCTTCCTCTTTAAAGGTTATCGCATGTTCTGATAACTTGATAAAGAAGCTAGCAGAACATGCGATAACTTAAAAAAAAGAAAAATAAATTTTTTCTTGGAACATTAAATTTGCATTTAATTCAGAGAATACTTTGGCATTTAATTATAAATGATTTATCAAATTTTTGAATTACTGTTCTGTTATCTTGATTATCAAGCTAGCAGAACATTCGATAACTTTTAAAGAAGAAGAGCAATCAATTTTTTCTTGGAACATTCAATTTGCATTTAATTCAGATAATACTTTGGCATTCAATTATAAATGATTTATCAATTTTTGAACTACTGTTTTGCTAGCTTCTTTATCAAGTTAGCAGAACATGCGATAACTCTTAAAGAAGAAGAGCACTACATTTTTTCTTGGAACATTAAATTTGCATTTAATTCAGAGAATACTTTGGCATTCAATTATAAATGATTTATCAAATTTTTGAACTACTGTTGTATTGCTTGATTATCAAGTTGGCAGAACATGCGATAACTTTTAAAGAAGAAGAGCAATAAATTTTTTCTTGGAACATTAAATTTGCATTTAATTCAAAGAATACTTTGGCATTCAATTATAAAAGATTTATCAAATTTTTGATCTAGTGTTCTGCTAGCTTGATTATCAAGTTAGGAGAACATGCGATAATTTTAAAGAAGAAGAGCAATAAATTTTTTCTTGGGATATTAAATTTGCATTTAATTCAGAAAATACTTTGGCATTCAATTATAAATGATTTATCAAATTTTTGAACTAGTGTTCTGCTAGCTTGGTTATCAAGTTAGCTTGATTATCAAGTTAGCAGAACATGCGATAACTTTTAAAAGAAAAGAGCAATACATTTTTTCTTGGAACATTAAATTTGCATTTAATTTACACTTAATTATGGTATAAGAATAACTCTGTTCTGCTGACTTTGTTCTGCTTACTTGATGGACGTGAATTCCCAAGATAATTCTTGATTCATTTTAATTTTGGCCTCCCAGCCTTGGCCGCAGTTAAAGGGACGGTCAGACGGTCAGATACATTATACAAGCTGTACAAACATCAGGGTAGGTTGAAGACCACATGTTGTGATCTATGATTAACATGTCTGACATTTTTTCTTTAACACTGGTAACCTTCTCGAGTTTCTTTTAAACGTAGTCCTCGCTGATAAGATTTGAGAGGGAAAAGATGAAGAAATGTCATCTGGAAAATGTTTTACAAAGTTGATTGCTTCGTTTTTAAAGTCTTGTTCGTTTGCATTCAAAATAAAATCAGGTTGAACAATTCGGTACATATCTAACACTGCTTTCATTCCGTGAAAACGAGTGTCTAGCTGATGGCATAATGTGTCAATCATTGAGTAAAACACGGTTACTCTAAAACTCTAAAGCACGACTCGGGATCTTGAAGTCCTTCATCTTCGCACAGTTCATCGAAATATTTTTTCGTCTTCTGCATTTTTTTTGGAGCGAACCCTACTGGTATTCCCCAACGTTGATACATATTTGAAGCCTCTTCAAAGAAGGATCCAAAATGTCCTCTCATTGCAGTCGGCTTTTAAAATACATATTTTTAATTTCCTCGTTAAAATCTATGCACGGTTAACCAAACGGGGGGCCCAAGGCACTGCCTCAGTTGCCCCAATGGTAGTTACGGTCCTGATTACAATAATTCAACAACATTCAAAAGTTCCCTAAAACAGGTAACATTTAGCTTTTGATAATGACTTTAATAATGTCAGCTTGTTGCTGATCAGACGGTATATTCTATAGCGAGCGGCAGCAACCCCTAAAATGATGTTAAAATCGACCACGAAAATCAACTTTAAGGTGAATAACCAATTTTGATCATTCTTAATGTTTTCGAGGTCGCTGAATCCGAATGTGGAGTTTATTTTTATATAAAATTAGTGGAACATGTTCAAAAATCAAATTTTATGCAAAAATGCGAAAAATTAATTTTGATAATTTTTCAACTCTACCTCGCTGTATCTTTGGTCGCTGTAAATATTTCCTTTTGAAAATGTTACTGTGTCATCCTTGAAGTATTTAGATAACAATGAGATTCATCCAAAATGTTTAAACAAATTAAAAGAGATGTTGTTAATTTTTAAACATTTTGTCGTCAGATTTCGTTAGTTTCAAGTTTACTTAAAAAAGTCGAGTAACAAACTTTTTAGTTTATAATTTCAACCAATACAGCAATAAAATATGATTCATGAAGAAGTTTTCTGAAAAATTTAAAGTCAAAATATGCAATAGGAAAAAAGCTATGTGACTTTATAGATGAGCGGCACACCCAAAAAACGCTTATTTCTAGAGATACTGACCACGGTGTTGTAAATGGCTAATTTTGATCATACTTTATATTTTTGATGGCGCGGAAAACGAAAATTAGGTTTATTTTGAATTTTACGTGGGGCAACATTGTCAAAATAGCAATTTTACCCTAAAAATAAAAAAAAAATTAAATCACGTTTTGTTGCGTTTAACTCACTACAACTCTGTTCCATTTTAATATTTTTTTCTAAAATTTTTATAGTATATATTTCTTACCATTCGGAAGACAATGGAATCTGTTCCAATCTTCCTGTCTTATTACAATAAAAGTTAAGAATTGTTTAAAGTTAAAGGTGCAGATTCCAGAATAGTAAAGTTTAATCACAAAAGTTGAGAGACCAAATTTGAAATTTAGCTTTTTAGCCAAGTTTACGTTAAAACATAGAGTAGAAAGAACAAAATGTTTTATTTTTTTTGACATCCATTTATTGCAATCTATTTTATAAAAAATAATAAACAATACATATAAGTTTTAAGAATGTGACACAGTCAGTATTCACCCAGTGGTGAATACCTAAAAGAGTACAATAATGATTGAATTAGTACAGTTATTAATAAATTAATTGAATTAATTTGAGTAGTAATACAATGGTAATTAAAAAGTGGGAATGATTAGTTAGTGTTGAGGTCAAGAGTGTCTGTTCTTTTTAGTCTTCTGTTCTGTAGGGGTGTCAAGAGATTGGTGACCAATATGTTTGGGTGAACCTGTAGTCTATTGTGGTACTTGGAGCACAGAGAAACAATTTCTTCTTTGACGGTTTGGACTTGCGAGATCCCTATGTATATTATCGTTGAAAATGTACCAAGGAGCTTGGCACAGTTGCCTTAGAACTTTTGATTAAAAGCGCTGTATCTTGAGTAAATTTGTTTCACTGGCAGTTCCCCAGATTTGGATGCCATACGTCCAGATGGGTTTCAGTACACTTTTGTAGATCAGAAGTTTATTGTCTAGACTTAGGCGTGATTTTTGATTCATGAACGAGTACATATTTCTATAAACGAGTCCCAGTTGCAGTCGTTTGTTCCAAATATGCTTTTGCCATGTTAGGCGGCTGTCTAGGTAAATCCCCAAGTATTTGACGTCACTTTTTATTGGCAGTGGTGTGTTGTTAAAGGTTACAGCTGGATTGATCCCCTTCCTTAGTGTATACGTAATGTGTGTTGACTTGGAGCTATTAACTTTGACTCTCCACAGTTTAAACCATATTTCAAGTCTATTTAAGTGATTTTGTAGTATCTGTGAAGCTAGGGTCGGATTTTCGTGGCAAGCCATTAGGACAGTATCATCAGCATATGTTGCAATTGTTGTACGATCTGAAGTTGGTATATCTGCTGTGAACAGGAGGTACAGTGTGGGTCCAAGGACACTTCCTTGGGGTACGCCAGAGTGGATGGGATGTAGAGTAGTGAGGGCCTCCCCTAGTTTTATCTGATACGATCTGCTGGTGAGGTATGATTGTAGGAGCATGCAGATTGGATAAGGCAATTGTCTTTTAAGTTTTGATATTAGACCTTTATGCCATACCTTGTCGAAGGCTTGGGAGACATCCAGGAAGGCTGCTGTACAATATTTCTTGTTCTCGAGTGCATCTCTTGCGGTTCTGACTACCCTATGGACCTGTTCGATTGTGCCATGTTGTTGTCGAAATCCGAATTGGTAATGAGGTATTAGGTTTTTTCTGTAATGACAGTGTCTATTCTTTTCAGGAGAAGCCTCTCAAACACTTTGGAGGGTAAAGGCAGAAGGCTAATAGGACGAGAGGATGAAGGTTGGGTTGTGTCTTTGTTGGGTTTATGAATTAGAATAATTTGTGCTACCTTCCATTGGGAGGGGAAGTAGCACAATCTTAGGACAGCATTGTATATGTACATTAGTAGCTTTATTGCTTCTTCAGGTAGTTCTTTGAGAATTAGTCCTGTTAGGTCATATCCAGGTGCTTTTTTTGTATTTAGGTTTTTGAGAACTTCTTCAATTTCGGTAATTTTAACTTTTCTGGCAGAAAGACACATCTGGTAGGGTTCATCTGCTATATCTGTAATAACTTTCTGTTCGTTCTCTGGAACCTCTTTGGAAAATGTTTTATAGAAAAAAAAAATGGTGCAACTTTAAATTTTAAGAAAAACGTGATTTAATTTTTTTTATTTTTAGGGTATAATTGCGATTTTGACAATGTTCCCCCATATAAAATTCAAAATAAACCTTATTTTCGTTTTTAGCACCATCAAAAACAACATAAAGTATTATTAAAATTAACCATTCACCACACCGTGGTCAGTATCTCGAGAAATAAACGTTTTTTTTTTTTGGAATGCCACTTGTCTATAAAGTCACATAACTTTTTTCCTGTTCCATTTTGGATTTGCAATTTTCGAGAAAACTTCTTCATGACTTATGTTTTAATGTTGTGTTGATTAAAATTATAAACAAAAACGTTTGTCACCCAACTTTTTTAAGTAAATATGAAACTAATGAAATCTGACGACAAATTGTTTAAAAATTAAAAACTTCTCTTTTAATTTATTTAAGGTACTAGTACACTTTAGAACACCAAAAATAATTATTTTTTTTTCAAGAATTTTTTTCTCAGAACCTTTATTAAAAAAGAACATAACACTTTTTACATATTAATATCTAACTCTTAGAGAATACAAAAAATATATCTATTTTCATTTATGCACGTACACTAATTTTATAGAGGGCGCAAAAGTCGAGGTCTCGAGAAATGATGGCGGACAGTAGCTAATCTCCGGATTGGGATATCTGAAACAAAAAAACCGTACTGCATTTGAAAAAGGTAGGTTTCTTACGTGACAATTTAGCACAATTTGACAAAAAAATAAAAAATAAATATTGTTTCACCATGAAAAACTAAATTCAAATTTCCGTGAAATATTTTTTTTGCATAATCTTTCACTAACGGTGGTAAATTGTCACGTAAGAAACCTTTCTTTTTCAAATACCGTGCGATTTTTTTATTTCAGAGATCCCAATCCTGAGATTAACTGTCCGCCATTGGAACTACTTTTTTTGAGGCCTCGATTTTGGCGCCTTCTACAATAATAGTGTACGTTCATAAATGAAAAAAGATATATTTTTTGTATTCTCTAAGAGTTAGATATTAATATGTAAAAAGATTTATGTTCATTTTTAATAAAGGTTCTGAGAAAAAAAAACTTGAAAAAATGCTTATTTTTGGTCTAAAAGTGTACTAGTACCTTAAAGATCTCGGACAAATCTCATTGTTATTTAAATTCTTTAAAGATGACACACTAAAATTTTCAAAAGAAAATATTTACAGTGACCAAAGATACATCGAGGTAAATATGAAAAATAATTAAAATTGATTTTTCGCATTTTTGCATAAAATTTGATTTTTGAACATGTTCCACCAATTCTAGATAAAAATAAACTTCATATTCTGATTCAGCGACCTCGAAAACATAAAGAATGACCAAAATTTTCCATTCACCTATCATGTTCGCTTTTTCGATTTCTAAGCCTCAAATTAGGGGTGTGCCGCTCGACCACTACTTGTAGTATGAGAAATATGAACAGTTCGTCCAACGATTGATACAACCAGCTTATCGATTTAGTAGATTTTTAATAATATCTTAATTAATTAAAATATCATTTTAATTTGTTTAAATATTTTAATTTAAATGGCATTTTTTCCCATTTGGTTGATTTTACACAAACCGATAATAATATTATATCAATATCATTGATTTTGGTTTTCATTTTATGCTTTTACCCCGTCACCTTTACGGTGGCGTCACTGATTCTATGTTTAAACTACGTATTTATAATATTTATAAGGTAGACATAGACATGAAATGTAAAAGCGGATAGTAGCTAATATTTTTTTTAGAGAAAGTTATTCGACAATAACAAATTAATTCCAGTATCGAGTATTTTAACAAAGTCTTAAGTACATTTATATATTTTTCACTTATACACATTTATTTCTAAAGTTTTAATATTTCGCAACTAATTCAATCAGTTTAACAAATTATCCATAACCAAACATTGCGTCATTTTGGTGCAGAACCGGAGGGAATGAAAGTGAGTCTATGATTGTTTCGTTATCATCAATATTATTTTTGCGAGCAGGCTACTTTGGCCAAACAATTTTATTAAACGATTAAATCAATATACAATTTGCCATTTGTTGCAATATTTTCAAAAGCAAAATGATTTTCTGTCCCGATGTTTGTATTCGCGATATTGTAAACATATTACTCGTTGTTTGTATTTACATATATGTTAACCCTTAACGGTTAAGGCTTAACCACTGACATGCGGTACGCCATACCTTGCCGAAAATATATTTTGTTGTTAAACTTGTTTTATAAAAGATTTCTAAAAGACCGTATGTGTATCTTCAAGTGGTGTGTAATTGTACCTGCTTCCAACTGCTGTAGTTTTTGAACTACGTTGACGTTAAGTTTTCTTGCGTTATGTTTACGTTTCTATAGTTAAAAGCAGTCCAGTGTCCAGTGTATTCTATCGCTCCTATTAGTATGGCAACAAGTTCACTGAGTTGTTCTACATTTAAGTGGAAAGCACCATTTTACTATTTTTGAGTTACCAATGTCACATGTAAGCATGTGAAGTGGCCTCTAATAAGAAGATTGGCAACAGTGTGCTTGTCAGTGTTAACACACATATCCGCCGGCTTGTGGAATGTCACTTGTAGACCAGGGCATTTAGCACTAAAAACACCCGAATAAATAAATTTTTAAATACAACACCTAACAACTTGCAGTTTTTTGCATTATGTTCAGGATGATGTCAGGAAAACTATTCATTAACTCAATGCAAACGGATTACTTACGGATTTTAGGGGTCACTAAGTACTAATATGCCATCAGAATAATTGACCTCCGGAGTACCTGGTGCCCAGGGTCGCACTAAGGCACGTCATCTTCTGGAGTTTCGAGGGATTTCGGCACTAAATTGATGCAACTGGACTATTCGGGGGGTTTTTGAGGTGGTTAAAAACGAATATGCCATCAGAACAGACCTCTGGATCACCTGGTGCCCAAGGTCACTGCAAGGGACGTCATCTTCTGGAGTTTCGAGGGCTTTCGGTATCAAATTGATGCAAACGATTACTTATGGGTTTTTGAGGTCGCTAAACACGAATATGCTATCAGAATTGGCCTCCCGGGTACCTGGTGCCAAGGGTAGCTACTAAGGCACGTCATCTTCTGGGGTTTCGAGGGGTCTCGGCATTTAATTCATGCAAATGGATTACTCACGGGTTCTTTGGGTCTCAAAACAGGAATACGCTATCAGAATTGAATTCCCGAGTACCTGGTGCCCAGGGTCGCTACAAAGGCACGTCATCGTCTGGAGTTTCGAGGGATTTTGGCACTAAATTGATGTAACTGGACTACTCGGGGGGTTTTTGAGGTGGTTAAACACGAAGATACCATCAGGACATACCATAGGATCACCTGGGGCCCAAGGACCCTGTAGGGGATGTCATATTCTGGAGTTTCGAGCGTTTTCGAAACCCAAAAACTCATAAGTAATCCGTTTGCATCAATTTAATCCCGAAAACAATCGAAACTCCAGAAGATGACGTCCCTTGCAGTGACCTTGGGTACCAGGTAATCCGGTGGTCTATTCTGATGGCATATTCGTGTTTGGCGACCTCAAAAACCCCCCGAGTAATCCGTTTGCACCAATTTAATACCGAAAGTCCTCGAAAGTAAAGAAGATGACGTCCCTTGCAGTGACCTTGGACACTAGGTGATCCAGAGGTCTGTTCTGATGGCATATTCGTTTTTAACCACCTCAAAAACCCCCCGAATAGTCCAGTTGCATCAATTTAGTGCCGAAATCCCTCGAAACTCCAGAATAGGACGTGCCTTAGTGCGACCCTGGACACCAGGTACTCCGGAGGTCAATTCTGATGGCATATTAGTACTTAGTGACCCCTAAATCCGTAAGTAATCCGTTTGCATTGAGTTAATGCCGAAAACCATCGAAACTCCAGGAGATGACGTCTCTTGCACTGACCTTGGGCACCAGGTGATCCAGGGGTCAGATCTGATGGCGTAATCGTATTCAGTGACCCCAAAAACCCCCCAAATAATAAATTTTATTCCTTAGTATACTGATTTTTATTCCTTAGTATACTGATTTTGACTTTATTTTTATATTTATGCAATTTTGGATGCATTTTATGCACTTTACAGTGCAAATATGCTATTCCACCCATTTTTAAATAGTAGACTTTTTTCCGCACGTCATCCTGAAAATAATGCAAAAAACTGCAAGTCTCTAGTATAGGTGCTGTATTTAAAAATGTATTTATTTTGTGCTAAATGCCCTCGTCTATTGCCATGCTACGAAGAAAAGGTAACGATCGTATATTTTTTTTTAAATTATGCATGCGTTCATAATTTTCTTGAAAAAATTAAATTTATTTTATTTGGAGCAGTATTATATTCTAAGGTGGTGTGAAGAATCATTCCGTAGTGGATGTAAAAAACAATACAGTGATATGACAAATTCATATTGAAATCAAAGGTGAATAGGCAACAGTACTTATGACATACCAGTGTGACCAACTCCAATTTAGTCAAATTCGGGACACGGCTGAAAAAAATACCTGAAATGTGAAATCCGTAACTTTTCAATGAAAATCAGGCCATTTTTTTAATAGAGAACTTTCCTAATATCATCATTTTATTTATTAAACATTTTTATGTTGAAAATGATATTTTTAATGGGATTAAGCCACAATTGGTTGTAATGATAATGACGATAATTAAAATACAGAAACGAAAAAAAGTTCACAGTTCGAGTTTTAATAGAACTATAATACCAAATACCACGATGTGCAGCGTGTGGTATTAATATTCTTCTTCTTCAGCCTCCATATCAGTAATCCAACTTTGGACATAGGCCTCCCCCAATTCAATCCAGTGTTGTCTATTTTGCGCCACGTGTTTCCAGTTGTATCCCCCAAAGTTCTTTATGTCATCAGTCCATCTCATTTGTGGCCTTCCTTTGCTTCTTCCTAACTACGGTGTCCATTGTTGTATTTCGTGATTCCATCTTTTATCGTTCAGTCGGGCATTGTATCCTGCGAAGCTCCATTTTAATTTGGCAGCATGTTCTCCTGCGTCTTTTACTTTGGTTTTGTTTCTAATCCATTTGTTTTTTTGTCTATAAGCCTCACCCCGAGCATTGATCTTAATATTGCACCCTCGAAATTGTCGACTTTCTTTCGTCCCACCAATTCAGTTTGATTTGAATTCTTAGAAGAATATTCAAAATTTCAAAATAGAATTTTACCAAAACATTGAAAATTCGGATGGCCCGGAAGCCTGGTCCGGTACGCATAAGCGTAACCAGGATGATCCTAAGGGGGGTTACAACTACTGGAAAGAGGCGGTTACAACTACTGGAAGGTCTCTGAGGGGTATGGTGTTAAGTGTATAGAGCTCAAAGTCCATCCCAATGGGGGGGTTATAACCCCCAAAACCCCCCTGGTTACGCCTATGCCGGTACGCCGGGACACGACTTCGTAATTCGGGCCATGTCTCTGATTTTTCGGGCTAGTTGGTCACACTAGACATACCGCATGTCAGAGTCTATGTCCTGAAACATCGGACATCTTGGATTTTAAAGCACCCTATGTAACGCACAGCCGGCACAGCTGAATGTGGCTGAATTTTTATGTTTGTGCATCACAGTGTTGCCAAGCTGTTTTCTATATATTTCTTTCATAATTTCAATCATTGTTAAATGTACCTACAAGAATAATAGAATAATAACATTTACTTCTTCGTCATTATACTAGGTATAATGACAGATGAGGTGTCAAATTAAAGCTTATAATCCAAGGATAGTACTAAAGGTAAGAAATTAGACCTAGGTTGTCTGTCCGTCTATCCGTCTGTCTGTCTGACCGCGAATAAAACTCCTCCGTTACTATACCAGGTAGAATGACAAATGAGGTGTCAAATGAAAGCTTATAATACAGGGATGGTACTAAAGGTGAGAAATTTGACATAGGCTGTCTGTCCGCCTGTCCGTCCAACCACGAATATAACTCATCCGTCACTATAGCAGGTAGAATGACAAATGAGGTGTCAAATGAAAGCTTATAATACAAGGATCATACTAAAGGTGAGAAATTTGACATAGGCTGTCTGTCCGTCTGTCCGTCCAACCGCGAGTATAACTCATCCGTCACTATACCAGGTAGAATGACAAATGAGGTGTCAACTGAAAGTTTATAATCCAAGGATAGTAGTAAAGGTAAGAAATTAGACCTAGGTTGTCTGTCCGTCTGTCTGTCTGTCCGCGAATATAACTCCTCCGTCACTATACCAGGTCGGACGGACAGGCGGACAGACAGCCTATGTCAAACTTCTCATCTTTAGTACCATCCTTGGATTATAAGCTTTTATTTGACACCTCATTTGTCATTCTATCTGGTACAGTGACGAAGGAATCATATACGCGGTCGGACAGACAGACGGGCAGACAGCCTAGGTTAAATTTCTCACCTTTAGTACCATCCTTGGATAAGCTTTCATTTGACACCTCATTTGTCATTCTACCTGGTATAATGACGGAGGAGTTGAGTTTGCAAACAGACAGACAAGACGGACGGACGGACAGACGGACGTGGACAATTCAATGTTTTCACATTTTTTCAAAATTGTTGAAAACAACAACATAATAAACTTTACTTAATTGGTGTTTCAAAACTACTTACTTTTAACACATTTGGTACACAATATCACAAGGTTTCTAGCAAGTTAAACGTCACAATGATTTAAAATAATCAAGTAAAAACCTATATATACATAACATATTAGAACATACCTAAAATACACAAAAATGATACATTTCACACACAAATATAATATCACAAAAAATTGTAACGTGATAGTATGAAAAAATAGAGGATACGGCAACGGTGTTACATGTGACGGTCGGACCGGGTCGGATTCATTGCCAATATCTACACAGACATATTAGGGTGCTTTAATATCCAAGATGTCCGAAACATCCATGTCAGTAGTTAAGGGGTAAGACACTCGAGCAATTATGTGACGATTGATTCTCATCGTCATCTTTTCTCAAGTGATTGTAGAAACATATTGTTCACTGTGTAGAGATACCTTCACAATCCTGGCATTTATTAAACGATTTTGTTTGACGACCATATAATTTTTCAATCCATATTTCAATAATTTAGTAAAATACTTGAAGGTCGGCTGGTTTTCTGTTATTTAACTATTTCAGTATACTTTCCATAAATATGTTTATTTTCTATTTTATTGGAAATACTTTGTAATCATTATACTATTGGCATCATGTATCTTGCTAATTTCTGACCTTTCTTATATTTTTCCACTAGCTTACATGACATTAGTATATTAATACACTTGCACAATCAAAAAAATCGGGTCACTCGATGAATTATACACGTTAGATGCCTCGAATTTCCTAAACCTTTTGTCCGATTTGAGTGATTTTTTTAGCATGTTTTATCCCTATTATTTAAGAAAATTGATGTAATAATATTGGTCCTAGACAGGTAAATGTCATTTTATGCCGGGTGTAACAATCACACTGCGTTTTTTCCTTAAGAGGAAACAGTAGCGATCAACAGGTAGCGAAAACGCGTTCCAAGATTGTGGATGTAATTTTGAATATTTTTTCGAGATATTTGGCACACGTATTCGTAATATAATAAAGAATGGCAGTACAGAGCCCAATTTGAAAAATATAATAATATGTGGAAATTACTCTGTAATTAAATACAATATTAACAAAACGAGCCTGTACCGCCATTAAGAAGAACAAAAAAATACACTATCTTCAAATAAACTTTTTAATCCGATGCCTAGATTTTGTGTCATTTTGGAACTACTAAAATTTTTTATTTCATTAGTAGTTCCAAAATGACACAAAATCTAGGCATCGGATAAAAAAGTTTATTTGAAGAAAGTGTATTTTTTTGTTCTTCTTAATGGCGGTACAGGCTCGTTTTTTTAATATTGTATTTAATTAGAGAGTAATTTCCACATATTAATATATTTTTCAAATTGGGCTCTGTACCGCCATTCTTTATTATATTACGAATATGTGTGCCAAATATCTCGAAAAAATATTCAAAATTACAGCCGCAATCTTGGAACGCGTTTTGGCTACCTGTTGATCGCTACTGTATCACTCCGTGGAGTTCGGAACACTCTGTGAAATATTCTAGCATATATAAAATATTTAAATTAAAACTCAATTGTAGTCTTAGACTTTCATAACAGTTTGTTTTTTTATTCATTCGTTTAAATTCGATAATAAAAGAGATATGTACTTTTATGTTACAAATGAGGTGTGCTATTTGGTCTTGATCAATATCATTCCAAATCATTCAGTCTTGCATTATCATGCTCGTGCATTAGCAAAAAATTGTTACCAATAAAAGGAGCTGATAGCATGGGAGCTAAGTCCTTCACTAGGTAAGATTACTGCTTGAACACACTCATCGCGATTCAAATTCCTTGTAGAGCGTTCCATTTCCACCAAACAACAAAAAAATACAGACTTAATCGAAACTTTAAATAATAAATCTACTAATTTTCACAACAAAACACTTTTTGACTGTTAAGAATTTTACATCAATTAAATTGTTAATTTCTCATAGCCTACTTTAGGCTTGTTTATTAAATGAAGCAGAAAGTGATGAAAAACATGGCTAGTTGTTAACGTACCCAATTTTTTTATTATCCAACATAAGCAAATGAATAAAAAAGAAAATGTTAATAAAGCCTAAGGCTATAATTGAGTTTTAATTTAAATATTTTATATGTGCCAGAATATTCCACACGGTGTTTTGAACTTTAAGGAAAAGCCACAGTATGATTGTTACACTCGGTATAAAATGACATTTAACTTTCTAGCAACAATATTATTACATCGATTTTCTTAAATAATAAGGCTATAACAAACCAAAAAAATCACTCAAATCGGACAACAGGTTTAGGAAATTCGAGATATCTAACGTGTATAATTCATCGAGTGACCCGACTTTTGTGCTCGCAAGTGTATGTTGAAAAACTACAATATTCAATAACTTTAAACGTATAATGGAGATCAATATTATTATATGCAACGAGCATTTAATGACGGTCATTATGATGCGAGCATGAAGGATACGATCACGAGCCGCGAAGCGGCGAATTTGATGTAGTAGACGAGCATCATAATGAATGACAATAATTAAATGCAAGTTGTATACGTGATCTTTTCTATGATCATTCACAACAAAAAAAAGTATATTCAAATTTATTTATTTTGTAATACAAATAAATCAAGTACCCACTTACATGATTAAGGGCCGATTTCATCAACAACAAATAAATCAATGCATCGGCATTTCAATATCTATTTGTATTCCACGGTTAGTTATTCGTCGAAAATAAACAAGTAAAACATTATCGGAAAAATTTTTAGCTACCTTATTGTCAATTATCCACTCCAAAAATTGCGAAAACACCTTTTCGTTAGTTTTTTGCGATTTCTCAGACAGTAACCTTTGTGACGTTATTTTTTCTCGTAGCTATATTTATTTATGATGGTGTTAAATTTTCAATATCGCTATCTTCAGACATTTTCTTAAAGTTATTTAAATATAAATTTTTCAGTTTGTGAATATTAGTCCACAGTACATCGTCTTTTTTTGGAAGATGATTACAAAAGTATTTAAAATGGTATTAACTGTTTCGTTTGAGCGAGTCTATCACTTTCTAAAAAAAAATTATAGTGCAGGTTGGACGCGTTTCCGCGTCCCGCGTCATTAACATATAATATTTACGTTATCGGACTAACGAAACGCGGTTGTAAATTGGTCGGACAAGAGATCGACAATCTTTATTAATTAAAAATAAGTACTTTAAATTGAAAATTAAGAGTTTTGTAAAATAACAAAATTACCGCGCTAGAGTGGCATCTTGCGTGTGTCGGACTCTTCTTCTTCTTCTTCAAATGCAAATCCACTAATGGATGTTGGCGATCACATTTTCCATTAACTCTCTGTTTCTTGCAATGTGTATCAGAGATTGTATGTCGTTAATCCCTGTCCATTGCCTTATGTTTCGGAGCCAGGACATTTTCTTGCGTCCTATTCCTCTCTTGCCTTCAATTTTACCCTGAATTATAAGTTGAAGGAACTGGTATTTTTCGTTTCGCATGATGTGACCCAAATACGCCGTTTTTCTTTTCTTGATGTTTTCGAAAAGCTGACGTTCTTGGTTGATTCTTTTAAGGACATCCACATTTGTGACTTTCGCCGTCCATGGTATCTTTAGGATACGGCGATAAAGCCACATTTCGAAGGCTTCTAATCTGTTTATATCCCTCGTTTTGAGTGTCCAGCCCTCTATGCCATATAGCAGCACCGACCACACGTAGCATTTAGTAAACCTTAGTCTCAGTGTAAGGTCGAACTCTGAGCAGGTCAGTACCTTCCTGAATTTTACGAAAGCTTGTCGAGCTTGCTCAATGCGACATTTTACTTCCCTGTCCGATGCCCAGTCTTCAAAAAGCCACGTTCCTAGGTATTTGAATTTGCTCACTCTCTCAATGGACTTAGTATTCAGTGTTATGGTGGAGTTTTCAAATGCATCCAAGTTTCTGGAGATGATCATGAATTTGGTCTTTTTGGTATTAATCTCTAATCCCATTCGCTTACTGTATTCTCCGATTATAGTGACAAGTTGTTGAAGATCTGCTATGTTGTCGCAAATTAAGACAGCATCATCAGCATATCGTATGTTGTTGATCAATACTCCATTCACTTTGATTCCCATCTCTGCATCTTCCAAAGACTCTTGAAATATGGCTTCCGAATAAATGTTAAATAAAAGAGGGGAAAGCACACATTCCTGCCGAACACCCCTTCTTATATGTATGGATTTGGATATAGAATTGTCTATTTTTAATTGTGCTACCTGATACCAGTACAAGTTTTCAATGCATCTTATGTCTTTTTGGTCTATATCAAGCTTCTTGAGGATCTGCATTAACTTGTGATGTTGGACACGATCAAACGCTTTCTCGTAGTCTAAAAAGCACAGGAATACGTCCTTCCTCTGATCGTAACAATTTTGGACCAAGACCTGTGTTGCTACTATTGCTTCTCTTGTTCCCAACAAGACTCTACGATTTTCTTATTACAAAATGCTTAATTTTCAATTTAAAGTACATACTTATTATATTTAATTAATAAAGATTGTCGATCTCTTGACCGACAAATTTAGAGTCGCGTTTCGTTAGTCCGACAACGTAAATGTTTATGACGCGATAGACTCCCTCAAACGAAGTAGTTAAGACCATTTTTAAGACTTTTGTAATCATCTAAAAAGGATATACTGTGGACTAATGTCTCTTACGTTAAATTTTTTTTTTAATATGTTCCCACTATTTTATGTCATTAATATCTTCTTTAAGTGAAATCTCCGACGGAGGTCGGCAATCATCATAGCTATTCGGATTTTAGAGACCGCTGCTCTGAAAAGTTCATTTGATGTAAATCCGTACCATTCTCTCAGGTTACGCAGCCACGATATTCTGCGTCTTCTTATGCTTCTTTTTCCTTGAATCGTTTCCTATATAATCAATTGGAGCAAGTTGTATCTCTCTTAACGTGTAATATGTCCGAGATATTCTAATTTTCTGGTTTTGATGGTATTTAAGATTTCCATTTCTTTATTCATCTTTCTCAGAACCTCTTTGTTTTTGACGTGGACAGATCCACGATATTTTCAGAATTCTTCTGTACACCCACAGCTCGAATGATTCTCGTTTTTTCATTGATGCAGCATTCAAGGTCCAAGCTTCCATTCTGTAAAACAAAGTCGAGAAAACGTAGCACCTAGCCAACCTAACTCTTAGTTCCAACTTCAAATTTCTTGTGCAGAGCACTTTTCTCATTTTGTTAAAATTTGCTCTAGACTTTTCTATTCTGACTTTGATTTCCTGTAAGTAATCTTCTGTGGAGTTGATCATTGTTCCAATGTAAGCATATTGGTCGACTCGTTCGATATTGGATCCGTTTATGAAGAGATTCTCGTTATTTCTTTGAGTTTTTGATATTCTCATAACCTTTGTCTTCTTGACGTTCATTGTTAGACCGTATTCTTGTCCAAACTCCGCTATTCTGGTCACCAGCCTTTGAAGATCCCCAATATTTTCAGCTAAGATGACTGTCATCCGCATATCTAATGTTGTTAATGGGAACTCCATTTACCTTTATTCCAGCTGTTTCAACCTCAAGGGATTTTTTCAAGATCTCTTCCGAGTAGGCATTAAAAAGAATTGGCGACAACACGCATCCCTGTCTTACTCCACGTCTGATTTCAATTTCCTCTGATAGCTGATCGTTAACACGTACTTTTGCTCGTTGTTTATAGTATAAATTAGATATAATCCTGAGGTCATTGTAGTTTATCTTCTTTGATTCCAGGACATACATTAATTGTTCGTGTCGTACTTTATCGAATGCTTTATTATAGTCAATAAAACACGCATATTATATATTTGATTGACGTCCAGGAACCTTTGTATAAATATGTTAAGTAAAAAAAGAGCTTCACGAGTTCCTAGGCCTTTGCGAAACCCAAATTGCGTATCATTAATGTCTATGTCCAGTTTATGATATATTCGGTTATGCGGATGACTTTCAATAGCAACTTTAGTACATGAGACATCAAGCTAATGGTGCGGTAGTCGCCGCATTCTCTAGCGTTTTTATTTTTTGGGAGACAAATAAAGATTGACGTTAACCATTCTTTGGGTAATGTGCCTGAGCTATAAATTTTGTTCAAGAGTATCACTAAAACATCAATATGCTGCTCATTTATAATTTTTAGAAGGTCGATAGGAAGCATGTCAGGTCCTGGGCTTTTTCCGTTCTTCATTGTTTTTAATGCGTGGATCATTTCTTCTATTCTTCTTTTGTAATATCTGGACCTATTTCTCCTGAAGTAAGTTCTATGTGTTCCATGTCCCCTCTTTCATCATCAAACAGTTCGTCTATGTATTCTGCCCAACGTTGTACTTTCTCACCAGTCTGTGTTATAGCAACCCCGTGTCTATCCAGGAGTGCACCAGTGAAATTTTGTTTTCTTAGTCCAGCCATTTCTTTGATTTTATTATGAAGATTAAATAGGTCGTATCTTTTTTGGAGGTCCTCGATCTCTTTGCATTTCTTTTCAAAGCGCTTTTCTTGTGGTAAATCTCCCTGTATTTATTGTTATCTTTGTTCTTATATTGTCGCCGTTGTTCCATCATATTCAGTATCTCGTCGGTCATCCATTCCTCTTTTCTCTTTGTGGAAGTCTTTAGATTTATTTGCCAGGTTCTAGTCATTAATATATTAATATTAAAAAACTACAATATTGAATAACTTTAAACTTCAAACATAATGAAGAATGGAGATCAATATGAACATGAACATATTTGGATAACCAATAAAGTAACTATAACAGTAATACATAGTAATAGATAGTATTTTTGAAGATATCCTCATAATTATTTCCACAATTTAGCACGTTCTGTACATAAAAAAAGTTGCAAACAAGTCAAACAAATAATGTGTAACATGGGACCTATGTGGGTGCGTCAGTTATTCTATACGGGGAGACCTGTTCAGCACACAGCACACTACACATTTAATTTTTTAGCTTGAAAGGGAAAGGCACAAACAACTCAACTCACTACGTGGTTAATGAATTATTTATCGCCTCTACAAGCCAATGAACATGTTTTTTTTTGTTGTGAATCAGGTTCTTTTAAACCTCTTTCACTTTTCCCCGTCTATTAAATAATCAGTGAAATAAACAAAATTCATTAATTACAGGTGGTTTTAAATACGATTCTCAATTATTTCATTTGATGAATACCTATGGACGGAGAGCTAGAGCCGAAAAATCATCGTCATAAGTAATATGGAGTTTGGCATGTGAAATGTGTCTATTGTATATTGACAATTATGACCCCTTTCAGGCTGGCACCTCAGTGGATACAGGAAGTAGCAATAAGGAATGAAAGGGGAAAGTTAGTGTAGTCTTTAAAGGTTTTCACCTCCTATTTTGTTAAACCTCCATCGATTTGCATGAAAATTGGTGACTAGTTAGAGCATACCTCAAGAAATAAAACTGATTTGGTGCCAAATTACACTTTTACCCTGGTGGTGAATACCACCCCTTCCCGCGGGTGAAAATAATTTTATTAAAAATAACCCCACAAATCGATAGAGGGACAAATTTTAAGTAAAATTTGTTATATCATGTTATTAAAATAAATCAATACTTTGTGAGTTATTAAAGCTCAAAGATTTGTCTACTTAAGAGCATATGCGTGAAGTTACGGATGATAAAAAGAACATATTAATTAACTGTATGTTAGTAAATAGTATATTATTCAACGAGCATGTAATGATGGCTATTACTCACTCTGATGAATTACGACACTCTTACATGCGAGTAGAATATTATACTTTTTCTACGACCTTTTTTTTATTTTAATTAGTAAAAAATTTAATTATCAACTACTCAAGATTTAAATTATACCTAATAATTTACAAGAATACCTAAATGCTATTTAACCCTAGTGCGTGGCTGAATAATTGGTTGCCTACTATTACCAAATCATTATTTATTGTAAAATACAACCAGAAATAGTCAATATGAGTTCTATTCGTTTCCGACAAATTATAAGCTTAAATTTGTACCTACTGTCAATTAATCTAATAAATAGGAAATGGCTGTTGTCAGTGGACGTATTTCAATAGTTATAATGTATATTTACATTTAACTATATCTAATATAATAATATAACTATACATAATATATTATAACATATTTAACACAATATAACTTGAAAAATAAACACAATATTATTTATAAATTCCAATTAACATAAATAAAATGAGCTAATGTCACTGTCACTAAAATAAATGATAAACGTCAAAATTTTTAGTAAACAAGATATAAACGTAAAAAATATACTGACATTGTTACAGTTAAAATTCCTTTAAAAATTGTTTGAAATTAATTATTGATATAATTTACAAGAATTATTGTATTAAATAAACAACTTTAAGTAATTTTATATGCAGTTTATATACGATTAATATTAAAAGTGGCATGCGTTACTTGACTCTAACTTCAGCCCGTGAGTAATGACCCGTGAGTAACTTCAGCCCGTGAGTAATGAATTATTACTCACGGGTACAGTAATGAGTGCTATTATCTATGAAAAAATAGCGAATAATGAGCATGTTATTAAACGGTCGTAGTAAAATATTATTTTTATATTATTTCGATATTAAATTGAATGTTTTCTATCAATATAAACTGAATATGTCCAGAAACTGGGAGTGTCCAATAATGGGTACATTTGACATATTCAAATACACTTTTGATAAATTTATAATATCGAAATAATATAAAAATAATATTTTAGTAACATACAATTAATTAATATGTTCTTTTTATCAATCGTAACTTCACGCATGTGCTCTTTGATCTTTAATAACTCAAAAAGTATTGATTTATTTTAATAACATGATATAACAAATTTTTCTTATAATTTGTCCCTCTATAGATTTGTGGGGTTATTTTTAATAAAATAGTTTTCACCCCCGAGAAGGGGTGGTATCCACACCCAGGGTAAAAGTGCAAGGTAACACCAAATTATTTTTATTTCTTGGGGTATTCTCTAACTAGTCACCAATTTTCATGCAAATCGATGGAGGTTTAACAAGATAGGAGGTGAAAACCTTTAAAGACTACACTAACTTTCCCCTTTCATCCCTTATTGCTACTTTCTGTATCCACTGAGGTGTCAGCCTGAAAGGGGTCATAATTATCAATATACAATAGACACATTTCACATGCCAAACTCCATATTACTTATGACGATGATTTTTCGGCTCTAGCTCTTAGACTACTTAGTCATTAAGAGGAAACAGTAGCGATCAACAGGTACCGAAAACGCGTTCCAAGATTGCGGATGAAATTTTGAATATTTTTTCGAGATATTTGGCACAAGTATTCGAAATATAATAAAGAATGGCGGTACAGAGCCCAATTTGAAAAATATATTAATATGTGGAAATTACTCTGTAATTAAATACAATATTAAAAAAACGAGCCTGTACCGCCATTAAGAAGAACAAAAAAATACACTATCTTCAAATAAACTTTTTAATCCGATGCCTAGATTTTGTGTCATTTTGGAACTACTAATTTTTTTTATTTCATTAGTAGTTCCAAAATGACACAAAATCTAGGCATTGGATAAAAAAGTTTATTTGAAGAATGTGTATTTTTTTGTTCTTCTTAATGGCGGTACAGGCTCGTTTTTTTAATATTATATTTAATTACAGAGTAATTTCCACATATTAAAATATTTTTCAAATTGGGCTCTGTACCGCCATTCTTTATTATATTACGAATACGTGTGCCAAATATCTCGAAAAAATATTCAAAATTATAGCCGAAATCTTGGAACGCGTTTTGGCTACCTGTTGATCGCTACTGTATCACCTTAATAAGAGGTATAAAATATAATATCTAGTAACAACTGGAAAAATAATCTGTATTTAAGAGAAATTTGAATGTTATTAAAATATTTATCTTCTTTGTCTCCTGTTTGGTTTATTGTACGCTAAAATAGCCGAATGGTTAAAAGTGAGTATCCAAAAAATCCATTTTAATCATCGGTATTAATTTAGGATTGGGGTACAACAATGGAATATGGAAGCGCAAGATCGTATATGGCTATAAATAGTGAATGCAGAGAAGACTCACCCCAAGTTGTAAAGCAAGTCAAGAAGAAGAAGATGTACACACAACCAAGCTTAAATAGAATCACCATTTATTTCAAAGCAATATTTATTTCTTTTGAAAAAACTTGTTGTTGTTGGGAAGAATAAAGGTTTTTATTGAAAATACACAAATCGATAAAACAATCAGTTAGTACAGCTCGGTACAGTATAGATTATTTGCTTGAGTTGCAAATTGGACAAAAATAAATAAACTAACTTTGGCGCCCAAAACGAAAATATGCCTTATGTGGGGTTATAGGACTTACAACGGGGTAAGATTATTGGTTTTGTGGAGCAAGTAATGTTCTCAGAGGGACATAGCTGCAGAGCTAAGCGTAACACGTGGCATTCTGTCCAAAACCTATGCTAGGTAACAGGAAGTAGGAAAGCTCAAAAAAAAGCAAAGGAAAGTCGCCAAAAAGTATTAATGGCTCGCCACGATCGTTTAATTATCCAATCAGCTGGAAGACAGCCAACCATTTCTCACCTGCAGCTCCAAAGGCAGCTTCTGGACGATGCAGGAGGAATATGGGTTCCCGGTTCCCGATATTCAGGCAGCACAAGATTGATCGCCTAAATTGGTGTCTTCACCACCAACTAACTGGAACATTAGGAAATTACAAAATGTGATATTTCCAGAGAAAGCCGAGATTTGTGTAAAATCACATGACTTACGAAATCGTGTACTTAGAAGTCGAGGAAGACAAGCAAGGGCGAAAACTCTCAGATCTGTTCACATTATATAAAAGGGGAAGTGTAATGTTTTGGAGAGGCATTGTGATCCGTAAAAAAACTCCTTTAATTTTCATCCAGTCAACTTTAACTGCTCATAGGTATGTTGATAACCTCTAGTTAGGCTCTGGAAAGGTGCAATAGGAGAAACTTTATTTGTCAAGCATGATAATGAGCCTCCACATACCATTAGAGTGACTAGAGACTTCATTGAAGCAGAAGATATCCCTTGTTTGGAGTGGCATGCTTGCTCACCTGAGCTTATCCCTATAGAGTATTTGTGGGATATGCTTAAAAGAAAAGTTAGGGCTCGCCGGGATAATTTACAAAATACCGCACGGCTAGTACAAGCTGCTCTTGAAGAATGGAGCAACCTACCACAACAAAATGTTGATAATTTGATGAGGAGCGTGCCCTCACAAATTGAAGCTTACATATGGACTAGAGGTAGTAACACTACACTGACTGCCAAAAAAAACATAAATAAATAAAAACAATTTAAACATTATTTGTTTTACATTGAAATTTGCTATTGACTTTAAAACAACTATTACATAGTTTCATTTTGTTCTTTAAATACTTTATTATTTTATTAAATTGTTATGTATTTGTAATTAAATTGCTTTAAAATAAATGTTGTTTCATTTCGTGTGTTCGTTTTCAGACGAAATGACAACAAACATCAAAAAACTGTAGACTGTCGGTTTTCAATACAGTGTTCAACGACGATTTGATCCCTTATGCCTTTTTGTGTAATGAAAATATCATCTGAGATAAGCAAAACACAAAGGAAAGGACCCCGCATAAACCTTATGGGAAATGGTTCTCTGTCAAATGCTCTGAAACTTTGGGTTCTGGTAGTCCTTGATGTGTAGAACAAAAGACTTAATGGGCGCATAGCTCCAAAAAATCATGGTTTTAAGATATAAGCCTCTGAAGTTATAGGTACAGTGAGGACGTTTGAGTTGGAATAAATCCATTTAATCGAGAATGGGCGACTCTGGAGATAAATCACAAATCAGGTCGATTTTTATTTTTAAATTATAATTTTCAACGGATGCCTTTCAGGCAATAGTGGCGTGCCCTCTGAGTGGAAAAACTCCATAACTACCCCTATATACAAAAAGGGTGGTAGAAAAAATTGTAATAATTACAGAGGCATTAGTGTGACCAGCTCAGTTGGAAGACTGTACGGACGAATAATAAAGAAACGGATAGAAAAGGAGTGGCAAGATTCCGAAGAACAAAGTGGATTTAGGGCAGGTAGATCATGCACAGATAACATTTTCTGCATAAGGCAATTACTAGAAAAACGTTCTGCTAGAAATCTAGAAACTCACATGGTATTTGTAGACTTAAAAAAAGCATACGATACCGTTCCCAGAGAAAAAATGTTTGAGGTATTACAACAAACCACTTTAAATAGAAAATACATCCAAACAATAAAAGATCTCTATGCTAATGCAACAACAGCAATTAAAATTGGAACGAAACTTTCAAATACTTTTGAAACTTCGAAAGGCCTTTTGCAGGGATGCTCTCTGTCGCCCACTTTATTTAAAATTTACCTTACACATGTGTTAAAATATTGGACTAGGAAATGCCAAACAATGGGGATACCAGTAGGAGTATTTGTATACGTTGCTATTTGCTGACGACCAAGTTGTGATTGCTGCTGATAAAGATGACGCCAGTTACATGATTAGAAAATTGAAAGAGGAGTACCAAAAATGGGGTTTGGAAATGAGCTTGGAGAAAACTGAATACCTTGTAGTCGGAGGTGATACTGAAGACTTAGAATTAGAAGGGGAATACATAAAAGGATGTGATGAATTTAAATATCTAGGTTCAATTTTTGACAAAAACTCCACATGCGATCAAGATATAGAATATCGAATAAGTCAAGGAAGAAAAGCTATAAAACAGCTAAATGGCATTTGGTGGAGTACAGGACTGCAAAATCAGACAAAGAAAAAAATCTACCAAACTATCGTGGAAGGAATTGTCCTGTACAACTCGGAAGTGTGGGAAGTAAAAGACCGACAAAATAAAAGACTTCAAGCTTTACAAATGGACGCGCTTAGAAGAAGCTGCAGAATATCTAAACTGCAGCATATCCCAAACGAAGAAATAAAAGAAATAATGGAAGTAGAAAAGGATATTATAGACAGAATAGAACAAAAAAGATTAATATGGTACGGGCATGTCCAGAGAATGGGACCAACAAGATGGCCCAAGAAAATGATGCAGTATGTACCACCCGAGAGAAGAAAAAGAGGCAGACCGAAGAGAACATGGATACAAGATGTAGAGAAAGCAATGAACAGTAGACAACTCAACGAGGAAGATATTCGTGACCGAAAAGCATGGCGAATAGGATGCGGGAAACGGCGAATGCTGTAGAACACCCGATATATATAAATTATAATTTTTTGGCATGTATATCATACTAGTGACGTCATCCATCTGGGCGTGATGACGCAATCGATGATTTTTTTAAATGAGAATACGTATATAATTTATTTAATTCGAAATACATTTTACTGTTGTCCGAAAAGAGGAAAAAATGTTTATTTGATAAATAAATATTGTTTTTCGCTTAAATTCAATATTGAAGCTGCCACCCACCTGCCTCTTAGCAGTTTGAAGATTTAATTTAAGCGAAAAGCAATGATTATTTTTCAAATTAAAATTTATCTGTTTTCTTACAACGCAGCAGTAAAATGTATTTCGAATTAAATAAATTATAAACATTCTCCTTTTTGTCTCAATTAATTTAATTCAAAAAAAATTTTGGGCACCCTGTATAAATAATTATGTTAATGTTTATATTAGTGAATAGAGAATTAAATAACATTTAAAATAAGCTATCACACGACCCCTTTCGCTCAAATCAAATGTTCAAACTGCTAAGAGGCAGATGGGTGGCAGCTTTAATATTGAATTTAAGAGAAAAACAATATTTATTTATCAAATAAAAATATTTTTTCTGGTTTCGGACAACAGTAAAATGTATTTCGAATTAAATAAATTATATACATTCTTCTTTTTGTCTCAATTAATTTAATTCAAAAAAACATTTTTGGGCACCCTGTACAAATAATATTGTTAATATTTATATTATTGAATAGAGAATCTAATAATCTTTCAAATAAGCTATCACACGACCCCTATTCTTATTTCAAAAATCATCGATTATAATTTAAAAATAAAAATCGACCTGATTCGTAATTTATCTCCAGATTCGCCCAATCTCGAGAAAGTTAATTTATTCCAACTCAAACGTCCTCACTGTACCTATAAATTCAGAGGCTTATATCTTTAAACCATGATTTTTTGGAGCTAGGGGCCCATTGAGTCTTTTGTTCTACACATCAAGGACTACCAGACCAGAACCCAAAGTTTCAGAGCATTTGACAGAGAGCCATTTCCCATAAGGTTTCTGCGGGGTCCTTTCGAGTTGAATCAGGTTGCGTTTTTCTGATAATCGAATTTTTCTTATTTTTCGCAACGTTTCAAGGCTAAAATTTTTCGTTTTCACGACCTTTTTTTTGTAGGTTTCTTATCGTGAAAACTAACAAAATTTCAACTAACATGAAGGAGAGAAATACGGATTGACCTAATAACATTACACATAATTATTTAGGTCACAATTAACACCCTTAGGACAGCAGTAGCCCTGCCAAAAATTTTAAAAATAGAATCAATACTTCTCAATCAATTCGTAAAATGACATAAGGAGGAAAATCGTCGCAGCACATGCGATTTTATTTACAAAATTTTTTTTGACATCCATTTTATTGCGATCTATTTTATACCAAATAATAAACAATACATATGAGTGTTAAGATAGTGACACAGTCAGTATTCACCCAGTTGTGAATACCTAAAAGAGTACAATAATAATTGAATTAATACAGTTATTAATAATTAATTGAAATAATTTGAATATTACAACAGTAATTGGATTAATTAATTGGTTTCCAGTGTTGAGGTCAAGAGTGTCTGTTCTTTTTAGTCTTGTGTTCTGTAGGTGTGTCAGGAGATTGGTGACCAATATGTTTGGGTGAACCTGTAGTATATTGTTGTACTTGGAGCACAGAGAAATAATTTCTTCTTTGACGGTTTGGACTTGGAGATCCCTATGTATATTATTGTTGGAAATGTACCAAGGAGCTTGGCACAGTTGCCTTAGAACTTTTGATTGAAAGCGCTGTATCTTGAGTAGGTTTGTTTCACTAACAGTTCCCCAGATTTGGATGATATACGTCCAGATGGGTTTCAGTACACATTTGTAGATCAACAGTTTATTGTCTAGACTTAGGCGTGATTTTTAATTCATGAACCAGTACATCTTTCTATATACGAGTCCCAGTTGTAGTCGTTTGTTCTAAATATGCTTTTGCCATGTTAGGCGACTGTCTAGGTAAATCTTCAAGTATTTGACGTCACTTCTTATTGGCAGTGACGTGTTGTTAAAGGTTACAGCTGGATTGATCCCCTTCCTTAGTGTAAACGTAATTTGTGCTATTAACTTTGACTCTCCATAGTTTAAACCATATTTCAAGTTTATTTAAGTGGAGTATTTATATACTCGTATTGTGGAGTATGAAGGGAACCAGTCTCGTTGGAACTTTACCGCGCTGAGCAGATGTGACGTGAATTGTAAGTTGTAGAATTCCCTCATCTTCCTTAGTCTCAGCATCCGTATGGCTTGCAAATTGTAGAAGCCTCGGAGGTGTAACCAGAGAAGGTTCCCATTGTTTTCATTCTGGTGGGATATGTTATATGCCATTAGAGTGAAAACTTAGTCTTTTGCTAGCAGTTGCCGCTAGGGCATCTATGCCATTTCGTTCGTTGCAATTCGGGACTGCACGCTGGGGTTTGTTTTGGTTGGATCAGGGAGAGCAGCATATGTGCCTCCTGATGAGAGACTAATAAGTTTCGAAACCGGTAGAGGTGCTTGCAGCACTCTCTGATTGGACTGGAATATGGTTCGGCTGTATTTTCGTTTTGCAACGAAATTGAAAATGGTTATTCATTTTTGATTTACATTTACTCTGTGTGGAGTATGAAGGGAACCAGTCTCGTTGGAACTTTACCGCGCTGAGCAGATGTGACGTGAATTGTAAATTGTAGAATTCCCTCATCTTCCTTAGTCTCAGCATCCGTATGGCTTGCAAATTGTAGAAGCCTCGGAGGTGTAACCAGAGAAGGTTCCCATTGTTTTCATTCTGGTGGGATATGTTATATGCCATTAGAGTGAAAACTTAGTCTTTTATTTAAGTGACTTCGTAGTATCTGAGAAGCTAGGGTCGGATTTTCGTGCCAGGCCGTTAGGACAGTGTCATCAGCATATGTTTCAATTGTTATACGATCTGAAGTTGGTATATCTGCTGTGAAGAGGAGGTATGGTCGAAGCGAAGATCGGTGGGATATGTGCATTTTATCAATGAAATTCGATATTAAGATATTCCATAAGCCGCTACAGGTAAAATGTTTTAACAACCTATTAATCATTCAGAATTACTCAACGGATATTACTACAGTTAAAATAATTAAGATGATAACCGGACAACAATGATTTAATGAGTGAAATTTGAAGTTTTTTTTACTTTAATGACAAAAAGAGCCAGCCCATTAGCAGAACCCAATTAAAAATTATTTTGCACATCATATTTGAAACATTATTTGGTTGAAAAATCTCATTTTTGTTGGCAAAAAAAATATATTAATTTGTTTGGACTAAATTACAGTTGTGTTTATCTTAAAAAGGATATGTTACTATCAACATTCACACAGTGTTGCCAAACTGAATTTTGTTAGTTTGGGTGTAAATTTTTTCCACGGATATCCGAGGGTACAATACAGTGTGGGTCCAAGGACACTTCCTTGGGTACGCCAGAGTGGATGGGATATTTATTTACAAAATAAAATTCAATTTTCACGCAGATTTCCCTAGAAAATTCCACAGTTTTCACATATTTTAAACTCATTTGGTATGGATTTTTTTGGTAACGTTAGGAATATTGATTTAATCCAAGCTTTGATGAGTTGTACCTGTATTATCGATATCGTTAAATATCGATATAAGCCACTTTATTCCTGATCGTCCATTAGTTTTACAAATTCTGAGTGAAATTTATTGGGATCTGTTGCTTTCCCTCAGAACATCACCATCGATGACTTTAACTTTGAGCGCGTTAGAGAATTCAAGTATCTTGGAACAACAATAACTGAAGACAATAACGAATCACAAGAAATAAACAATAGGATACAGGCCGGCAACAGGCCTCTTTTTGCCCTCCAAAACCTTATAAAATCGAAACAACTAACAAGACGTACGAAGATACAAGTCTATAAAACAATCATACGACCCGTTGTGAACTGTATGAAAGCGAAATGTGGACGATAACAAAGGCAAACGAAGAGAGACTACGTGTTTGCGAAAGAAAAATCCTAAGGAAGATCTTTGGTCCTGTGCTGGATGAAGCATCAGGACAATATAGGATAAGAACTAACAATGAGCTCGAATAACTTTACTCAGACGCCAACATCATAAAAGAAATAAAGTCCAGAAGACTCCAATGGACAGGACACGGTAAGACTGGTGTGAAAGGAAGTCCCAACTGGAGGAATACCACGCGGACGACCTCGACTCCGGTGGCGAGAGAATATAGCAGGAGACCTGAACACTATGGGCGTGGAGAATTAGATGGAGGTTGCTCAAGGCAGAAAACAGTGGAGGCATGTTGTCGAGTCGGCTAAAATCCACGAAGGGTTGTAACGCCTCGGAGTAAGTAAGTAATCATCATCATCATCACGTAGCGCTACAACCCTGGGTGGGTCCTGGCTGACTGTACAACTCTCTTCCAATTTGTTCGGTCTTCCATCAACCTAGGGTCAAATGGGATGTTAATTTTTCGGAGATCTGCTTGGATGTTATCTCTCCAAAGCAATCTGGGACGTCCGAGGGGTCTTTTGCCTGTAGAGATCTCCTCCCATAGCAGTCTTACAAGTCTCTCGTTATGAAGTCTGTGCACGTGGCCTGCCCATCTTAGTCGCTGTGATTTAATTTCTTGGACAATATCGGTGTCATTGTAGAGTTTTTTTAATTCGAGGTTGGTTCTGATCCTATACTGGTTTGTGTTAATGTCGTGGTGAGGTCCGAAAATTTTTCTAAGTATTTTTCGTTCAAAATGTCTGAGCTTTTCTCCGTTTGATTTGGTCATGGTCGACGTTTCGCAACCATATGTTAGTACAGTTCTGACGATGGATTTATAGATTTTGATCTTGGAACTTCTTGTAAGATTTTTTGATTTTATAAGCTTATCCAGTGCGAATAGACAGCGATTTGCTGATTGGATTCTGTCTTTTATTTCTTCAGTAACATCGTTGTCAGCTGTGATTACAGCCCCCAGATACTTAAAACGTTGTACTCTTTCGAAATTGAAGGTGTTGACCGTCACATTTTATCCTATCCTGTCTCTTCGTGTCGTTCTATTTATACACATATATTTCGTCTTCTCTTCATTAATCCTCAGCCCTACTTCGCTTGTTGCTCCTTCCACCTTGTTGAAAATGGCTTTTGTGGATAGGATGGAGTAAGTAAGTAAGTAAGTTAAGTTGCTTTTCCGTCTTCAGTTTCATGTATCGTGTTTCTTACTTCATGGAGTGTAGGTACCTCAGCGGAGGATAGGTTTTACCATCGACGGCATCATTGAAATTCTGGTTTTCATCATATTCTCCAGATGTCCATTATTTCTTCTATAGTTATTAAAAGCTTCTCTTGATTATCTGTTAAATATGCAACTTTCAAGATATCTGTCCACTTGATATAAAGTCTCGAGAGAGAATCTCGAAATTGGTATTACTTGGTATAACTTACGGTCCCCAGATCGGCATAGGATACTCGATGGTGACTTTAGTCCCGAGACCAAGACAATTCTGTGTCGGCTAGAGAGTATGACACAGCCCAGTATGACTTCATATTTTCATTCTTTAAACTGAATTCGTGTCAGGTACCTACTTACTAGATTTTTTAATTGCGTATACGATTGTGCAAAAACGAAACAAGGTATAAAAAAAGAAGTACTGGATGAGAAAATCGGTAGATCATCGAATTGACTTGGGAGTCGGTTCAGCTGTCGTAAATAAGTTGAGGTTGGAGGAGGCACAATAATTCAAAAATTGTATTCGAATATCTGCTGTGTTTCTTTAGATTTAGTAAATCAGACTTGGGGGATAAAAATGGGTAGAATGCGAAAAGATGGAGTTGATTCCAGTTTACTCCAATTAACCTTTTCTACTAAAATCCGACTCTCACCTTCACGCTGGTGTCCCCCGAGGAGCAACCCAATCTGGAGATCTGGTATCCAACCCCGGGTGGAAAGTCTCCGGGTCGGGAACTGACGAGGGTGGGTGAAATGGCTCTCCGAAAAGGGGGTTAGGCGTTGGGTTAACTACCCAACCCGGTAAAAACCCATAATTACGAAATCTAAATTTAAAAATGCTGGCCGGAAATCTCGACGACGACCTATTTACCTGGAACGTTCGCACACTTAACGAACCTGGAAACATCCGCAAAGTGTGCAACATATTAGCACAATATAACGCCGATATTACTGCGATACAAGAAGTACGATGGACAAGCCATGGCATAATCCAAAAAACAAACTACAACATGTACTATAGTTGCCATAAAACTAGACATGAATTTGGGACAGCCTTTATAGTCAATAATAAAGTCAAGCACTTGGTTATAGATTTTAAGCCAATTAATCCACGAATGAGCTGCTTAAGGATCAGGGGCAAGTTTTTTAATATTAGTCTTATTAATGTACATGCCCCAACAGAGGACAAGGAAGACGAAGAAAAAGGCGAATTCTATAATGAATTAGAAAGATCCCAGAAATGACATTAAATTAGTAATCGTTGATCTGAACGCAAAAATCGGAAGGGAAGAAATATATCTACCGCACATGGGTATATATTTATAGTCTCCATATTAATACTACTTCGAATGGACACTGAGCAGTCACCTTCGTAGCTACAAAGAACATGTTCGTAGGAAGCACATGTTTTCTACACAAAAAAATACATATGGGGACTTGGACCTCACCCGATGGATTAACGAACAACCAAATTGATCATGTGATCATAGATGCTAGACACTTCTCAAACCTAATGGATGTCCACACCTATCGAGGCGCCAATATTGATTCAGATCACTTTCTAGTTGGCACAAGAATTCGAGCTAGAATCTCAAATACGAAGAAGAAAATAAGTACCAAAACAACGCGCCTTAATCTTGAACTCCTCAAAAATCCGCAAACGGTAGTAAGCTTTCAAATTTATTTTGAAACTAACTACATAATTAATAAGAACCTAACAATCAGCGAACAATGGGAAATGTGTAAAAATAATATTAAAGACGCAGCAAATAATATTCTAGGGCCAGAAAAACCACCATCACGCAATGACTGGTTCGATGCTGAGTGTGAGGACATTACAAGAAGAAAGAACGATGCACATAAGCTGATGCAGCAAAAAAGAACACTGGAAAAAGAAGAATACTGGAAGAACTTGAGACATTAAAACAAGAAAATCAAACAAGAAAATTCTATAAAACGCTGAATGATGCAAGAAAGGAATTTAAACAAAGGCTAGGACTATGTAAGGATAAAGAGGGGCATATACTCAATACAAAACAAGAAATATTAAAAAGGTGGGTGGAACACTATAAAGAACTACTTACTGTCGAAGTAGAAGATCCAAATCAACCACCGACAGGAGCAAGCAACAATACACCATTAGAACCTCCATCAATTCAAGAAGTACCGGATGCAATAAAACACTGGCTAATCAAATATATAAAATAATACTGAGAGCCTTTAATGAGGAACAAATCCCGCAAGCGTGGTGTATTGAAATCGTTTGACCGCTGCACAAAAAGGGTGATGAATTGAAATGTAGAAACTATAGGGGAATAACCCTCCTTACAAAATATTTTCGAGTATCTTATAAGGTCGCCTAAGTGCACATTTGGAGGAGCTTCTTGGAGAATATCAAAGTAGTTTTAGGTCTGGTCGATCACCAACAGACCAGATATTTGTGCTAAGGCAAATACTGGAAAAAACCAATGAATTCAATATCGACACATAACATCTTTTCGTAGATTTTAAATCGGCTTATGATACTGTCCTAAGAAATAAATTGTATAAAGCCATAGATGAATTCGACATCCCTGATAAACTGATAAGATTTGTTAAGGCTACAATGCGTTTTGTTTGCAAAATCGAAATACAGGGCGAACAATCACAAGCGTTTGAAACACATGTTGGGCTGCGACAGGGAGATGCGCTGGCGTCTCTCCTCTTAAACATAGCTCTAGAAAAGGAGGTCAGAGATGCCCGAATAGACAACAGAGAAAATATTTTTAATAAATCATCCCAAATTTTGGCATATGCAGACGACGTGGACCTAGTTGCCCGCACAACACGCAAGCTAGGAGAAATGTATACCACCTTCTCAAATGCCTCAAAACATATGGGCCTGCAAGTAAACAAGGAGAAAACTAAGATGACGGCATCAACACCCAACAATAGAGCCAGAAACATCGGTCACCAATTCACGGCTGACAACTCTACCTTTGAAGTGGTGGACAAATTCACATACTTAGGCTCCCTGATCACCAAGGAGAACGTCATGACGGAAGGAATCAAGTGAAGGGTAATCCTAGCAAATAAATGCTATTTTGGACTGAGTAGACATATATGAGAAGCAGAAACTTAAGCCAAAGGACAAAAATAACCATATACAAAACCCTTATACAACCAGTGTTGACATATGGATCGGAGGTATTGACCATCTCCAAGGCAGATGAAAACCTTCTGCTTATATTTGAACGAAGCAGTGGCGGCTCGTGGAATTTGAGCAGGGAGGGCGCAGATAATAACAATTGCACACAAAAATTTGCCCTCAGGGATTTAGTAGGAATTTGATCAGGGGCAGCGGGTTTTCATTTTTCTATCGGGTGCAAAGTGGATTTCCATTTACTATTTGAACGGTGTCTTTGCAATTTTTTCCCTAGAATGTTTGCTCAGAACTATTGTAGGTTTATATACGCAGATGGGCAAATATGACGGCAAAGCTTTTGACGCGGCAAACGGTTTCAAGTTCGTAGAAAACATTAAATTGGGTTACGCAGGTAAACGCAATGAAGGGCAATACTCAAATAGGGGCAATAATTTTTACGATGGGCTGGTCGGCAAATTTCTCAAATTATGGGAAAAACCAACCTTACCGACTTTCGGCTCTGGTCAAAATAAAATAGTTAGGTACAACTTACAGGAACTAGGTACCTACTACATATTTAAATTTTCAAATACAAACAAATTTGATTTATAATAGTTTAATAGTTCTATTCAAGAAATACACTACGACATTGCGTTCATAATAATTAATACATTACAATTACTTTTTAAAATTAAAATCGGCTCTACGGTCTTTCATAGCAATAAATTTTTCCATAACTTTTTCCTCGAAATCATTGATCCCATCATGAAGTAAATTTCGGTTTATGGACATCATAGCTAGGGCATTTAGTCGATCATTAAGCATTGTGTTTCGCAAAAATGTTTTTATGCGCTTAAGGGTTGAAAAACAACGTTCCGATTCTGCAGTTGTCATTGGAGTTGTCACAATAATTTTTAACACCATTATTGTTTCTGCAAAGGTTTCGGCAAGATTATTCTCTAACATAAACGTGAGAATGTTCATAGCTCCAACAATTTCTTTTAAGTCTGGCCTCGAATATATTACTTCTAATTCAGTCTTTAATCTGGTCTTGCATAACACGGGATAACAAGTAGTTACAGCATCTAGAATATTAACTGGAAAAGTTTTCGAATATTTTGAGTACATGTCTTTGTTGAATAGTTCAGCCGCTTGCAAATGGCCCCGATAAGAGAACATTTCCTTCATTTGTGTTGTTATTACATCACACACCTCCTTGGCAATAACACTTCGCATATTATCATCAGTTCTTCTTCTTTTAGCACTTTCAAAATTTGATTCAATACTTTCTTTAATTTCATCAGTATCATTTCGAATGTTGGTAATACTTTGCTCAAAAATTTCTAAGTCCTTCTTCAATTCAACACTGTCCTTATTTCTTGATTGGAGTTGATTATAAAGTATATCGACTTGCGGCAAGACTTTATGGAAAATCGTTAACCAAAACATAAATTCTGGATCTTCTAACGCTCGCCTCAAGCCAGAAGCCTCATTGGAAGTAACACTCTTTTCACATCTGTCCTCGACCTCTTCAAAAACTTCTATAAGTTTCTCACGATTTTCATATACAGAATTAACCGTACGAATATTATAGTTCCATCTAGTGACGGCCACTTTCGGTAATCTTTTATTTACTATTTCTTCTAAAATATCGCATCGATGGGAAGAATTTGAAAAAAACGCTGGGATAGCTGATAGATTATTAAAAAACACTCGCACTTTAGGGTTTTGCGATGCGGCTTTCTGCATAATTAGGTTTAATTGATGGGCATAGCAATGTATAAAATGTGCACTGGGATATTTCTGTTTAATTTGGATTTGAACACCGCTGGTAGAACCGCTCATAACATTTGCACCATCATAAGTTTGCGCTATTAGTTTTTGAGGAGTTTTTAAAATTAACGGATCTATTTCGTTTTCAATACAGGTTTTTAACCCAGCTGCTGTTTTATCCATAACCCTTAAAAAGCCCCAAAAATTTTCATAAATGGAATCTTCGTAGAAATACCGTAATATCAATACCATTTGACAATTATTTGAGACATCGGTGGTTTCATCGCATTGGATAGATAAAAAGTCGGCCTTTTCAATTTGATGGGAAATTTCTTCCCGACAAACTAGTTATCCAAAATATCATTTTGTATGGTCTTGAGGTTCCTTTAAACACAGTTGCTTTCTGTAAATGTTCTTTAAGTGTAGCATCCAACTCTGCAGTAAAATCTATCAACTCTGTAAATATTCCTCGATTTTCAGATCCCTCGCTTTCGTCATGACCTCTAAGTGCTAGTTCAAAAGAACCGCAAAATTTTACACAGCTAATAATTCTTTTCAAAATGTGTCGGTTTTTTCTGACTTTATTATTGTGTAGTACTAAAGACTCCCTGTATGCAGAACTCAATTGTGTTAAAATATTGACTTTGCCAAGCAATGCGAACCCTGTGCATGAATTAATATGACCACGAGACGATTCATGTTTTTTTATTTTTGCAGGAAGGTGGTGAAGATCTTTTATCCCTGTTCTTGCCCAATTTCGGTCCATCCCTGATCCGGCATTGTAAAGTAATAAACACGGGAAACAGTACAATAAATTCGAAACGTCACAACCACAAATCCAATTATTTCTTGTATAAATGTCTCTTGAAAAATGGCGGGTGAAACTTCTGTTTTCTGCTTTGCGTTCACTAATTTGCGTTAACTTCAAATTTGGCAACGGCCTGCCCAATTCTTTAATTTTTAACTTATCTTCAAGTGGCAGATTGGAAAAGTTCGTATTTAATATATTATGAACAGTATTCATGATGCTAAAATAAATTCGTTCTAATTAGCCCATGTGTTATAATATGAAAAATATGTGTACTTACGTAATAAGAATAAGTGAAACTTTAAACACTACTACTGCAAACTTTTCCACTGCTTTCGCTTTATTGTTGTCAGAGATAACTGCTTGCAAAGCTTCTTGCCGCGTGCTTTCTTGCTCACTGAGGCCGCTAAAGAAGTGCGGCCAAAATGCAACATCACGCAACGTCTGAAGATGAGTGGGAGTGTTGGTCGACCGTCCTCGATTGCTATGGTTACGTGGCCGCACTTCTCTTGCGCCCAAATATCGTGCGTGCCCTCTCAACGTGGTCTCAACCATCGCCTACGTCCTATAAAGCTATGACAAGCTGGTTGAGCGTCGGAAAAATATCAGACAGTGTTTTTATGTGAATTTCAACAAATTAAAATTAGAATAGAAAATGTTGAAGTTGGTTGTATCAGAATTTTTTAACCAACATTATATCTGGGAGGGCGCGCGGCCATGCGGCCTCAAAGAGGAGCCGCCACTGGAACGAAGGATCCTGAGAGGAATATTCGGTGGCATCTGTGAAAATAGTGTTTGGAGGAGGAGGTACAACTACAAGGAATACCACAGATATAAACAAAAATTTGGTGGAAAAGACGTAGTATCTCTTATAAGAATAGGAAGACTAAGATGGGCAGGACATCTAACAAGATCACAGCAGAACAACCCTCCTAGAAGTATCCGTATGTCACAACCTGTGGGAAGTAGAAATAGGGGTAGGCCAAAACTCAGATGGAAGGATGGTGTAGATGAGGATGGGAGAAAAATAGGCGCAGCAAACTGGTAACGGTTGGAAATGGATATAGGACTGACTGGCGTAATAGACTTGGGAAGGTTGAGGTTCTTTCATAGGGCTGTAGCACCATTGATAACGATGAGAACATCAGACGTACGAGAATATAAATTTAAATTGTGTAAGTACCTTTTTATTTCGTTTGCATCATTAAATTTTACTCAAAACTGATAATAGGTACAAACTCATTTTTGAATAAACAGTAGCGCGTCATCAATTTTTTTGTTTTTCGAAAGTTCTGCGAACTTTCAACGGTGAGGCAACAGTGCGTCGGTAATTCGACATTGACAGTGACAAATTTATATTATCAAAATCAATAATTTTTATACTCATAGGCGCGAAATATTGGCGAGTTAGTCACGTTCGATTTCTTGTTATAGAAAATCGATTTTTAGTAAATCCAATGTGACACAAAATCTAGGCATGGGATAAAAAAGTGTATTTGAAGAAAGTGTATTTTTTTGTCTTTCTTAATGGCGGTATAGGCTCCTTTTTGCAATATTTTATTTAGTTATAGAGTAATTTCCACATACTAACATATTTCTGAAATTGGGCTCTGTACCGCCATTCTTTATTATATTACGAATATGTTTGCCAAATATCTCGACAAAATATTCAAAATTACAGCCGCAATCTTGGACCGCGTTTGTTGCTACCTGTTGATCGCTACTGTATGTTCTTAACATTTCATAAGAACTCTTTTTATTCGCAAAGTGAAATTAATTTCAAAATTGCATCATCGGTCCAATGTCGCACACTAATCTTTTATTAAGTCAATATTTTTTCACTTCTGGCGTAGACAGAAGACTGGATATTAGATCTCCAGATCATACATAATATGTAGGTTATATTATAAGCATGTACACTGTAAAAAAAAAGTGTAAAAATTTTACACTTCTTGTCACAAGTGCAGTCTCGGCGACACGTCACAACTTATCTCAGAGAGTTCTCTCAGACTCATTGACTCATATTATTTGTGGGTGCAGTCTCGAGATTGCTCTTGTTTGTCTCAAATGAACGCTTAGCTTTAGGTCTGTATAAATCTGCTGCAGCTTTAACTTTAACTAATTTATAAAAATTGAACGTGATATGTTTTTCCTCTAATCGTTTTCTTTCTTTACAATTTTCTATTAGCCATTTTCCTTTAGCATTAGTAATTTAGCTAATAAAGAGTATAATTTTATGAGGAAGCAAATATGAAACTAATGATAAAATCGAATCTCATTTCTAATGCATTGTTTAAAAAGTATATTAGCCGCTGTTGCTTATGATTTTTTATGGAACTTTGATTGTATTTTGGTTGTTATATATGGCGAAACTTCCGACAATAAACATAATTTTATGAACAATACTTTCCAAATGCCTATTTATATCGTAATAAAATTTCTAAAGAAATACCTACTTAATGTGTAATAAATTTAAGAAGATATACACTGCGCGTCAGAGATAACGGGCATCCCAAAAATGGGTCATTTTTGATGTCTCGTATCTCCTAAACCTGTTGTAACCCTGTATCGCTGTAATAATATTGTTCCTAAGCAGGAAAATTTTCATTATATACCGGGTGTACGAATCAAACTGTGTTTTTTTCTCAAAGTTCGCAACACCCTGTGGAATATTCTAGCATTTCTAAAATACTGAAATTACAACCCAACTACAGCCTCAGGTTTTCTTAATAGTCTGATGTTTGATTCATTCACTTATGTTGGATAATAAAAAAGTTAGATACTTTAACAACTAGCCATGCTCTTCATTAGTACCGGGTGTTTCTAAATAAGTGCGACAAACTTTAAGGGGTAAGCCTGTATTAAAAAATAATGACAGTTTGCTTTATAATCGTATCTCCGCAAATGTTTCGTTTCCGAGATACGGGATGTTGAATTTTTTCTTACTAACTGACGATTTATTTATTGCTTTAAAACGGGTTGAGATATGCAAATAAAATTTGGTGGGTTTTAAGAGGCAGTTATTGCACATTTTTTGACATACAATTAAGAATTTTATGTTCACCATTGGCGTGCATACGGGTAACATGATCGGTCATATTACCAGTATACGCGCCAATGGTGAATATAAAATTCTTAATTGCATGTCAAAAAATGCGCAATAACTATCTCTGAAAACCTACCACATTTCATTTGCATATCTCAACCGGTTTTAGGTCAATAAATAAATTGTCAGTTTGTAAGAAAAAATTCAACATCCCGTATCTCGGAAATGAAGCATTTGCGGACATATGTTTATAAAGCAAACTGTCATTATTTTTTCATGCAGAATTACCCCTTAAAGTTTCTCGCGCTTATTTAGAAACACCCTGTACTGATGAAGACCATGGCTAGTTGTTAAAGTACATAACTGTTGTATTATCCAACATAAGCGAATGAATAAAAAAATATAATGTTAAGAAAACCTGAGGCTATAGTTGGGTTTTATTTTAAGTATTTTATAAATGCTAGAATATTCCACAGGGTGTTGCGAACTTTGAGAAAACAACACAGTTTGATTCGTACACCCGGTATACAATATGACAATCTACCTGTTTAGCAACAATATTCTTACAGCTGTGTTGTTAAAAAATCAGGCTATAAAATATTTAAAAAATTACGTAAATCGGACAACAGGTTTAGGGGATACGAGATATAAAAAGTGACCCATTTTTTGGGGTGCCCGTTTTCTCTGACGCGCAGTATATAAAATAGATTATTTCATTCATAGGAGACTCTGACCAATAGAAAGCTACAGAAATAAAAATTAAAGTGATTATTTTTTAATGATTTTAACTTCCAATCGTATAGTAAGATATTTGATCACGTATTTAATTCTGTCCAATCAGATTAAAATTATACTGAGAATTATCTACTGTAGAAAATTACCGATAGAATTTTTTTAAATAGATTGTTTCTGTTTAATGGCAACCAGTTTCCTAGTTTTGACAACTGTCACATTTAAGAAAATATCCATAATATACGTATTAAAAAATAATCTTACGAATATCACACAGTAAGAATAAATAAGAAAATAATGATTCATTTTTACTCAAATTTGTTGTCATTGGGCAATAGCCACTCGAGCCCTGCGGGCTGTCGTGTCTATTGCCAGACAACAAATTTTCGAAAAACTGTCGCATTATTTTCAATTTATTCTCACTCTCTTGTGATATTATACCCGATAATTTTTGATAATATCCCGTCGTCAAGCATTACGTCAGATAATCTTCATTACTATGCAAAAATGAACATTTAATGACATTAATGACAATTAATGTTTTACAACTTGTCACAGAGCACCAAGAAATACGTTTAGCAAATATTCAGCTGAAGATATCAGTAAAATGTTAGTTAAAATGATTTAAAAAGACAGTTATTCATGAAATAATCTCAGCGAATTACCCTCGATCTCTAAAATTATTATCGACTTGTTGCCCTCGTGCCACTTCGACATAATTTCACTCCCCTTCGGGTCGTGAAATTAAAACTGTCAAAGTGTCGCTCGGGAAACAACTCGATCATTTTAGAGCTATCGTGCAATTACTACTGAAAATAGCACTAAACACATACTATTAAAAAAAACCTAACAAATTCAAATATAAATTAAAAAATGATTAAAAATTTAACGAAATCTAAAATAATTCAATCGTTGACAATAAAACTATTGTCAAAAAAATTCCAAGCTAAACCACTGTAAACAATTATCGCAGAACTTGTCGGTTTTAAATAATCCGATTTAAATTATTTTTAATTGAATCACTTTAATTTAGTTGTCTACATGTAAAGCATTAATGAGTTATAACTTTTTTTAATCATGGGAACTTTATAAAATGATTTAATTAGCGTTCAAAAAACGTCGAGGCAGGTCGATTTTTAAATTTAGCTTTGCTTTAATTTTGGATCACCGCAATTTTAATGAAATCTACAGACTACTTGTTACGAACATAAAACAGTAGTGCTTCGTTCATCGACTTTAAGCAGCCCTACGACATAGTAAAAAGACATCAGATGTACGAACTGATGAAAGAATTGGAGATACCAAGTAAAATTGTCAGGATAGTTAAAAGATGACGAATGAAAACACAACAAACGAAATAGCATGGAAAGGACATACCTAAAAGTTTAAAACCAAGGAAGGATTTTTTCAAATTTTGGTTTAGTGCAAGTAATGAAGCTTAAAATAGGACAAAACCTCGCAATTTTTACAGAATGGACCGATTTGCTTGAAAATTTGAGAATAAGTATGGATAGTCCAACGATTAAAATCTATATGATGCCGAAAGGCGCTTTTACCTTGGGGGGTGGTTGCTACCCCATCTCGGGAGTGGAAATTTTGTATTATAGTTTGACCACAAAAGTAGGTAAAAACATTCATTCTTAGCAAAAAACGTCCTATACATTTTTTTGATAAAATTAATAGTTTTCGATTTATTAGCTATCTAATGTGTTGGTTTAATATCGAAAAAATCAATGTTTTTAATGTTTTCTGCTAATAACTCCAAAATTTTTCGTTTTATCAAATCAACTTTACCTAACAAAAATGTACCTTCTGAAAAAATAAACAAAACCGTTTTTTTAATTTTCTTTAAGACCAATAGTAATCGAGCTATACTTTATTATATGTTAGTTCTTCTTCGTCAAATGCTAAATATTGTAGTTTCAAAGTCAAAAGACGGGAAAACTATGCATTTTTCGAGGATAATTTGTTCAAACTAATTTAAAGTATTTAAAAATATTTATCTCGAGAAATAAAAAAAATCTCTAGCTCAAAAATTAAGTAACTTATAATGAAAAGAATGTCAGTCCCTATTTTTTTCAGCAAAAAAGTGATCGGAAGCAACCTCCTAATCACCACCATAATTAAAATTAGTCATTGACCTTATTTGGTCTTCTTTATTTATGTATTATTAATAGGTTCTAGAAGTTTGACTGGCTTAGAATGATTAGTTTAAAAAAAATGGAGTTAAAAGCGAATAACGAATTTTTGTAGTTTGGTAAAAAATGCCATTTTCTTCAGAATAGAAAGATTAGCATCAGAGATACGAAAAAATATTTAATATGAAATTGTAGGTTATTTAATTCCCAAAAACTTGATTTAAAAAAATTTTTTCTACGGCAAAAATTGAGTGAATCGTAAATGAGTATATGTATCGAAAAACATTGATTTTTTCGATATTAAACTAACATTTTCGATAGCGAATAAATCGAAAACTATTAATTTTAGCAAAAAAATATGTAGAACGTTTTTTGCTTAGAATGAACGTTTTTTTTTTAACTTTTGCGGTCAAACTATAATAAAAAATTTCCACCTCCGAGATGGGGTGGCAACCACAACCACCCCCATGCTAAAAGCGCCTTTCGGCATCATATAGATTTTGATCCTTGGACTATCCACTACTTACTACTTATTCTCAAATTTTCAAGCAAATCGATCCATTCTGTAAAAAATGCGAGGTGAAAAGCTTCGGTTCCTGTACTCTTATTAAATATTACGTACAAGATTTGCGACTGGTACATATCGTGCTTATAGGGCTTTTCATTCACAGTCATTTGTTTCGAGCTTCTGTCATATTTCGTATAATCCATGTATATTAATATTATACACAGATTATATATAACAAATGACAGTCGATGAAAAGCCCTATTGATACAAGGTACATCGTGAAGTGATACCAGAAATAGTTACTTATGTTACCAAGTCAGTAAAGTTACTCTTTATCGAACGAGTCTGATATTATGAGCAGAGCGAGCCTAGCTAGCGAGGCGAATAACAGGTGAGTTCGATAAAGAGTCTTTACTGACGTGGTGCATACAAAATTTTATCGCCAGAAATTTGATATTGGTTTTAATACTTACAATTTACAATTTAAGATTTTTTAAAATTTCAGACGTAATAAAAATTTCATGACAGTGATGACAGGTGACTTGTGCATGATGGCCGCTGTCGATTTTTAATCGATAGTCATATCAATATTGAATAATTCTTAATCGGTAAAGTGTTGATTTATTTTATATGAATATAATTACAAAATACTACAGAATTTCACTTTTCGACATCAATTTAAGTAACAATGTCGTAAATTTTGTACAATATTATTAAAGTAAATAAATTGTAAGTTAACTCAAATAAATAATCGATTACTGCCATCGACCACTTACATTCAATTCCTATTAATCGCGGCAGGTAAAGTAAAATTCTTCTTTCAGTATAATAAAGTGTTAGTTTACTGCCGCAAATGAGGGCAAATGAGTACAATAATGAATGACTTTAGTGACGGTTGGCGATAATAGTTATTTACGTACCAAGTCAGTAAAGTTACTCTTTATCGAACGAGTCTGATATTATGAGCAGAGCGAGCGTAGCGAGCAAGGCGAATAACAGACGAGATCGATAAAGAATCTTTACTGACGTGGTGCATACAAAATTTTATCGCGTTTTATAATGGTTTTAACACTTAGGTACTTACAATTTAAGAACTTTTTAAATTTTAAACGTCATAATAATTTCATGACAGTGATGACAGATAACTTTTGCAAGATGGTTGCTTTCAATTTTTAATCGATAGTTTTAATTTATTTTATATGAACATAATTGCAAAGTTCTACATAATTCCACGGATGTGGAAAGCCACGGGATGACTACCACATTAAAGATCCATAAGGATATCCCCAGGACACCACAATGGCTGAAAACCCAAAACAAACGGCCCTCAGTCCCGGGCATCCCTTAAATGGGGAGAGGGTGCTAAGAATCCCCCGGTCAGCCAATAATGTCCCAAAAGTGAAAAAGATCGGTACGTGGAACATTCGAAGCATGTATCAAGCAGGCAAGGCAGCAAATATTATTCAAGAAATGACTCGCCTAAACACAGATATTTTAGGATGCAGTGAAGTTCGATGGCCAAATTCTGGCATACAAATTATAGGTAGTGTTGCCCAAATGCAAGACCAAGACGAGACTTAGAGAGTCTTGGTCTTGGTCTTGCACCAATACACCTGGTCTTGGTCTTGGTCTTGGTATTGCACTCCCGGTCTTGGTCTTGGTCTTGGTCTTGCAGCAAGAGTCTTGCAAGTCTCGCAGTTGCCCACTAGCATATTACTATTTATTAAACGTTACTTTAGATCTTAGAACAACGTAACATATAGGTAAATTTTCAGCTTGACTTAACATACAGGGTGAGGCAGATAAACTTTCCTATTAAAAATATCTCCAGAACTAAAGACAACAGAATCATGAAAATTGGAATGGAGTGTTTTGAAGGGTGATCTATTTAATGAAAATATTTTATCTATTTCCTACTTCCAGTTATACCGGAAGTTGCCTATAACTTCGTTTTTTTAAATGGAACACCCTGTATATTTTTACATTTCTGAATTCTCTTCCATGTCTTCTTTCTGAAATATGAGGTTTTGTAATATCATATAGGGTAGTTTAAAAGATAATTACGTTTTCTTATTAATTTCGTAGCAGTTTTCACACCGTGTAGAATTGGTTATTTGACATCAAAAACTTTATTTATGTTCAAATGATTTTTAATATAGTCTACTATTGTTAAAAATTATTAGTATAGCTAAATGTTGAATTTGGTATTCAGGGTTGGTCGAAACTCGGAATGAATATTTTCTGAGTTTTCTTAAATGGAACGCCCTGTATTTTAGTATTGTAATGAAATGATATTTTATGGTACTTTTTTATTTATTAAGCATTCTCGATACCTAACTGCCTTAATTTGTGCTTAATTGTTAATCGCACTAACAATCTTAACTACGTATTGATAGCTCAACAATTATTGGTAATTTTTAGGATCAGTCTAGACTTCTAGACTCTAGACTCTAGATTAATATGTATCTATTTCCGAAAAATTATTTGTTATTGAATTATTTGCGAACATTTTATGTTCACGGCCAACCTAATAAAATTTCACATATTTTTTGTTGCAAATAATATTTGGCTTGAATCACCAATAACTCACAAACTAAAGCAGTTAGGTATAGGAAACGCTTAATAAATAAAAAAGTATGTACCATATTATATCATTACAATACTAAAATATAGGGTTCTCCATTTAAGCAAACTCAGAAAATACTCCTTCCGAGTTTCGACCAACCCTGTATTCTAAAAGTACAAATTTAGCTATATGGTGTATTCCACGAATATACGACTGTTTTGGATTATCGCGACGACGAATATTTTAGTATGCAACGTAAGAAGTACGAAAGTATTTTGCTCTAATAATTACTCCAATAAACAACAATATAATTTGCAATTTTCTTTCGTCCTTCATATTTTGCACAGTAAAATATTCGTTGTCGCGATAATCCAAGAGAGTCGTACCTATATTCGTGGAATGGGGTATACTAACAATTCTTAACAATAGTAGATTACATTAAAAATCATCTGAACATAAATATAGTTTTGGATGTCAAACTACTACAATTCTACAGGGTGTGAATATTGCTGCGAAATTAAGAAAAAAATTTAATTCTCTTTTAAACTACCTTATATAACATTACAAAACATTTTAACAACGAAGACATCGAGGAGAATTTAAAAATGTAAGTAAAAATATACAGGGTGTCCCATTCAAAAAAATGAAGTTATAAGCCACTTCCGGTATAACCGGAAGTAGGAAATATTTTCATTAAATAGATCACTCTTTAAAACCCCTTCGTTCCAATTTTCATGATTCTGTTCCTTTAGTTACAAAACCAACAAAATTAATAAATGTATAAACAACTCACATCGGGTGGGGCTTGAACCCACAATCTAAACTATCCCTGCCTATAGGTACTCTCACTAACTGAGCTATCTACGATGTCCCACGGGAGTCAGTCTGTTTCTTAATAAACATTTGCATTTAATAACCTTACATGTGCTAAAAACATGGTTAAAACACAAAAAATCCAATAAATGGCATAAACTTGACTGTATTAAAGAACATTTGTCTAGAATGGTATTTTGTTTGACGCATTGATATAATTGCACACTCTGCAAAAAGTTTATATACCTACGATAGTCTTTAGTCTTTAGACTGATAAGGAAAAACAATCAAGTGGGTGTCGTATTATATCAGCTTTGGTGACATCATAACAAGTTTCAAAAGGATATTTATTACTGTCGGTGTCAAAACACAAGATTATTTTATGAAAGGACCTATTCTCAAAATCCAGACAATTACAATGAATTTCAGAGCGAAGGCGTGGTCTGCTATATAAGAAAGAATGTATTATAAAATATTTTATTTTTACATTGTACAAATTTATTATGACCTGTGAGTACGTGTCAAATAAATATGTCAAGTGTTCTTTTAACACTCGTAAAGCGGTGCTTAGATTCTTACGTAAACAACGGTGCGGGGTGCATTTGCACCCCATCTGTATATCCATTTTTTTATATGTGAACGTGGGGAAAATTGATTTGAAAGATAATTAGGACTTGTTTATTTTAGTATGAAACATAATTTTACAAACAAAGTACCCATTTCTTCTTAAAAAAAATTATTCTCGTTGCAAGATAAACACATGAAATTTTTCACAGAGTGACCAACGCAAAGTTTTTACACAAAATACAGTTATGTCGGGACTTTCGGGCTTTTTTCTCCGACATAAGTAACACCGACCTTGTCCCGTAGCTCTGTTAGCTCCAAGTGGAACACCATTTTTCTAAAAAATCACGTAAACGTAAAACTTTTTAGATGCAGCAATGGGTGTAATGTGTTTAGAATTGAATTTAATGCGAATAAAAAAAATGGACAAAAATCAAAAAAATTTATTAGAAAAGATAGGTGAGAAAAACGAGGTCTGGGGTGCAGTTGCACCCCGCACCGCCTTACGAGGGTTAATGTATATTTTGATTCGCTATGTATGTTTATTGTATTGTTCATAATGCGCATAAGTCCAATTTTCCAAAATTTTTTTACCTTTTTTGGCGTCTCATAGTCTCTAAGCATATACCCGAACTACTATATTCCCTAAAACGACACTCAATCCTAACTGCAAGACGCAAGAGTCTTGCAGGCTTAGTCTTGTTCTTGCTCAAGTCTTGCACGGTCAGTCTTGGTCTTGGTCTTGCTAAAATAAAGTGGTCTTGGTCTTGGTCTTGGTCTTGCGAAAATGCAAGAACAAGACCAAGACTGCAAGACCAAGACCGATTTTGGGCAACACTATAGAATTATAGGTGAACACCATATCTATTATTCGGGAGATGACACAACAAGAAACAGAAATGGCGTAGAGATGATAGTAAAATGGGAAATAGCCAAAGCAGTAATAGGATTTACGCCCATATCAGATAGAGTTATGCTATTGAAGATTAATTCAAGTCCCTCTAATATAAATATCATTCAGGTCTACGCACCGACATCCGAATCACCGAAGAAGAAATAGAAAATTTCTACCAGACTCTAGAAAACTCTCTAAAGCTGACAAAAAAACATGAGATAACTATCATCATGGGCAATTTCAACGCCAAAATAGGACAAGGTACAGTCGAGAATGTTGTGGGGTCATATGGTCTTGGCACAAGAAACGAAAGAGGAGAAAGACTGATACAATTCCGCTAAGAGACGGATATGGTTGTAATGAACACATTCTTTAAATTACATCCAAGAAGGCTTTATACATGGAAAGCACCTGGTGATACCCCAGGGAAAATCATAAGAAACCAAATTGATTTTATTAACATAAGCAAAAGGTTTAGAAATTCTGTCACCTCAACAAAAACATATCCAGGCGCCGATGTCTTCTCAGATCATAGTCTGTTAGTTGCAAATATCAACATACGACTCAAAATAATTCAAAAGAAAATAAGACCCAAGATAGATATAAAACTACTGAAAGAAAATAGCATCCAGGAAAAAGTAAAAACAGAGATTAATAAGAATTTTGCGAAAATAGTTGAAGACGCTCCTAGTGGCGTAGAAGAACAATGGAACGAAATGAAGACATCTATCAACACACTTTCGCATTAATATCTTAAATCAAAAACAGAAAAGAATCAAGAATGGATGACAGATAAAATATTGCAGATGATGGAAGAGCGAAGGAAATTAAAAGGTAGAAATGACAATGAATACAAAAAGTTGCATAAGAGTATACTAAGAGAAATAAAAGGGGCAAAAGAAGCATGGCTGATGGAGAAATGTACAGAAATTGAAACACTACAACGCAAACATGACGATTTCCATATGGACAAAAAGATTAAAGAAGTACAAAACATCAGAAAACAACGCAATATAGGCATAATCGTAGACGTCGAAGGTCAAATTTTGACTACAATTGAAGATAAATTAAGAAGATGGAAGGAATATATGCAAGAATTATTCGAAGTTGCTGCACGAAGTCCGTATGAAATAGACAATCCCTATGGCCCAGAAATAACAAACGAAGAAGTAACTATGGCCATTAAGCGGATTAAAGATGGGAAATCACCAGGTCCTGATGAGGTGCATCGTGAAATTTTAAATCTATTAGAGGCACAACAAATTACAGCTCTTACGAAGTTATTCAACAACATATACGAGACTGGTTACTTACCAAAAGACTGGCTACTATCAATATTCATTCCACTTCCCAAAAAAGCCAACGCTAGAAAATGTGAAGAACATAGATTAATTAGTTTGATGAGCCATGTACTTAAAGTTTGTCTTTGGGAGACAAACAAATATGTCGGAACTATAGAGGAATATCGTTAATTAATACAACATACAAGATTATATCCATAATACTGTTTAGAAGATTAACTCCATACGCAGAGGAAATAATAGGCGACTACCAAAGCGGATTCAGACCGGGAAGGTCGACTATAGACCAGATCTTCGTCCTACGCCAGGTGTTGGAAAAAAACTGGGAATTCAACCGCGATGTACACCAAATCTTCGTGGACTTCAAACAAGCTTACGATTCTGTTAGCAGAGAAGCATTGTGGGAGACTATGGTAGAAATGGGAGTACCTGGAAAACTGGTACGATTAGCAAAGGTGAGCACGGAGAACGCTTCCGCACGAATCAGAGTCGGCAGCAACACGTCGGAGGAATTCCTCATTGACACCGGACTTAGACAAGGAGATCCTCTCGCCCCCCTGCTGTTTAACTTCGCACTGGAACATGCAGTAAGGAAAACTCAGCCACAACTGACAAACGGATTTGCCGCCCAAGGATCAAAAATACTATTAGCCTTTGCGGATGACGTGGACACAATTGCACAATCCACCAGAGATACAAAAGAAGTTTTCACCCTATTCGAGAACGGAGCCAAGGAAGTTGGTCTTAAGGTCAACGAGGACAAGACCAAGTACATGGTGGTTACGAAGAACCCAAGACCAAGGGTTAGACAAAACGTAACAATTAATGAATACAATTTTGAAGTCGTCAAAGAATTTAAGTACTTGGGAGCGATCATAACATCTGAAAATAACTATGAAAAGGACGTGGCAGCCAGGATTATTGCAGGAAACAGGGCATATTACTCGTTAAGGACCCTACTTAAATCAAAAATACTCTCAAGACCAGCAAAAATAAGAGTATATAAGACAATAATTCGTCCCACAATAACGTATGGAAGCGAAACCTGGACTCTGAATCAGCGGGAAACAACAAAATTACTGGTACTTGAAAGAAAGATACTGCGGACTATCTATGGGCCTTGCAAAGAAGAGACAACAGGAGAATGGAGAAGAAGACACAATGATGAACTCCAGACAATATACGGAGATGAAAACATAGTACGCTACATTAAATCAAACAGAATACGATGGGCGGGTCACGTACTAAGATCAAGTGACGAAAGACTTCTAAACGCCACATTCTGGGAAAGGCCCGTTGGAAAAAGGTCAGTTGGTCGCCCAAGAAAGAGATGGAAGGACGCAGTAGCCAGCGATCTACGAAAAATGGGAGTACAGCAATGGGAAATAGCTGCTCAGGACCGACAACAATGGAGGGAAATAGTAAACGCGGCCAAGACTCACATAGAGTTGTAGAGCCAAATGATGATGATGATGATGATGTACTTAAAGTACTCCTTACTATCATTCACTCGCGCATATACACCAAATTAGAAGAACAGCTGAGTGAAGTTCAAATTGGATTCAGATCAGGACTCGGAACGAGGGAAGCACTTTTCAGCTTGCAAGTTCTAATACAGAGAGCCAGGGATGTCAATTGCGATGTGTATGCATGTTTCATAGATTTCGAGAAGGCATTTGATAAAGTCCCACATGGAAAACTAATCGATATCCTAAAAACATCAGGACTTGATGGTAAGGATATAAGACTCGTTTCAAACTTATATCTCCAACAAAAAGCAACAGTTCGATTCGAAAATGAACTGTCCGAAATCTTCACGGTTGAAAAAGGAGTCAGACAGGGTTGCATACTGTCACCAACATTATTTAACATATACTCTGAAAACATCTTTAGAGAGGCCTTGGACGAATCAGAAGATGGTATTGCAGTAAATGGACAACTTATAAATAATATTAGATATGCAGACGATACAGTATTGCTGGCGGATAGTGCGCAGGGGCTCCAAAGGATCATGGATAATGTTGTAGAAGCATGTAACAAATACGGCCTAAAACTAAACTGTAAGAAGACAAAAATAATGATCATTAGTAAAAACACCAACATAAACGCCCAAATTACAGTAAACAATACACCTCTAGAGAGAGTACAGAAAATATGCTACCTGAGCTGCAACATTAAGGATACTTGGGATCATAGCTACGAAATAGAAACTCGTATTGAAAAAGCCAGAAGCTCTTTTAACAGTCTTAAGAAAATTATCTGCAACTTGTCTTTAAGTATCAATATACGCATAAGAATTCTTAGATGTTACGTCTTTAGTATCCTCCTATACGAAGTTGAAAGCTGGAGCCTGACAGAAGATGCCATAAAACGGTTAGAGGCGTTTGAAATGTGGTGCTACCGACGTATGTTGAGGGTCTCATATATACACCACACAACTAATATAACTATTCTCCAGAGGCTAGGAAAAGACAAAGAAATAATTAACACCGTAAAGAACAGAAAATTGGCTTACTTCGGCCACATTATGAGTAATGAAAAATACCGACTGCTGCAGTTGATTCTACAAGGCAAGATTGAGGCCCTGGACGTAGACGTATATCCTGGCTGGCCAATCTTAGGAAGTGGACTGGTCTAACGTCAACTGATCTATTTCGAGCTGCCGTAAATAGAATAAGATGGGTCAATGTGGTCGCCAACATCTCCAGAAGAATGGCACTTTTAGAAGAAGACATAATTCCACTTTTTAACATAAATTTAATTGATAATATCGCAAATTGTGTACAATATTTTTAAATAACTAAAGTAAATAAATTGTAAGTTACTCAAATAAATAATCGATTACTGCCATCGACCACTTACATTTAATCTCGATTAATCGCGGCAGGTAAAGTAAAATTCTTCTTTCAGTACAATAAAGTGTTACTTTACTGCCGCAAATGAGGGCAAATGAGTACAATAATGAATGACTTTAGTGACGGTTGGCGATAAAATATATTCCCATGGAAATTGTCAAATTCAAAACAGATTCCGTTTGGGCTATAACAGATAAACTGTAACTTTTTAATGGTAAGTACAAATTCCAAAAAATCGCATTTTCGCACTAAATTGTTAGTAATTAAAAAATCATGCCGAAATTTCTGCAAAGAACGTATAGGTTTGCTTACTATTGTCAAAAATGACTTATTTGAAATGTATGTACTTAAATTGTAAAAATTATTGTAAAAATGGATAAAAACATTCAAAAAGTAATGATAATTCTCTTAGAAAACGAAGTCCCGCCAGAAGAGTCCCATAGGAAATGTTTTACCATACTTTCCTAAATTTTATGAGATATTTTCGTAGGTCCGATAAACAACATCTAAAAGTAACTAAATTAGTAAGAAGAGGAGCCCAAATTTGGAGACCAATGAAAAAGACTTTATTTATTTGATTCCTTTTTGTAAATTTTAAAATTTATTAGTGTTTAATACAATCAAAATTCAACTCTCACGCACAAGTTGTACCTACAACTTCAGTGAGAAACTGAGTTTATTTTGTTATGTACAATTTATTTGCTACGAATAAACTCCATATTTATTTATTATTTATTTATTTACCCAAAAAATACCAGTATAATAAACATTATTCGTTAGCTATATAATATACAGGGTGTCCAGAAATTTTAATGAAAAACAAACGCAAGGGATTCCTCAGATAATAATTATCTTAAATATTATTTTAAAACAATTTAACCTAATTCACTTAAATCGAAAATGCTTCCTAAGGGAGCTAGAGCTCTTTAAAGATGACGTCTTGTAATTATTTTTTTTAATGTCTCCAGAACGCTTGTATTTAGGAAAACAAAAACTTGTCTTTAATTTATCTTCCTGTCATAGGCGTCTCATCCGTTTTGGGTAGGACAACGGTTATTTTATGACATAACTTATTTTACTTAACTTTTAGGAATTTTTGACACTGGATTATTAAATTGTGAGGTAAGAATTCTAGTACTAAAAAATATTATTATTTTAAGTCGATATAATACCCCGTTTTCTAGAAAAATCGAGTTGAAAATTTTTCGTTTTTTGAATTTGAAAAAATAGTTAAAAAAACTATTTAGAAAAACGGAAACTGGTACGTTTATTCATCTTCCAGAGATGAATCGATTGCACCAATTGCGAATTTCTAGTACCGGTCATATGCGTCCGTTTTGGATAGGTAAACGGTTATTTAATCGCATAACCTTTTTGTCTTTAATTTGTTTGTTAAGCATTTTTGACTTTGACACTAGATTAAAAAATTACTATCAGATATTCGAGTACCAAAAATTACTCTTGCTTTAAGTCGGTAAAATACGCTGTTTAAAAAAAAATTCAAATTCAAAAACGATTTTCTGAAAAACACTTTACAAATCTATTTTTGTAGAAAACGGTGCATTCTACCGACTTATAGCAAGATTACCTACCTAGGAGTACCGGAGGTTTGACTATCTAGATATAGCGTCTCATTCTACGACGTTTTTTGGATTGGAAAGTAACGTTAATACGATGATTTTGAACAGTGAATTTCAACAAGTAGGTACATCAAATAGATAGCTAAATACTGTTAAACATTGAAAAATGTCTTATCTGGGACATATAGTGAGGGGAAGTCGATATAAAATATTACAACTGATCCTTAAAGGCAAAATAGAGGGCCGTAGAGGCAGTGCCGCGCCAGCACGTGGTAGCGCCTGTGTGCAAAACATTTAATGGCGCCCAAAAATACGCATTTTTTTTTAAATCATCCCGTTAAATAAAATAATGTGAATAAAAATGAACCATTATTTATTGTAACCAAACAAAAATAACTAAAAATAAATATTTGGCGTAACAACATAAAAATCCAAAGATACAGGTAAGCATGAAAATAAATGTCTTTTCAGAAAAAATTCGCTTTTCGCGCCTTCAATTCGGAAAATCTTTTTATAACATGGTGAATATCAGCTAATACTGACGACTCTATAGAGATGATAGATAAATTTGTCAACCGCTCTTGACTGATGGTGAAAATATATACATAAAATTGGAAGATTTGAGATGTGGCTATACCGTGGAATTCGTGGAAAATCCCGTGGACTGACCGGATCACAAATGGGGAGGTCCTCAGAAAAATGAAGAAGAACCGAGAGGTACTGACCAATATCAAATTTTGAAGTTAGAATACTTTGTACACATTATGCGAAATGAATCCATTGAAACTGGACTCCACATCCATTTTCTCTGCAGTGTCATTAAATAAATTTGCTGTAGTAATCATTAAATTTGCTATCTCTCCAAAACTTGAGCAACAATTGTTTTAACTCTTGTAAAGCATTTAAGACCAGCTGCATATTCATTGTTTTGATTGAAAAATTTTGCTAAGGAAGTTAACTTTCATCAAAACTAGACTGAGCAACTTAACATATGAATGTAAATGCTGATATTTTATCTCCTACGCATCTAGCTTGATATTTTGAATCACGATCTTTATTCGAATATGTTTTATAGCCGATTCGCTAAACTCAGATACAACTGGCTAGTGATTTTAGTAAGTAATTTTGCAAATTTGGTAAAATTGTTAAAAAAATAATTACTAAATAGTTAGTAATTTTGCTAATTTTGGCCAAATTGGCTAAAAACAAAAAAAATACCTACAACATCACTAGCCAGTTGTGTCTGAGTTTAGCGAACCGACTATATACCACATAAAGCATAATACATTTCTAACAAATTTTGTAATATGGCTTTAAAGCATAAATTCTGCTGGACCAGCGTGTATTAGATAAATGGTTTAAAGCCAGACTTGCAAAATGTTGTTTTATGATGTCCCAACGTTTGGTAGAAGCTGAAAAAAAAATAAGTAAGTGTTATTTTGACCCGCCTAAAATTTTTGTGAAAAATCTAGTGGCGCCCCTAAATTGCTGGCGCCTGTGTGCGCCGCACACATTGCACACGTGGACGGCGCGGCCCTGCGTAGAGGTGTAGGAATAAAACAAGTTTCTTGGTTAAAAACATTCGTGAATGGACTCAGATATCAAATGCAGGACAATTATTCCATATTGCAGAAGATCGAGAAGCCTTCGCAATGGTGATCGCCAACGTCGGATAATTCTGATATGGCACGCGAAGAAGAAGAAGGTACGTCAATCTGAAATTCCTGGTCATATTATGTTACCAACACTTTTTTTGACTTTGCCGTGACTAACATTGACATAACTGATATCCGCCTTTCTTTGACAATATCAAGTACATTTAACAAGACTAAAACCACTCCCGTATAAAAAATAATTTCCTTATAGAATTAAACTATTAACCGTTACATGTTATTGTTGTAATAACATTTTTTGGTCTTATACTTGAATCGAGTTTTGCACCGTTATTGCATTATGTAAAAGTTTCAATGTCGTTTCATTCACGTCGACCAAAAATTCCTATAAAAATGTATGTATATACAATCAACGAACAATTATAATTTATGAAATTAGAATATATGTCATGAACTAGAACCTCATGGTATTCATTAACCTTGGTACACAAAGAATAGGCTTTGACTAATTATTGTTTCTTTGCACAATTATTCTTTTCGTAACATATGTAGATACGGCGATTTCAGAAGTCTTCCTTTGTGTTCATTAATTAACGATAAGCATATTTTATTTAATTTGCTCAGTTACAATCAGGTAAACTTTCTGTTTCTTGCGGTATTTACATAACAGTGCATTTTTAATGCAACCCTCTCATCCTCCAGGAGATCGTAAAAGTAATTAGTTATATAAGAGATTAATTTGATTCGCTTTGTTACATGGAGATAGGTCTAATTATATAATTTCAAGTGATGGTACGTTGATCATTGATTGGATTTTATTGATTTATGGAAAGCTGTCTTCATTACAAAATCATTACGAGAGTTGGTGGACAAAATTGGTAGTAGCTATAAGTATATTGTATACTTAACGAATACAGTTTTTGTTAGATAGTATTAAACTATGGAAAACAAAAATAGTACAATTAACATAAGTATCAAATATACGACTAATGAATACGTTATAAACTTGAGATCGAGCTGTTAGGAGCAAAATAGGGCATATACCACATAAGTACCTATAATATAGCTAGCTTATACTACAAAATACTACAAACTCTGGGAAAGTAAGCATAATAGACCAGGGTAATAAGCTAGAAATAGACCATGTTCGGGACACTCAAAGATCCAGGTAGCTGACTACTTTTTTAGTTATTGTATACCTATAGGATGAAAACCTATCTGTTTCCTGCCTAGAGTTCGAGTCCGTTTTTTAATTATTAACAATTTAGTGCAAAAATCGCGATTTTTTTCGATTTTTTGCACCCCTTTCAAAAGCTAAATAGTTGACATAAAATTACAAAATTTAATTTTTTAGAACATTAAAAAACCTTCAAAATGCCGATTCTTGAAAGCTAAAAAGTTAATTTGTTGCTACGCAAACTGCAAAATAAGTGAAAATCGTTATTTGTTAATAATTTTACTAAAACTACCTTACAACTTTAGTGTTTCACCCAAAGTTGGATATTGGGGTAGGTACTTAACAAACCCTCAAAATTTGAGACCGATCCATTAATTAGTTTAAGAGTTATTCCAATTGTTTATCCCAGAGACCTTTATTTTGCAATTACATAAGACAGAAAATAATGAAGATAGGGCAATTCTGAGTATGCCAAATGAAAGTAGAATACTGATACTATCAAAATGTACTAAAAAACGATAAAAAGATTATCTAATATATTCAAAAATCCTAATGCCAAATTTGTGAAATTTTGTAGTTTAAAAACATTTAGAATAACTTTAAAAATATTGTCTGTAAAAAAAGTCATTTTACATATTACAAAAGCTGCTATTTTACACGACTTTTAAAAAATGTAGTTTAACTGGTCACTAGTCGTGGTAAGTGAAGGGGGAGCTGGGAGCCGACAAATGCACGAGTTCAAAAACTAAAAAAAGCAACTTAAAACTACTATCATTTTCTATATCTCGGGATCTTCTGAATATATCGATACATTTTTGGCAAAGTAACGTAAGTGACATTTTTGGCGAGTCATCCTTTTCCATTAAACAAACTCTATTATTGTTTAGAAGGTACTGCCAAAGTATTGTAAGCCTAGATATATTATGTTTGAAGTAATTCTAGACTTACTACACTTTGGCAGTACCTTCTAAACAATAATAGCTTTAGTTTAATGGAAAAACATAAAATGTCACTTACGTTACTTTGCCAAAAATGTATCGATATTTTGATCGTTCTTTTTTTAATTGGTATGTAATTTTTCTGTACATTACAAATATGTAATTTGTCCAGACATTTATTAATTAATAAACAGTTTAATTCAGGCCCGTGCGCAGAATTCGTTGATGGGGGGGGGGGGGGGGGGTTTGACATATGTGTATCATGTTAGGTTATGAAGTTAATAAAAAATAATAAGAAACTTTTCTTATAAATGAAGACATTTTATTGTGTCTTGGTCTTGACTTGATATTCAGTTATTATATAATAAATTAACTCTGCGAGGTGTAGAAAAAAACTTCTCCAAAACTCTTTGCGGATCGACCTCGACATCGCGATGTATATTGAGCGAAGCTAATCCGTTCAGCCGATCTTCAGACATTGTTGACCTGAGGTAAGTCTTGAGGCGACGCAATGTTGAAAAGGAGCGTTCATTCGTTGCTGTCGTTACAGGCAGAACTGCCAAAATGCGAAGCATTTGATGTACATTTGGAAACGCATCTCCATTGCACACATCGAGTGCTTCAAGCGAATTTTTAACGTTCTTTCCGGCGATGCGTTGACGCCAAAGTTTGACTTCGTCTACCTAGATGTCACGGGAATCATCCCGCAAAATTGAAGAGTATGGTTCAAACAGTTGAGCGCAGGATTCTTCATTGAAATTCTTCATTTTGTTGGGGAAGAGGCAAGCAAAGTTTGATAAAATTTTGCGGTGATTCAAAAATCGATCTTGTATATGGGTCAGAAACAAATCAATGTATGGGATGTAAATCGTTATGCGAAAATAATCTTGAACTGAATCAGTTTGTACGTTGGAGCGTTGAGTCTGTTTTGACGCGAGCCTTGGTTTCCGCAGTTCGATGTCGTATTTTGCGCTGATTTCGCTCACGGTTTTGAAAATTCCTCTGAAGTCCTTTTCGGCGTTTTCTCTTCTTTCAAGCAGGACTTGTTTCGCAGCATCAGCCAGTTCGATAGCCTCGCCAAGATCCTGGTTTTCGGACTGAAGTACTCGACTGAGAGACAAAGTCAAAGAACGTACTGAGCTCAAAATATGCATGGAGATCTGGAAATTAAATTCAAAGAATGAAGAATATACAAACATCTTATAATAGAGAGCTGGTAACGTGCTAGTGTGAGTCTTGAATTTTACCTGGAAATTTGCAGTTTTTATTGCTGAAAGAAGTTGGAAAGATCCAGATGAAGTCGTCGGATCCTTCCAGGTGGTCGAAATCACATCAAGAGCGCGAATTACTGCTGGTTGTAAGTGCAGATAAGTTGCGACAGACTAGTGTTGCGACTCGTGTTCAAGGACGACCTTGAAATTTGTGTACACTATTTTGCCTGTTTGCTTGGTTTGTCACTAGGCGGAGTTGGCGTAGAGATAGATGCTAGTTTTGCATTGGAGTGAATGTGAAAATTTTGAAAATAATTAATTATTCGTAGTTACTGGTTTTGGTGGTTAATATTATTTAAATATGAGTGCCAAGAAAGCTTACACTAAAAGAACTTTCTTCGTACCGGGATTTATATCGAGTTATCGTTCCGTTAAAAAATTCAAAAGGGAACTTAACGAAGTTAATAGACTTTTTTTATAATGATTTGTCTTTATGTTATTTATAACGTTCATGGATTATATTCGTTTGTATGTTATTTCGTTCGGTGTAAATAAAATTTGTGTATTATCTACCTATTATTGGTTTTTATTTTAACATTTTAACCTGAAAATGGTAGTGATAATCGGAGGATCTTGAAAGTTTTTCTGTCGAAACAATGCATTTTTTGAGACCAAATATTTCACAAAAATTAACATTAATTTTATAAAAGTCAGACTGTCGGTCTGTAGTTAATTTACATATTATATTTTTATTAACTAAATTTAAACATCAGTTAGCCCACAAACGATGCTTTGCGTTTCCACTCCTTCTTACAGGTCTCCATAATCGATACTATCGATGGTTGCATTCACAATGACACTGATAATAGGAGGTAAAAAAGGCGGGAAAATTCAAAAAAAAAACGTGCACAAGATCGAGAAAGTTGAGAATGTCGAAACAAAAATTGACAACAAAATATTTATTATCAAGTCGGTTTGACTGTCGTAGAATAAGGACTATTGCTAGTGGAAAATTATGTGGAAAAATTCTCGATGGGGGGGGGGGTTAGAACCCCCAAAACCCCCCCTGCGCACGGGCCTGGTTTAATTTGTTTAAACAATTTTTGAAAAAATAATGTTTTCCCAAAAATCCATGATTTTAATCATACTATCCCTATTAATCATAGAAAAAGTTAAGGTATACTTTAATAAATAAATAATTTTCAATAAATAATTATCTAATAAAAATCATTTATTTATTAAAGTGTACTTTAACTTTTTCTGTGATCATTAATGATACTATCATTAAAAAAATAGATTTTTGTAAAAAAAATATTTTTTCAAGAATTGCTTAAAGAAATTAGACTGTTTATTAATTGACAAATTTATAAACAAATTGCATATTTGTAATGTACGTAAAAATTATATACCAATTAAAAAAAGAAAGATCAAAATCCATTGAGTTGATCCGGAGATACAGCAAATTATATTCGTTTAAAATTGCTTTTTCGGTATTTTAACTCGCTGGATTTGTAGGTTCTCCCTAGTAATCGTTTGCACTACATTTTTGAAAAATCGTAGAGGGTGCTGTGAAGGTATAATGTCTGTGCAATTTTTTTAAGAAAAAATTCAAATCCTCTTCTTTAAAATGGCATTAATGAGATTCCTTAATTATTATAAACAAATTAGCTGTGAATTAAAAAAAACATATGGCTAACTTTGTATCAAATGAGCCCAGGCTAAATTTTTTTATTTGAAAATTCGTGTTAAAATACTGTCTTTTCGAATATATAAAAAGATTGTTTCAACGGACAACATTTTTAAAGTTATTATAAATGTTTATAAACTACAAAATTTAAAAAATTTGGCATTAGGATTTTTGACTATGTTAATTATTTTTTTATCTTTTTTTAATACATTTTGATACTATCACTCTTCTACTTTAATTTGGAATACTCAGAATTGCTTCTACCTGCATTATTTTCTGTCTTACCTTATTGCAAAATAAAGGTCTCTGGGACAAACAAATAGAATAACTCTTAAACAAATAATGGATCAGTCTCAAATTTCGAGGGTTTGTTAAGTACCCCAATATCCAACTTTGGGCGAAACACTAAAGTTCTAAGGTAGTTTTAGTAAAATTTATTAACAAATAACGATTTTCACTTATTTGGCAGTTTGCGTAGCAACAAATTAACTTTTTAACTTTCAAAAATCAGCATTTTGAAGGCTTTTCAATGTTCTAAAAAACTGAATTTTGTAATTTTATGTCAACTATTTAGTTTTTAAATGAAGTGCAAAAAATCGAAAAATTCGCGAATTTTGCACTAAATTGTTAATAATTAAAAAACGGACGCGAACTCTAGGCAGAAAACAGGTAGGTTTTCTTACTATAGGTCTAAATATAGGTTTATAACTAAAAAAGTAGTCAGCTACCTGGATCTTTAAGTGTCCCGAGAAAATCCTTATTACCCTGGACTATAATCTAAGAGCGTTCAGAACAGTTCAGTAGTCAGGTATTTGACGACGTTTTTCAGTAGGTACATACATAATACGCCAGTCAATGGGAGCAAGAATAGGATATTACCTCCGAATTCTATGGAACATTTTTTGGTTAAAATTACCACGGAATTCGCTAGAGAACCTAATTCTAAGCAACAACTGTTCTATATATTTTTTTGAAAACTCAATACTCCTTGAGATATTCGTGGTTGAAAATTGGCCATTTTCATTAAAACTTGTCGAACGGTTTTTTGCGAATACCTTAAAAACTATGCATCTAACTAAAAAAACTATATTAAACATTTTTGTAGGTTATAAAAAAAACAAATAGACACTGGCCTTCATAAATCTTCTAGTTATAATACAAAAAGAGATATGGTAGGTGAAAATAGTTTGTTTTTTTGTACATTCTCATTTTGGTGTATTCAACTTGAAATAACAGAGAAACGGTCGATTTTAGGTGTATAATGCTACTAATACCTTTTGTAGTGATTGAAAAGACCTTGAAAATGAGCTATATTAAAGGCTCATTAGATTAAAACTAAGCGAGATATGCTGCAAATAAAATTGTTAACTAATGTATTTTATGAAAAAATTAGAAGCAATTTTAACCCCCATCCACCAAAATGTAAATGCATCGTTTTCCTTCCACAATACATTTTATTATAGTGTTATTTTTATGTTTAAAAAGTTAGACGGGTTTAAAATGAATGTTTTTTGAAAAAAAAGATCAAGTTATAGAGCGCATTTTTAAATTTTCTTAAAAATCTTCTTTTTCTCCATGTAACTTGAAAATGATAAGAGATACAGTAATGAAAAATAAAAAGAAAATTTTTATCTGAAAAAGCCGTACATTTTTGTGTGGTATCTTTCTTTCGTATATCTTATCTTTTTCGAGTTACATGGAAGAAAAGAAAGTTTTTTAAGAAAATTTAAAATTTTTAAAATTTAAAAATGCGCTCTATAATTTGATCTTATTTTTTCAAAAACCATTCATTTTAATCCAGTCCAACTATTTGAACATAGAAATAACAATATAATAAAAAGTATTGTAGAAGCAAAACGATGTATTTAGATTCTGATGGATGAGGGGTTAAATATACTTCTCATTTCTTCTTAAAATACATTCATCAACTTTTTTGCAGAATATCTCGCTTAGTTTGAATGTAATAGACATCTAATATTGCTCATTTTAAAGGTCTTTTCAAGCACTACAAAAGACATTAGTGTCATTATACACCTAAAATCGACAGTTTCTTTGTTATTTCAAGTTGAATACACCGATTTGAGCATGCAGCAAAAAAACAAACTCTTCTTACCTACCATATCCCTCTTTGTTTTTTAACTAGAATATTTATGAAGGAACGAATCTCTTTGTTTTTTTATAACCTACAGAAATATTTTATATACCTAGTTTTTTTGTTAGATGCATAGTTTTTAAGGATTCGCAAAAATCCGTTCGAAAAGGTGTAATTTTTCAATGAAAATGGCCAATTTTCAACCACGAATAACTCAAAAAGTATTGAGTTTTCAAAAAATAATTATAGAACAGTTTTTGCTTAAAATTAAGTTCTCTAGCCTCTTCCGTGGTTATTTTAACCAAAACATTTTTCACCCCCGAGAAGAGGTTGAAACCACCCCCCCAGATTAAAGCGCACATCGGCATAGGGTAGACTTTATTTCTTGAGCTATTCCCTACTTACTGTGAAAATGTCAAGTAAATCGATGTAGTAGGATGGAATTCGGAGCCAAATACCCTCATTTACTGCCCTATAAGTACAGTGCTATCCCCTCCCCTTCTCGAAGCTTTTGAACGGTTATACTTATAATAGTGATTTGGGGGTACAGATGACGTTACAGAGCCACTTTCACCAATAATTTTAAATGGGACCTTATGGCAAGTGAACTACTTTACTTCAGTAGCTAAAAATATTAGAGGTTCTTTCAGTTCTACAAATGAAAATGTAGCTATAGATATTTTGAAAGATGTACACTCTCCTTGCCACTCTTTATTTTTACTACCTGTTACTGATATTGAAATCAGAAATGTTTTGCGTGGCTTGAAAAATTCACATTGTACAGATTTTTATCTCTTAAACAAAAAAATAATTGTCGAAACTATTGATATTGTTATTGACAAATTAGTTGTACTTTATAATAATTGCCTTACTGAGGGGATTTTCCCTGATGTACTAAAAGTAACAAAAGTGTTGCCACTATTCAAAAAAGGGTCTTTAGATGAAATTGGAAATACCGTCCCATCTCTATCATTCCCATTTTCGGTAAAATTTTTGAAAGCATTCTTAATACTCGTTTGATAGAATATCTAGATAAACACAAAATACTTCACTGTAATCAATATGGCTTTAGAAAAAAGTGCAGCACTACACAAGCTATACAGAAAATTGTGAGAGATATAGTCGACGGCATGGAGGAAGGTCATTTCGTGTCTTTGACATTGTGTGATTTATCCAAAGCTTTTGACTGTGTTTCGCATAAATTAATGTTGGAAAAAATGCATAAATATGGTATAAGGGGAGCCACTCTCAATCTATTTAGATCTTATTTAACAAATAGAAAACAGGCAGTTTTTCTTAATAATAGCTATTCTGATTTGAACACGGTCGAATATGGGGTTCCTCAAGGTTCAATACTAGTACCCACTTTGTTTCTTATTTATCTGAACGATCTATTTCACTACACTTTTCCCATAAAATGTGTGTGCTTTGCAGATGATACCACTCTCATAAATACTGACATTAATCATCATAATTTGAAAATTAAAATAGATAGTGATACTCAGAAAGCAAAAAACTGGTTTTTGCATAATGGTCTGAAGCTAAATGAAGACAAAAATCAGAATTTGATGTTTAGTTCTGACCGGAAGTATGTCTTAGGAAATAATGTTAAACTCTTAGGAATTTTCCTAGATGATAATTTGGACTGGAGTGCTCATACAGACTACTTAAGCTCTAAACTTGCTACAACTATATTTTTGATACGCAACTTAGTTTTTATGATCCCTAAAAGTACCCTTAAAATGATCTACTTTGCACTGTTCCATAGCCATTTAAAGTACGGAATAACTGTTTGGGGTGGCTCTTGTCACGCAGAAAGAATTTTTAAGTTACAAAAGAAAGTAGTGAGGATACTTGCAGGAGCAGAGTATAGGGAACACTGTAAAACTTTATTTCAGAAGTTAGGTATTTTGTCACTACCTTCACTCTATATATATGAGACGCTGATTGAAATTCATTCCAACAAAAGTAAGTTTAACATAAACTCCAACTTCCATGATCACCATACAAGATCGAGCGATGCTATTAGAGCACAACGTTTTAGGTTGACGAAAAGTATAAAAAACTCAACTGATGTTAGTTTGTACAATTTTTTGCCAGATGAAGTAAAAAGTCTTCATTTACAGTCGTTTAAAAATAAAATAAAATCACACTTTTTAAAACATTGTTTTTACACAAAGACAGAGTACTTAGGTACCGCTTATAATACATTATAATAAGTACACTAGTTTGGTCAGGGTTTTTTTGCCGATTATGACGATATTTCATGTTTTTAAGTTTATTTCATGTCTTTACGTTTTTACATAGTGTGTTAAATTGTTTAAATTTGTTAGTACCTGTTTGTATATCTGTTCATTATAATTTATAATATTTATCTTTTAAATTTTATCAAAATTTTATAATGTAGGTACGTACTCTTTGGACTTGTCAAAAACAAAAGAAATTTTGTATATTTGATGAAATAAATTCTATTCTATTCTATTCTATCTCGTTTGAAAGGAATTGAACATACCTATTCAATAACATTCGCCTCTAGTTATTTGTCAAAAAAGTTGACGTTTTTCAATCCTCTAATTGATTTTATTTGAAAAATTTTTAAAAAAGTGTTTATACTTTGAGTATTTAGTTTATTCATTGTTTAACGAGACGTTTAAATTTTTACATAGGCAGAATGATACGTACTGTAGCCGACAAAATGGCAGCGGTATTAATAATTTAATGAATGTAGAAACAATTTGCAAGCAGTGGAACGTCTTTTTAATCAGAGGTACCCCAATCGCTCTATCATCATCATCATCAGGGCTTTTCATTCCAGGTGGAATGTTTGCCGCTCTTACTTAGAGCTCTCAGATTCGCTTATTGCGGTGAATCACTCCGCATTCCACTTGTATGTTGTCAAAGTTTGTTATATGACTTGGCTTTCGTTACTATTTTCTTTCACTCATTTCGATATGTGCATAGTTCCCTCCAGTTTCTCACTTCCAGAATTTTGATATCTCTCATGACCTGGTCCTCCCATCTCTCTCTGGGTCTTCCTCTTGGTCTTTCAGTTGCCGGTTTCCATTTGGTGATCTTCTTAATCAGTCGGTCGTTTTTCCTTCTTTCTATGTGTCCCAGCCATCTCAGCCTCTGTGATTTAATAAATCTAACTATATCTTCTCCCTTCATTATGTCTCTTAGTTCATGGTTCATTCTTCTTCTCATTTCTCCGTTGTCCATTCTTATCGGGCCCATAATGCGTCTGAGGATTTTCCTTTCGAATATTCTCAATTTTTCTTCATCTTTTTCCGTGAGGCACATTGTCTCAGCTGCGTACGTAACTACTGGTCTGATTGCAACTCTGTATATTTTCAGTTTTGTATTTCTGGATAAGTTCTTGTCCTTCATAAGCCTATGATATCTCCAGTATGTTTTGTTGCCTGTTAGTATTCGTTCCGTTACTTCTTCACTTCTCTTGTTTTGGCCATTCACTATTACTCCCAAATATTTAAATTGTTGGACTCTTTCAAAAGTGTAGTTTTCTATTTTGATTTCTCTCATCCTGTTATCTTCTCTTCTAGAGCAGAGTAGATATTTTGTTTTTCCTTCGTTAATTTCTAGACCTCTTTTCTGTGCTTCTTTTGCCCGGATTGTTACTGCTTCTTTTAATATTTCCTTGTCTCTTCCCATAAGAACTAAATCATCCGCCTATGCAACTATTTGTGTTGAGGAGTGGGCTATAGTTCCTTTAATTTTGCTGGCCTTGACTGTTCCTTCTAGTGCTATGTTGAATAATGTGGTTGACAGGGAGTCGCCTTGTCGCACTCCTGTTTCTATTGCAATTGATTTTGTGCTACCTTCTTCTGTTGTTACTTTGGCTCGAGCTCCATCCATGGTCATTTTTGTTAATCTGATTAATTTTGCTGGTATATCTTGATTTTTCATTTCAATAAATAATTTGTTTCTTCCAATACAGTCAAAGGCTTGTCTGAAGTCTACGAAGAGGATGTGGAGTTCTATCTTGTGTTCGTGGCATTTTTCGATTGTTTGTGTAACTATGTGGATCGCATCTGTAGTGGATCTGCCTTCTCTGAATCCTTGCTGGTAGTCCCCAATTTTTTTCTCTGTGAATTGATTAAGTTTTTGTTTGATGAGGGCTGTTAGAATTTTATATGTTGTACTCAGTAGAGATATTGCTCTATAATTGTTACAGTTTGTTACTTCTCCTTTCTTAAATATTGGTATAATTCTGCCTTCTTTCCAATCCTCGGGCATTTCTTCTGCTTCCCATATTCTAACTATTAGGTTATAGATGCTTGTTAATAACTTTTCCCCTCCGTTTTTAATTAGTTCATTGGGAATTTCATCTGGGCCTGGTGTTCTTTTCTGTTTCATTTTTTGAATGATGGCTAAATATTCATCATGTGTTGGCATCCCTATTTCATTATCTCTAATGTCTTCCATTGCGCCTACCTCCTCTTCCGGGCTTTCTTTGCATCTATATAGTTCTGTGAAGTGTGTTTCCCATGATCTATTGTCAATTTTAACTACTGGTCTGCCTTTTCTTTGTTGAGCTTTTAGGTATCCAAATAGTTTGGCGCTGTCTTGACTATTCATTTCTAGTTCCTTTAACAGCTCTTCGATCCATAGTTTTTTTTTGTTCTTGCAACAATTATCGGCTGCTTTCTTTTTTTCTTTATATTCGTTTCGATGATACACTTCTTTAGTTGATATCCATTTATCTCTTGCTTGGTTTTTCTGTTTGATTTAGTTTTCGCATTCTGCATCAAACCACTCTTTCCTTCTTTTTATTTCCCTCTGTTCTAGCACCTCTTCAGCTGAATTCAAAATGGATTCTTTTATATTTTTCCATATGTCCTCTGTGTTATTTGCTTGTGTTAGGTTTTCCTTTAGGGTTGTCGCTCTATATCGAGGACTTATATGAGGGAGCTTCTTCGGACGTTTGACAAAACAGAGTGTTCAAGATACCAAACGATTTGGTCGCCCAACAATTAGTAATGAAAAAAACATTAACATAATTACAGAAATGGTAGTAAATGAACCGTGCTTCTTTTACAGCCCAAATTGCGTCTATTTCTGGAATCAGTCAAAGGACAGTACACCGAATGTTGGCTAAAAACAAAATTCATCCATATGTTACAGTTCAAGTTGATTATCCAGTTGGAGTTGACTATTCCTAGTTCGAGTCAACTCAAACGGCTAATTTTAGTAAAAGTTGATTATAAATACAGGGTGTAAGTAAATAAGTATGAAAAATTTTAAGGGCTAATTCTACATGAAAAATTAATGCCAGTTTGCTTCATAAACATATGTCCGCAAATGCTTAGTTTCGGAGATACGGGGTGTTGAAATTTTTATTTCAAACTGCCAATTTATTTATTGCTCTAAGACCAGTTGAGCTATGAAAATGAAATTTGGTGAGTTTTAGGAGGTAGTTATTACGAATTTTTTGACATACAATTTAGAATTTTGCATTCATCATTGGCGCGCCTACGGGCAATGGTCTGAATTATTTTAAAGAAAAAAATAGTACGCCACTGAAATATTTCGAATTAGAAATTATTTTTAAATTTCACGTCTAATTTATGATAAAAAACCTCTCTTGCCTTCTTTTCATATGATGCACCGTTTTTATGCAGAAAAATAAAACATCTGGCGCGTATTTTTCATTTCTTAATACATCATCAAGAACTATCCAATATAATAATACTAAACTAGAACAATAACAGAAAATATTACTAATAAGATTTCAACTAGGTGCAAAGCTGCAAGAAATGTTTAAAATGATCTCCTTTACAGATAACAGAAAAATTTTATATTCATCATCGGCGCGCATACGGGTATTGGTCTGAATTTTTTGAAGAAAAAAATAGTACGCCACTGAGATATGTCAAAATAAAAATCATTTTTGAATTCCTCGTTTAATTTAGGATAAAAAAATCTTTCTTTCCTTTTTTTCATACGAGGCGCTGTTTTTATACAAAAAAATAAAACATCTTAACGCTTACCTAGTATTTGAGGTAGTTTCCATATGCATAGAAACTAAGTTCAAATACTTTGTAAACGTTAAGATGTTTAATTTTTTTGCATAAAAACGGCGCCGCATATGAAAAAAAGGCAAGAAAGATTTTTTGTCATCAATTGAACGAGGAATTCAAAAATGATTTTTAGTTTGACATATCTCAGTGGCGTACTATTTTTTTCTTCAAAAAATTCAGACCATTACCCGTACGCGCGCCAATGATGAATATAAAATTCTTCTGTTACCTGTAAAGGAGATCATTTCAAACATTTCTTGCAGCTTTGCACCTAATTGAAATGGTATTAGTAATATTTTCTGTTATTGTTCTAGTTTAGTATTACATATTATATTGGATAGTTCTTGATGATGTATTAAGAAATGAAAAATATGCGCCAAGATGTTTTATTTTTCTGCATAAAAACGGTGCATCATATGAAAAAAAGGCAAGAGAGGTTATTTATCATAAATTAGACGTGGAATTTAAAAATAATTTCTAATTCGAAATATTTCAGTGGGGTACTATTTTTTTCTTAAAAATAATTCAGACCATTGCCCGTAGGCGCGCCAATGATGAATACAAAATTCTTAATTGTATGTATTAAAATTCGTAATAACTACCTCTTAAAACTCACCAAATTTCATTTTCATAGCTCAACTGGTCTTAGAGCAATAAATAAATTGGCAGTTTGAAATAAAAATTTCAACACCCCGTATCTCCGAAACTAAGCATTTGCGGACATATGTTTATAGAGCAAACTGGCATTAATTTTTCATGTAGAATTAGTCATTAAAATTTTTCATACTTATTTACTAACACCCTGTATAAAATGAAGATTTTTATTCAACATGTACTAGTAAAAGTAGACTCCAACTAGAAAAACACTTTTCCCAACGCCATTTAGTAGGAGTTGATTCACACAAACAACCGACTGGAATAAAAATTAAGTGTTATGTACTTGATATGTTCAAATTAGTCCAGGCTGTATCGTCGCACCGTTAGGTAAATTATTCTGACTAGATTTTTTTGCACAAACTTATTCAAAAAGAGGTCCCTATAACAAATCCACAGGGTGTCAGGCGGTACCGTGGTCATTATTTTTTTAAACAAATTCACAAAAATAATTTTCACTTCGAACAAATTTTTAGATCTTTTTTAGATCATTTGGGCCATTCTGAGCAAAAAAGGTTTCTTGTGATTTTTCTCTAAAATGGATTGTTGTCGAGAAAAATAACTATTATGAAAGTCAGAAAGTGACCAAATCAAAGTGTATATCCCCCTCTACAAGATCCTGACAAGTTTTTGTCATTATTTTATTATTAAGCTGGGTTTTTAAATTATTAACAATGAGCGGTAAGTGCGTATTAGGCGGCTGTCAATGGTGAGTGCGAAAGAGATGCACCAGTCTGTCCGTACAATGGTGCATCTCACTCGCACTCACACTGACGGCCGCCTCAATACACGCTTAGCGCTCATTGTTGGTAATTAAAAATAAGATCTTAGTAATGTTATCCGGATATCAGAGAGTGGAATCAGCATGTGACGAGAATGGACAGCGAGAGAATAGTCCGTATAGCCAGGGATTCGAAGCCAACAGGCAAGAGACCAATACGAAGGCCCTTTAAAAGAAGGCGAGATAGCTGGCAGTCAACATCATAGCTACGAATACAAGCTCAAAATCGGTAAGGAACAGGCCAAGTGGTCTATTATAAGAAGAAGAAGAAGAAGAAGAAGAAAAAGAAGAAGATCTTAGTAATGAAATAATGACAAAAATTTCTTCAGGATCTTATAGAAGAGCTTTAATCTTTGATTGGGTCAGTTTCTGACTTTCATAATAATTATTTTTAACCGAGTTATTAAGCCTTAAAAATGGTTATTTTCGCATTTTTCGAATTTTAAATCGCACATAACTCAACAACAATCAATTTTCAAGAAAAAATTACCCAAACCAAATGTGAATCTAAAAAAAAGTGAAAAAATTATTTTTGCGAATTTGTTTAAAAAAATTGTTTAAACAATTTTTCAACCACAGTATCACCTGGCACCCTGTGGATTTGTTATAATTACCTCTTTTTGAGTAAGTTTGTGCAAAAAATCGAATCGAAATAATTTACTTAACGGGGGCGACCACTAACGGCATGGACTAAATAGTGATGAGTAGTTGAAACAGTCAAAACAAAGAGACGCACACTCATCAAAAAAGCACGTGAAATTTTAGGGCAGTACGAAATCGGGCCCAACAACTATTAATGCAAAAGGTGTATAAACACTTGTCGATAAAGGCTAAAGGTCGCGTCATATTATAATGCACGTCGCGTTTTCGGCACGTAGCGTTTGCAGACCGTCAATCGGACTGCCCATTCACATTATCATACATAGAACGTTTACGTTGGTTTCAGTTTGGTGTGGTGCAGATGTGTTTATTGTCACAACACATGTTTACATGACAAATTGCCTCGAAAACTACTTTTTAAATTAGACCGGGCAGTATCGTCGCCCCGGCTAGCGAAATTATTCCGATTCGATATTTTTAAACAAACTTACTCAAAAAGAAGTCCTTATAACATATCCACAGGGTGCCGGGCGGTACCGTGGTCGAAAAATTGTTTGAACATTTTTTTTAAACAAATTCACAAAAATATTTTTTTCATTTCGAGCAATATTTTTTTAGATAAACTGGGTCATTTTGGGCAAAAAAGGTCTCTTGTCATTTTTCTCTAAAATTGATTGTTGTCGAGTTACATGCGATTAAAAATTTGAAAAATGCGAAAAGGCCATTTTCAAGGCTTAATAACTCGATTAAAAGTATTATTATGAATTTCAATAAGTGACCAAATCAAGTTTCAAACCCCTTCTTCAAGGTCCCAAAGAGATTTTTGTCATTATTTTACTACAAAGCTGTTATTTTTAGTTATTAACAATTAGCGCTATAGTCCAACTGTATCGTCGCCCCCGTTAGCGAAACTATTTCGATTAGATGTTTTTGCACAAACTTACTCAAAAAGAGTCCTTATAACAAACACATCCACAGGGTGCCGGGCGGTGCCGTTGTCAAAAAATTGTTTTAACAATTCTTATTAAACAAATTCACAAAAATAATTTTTTCATTACGAACGATTTTTTTTAGATAATTTGGGTTATTCTTAGCAAAAAACATATCTTGCAAAAATGCGGAAATGGCCATATAACTCGACAACCATCAATTTTAGAGAAAAATCACAAGAGACCTTTTTTGTCCAGAATAACTCAAATTATTATTAATTTGGGTTTAATTCAATTATTAATAAAAAATTATTTTTGTGAATTTGTTTAACAAAAATTGTTTAAACAATTTTTAGACCACGGCACCGCCCGGAACCCTGTTGATGTGTTATAAGGACCTCTTTTTGAGTAAGTTTGTGCAAAAAAATCTAATTTCGCTAACGGGGGCGACGATACAGTTGGACTATAGCGGTAATTGTTAATAGTTAAAAATAACAGCTTTGTAATAAAATAATGACAAAAATCTCTTCAGGACCTTGAAGAAGTTGTTTGAAACTTGATTTGGTCACTTATTGAAATTCATAATAATAATTTTTAATCGAGTTATTAAGCCTTGATTTTTCGCAATTTTAGAGAAAAATGACAAGAAGCCTTTTTTGCTCAGAATTACCTAAATTATCTAAAAAAAATACTGCTCGAATGAAAAAATATTTTTGTGAATTTGTTTAAAAAATATTGTTTAAACAATTTTTCGACCACGGCACCGCCTGGCACCCTGTGGATATGTTATAAGAACCTCTCTTTGAGTAAATTTGTGCAAAAAATCGAATCGGAATAATTTCGCTAGCGAGGGCGACGATACTGACCGGTCTAAATACTCGGTATCAAATTCAAAGAAATACCTACATAAACAACAAGGGGAAAACGACCCGTATCTGTCAACATCCGAAAAATATTGTTTTCGAATGAACCGAACGCAGACGTAACGTGTCTTATACGCTACGTTACGTGTCTTATACGCACAATATGAATGGTTCAATTTAAAAACCATTAAATTATATTTTTCGCAAACGAAACGCTACGTGACGAAAACGCGACGTGCATTATAATATGAGGCGATCTTAATACGAAATTGGGCCCAGAGATGTTAGCAGGTAGAAGGAAATGTGTAAATATGTTGAAATTATTATTTAGTTTCTCTGTTTCATTCAAGTAGTGTACTTGTTGTTCTGTACTGTTAAAATATGTCGCAGATGAGTGAAATGATAAGTGAAAGGGGTAAAATATTAGTTATTCATGAAAATTATAAATTTTGTTTTCATCGCCTAGTACCATCCGGAGAAAGCAGGTGGAGATGTGTTAAAAAATCATGTAAAGCCTTTATTTTAACCAACGGAGAAGGCCAGGAGCGACTTTTATGTTCTGGGAGTTTAAATCATAATCATGATAAATTGGACGAAAATGTTATAGAAAGACAAAAAGTGTCTGTCAGTGCCAAAAGAAAAGCAGTAGAAGATATTCGCGACAGACCGTCAAAAGTTATGTGTTCTGTGTTAAGAAGTGACTGCAATAATTTAAATATTAATGATGTGAAGTGCATTAAACAGAATATATATAATGCAAGAAGAAAGTCAATGCCAACCTTATCCAAAAATGTAAGAGAAGTGCATTCAGCATTAGAGGTTTTAAAGCCAGTTACTAATAAAAGTGAAAGTTTTGAATAGTGTTAACATTCCATTTAAATTTCAGAACAGTGTATGTATCTAAAAAAGGCATCTCTATTTAAAAGACCAAATTTGTAAATACCAACAAAAATCCATAAGTACCCCTGAGTTTGTAAAGTTAGTGTCATTCTACTATTCCTGATTATGTTAATAATCAATTCTTTACATACATTTTTGTTTATGAATGTACTTATATTGGAAACAAAATAATTTCTTTAAAATAAAATTTTTTTACATCTGGTTATGGTAACACTTTAGAAAAAATCACGCGTCGCCATTGTACAAAACGTAATTGAGCCATTAATTCTTGAAATTCCGGAAGATAATCCAGATCAATTTGGCAACTTGGAAATAACGATTCAACAAGATTGTGCTCCTGCACACTATGCACAAGATAATGAATATGTAGATACGGCGATTTGAGAAGTCTTCCCTTGTGTCCATTAATTAACAATAAACATATTATTTAATTTGCTGTTACAATCAAGTAAACTTTCTCTTTCTTACGGTATTTGCATAACAGTGCATTTTTAATGCAACCCTTTAATCCTCCAGAAGATCGTAAAAGTAATTAGTTATATAAGCGATTAATTTGATTCGCTTTGTTACAAAGAGATATGTTTAATTATACAGTGATGAGAGCGCTAATAACCGGCAAAATAACGCAAAAGATGGAAAACATAATACATTGCAAAACAAAAAGAGATGAAACTAGTGTAGGTGGAAATTATCGTTATAAACTTAAAAATTAACATTACATTACACAGTTTTCGACCTTTAAACGTATCAGAGGAGTATGACAACTGTCACTGCGACAGTAGCATTTTATAAAATACCAGTGGCGGCTCGTCAGAGGAGGCAAGGGAGGCTCAGCCTCCCCATAAATTTTTTACACACTCTATACTGTTTTGTTCATCATGAATCACGAAAACAACATTTACTCTCACTATTATACAACGTGTAAATTCCATATTATCACTAATTATCCATACGTACGTATGATCGCGTCTCAGTTTTATTACATATTATTGTAGGCAGGACCCTGGGTTATCCCGAGATGCATGAACGGAGCCGAGAAGACCAGCATTCTCCGTTGCTAATGCTCCGTGCAGCGCAGCAGGCGTTTAAGGAGACCCGGTCTCCTAACAGTGGCATCTACGGCGGCATCACACGCTGCCCGGAGATATACCAAGGGAGGCAGAGTACTTTCTCAGCTCCGTTGGATGGTTGGGTGCGTCTCGGGACAACGAATTTCAGGGTCCTGACTAAAAATAATGAAAAATCTAAAAGTGCGAATTTTGTTATGAAATTTGGTATGTGGGGTTATAATAATATTTGGAACAACTTGCTCAAATAACTTTTTCCGATATCTCTAACTCAAAGCAAAATATCAGTAATTTATCGTGTTTTTGAATTCGCAGTAGGCCGCGTTTAGAATTAAAAAAATTCAGTTGAGTATTTTAAAAAATTTGAAGCTTCATTATGTATGGACTGCAAAACTTCAAATCTGTATTTATTTTGATATGCATAGGTATCTATTTACAAATAGATGGAATTGTTAACAAATAAACTACACAAACTTTGGTATTAAACTTTTACTATTAGACTAACTATTTTTAAAATGATATGATATTATGAAATTATGAATTAGGATGATATTATGAAATTTAAATAAAAATGGTCAAAAGATGGGGCCTTAAATTACATTTTTTGGCGCATTTTTTTGCTAGTGCAAATTTGTCTAGATATTTTACAGTTAGGTATAGCCTCCCCTATTGTAAAAATCACGAGCCGCCACTGTAAAATACTCCTGTCACAGACGTGTAAAGGTGGGAAACTATGTAATGTAATTTTTATTTTTTACGTTTATAACGATAATTTCCACTTCCACTAGTTTCATCTCTTTTTGTTCCTCAATGTATTATGTTTTCCATCTTTTGCGTTATTTTGCCGGTTATTAGCGCGCTCATCACTGTATAATTTCAAGTGATGGTGTACGTTGATAATTATTGTTTGGATAAATTTATTGATTTATGGAAAGCTGTGTTCATTACAAAATCATTAAGAGAGTTGGTGGACAAAATGGGTATACAGGGTGTCTAGAAACTCTCCTGACAAACGAAGGCCGGAGATGTCTCAGATAATTATAAGACAATTTAACCCAATTAATATGTTGATTTCTATTGTACATCTGATTGGTTCTTTAATATTGTCTTTTTCTGAGTTGAGATTGTCATATTAAATTCTTTTGCTCTCATGTAAAATCTGTGAACTAGTCTTTGCACACTATCTTCAACTTGGGCTATCAGTATTTCTACGCCTACGTAGAAAGACTAGTGCTTGTGAAATAATGCATATAGTACATATTATTATGTATTAAACCGTCTACACACGCCCTGACCAAACCTCCTGACACGACAGAATTTCCCTTCGTCGCTTGTCGGAGTCAGCTTTACATACGTCCTGACCAAACTATCTGACAAAACGTAAAATTATCATTTTATTTGGAAATTTTAATGGCTGTGAATTTCCACGTAGGTACCAAAAGAACTATTTTAACCTTTAAACCCTACCCATATTTAAAATTACACTTACACTACCCTGGGTACCCCATTAAAAATAAGTCAAAAAGTAGTGTTTGAATGAATTTATTAAAAACAATTTTTAACACAAATATAATTAACGAATTTTAATCAATTTGTGAACATTATTATTTCTCAAAACATCCTGGATAAACTTTAATTTGATGTTCAGCACACAGAAACTGCATCTGGCTGAATTTGCATGAGTTTCTTCTTGAATTTCATTAAATCCACTTTCCTTCACAATACACTTGATATCTTCCGGAAGATATACTGGTAAAGTTGGCCAAGCCAAGTACTATTGTACCTCAAAACGTCTATGTAGCACAGCGTATTGGGAGCAACTGAACGAAACATACATCATACATTCAGCCGTGTGATGGATTACCGAAGTTATCTTTAACGTTTGAGTCTTAAGTTAAAGTTAAGATTACTCTCAGGTATAACGATGCCCATAACTATTTAGATAAAATTCGGTGTGATATATTCAGCCGTGTGATGAATTACCGAAGTTATTTTTAACGTTTGTGTTAAAGTTAACATAACTGTAACATATAACTATCTCCATAACTATAAAACGTAAATTCTTATGTAGAGTCAGTACAAGTTTGAGCGAGAAAGAGAATCACGAGAAATTGGTATACCTACCCACGGCTACCGATGACCGAACAGCTGTTCGATGTTTGGTGTCGCTCGGTGGTGAATCGTAAAAGTAGATAGAAGGAACAAAGGAAAAGAACAGTACTTAAAACCCTTGGATGTTTATAAATAAAAATTTCAATTTATATCTCTCGATTTGATTTTTGTATAATTTTTAAAATTGCATCACCCTTCTATTTTTAAATTATTAGCTTTCTTTTCAATTTTATTATTGTTTTAATTTTATTAGGTACCTACGTGTTTTTAATTGTTATCTTAGATCTACGTTTTTGATAATTTTGTGCTGCTTTATATTCGATATTAAATTTGATTTATTAAATTAATAAGATGCCGCACAAGGTCCTGGGACAATCTGAAGCAACATTCTACGTTAAATATTCACTTGATTTCCATCTAAAAACAAATCAAAACATAAACCTAACCTTACAATCCTAACATAACTACAGAGTTATCTCATAACTTAAGGTTTAACGTCGCGATGACAGTTGATATATCAGATAACTCAAGAACTGTCAAGAAATAACGCAAGTAGTTAAATTAAATAAATATGATACATCACACCAATTCGAGGATTATAACTTAACTACAGGATAACTTTATGTTAAAGATAACTTCGGACATCCCACATAACAATTTCATGTTCTTAGTAGATTCATAGAACATACTTTTCAGAAAAAGTATATACTTAGAATATGCGTAATTACCATTGCGAATGTGCAGAGCATATACTGAGTATATACTACATTACAGTACTTAAACGTTCTATGTATATACTTAGAATGTACTACCGCACTTCTTTTCAGTATATACCAAGAACATACTTTTTAGAAGATTCTAAGGAGGTGCTATAAACCTTCTATTTATATACTTAGAATGTACTATCGCACATATTTTTAGTATATGGGAAGAATATTCCAAGGAAGTGCTATATACCTTCTAGTTGCATACTTAGAATGTACTAGGGCACATATTTTTAGTATATGGGAAGAATATTCCAAGGAAGTGCTATATACCTTCTATGTATATACTTAGAATGTACTATCGCACATATTTTTAGTATATGGGAAGAATACTCCAAGGATGTGCTATATTTCTCAGAAGTATGTTTTCAACATCACCCAATCTCATCCTAGGTTCTACTAATATATTATATTTACATATTCTATAATTGCATATGAGAATGTATAGTTATTACATTCTACAATATTACGTAAAAAGTAAGTATAAAATATATAAACTTTAGTTAGTTATATAGGTACCTATGTATAATAAATATTATATGGGTAAGTAGCCTATATATAAAATATAAGTAATATATTTAGTTATTATGTGCACATCAAAATAAAACTGCTGCTTATATAATTATATAATAGCCAAATATATAATATAATATGTATGTAAATTACTAAAATTTATAGGTATCTATATACATTATACATACTTTTACTTACTAGGTATTTAGGAAATATTAAGTACCAATATGAATTTATTATTTTCAAGCTGCTTTTTATGTTCTTAAAATGTTTTAGTCCTTGTAGCTAGAACTACAATGGCTTCGTCCGCACAGGCAGCGTAGACATAAATGCCTTAACTGTACTGGAAACTATTTTCATATTTTGCCTTTTTGTTACCTACCCCCTTCCCTTGTGCAGGTATAAAATATGCAATGCAAGGGTCAGTATAACAATGAATGGCCGTTTCCGGATTCCCGAAAATTATAGGTAAAAATATTTTTATGGTATAAACTCAAATCAAAATGGTGTATTCATTTCAATTGAAAACGAAACGAGAATTTCTCATTTTTCTTCAATAGAATTAAGTTTTAAACTTTTTTACCATACAATTAAAACGGTTTAAAAAAATGATGAATTAGAAGGTTCAGTAGTACCTACCAAAATACCTAAATTTTATTAATTATTCTTAACGCGAAGTTGATAATCTATAGGCTAACATTATTCTTCTTCCTATAGGTACATACAGTATATTCTTTTTAAGATATTTTAAAAGTATATACAAGTATGTGTTAAGCATATACTTTTGCATATACTTACGCATATACTAAGAATATTCGATTAAGGTATATTCTAAGAATAAACTTTTACGAACATTCCGAGATACTACGTACACGAATGTGCTCAGTATATTCGGTGCAAGAATATTCTTCGAAGCACATGCAAAGAACATGAAATTTAGAATGTTTTTTATGGTACATGCTATGCTTGTACTACGCATATACTAAAAAGGATATACTTCGACGAATGTTGGCAGGATATGCTTAGAACATGATGCGAACATCATTGTTATGTGGGATCCATCACACGGCTGATTATGCTGAGCCTGATAGCATGTTAGGAAGGAATCGTTAAAATTCCAAGAATCATAGTAAAATTAATTTTGTTTGGGGTACTTTAGTAACCCGGGTAGGGTTTAAATGTTAAAAGGAAAAATCTTTCTTTATTATTGATGAAATAAATTAGAAAATTAAATAAACTTGAATGAATAAACCACAATGAAAAACGGCACAAAAAACTATACTTTAATACTTTAATGGATTAACAAGTGTGTACAACGAGCACCAAAAATACTATGCCTAATTAAGGTGCGTCTCTACTTTTACTGTAGGTAGGACTGTAGGACCTACAGTAAAAATGGACAAGCTACAAACCGTACGCGCAACTTCTTTTTCTTCATGTGCCATCTCCTCTAAGAAGGTGGGCAACCATCATGGCAATTCGCACTTTCGATGCCGCTGCTCTAAAGAGATCAGCAGAAGTGCAGTTGCGCAACTGCCCAGCGCATTTTTTGCATTTTCTTGAATTGCAGCCTAGGTGCAATTTTTTATTCCGCATACCAATACAGTCGAACCCGCTTATTAGAATACCGGTTATAGCAATATCCCGGTTTAAGGAATATAAATTTGAGGTCCCGAAACGGTTTTACTAGTCACTAATGATCGGTTATTAGAATATCCCGGTTATACGAATACTTTTGCTTGGCACGAAGGCAGAGGTGTAACCAGGATGACCCTAAGGGGGGGGGTTACATCTACTTGAAGGTCTCTGGGGGGTATGGAATAATAATGGTGTTAAGCGTATAGAGCTCAAAGTACATCCAAAAGGGGGGGTTATAACCCCCAAAACCACCCCCTGGTTACGCCTATGCACGAAGGCTACATATTTCAATAAGCTGGTTCGACTGTATATATTTTAAGACCGGTTTCACCACCAACAAATAGATCAGTGAATAGTTATTAGTCGAGTAACATTTATTAGTCGATTATATTTTTATTGTGTTGTAATACAATTTTGATAATTGAAAGTTAAACTGACAAATTTTCTTTGTCATAAATATTTAAAACAAGAAAAACTTGTCAATTTATTCTAAGAGTAAATATTTATTTTTGTAAAAATTGCTTTTTTAATTTATAATTTTAAACTTATGCATTTGTATGTTAACGAATACGGAAAGAACTAAATAAACAACGTATTACGAATATGGTAAAATGGTATATGTAAAATTATCGTTTTACTTTTCTAAACATTTTTCTAAACTTATATCTACAAGCCTTATTTTTAAATTTGTAACGTCATAAATGGAATAAAAAAATGTAACATGTTAAAATATACATCACCAGATAGTAAATTTTGTACTCTATATTATAGACTTTAGCATAGTTAACACTTAATTTGTGTCTACCGCTTTACAAAAGCCACCCGTATAGATTATTAACATTGACCATCAGTATTGAAGTCAGAGGTCAGGCCAAAAACGCTACACACGTCCTGACACGACAAATTTTGTCAGTGTGTTGAAATAGTAAGACCACCCCACCAAATCCGTCAACCTGACTGTCAGGATTACTCATTTTTGTTGTGCGACAAGCCTCAGACCCACAGTCAGACCCAACGTTGTCAGCCCCGACATTCAGGTGGTTTTATCAGAGCGTGTGTAGACGTTAATACAGCAGAAGGTACTAGATTTTTTTCTGTGGTGGATTGTAAGACTAGTTTCAGGGCTATCTTATGCAGTTTTTGGTTTAAAATTTTGTTAATTGTTTGTTCGTTGTACCCATTGCTTCGTGCTATTTGCTTAATGATATTCAATTTCTATCTCGAAGTTATATTCTGTCAATCATCAAGCAAATAGCAGTAAAAAATGGGTACAACGAACAAACGATTATACCAGACTGTATCGTGGCCCCCGTTAGGTAAATTATTCCGATTTGTTTTTTTTTGCACAAACTTACTCAAAAAGAGGTCCTTATAACTAATCCAGAGGGTGCCGGGAGGTGCCGCGATCAAAAAATTATTTAAACATTTTTTAAACAAATTCAAAAAAATCAATATTTTCACTTCTGACAATTCTTTTTAGATTCTCTGGGTCATTCTGAGCAAAAAAGGTCTCTTTTTTGAGGTTGTCGAGTTATACCTATGCCATTTGAAATTTGAAAAACGCGAAAATGGCTATTTTTAAGACTTAATAACTTGGTTAAAAGTTATTATTATGAAACTCAGAAAGTGACTAAATCAAAGTTTAAAGCCCCTTAAGAGCTCCTTAAGAAATTTTTGTCATATGACATTATTTTGTCATATGACTTATTTTATTACTAAGCTGTTATTTTTAATAATTAACACTCAGCGCTATGCGCGTATAAGGCGGCCGTCAATGGTGAGTGCGAAAGAGATGCACCATTCCGGCAATCCAAGAGTGCATCTTACTCGCACTCACATTGACGGCCGCCTCAATACGCTCTTAGCGTTCATCGATAATAATTAAATATAACAGCTTAGTACTAAATTAATGACACAAATTTCTTCAGGATCATGAGCCTTTAAACTTTGATTTGGTCAGTTTCTGACATTCATAATAATTATTTTTAACCGAGTTATTAAGCTCGAAAATGGTCATTTTCGCGTTTTTCAAATTTTAAATCACATATAACTCGACAACTAAAAAAAATTGTCCGAAGTGAAAATATTGATTTTTGAATTTGTTTAAAAAAAATTGTTTAAACAATTTTCCAACCGCGGCACCTCCCGGCACCCTGTGCATTTGTTTGAGTAAATTTGTGCAAAAAAGTCGACTCCGAATAATATACCTAACGAGGGAGACGATACCGCCCATAGGCGTAACCAGGAGGGGTTTGGGGGGTTATAACCCCACCATTGGGATGTACTTTGAGCTCTATACGATTAACACTATTACTATTCCCCCATTAACCCTTTAACCCCCCATTAACCCCCATTCCCCTTAACACCATTACTATTCCATACCCCCAGAGACCATCCAGTAGTTGTAACCCCCCCTTAGGATCATTCTGGTTACGCCGTTGATATAGCCTGGTCTAAATTAACAAAATTTAATTCAAAAACTGCATAAAAACGCCCTGAAACTAGTCTTCTCAGCACCACAGAAAAAACTCAGTACCTTCTGTTTTTTAACATATTTATACATAGATATCAACAAAAATAGCCAAATATATAAAAGGAACAACACAATCTTTCAGAATAAACAACAACAGCAAATACGTTAAGAACAATAAGAGCCAAAAGAAAAGGCAATTACAGAGTGGTGTAAACAAACTGACATGTGATGACTGACCAAAAACTTACATCGGTCAAACTAGCAGAAACTTTGACAAACGTATACCAGAACATAAAAGGGCTTTCAATAATAGAAAAACAGATTCTACGTACGCACTTCATCTTCTAGATCATAATCATTCTTTTAATGAACAGTATCAAATTCTTCATATTCAAAATAAAGACCTTAAGCTATCTTTATTAGAACCTATGGAAATTAGTAAATTAAAAAATACAGATTTAACTCTGAAATGAACAACTTAAGAAAAACAACAGCTCCCCACTCCTCAACCTATTTATTGCTAGACAAGTAAGTCACTAATATTTGTTTTGAAAATGGTCACTGAAAAAGGGAGGACTTTTGTACTTGGACCAATTAATTTCCAGATATCGAGGTATACCTAAAACTACTTCATTTTAACTAATGTATTACCATTACCATGACATCAAGATTAAAATAAGCTGTCAGCTCAAATAATTAATGAACAATTTAATGACGGTACATATAAAACGATCCTATTTCACGCCATCATTTAATACATCGTTTAAATTAAAAATATCTTTTTCGGAAGGGTCGTTAGCATTTAGGGAAAAACTTTTACTTTTAGGCGGTCGATTTTAAGGAGAGGCAAAATGAACGTGACAAACTACAATTTGGCACAAAAATAATGAGGTACTTTATACACAAAAATAATGTTTTTTAATGGGCAGAACCGTAGACAGGGGTTTATAAATAAATGTAATCGTCAGATACCTAACTTTTACATTATTAAATTCACTCCTTGTTCAACTGCTGGCAAGGAGAACATTGATAGGGATGGTAAATGAATACCAAATATCCGTATTTCTTGCGTTCATAGACTATGAAAAGGCATTTGACAGTATCGAGATGTGGGTCATAGAACAAGCTGTTATATAATTGTAGAATAGATTCTAGATACAGGGAACTAAAACTAATACATAATGTATAATGCAAACGCAACTGTGATAGCCCAACTAGAGCACGAACCCCCAAAATGACTAAGTACTGACCACGGTGTGGTGAATGGCTAATTTTGGTCATACTTTATGTTTTTGATGGTGCTGAAAATGAAAATGAGGTTTATTTTGAATTTTATGTGGGGGAACATTGTCAAAATAGCCATTTTACCTTAAAAATAAAAAAAAAATCCACAAGGAAAAAGTTTTCGTGCAGTTGGCTGTATACCATGTAATACAAAAACAGGAAATCCTGTATAAAAGGTATATTTAAAATTTGTGATGTAGCCCTTTTTAGGGATTTTAAATATACCTTTTATAAAGGATTTGCTGTTTTTGTTTTTTTTTAAATAAATCCCCTTTTTTGTGTTAAACTCGCCACAACTCTGTTCCATCTTCATATTTTTTTCTGAAATGTTTATAGTAGGTATATTATTTCTCACCTTTCTGAAGACAATGGGACCTGTTTCAATATTTCATTCTTATTTTATTAAAAGTTATGAATTTTTTAAAGTAAAAGGTGCAGATTCCTGAATTGAAAAGTTTAATCGCAAAAGTTGAGTGACGAAATTTGAAATTTAGCTTTTTAATCACGTTTATGTTAAAACATAGAGTACAAAGAAGTTTTCTGGGAAGTTTTATATCAAAATATTTTAATTTTAAAAAAAATGTGATTTCATTTTTTTATTTTTCAGGTAAAATTACGATTTTGACAATGTTCCCCCACCTAAAATTCAAAATAAACTTTATTTTCGTATTCAGTACTATCAAAAACATAAAGTAAGATTAAAATTAGCCATTTACCGCCCATGGGTAGTATCTCGAAAAATAAGCGTTATTTTGGGCATTTATACCCTCGATTTAAAAGTTGCACCATTTTTTTTATAAAACATTTCGATCTAAAACTTTTCAAAACACTCCTTTGTGGTCTATATTTTAACATAAACGTAATTATGAAAATAAATTTCAAATTTCGTCACTCAATTTTTGCGATTAAACTTTTACTTTAAAAAATTCCTAACTTTTATTAGAATAAGGCTGAAAGCTTAAACCCATTGTCTTCAAAAATATGAGAAATATATACTATAAAAATTTTAGAAAAAATATTAAAATGGAACAGAGTTGTAGCGAGTTAAACACAAAAAAACGTGATTTCCTTTTTTTTTATTTTTAGGCTAAAATTGCGATTTTGGCAATGTTCCCCCATATAAAGTTCAAAATAAACCTCATTTTCGTTTTCAGCACCATCAAAAACATAAAGTATGACCATAATTAACCATTCACCACACTGTGGTCAGTATCTCGAGAAATAAACGTTTTTTTGGGGGTGTGGCGCTCGTCTATAAGAGAGTTGTTAGATAAAGAGACGTTATAGGTTCGTTCCAAGACAACACAATTGTACGATCCTTTGAACCGTCACGAAATCGATTGGACTGTTTTAATGCTCAGAATCGCCCTTGAACGGTTTTCTTTCGATCCCGAACCGATTACCGGTACGTAACCCTCTTGGAACGTATTTGTGTACCATTTCAAGTTCGAGTTGCGCGGGAACCATTTTCAGTACGAGTACCACTGGTAGTTTGCTAGATGGTTAGAAATGATAATTTCTTTATGAAATTTATCATTTCAACTTAAAAATCTTCCTCAGAATCGACATTTGACATAACATTGCTGTCTTCTATGAAAAAAAAAATAATAAATTATCCATATTTTTAAGATTAAGGCCCGGTCTTTTCACCTCCGAATAACTAGTTATCGGGAAGCTTATTTGACAAATTTACATGTAATCTACCGGAAAAACTTCCCGATAACTATTTATTCAGAGGTGAAAAGACCGGGCCTAATTTGAAAAAAAAAGAATTAATAAATTACCTATTTAAATGAAAATCAAGATTCGCAGGTATTAATAGCGTGGATTGTGGATTATTCTATTGTTGAATCATCAGCTGATCTATAGCAGTGCCCAGTAAAAATGAACACAATCCTAACTGCGCAAGTCAGTACAAATAGTTTCTGCTTGAAGGCATGTATTAAAAGGACCGTTCAGTTACAGATTTCGAAACGGTACATGGATCGCTTGGAACAACACAGTGTACGATACGAATCATCGTTAATTTTCGCTTGGAACGCATTTTTATAATGCACATGACGAGGGCAGTACGAAGAACGGTTTTCATGTCACTTGGAGCGCGCCTTATATCGCCAAAGCTTTTTAATCTAGCCCTAGAAGACGTCTTCAAAACTAAAAATTCGTCAAATATGGCGTCAACGTTAATGGCAACAATTTAAACCATCTAAGGCGCTCACCAACGTGGCAACCAAATAGCGTGGCAATGGCGTGGAAGTGGTGCGGTGAACCAGTGGCAGGTAGAATTGCTAAACATAATAATATGTAGTCGCACGTGCGCCTTTTCGATACGTGCGACTACATAATATGTTTATACAGGATTAGCAATTCTACCTGCCACTGGATCACCACACCAATTCCACGCCGTTGCCACGCCATTTGGTTGCGAGGTTGGTGGGCGCCTTGCCTTAGGTTAGCTGACGACATCGTGAATATAGCAAGCACATTCGAGGAACTACAAACTATGATGAAGAAACTTGCATACAGCTCCTAAAGCTCAGTACACATATGCGAGCCGAGCTATATGCGAACGCTATATTCGTATAATTTGTACGGCGGGACGAACCGCTTCGGAGCTGTTCGTTCGCCGCTTGTCTCGAACCACGACCTGTCTGTTTTTGGGACAAACACAAAGAATAATCGCTGTTCAATTTGGACCGCGTCTTCTTCTTCATGTACCATGTCCTTTCAGAACGTTGGTTACCATCATAGCTATCTTAATTTTATTCACTGCCACCCTAAATAGCATGCTTGTATCAACACCATACCAATCTCGCAAGTTCTTCAACCATGAGGTTCTTCTTCGTCCTGGACTGCGTTTGCCTGCTATTTTTCATTGCATGATATTTTGTAGCAACCTATATTTGGGACCTCTCCTTACATGTCCGAAATACTCCAGCTTTCTCTGCTTGATGCTTTTTATGATCTCAGTAGTCTTGTTGAGACGTTCTAGTATTATGGAGTTTCGAATGTTCTCCACCCAGGAAACTTTTAAAATTCTTCTATAGCACCACATTTCGAAAGCCTCAAGGCGATTTAGATCAATTTTATTCACAGTCCAGGACTCGACACCGTAGAGTAAGACCGAGAACACCTAGCTGCGAAGTAGGCGCATCCTCAATGCCAATTTTAGGTCTCTGTTACATAACACCTTGGACATCCTTCTAAAAGCGGCTCTAGCCTGCTCTATCCTAGATCTAATTTCGCCGTGACTTTCTGCGTTACAATTTAATTGCTGTCCAAGGTAAATGATTTTATCAACTTGCTCAAGTTTGGTATTATTTACATAATATATATACGGTTTTATATGCTGTTGTTTACTTATTACCAGTATTTTGGTTTTCCATATGTTCAGATCCAGACGTGCCTCCCTACAACTCTCAACGACACTATCAAGTAGTGTTTGCAGATCTTCTTGAGTAGAAGCTAGGTGTACTGTATCGTCCGCATATCGCAAATTATTGATGACTTCACCGTTCACAAGTATTCCTTCTTGTTTTTCAGAAAGTGCTTTTCTGAAAATTCTTTCGGAGTAAACGTTGAAAAGCAGGGCTGACAAGAGGCATCCCTGCCGTACTCCTCTTTTAATATTAAGAGCCTGTAATTCCACACCATCTACTAAAACTGATGTTGTTTGATTCCAATATAAATTTGCAATTATTCGAACATCTCTGCCGTCCAAGCCAATGTCTTTTAGAGCTTCGATCAATATAGGGTGCTTAACACGATCAAATTCCTTTTGGAAGTCAATAAAACAACAGTATATGTCTACAGATATATCTCAAAATCTTTGAGCAAGTACGTTCATTCCAAACAGTGCCTCTCTCGTTCCAAACCCGTTACGGAAACCAAACTGTGTGTCATCCAGGTATTCCTCGCATTTATTGTAGATACGACCATGTATAACCTTCAGAAAAATTTTCAATAAATGGTTTAACAAACTGATGGCTTTATAATCAGCACAGGTTTTTGCTGTTGTCTTCTTAGGTAGAGCTATAAACAGTGAATTAGACCAACCATTAGGTAGTAGTTGTCCGCTGGTATAAATGGTATTGAAAAACGAAGTTATAGCCTCTAAAACATTGCTATCATTTATAAGCTTGTATATTTCAGTTGAAATCTCATCAGGACCAGTCGCTCTGCCATCTTTTTTTCAAAGAATACTCAAGAATACAGAATATTCCCGTTCAACTTGGACCGCGTACACAGCATTATTGTCTGGTTCGTTTCGTCACATCGATCGAGATTGAGTAAATGACGTGTTCCTAGAGATAAACACAATGTAATCATTTTTACAGTCTTACCATGAAAAAGATCAGCACAGATAAACTTCTAGCTGAGCATTGAATTCGTTCTGGAGCCGTTCGCACTGATGTATGTAGTGAAACACCAATTTACAATGATACGAATTTATTTAACCTGATACTTTGACCCGGGACAAATACAAATTATGTTAACAGTTACAACGTATGAAAGCTATGTAATCATCTTTATTGAAGTTACATCTTGACTGTATGAAGTGATTAGAATGAAACATGAACAGTTCGGGTCGCAAATGCGTACCCAGCTTAATACGTCGGCCTAGAAATAAATATGGCAAAAACAAAGACAATGACAAACACAAACCACCCCAGACCTATAACTATAAATAGCAATGGCAAGAATATATCTACCTAGGTCAAATTCTCAAACTTCACAAAGGAAACCAAACTGCGGAAATTACTAGAAGAGCAAGACTGGCATGGGTACGATTCGAAAAACTCAGTTGGATACTTGAGAACCGCAAAATACCTCAATACTTGAGGACCAGTGTTAACCCAGTGCATACTTCCTAACATGACGTATGTATGTCAAACCTGGACCCTAACCATGGCAAATATGAATAAACTAACCACAACAGAAAAGCCATGAAAAGGGCAATGTTAGGTATACGACTATCAGAAAAAAAGAATGTGTGTGTACTTTGTACGCACGTAAGAAGTTATACTTCTATTATAATGCTTTCTTAAAAATAAATATACTTTAAACAGTTTATTTTAATTTTATTTAAATACCAAACTGGTCCGGATTCGAACTCAAGACCTTTCGATGTCTAGCCGAATGCTATACCAATCACGCTACGAGGTCTCTTTATATATCGTGTCGGACATAGTAATGACAATTCACGGTAACATAGACGGAACTGAAGTAATAATATAATAAATATACAATAAATGTTTTAATAATACTCATCTTACTCCTGAGGAAGACAAATCCAAAGACACAACTATTATACTAAATATATTTACTAAAAACACTAATAATATATTGATTTCAAACCTTTTCTTGCACTGATATATTTATACATACCTTGAAAGATTTAGAAACTAAAAGCCATACTGTCTGTGTGCGCATGCGCGCGGAATTATGAAATTTCACTCCCAATCGCGGCTAAAGAAGTATAACTTCAAAAAGAGGAACGACTGGGTAAGATCAAAGAAAAGTCGAGGGTATCAACTAAAACTGCCAAACTCAAATGGAGTTTCGTAAGCCACACCGCCAGACAAAAAGACCAACGTTCGAACGCCACAATACATTGGAAAATTGGAAACCCTACAAAGGTACTCTACCAAGAGACCGACTACAGATAAGATGGGTAGATGACATTAAGGCCGGTCGTCCATTGGAAGCGTAGTCGCGCGACTCGTAGGTAGCGCGTGCGCGTATACGTCCGTGTATGTGCGATCATGCGACTGGTATCATCCACTGCAGGCGACTGTATACTACTTAGTTCGCGATTGTCAAACTGACTGTCATCATCAAAAGAAAGTGTATTTTTGTGAATAGCGTGTAAAATATACATAGAAAGCATAGTTTGAGAGGAATAATTTATTACACGTATGTTATTTATTAACATTGTTACTTATTAAAAAAGGTTGGTACCTTTGTACAGTGGCCTCTCCTTTAACGGGAATCGACTCTTCCATATATTGTTGGCGATTCAAATTTATACGAAATATTTACTATACTTTATCAGTATTTAATTACATTTTTCGCCAAATTGAACAAAAAAAACATTAAGTACTATGTTAATAAAAATAATTTAAAGATTTATGTAACTTTATATTTACTTGGTTTAGACGTAAGACGTTTATTATTATTGTAAAAATTCCAAATAAAAATTCTTTCGAAAATTTGTTAATCCTAAAACTATAACAAGTATTCACTTCTGTCGGCACTCTGCAAGTGCCACGCTCTACTTTTTTTTATTTTTCGTTTACATTGTAATTATCATCATCATCAATGGTGCTACAGCCCTATGAAAGAGCCTCGACCTTCGCAAGTCTATTACGCCAGTCAGTCCTATCCATTGCCAACCGTTGCCAGTTTCCTGCGCCTATTTTTCTCCCATCCTCATCTACACCATCTTTCCATCTAAGTTTTGGCCTACCCCTATTTCTACTTCCCACAGGTTGTGACATAAGGATTCTTCTAGGAGGGTTGTTATTATGTGATCTTGCTAGATGTCCTGCATATCTTAGTCGTCCTATTCTTATAAGAGATACTACGTCTTTACCACCAAATATATGTTTATATCTGTGGTATACCTCGTAGTTGTACCTCCTCCTCCAAATACCGTTTTCACAGATGCCACCGAATATGCCTCTCAGGATCCTTCGTTCAAATATAAGCAGAAGATTTTCATCTGCCTTGGAGATGGTCCATGTCTCCGATCCATATGTCAGCACTGGTTGTATAAGGGTTTTGTATATGGTTATTTTTGTTTTTTGGCTTAAGTTTCTGCTTCTCATATGTCTACTCAGTCCAAAATAGCATTTGTTCGCTAGGATTATCCTTCGCTTGATTTCTTCCGTCATGACGTTCTCCTTGGTGATCAGGGAGCCTATAGAATAGAATAGAAATATGCTTTATTGTCACTGAAAATTTTTACAATTTTATGGACAAAGCTTACATACAGTCAAAAGAAAAATAATATCAACAAGAAATAACAAATAACAACTACAATTCAATAAAATTAGATAAATCGTCAAGTATGTGAATTTGTCCATCACTTCAAAGGTAGAGTTATCAACAGAGAATTGGTGACCGATGTTTCTGACTCTATTGTTGGGTGTTGATGCCATCATCTTAGTTTTATCCTCGTTTACTGTCAGGCCCATATTTTTTTAGGCATTTGAGAAGGTGGTATACATTTCTTCTAGTTTGCGTGTTGTGCGGGAAACTAGGTCCACGTCATCGGCATATGCCAAAATTTGGGATGATTTATTAAAAATATTTCCTCTGTTGTCTATTCGGGCATCTCTGACCGCCTTTTCCAGAGCTATGTTGAAGAGGAGACACGCCAGCGCATCTCCCTGTCGCAGCCCAGTATTCGTTTCAAACGCCTGTGATTGTTCGCCCTGTATTTCGACTTTGCAAATGACTTTACGCATTGTAGCCTTAACCAATCTTATCAGTTTGTCAGGGATGTGGAATTCATCCATGGCTTCATACAATTTATTTCTTAGGACACTATCATAGGCCGATTTAAAATCTACGAAAAGATGGTATGTGTCGATATTGAATTCATTGGTTTTTTCCAGTATTTGCCTTAGCACAAAGATCTGGTCTGTTGTTGATCGACCAGGCCTAAAACCACTTTGATATTCTCCAAGAAGCTCCTCTGAATATGCACTTAGGCGACCATATAAGATGCTCGAAAATATTTTGTAAGCTGTATTAAGGAGGGTTATTCCCCTATAGTTTCTACATTCCAATTGATCACCCTTTTTGTGTAGCGGGCAAACGATTCCAAGACACCACTCTTCCGGGATTTGTTCCTCATTCCAGGCTCTCAGTATTATTTTATATATTTGATCAGTCAGGGTAGCACCTCCATATTTAATAAGTTCCGCGGATATACCATCACTTCCTGGAGATTTATTATTTCTTAGGTGTTTTATTACATCCCGTACTTCTTGAATTGATGGAGGCTCTAATGGTGTATTGTTGGTTGCTCTTGGGTTCGGTTGATTTGGATCTTCTACTTCGATGGTAAGTAGTTCTTTATAGTGTTCCACCCACCTTTTCAATATTTCTTCTTTTGTATTGAGTATGTGCCCCTCCTTATCCTTACATAGTCTTAGTCTTGGTTTGAATTCCTTTCTTGCATTATTCAGAGTTTTATAGAATTTTCTTGTTTGATTTTCCTGTTTTAATGCCTCAAGTTCTTCCGGTATTCTATTTTCATAAGTTCTCTTTTTTCTTCTATGAATGCACTTCTCTTCTCTTCTAAGGTCTTTATATTTTTGTTGTTTTTCTCGGGTTTTTCTGTGCTGCATCTGTTTATATGCATCGTTCTTTCTTCTTGTAATGTCCTCACACTCAGCATCGAACCAGTCATTGCGTGATGGTGGTTTCGCTGGCCCTAGAATATTATTTGCTGCGTCTTTAATATTACTTTTACACATTTCCCATTGTTCGCTGGTTGTTAGATTCTCATTAATTTTGCAGTTAGTTTCGATATAGTTTTGAAACCTTTCTACCGTTTGCGGATTTTTGAGGAGTTCAATATTAAGGCGCGTTGTTTTGGTACTTCTCTCCTTCTTCGCGTTTGAGATTCTAGCTCGAATTCTTGTGCCAACTAGAAAGTGATCTGAATCAATATTGGCGCCTTGATAGGTCCGGACATCCATCAAGTTTGAGAAATGTCTAGCATCTATGAGCATATGATCAAATTGGTTGTTCGTTAATCCGTCGGGCGAGGTCCAAGTTCCCATATGTATTTTTTTGTGTAGAAAACATGTGCTTCCTACGATCATGTTCTTTGCGGCTGCGAAGGTGACTGCTCGGTGTCCATTCGAATTGGTATTATTATGGAGACTATATTTACCGATGTGCGGTAGATATATATCTTCCCTTCCGATTTTTGCATTCGGATCACCGATTACTATTTTAATGTCACTTCTGGGACAACTGTCATATGCTCTTTCTAATTCATCATAGAATTCGTCTTTTTCTTCGTCTTCCTTGTCCTCTGTTGGGGCATGTACATTAATAAGACTTATATTAAAGAACTTGCCCCTGATCCTTAAGCAGCTCATTCGTGGACTAATCGGCTTAAAATCTGTAATTATACATTGTAATTATATATTATAAAATATATAATTATAATAGTCTCCCGTTTTATACCGCTGACGCGGCTTTGGGATTATAGCAGGGTAGTCTGCTATATCTAGGGCCTACGGTATACAAGGAAGGTAACCGGGCCAGTGCTACGCTTCAACCGCATATTATTACCACTGGTTTTATCCACGGTACTCATTTTATTCAGGCTGAGTCGGCCTGGGGCCTATAGACATTTTAAAAATGTCTAAATGTTCTTGCCGGCGGTGGGATTTGAACCCCGGCCTACCAGCATGCGAGGCAAGCATACTACCGCCTGCTCTACGTCGGCCCTCATATGTATTATATTGCCTTATTAGCGTTATTATAAAATAATAATATTAAAAACTCTTTTCACTAGCACCTACTTCTTCTGCATCTTTCGACCACAATTTCCTTTGAACATCACGTGAATGATATCTCTTGTCTTTCATGTTCCACAACGGAGACTTTTCATAAACGGCACTAATCAGTTTTTCGTTATCAATCTCCATATCGAAATTAACACAATTATCGAAAATTAATACAATATCAAAAATACCTGCACAGATATTTATTGCAAACCAGTGTAGCATCAACATGAGATTACCAGCGACTAATCCCATTCTAGGGGGATGAGCCCGGTCGCTCAAAGTCGTTTGCAGTGGATGTTGTATATTTACATTTTATTTGTTAGGATTAGTCGCTTCTATATGGGCGTATACGCGCTACCTTCTAGTCCCGCTACTACGTTTACAATGGACGACCGGCCTAAAACAATAGCCGGAAAAAATTGAAAGTGTGTTGCTCAGGATAGAGATCGATAGAATAAGTTGGGATAGGCCTATATCCTACAATGGACGATCGAAGGCAAAGAAGAAGTCCAAACTGAACAATGAAAGCACCAAGATAAAGTTACCGTGCCGGTCTGAGATGATGAATCTGAGCTGTAAGACTCCACTAGGGATAGATTCTCACCTTATTCTCTAGCAAAGTTCTCATTCCACATGATGTTTCCCAGTGGATAGTAGGCAATGACCTGGCATATATAGATAGGGCGACGGGAAAGGTGTAAATATGGTATAAATATCATTAACTGTAGATTTGTCGGTTGAACAAGTCAAACACACACTTACACATACACAAATATAAAATAGAGATACACACCTACACCATGTTCAATCGGCAAATCACTACGTAGCCGCCCTACACAGACTCATCATACTCGTATGCTGAGATTTGTGCTGCTACTGCTGCACTCCCCCCAATTCCGAGTTGTAACTATTATTCCCACAGGATGGATATTTTGAAGCTAGAACAAATAATCCGCCGACAAATAATTCCGGACAAAAATTCCCCACAAATTATTCCTGGACAAAAAATCCCCACAAATAATCTCCAGACAAATAATCCCCGGACAAAAAATCACTACAAATTTTTTTGGACAAAATATCCCCATAAAAAATTCCAGACAAAAAATCCCCAAGAAATATTTGCTGCCGAATAGTTCACGAAATATATATGTGTATAACAGTTCTCAAAATGTATAGCCAAGAATACGGTCTAACAATGAACATCGAGAAGACAAAATTTATGAGAATATCTAAAACGCAAAGAAATAACGAGAACCTCCTCATAAACGGAAACAATGTCGAACGAGTAGACTAGTAGACCAATATGCATATCTTGGAACAATGATCAACACTCCACAAATGATTACTTTCAGGAGGACAAAAATTAGAATAGAAAAGGCTAGAGCGAATTTTAACAAAATGAGGAAAGTGCGGTGCACAAGAGATCTGAAGTTAGAGCTAAGAGTAAGATTGGCTAGGTGCTACGTTTTCTCGACTTTGTTTTACGGAATGGAAGCTTGGACCTTGAATGCTGCATCAATGAAAAAACTGGAATCATTCGAGTTGTGGGTGTATAGAAGAATTCTGAAAATATCATGGACAGAACACGTCACAAACAAAGAGGTTCTGAGAAAGATGAATAAAAAAATGGAACTCTTAAATACAATCAAAACCAGAAAACTGGAATATCTCGAACATATTACTCGTGGAGAGAGATACAACTTGCTCCAACTCATTATGTAGGGAAAGATTCAAGGAAAAAGAAGCATATAGAGACGCAGGATATCGTGGCTGCGCATCCTGAGAGAATGGTACGGATGTACAGCCGGTTCCTAAAAAAACTGATACGACTCTTAGTAAGATTTGGTCATGTTGAGCAGTGTATTTGATTGATCTGACATTATATTTACTATGACAGACAAATAATAAAATAAACAAACAACAAACAACTGATTACATATTATGTTAATTCATAAATTGTACTAATTATTAAGGTCTAAATGTTTATATTATTTTGAATTTCTGTATTTTATAAAGAGTATATAAATAATAGTTTTTACATCAAATAGATCACATAATTATTGTAAACGTGAATTATACAACAAAACAAATTAATATTCAATTCAGCCCTGTAACTTACTAAAATAAATATTATAGAAGTTTTCAGGACTTTCAGCCCACGGTAATAATGTAGTCTGTCATTCTGAGTTTAAATTTTTCAAAAATATTTATTAGTTTTCTCAGTATTCGAAAAAACTGAATGCAATTAAAATACATTGAGAATTTTGACATGCGTCACAATTTTGTCTTAACTCAATGTAAAATTCTAAACTGTTGAATTCCAGCTTCCATAATTATTTGACATCAAAAGACATTAGAAACTATTTGTAGAGGATTGAAATCTGTATTGAAAACAACTGTTAAAATTGGTCTACGTAATTAAACATATTCCAAAATTTTGTAAAAATGTAATACATTTCAGTTTTCAGCCCAAACTTAGGCCACACACAATGCAATAATGTTCACATTTTTGAACTGTCAGTATTTTTATTTTATCATCTATTGTTTAAAAACAATACAGTTGATAAGATACCCTCAGTTGCAGAGAAAGTATTAATAATAAAGATTAATAATAAAGTCTAATAACCGTGGAACAGAATAAGCTATCTGACAAATTTTAAGATTTGGCAGTGACATTGACAGTATGTAAATATTAAGTATTTATCCTTCAAAATACACTGCTCAATTTCTACAAAATACGCTTCAAGAGTCGTATCAGTTTTTTTTGGAACCAGGTGTACATCAAATGAACTTTTCAGAGCTGCCGTCTCCAAAGTCCGAATAGCTATGATGATTGCCGACCTCCGTCGTGGGAGATAGCACTTGAAGAAGAAGAGTTCTTAAAAATTTTCCCGTGTACGCAATAGACGCAAGCAGCCTCAGTGCATGAGAGTTATAGCAATCGCCATGAAACCGCTTTTTGACACGAAAATAATGATTAGCAGTTAATATTAAGCATGAATTGAAATTTATTGAATGTAATTGTAATTTAGATTACCAAATTTCGAATGCCAATTCCAACACATTACACGACAAAAGAGTGTGAAGTTTTTCAAAAATCGTTTAAAATATGTGGAATGAGCTAAGGCTATGGGAATCATGTTGTAATTATTCGCTTAAATCTTTTGCTCACTCTGCTTTGAATAGCTCCGTTCAAAACATTGCCTATTCGTGATGATAACTGCTGGTCCTGAAAACGATAATTTTGATAGTAATGCAAAAAACCTGTTCATTTTTGTAAATATAACGTCAAAAATATTTAGTAATCAGTTTCAATTCAATGCAAGCAATATTTCAAAAACCTACTTCAAAAGCTTTCATAAGCTATTATAATTATGTCAAAAACCTGTGGTCTGCGTTTTCATAACAAAGCTAAACATTCGTAATAGCGCAAAAATTTTTAATGGATACAGACAGATCCACAAGTTGCTGTACTCCAGGGCGCGTCCATAGTGAACGCTGGTTTCCGAAGTCAGAGTCCGCGTCCGTGTGCAAATAATCCTAATAGGTCTGGATCCCGCATAAGAAAAAAAAGTTGATTAACCCTCCGTTAGTCGCTATCGGTGTCACACACCGACGACAGAATTATTGATTCGGGATTTGCAATATAACTGTTTTTTTCTATCGCCACTTTCTGTACCTCTTCCTATCAACTAACCTCGGGTTAGTGTACATTCTTACCTACTTGGGTACAGTTGTGCGAGTTTTATAACTATTTTCGGTGCAAGACTCCGTAGCGACTAACGGTGTGGTTATTACTTTATTGGCATAACTTGCAGTTCAGGTAAATATTTAGCATCTTATTATTGCATTTTATCGGTAAGTTTTGGTCAAGTCTTATTTATAGATGTCCTTTGAAGTCGAACAAAAACGTTGGAATGGAATTATGGGAAATGGTTCCTAGCGACGATGAAAATTATTTTGACGATGAGGGAAGTGAAAATGAAAGCGGTTTTTCATTTTATATCTGTTGTTTTTCAATAAAACATTTTCAAAAATATTTTTCAGTCATTCCTATACACAATATAAAATATTTGTACGAATTTTATAGCAATAACTATTTTTTTTTAAATTGTCGGTCTCTGACACCGTAGCGACTCTTGATGCTCCGTTTATCCTAGCGACTAACGGAGGGTTAATAGCAAGCTGAAAATTTGTTAATAGTTTAACGGTGTCTAGTCGGACAAACTTTGATATATAGGAACACTGGAACAGGGGAAATTTTAATGGTGGAACAGGTTAAAAATTTGGAACGTCAGACTACGAAAACGTCAGATGTATTTTGTCGGACAGAACTTCAAATCGATTTGTTGCCCTTTCATTAAACTCTCATGCAAGAATCAGACTGGTGTTAATCACCAACTGCGCATTTTAATGAGTGGAACACGAAGAACATGTCAAATGACAGGAATCATGTTGGTTAGTAAAAGCAGTCTGATTTTTGCATGTGAGTTTAATGAAAGGGTAACAAATCAATTGGAAGTTCTGTCCGACAAAATACATCTGATGTTTTCGTAGTCTGACGTTCCAAGTTTTTAACATGTTCCACCATTAAAACTTCCCTTGTTCCAGTGTTCCCATATATCAAAGTTTGTCCGACTAGACACCGTTAAGCTATTAACAAATTTTCAGCTTGCTATTAATCAACTTTTTTTTTCTTATGCGAGATCCGATCCAGACTAATAATAACAGCGCGCAGGTGCACTTTGAACAGGCCTGTTTAAATTAAATACGCAGGATTATTCACACACGGACTCGGACTCTGACTTCGGAAACCAGCGTGCACTACTTATGGACGCGCCCTCTGCACTAAGGCGGAAAAATACACATACTTAGTTTCAAAAGTTATGCTTCACCTAAAATGATGCTAAAACAGATTAACGGATGCGGCTAATTTTTTTTATTATTTTAGATTTTCATTTGTTATTTACACAGTTGGGCAAAAGTTTACTCAAACTCCTTTTTTGTAATTATACCGGGCGGAAGAAAAGAAATGCTTATCTTATGTTAAGGTTGAGACACCCTGTAGGAACGACAAGGTTCAAGTGTGAGTATACATTAAAATCGTATTGTAGTCTTGTGTTTTGTGAACATGTTGTTTTTTGAATGTCCCTGATATCTTTAGAAACAAAGAAAATAGGCGGTTTCATTCTTAAACATGTGTTTTAACTGAAACAAAAGTTTGAGACACCCTGTAGGGAGGAACAGGTACAAAGGTGTGAATACATCTGAAAGAAAATATGTGCAATGTACCTCTCGCTATTTAAAGATCCTCCACGTAGACACCAAATCTTTACTTACTCTCAAAGAAATTCCACCCTAAAACATCACACAACCTCCATTAAACAATCTCGAGTCTCTTATTTTGCACTGTGCATATCGCTCACTTGGTTGACAAATAGCTCTTAAGGTGTCGACCAGAATTGTTAACGTTATGTGCCTTTCTATTTTTAAAGTTTTGTTAACTGGTATTTTTTATTGTTAATTTAGTTTTGTTTAAGTTAAAACACGTCATGTTAAATAATAAAACCGTGTATTTTCTTTGTTTCTAAAAATATCAGGGACATTCAAAAAGCAAGATGCTTATACCTAGTGCTCCCTACAAGGTGTCTCAAACTTGACATAAGAAAAACATTTCTTTTTTTCCACCCGGTATAAGAAAAAAAAAGAAGTTTGAGTAAACCTCTGCCCAACTGTGTAAATACCAAAGAAAATCTAAAATAATAAAAAAAATAGAGGAATCCGTTAATCTGTTCACGAAAAAATCAACTATGAAAATAGCATAATTTTAGGTGATGCATAACTTTTGCAACTATGTTTATTTGCGTTGATTGCGTTCACGGGAAAACTCTTGAGAACTATTTGGCAGCAAATATTTCTTGGGGATTTTTTGTGGGGATTTTTTTGGGGATTTTTTGTCCAGGAATAATTTTTGGAGATTTTTTGTCCGGGATTATTTGTCCGATCCCCTATATTTTAAAGGGAAAATCTTGCTTAAGCGATTCTCGACAGAGCTGGCGAACTATGGGAATTATAGCCATGACACGGTATAAAGACAAAAATAATGACCTTGAAGAGAGCTCAGAAATGAATGGATTTTCTGAGTCTACAAATGAGAATATAAAGAGAATAAGCATAGAGGTTACATTGGTCGCAGACACTGTCTGTACCTTAAACAGGTCTCAATGACCTTTATCAGGGTATAACAGGCAAAGCTTTAGCATAGTAAGTCAAGTTCGACAAAAAAAATTTGCAGCATCCAAAAAATATCAGAAATCCATGTTAGTTGGGCATCACAAAACGGCATAACAATTAGATACAAAAAATATCACCCAGGCTATTCAAGATCATAAACATGAAGATTGAAATAAGGATTAAGATGAGCCCGATAAAAACAATTGTTAAAATGCGAATGGAAATATAATTATTTGTTGTATTTTGAAACGACGAACATTTTTCTGCCAAAATTAAAGGGGAAGATGAAGCATGTATACCAATAATATGTATCAAATAAATATTTTATAAATTAGTCAACTTTTCTGTTGTCTGGTTTGCTGTTGCAGAAATCTTGTGCGGAGCACAAGAGTAAACAATCAAATTTAAACAAAACCCGGGTTTTGTAATGCTTTTTCATTTCTCTCCTTTACATGAATAGATAGGTAATTATTATATTACATATAAATACCGATAATAACTATTTGGTTAAAATGAACAAAATTAAAATCGGACGAATTTCATGATGACAACGGACGAATTTCATATGGTTATACTTTTGATTTCTAAAATAAATTCGGACCAATTTCATGGTGTCATAAAATGAATCGGACGAATTTCATTTCGCCGAATATAGATCCATCCATCCAATGGCACTACAGCCCAAATCGAGCCTTGGCCTCCTTCAACAAGCTTCTCCAATCATTTCGATTTACCGCTGTTCTCTTCCATGAACGCGTTCCCAGGAAGTTCCTGGCATCCTCATCGACTTCGTCTTCCCATCTCTTTTTAGGTCTTCCAACAGGTCTTCTTCCCTGCATTCTTGCATTCAGCAGTTTTCTGGGGATTCTTTTCTTATGCATGCGGACCACGTGCCCTGCCCACCGTAATCTCTGCAGTTTAGTGTATATTCTCTATTATACCTAATTCGCCAGTTGTTATTTTCACTTATTGGGCCCAGTATCCTACGTAAGACTTTTCTTTCAAACACATCTAATGCATTGGCAGATTTCTGTGTCACCACCCATGTTTCGCAGCCATAACTTACTATGGGCCTGATTATTGTTTTATATACCCGGAGTTTTGTTTTCCGGTGTACGTCTCACGATTTGAATATGTGACCCATCGCGAAATAGGCTTTATTTGCCAGCACGAGCCTTCTATTTATTTCCGGTTCTTCTTCATTGCTTGCAACCAGATCCATTCCTAGGTACGTGAGTCTATTCACATGTTCTATATCGTCAATAAAGTGTTGTTGTGCCGGTCTATTTGATCCGATTTGTATGAGTAGTTTTGTTTTATTTGTATTTATTGCTAGCCCTACTGCTTCTGCACTCTGTTTCAACTCAACGTAGGTTTCTTCCGCTGCATTCATTGTTCTGCTCATTATGTTTATATCATCTGCGTATGCTGCTAATTGGGTAGATTTGTTTGTAAGTATGTTATTTCCGCTCACCGTCAACCGTCTAATTACATATTCAAGAACAAGATTAAAAAGCGTTGGAGCCAGTCCGTCGCCTTGTTTTAGTCCTTGCGTTATCGTAAACGCATCAGTGATTTGTCCTTGAATACATACCTGTGCTTCTGTTTCTGTCATTGTCATTTGCACTAGTCGTATTAATTTTGATGGTATGCCAAATTCTTCCAATATATTAGGTAGAATTGTTCTATCTATTGAATCATAGGCTTGTTTAATATCTACAAAGAGATTGTAAACGTCCATGTCATATTCCCATGTTTTGGCTAGTATTTGTTTAACTGTAAATAGTTGGTCAATGGTAGATCTATTTTGCCTAAACCCTGCTTGATATTCCCCGATGATTTTTTCCGTGAGAGGTTGAAGTCTTCGATTAAGGATGTTTGTGAATATTTTGTATCCCGAACATAGATATCATTGTATAATATTGAGAACGTGGTAGGGGAGCCCAAGCGGGGATTTTTGCAGTTACTCGAGCGCGTTAGATTATTACATGGGGAGAAACCTTGTACCCTGAAAATATACCTCTACCATATATTGGCTCTTAATGCAGCGGAGTTCGTTAAGGGGGGGGGGGGCGAAAAAAAATCTATCCTTAGAAAAACTCGACATTAAGATAAGGTAAGTTAAGTACATGCAAAACAGTGTATGTATATTTAAAAAATCTGACAATTTGAGCGGGGCGTAAGAAAATGGGTGAGTCCCAAAGTTTCACAAGAGAAAAGCGAATATTTCGTGAAATGAATGACAGATCTAAAAACTAAAAAATACGTCTCAATATTTTTTGAAAATCTATCGAATGATACCAAACACGACTTCCCACGGAGAGGGGTGGGGTAAATTTAATATTTTAAATACGAACCCCGCGATATTTCGCAAAATGAACATCAAATCGAAAAATTGAAAAATATACTTATTCAATATTTTTGAGAAGTCTATCGAATGACACCAAACACGACCCCCACGGAGGTGGGGTGGGGGGTTACTTTAAACTCTTAAATGGGAGCCCCCATTTTTTATTGCAGATTTGAATTCCTTACGTAAAAATAAGTAACTTTTATTCGAGACATTTTTTCAAATTACGGATCTGATAAGAATTGCGCTATAATCTAAAAAAAACGATTGTTGGAAATGGAAAATTAAATTAAAAATGGATAAGTCCCTACTAAAATGGAAAACTTTACTTAAATTTTTTTGGTTTTAGGACCTACTCTTCACAACCCAATAGGTCCCCAAAGCGCTCGAGTGACTGCACATTTAGCATACTCTGCTCCCCTACCTTTAAATATAACAACACAATTAAAAAAAATTGCGGTAGCATGTAGCATAAATGAATGTTTGTAATAAGGTTTTTCCAAGCTATTAATTGATATTTGTGTACGTCCGGAAACGATTTTGTTAAATAAAATATCACACAAACGTGTGGTTTGATATTTCTATGGGAAAATTTAACCAGTTGCTCTTAGATAATGTTTAAATATTATCTTTAAATAGTTGAAAGACTGATAAATTTTGTACACACTTGAATGAATCAAGGAAGTGAAAAAATAGTATGTCAAAGTGTGTAAAAAATATTTATTTCCTTAGCTAAGCGCTTTCGACAAAATTGTCATCATTGCAGCCAATGCTACAATCAAAAAAAAATCTTATAAGAAAAATTTTTTATAACTTACATCAATAGAAGATAAAACGTACCACTACTTAAGGTCAAGATGCTCATGCATATTGCACTATCTGCAAGTCATTCTTTGGGCATAATATGTATTATGAGCGAACTAGTATATTATACTAGTTCGCTCCGGCGCGGCGGTCAGATTTTAATACCCGACAGAAAAGGGTCCCAGGTAAATTCGCTCCTGCCATTAGAAATCAAAATTTCTAGTAAAATTTCTTAATCAATCACTAACATTTTTCAAAATAGGAATCAAAATAAAGTGACATTTATCTTTGTGTGTCAATTAATTTAATTTAAAAAAGATTTTTTTGGACACTCGGTATAAATGATTGTTATTGTTTATATTAGTGAATAGAGAATTGAATACCCTTTCAAATGAGCTAAAACATGACCCCTATTGCCATTTAAAAAAATCATCGATTACGTCATCATGCGCAAATCAATGACGTCACTAGTATGATGTGTATGCCAAAAAATTGTAATTTAAAAATAAAAATAGACCTGTTTCGGGATTTTTCCTTAAAATCGCCGGTTTACGAAATATTGAATTTATGCGTTACTTTATAGACGCACTGTATAATTAAAAAGGGTTTCTTGACCACGGAAGTGAACTAGTGTGCTCCACAACTAGTTTTTCGCTTTTGCATTTTTACGGAATGGGACGTTTCATCGCCGTCGGCGTAGGTTCATCGCTGCCTTTTCGATGCCGCCGATTCATCGCCAGTCCATTTCATCGCCGTCTGTTTCATCGCCGTCCGTTTAATCGCCGGTTAGTCAGTTGATTTTTTATTATGGGAGATGACATGACACGACGTTAAATTCAGTTCAAAACTTATGACAATTAAAAAGATAAAAAATATTATTATATTTACTGTTCTATTTCTACTTCCCCTAAATTTTATACTAAATAGTACTAAAGGACCCCGCAGAATCCTTATGGGAAATGGCTCTCTGTCAAATGCTCTGAAACTTTGAGTTCTGGTAGTCCTTGATGTGTAGAACAAAAGACTCAATGGGCGCGTTGCTCCAAAAAATCATGGTTTTAAGATATAAACCTCTGAAGTTACGGGTACAGTGAGGAGGTTTGAGTTGGAATAAATTAATTTCTCGTTTTGCACATTACTAAAGTGCTTATTTAATAAATTTAATGTTAAATTCACCACGTAAATTGTTTAAACAAATTTCGACAGAAAAACATTTTGAACGATATTGTTAGAATGATATTTATTGGAAAATATATGAATATATTTGAATTTACAATAAATTGTTGTAAAGAATAATTATTGATAAAATTAAAAATATTCATATTTCAATACGATGTTCTTTACCTACTATAAATATTAATCAAATTACACGTTTGCCACATTTAAGTTACTGTAAATTTAATTTTAAATGATGTATTTCTATATTAGGTCAACCAAAATCGTCCTAAAAATGGCTTAATTTTTTTTACAAAATTAGCTAAACACTAAGGTTATTAAAAAAGGAATATTCGTAATGTACACAAAAACTAGATACACATTATAAAAGCAAACGTCAAAAGCCATTAACAAGTAGACCGGACTGTATCGTCGCCCTCGTTAGCGAAAATATTCCGATTCGATTTTTTTGGACAAACATACTCAAAAAGAAGTCCTTATAACAAATCCACAGGGTGCCAGGCGGTGCCGTGGTCGAAAAATTGTTTAAACAATTTTTTTTAAACAAATTCACGAAAATAATTTTTTCACTTCGAACAAATTTTTTTGAGATAATTTGGATAATTCTGCGCAAAAAAGGTTTCCTGTCATTTTTCTCTACAATTGATTGTTGTCAAGTTATACGCGATTTAAAATTTGAAAAATGCAAAAATGGCCATTTTCAAGACTTGATAACTCGATTAAAAATTATTTTCATGAAAGTCAGAAAGTGATCAGATGAAAGTTTAAAACCCCTCCTTCAAGATCCTGAAAAAAATGTTGTCATTATTTTATTGCAAAGCTGTTATTTTTAATTATTAACAATTAGCGCTATAGTCGAGGCTGTATCGTCTCCCCCGTTAGCGAAATTATTTCTATTAGAGTTTTTTAGACAAACTTACTCAAAAATAGGTTCTTATAACAAATTCACAGGGAGCCAGACGGTACCTTGGTCGAAAAATTTCTTAAACAATTTTTTTAACAAATTCACAAAAATAATTTTTTGACTTCAAACAAATTTTTTTGAGATAATTTGGGATAAACTTTGATTTGGTCACTTTCTGACTTTCATAATAATAATTTTTAATCGAGTTATTAAGCCTTGAAAATGGCCCTATTTCGCATTTTTCAAATTTTAAATCGCATATAACTCGACAACAATCAATTTTAGAAAAAAATTACACGAAACTTTTTTGCTCAGAATGACCCAATACAAGTTATCTAAAAAAAATATTGTTGTTCGAAATGATAAAATTATATTATTTGTGAAATTGTTTCAAAAAATTGTTTAATAAACAATTTTTCGACCACGGCACCCGGCACCGCCTGGCACCCTGCGGATTTATTATAAAAATCTCTTTTGGAGTGAGTTTGTGCAAAAAAATCGAATCGGAATAATTTCGCTAACGGGGGCGACGATACATCCCAGTCTAAAGAACATTTCTCGATATCGCCGATTTGAAAAAATAAAGAGTTCATTCAGAACAATCTTAGGACAACTTTTTTTTAAAACCTGCCAGCTTTTTGAACATAAAAAATAATTTTTTCCTGGAGGATAGCAAAAAAGTTACCTACTCAATTTGTTTTTAAGAAAAAAAATGCAATGTTTTTGCAATCAAGTTTTGCAACGATGGAAATGGTTTCTTTTAACTTTTTTTCTGCCTTTTGATAGAATAACTCTCTTTCTTGCTTGTGCTAGTACGTTCATTTTTGCTACTTATGTTATTACAAAAAAGTTGTTTTGGATAAACAAATTGAATAAAACATTAAAAGGGTAAACCCTGTAGTTGGCTGTATACCTTTGTTAAGACAACGTAGAATGAAGTAAACACTTCTGTTGTATAAGGTATATTATAAATTTATTAAAAAATTTTTAAAATTCATCCACAAGGGAGTGGTTGTACAAAACGTTTTCGGTCAAACTGACCATCCTCAGTGTAAACGTCCAGTGTACAAGTAATTGAAACTAGCCACTTGAATAGGTGTAAAACCTCAAAATAACATTATTGCTACATTATGAGCTGTATAGTAATCGACAATAAGTCGATGTCTTAAGATTAAAAATGTATCACATGTGGATGTATGTCATCCTTGCTCGGAATTAGCACAAGGTTGTGATCAGGTGAGAGGTTAACAACCAACTAACTCTTTGTAACAAAATTGAATAACTTTTAACATAATTGATCAATCACTCTGAAATTTTAACCACATTTTTAAGACTATAAAATTCCACTTTTCACGCAATATCAAGTTTGTTTATTTATTGAATTTATTGAATTCTCAAGTTTTTTACAGTTTTCCAAGCAACAAATTAGTACCGAAGTCAAAATTCAAAAATCGCCATTTTAAAGCTTTAAACGAATTTTATCAAATAATTACCTAATCTAACCTAACCTAACCTAAGTCAAAATTTAAAAATCACCATTTTAAAGCTTTAAACGTATTTTATCAAATAATTACCTCCAAATTCGTTAAAAATGCTTTACTTTTCAATGGCAGTTGAAAGTTCTTAAAATGATATATTTTTGGCCTTAAATTTTTAATACCTTAAAAAGTCCACCGAACCCACTGCAGGAAACATAGAGGTTTTGATTATTAAGGCCCATAAAACCCAAAATACTTACTACAGTACCTGGCAGGGTGAAACTCCCCAACAAGGCACTTTTTTCCTTTCATCTGGACTATTCAAAATTCTGGACATAAAATTGGCTTATTCCCAACTAAGCTAGTAAATTGATTTGACAAAGTATTAATTTGTAAAATTAAAATAATAATAAAATTATTTTTATGATTTATGCGTTTTATTTACTTTGTAAAGATTTTCTTGTCGGCACTGTACCTATATAATATAATACAGGTTATATACCGCATCCCATGGTAGACCGCAAATTATAGCAGAAACGCGACGATAGACCGGATACTGGATTAAGCAACTTGTCAGATACCAGGTAGGGTGAAAGTGTCCAATAGGGTTCTTTTTACCTTATTTCTCTGGACTATTGTCAATTTATTTGATAATGTGGCCAAGTAAAAATTATTTTACCAATACATATTGTACGATTATTATAGTCGAGTAAATGAAGCATTTCGGCTCGCAATTTTTTCGTCCAGCATGGATTTACTTGAAATTTTCACAGAAAGTAGGGAATAGTCTAAGGATCATTTTCTATATCATGCCGCTGTACGCTAAAACCTTGGGGTGGTTGCCACCCCATCTCGGGGGTGGGAATTTTTTATTAAATTTTAACCATGTAAATCGGTGTAAAACGTAATTCTAAGCAAAAAATGTGTTATACATTTTTTTTTCGTAAAACTAATATTTTTTCGAGTTATTCGCGGTTGAAAGTAACAGTTTTTCGACGAAAAAATCCACTTTTTTATAGAGTTTTTTGAGAATAACTCAAAAAATATGCATTTAATCTAAAAAAACTGTAGCTATCGAAATTGTGTCACTTAGTAACAGAAATCAAATTCTTTTTCTATATTTTTCCGACAAATACAAACCGAGATAGAGCATTATAATGGTTAGCTTTTTTCGTCAAATGTATAATTTGAAATATTCAAAGCCAAATAACGAGAAAACTTTTTTCGGGGAAAACTTAGATAATCTTTTTTCAAGGATACAATTAGACCTTTCAAAAGAAAAAAAACAAAAAGTTTCTAGCATAAAAATTGAGTGACATGATCAAAAAAAGGTCGGTACCTGCTTTTCTTTATGAAAAAATCAGTGAAAACAACCCCCTAACTACCCTTCTAATTAAAAATTTGTCTTCACCTTTCTGTAATTCCTTTTATATTTGTATTATCAATACACCCAAGAAGTTTGACCCATATAAAAGGCCTAATTTTAGAAAAATTGGTGTTTAAAGAAAAATTGATTTTTTGCAATTTCGTATTTTTCACCATTTTCTTTCGAATAGTCTGCTTATAGAGCATTTTCAATGTATATAATATATAATACCACAGAACTAATTCCTATACTGGAAGGTGCCTTAAAAACTATTTGTATTTGTATTTGTACATATTTGTAAATTCGTATTTTTGTGTAAATAAATGTTTTTGTAATTCTTTAATTCTACTTTTTTTTTCTCTATAGATCTATTAAATTATCTACTTATAAAAATTGCAATGTTATTAAGGGTGGTTTTTAAGGGTTGAAATATGATATTATATCCTTTAGCATAAAACAATCACTATTTAACCAATCAAAACCAAATTTTACCCATATTAAAGTTTACAATGAATTTATATAATTTTTGACAATAAGGGGTAGTTTACACCCCTAAAAATAATCTACGCCCTTGAGCATGATATAGAATATGAAGTACAGGGTTAGATGATCCTAATCTCAAATTTTTGTGTAAATCGATGTAAGCCGAAATTATTATTTTAGGATAAGTCAATTTTTTATATACATATAGCTTGAACAAGGGTGGTTGTAAGGGTTGAAATATTATGATATTATATCTTAAAGCATAAAACAATCATTATGTAACTAATAAGAATGAAACGTTTACAATATTAAAGTTTAAAATGTTATTTTATAATTTTTTACAATTAGGGGTAGTTTCCACCCTTAAAAATCCAAAAGCGCACAACGGCTCAATATATAAAATGAACTAGAGGGTGAAATGAGCCTAATCACAAATTTTTGTACAAATCGATTCTGGACGAAAAAATTGCGAGGTTTTGCCATTTTTACAGTTTCATTTCCTCGACTACGTGTATTTAGTTAATAAATTATCATTACGAATCCAGCAAAGAATGAACTGGATCTAATAATTGAAAACTAATATTTAATGACTTTGCTGTTTTATGTTCTTATACAAAATATTCTTTCCCTCGTTTTATAATCTATTTTTCTTATAAAACCACACACACCTTAAATAAATTTTAATCAAATCACTTACCAAAGATTTCTTTAATCCACCAAATCTTAAAATATTTGTATTTTTAAACTACGCGCGATAGACTCGACTTCTTCGTCCGGTGGTATCGGTATACCTCAACTTCTTCTAATCTACCCGGTGAAATGTAAACACGGACTAGCTCTGATTCGCAACATCACCAAGTAGCTAAAGAGAGAGATTACCATTTCCATAGCTACCTCACATGGGGGGCAACGAACCATGCCAATTTAGATGAGTTTTACTACAACTTTTTTTACTGTTTTTATATTATAGTGTCATTATAATTACTGTTTGCCTGCTTATACAATCATCAGTGTTTTTAACATAAAGCCAATGAATACCTCCCACAATACCCTGTACAAGTATTACATTGTTTTTAAATGTTGCATTTAATTCTGATTTTACGAATTTGTAATCACAGTAATTTAAAATTGTGAATATTGTATTTGCTAATAACTACATTTAATCAAATAATAATATTAATAAAAATGTATAAGATGCCCACCAGGGGTCAGTCCTGTCGACACATTAGGTATCTGGGAACAGTGAATTTTCCCATTAGGGGGAGTGAGAGCTGTATTGCTAAATCTGAGATGTTATAATAACCTTCCTTTCTTCCTAATTTGTGTGAATTGTTCAACATACAGATAGAAGCCCATCAATTATAGCTACGTCATTTCTTACCCAGACACACTGAAAATACTTTATCGGTGTTACGTCAGAAGCTCAGGCATACAGAATGTTCTTCTTGATAAATAAAATTCTCTCTACCATGAATGGCCAAGTCAAAACGTGTTTTGTTCTAAAAATAAAACATTCTGATTAAATATCAGGAATTATTATTTCAATGAATCAGTTGTAGACATGGAGAAAATGGGATAGTGTACATGACTGAAGAAAAAGCTGAAGCGATGAAAGACAACTCATGATAAACGTGGAAGTTTTAGATTTTAGATTTCATGGACGGGTTGATTTCATGGAAGTAGTAGAGCGTAGCCACAAAAGATTATCAAGAAACCCTGTAGAAATACTCAATACTCAAACCTCCCCAGAAGAGGTCAAAAGAATAATTAAATACATAAAAGCAAAAAACCACCAGGACCAGACAGGTTCACGAACCCGGCACTAAAAAATCTCCCAAGGAAAGCAATCGTTTACATCACTCAAATCCTAATTGCGATGCTCAGACTAAGAAGAGTTTCTAACAAATGGAAAGAAGCACAGGTGATAATGCTCCGGAAAACGGTAAAAAATGGAAAATTCCTCAAAACCACAGACCAATCAGCCTATTATCATCTACAAGCAAGGTTGTAGAGAGGGTAGTACTTGCTAGGTTAAAAGAAGAGTCTGAAACAATAGGCACGATAGCGGAAGCACCATTTGGTTTCAGAATTGAACATTACAGTGAGCTACAAGTGTTAAGGCTGGCCGAATACATCATAGAGGGATACACCAGAAGAAGAAATACACTGCTACTACCTTCCTAGGTGTCAGTAGGGCATTTGACAAAGTATGGGATGGGATGGTATGGTATGGGATGACAAAGTTTGCATTCGTTCGTCCTATCTAGCAAATAGAAAGAAGGTTCAGATAGGACATGTCCTGCCTGAAGCCGGAATGAGTACTGTCACCCTTACTGTCTATCATATACATCCCGGACACACCAACCAATCTTCAAACCATACTCAATCTATATGCCAACGACACAGCAGTAGCAGCGAGAAGTTTTGATTCAAACCAAGGAGGTACCTACAAGATGCTCTAAACCAGTTGGAAGATTGGTGCATTCAATGTAAAATTTGCAGTAAACCCAGAAAACTTGCAAGCAGTCATGTACTAAAAATATTCGGAATGCAGGAGCGCCAAGTGAGGATGTTCAACATACAGATAGAATGGTCCCACTAAGCAAAATATTTAGGAATGCTAATGGACAAAAAGATGACATACACACTATATGTCAACAACGATATAATTAAGAGCAAGATATTAAGAAAAATTATCTCTTATTATAAAAAATAGAAAACGAAGTTGAGAATGGCAGACAGCATCATGATACCAGCCATAATATGTAAATCAGTAGCTAGGGGCCAAACCTATAAAACCAGCAGATGAAGATTCGAGAAGCACATTTTTCGTCCGGTGGTATCGGTATATACCTCAACTTCTTCTAGTCTACCATGTGAAATGTAAACCCGGACTAGCTCTGATTAGCTCTAATTTAAGATTGTGTACTGTGTAGATTGTTATGAGTTATGACTATGTATATTTATTCTAATAATAATGTAATAAAAACCTTCTTAATTCGTGTAAGATGGAAATGTCCCAAATAAAATGATTGAACCGTCCCTGGCGCCAGATTTTCGCCGGTTTCATTACTTTCAGTCGTCTATCAATTAAAACTACGTCATTTCTTACCCAACCACTCTAAAAATACCTTATCAGTGTTACCTCAGAACCACAGGCATACAGGAAGTTCATCTTGAAAAATAAAATTATCAGTACCATGAATGGCTAATGCATTCGTTCGTCCTACATAGTTAATAGAAAGTTCAAGGTTTAGATAGCGCACGCCCTGTCTGAAGTCGGAATGATCGGGACTAGAGTGGCACAGGGAGGAGTTCTGTCACTGTTTCTTGTACGGACATACCAACTACCCCGCAAACCAGACTCAGAAGCGCGACGTCCAAGATGCTCTAAATCAGTTGTGATTGGCGTATTCAATGGAAAATTGTAATAAACTCAGAAAAGTCACAGGCAGTCATGTCCTAAAAAAAATCGGAAGTCTCCGAGAGTCTCCAAGAGAGCATGTTCAGCATATAAGCGTCTAATCAAGCAAAATATTTAGGAGTATTAATGGAAAAAAGAATGATTCCAAGAATGCAAATTTCCCGTCTGCAATTAAAATAGGCGTTTGAAAATATCATATATTTTGAAATCCTTGTCGCCCGACACATCGATTAAAAAAAAGATACCATAACCATAACTTTACCCATTAAAGATACCATAACCCTAGGCTCTTTTAGTTGACCGGTTTCAATTTTTCAGAGCATAAAAAAATCGAAAAAAATCGACTACGTAAATTACTCATTTTGGGACCCAGCATAATTTTGCAAAATTTTCAATTTTTTGCGGATAGATTGCAAAATTATGCAAAAACTATTCAACTTATTCTAACGAAAGTACCCAGCACAAACCTTATGGAAATTAGGTCCCAGTGGATTTAGTTCATACTTTGGGAAAATACTCTTTAAAGCATTGTGATGAAAAGTTCTCATGGGCACAATTCGATCGTATGGAGGATTTTCAAGATATAGAGGCACAAACTCGGAAAATTATAAGATTTACTAGATATTCCAATTCTCTGAGTTACTGGTTATCTGGCAACATGTAGAAGTTTGGATCAAAGAAAAGTACTAGTAATCTAGGATTTTTTCCTGGCTATCCAATGGCCACCTTTACTTTGACCTTGACCTTCAACGGACGTCATCTTCTAGAGTTTTGAGGGTTTTCGGCATTAAATTGATATAAACAGATTACTCATGGGTTTTTGTGATCGCTAAACACGAATATGCCATCAGAATTTACCTCTGAAGCACTGCAAGGGACCTCATCTTCTAGAGTTTCGATGGATTTCGGCATTTAATTGATGCAAATGAATTACTGGAGGATTTTTTGAGGTCGCTAAACACGAATATGTCACCTGAACCGATTCCCGGAGCACCTGGTTTCCAAGGTCAATGAAAGGGGCTCCTGGAGTTTCGAGGGTCTTCGGTACTACATTGATGCTAACGGATTACTCATAGGATTTTGGAGTTGCTGAACACGAATACCCCATCAGAACAGACATCGGAGTACCTGGTGCCTAAGGCACGTCATGCTTTAGAGTTTCGAGAGTTTTCGGTACTAAATTGATGCAAACGGATTGATGCACACAGGGTACTCGGTGGTTCTGAGTTGCTGTTTAAAGAAAGCGTACAAATTGGTGAAACGTTTTTTTTGCTCTTTGTAGATTTTTAACAAAATAACTATGTTGTGCTATTAAATTGTTTTAATTTTTTTATTAATATAAACTGAATTTATATCTGACAATGTTTTTCCTTCATTTATTTTAAGATCGATTTACTATATTCTATTTAGATAGTGTTATTCATCGTGGTCACTAGATACTCCAGAGTCTTTTATCTATATCATATCCGTATTCAGCAACCACAAAAACACAAGAGTAATCCGCTTGCATCAATTTAGTACCGAAAACTCTCGAATACCCCAGAAGATGACGTGCCTTAGGCACAGCAGGTACCCCGGTGTCTGTTCTGATGGCGTATTGGTGTTCAGCAGCCCTAAAAACCCATGAGAAATACCCATTTACATCAATTGAATGCCGAAACCTGTCGAAACTCCAGAAAAAGAGCTGCCTTAGGCACCAGGTGCTCCGTGTTCCGAATCTGATGGCGTAATCAAGTTTAGCAGCCCCAAAAACCTGTGAGTAATCAGTTTACATTAATTTAGTACCGAAAGCTCTCGAATCTCCAAAGAATGACGTGCCTTAGGCAACAGGTACTCCGATGTCTGTTCTGATGGGGTATTCGTGTTCAGCAACTCCAAAAACCTATAAGTAATCCGTTAGCATCAATGTAGTACCGAAGACCCTCGAAACTCCAGGAGCCCCTTTCATTGACCTTGGAAACCAGGTGCTCAGGGAGTCGGTTCTGGTGGCATATTCGTGTTTAGCGACCTCAAAAAAACCCTCCAGTAATTCATTTGCATCAATTAAATGCCGAAAACCATCGAAACTCTAGAATCTAGAAGATGACGTCCTTTGCAGTGGCCCTGGCCACCACGTCCTCCGGAGGTCAATTCTAATGGCATATTCGTGTTTAGCGATCCCAAAAACCCATGAGTAATCTGTTTATATCAATCTAATGCTGAAATCCCCCGAAACTCTAGAAGATGACGTCCTTTGAAGGTCAAGGTCAAAGTAAAGATCGCCATTGGATAGCCAGGAAAAAAATCCTAGACTACCAGTACTTTTATTTAATCCAAACTTCTACATGTTGCCAGATAACCAGTAACTCAGGGAATTGGAATACCTAGTAAATCTTATAATTTTCCGAGTTTGTGCTTCTATATCTTGAAAATCCTCCATACGATCGAGATGTGCCCATGAGAACTTTTTATCAGGATGATTCAAAGAGTATTTTCCCAAACTATGAACTAAATCAACTGGGACCTAATTTCCGTAAGGTTTGTGCGGGGTAATTTAGCACATATTTCATTTCAAACACAGGTTTTTCTTGAAAAACTCAGGTTTCAGAAAAAACTCAATTTTTGTACATTTTTCCTAATTATTGCTATATTTTAAACAATAAACATTAAATTTTAATTTCTATCTAATTCAGTATTTAGACCAGAGCAATTAGCATGAAAAATACCGTAAAAATTGATTTTTAAATACAGCACCTAGAGACTTGCTACCTTTTGCATTGTATTCAAGATAATGTCAAGAAAAAAATCTACTATACAAAGTTGGATGGAAATTCATAATTTCACTTTAAAGTGCATAAAATGCGTCCAGAAGTGCATAAACATGTTACTTGATATCCAAATAATGTAAAGTGAATATTTTGTCATGGTCAAAATATGTAACGGTGGAAGTCACGATGGTTCTTTTCATTTATTTTAAGCAGGCTTTCGATCGAGTCAAACGAAAAAAACTATTCATAGCATTACAAGATATGGTTGTTTGTCCAAAAGTTGTTAGGATGATACAATTAACTCTACAAATAAAAGCGAATAAAGTTACGATAGGCGATAGTTTAACAGAAAGCTTTGATGAAATAAACATTGCTCTTCGCTTAAATTAAATGTTCAAACTGCTACGCACCTACCTCTGGGTAGTTTGAACATTTAGTTTAAGCGAACTGCAATGTTAATAAATAAATAAATTGGCAGTTCGAAATAAAAATTTCAACACCCCGTATCTCGGAAACGAAGCATTTGCGGACATACGTTTATAGAGCAAACTGTCACTATTGAAGTTATACTTCTTTAGGCGCAATTGGGAATGAATTTTTATTATTCTGCGCGCATGCGCACACAGACAGTATGGAGTTAGTTGCTAAATCTTTCAAGTTATGTATAACGTTTTATGTATAAGTTATGTATAAGTTTTATATCAGTACAAAAAAAAATGTGTGAAAAGAATATATTAGTGTTTTTAGTAAATACATATATTTATTATAATTTTTGTGTCTTTGGCTTTGTCTTCCTCGGGAGTAAGATAAGTATTATTAAAACATTTTTTATATTTATTATACTTCACTTCGTCTTTTTTTTTACCGTGAATTGTCTTTATGTCCGAGACTATCTTTTTTTTTTTTTTTTTTTTTTTTTGGGAGGTGAGAATCTTCAAAAGACCGTCTGGGAAGGTGTCCCAGGTGTGTCGGATTCGATCCGTCACGCTTCACCGTGCCGAACCGCCTACCGACTAAACTCACCTCCTCTTCCTCCAGCCGACAGGTCTGGAACCGCTCTTGGCGAGCATGTCTGACCCGTCGACCTTACTCATAACTCCCCCCGGGCACCCTCTGCGTGCACTCCGTAGATTAAGCGGCCACCCAGCCGCCCCGTCCCGCACACACCCCGCACAAAGACCGGTCGGTGAAGACGACCGTCCCGTGCAGCCCATGTGCGGGTGGGGCGACCGGGGTGCCCCCAATCAAACATGAACTAGCAAAAGGATACCAGTCGACAGTTACGAGCAACTCCAAACATTCGTGCTTTCATCAATTCGCACTCACACTCATACCCATTCATTCTACAGTTAACAGGAAGCAGTCAGTGAGGTTGGGTGTAAAAATCCTCCCCCACTACCTGATACAAAACAAAAAACAGACTAAAACAAGACAAAACAGAAAGTAAACAAAACAATACAAAGGCGGTCAGCATGGGTTAGATGTAAAAGGTCCTCCCCCTGCTGACTACCGCTTACAACACGCAACACATTTCAGTAATAAAATTGATTTAAAATGATAAATATTGTATAAATAAGATTGAAGAAGTAAATAAGAAGATAAAACAAGATAAAATAAATAAATAAGTAAAACTAGTTAAAATAAGACAGACAGCGCAGGTTGGATGTAAAGGATCCTCCCCCCACTGGCTGTCATCTGCGACACAAAAATAAAAACGTTAAAAAAATAAATAAATAGACGGTCATCCCGCTTGCAGTCGCCTCTCTTTCTCCTCTTTGTGCTTCATTGTCTTCGTGACAAAAGCAATGATCAGGTCGAAGTCTCTCTTGCTATTGATAGCTTTATCAATTAGCTCGTGAGGCTCGCCTAGAGGGGATCCCAGTCCCAGCTGCAGCTCGGTACGTCCCGCCTGGTATGCAGGGCACACGAAGACGACATGCTGCGCGTCATCCACTACTCCACACTCAGGGCATAGATCGTCCATGGTTTTCCCTATACGATGAGTAAACTTCCTGAACGATCCATGTCCCGTCAAAAATTGTGTGAAATAGTACCTCGTACAAATAGTACCTTGTGTGAAACCTCACCACATCTGGAATCAGGGATCTCGTCCAGGCCGCCTTCTCGACTTCGGCTGCCCATTCCCTCTGCCACATCTCTAGACTTCTTTTCCTTTCTTGTGGACCTGAACCTATTGCCCCGTTGCCCCTCTGGTACATTCGGACTCTTTCTCTGGCCAGGATGTGCACCGGTACAGACCCAGCCACCACCTGTAAGGCAATGGTTGATACGGTTCTATACGCGCTGCACACCCTGATCAGAGGTTTCCTTTGTGTCCTAAGAAGCACGTCTTTATACTTTTTCATTCGAAGGACCTCGTGCCACACTGGGGCTCCGTATAAAACTATGGATAAGATGGATTGTGCCATCACTATTCTCTTCTGGGATCCAGGACCCCCTATATTTGGCATAAATTTATTTAGTATAGAGGTCCTTTCTTCTGCCTTCCGACATGCTTCTTGTACGTGTTGTCCGAATTTAAGCTTGTCGTCGAAAATAATTCCGAGGTACTTAACCGTCTTTTGGGGTCTTATTACAGAGCCTTTATATCCAAATATTATGTCATCTCTCTTTCTTGGTCCCCTCAAGATAATGGATTCTGTCTTCTCTACTGCTAACTTTAGATCATTTCTCTCTATCCAATCTGCGGTCTTCTGTATTGCTTCGTTTACTTTTTGTATTATTCCCCTATTCATGTCGTCTTCGACCAGTAGTGCTAGGTCGTCCGCGTATGCAATCGCTCTCACTCCTCTCTGCCTGTTTACTTCTAGTACCCCGTTGTATAGTATATTCCAAAGTAAGGGTCCCAGGACTGACCCCTGGGGTACACCCGCGGTCATTTCTTTCTTCTTTTTCTTCGATATGCATACGGTTCTTTCAGATAGGTAGTCCTTTATTATGTTGGACACATACTCTGGAGCCCCAAATTCGACTGTTCGGTCTACTATGTGACCCCAGTTTGCTGAATTAAAAGCATTTTTTATGTCCAACAGAACAAGGACCACCCATCTTTTTTTACTTGCTTTAGCCGCGTCCCTTATCCAGGTCGCGGCATCGACTGTCGATTTACCTTTTCGAAATCCATATTGTTGATTTGATAGCACTCTTTGATCTTCCAACACGCCCTCCAGCCTCTTCTTGATAAGCCCTTCGTAGAACTTACCAAGGCAGTCCAGAAGGCATATTGGCCGATAAGAGGCTGCTGAATCGGGGGGTTTCCCAGGCTTTAGGAGTAGAACTAAGTTCGCTTCCTTTAAGTCCCTGGGAAACTCTTGCTTCTGCAGTAGGTCGTTGTATATTCTTCTGATCAAACCTGGTTTCTCCGTTGCTATTATTTTTATTGCCTCTGGTGGCAGCCCGTCAGGGCCGGGAGCTTTCCCTGTCTTCATCTCCTGACCAGCTATTCTAACTTCCTCTTCCGTGAACTCCTCTACCATCGTTGGAAATATCTTAATGAAATTTTGATGATCCTTGGTAGGAAAGAGGAGCTCAGCTGATTCCATCCGCTGGTCTTCGTCGAGTCTATATGGGGCGATTATTTTCAGCGTCTTCATAGTGATCTTGTACGCATCGCCCCATATATCTTCGTCCAATGCTTTTATCAGGGTCTGCCACTTTTCTTTTTTCTCCTGTTTTATTTTTTTATTTAGAGTTTTCTTTAGATCTTTATATATTTCCTTGAGCTCGAGGCTGCCCTGGCTTCTCGTATAATTCCTTCGAGCTCTGAGGCATCTCTCCCGTAGACCTTCTATCTCATGCATCCACCAGTAGGGGGATTTTTTATTATCTTTTCTCTTCACGGTGGCCAAATTTGCTGCACTTTGCAGTGCTCTTCTCAGTTGGCCAAGGTCAGAAATCTCTTGTTCATTAATTTTCCTGACCTCCGATAGGTACTTGGTTTTGTTAAAATAAATCTCCGTGTGTCCTATCGGCCGCCTTATTCCCCCTTTAACCTTTATTTCGTATTGTATATACCGGTGGTAGGTGAATAACTGATCGTCAAGGACATCCCAGCCGTGCACTCTCCTGGATAGCCCTTCACTCGCGAACGTAATATCAATGTGTGTTCGGCTGACCCCCCTTACGAATGTTGGTTTGTTATTGTTTAATACTTGGAGGCCAGCCTGGGCTATCCATTCATTCCATATTTCCCCCTTTCTGTCGTTTATGGGGGCACCCCACAACCTCGATTTCGCGTTAATGTCCCCGGCGATCATCACTTCTTTTTCGTTCGTGGCGGCGCTCATTATTTCATCTACAATTGCTTTGTATCTTATCATAGGGATATTTGGGGACACGTAGCATGCCAGCAGGCTGAAATCCCTCAGTTTGATGAGGATATGATTTCCTCCCCTGACAATACCACGCACCCCCAAACCCCTATTTCTAAAGAGCACCGCCACATTCTTCCCATTATCCTGGACCCAACCACCGGCTGATGTTATTTTTTTGTTCGGTTCCGGGACGATGAGCAAGTCTATTTCTAGCTTGCAGGCTTTTGCGTGGACAAGGTCGTGTGCTCGGCGTGCTCTGCCCACGTTCACCTGCAATATCCGTATACCAGGTTGATCCTTGAGGTCCACTTTGGTTCAGTTCCCAGAGGTCGTTTCTGCGTCGGACTCACGTCTTTCGAAAAAATTAAAAAGCATAAAAGCTAAAACAAATAAATAAATTAATATAAATAAAATAAATAGATACGGTATATAGATAAAATATGTAAAAGTAAAAGAATTCAATAAATAAAAGCGGTTTAGTAAAATTGAAATAATAGAGTAAAATAGAATAAATAAAATAAATAAAATAGATAAAATAAATTTTAAAGATATAAAATAACACCTAGGTGGGCTGTATATGGGCACACCTTCGTTTTCCAGGGAGTCTATTTTATGTTTGGTCAGTTCGTTTTAGGGGTTCCCCTCTCCTCCCCTACCGTATACAAGGGCTCGGTACGACGGACAGGCCATCCTGTCCATCCTATGCCCTTCTTCTTTGCATACCGAGCAGTACGGTTTATTACCGCAGCTTGCAACGGTATGTCCCGTTTGGAGACAATTATAGCAGCACGCCGCCCTGCTCTCTTCCTTGCAATCGTAAGTGTTGTGCCCGAACTTTAGGCACTTAAAACACCTAACTGGGTTGTGTCTCTCCATTATTGGACACACAACCCACCCTATTTTTATTGAGCCGTACCTCCTCAGCTCTTCCGCTATGGAGGGGCGTACGGCTATCGTAGCTACCTGCTCCCCATATCTGTTTGTTCGTAGAACCTTGACTTCTATCTCTCTCTCAGGAACGCCTGTATAGCTCTTTATCATTTTCTTTAGAGTTTCCTCACCAACCCCAGGGTCCAACCGCGTAATCGTGAAGAAAATCTCTTTTCTTCTGATTGCCGTGTCCATCCCGTTCATTTTGCTGTCCAGTTCAGCCCTCAACTTCTCCGCAGCCCCTCTTCCCTTTAACTTTACAAGGAGATCTCCCCCATTCGTTCTTTTTAACTTCTCCACTTGTAGACCGATTTTTCCAATGTCGATTTTTTCTCTCATTTCGCTAAGAACTTCGTTATATTTTTTCCCCCCCATCTTTATAAGGAGGGCTTCTTCTTGTTCTGACTTCTTCTCTACCTCGAGTTCCTTCCCTCTTACTATCATCTCCCATGAGATACTTTCCCTCCGCCCCACATATTCGAGGGCTTTCCTTATGATCTCCTTGTTAAGGTCGTTACCGGCTGCGACCCGTACAACCTTTGGTGTTTCATCCATCTCTTTCTTAATTTTAGTTATAGCCTTTTCTGCTAGGTCGTATATATCGCCACCACTTTCTTTTTCTATTCCAGCGACGAACGTGTACCAAATTGTTTTTTTATTTTCTTTCCTCCTAAAGTTCTCAAGGAATTTGATTTCTCCCTCGTTCACTTCCTCTAGTGTTTCTGCCAGATCCTCTCCCACGTCCTTTATTATATTTTCTACCCCCTTGTCCTTCGCATCCTTTTTTGTTACTATCAGACATGTTTTCTTCTCGACCGTTTCTCGTAACCCCCCTTGTTCCCAATTTGTCTTTATATATGCTTTCTCCTCCCATTTGCTATTACATATACTCATGAAGGTTTTTTTTCCTCCCCCCATGTTTAGAGCCCTTTTAATTTTTTCTTGCTCTTCTCTCTGTCTTTCTTGTTCCACTTTTAGCTTACAGTGATCGCATTTTACTTCTTGTTGTGTTTTTTCGGCTATACTGTCGTCTTCTTTTTTGTTGTTAGTAGATTTTATGACCCCTAACAGTTTTTTTAATTCCGTATCCATCTCCACCTTTTCCCCCTTTTTTTCGCTTAGGTTAGTAAATATCTCTATTAGTTTTATATTTAACTCTTCGAGTTTCCTGTTTATTTTTTGTTGTTTGGTTTCGTTAGGAAACTTAATACTCTCTTCCAGTCTCTCCCTCTTCAGATCATTTATTCTCTCTAGACTGTCCCCTTTCCTTTTCTTCTTATTCATGGTTTCATCATCAAGCAAGAAAGAGGCTAACACCCTCTCCTGAATATTTTGCCATCCTTTTTCTATTTTTTCCACTTCCTCTTGTGATCTTTTCTCCCCTATCTCATCGTCATCATTTTCACTGCTTTCCAGCATTTCATCCCCTACTAGTGTCGACTGTTTTGGGGCAGTCGACCTGTTCATCTTCTGTTTCTTTTTATGTGAGTTTATGAGCTCCCTCTCAAAACTGTTCATTCCTTCTTCCCATTTCAAGTCGTCAGGCGACTGTTTTTTCCTATTCTCATTTTCCATATCCGTTCCATTGTCCGTGTCTCGCCTATGGTCGTCTTCACTCACCCCCGTCTGTTCAGAATTGTGTTTATTGGTACTCATATAAATTCCCACGAGTTGGGACGTACTATACGTCTGGCGCGGCAGTGCGCCCTTACCACGCCAAGGCTTGGTTACTTCGGGAGGTCGCCAGGTATCCCGAAGGGATCGTTTGTGATGCTCTAACCCTCGCATCTCTCATATCTTTGGCACGATGCCTTCCACCGTGATAGTGGGGATTGTTTTATTGAGGTTTACTCCTCTAGGCTTTTTTTCACGGTTGCCTCCGGACGCAGTGGCAGTTTGTATTCACAGGCTACCTGGAGTTTCCGCGTAACTGCTGCCTCCCCTGTTACGCGGGATTTGGAATGGATGTGTGGTGGGGTAAGACATGACGGCTACTCGTAGTGGGTATGTCGAAGAAGTTTTCGAATAGAAATTTGTGATCAGAGCCCGATGGCGGAGCCCCCCGCACACTGCTTTGGGGCCCCCCATCGACTCCCGGTCACAATGCTGAGGTGGACGAGATTAACTTTTAGGGATTAGAGTAGCCGTAGGGAAGTTGGAGGGTGATATACATCTGCTGAAGGCGAAAGGCGTCGCAACTGCTCGCCTCAGTTGCGACGCCTTTTTAGCGTCCAGCGGCGGTGTCCGGCGCTCACCCGGTGCACAGTCGCTGGACGCTGGGACTGTCCTTGGTTTCACCGGTCGTGCTCCCCTCACAACTTTAGGGACCACGATCGGTTACTCGGCCCTCCCACCGTCGTCGAGGTAGAAATACAATCCCAGGAGGGGTCCGAGACTATCTAAACAGAGAGCTCGTAGCGTTATTGGTATAGCATTCGGCTAGAGATCGAGAGATCTTGGGTACAAATCCGGACCATTCCTATTCTTTTTTTATTTTTGGAAAGTGGTAAGCATTAAAATTAGTTAAATATTTAAATAAAATAAAAATAAACTGTTTAAAGTATATTTATTTCGTTGAAATCATATTATAATAGAAGAATAGCTTCTTACGTGCGTACAAAGTACACACACATTCTTTTTTTATGTAGAATTATCCCTTAAAGTTTTTCATACTTATTTACTTATAACACCCTGTATATGCCAAAAAATCATACTTCGAAAATAAACATAGACCTGTTTCGGGATTTATCTTCAAAATGGCCTATTCTCGAGAAAGTGAATTTATTTGAACCTCACCGTATATAGTCCAAGTAATGAAGCTTAAAATAGGACAACACCTCGCAATTTTTACAGAATGGATAGATTTGCTTGAATATTTGAGAATAAGTAGTGAATAGTCCAAGGATCAAAATCTATATGAGGCTAAAAGGCGCTTTCATCATGGGGGTGGTTGCCACCCCATCTCGGGGGTGGAAGTTTTTTATTATAATTTGATCGCAAGAGTTGGTAAAAACATTCATTCTAAGCAAAAAACGTTTTATACATTTTTTTGATAAAATTAATAGTTTTCGATTTATTCGCTATTGAAAATGTTAGTTTTATATCGAAAAAATCAATGTTGTTAATAAGTTTTCGGCTAATAACTCCAAAAGTTTTCGTTTTATCAAAACAACTTTACTTAACAAAAATGTACCTTTTGAAACAATAAACAAAACCGTTTCTTTTAGTTTTGTTTAAGACCAATAGTAATCGAGCTATACATTAATAAATGTTAGCTCTTCTTCGTCAAATGCTAAATACTGTAGTTTCAAAGTCAAAAGACGGGAAAACCATGCATTTTTCGAGGATAACTTGTTCAAACTAATTTAAAGCATTTTAAAATATCTATCTCCAGAAATACAAACAAAGTCTTTAGCTCAAAAATTAAGTGACGTATATTGAAAAGAATGTTAGTCCCTACTTTTTTCAGCGAAAAAGTGATCCGAAGCAACCTCCTAATCACCACCCTAATTAAAATTAGTCATTAACCTTATTTGGTCTTCTATATTTTTATATTATTAATAGGTTCTAGAAGTTTGACCGGCTTAGAATGATTAGTTTTAAAAAAAAATGAAGTTAGAAACGAATAACGAATTTTTGTAGTTTCAAAAAAATGGCCTTTTCTTCGGAATAGAAAGATTAGCATCAGAGATGCGAAAAAATGTTTAAATATGAAATTGTAGCTTATTTAATTAGCAAGAAACTGGTTTACAAAAATTTTTACTACAGCAAAAATTGAGTGAGCTATTGATAATTAAAACTTGTAATAACATGCAAAAACTACTTTTACCAACCCTTTCAAAGTCACCTCTTTTTGCGACTGAGGATTTTAAAAAGAATTAATATTAATAGGCTGATAGACCTTATAAAAACCTACAAAATTCTTTTTTGCCAAACTTTCTAAGATAAAAAATAGAAAAGTTACGGTTAAAAAATAAATATATTTTTTTGAAAAAAAAAAGGAGAAATCCAATTGGAAGCATAATAATGTAAGTTAGCGATGTTTTTAGTCATTGGTCTTATTCATTCTTCTTTATTTATGTATTATTAATAGACTCTAGAAGTTTGACTGGCTTAGAAAGATTAGTTTTTAAAAAAACTGGAGTAAAAGCGAATAACGAATTTTTGTAGTTTGGTAAAAATGTCGATATCTTCAGAATAGAAAGATTAGCATCAGGGATACGAAAATATGTTTAAATATAAAATTGTAGATTATTTAATTCCCAAGAAATTGGTTTGAGAAAATTTTTTCTACAGCAAAAATTGAGTGAATCGTAAATTAGTATATTAATGAAAAACACTGATTTTTTCGATATAAAACTAACACTTTCGATAGCGAATAAATCAAAAACTATTAATTTTATCAAAAGAATGTATAGATCGTTTTTTGCTTAGAATGAATGTTTTTATCAACTTGTGTGGTCAAAATATAATAAAAAATTTCCACCCCCGGGATGGGGTGGCAACCACCCCCATGGTAAAAGCGCCTTTCGGCATCATATAGATTTTAATCCTTGGACTATCCACTACTTGTTCTCAAATTTTCAAGCGAATCGATCCATTCTGTAAAAATTGCGAGGTGAAAGGCTTCAGTTCCTGCACTAATATGTGACGTCCAATGCAACATTTTACTTTGATTATAATTTTTATGCAAAAATTTAAACATTTATAATAAGAAATTATCTAAATCATAAATTATTAACGATGATTGAGATAAGGTTGATGAGTTTCTTTTATACCATAATTTAAACATAGTGAAAGTTGTCTGCTGGTATCTATCAAGAAAATTTACTCTCTTCTCTTCCGATTGTACGGTTCGATAACGAAACTGTTTTTGTTCATTTTTTTCTGTTCTAGTCTGTTGTGTTCACTGAGACAAGAAGACAGGCTAGTTTATGTAGCTTCCTATGCAAAACTACAAGAAGAACGGCTATTTTTAGTTTTTAGTACCGTGAAGTACAATCATCTTTACATTGAAACTTGTTTCGCAATTTGTTGATAATTTTTAATACACTGTTAACGACTTTGACTGTTAATTATGTTATGGTGATTAAAAGTCAAAGTTTTCATCCTAATAAAAATATTTAAAAATATTTTTAAAAGATATTTAATTGAATACTTATTGGACCATTTTCATGGTTACACTTCCATGGCTTCTAAAAATTGCAAGCCAGATGCATGCTGAAGCAAAGAAGACAAGAGGGTATTCTAAAATTTGAAATTCACGACCCCTTCTGTTCAGTGTAGTAAATTCCAACGGAAAATGGACCTATGTTACTCAAAGGAGTAATACTAATATAAAATAAAAATGTATACCATTTTTATTCAGCTGCAATGTGAATCCAAAACTGTCTTAATTTTTACTTAGTTCAGAGAGCGCAACCAGCACTCTTATGGACGATTTCACCACTTTTTAGTGTTTCTTCAGAAAATGCATAGGTTGCTATCTCTGCTCTAAGTCCAAATAGTCGACTATATTAATTACCGCATTGCAACTGACGTGATGGTAATAGGTGCCTGGCTGCATCTGCTAAATAAAAGTCAAAGTTTTCATCCTAATAAAAATATTTAAAAATATTCCATCAAATATTCCATAATATAGTATTTTTACTACAAAAGCGATATTACGTAGATCAAAATTTTTGTCGTAAGAGACCTGTCAAAACATTAGAATGTGACTTTTTATTATTGCCATGTTTATTATAAACATGGCAATAATGAAAAGTCACATTCTAATGTTTTGACAGTTCTCTTACGTCAAAAATTTTGACCTACGTAATATCGCTTTTGTAGCAAAAATACTACACCATCATGTCAGTTGCAATGCGGGGACTAATAGAGTCGAAGATTTGGATTTAGGGCAGACATAGCAACCTATGTATTCTCTGAAGAACCACTAAAAAGTGGTGAAATCTTCGACAAAAGTGCTGGTTGTGCTCTCTAAACTAAGTAAAAATTAAGACAGTTTAGGCTTCGCATTGTAACTGAATAAAAATGGTATACATTTTTATTTTATATTAGAATTACTCCTTTGAGTAACATAGATCCATTTTCCGTTGGAATTTACCACGCTGAACAGACGGGGTCGTGACCTGCAAATTTTAGAATTCCCTCGTGTCTTCTTCGCTTCAGCATCCATCTGGCTTACAATTTTTAGAAACCATGGAGGTGTTACCAGGAAAATGGTCCATTAAGTTTTCAATTAAATATCTTTTAAAAATATTTTTAAATATTTTTATTGAGATAAAAACTTTGACTTTTATTAAGCAGACGCCGCCAGGCACCTACTACAATCACGTCAGTTGCAATGTAAGGACTAATAGAGTCGAAGATTTGGACTTAGGGTAGAGATAGCAACCCATGCATTTTCTGAAGAAACACTAAAAAGTGGTGAAATCGTCGATAAGAGTGCTGGTTGCGCTCTCTGAACTAAGTAAAAATTAAGACAGTTTTGGCTTTGCATTGCAACTGAGTAAAAATAGTATACATTTTTATATTATGGTAATTATTCATCAATACTGTAAATTTCATTATTAGATACCGGACTTTATGACAACTGCATATTTGTTGCATATTTTGCATATAATTGCTTTTTTACTGCTTCTGCATATTTTGCAATATGTGACATATTATTATAGCATATTTTCTACAAAATCTGATTTCCAACATCTGATTTATTGAGAAAAGTAATTAAGTTTTAATAGGTTAGTAGCTAAATGACGGAAGCTGATTAATCGTCCTCTATAGGGCTACAAACATAGAAACAAAACGTTTCTGTAACAAGAGCATCATCAGTGTTACAAGAACATGATCCAGAGGTCTATTAGTTGTGTGTCACCTCTTATAACATAATGACCTAATTAATTATTACCTAGTAACCCACTTACCACGTGTGGGAGTCATATGTTGCCCTAAAGCCACATCCATAGGAATTATATCTATCCTTCGGATTTTACGATGTTTACATTTATATAAGACTTTTAGTCTATTTTTAAAAGGTTTTAACCTTTGTATTTTTGGGTGGCTCACCATGTTCTTTTAACACTGATGATGCTCTTGTTACAGAGCGAAAACGTTTTGTTTCTATGTTTGTAGCCCTATAGGGGCTTTTTAAACTAATATACCTTTTAGCAGGACAAACATTTTTTATACTAAATTTTACTTGAATTTATTCCATATTTTTTATCCTAACTTCAATTAGGTGTTCTAATTTTGGTGCATATTCCTGAGTGAATGATAGTAAGAAATACTTTAAGTACATGCCGCATCAGACTACTTTCACTTCACATTTCCTACCGTTGTTTTTTTTTTAATTGGTATGAATATTGATAGTAGCCAGTCTTTTGGTAAGAGACCAACCTCTGTTGCTGAATAGCTCAGTAAGAACTGTCATTTGGTATGCCTCTAGTACCTTTAACATTCCAGCATGCTTTCATCAGGTACTTTTGGTTTCCCATCTTTAATCCGCTTAATGACCATTTTAACCTCCTCATTTGTTATTTCTAGGCCGTAGGGATTATCTATTTCAGTTAGTCTTCTTGCTGTATCTTCGTATAATTCTCGAATGTAGTCTTTCCATCTTCTTAATGTGTCTTCAATTGTAGTCAAAATCTGGCTTCCGATGTCTACAACTATGCCGGTATTGGATTGTTTTCCGATGTTCTGTACATATTTAATCTCTTTGTGCATATGGACGACGTCACGTTTGCATTGAGATTTCTACCTTTTAATTTCTTTGGCTCCTTCATCAACTACAATATTTCATCTATCATTCATTCTTGCCTTGTTAATTATATAGCCTCATAGTTATCTAGCTCAGTTATCTTCGCAGTGTCCTAGATGGTAGTGATGTAACGAATGTCATTTTTGAACATTCGCGAATACGAATGCGAATGCGAATATCTGCTACCGACATTCGCGAATGAGGATGCGAATGCGAATATTCAGTTTAAAAAAAATTCTATTTTTGTAATGTTTTCTAAATTTATAATGAGAAGTTAATTGATATTTAGTGTAAATCAAACTGAATCTTAAGCTCTATTACATAATACCAATTAATAAAATAAAGTGAAGGTTGATAATATGATTCTACGAGGTTGTTACCTTTTCCTAATAAAACAAAAGATGATAAGAAGTGGATGGATTTTGATTTTATTAATCTAATGTTATCTTCAAGTTATTTTTTTCTGATATTCATATTCGCAAAACATTCGCACAAATTTCGCGAATGCGAATACGAATGCGAATATGCAAAAATATGCGAATATTCGCGAATACGTATGCGAATACGTATACGAATGCGAATACGAATATTCGTTACATCACTAATATAGCCCAGTAAATGAACGGGAAATTCGGCGATACCGTGTAATTTTCAGGGGCAACTCCGAATTGCATGAAAATTTGGATTTAGGTTCTACTTACCCTCCACTTCAAAGTTGAAATTGTGCCGTTGGTTGCTTTTACTTAGGGGGTGACAGTCACCCCTCCTCGGGGGGTGAAAAAAAATATGTTTAAGATAAGACCGGAAATGGATAAATTGACTGATTTTAAGCAACTTTTGTTCTATAGAGTTTTTTACGTAAGTCAATACTTTTCGAGTTATTTGCCATTGAAAATGTTGATTTTTCTACAAAAAAACTACGTTTTCAGACGGTTTTTCGCAAATAACTCAAAAAGTAAATATTTTATCGAAAAAAATATCCCTAGCAAAAGTGTAGCTTATAAAAAACCCAAAAAAATGGTGATCAGTAAAGTCTATCAATCAAATAAAAACAAAGTTGTAGCTCATGAAAAATACGTTCTTATTCGTCTAATTCCAAATCGAATATTTCAAGGTGAAATCACCGAAAAATTAAGCATTTTTCGGGAAAAACCCATTTAAACGTTTTTAAAGTGTTTATAAAAAGCTTTGTTTTAATTGTTAACAAAAGTTTTAGCAATAAAAATAAGCGAGTTACGCTCAAAATAAAGTTGGTCCTCTCTTTTTTTTTTGAAAAAAATCATGAAAATCTCGCCGTGTTAAGCTCCCCAAATGAAATTATTCGCTACCACTTTACAAACAATTTACTTACCTATCTATTTTTTTATATGATCTGTCAGTCTCACCGGTTTAAAGTGTTTATTTTTGAAAGGGTTATAATTGAGAAAGCTTGAATGGGTCACTAATCACGAGTGTATGCAAATTTTGAACAGCCATATCTTAACCAATTTTTGTCTTACGGAGAAACAAAATGAAACTAGCATATTTATAATAGCAAAACCTACATTTTTTACTGTTTAAGATTTTTCTTATCACTAATACTTTTTAAGTTATTTTGAAAAAATGAAATTTTTCAAAAATTTTTAGAAATTTTTTTTTACTAGAAAACCAAATGTTTTCAAAAATAAGCACTTCAAACCAATCAAACTTACAGATCATATAAACAATACACATACAGTTAAAATAGATGGTAAAGCCAAACGATTAATTTCATGTAGGGTGCTAAATAGAAGGAGGTTTTCACGATTTTTTTTACCAGAAAAAGGGTTCAACTTTTTTTTCAGTGTAACTCGTTTATTTTTGATGCTGTAAACTTTTGTAAAAAAACAAATAATAAGCTTTTTTCGATACTTTAAAAATGTTAATAAGGTTTTCCCGAAAAACGCTTTTTTCTTCGGTGATTTCGCGTTGAATTATTCGATTTGGAATTAGACGAATAAGAACGTATTTTTCATGAGCTACAACTTTGCTTCTACTCAATTTGTAGACTTTACTGGTACACCATTTTTTTCGTTTTTTTATAGGCTACACTTTTGTTAAAAATATTTTTTTCGATAAAATCTCGAATTTACTTTTTGAGTTATTTGGGAAAAACGGTCTGAAAACGTAGTTTTTTTGTCGAAAAATCAACATTTTAAATCGCTAATAGCTCGAAAAGTATTGACTTCGTAAAAAACTTTATAGAACAAAAGGTGCTTAAAATAAGTCAATTTATCCATTTCCGGCCTTATTTTAAACACGCGTTTTTCACCCCCCGAGAAGGGGTAAATGTCACCCCCCAAGTAAAAGCAACCAACGGCAGAAATTCAACTTTGAAGGGGAGGGTAAGTAGAACCTAAATCCAAATTTTCATGCAATTCGGAGTTGCCCCTGGAAATTACACTCCAAAACGGTCATTTATTGGGCTAATAGGTGGTTAAATCAATCTGATGTCGCCTGTGAGTTTGTGGCACCAAACCTTGCAGTATACAGGGTGTCCAGAAACTCTCCCGACAAACGAAGGAATGAGGACAAATCCCGACAAATGAGGAATCTCCTGGAAGACCGGAGATTCCTCAGGTGATTTTAAGACAATTTAACCCAATTCACCTAGTTCGAAAATGCTTCCTAAGAGAGCTAGAGCTCTTTAAAGATGGTGTCTTGTAATTATCGTTTTAAAATATCCCCAGAACGCTTCTATTTAGAAAAACGAAAACTGGTATGCCTATTTATCTTCCAGAGGTAGAACGATTCCATCAGTTGCAAATTTCTAGTACCGGTCATAGGCGTCTGTTTTGGGTAAGGCAACAGTTATTTTATCGCATAACTTTTTTTCTTTAACTTTTAAGCATTTTTTAAAGATTTTCTAGTACTAAAGTTACTCTTACTTTAAGTCGGTAGGATACACCGTTTTCTAGAAAAATCGATTTAAAAATTCTTTGTTTTTGAATTTGAAAAAAAATTTCCCAAAAAAAACTATTTAGAATAATGAAAACTATTATGTTTATTTATCTTCCAAATCTGAATCGATTTCATCAATTGCGAATTTCTAGTAACGATTATAGGCGTCCGTTTTGGATAGGTCAACGGATATTGTATCACATAACTTTTTTGTCTTGAATTTTTAAGCAATTTTGACACTAAACAATTAAATGATGTGGTATTCTAGTACTAAAAGTTATTTTTGATTTAAATCGGTAAAATGCACCGTTTTATTTTGAAAAAATTTTTCAAATTCTTTTCAAATTCAAAAAACGAAAAATTTTCAAATCGAAGTTTTTAGAAAACGGTACGTCTTAGTGACTTACATCAAGAGTACCTTTTAATACAAGAATACCTCACAATTTAATAATCCAGTATCAGAAATCCTTAAAAGTTAAAGACAAAAAAGTTATGCGATAAATAACCCTTGCCCTACCCAAAACGGACGCCTATGACCGGTACTAGAAATTCGAAACTGATGTAATCGATGTATCTCTGGAAGATAAATAAGTGTACCAGGTTTCGTTTTTTCTAAATAAAAGCGTTCTAGAGGTACATATTAAAAAAAAATAGTTACAAGACGCCATCTTTAAAGAGCTCTAGCCCCCTTAGGAAGCATTTTCGAACTAGGTGAATTGGGTTAAATTGTCTTAAAATTATCTGAGGAATCTCCGGTCTTCGTTTTGTCGGGAGAGTTTCTGGACACCCTGTATATACTGGTCAGTTTAATAATTCGGTTTTTTTGTAGACTTGCTATAGAGAAATGTACAGGTTACTCTCAATTTATTGTAGCTGAATGAATCAAACATTTAAAATCATTAAAAAAGAATTTTCGCAACAAATGTATATATGGCAATATAAAAAGGAAATTTACACAAACATTTAGAAATATTTTCTTACAATTTAGATAAATCATCAACTTTGTTTAGTATCCTGTTGATAATATTTATTTAAAAAGTTGGGTATTCTAACCGTGATTTTAACTCATATCACTTTTATGGAGTAAATCTCATATCCTCGGTTTGGTAATTCCGTTTAACAATGTAATTCCCAAATTGATTACAACTGGGTAAATTATAATACCTACCGAGTTATTCCAAAAATGTAATTATTTAATGTCCGACTGGTCTATTATTTGACAAATAATGACATTATTTCGAAGTCTATTAAGTACGATATAAAGCCCAAGGGCGTGTTATTGAAAAATAACGCCCTAGCTAGAGCCTATTAAATTTAAATAACGAGTTAAATACTGTCAAGTTGACAAATAAAACTCTAAGTAAAACTATGGTTACCACAATTACGTTACGACTATTTCTGGTAAATGTACTTATTTGAAAATTAATTAATTCAAAATTCAATCAAATTTTTTGCATATAAAGAATAATTTAGTCGGACATTAAACGTTGAAGGCACCACGGGTATTATAATAATAACGCTTACGGTCAACATATATACCTGTCTATACACCATTGACCTCAAGCGTTATTATCCTTATAATACCCTTGGTGCCTTTATATATTAATTACGAAATATATTAATACGAAAAAGATTTTAATCATTATTAAATTAAGTATTACGAAATATATTAATACGAAAAAGATTTTAATCATTTGACCGTATGTTTTTTTACTACGGATGATATACACTATGGTGCAAAAGAAAGGAATAAATTCGTTATTTCATAAGCCAGAGACTTTAAGGAAAAATTCCGAAACAAGTTAATTTTTATTTTTAAATTATGATTTTTTGGTATATACAGTGTGGGCCAAAGAAAACAGTCCATCTCGATATTTGGCGGTTTTTATTAAAATTTAAGGAAATGACGAAAGAGGTCGATTTTTATCTAAGGGGGACACATTTTTACGGTACATACATCTGTAATTTGTCAACCCCACTCCCCACCCCTAATTTTCAATAGGGAATAGGGGCGTATGCTACCTCATTTGAAAGGTTGTTCAGTTCTCTATTCAGTAATATTAACACTGACTTAATTATTTATACAGGGTGTCCAAGAAAAATTATTTTGAATTAAATTAATTGACACAAAAAGAAGAATGTATGTAATTTATTTAATTCAAAACTCAAATTACATTCTACTACTGACAGAAAATAGAAAAAAATGTTTATTTGAGAAATAAACATTGTTTGTTGCTTAAATCTTGGACTATAAAAACTGATAGACACGCCTTGTACCGAACCGTTGAAGCAAAGACCTTCCGCGAAAGTGACGTCAGAATATGGCAAGAACTCGTTTGGATTCTTAGCAAAGCACTAATAAAATTACCCAATTTTAGATTAATTATAGTATAACTTTTGTAATATAAGTAGTTTTGTAGTATAACACTAATATTTTGTAAAAAATATGGAAGAAAAATCATTTAGCAAAGTAATTAATAAATATTTTTGACTTAAAGTAATTGTGTAAAAATAAATGTTTTATTTGAAATTATATCGTTGGTATATCTCTTCTTGTTTGATAATCAAAAATAAATTTAAAGGAGAGTAATTTATTTTTGGGTGTTAGTTTCACGTTAGGTGAAAAACTATGAAGGAAATCTATTAATTAATGACCACAAAACAAAATAGCTTTTGTTAACTTACTTCTAACTCTTATTACATTATTTAGTTTTTCACCTTCGTGGTACAATCTGATGTATCAATAATGCGAACAAATTATCTTTATTCGATTAAACAAATGATTTGTTTCAAAATCATGATCAAACATGTTCTTTGTATTCGCTAAACACAGAACCATGCACGTTTAAGATCAATTTTGTCATTAATTTAGAATCGTTCAATTTTTTTGAATTGTACCTACATAATTCTAATTTCGCTTTCAGCAATTTTGCAAATATGAATGACGTCTTTAGAAGGTTGAATTAAAAATTTTTTGATATGCTATAATTTTTGTGTTATGAATGGACATTGTAAATTATCACATTCAATTGCACACAAACATATGTCACAATGTAATGTTTTCTTAACTTTCTTCTTAACTACAAACCCAGCGATATAGTCAACAACATCACAAACATAAGATGACTCTTTTTGAAAAACTTAAATTATTTACAGTATAATCATGGTTACTAGTTATTATTTCCCTATTATTTTCATCAGTTCTAGAGTTGTCAATGAGTTGATGATCAACAGTTTTCATTTTCACAGTATTTGTTGTGCTCATTGCTAAAATTGTGGAAGGTGCCTGTTCTATACAATTAGCCTGGGTAGATCCTGTAACACTTGTGTGCATTAAGAGTCTTTTATATGCATCTTCAAATTCTTTTGCCGTTGGGTTGTTGTTGTAACCTCCATGACTCCTATAATAGAACTAAAGAAAACTTCTAAGTGATACTGAGAAAGTTTATAGGACGAAAGATACTTCAGACCTCCATCCATATGATCCTTCACGTAATTTTTCCAAATTCGCATTCGCATCATACCAATAAAACCCGTTTATTTTTGGCTTAGATGCAGTGGTTCACCATTGTTGGAATATTTGAGTGAATTAAGATACTTTATACATTCTTCAATTTTTTGAAAAAATCGCTTGTTTATTATGCTGCTGTAAACTGGATTTTAGGTGTTTTCCCCTTTTTTTGTCGCTGCGTACAATTAAATGCTCTGCAAGATAACACCATAATTAAAAAAATTAGTGAATTGGAAAAATTTTAAATTGGAACACTTTAAAAAGTTTACAACGCCTATAAACATTTCTAATCTCTAACGTTTTCTGCCGTAAACTGACGTCACGCACAGCTGTATGAATCGTTTTATGTTGGATTCACTCTTCGAGACGAGAGAATAGCATTACGGCGTGTCTATCAGTTTTTATGGTCTAAGGCTTAAATTCAATATTCAACCTACCAAGAGGCAGACGGGTGGCAGCTTGAACATTGAAATTAAGCGAAAAGCAATGTTTATTTATCAAAAAACATTTTTTTCTGTTTTGTGACAGCAGTAAATGTATTTTGAATTAAATAAATTATATACATTCTTCTTTTTATGTAAATTAATTTAAAAAAAAATTTCTTGGGCACCCTGTAAAAATAATTATGTTGTTTATATTACTGAATAGAGAATTAAATAACCTTTCAAATAAGCTAGCACACAATCCCTATTCCCTATTTTAAAAATAAGGGGTGAGGGAAGTGGAATGGAGGGGGTTGACAAATGCATGTACCGTAAAAATGTGTCCCTCTTAGATCAAAAATCGACCTGTTTCGTTATTTCCTTCAAATCTAATAAATACTGCCAAATATCGATTATTTTCTTTGGCCCACACTGTATGTTACCGGTCAAACCCGATTTTAGGTCAAAATAGTTTGGCCTAGGCCAAACTAGTTTGTCCTAAACGCGATAGGATAAAATAGTTTGGCCTAGGTCAAACTAGTTTATCCTGATATTAATACGGACACTGCAGGACCCACTACTAGTACGGCCTAGCGTAAACACTATAGTGTACCTGTAAAACCAAATGAATAGATAAATTGAATAAAATATTCTGTAATTGGAAAATGGTAATTTTTATTAAAACGATAATGATTCGTCGTTAAAACTAAAGAACTTGGTAATGCAAACAATCATATCATAAAAAAAATTCAGTGTTTTTTATAAAAGCAATAATTGTACCCCAATTATAAAAATTATTATTTATTTTTCCATGGAGTGTTTTGGTGACACTTAGAATTACGGAGTATCATTGGCTTTTTGCACTTGCATCTGTTTGTGGAACAGTTTTTGTTCCGGCTGCATTTGACACAACCTTGTCAGATCCAACAGAATCTCTGGTAGCTACAACCCTTAGCGATTTTTTAGAGGTAATTTATCTAACTTTTCGGGGTATTATTGTCTCTGAAAGATTTTTAATTTTTTTCAGATCAGAATTCGACATTATTCTTCAAACTTTTTTAGACGTAGTAGATATAAACTAAGGCTCTGAAATATCGTTAAGGGTTTCAGCTACGAGAGGTTCAGTTGGATCAAGACAAGATTTTGTCAAATGTAACTGCAACAAAACTTTTCCCCAAACAGATGCAAGAGAAAGAAGGCAATGGTAAGCCTCAATTCTAAGTGTCACTAAAACATTCCATGGAAAAATAAATAATTTTTATAAGTCAGATATAATTATAGCTCTTGTAAAAAACATTGATTATTTTTTACAATATATTTGTTTGTATTACCCATTTACATTAATTTTATCGATGAGTCATTATCTTTTAATCAAAATGACATTTTCTAATTGCAGAGTATTTTATTCAGTTTATCTATATTTTTGGTTTTGTTGGTATATTATAAAGGCCTTACTAGTTTATCCTGAATTGTCCGTCTTAATATCAGGATAAACTAGTTTGGCCTAGGCCAAACTAGTATATCCTATCGCGTTTAGGACAAACTAGTTTGGCCTAGGCCAAACTAGTTTATCCTAAGCTTGAACATTGAATTTAAGTGAAAAGTAATGTTTATTTACGAAATAACCACTTTTCTGTTTTCTGAAAGCAGTAAAATGCATTTTGAATTAAATAAATTACATACATTCTTTTTTTTGTGTCATAAATTAATTCAAAAATATTTGTACACCCCGTATAAACATTTCTGTTAATGTTTATATTAATGAATAGAGAACTGAATAACCTTTCAAATGAGATATCACACGACCCCTAGTCTCAGTTAAAAAAATCATCGATTACGTCGTCACGCCCAGACGGATGACGTCACTAGAATGATATATATGCCAAAAAAATTATAATTTAAAAATAAAAATCGACCTGCTTCGAAATTTTTCCTTAAATTCACCGGCTTACGAAATAACGAGTTTATTCCTTTCATTTGCACCATACTGTATCTACATATGTATATTGTATATTATATGTGTATATTTATTTTGATATACATAAGTACATATATAGTCCAGAGAAATAAGATTTTTCTCGTGACACATCCCCCTCCAGGCCAAAACCAAATTTTTTGAGTAGTATGGACATCTATATTAATAACCTTTATGTTTCCTGCAGCCGATTTTGATTATATATACATAGTTATAAACAAATGAAGATCAAAAAACATACGCTGTGAGCTCGTACGTAGAGGGGATATTTACAAAGTCGCGAGCGCCAGTAGTGACAAGTCTGTAAACGTTTACCGGAAATTTGACATATATGTCAAAGTGATTAATTTAAAATTAAAATTAAAAACATTAATTATAAAAAATATTAGTTGGTCAAAGTTGTGGTATATATTTTTACCTTAAATATACTTACGTTTTAAATACTGAATTTAAGTTTTTTTAATGTTCCGTAATATGTAATTATAAATTAATCTTAGCGCCATCTACACGATAATTGTGAAAGTATCCGAACTAAGAAATTCATATTTTATCAATAGAACGTCAAAATGATTAGCGAAATCTTAAAAAAATCGATTACAATTTAATTACTTTTTTGCGTTGTAAATATTAAGCGATAACAATTAAATAATAAATTTAAAAATTACCGGTAAAAGTTGAATTAGTAACCGCTAGGAGCGACACCAGCGAAGCTCAGAGCGTATAACCAAAAAGTTAAGCATTTTAAACAAATTTAAGAGTAAAAAACTCATAAATCGTCTAAAAAATTTCAATATGGCGTTCGCTGAATATGTCTATCCTTATTGGTTGCTTAGAAAATGGCAAAATAAATCATAAATTTTGAGTTTTTATAAATATTCATAACTTATGTAAAAATTAACTTAGAACCTTTTTATTACACGAATTGTTGACACTTGTGGTGCTTAAATTATATTTTAAATTTCAAAGCAATTGGTCAAATAGTTTAAAAGTTATTTAATTTGTTTATCCCAAATTCATTTTTTTTGCAACACTATAAGTCAGAAAATTATGAGGTTACAGTAAGACTTCTGACAGTTTATGGATGAAGAAAATTTATACTATTGACTTAATTAAAAAAAAATGACAAAAAGTAATTTTAAACAGTGTAAAATTATTTTGCAAAAACACGTCGATTTTTTGCTTACTTATAAACAATTAGAATAACTTTTTAACCGTTGCCCGCAGAAAAATTATTTTTTCAGATTTGGAAAGACTGAATTTTTATACACATTTAGAAAGAAAAGTAATTGTCCTAGGACAATTAGGGACGAAGTTAGCCCCCCTTTTTTAATTCACATGTTTTTGCAAAATAATTTTGCAGTATTTAGAATTATTTTTTGTCATTTTTTTTAATTAAATTAATAGTATAAATCTTCTTATTTCATAAACTATCCAAAGTATTAGTGTAACTTCACCATTTTCTGACTTATAGCGTTGCAAAAAAAAATAATTTGGGATAAACAAATTAAATAACTTTTAAACTATTTGACCAATTGCTTTGAAATTTAAAATATAATTTAAGCACCACAAGTCTCAGCAATTTGTGTAATAAGAACGCACTAAGTTAATTTTTACATAAGTTATGAATATTTATAAAAACTCAAATTTATGATTTATTTTGCAATTTTCTAAGCAATCAATAAGGATAGACATATTTAGCGAAGCCATATTGAAGTTTTTTATACGATATATGAGTTTCTCACTCTCAAATTTGTTTAAAATACTTAACTTTTTGGTTATAGACGAAAAAAGCGAAAATTTAGGGTTTCTTGATCTTCATTTGTTTATAACTATGTATATCATCAAAATCGGCTGCAGGAAACATATAGGTTATTATTATAGATGTCCCTACTACTCAAAAAATTTAGTTTCGGCCTGGAGGGGGATGTGTCACCAACATGATATTTTTTTCCTTATTTCTCTGAACTAATATAGCTTTTTTAATTCCCGGGCCGGGTTCGTCGGTCTGTTTTTAAATAAAACATTTTATTATTGCTTCAACGTTTCGACTGTTTGTTGTCAATAAGCACTTTAATTATACAGTGATTAGTGCGCTAATAACCGGCAAAATAATGTAAAAGACGGAAACCATAATAATATTAAGTTGTGAGATAAACGAAGATAAGACTAGTACAGGCTGGAAATTTAGCAATAGAAACCTATAAATTTACATTATATTGATTGTTTCCCACCTTTAGACGTATAGGACAAATTTGGCAACTACCACTGTGACAGTGACAGTTTTAGTTGACATCTCTGATACGCCTAAATATGGAAGCAATCAATATAATGTAAATTTATAGGTTTATGTCGCTAATTTTCCCACCTCTACTAGTTTCATCTCCTTTTATCTCACAACTTAATAGGTTTTTTATCTTTTTATCTCAACACTGTATAAACATTACATGATACACTCTATATTTACGTCTGCAGTTTTCTGCGATGGAATGCAAAAGTGATATTTGACCCTCAAGTCACATTGCAGGTACTTTAAACTACGACCGGTTTAGGGTCATAATCAAATATGTACCAATGGTGCCCAATATAAATATAAAGTTAATTGTAAAGACTGCAATGAAACATAACATATTGGTTAAACATACCAACATCTACATGGAAGGGTTCTTGGATACAAAAATAGTGTACAAGAATAAATGTGTACAATACAATATTGTACAAAATAGTGTTAGAGTAAGAACAGAACTAGAACAAAATGTATATTAAAGATGATTCACATAAAGAAAGATCAAAATTGTATTAATAACAAGACCTATATGAAGGATCTCTCCAATCTATATCACAGCAATAATTTTTGATTTTGTTTTGTAAATGTACCATTGGCAGATAGTCTTATCTTGTCTGTTAAAAAATCTAATCATAGATGGGTTGATAGCCACGATAGACGATAGACATCATCTCCCGGGCTATTCGAATGACTTGGGCATCTTGTTTCACGACTCACGTCACAGTCAGACATTATCAGGGTAATGCATTATGTTCTAACTTTAGTTATAAAATGGAAGCTGAGCCTTCAAAAGTCCAAAATCATGAAATTTACCGAAAGGAGGATTACACATATTTTGATTTAGAAAAATTAATTTGTAAATTTTGCGGAATGCAGTCACTAATTTTAGGGCTATTCAGTAAAACACTTTGAACATATTAGTCGAACTTTCGAAAATTTTATTTTCTTTATCAAGACCATCTGAAAAGAATCAGCTAAGCGAAGTCTACCTAGATGGCACTTGAATCGTTGCAGGAGCAGTTCGGACTTCTTTATGTAGAGAATCACCAATTTACCAGGATACAAATTTATTTAAACACACACTCCAACCCGGGAACAATATAATGATATGTTAACAGTTACAAAGTAAAGTATGAAGCTAATTATTTTACGAGACTACACCTTGTCTCTATGAAGTGATTCGAATGAATAAATAATAAATAATGCTTTTCTTGCACACATTAGTGATATTATTTTATCTTTAGAAAAATCTAAATAATAACTGTTTATATATACATCGAAAATAAGTTATATAAGATACTAATTGATTTTCAGAATCATTTCTTTGGTAAGAAACTTCTGTCGGTTCTCCCAAAACACCTAACCCCTTTGTTATAATTTTCAACGAAAACTTTTCGTTTATAAATTCGCAAAGTCTGTTCGTTCGTGCGTTCGTGCGTTGCCGCTCCTGTAATACTTAGTGCTGATTTACCGATGGATTCTCATGTAGTTTTGTCTTCTGAATCCAAATATAAAAACGACATTTCGCTATCTCTAACCATGTTCGAGATAACCGACCTTAAAGTCAAAAATGTGACGTCACAATCCTTCCTCAAATATTTTTTTCTGTCGACACTGCTAATCGTCAACTCAAATCGTTGCTAGTAGGCTAGTTTTAATCTGCATTTGTTAAGCAAAGCATAGGTTATTTACATTTGAGTTTGACACTTCGTCAATGTCAAACTAAATTTTAAATTAGGTACATACTTATTAATAAAATATAAATGACATTTGATAGTGAATTTAATTATTATTATATACTATAAATAAGATGTTTAAAAATAAAATTTGAGTATATGTATTTTGAAAGCAATAATTTATTAACAACTTTAAAAAGGTTTGTACGAGTATACGGCTTCCCCTTTAACGGGAGTACCTAATAATAAATGGACTCTTCCATTTCCATCTATTGTTGACGATTCAAAACACTTTACTATACTTCATCAGTAATTACATTTTTCGCCAAGTTAAAAAAAAATATTGGTTACTTTATTAAGACAATAATTAAAAGCTTCATGTAACTTTATTTATAATATATTTATAATTATGAAAACCATTTTTAATAATAATTTTCTATACTAAACCTTGAAAAGTCAAAGTTAACGTAAACTGACTAGTATTTCTGAACATATCTGAATTAATCATAGACATGCACTGTACAGCTATCTCTGTCCTTCAGAGCCCACTATGATGGCAATAATTTTGGTTCACTGGATATTTATGTCCATATTATATACAGGATGTCACTTAAGTTGCACATTATATGGGAAACTTTTTTATTTTTAATTTTACGAAAGAAAGTTATTCTTCATAAAAATTTCTGCATAGCCTAAAACCTAAGATTCAACCATCAGATATCAAATTGTATCTATATTATACGAGGTATACCAAAAAAATATGAATTTCGCTAAAGAGTAAAGTATATTATTTATTTAACAATATTCAAAATTATTATTATGAAATGTTGTTTGGAATAAAGAATTATGTTCTAATATAAATATGTAATTACCTACATCCTTCTAATGGAAAAAAACTTTGAAAATTTTTCTCAAATTATGGATACCAACATCACTTTCATTTATAACTCTTTTATTTTTAATTTGACGCAGAAAATTTATTCTTCATAAAAAGCTCTTCATGGTTTAAGATTTATAATGCAACCATCCTATATCAAATTTTATTAATTGTATCCGAGGTATATAAAAAATATGAATTTCGATCAAGAGTAAAGTACATACCTTTATATAGTTCACAACATTTAAATTAGAATGATATAATTCCACATTAAAACATAGTTTTTAATTCTAAACAACTTTTCATAATGGCAATTTTCCATATTATGAATTTAAATACGTAAATAAACAAAGTTTTCGTTATGATAATGCTCGTATTTTCAGCTTGTTTGGTATAATATTAATAATATAACAAGTTTTTTGTTAACTTTCATTTAATGTAGTAAATAAATTTCATTGCTATTTTGTACCATTTACATTCATTATCTTTGAGTTTCTCCACTAAATTTAAACATAATGTATTTCACGCTGTATACAAGGTTTTATTCTCAGTTAGACCTATTAAAATGTATATAAATATCATACTTTAGGTACTAAAGGATCCTTAAACGGCATTAGTGTGTCAGTGGGGGAATAAGAAGTAAACAAAGCTATTTAGCCTTCCAGACAGCGGAATGTGTTATGCAAATAAATGTATCAACTGCAACAACTGGTTTGAAATTGTCGAATGACGTTTTAAACGAGCTTGGCTAAGATATTTAACAACAATATTTTCCTTTAAGATATGTTTAACAAGAAAATATTACACATTAATCATTAGACAGTATTTTCAGATGTTGAAATTCTTTCTACAAAAACTAATTTTTCTACGCAATTCACAACACAAATTTATAACTTCTAAAATGTTTCAGATTACTTAGCACTTTAAGTTTACTTAAAACGGTTGTAAATTGAAAGACGTTCTTCCTCTTCTTTTTTAAGTGCCTTCTCCAGCACTCTCTTTACTCTATCTATCGCTATTAAAGAGTTAAATTGAACTTCATTTAAACCAGTCCCTTAAATTTTTCAACCATGATACACTCCTTCTTCCACCCGTGTTGAGCTGCCCCCCCCCCACTTGCAAAAATTAAAAAACAAATAGCCCTGATTTATGAGCTATTTATGAGCTCTCATATTCCGCAAATTAAAAATTTTGAGCTCGTTCCACTGAGCAGGAATTTAATATTTTAGTGGGGGGGGGGCTGAGTCAGCGCCCCCCCCCCACTACTTAAAAATAGGAATATGGAATCGATTTTTGGGGCAGAATTACGAGCTATTTATGAGCTCTTGAAATGATATAGTTTCGATTTTTGAGCTCATCCCCTTCACCCCCAAACAACCCTTTAATTGATTTAACTTAAGAGAAAAATGCTGAGAAAACTTAAAATATATTGTATTGCGGATATAATTCCTATAGCTTATATACTCTAAGAATAAACTATTAAATCACGTGCATTTCGATTATTGAGCTACAACCCCTTTGCAAGAAAACTACCCCAACTTCCCGGATTAAGAGAGATTTGTACTTAAAATGCATTAAATTAATTATTTGGCGACTACATATCTTTTAATAATTTATGAGCTGCCAAATTACGCGCATTTAGATAAGTAAATTGCAATTTATTTTGTATAGTGCAGTCACTGAAGGTAACAATCAACGATTACCTTCAATTTCGGTGAACCTTCATCGATTTTCACGAAAATTGGTCAGTGGTTAGAGGATACCTCAAGAAACAAAGGTGACATGGTGCCACCTTGCGCCTTTACCCTGAGGGTGGATACCGCCCCTTCTCGGGGGTGAAAATTATTTTATAAACAATAACTGCACGAATCATTAAAAGGACAAATTATAAGCAACATTTGTTATATAAAGGTATTAAAATAAGTTAATAAATAATAAATAAAATAATATATCGCAACCTTAGAAGACACCATAATACAAATCGGCAAAAGTCGTGAGCTCTTAGTTTTAGGAGATGTGAATGCACGAGTGGGCAAAAAAATAGGAAATAATGTCATTGGAAGGTATGGAGAAGAAATCCTAAATAATAATGGCGAGCGGTTAATAGAACTTTGTACGCGAAATGAACTAAAAGTCATGAACGGATTCTTCAAACACAAAGATATACATACTTACACGTGGATTCAAACAATACGCAATTTGAAATCGATTATTGATTATCTAATTGTGGCCCAAAAAACTAAACTGAAAATTCTTGATGTTAGAGCATACAGAGGAGCAGAAACTGGAAGTGACCATATACTTGATAAAATCCAAAATAATACTGCCTTCATGGGCCCAACAGAAACAGGGTGTCTCAGACTCAGGGAATGGAGAGAAAATTGAAGCGGTTCGATATAATCTAGAAAGTTTAGAACACCACAGTACAAAAATGCTATACAGAAGCAGACTAGATAATATCCCAGGCAACCAAGTAACGTCATATAACGTTGATGAAACGTCAGTTTTTGGTTGAATGTAACACGTGTTTGAACATTACGTCGTATAGACGTCTTTTGTAGGTGATTTTAAATACCTAAGAATAATTACGTTTAAAAAACGTTTTAATTTCAGACAGCCTAAGTCTGACGTCACAAAATTGGGAGGAGCTTGCTTGTTGTATTGACATTGACTCCAAACAATTTCGTTTAGGTATAGCGCTAAATGTTCATAAGAAATTTCTCATTTATTGTTTACGCGGTTTGTGTCTTGTGTGATAAAATAAGACTTTTCATTTAGATATTTAGTTGAAGAAACGTGTTAGTTAAAAGATTTTTATGCGTTTTTTGTTTTTGCTCAGTGAGTTAGTTTAATGCAGTAATTCTTCTTGACAACTATTTGAGGTTATGTTTATTTGTTTTAAATTAAGCGTTAAATGAAGATATTAAGACAGCGTTAAATTAAGATATTAAGTATGCTAGATAATTTGTTAATAAATTATTTATTAGTTTCATATATATGTTGTTTCAGTTTTGACACAGCAAGTAGGTATTGTATAACTAGTGAAAATTCTGTAATGTGAGGGCTGGTACAATCATGCAGAATCAATGTTGCTTCTAGCGTACAAGCGATCTTAAACAAGTGGTAGTACTTATATCTTCGACACATGGGAAGTAGGCCTATATGTTTTATGTTACCTATTTTTTATACTATTTTGAAACATCTGAAAGAGGTCACTTTTTGAAAGTATTAAAGACGTGATTTTACCGACGTATAAATGTCGTCATCTTTTTGACGTTTGAAAATCGTCACGATCTCGACGTGAAAAAAACGTAAATATGATTACGTTTTAAAATCGTCACAATTATGACGTTAAATCGATGAGACAAATACACGAGATTTTCAACGTCAATACTACGTCATAGAAACACGTCAATTGGTCATTTTTATGACGTGTTATCTACGTTACAAAAACGTCGTTTGGTTGCCTGGGATATTGGATGAAGGAACACTGACACAAAACATAGAAAACGTACACCAACACATTATTTCAAGTATACACCAAGCCGCCAAAGAGGCGCTAGAGGCGCCAAAGAAACGCCCTCAAAAAATTTAAACAGGACGTATGGCAGATAAAAAATTATTCATGGGAAAAGAAATGTAATGAGTTGGAAACATATATAGGTGGTAGGAGAAGTAGAGAATCGTGGAGGTTTATCAAAACATTGAGGTCAGATACAACAGAAAATGTAAGGCTTGACAATATAACAACAAATACATGGGAACAGCATTATAAATCTTTGCTGGCTGAAGACCGCCCACAATACATACAAGAAGAATCAAACCCAGTAACAGTAGAAGGTGAAGAAATAACAGTAACAATAGAAATGGTACAGAAAGCTATCTCACAATTAAAAAATGGTCGGACACCTGGCCCTGACAATGTTCCCGCAGAACTAATAAAATCAGGTTCAAAGAAATTAATCCGAATGATCACAGAATTCCTTCACAGAATTATTAACGGAGAACAAGTTCCGAAAAGCTGGAAAGAGGGCTGGATCTCTTCAATACACAAAAAGGGAAGTAAAAGTGATGTTAACAATTATAGGGGAATAACTGTAACAAGCAAAATTAGCCGTTTATATGGCAGAATACTGAAAACCATTATTTGCGAAGAATATCACCTATGAATCCGAAGAACAGTGTGGTTTCAGGGTCGGTCGATCTACGATTGATAATATATTCTGTCTAACACAGGTTATGGAAAAAAGACTAGAACGTGGACAAGACACACATATACTTTTTGTCGACCTAACGAAAGCATATGACACAGTGCCCGGGAAAAAATTGTGGGAGGTTTTGGACAATACACACATATCTGCAACTGTCATCAAACCCATACAATGCCTCTATAAAGATTCTATGTCAAGGGTAAAGAGAGGTAACCATCTGTCATCTAGCTTCCAAGTAACAAAAGGCCTTAAACAAGGGTGCTGCTTATCTCCCATTCTTTTCAATATATATACCGACGGTGCTCTCAGACTTTGGAAGCAGAAATGCAGTGGTATGGGTATACCAATCGGAGACATAACATTATACACTTTGAACTACGCAGACGACCAGGTAGTAGTTGCCCAAGATAAGGAAGACTTAGAATATATGACGAGAAAATTGATGGAAGAATACAGGAAATGGGGTTTAGAGATAAACATAAGGAAAACACAATATCTACACATCGGTAACCAAATACAACAGGAGGACCTAGATCTTGACGGAAGTGACTACATCAGGGGTTGTACAGAGTATATATATATATATATATATATATATATATATATATATATATATATATATATATATATATATATATATATAGTAAAGTTTTGAATATTGGGGAAATCTGCAAACCAAAACTCAATGCGTATCAATTGTACGGCCTAACGTTTTCGTGAATGATTATTCACTTCTTCAGGGCTGAAATAAACCATATAGTAACCATATAGCCATAGTTTTCCAAGTTGAAGTGTTGTGTTTTCTTTTTACTTCAAACAAAAAGAGATATGTTTTTATACATATCGTCTTTTTTATTACTTAACAACGTAACTCTACAATTCTACGTATTGGTAATGAAAACTAACATTTTGCATGGAATATATATGGCTAATTAACATTTTCTTTATTTCAGCCCTGAAGAAGTGAATAATCATTCACGAAAACGTTAGGCCGTACAATTGATACGCATTGAGTTTTGGTTTGCAGATTTCCCCAATATTCAAAACTTTACTGTTTAACTTATCTGCAAAGATTAATCTTTCTTTATATATATATATATATATATATATATATATATATATATATATATATATATATATATATATATATCTAGGGATTAAATTAACAAATAGTGGAAGAACGGAACCCAGTATAGATGATAGAGTGACGAAGACTAGAAAGGTTACTAGAGCCCTAAACCCTGTCTTATGGCAATATAACATAAATTTGAGGATGTACGACGCTATTCTGAAACCAATTTTAACGTATGGCTCCGAAGTGTGGCAAATGACAAAAAATCCGAAAATAAGCTGCTTACTACTGAAATGGATTTTTTTAGAAGATCTGCCAGAATATCGAGATGGGACCATGTTCGAAATTAACAGATCAGTGGACGAGGTACAACGAAAACAACTTACTTGGTATGGACACGTCCAACGAATGGGAGATGAAAGATTACCAAAAATTACAATGAGATGGATACCGCCAGAAAAACGGAAAAGAGGAAGGCCACCGACCTCCTGGAAACAAGGAATTACAAAAGCCATTTCAGAAAGAAATCTTCAAGAAAGAGACTGGCTAGATCGACAGGCTTGGCGATTGGGTACCGGAAGGCGTAGAACGCTATAGAACCGGTTATATATATATATTAAAATAAGTCAATACTTTTTAAGTTATTAAAGATCAAAAATTTTAATTCTTCGTGAAAAAAATGCATGTTTTGAAGCGGTTTTTCGGAAATCACTGAACAACTGCAAGTTTTTACAAAAGAGTTAATAGTAGTTTAATTCGTAAAGCTTATATTCTAAGAATAAACTCTTAAATCACGCGCATTTCGACTACTGAGCTGCAACCCCTTCGCAAGAAAACCATCCCATATTCCCGGCTTAAGAGAGAGTTGTAATTAAAATAATTTAAGTTAATTATTTGGCGACTACATATCGTTTAATAATTTATGAGCTCGCAAAATATACGCATCTCAATTATTTAATTGCATTTTTCTTTCTAGAGTGCAGTCACTGAAGGTAAAAATCAACTATGACCTTCGATTTCGGTAAATCTCCATTCATTTTCACGAAAATTGGTGAGCGGATAGAGGATACCTCAAGAAACAAAATTAACAATAACAACTTGCGGTTTTAGCCTGGGGTATATGTCACTCCTTCCCGGGGGTTAAAATTATTTTATTAAAAATAACCCTACAAATCGAGAGACGGACAAATTCGAAGCAAAATTTGTTATATAAAGTTAATAAAATAAATCAATACTTGTTGAGTTATTAAAGATCAAATATTTTAATTTTTGTGAAAGAAGATGCATGCTTTAAAGCGATTTTTCATAAATAACTCAAAAACTGTAAGTTTTTACAAAAAAGTTTTCATCACTAAAATTGAAGCTAATAAAAAATATAATAAATTGCTTACTTAAAAATAATGTTAATTTAAAATAAGTTATAGGTAATTAAATCTATATTTTTTCTGCGACTATTCAAATCTAAGGATTCAAGCTTAAATAACGGGAAAGAGATGCATTTTATGTAACACTTACTAAATACTTGTCAAAGTTCTTAGAAATACCTATCAAATGAGCTCCAGATCAAAATTTATACTAATTTTTCCAAAAAAATCAATGTTTTTTTAATAACTTTGTTAATTTTTATTATATCAGTCACATCCAACTATTTGACAGGTAATTTCAAGAGCTATAAAACTGTATTACATTTAATCTTTCAAATACTTTATTTTTTTAGGATAATAGTAAAGGGCTCCTGTTACATTGTTCTCGTAATAAAATTTAGGCTTAAACGTTTCTATCTTCGTTATTTTGATTCATACAGAAATCAAAAGACAAGTAAAATCTTTGCTAATAAAAAAACTCAAATTTCGTTATGTATCATTTCTACGTGTATCGAGTATTGTTGGAGTTATTATTAAAAGCAAATAATTTACGAAAATTTGAAAAATTTTGATTTTTTAAATCATATTTAAAATAATAACTCCAACAATACTTTACTTTAAGTACAACTCTCTCTTAAGCCGGGAATATCGGATGGTTTTCTTGCGAAGGGGTTGTAGCTCAACAGTCGAAATGCGCGTGATTTAAGAGTTTATTCTTAGAATATAAGATATACGAATTAAACTACTATTAACTTTTTTGTAAAAACTTACAGTTTTTCAGTGATTTACGAAAAACCGCTTCAAAACATGCATTTTTTTTACGAATAATTAAAATCTTTGATCTTTAATAACTTAAAAAGTATTGACTTATTTTAATAACAAATGTTGCTTATAATTTGTCCTTTTAATGATTTGTGTAGTTATTTTTTATAAAATAATTTTCACTCCCGAGAAGGGGCGGTATCCACCCTCAGGGTAAAGGCGCAAGGTGGCACCATGTCACCTTTGTTTCTTGAGGTATCCTCTAACCATTGACCAATTTTCGTGAAAATCGATGAAGGTTCACCGAAATTGAAGGTAATCGTTGATTTTTACCTTCAGTGACTGCACTATACAAAATAAATTGCAATTTACTGATCTAAATGCGCGTAATTTGGGAGCTCATAAATTATTAAATGATATGTAGTCGCCAAATAATTAATTTAATGCATTTTAAGTACAACTCTCTCTTAAGCCGGGAAGATGGAGTAGTTTTCTTGCGAAGGGGTTGTAGCTCAATAATCGAAATGCACGTGATTTAATAGTTTATTCTTAGAGTATATAAGCTATAGGAATTATATCAATACGATATATTTTAAGTTTTCTCAGCATTTTTCTCTTAAATTAAATCAATTAAAGGATTGTTTGGGGGTGAAGGGGATGAGCTCAAAAATCGAAACTATATCATTTCAAGAGTTCATAAATAGCTCGTAGTTCTGCCGCAAAAATCGATTCAATATTCCTATTTTTAAGTAGTGGGGGGGCTGACTCAGCCCCCCCCCCCACTAAAATATTAAATTCCTGCTCTGTGGAACGAGCTCAAAATTTGTAATTTGCGGAATATGAGAGCTCATAAATCAGGGCTATTTGTTTTTTAATTTTTGCAAGTGGGGGGGGGGGGGGCAGCTCAACACGGGTCCTTCTTCCTATACTTCTTTCTCCTTTTATCTTTCCCTGTATTATCTTAGCATTTCATATTGCTATTTTCTCATGTAACTTTCTTTTATTTTTATTGTGTTTATTATTTCTCCCCCCAATCCCAACGCTCAAAATGGTGTGACTTTTTCCTGGACATTATGTGGACCATATAGAACAATTTGGTGTTGGAGGGTAACTTTCACTTTGGATGTCTGGGTTATGCCATCTTTTGGATCAATTGTATCATACTAATAATACTTATATCCCTGCTTAACTCCTCTCCTAACTTCAATTTTTTAACTTGGTTCGTTATCTATTACCATTTTTGGTCTTTGATTCCAGTAAAGGTTTGTTAGTATTTTTAAGTCCCTTTTATCGATGTTTTTTGTTTTTAGAATCTGGAATAATTTGTCATGTCTTACTTTGTCAAAAACTTTTTAAAATCAAACTTAACAAATGTAAACAACGTAACATCAGAAAGCAACAGACAATATAAAACAATAATTGGCAGAAAAGAGATTATCACATTAGAAGATGAAGTAGCAGGCATAAAAGTAAATGGCCTACCCATATGTGAAATTCGATATGCTGATGATACAATACTAATAGCAGAACATATTACCGATCTACAAAGAATTTTATATAAGGTTGTTACAAAGAGTGAAGAATTTGGTTTGTCACTAAACATAAAGAAAACAAAATGCATGGTTATATCAAAGAAAAATATTAGAAACATCAATCTACACGTAAATAATAAGACGACAGAACGAGTTCAGAATTATAACTAGGGAGCGGATTTTATGCTAAAAGCATATTGCATGCATATTTCGCATATTTGACAACTTTTACTAAATTTTGCATATTTTTAAAGAAACATGCATATTTTGTGCCTATTTAAAAACATTTAAGTCCAAAAAAAAAATTAAAATTTTTTAATTCGACACAAAATATTTCCCCGCACAGGCTGTCATAACTACTAATTCGAGAACTACCTTAAAGAGAGACGGCTCATTCACTGCCTTTTCATTTTTTCTTAGAAAATACCCGATCTTTACACAAAGTACTTATAGTGCTTATATTATATTATATTATAGTAACCCGTTATAAAATGATTGTAGGATGTTAAAATGATGAAGCATGGTTTACCGAGAAATCCGAATTTTATTTACTTTTATTATATTTAGTACAATTTGTATCCCAATTTAATTGCTATAATTCTGTTGATTCTTTTAAATCCCCTATTGTTAACGACGTTCTACACCTTCGTTGCGTGGTATGCCTCTCAGAGGAAAGGGGGGGAAACTTATATGCAAGCGAAAGTTGGTAACAATGCATTTATAGCAAAATACTCAAATCATATGTTTCAGTATTGAATACTTTATAGAAATAAATTATAATAAATTACGGAAATTACGGAATAAATTACGGAATTAATTATAATAAATAAATTAAAAATAAATGGTACGGTAAACAATCCTCATTTTTTAATATGTTATTCCTTACAAAAAAAACCTTTAATTTAAGCACAAATAATTAAAAATCGTAAAGGACATCGCACACATCTTATGGAAAATATAATGTCCCTCAAATTCAATAAAATTTATATGAATATATTCGTTTCAATTTAACGATCAATTCTTATCATTGCGCCAACTCTTAATTTTCAATAATAAGAGCAGAAATTGATATAAATCAATCTGAAATCAAATGGGTAGGTACATAAGTTAGAGAGAGAAAAAATATTTTAAAATACCCAAATTATAGTTAGTTCATAAATTTTCTCGAGCTCTTAAGCATCTTATTATAATAGTTTTACTAATCCGCTTAGGCCCAGCGGGGTTTAAGCTGTTTTGAATAGCACCCAGAGCAATAGTGATTATAACTGACACGTTTATAGACTCCAAAAATGTGATTTCGATAAACTTTAATTGCAATTTGCGCCGTAATTAATCATAATTAAGAGTTGTCGCAATGATAAGAATTGACAGTTAATTTAAAACGAATCTATTCGTATAAATTTTATTGAATTTGAGTGACATTATATTTTCCATAAGATGTGTGCGATGTCCTTTGGGTCAAAAGTTATTAACTTTTTAAGAACTCCCATAAGAGCCCATGTTAAAACTTAACTTTGACCCTTAATAGTAATTAAACGGCACGGTAAAATAATTTTTAAAAAATCTAGTCTTAGTTTTTTGAAGTAAACTATAACATACTAAAATTTCATGCAAATACTTAATTCTTTGGCGAAGGTGTAGAACGTCGTTAAGAGAATTTACACCTTTAACCAAAGTTTTACGATTTTCTAACGGAAATTGAAATATTCATGCTTTAGATCAGATCCCGTCTTTAAACGGCTTTAAAACTTTGGATGACATAATATGCGAAATTTTTAATGGAAATTTTGAAATTGATTTTGGTGCAGAATTTTCGGATTTAACAAGTTATTTTAAATACGCCCCAATTACTTATGTTGATGTTGAAAGGAGTTTTTCTAGTTATAAAAATATGTTATCTGATCAAAGAAAATGTTTCCTCGTAAAAAATTTGGAAAAACACATTGTAGTGAATTATAATCGAAGATATAATCGTGATATTGTTGTTTTATTTTAAATAGGTAACTATTGGTATCAGTTTTTGTAAAAAATGTGAATAAATTGCATATATAAAAAATAATGATTTTATTTGAAAGATAATAATTAAGATTGCCGCCCCCCCTTTAAGAGAACCCCCTAGAATAGAACAGAACAGAAAATTTGTGGTTTCTCGATATGCGCATTTTTTGAATTTTTGTGCATATCTTGCGCATATTTCGTAATTTTTTACTGCATATACAGGGTGTCCAGAAGCTCTACCGACAAACGAAGACAGGAGATTCCTCAGATAATTTTAAGACAATTTAACCCAATTCACCTAGTCCGAAAATGCTTCCTAAGGGAGGTAGAGCTCTTTGAAGATGGCGCCATGTAATTAGTTTTTCTTAAATACCTTCAGAACGCTTCTATTTAGAAAAACAAAAATTTGTATACATATTTACTTTCTAGAAATGAATCGATTCTATCCATTGCGAATTTTTAGTACCGGTCATAGGCGTCCGTTTTGGGTAGGGCAACGGTTATTTTATCGCATAACTTTTTTATCTTCAACTTTTAAGCATTTTTGATACTGGATTATTAAATTGTTAGGTATTCTAGTACTAAAAGGTACTCTTACTTTAAGTCGGTAGGACACACCGTTTTCTAGAAAAATCGATTTGAACGTTTTTAGTTTTGGGAATTTGAAAAAAAAAATTGAAAAAAATTTAAAAAAGCGATGTATGTTACCAACTTGAAGCAAGAGTAACTTTTAGTACTCGAATATCTTCTTACTCGAAAAATACTTAAAAATTAAAGACAATAAAGTTATGCTATAATATAACTGTTGACCTACCCAAAACGGACGCCTATGACCGGTACTAGAAATTTGCCATTAATGAAATCGATTAATCTCTGGAATATAAATAAATGTACCAGTTTTTATCTTTTTAAATAGTTTTTTTTTAAATTTTTTTTTTGAAATTCAAAGAACGAAAAATGTTCAAATCGATTTTTCTAGAAAATGGTGTATTCTATCGACTTAAAGTAAGAGTACCTTTTAGTACTAGAATACCTCACAAATGAATAATTCAGAGTCAAAAATGCTTAAAAATTAAAGACAAAAAAGTTAGGCGATAAAATAACCGTTGCCCTACCCAAAACGGACGCCTATGACCGGTACTAGAAATTCGCAATAGATGGAATCGATTAATCTCTGGAAAGTAAATACGCACACCAATTTTTGTTTTTCTAAATAGAAGCGTTCTGGAGGTATTTAAGAAAAACTAATTACATGACGTCATCTTCAAAGAGCTCTAGCTCCCTTAGAAATCATTTTTGGACTAGGTGAATTGGGTTAAATTGTCTTAAAATTATCTGAGGAATCTCCTGTCTTCGTTTGTCGGTAGAGTTTCTGGACACCCTGTATATGCGCATATTTCATCAAAATTGATCGCATATAAATCCGCTCCCTAATTATAACTATTTAGGGACCAACATTAATGAAACAAACGATTATACCAAAGAAACCAAAGTTAGAGTCGAAAAGGCATTTAAGTGCATTCAATAATATGAAACAAATACATATGAAGGGCCAGAGGGAAAAACGATGAATGTAAATTTTTGGTCATTTTGTGATTTTTGTGCAATCTGTTAGCTTAAAAAGAGCCCTAGTAACCTGTGAATGGCCAAGGGAAAATAAAGATAATAATCGTCTTAAAATCACGTCACAAGATTGGACGCAAAGGGGAAAACAATGAATCTGTAACTTTATTTCCCATTTTACCGAAAATGCTTGCAGATAGACATTCATCGTTCTTCCCCCTGATCCTTCATATCATATAGTAGAGACCTCAGCCTAAATCTTAGAAAACGAGTACTAAAGTGTTATGTATTTTCTGTTCTTTTGTATGGTGTGGAGACGTGGACTCTTAATAAACAATGTCTCAATAGAGTGGAAGCATTTGAAATGTGGACATATCGAAGAATGCTGAGAATCTCCTGGACAGGAGAGTAACCAATGAAGAAGTAATAAGAAGAATAGAGAACAGCAGGGAGATAGTGGATTCCATCCTAATATAAAAACTACAATATTTGGGTCAAATAACACGTGGTAACAGATATGAACTCCTAAAATTAATAATGAAGAGAAATATTCAAGGAAGGCGCAGCATAGATAGAAGAAAAATGTCCTGGCTGAGAAACCTCAGAGATTTATTCTGCTCAACTAAACTCTTTCGGGCTGTAGTGTCTAAAGTTAGAATAGCAATGATGACTGCTAACCTTCGTCGCGGAGATGGCAAGTAAAGAAGAAGAAAAAGATTATCAAGAGGAATGAAGCTTCGCGCCACTTTTGTAGATCTGCATAAGGCATACCCCGTCCCTTAGCAGACACTAAGGATAGCAATGAAAGAATTAGATATCAATGGTGTGTATATAAACGCCCTCAAAGCAATATTTTATATAGATATCTAAATCAAACGGTTGTTAGTGTTGGAAATCAAACTTCTGAGATTTTCTATACACAAAAAATGTTAAGACCACAGATGATAGGTAGATGACATCAACAAAATAGCCAGAATAAATTGCAAGTATATTGCTCAGGATAAAGATTAATTAAAGGAGTTGGAAGAGGCGTATGTCCAATAATTAGGCTATTGAGTATGTTCAAAATAAGAGAGCTAAAAGGAACTAAAACGTTAAGAAGATTTTATTGTCTCATATGGTCAATGGACCTCTACATTTGAAAAAACCGCGGGTGCTACCATTTAAATGGGTGCGTTTTTGAGAAAGGGGTGAATTAGTCCCTAGGGACAGGGTGAATTAGGATGAGTTCAGTGCACTTTTGGTACAAACACGTCTACAGGAAAATTGTTCCAGGTTAAATTTACTATCGAAATATCACATTTTAAAGTCCAAAATTTTTTTTTACAAAAATATATTCAAAAGAAAAGCAAGAAAAAAACACGAAAGAAAGCAATTTTGTTTTTGGCCCCATAACATTTTTCCACGGGGATATAGGTATAGGCATTTCTTCAGCAAAAAATAATTTTCATCCTTCCTCTGTACAACGATGTTTGGTAAAAGTCTCTAGGATTTACAGTTTCTGAAATAGGATTTTTCAAAGTTCGCCGCTCACAGCATTTTTGGGCCATTTCCCCATTATTTCGCAAACATTGTTCTGTAACTCTGTTTTACGCATTTCTAGGTAGGTATATACAATGGTACATTTAGTAGAAAGAGAAATCAATTACCTTTAAAATGATCTATTGTATAGGGTTATACGACTATTTCTACGCAAGTTATGCTTTTTCAAGGTTTTATACTTTTAATGATTTTTGATATTTTTTAGGATTATTTTTTAAATTCCTCATTATGACTTTTTTTCTTTTACATTTAGGTATATACATTGTGGAATAAAAAAGCTTATTTTCTTTACTTTAAAATGGTGTATTGCAAAAATTCTAGGACCTTTTTTAAACAAGATATTAGTAGGATATCCAAGGCTATCCGTAATTTGAGAAAAAAAAATTATTTTTTTATTTTTTTTCAATTAGAAGAATATAATTGCATATTATAACATAATTTTTAATTCTAAATAACTTTTCTTAATAACACTTTTCGATATTGTGAAATATAAAGGTACTTTACTGTTGAGCGAATTTCATATTTTTTAACATACCTCGTACACTATTAATAAAATGTTATATCTGATGATTGCATCTTAGGTTTTAGACTATGTAGAGCATTTTATAAAGAATAATTTTTTTTTTCAAAAAGTTTACAATAAAAAAGTTTTCCATAGGTTCCAATTTAGTGGGACCTATTGCATGTGCATATGTCACATTTTGAAAAATCTTCATCTTGTTTAAAGATAGTCCTAGAATTTTTTACAATACATCATTTCAAAGTAAAGATAATAAGATTTTTTTTATTCCACAATGTATATACCTAAATACACAATAAAAAAGTTATAATGACAAATTTAAAAATAATCGTGAAATATATCAAGAATCATTAAATGTATAAAATTTTGAAAAACTATATCTTGCTTAAAGATAATTATACAGACTTCTGCAATAGACCATGTTAAAGGTAATTTACTTTTCTTCCTATTAAATGTGACATTGCAAATACCTACCTAAATCTACGTAGAAAAAAGTTACAGAAGAATGTATGCGAAATAATGGGAAAAATGGCCCAAAAATGCTGTGAGCGGCGAACTTTGAAAAATCCTATTTCAGAAACTGTAAATCCTAGAGACTTCTACCAAACATCGTTTTACAGAGGAAGGATGAAAATTATTTTTTGTTGAAGCAATGAACCTATATCCCCGTAGAAAAAAGCTATGGGGCAAAAAACAAAATTGCTATTTTTCGTGTTTTTTTCTTGTTTTTCTTTTGAATATATTTTTGTAAAAAAATACTTTTGACTTTAAAATGTGATATTTCCATAGCAAATTTAACCTAGAACAATTTTCCTGTAGACGTGTTTGTACCAAAAGTGCATAGAACTCACCCTAATTCGCCCTGTGCCTAGGGACTAATTCACCTTTTTCTCAAAAACGCACCGCATGGTAGCACTCCGCGGTTTTCTCATATTTAGAGGTCCATTGACTATATGAAACAATAAAACTCCGTTAACGTTGTAGTTCCTTTCTAAAATACATAATTAATAGCCTAAATGGACGATATACGGCTAAAGATGAATTAATATTAATCTTAGTTTTAGGTTTATTGTACTAACTGCGGAAGATAAATTTTATAATTAGCTTGGAATGAAACTTTTTAACGAAGTTTAAGTGTTTGATATTATATTCTATAGCTTTGATGTAAATACGGATTAATAATATTAATACTGAAACAATATAATATACAAACTAAGAATGCACAAATTTCCACGAAGATGAAGATTCCAATTCATTGAAGATTATGGTACTATTGCAATTAATAGCATAATAGCAAATTAATTTATGTTTATACAGTGACATTTTTATACACAAAATCCTGCAATTGAAATTATCGTTAACCTCGTATTAGTCTAGGTGCCAGCTAAGTAACCGTGCTCTTTTCAATTCTAATGGGCAAACCCAAGTATTTCTCATGTATTTTTAGCTGCTACAAATTTCGAGGGTGGATTTCGATCAGCTCAGCAGAGGTACATTTTCAGCTAAGAAAAATATTCGTAGGATTATTTTTTGCCAAGATATAAATATATTAATAGCGCGTTCTGAGGCGTAAGATCGGCTCACAGCAAAAAGGTACGCGCGCAAACATCTCGATACAAATTATAATTTATATACATACAGTGTGTCCACGGTTGGGGTGCCCAAGAGGAAAAACTTTTTTATTTTCAATTTTAGCGAAAAATGTCATTCTTGATAAAAAGTTTTGCTTGTTCTAAATAATGGGTTTTATATAAAACGAAATAAAATTCAAGTTTTTCAAATCATGCTTAATTTTGTAGCCAATTTTATGTAAATCCCTATAAATTTTTGCACTAAGTTCGAAGTTGATACAATAATAACTTGGGAGAACAACCATTTTGGATTATGAAACCAAACTTTGTCGTTCTCCTTGAAACATCAAATTAGTTATTAATTAAATAAGTATTAATCCAATAATTTTAACAATAAAATTGACCACAAGATAAATTCTTAAACATTCTCTTCTGAACGCTTAACATTGTCAAAAAAAAATGACAATTCGCAAATTATTTATCGGAGTTGACAGTTACTAAGCCTAAGCTACATTGTAGCTTGGCAACACTAGATTATTGTTACGATTTCGAACTTAGTGCAAAAACTTACAGGGATTTACATAAAATTGGCTAAAAAATTAAGCAGGATTTGTAAAACTTGAATTTTATTTCGTTTTATGGGGTTTTAGAACAAGCAAAACAATGACATTTTTCGTTAAAATTGAAAATAAATTTTTTTTTCCTCTTGGGCACCCCAATCGTGAACACAGTGTATATAGACAAGGCGAAAACGGCGGGTTCGTTGAAAAAAATATTCCCATGAGATTTTTTTGCATAATCACATTCGTGAGACATCCCAGAATAAGGTTCAAGAAGTCGCCCACGTGAAAAATGGTCCAAATTTTTTTTAACATTTTTTTTAATCAAATTGCAAAAATCAATATTTTTATCCCGGATAATTTTTTTTAGGTTTTTTAGACCATTCTAGACAAAAAAGGTTTCTTATAATTTTTCTGTAAAGTTGATCATTTTCGAGTTATAAGCAATTTAAAATTGAAAAAAACGAAAAATGGCGATTTTCAAAGCTTAATAACTCGGTTAAAAATTATTATTATGAAAGTCAGAGAGTAACTAGATCAAAGTTTAAAGTCTCGCCTACAAGATTCTAAAGAAATTTTTGTCATTATTTTATTATTGAGCTGATATTTTTAAGTAATAATGAGCGCCATGCAAGTGTTAGGCGGCCGTAAATGCTGAGTGCGAGAGAGATGCCATTCCGGCAGTCCAATTGTGCATCTTACTCGCACTCACATTTATAGCCGCGTCAATACGATTGACCGCTCATTGTTATTAATTAAAAATAACAGCTTAGTAATAAATTAATGACACAAATTTCTTCAGGATCATGTAGGGGGGGCTTTGGCTTTGATTTAGTTACTTTCTGACTTTCATGATAATAATTTCTAACTGAGTTATTAAGTCTTAAAAATGGACACTTTCGCGTTTTTCAAATTTTAAATTGCTTATAACTCGAAAACGATCAACTTTAGAGAAAAATTGTGAGAGACCTTTTTGTCCAGAATGATCCAAAAAATCTAAAAAAAAAATAGCCGGGCCAAAATATTGATTTTTGCAATTTAATTAAAAAAAAATGTTAAAAAAAAATTTGGACCACTTTTCACGTGGGCGACTTCTTGAACCTTATTCTGGGATGTCTCACGAATGTGATTATGCAACACAATCTCATGGGAATATTTTCCCAACGAACCCGCCGTTTTCGCCTTGTCTAATATACGTTATCTTCATTTTTCATTTTCGAAGATCTTAATACAATTTTATCATATAATTCTTATAATTAATTCATCATAAAGTACCTCATTCATCATAAAGTATGCAGATGACACCATGATTATGGCAAGCTCTGCTGAACAACTCCAACTACTACTAAACTAAAAATATAAAATATGGACTAAAAATGAATATAAAAAAGACCAAATGCATGATAATAAGTGAGAAAACAAACATACAAACAAGCATACATTTGGGAAATGTACCGATAGAAAGGGTTGATGAATACAAATACCTAGGAACCTGGATTTCAGAGAAAAATGATCAAACAACAGAAATAAGGACCAGGATAGAAATAGCAAGACATGCGTTTGTAAAAATGAAAACAGTTCTCTGCAACAAAGACCTTAGCTTAGAACTGAGAGTAAGAGCTTTGAGATGCTACGTTTTCTCGATACTACAATATGGACTTGAAAGCTGGACATTAAAGCCAGAACACATAAATAAGCTACAGTCATTTGAAATGTGGTGTTACAGAAGGATGCTTAGAATAGCATGGACACAGAGCAAAACGAACACGGAAGTACTGCGAGAAATGGGTAAAGAATGCGAAATAATAAACACAATAAAAATAAGAAAGTTACAATATCTGGGACACGTAATGAGGAGACCACGATATGAAATAATAAGACTGATAATACAGGGAAAGATAAGAGGCGGAAGGAGTATAGGAAGAAGGAGAGTGTCATGGTTAAAGAATTTAAGGGACTGGTTTAGATGCAGTTCTATAGAACTCTGTAAAGCAGCGATGGATAGAGCAAAGATAGTAATGATGATATCCAACCTACGATTAGGAGACGGCACTTGAAGAAGAAGAAAGTACCTCGTATCGCCATTTATTATATTATTTAGTTTTTCTTCGATTATTTGTACTACATGAGAAAAAAACATTAAAAACTAAGACTTCAGAAATATAACTTAGAAGGAAGTTGTTCTCATTTATTAATACTATTATTAGAAGCATTTTCTTCCATGCATCTGCCTCGAGATATATTTACAGGAAATCTCAGGTTTTTTACATAAGTTCTTAGAGCAATTTTTACAGTTACAGAGTCTTATTATCTATATGATATCCATACAAAGGATGATAGAGTTCTTTTGCAGCATAATCAAGGCATGTTAATTGTATGTACGCCGCCACATAAAATGCTCGTTTTATATGTAATGATGTAAAGTTAAAATGTTTGTAAAAATAGTATTAATAAAAAGAACAACTTCCTTTTAAGTTCATGATCAACCTGTACGCGTCCACTGCTGGACATAGGTCTCCCTTAGCTCTTTTCATCTGTCTCTGTCTTGTGCGACTTGCATCCAGTTACTAATAGACGGAGAGGCAGCGCTGAAAAATCTCTTTGAATTTACTAAAGCTAGATTTTTAACAGTTCATTATTGTGAGTGTGTAGAGAAACATACTGCGGTCGGTCAAGCGAAACGTAGAACAGGGGTTACTGAGAGGGTATCAAAGTTGCTGTCCTACGAAGGTAATTATTTCCATTTACTAAGGCTGAAAATCAGTAAACACATTCTAAATTAAATATAAATAAAAGTTATTATAGTCGGTCAGCTGTATGACGGAACAGAGCCGGTCGGTCGGCCCCAATAGTCGATTGATCAAATGAAGCATTTTGGCTCGCAATTTTTTCGTCCAGCATGGATTTACTTAAAATTTTCACAGAAGGTAGGGAATAGTCCAAGGATCATTCTCTAATCATGCCGCTATCATACGCTAAAACCTTGGGGGTGGTTGCCACCCCATCTCGGGGGTGGGAATTTTTTATTACATTTTAACCATGTAATTCGATGGAAAAAGTGTTTCTAAGAAAAAATGTTTTTTACATTTTCTTCGTAAAACTAATATTTATCGAGTTTTTTAAAATCTTGAATGGGTTACTTCATTTATCGAGTTATTCGCGCTTGAAAATAACAGTTTTTAGACGAAAAAATCGACTTTTTTAGAGGGTTTTTTGAGAATACCTCGAAAAATATTCTCTATATTTTTGGCGATAAAAAGTTTCTTCAAAAATGATTTTGTAGGATTTTTAGAGAGCTATAAGACTGTGTAAATTAAATTACGTAAGATCCCTTAGTTTTTAATTGGAGCGGGTTTAAAGGGCTCGAATAAGGGGGTGTTTGCTGGTAAATAGAGGTTTTAAACAGCTATATCTGGCTAAGTATTCACTCTAATGAAAATCTATGCAAAGGGTAATTTTAGTCATTAGAAAAGCTATAATTTATAAGTTTATAATTTTTTTCGGATGTTCAGTATTTTCGGAGATATTTTGAAGTAAAAGGTAAGAAATACCAAATTGCAAATAATCAATTTTTCTTTAAACTCCAATTTTTCAAAATTAGGCATTTAAGTTGGTCAAACTCCTTGAGTGTATTGATAATATAAATATGAAAGGAGCTACAGAAAGGTGAAGACCAATTTTGAATTAAGAAGGTAGTTAGGGGTTGTTTTCACTGATTTTTTCGTAGAGAAAAGCAGGTACCGACATTTTTTAATTATAATTCGCTTAATTTTCATGCTAGAAACTTTTTATTATTTTTTTTGAAAGGTCTAATTCTATACTTGAAAAAAGATTATTATGTTTTCCTCGAAAAAATGCAAATTTTTCTCATTATTTGGCTTTGAATACAGTAGAACCCCGAAAATCCGAACTAATTGGGGGATAGCCTATTCGGATTCCGAAAGTTTCGGATTATCCGAAAGTTAGCCTAACTGAGAATTAAATGTTTCATTGTCGTTGATTTTAAGTCGCAAAACGTTCTCGCAAGAGCGTGGACAATATTTTTGGACTCAAGTTGACTACGAGAAAACCAAAGTCAGGTTATGTTTAACCTTTATAAGCACTACACTACGTATAATGTACGTATTTATTTTTAAGAAATTTTAAATGTCAAAGTCCTACTATTCCTACATTGTTCAATTTTCTGGTTATACTATGTATAACAAACATGTTTTTAAGTTTTTGTCTTAAATTTTTTAATTTTTTTCACTTTCCGTTGGTTCGGATTTGCCGAACGTTCGGATTGGCGGGGTTCGGATTTGCGAGGTTCTACTGTATTTCAAATTATGCATTTGACGAAAAAAGCTAACCTTTAACATGCCGTATCTCGGTTTGTATTGGTCTTAAAGATATTGTAGGAAAAGAATTTGGTTTGTGTTAGTAAAAGATACAATTTCAATATCTACAGTTTATTTGATTAAATGCATATTTTTCGAGGTATTCTCAAAAAACCCTCTAAAAAAGTTGATTTCTTCGTCGAAAAACTGTTATTTTCAAGCGCGAATAACTCGAAAAATATTAGTTTTACGAAGAAAATGTAAAAAACATTTTTTTCTTAGAATCACTTTTTCCATCGAAGTACATGGTTAAAATGTAATAAAAAATTCCCACCCCCGAAACGGGGTGGCAACCACCCCAAGGTTTTAGCGTATGATAGCGGCATGATACATAAAATGAATCCCTACCTTCTGTGAAAATTTCAAGTAAATCCATGCTGGACGAAAAAATTGCAAGCCAAAATGCTTCATTTCCTCAATCGATTATTGGGGCCGACCGACCGGTTCTGTCCCGTCATACAGCTGACCGACTATAATAACTTTTATTTATATTTAATTTAGAATGTGTGTACTGATTTTCAGCCTTAGTAAATGGAAATAATTACCTTCGTAGGAAAGCTACTTGATACCCTCTCAGTAACCCCTGTTCTACGTCTCGCTTAACCGACCGCAGTATGTTTCTCTACACACTCACAGTAATCAACTGTGAAAAATCTAGCTTTAGTAAATTCAAAGAGATTTTTCAGCGCTGCCTCTTGGTCTATAACAACACGCTTCGGATCGTCGGTCCATCTGGTTGGTGGGCGTCCTCTGCTCCTTTTAAGTTATATTTCCGAAATCTTATTTTTTTGTTTTTGAAGTTATACTTCTTTACCGGCGATATGAGGGTGAATTTTTATATGTTAAAACCTATGATCCCGGCGCATGCGCATTATAACTTTGTTCTGATTGGATGTTCAAATGACATGTCAAAAATTATTCAATATGGCGGCTGTGGCACAACTGTACTAGTTTGATTATTTATGGTTGTTGCGTTTTGAAATTTGTGGGAAAAGAAACAAAGTTAGTTAATAGTTATAGTTACTGCCTTTTTCAATAGTTTTCATATACCTATATTTTTGGACTTTTGGACTATTTTGGACAAGGAAAACTCATTCTAATCTGGTAAGTAGTTTTTATTATAATCATATTGTAATTATACATTTGGATTAGGTTGGAATACATACATTTATTTTCTCAAGAATGGGGATTTTGGAGAGAAATCCCAAATTAGGTCCGATTTTTATTTTTAAATTATGATTTTTTGGCGTAGATTTATTTATCTAGTAGGTATGTAATGTTTTGATTTACATACTTAATTTGATTACCAACAAAAGTTCTACCAATCTTCATCTAATATATTGTTTTCTTACTGTTTTGTTATATTTTAATATTTTCTTCCACAAAATTTAAACTACATAATTTAATTATATTCAAAACAACTGTCAAACAGTAAAACGTTCAGTTACCCTATTTTTCCACATGACAAATAATGTGGAATTGGATGAGTGTGTCTAGGCTTCGATTACGAATCAAAGCGCCCCGAAATTCACGGGTTCGATTCCCGATGCAAGTTTTTATTTTTTTATTTTTTTATGCATTTTATGATTGTAAGTATATTTGTTATATAATTTTTTTTTTTCAGAAAATGCGTATTTAAAATTTTTGCCAACAATTATTATCGTTCAGAAATAATTTTTTCTTTCTGGCATTTTTCAATGTGTTTGTGTGCGTTTTATTCTTTAATTTTTTTAAATTTTTGGTATTGTCTTAAAAATCACATAATATGTAGTAGAAGTATAACTTCTTACGTGCGTACAAAGTACACACACATTCTTTTTTTTTTTTTCTCATTTAGTACAATAAATCGAATATTACTGAGTAATATTCGTACGAAGTACCAAGTCTATTCTTGGAGGCATTACATTAAAACTTTTTGGGGCTTCAGAGTCTCATTATCTACATCTATATAAAAGTGGATCAATTTTTTTTAGAGCATCATCAAGGCATGTCAATTGTGTGTTTTATATGCAATGATGATGCTGCAAAAGAATGTACCGTGATAGTGTGACGTCAAAACGTCAAAAAGGTTTCCAAACAAAGCAAAAGTTTGACGTCTGTCCACGTGATTTGTGTAATCATTTTTAATTTTATTTAGTTTTAACAATCATCTGCACATTTTTTCTAAAGACACAATCCTTGTTAGTCATATCAATCATATTGCTTTTAATTTTATAAATGTCCTTACACAAAATCAAGGATTTACACCCTACATAGTACTTACTGCGTTTCTTCAGGTTCTTAACCAGTCCTATTTGGAAATATGGTGGGAAATATACTATGAGCATTGATTACAATCTCGGGTACCCAACACATTACCATTTTGTAAAAATTAAACATACTACACACAATATATGCCAATTTTAAAAACGAAAACAAACACCACGTGTGAATTTTTGCTTTGTTTGGAAACCTTTTCAGAGTAGCCAACATTGATTTGACGTCACGACTATCACGGTCCATTAGATCTACTTTTATATGGATATCATATATAATGAGACTCTGCGAAGTCCCAGAAAGTTTTAGTTTTACTGCCTACAAGGACAGACTTAGTACCACCATGTAACTATAAAAATTACTCTAAAAACTTATGTAGGTGTAAAAGAGCTGAGATTTCCTGTATATCTCGATGCAGGTGTATCGAGATATATTTGTAGAAATAGTGTTAATAAATAAGAATAACTTCTTGTTAAGTTATATTTCTAAAATCTTAGTTTTTCATGTTTTCTTTCTCATTTAGTAGGTACAAGAAATCGAAGAAAAAGTAAATAGAATGAAAGGTGATACGAGTTACTTTATGATGATCTAATTATAAGAGTTATATATGATAAAATTGAATTAGGACCTTCAAAAATTAAGATAAGGTATATATATATATATATATATATATATATATATATATATATATATATATATATGTATATTAATAAATAATATACATACATACAGACAGAGAGGTCCTAAATTATGGAATAAACTCATTTTCTCTAAAATGGACGACTATAGAGAAAAATCCGGAAACAGGTCGATTTTTGTTTTTAAATTACAACTTTTTGACATATATTTCATACTAGTGATGTCATCCATCTGAGCGTGATGACGTAATCGATGATTTTTTTAAATAGGAATAGGGGTTGTGTGGCACCTCATTTGAAAGGGTTTTCAATTCTCTATTCAGTAGTATAAACAATAATATTATTATTTATACAGGGTGACCAAAAAATATTTTTTGACTTAAATTAATTGACGCAAAAAGAAGAATGTATGCAATTTATTTAACTCAAAATACATTATATTGCTGTCAGCAAATACAAAAAAAATGTTTATTTGACAAATAAACATTTCTTTTCGCTTAAATTAAATCACAAACAGCCTCCTACCTACCACTTGGCAGTTTGAACATTTAATTTAAGCGAAAAGCAAGGTTTATTTGCCAAATAAACATTTTTTTCTATTTTGTGACAGCGATATAATGTATTTTGAGTTAAATAAATTGCATACATTCTCAGGACCGCCGAGAGGGATGAGCGGGCCCCAGTAAAAAGTGAAGGACGGGCCCCCTGCAAAAAGTGAAGAGCGAAAAAATGGTTTATTTTTATAGAAATAAAATTATAAATAATAAGAAACATTTCAAATATATATCAATTTTATTAAATTCTGATTATACAAAATTTTATTCAATTGATAAGAGTGAAAATATTTATAATACAGGTGCTTTTCGATTTTTCTGATTTGGCAAAAATCGCATGATTTTAGCAAATCATTTTCAATTCACAAAGTTGAAAGGCAGCTAACCGATCCTGTTTCATTTATTACCTCATAGCATTTGTTATGCGAAAAAGAAAACTAAAGGATCTTTCTGCTTCTGCGACTGTCACCGGTAATGTGCAAAATATTCTTAACACAATAACGATTCAAATTTGGGATGTTTAATTTTATTAAGGAAATCTATTGAAGAAAGTTCAGATTCACCAATATTATCCTTGTATATCGCTCTCAAATGAAAAATTTCATCTCTCATAATTTCTTCATTGATGTCTTCTTTATAAAACTATCGCTATACATATATCAATTTTCTTCTTAATATTGTCATCTTCATCTCGGTATATCCATAAAATGTTAAATAGCGAATGAATTTTATTTTAAACATTAAATCTTCTGGTTAAATTGCGTATTATATAACAATATTAAATATTTTCCAGCAAAATATTGCGTCGGGCTCACAGGCTTCTTGCGCCGTTTTTCTTTATTTGAATTAAATTCTGGATTAATTCCATAATTCCATAATTCCATGGTAACTAATTTTAATTCTTCAACATAGATTCTTCTGATTTTTTGTAAATTTTCTACAAACAATGATATATTTTTAATCTCCATATCCATACCACAGTTTTATCTGACTGCACTGTAGTATTTGACTTAAGTGATTTATTGCTGTTAAAATTTTAAACCAAATCAAACGAATTATAGACATAAAGTGAAGAGAAAAAAAACGGGAAAAATTCCGTCTTTGGTCTGGTCGACCCCGGGTCCCTTACATCGCCGGGCCCCGGTAAAATGTACCGGCTGTACCGCTCTCTCGGCGGCCCTGTACATTCTTCTTTTTTTGTCAATTAATTTATTTCAAAAATTATTTTTTTGGTCACCCTGTATAAATCATGATATTAATGTTTGTATTACTGAATAGAGAATTGAACGCCCTTTCAAATGAGGTGCCACACGACCCCTATTCCCATTTAAAAAATCATCGATTACGTCATCATGCTCAGATGGATGACGTCACTAGTATGAAATAGATGTCAAAAAGTTGTAATTTAAAAACCAAAATCGACTTGTTTCAGGATTTTTCTCTATAGTAGTCCATTTTAGAGAAAATGAATTTACTCCATAATTTAGGACCTCTCTGTATATATCTTAATCTTAATTTTTGAAGATTATAACAATTTGTATCGAGTATCGAGAGGTTCGCATGCAAACATTTTCGCTGTTAGCCGATCTGGCGCCTCAAAACGCATTAAATGCGCTCAGAACGCGCATAATATCTATATCTTGGCCAAAAATAAACCTTCGAACATTTTCCTAAGCTCAAAATGTACCTTTTCTATCATTACTGTTAATTAAAGTTTAAATTTTTATTACTCAAATTTGCTTAAAACCCTTATAAACAAATTAATGTACTTACAAATTTTTTAAAAAAATTATAACTTAAAACGGGTATAATAACTTTAGTAAATACTATTTTCTTTGTTTTTCATTAAGAGGATACAGTAGCACGTCATCAAAACGGAAAACGCGTTCCAAGATTGAGGCTTTAATTTTGAATATTTTGTCAAGATATTTGGCACACATATTCGATATATAGTAAAGAATGGCGGTACAGAGCCCAATTTGAGAAATATGTTAGTATGTGGAAATTAATCTATAATTAAATACAATATTAAAAAACGAGCCTGTACCGCCATTAAGAAAAACAAAAAATACACTTTCTTCAAATAAACTTTTTATCCCATGCCTAGATTTTATGTCGTATTGGAACTACAGTAGAGCGTCGATTATCCGAACTAATTGGGAGACATTTGTGTTCGGAAAACCGATTTTTTCGGATAATCGAACTAGCCATATATACTTATCCAAACAGCCGTACAGGTGAATGAAAGCCATATTTACGCACATACATAAATATGTATTTATATATTTTTAATGACAAATAGGAATTAAACAAAAAAGTTTAATTTTTGCAACAAAACATATTTTATTTTATATACAATATTTACGAAAATAAGGCGATCGTGCTGTTTGAAAATTTGACGAATCTTTTTTTTCGTTTTTCGTTGAAGTGAACTGGTTTTTCAAACAGAAAAACAGTTTCTTGGGTAAACCATTTACATACAGCATCATCTAACAGTTTGAGGCAATTTTACAGTGGCGTAACTATTTTGACCTGCGCCCCTATTCCAAGACTTATTCTCCACCCCCCCCCTCCCCCGTCTTTTATTTCCGTTCATTTTGTTCACACTAAATCCACTAAAACGCACAAATAAACGGTTCACTTATTTCAATTGTATAACAAATACACCGACAAAATTTGTTTTGTATTTTTATGTAACAAATAAAGCTACTGAACCTTACGATCTTACAACAAGGACTGACACATGACAGGGACACAGGGCCGTAACTACCATTGGGGCAACCGGGGCAGTGCCCCGGGGCCCCCGCTCAAGAGATGCCCCGCAGGTTCCCCTTTTTTGACCGTGCATAGAGTTTAACGAGGAAAATTAAAATATGTATTTTAAAAGCCGATCCCAACGAAATATTTTTAAATGACACAATTTTAAAAAGACCTTAAGGGGCACCCTAGAACTGAACATAAAGTTTTAATTTTTCACTGGAGAAATTAGTATTTTCGACTAAAATGCAATTGGAACAGAACCCTTAGAAGGGGCCCTTGAGGCCTGAGCTGAGCTGAGGCTCCCAAGACCTTAACACAAGAATTTAAACTAATACTCAAGGAATTAGTTATTTCGGCGTAATAAAACATAAAATGCTATTGGAAGAGGGGCCGGGCTAAGCTGGGACCTCCGAGACCTTTCGTAAAGATATAAATTGTTACTGAGGAAATTAGTTATTTTGGTGAGATAAAAACTAAAATGCAACCGGAATAGCGGCCCCCGGTCCCAGCCCCAGCTACTTTGTCTTAACCAATTTACCCAGACCACATCTTGGTACGTGAACGGCACCACATGGTACCACATTATTAAAAAGAAAGGTAAGGGTAAGATGGAATGAGCACATTGGAATCAGCCCTACCAGTACCACAGCACAATAAATCTAACAGCAGTGACGGTATTCGCCTTCGAGAGTGTCACTGCTGAAGGTACCGGGTATCGTTTTCTAATATCCTCGTCAAATAGGATTCTGCTCTCATTAGAGTTGTATACAATTACTTCCCGACGGTCTCCTCCTTTTTGACATTTTCCTATCTCCGTCAATTTTTCTTCCACTTTTTCCATATCGAATTTTACGGCGTTCTTGAATTTTTCTTCCACCTTTTCAATTTTCTGTATCTCCTCAGCAATCTGATTTACCTCTTCCTGCATTATCTCTAAATAAACCTTCATATCCTCATATTTTTCAATTCGGTTTTGAAGTTTCAAGAAATTTTCTTTTTATTGTTTCATTATATTATCTCATTTTGTTTTACTATCTGTTCATTTTGTTGTTTTTCTTTTAAAAATTTTAAAGCGAATAAAAAATAAGGTGATTTCAAAATTTTTTGTGTTGGTCAACTAAAATAGCAATATGTAGGTTCAAGAAATTTCAGTCATAGAATCCATTAAAATGCGTTTTCAAGGGGTTCAATATCAAACATTTTTCCGGACCCCGCCTTCCGCTGGGGGTAAGCCCCAGACCCCCCGGCAGGGGGCCCCCAGATCACCTTTGCCCCGGGGCCCCTAAAATCGTAGTTACGGCCCTGCAGGGACACGTTGTCCTAGTTACTAAAATAATACTAAAATAATTTACCTGAATATCTTTGTAGCTAACAACGATAAATAAACAAAAGCAGTTGTGATGAGAAAGCCATAAACACAGATGTGCATCGTCGCGCCGAGGAGAAAAGATAACGATAATAGTAAACAAAAGAGTCACCAACATTCTGTTGTGACTGAACGGAAGTGAGTGAACGGAATAAAATACCACGAATATTTTTTTTTTATTTTTTATTTTCGGGAAGCTACAGGGAGTTTTGCTTCAACATATTTTTTTGCTAAAATTTTTCCAGAATATCAGTTTTTTGCGCCCCCCTAAGGCCTGCGCCCCAATGCACCGCATTGGTTGTATTGGCGTTAGTTACGCCACTGCAAGTTTATAGTGGGACATAAAATTACTTGCTCGTCCCTTGTTATGTTTATATCCGTAATGGTAGATTAACACCTTTGTATTCATTGGATACCTAAGTTGCGGATTACCTTCCTGTAATCTCTCATATTATCTTTCATAGAAAGGACAACACGCTTATGTTTGGCAATTTCAATCCAGTGTTTACTTTCATCAGACAAATTTTATTTTATTGCCTAGCGGCTACTCGTAAGTAACTAACTAACGTACGAATAGTCTTGATAAAATTGCGAGCGCGAAGTTGGGTGTTCGGATAAGCGGTCGTTCGGTTGATCGACGTTCGGATAATCGACGCTCTACTGTACTAAAACTTTTTATTTCTAAAAAGAAATCGAACATATAACTAATACCCGATTAGGCAACATAGAGAAATAGTCACTGTCATTTTGACAAACCTGCGTGACATTTCTAAGTGTAATAGCACGATTCTCTTATCTGTTCTGTTATCTGCATTGATATCTGTTCAGTGCAGTAGTGTATTATTTTAGGAATTCGTTAGTGTTGATTCATAGGAAAGTAGTGTTTATTTATAATTAATTTATTATATTTTTGTGTAGTAGAACGAAGTTGTTGGACTATTTAAAAAAATAGATTATTATTAATTGTGAGTTTTGTAGGTTAGTATATTTTACGTAAAAATATATAATAATAATGTGAGTATATAAAGTTTTAGGTGGATTTTTATTCTAGAAATATCATCATTAGTTTAAAAGGACATCGCACACATCTTATGGAAAATATAATGTCACTCAAATTCAATAAAATTTATATGAATATATTCGTTTCAATTTAACGATCAATTCTTATCATTGCGCCAACTCTTAATTTTCAATAATAAGAGCAGAAATTGATATAAATCAATCTGAAATCAAATGGGTAGGTACATAAGTTAGAGAGAGAAAAAATATTTTAAAATACCCAAATTATAGTTAGTTCATAAATCTTCTCGAAATCTTAAGCATCTTATTATAATAGTTTCACTAATCCGATTAGGCCCAGCGGGGTTTAAGCTGTTTTGAATAGCACCCAGAGCAATAGTGATTATAACTGACACGTTTATAGACTCCAAAAATGTGATTTCGATAAACTTTAATTGCAATTTGCGCCGTAATTAATCATAATTAAGAGTTGTCGCAATGATAAGAATTGACAGTTAATTTAAAACGAATCTATTCGTATAAATTTTATTGAATTTGAGTGACATTATATTTTCCATAAGATGTGTGCGATGTCCTTTGGGTCAAAAGTTATTAACTTTTTAAGAACTCCCATAAGAGCCCATGTTAAAACTTAACTTTGACCCTTAATAGTAATTAAACGGCACGGTAAAATAATTTTTAAAAAATCTAGTCTTAGTTTTTTGAAGTAAACTATAACATACTAAAATTTCATGCAAATACTTAATTCTTTGGCGAAGGTGTAGAACGTCGTTAAGAGAATTTACACCTTTAACCAAAGTTTTACGATTTTCTAACGGAAATTGAAATATTCATGCTTTAGATCAGATCCCGTCTTTAAACGGCTTTAAAACTTTGGATGACATAATATGCGAAATTTTTAATGGAAATTTTGAAATTGATTTTGGTGCAGAATTTTCGGATTTAACAAGTTATTTTAAATACGCCCCAATTACTTATGTTGATGTTGAAAGATGTAAAACGAATCTATTCGTATAAATTTTATTGAATTTGAGTGACATTATATTTTCCATAAGATGTGTGCGATGTCCTTTAAATTTTTCTTACGCTTTTAATAAAATTTTCACGTATTTTGGTTTATTTCTATAAATAATTATTAACTAATAATAAAATTGTTGTCTATTACTTCCATTTAGCGCGGCTATGAGTATAAATTGTCACAATTATTGATCTTATATAATGTCAAATATTCCCATTGTTGCCAAAGTTTCGCAGAACTTTCGAAAAAGGGTATGATACTATCTCCCGAAGCTATATTCATGACGCGCTACTGTTGCCTCTTAAGGAACAAATTTTATTTGAAATTTTTTTTTATCTCTTTTCGTTTACGATCTAGAGTCTAGAGCAGGGACGGTTTCTCCATTGGTTCACTTGTACAGTGAACACCCAATAAAGGGCCTAGTCGGGTAAGATGATGAAAAGTGCCCCCAACTCGATTCGAATTCCATATAGGTCAACGTTTAGCGTATATAGTGAAACTAACTTTCTGAAATTTTTAGCTCCCTAGGTGGTCATGTGACCCAGCTAGAGCCTAATTAGGGTTTTTATGTTTTTATTTTTTATCTCAGCCGCATCGAGAACTAGAGAAAAACTTTAAATAAAAAAGTTGTAAGCTTTAAAAAGTTCTGTCCGAAAAAATTTTTTTTTTAATTTTTGGTGAGAAATTTAAATTTTAGAACGATTTTAAAATTTTAAATAAGTATAAAAAAATAACTAAGACATTCGTTTTCACGAAAAAAAATATATAACGTGTATTTTTGCATAATATTTCACCCTGAATTTTTTCAAATTTTTAAAATTGGTGAAACGCACCTTTAAAAATAAAAAATCGCATTTTTTCGGTTTTTTTCGTTTTTTGATACATTTTTATACATTTTTTTCAAAAAAGGTAACACCATCACTAGAATAGGTAAAAAACTGAAAAATAATTGGGGTTTGCTTAATAAAAATTTTTTGTAATGCCATCCATCCATTTTCAAGATACAGGGCGTTGAAGAAAACAAAATTTTACACATTTTTTACGATTTTGCCGAAACTACTGGCAACATTGTAATAAAATTTGGCGAGTTTTAAGAGGTAGTTGTTGTGCATTTTTTGACATACAATTAAGGATTTGATATTCATCATTGGCGCGCTTAGGGGTAATGGTTTGAACTTTTCAAAGAAAAAAAGATAGTATGCCACTGACACATTTCAAATTAACAATCATTTTTGAATTCCTCGTTCAATTTGCGATAAAAAATCTATCTTTCTATTTTTTCATACGACGCGCCATTTTTATTAAAAAAATAAAACATCTTAACCCTTACAAAGTATTCGAACTTCTAGTAGTTTCTACATCTACATAAACTCGTACAGTATTATAAAAACTAATTTGAATACTTTGGAAGCGTTAAGATATTTTATTTTTTGCAGCAAAATGGCGCCTCGAATGAAAAAATGAGAAGATAGTTTTTTATCGCAAATTGAACGAGGAATTCAAAAATGATTGTTAATTTGAAATATGTCAGTGGCATACTATCTTTTTTCTTTGAAAAGTTCAAACCATTACACCTAAGCGCGCCAATGATGAATATCAAATCCTTAATTGTATGTCAAAACATGCACAATAACTACCTCTTAAAACCCGCCAAGTTGTATTACAATGTTGCCAGTAGTTTCGGCAAAATCGTAAAAAATGTGTAAAATTTTGTTTTCTTCAACGACCTGTGTCTTGAAAATGGATAGATGGCATTACAAAAAATTTTTATTAAGCAAACCCCAATTATTTTTCAGTTTTTTACCTATTCTAGTGATGGTGTTACCTTTTTTGAAAAACATGTATAAAATTGTATCAAAAGACGAAAAAAAAAACCGAAAAAATGCGGTTTTTGTATTTTTAAAGGTGCGTTTCACCAATTTTAAAAATTTGAAAAAATTCAGGGGAACCATTATGCAAAAATATACGTTATAGATATTTTTGGTGAAAACGAATGTCTTAGTTATTTTTTTATACTCATTTAAAATTTTAAAATCGTTCTAAAATTTAAATTTCCCGCCAAAAATTAAAAAAAAATTTCGGACAGAACTTTTGAAAGCTTACAACTTTTTTATTTAAAGTTTTTCGCTAGTTCTCGATGCAGCTGAGATAAAAAATAAAAACATAAAAACCCTAATTAGGCTCTAGGTGGGTCACATGACCACCTAGGGGGCTAAAAATTTCAGAAAGTTAGTTTCACTATATATGCTAAACGGTGACCTATATGGTATTCGAATCGAGTTGGGGGCACTTTTCATCATCTTACCCGGCTAGGCCCTTTCAATACAATAGAGTATTTTTTAAATTTCATATAGTGTCATTAAAATATTTTTATAAAATCTCATAAATATCATAGTATCATTAAAATACCTATAACTTTTATTTATTAATCATATTTATAATTTATTTGCACCATACCCATACCCTATACCGCTGACTAGATGAAATTTCAAATGCAGAATTCAAATTGAACCCAGTCGCTATACAGTATACAGTAACACTGAAGACTGAAGTAGACCGAGAGATCTTAAATCCGTGAGACTAGCGATTCGTCTATGGAAAACATTGAGGATTTGTGCAGTGCACACAAAGACCGACGAAGCGTTTCGATTCACAGTTTGGCATTTTCTGTTGTGGGAATTAGGTAAATCTTAAATACAATATTGGTAGTTTTTTAGGATAGAGGATTATTCAGTGAAGTTTATTAAAGAAAATGCAAATAGTTTTGAAAATCGACTTCTTATAAAAAAGAATAGACCACCATGGCCGGAGATAAACTTGGTACAGGAATATGCCATAAGAAACACAAATTTTAAACGTTATTTTAAAGCTGAACAATATAGAAAAAACTCCGTGGTTGTGCGGGTGTGATAAACTACATTATTTGTTTTGTTTTCTATGTTTGAGTGTTTTCACACAATGAAACTATTTCTTCAGAGTGGACAAAAATTGGCGTTCGGGATTTATCTCACTTATCAACAAAAATTAAAAAACTAACGCTTTTCCCAAATTCATTATTTAAAAAATGAATTGCAACTCTCGGATATTGGATGGATTGTTCTCCAATTATTAGATTCTGGCTATCGAAAATCAATAAAAGACAAAGAAATTAAAAAAAAATCGTTACATTTTGTCCCGTCTGATCGATTTTGTAAAATTTTGTGGCGTATTTGAAATGGCTTTGCGGGGATATGACGAGTCATAAGAAAGCTTAAATCCAGGAATATACCTACACGGGCCTCATAGATTTTGTATCAGAAATCGATATGGCGATGAAACAACATTTGCAGGAAATAATGTTTTTAAATGTACATATTAGTTGCTATTGCAAGCTGTTTGCCAGGAAGAGATTAAAAACAGGTTTCAGCGCACGGTTTGTATCCATTCTGTGTTATGAAACTACTGATGTTTCTACTCACCAGCAGCTTGTTACTATTTTAAAATATGAGCGGAATGGCCAAATTTACGAAGGTTTTTGGAAATTTTGAGAACCTGCTTCCTGTTTCACATAGTGCCAGTGACATAACCACAGAAATTAGAAAAGAGTTGGAACAGCCTGATATTCATTAATAGGTTTCATTTTACATAACATTTTTTGGCGAGGCCCCCAAAAATTTTTCTCTTATTCACCTTTTGTATAATTACATTCCTTAATTGAACACCCTCTTTAAATTACCACGAGCCGCCTCTGGTCTAGAGCCTTATAAACAATTTATAGACAATTAAATTGTTTATAACATAACACACTTGGACCGCTCGGATCGAAATCCACCCTCGAAAAATACATAAGAAATACTTGGGTTTGCCCATTAGAATTGAAAACGCCACGGTGACCTCTATTGGGCGCCTAGACTATATAAACCGACCATGACTTTGTTGGCGTTATAATTCTCAAACATCTCTTAATTGTTATTGAAGTCCATTCCATTAGGAAAATTAGAAACTGGGTATACGTGTGTGTTTATGTGTATATATGTCATGTGTGCTATCAATTTTTTTTTAGCACAAAACCATGTATTTGCACGCTTGATGTGGATGATACAAAAACATATATAATCAGGGGTGGGTTAGCATTGGGAGTGTCAAATTTAATTAATGGAAGATCCTCTGTGCTCTTTACACAAGATTTATAGTTTTAAGTTTCTCTAATTCAAACAAAACGAAAGTTATTAGTAAATAAAAAATATATTATACTTATTTAATGTACAATTTTGCACTGCAGCATTTCTAGATATTCAGCAAGCCTTTGATAAGGTTTGGCACCAAGGGCTATTATACAAACTAAAAACAAACATGCCGAGTCAGATTTACTTACTTCTAAAATCATACCTTTCCAACAGACATTAAGATGTCAAAATGGAAAAAGATAATAAAAGCTACCAACTCATAAAAACAGGAGTACCCCAAGGCAGTATTTTGGGACCATTTTTGTAGTTATTAAAACAACTATCGCCACATTTGCCGATGATACAGCAATAATTGCGCTTGACCATGATCCAGTAGCGGCCTCCAACAAGCTACAAACACATTTAGATCGATTACAAAACTGGCTCCAAAAATGGAAAATCAAAGTAAACTACGAAAAATCGGCTCACATAACATTTACGAACAGACATGTAAATTGTCCACATGTTACAATAAACTACCAAGTTATCCCAATGAAGACCGAAGTCAAATATTTAGGTACTCATCTTGATCAGAAACTAACATGGAAAGCGCACATTAAAGCTAAAAAACAACAACTCCAATTAAAAACCAGACAAATGAATTGGCTTCTTGGTAAAAGATCACAATTATCCATAGAAAACAAACTGGCAATATACAAAATAATACTAAAACCTATATGGACCTACGGGATTGAACTATGGGGATGTACGAAACCATCAAACACCAAAATTCTGCAGACATACCAATCAAAAACTTTAAGAATTATTGCAAATGCACCCTGATATATTTAAAACCAAACATTACATGAAGACTTAAAAATACCATTTATAAAGGACGTAATAGGACTGCATGCGACCAAACATAGAAAAAGAAGTATCAATCACAACAACGAGCTGATTTCCACGCTTACCAATCGTCCATTACCAGTTCGGAGACTCAAGAGACAGTGGCCAGAAGACTTGTGTGAGTGACACTTGTGTTAGTGAATACAGTGGTGAATAAGGTGAACCGGCACTGGCCGGCAACACATACAAAACATTACATAATTTATCAGTTTTACTTAATACTCCTTTGTAGAGTAGATTGTAAATTTGCAAGTTTCAAATAAAAAAATAAAAAAAAATTTAATGTATTTATTATTTACATTAAATCTTTTTTATATCTGTGTTATAGTCAAACACCGAAATTTCGGCACTCCTAGGTTTGACTAGTCAATCCTCAGGTCTGACTAACAGCGGTCTTAGTCAAACCCCGAAATAAATTCCAATTTCGATCTTTGACTAGACAAACATAGGAGAGACTAATTTGGTCAGGCAAAAGTCGAAACTTCATTTTATGAAATCGGGCTTTGACCAGTCAAACTCCGATCAGATATTAAAATATCATAATTTGTTATATTGGGTTTAATAAAACGTTATTTTTTAATTTCAATGCTTACTGTTTTTATATTGTCGAAATTAAAATGACTAAAAAAATATAAAACACATTTTTTTAAGAAACGCTTTTCTTTAGTTACTAAAATTAAAAATATTATAAAAAATCAACTAAAAAGCAAAAAATAAAAAAAAAATTTAAAAATCTAACACATTCGTCAAAGAAAAGCGTGGGGCGAAAACTGTTTATTCGATGAAGACGCGCCACGCTTTTCTTTGACGAATGTGTTAGATTTTTTCAATTTTTTTTATTTTTTTTTTAGTTGATTTTTTTATATATTTAATTTTAGTCACTCGTAACTAAAGAAAAGCGTTTCTTAAACTTTTTTTTCATATTTTTTATTTTTTACTTTTTAGTCTTACACTTTTCAAACATTAAAATATATCGTCACGTTTATTAAAATATGTATAAAACATATGATGTACAAACATGAAAAGTAGTAGGAATCGGCAAAAAAATTGAAACTTTTGTTTATTTATGAAGCATAACGTAAACAATTAGCGTAAAAATTGAAATTATGTATAGTTCATATAATTAGCTACAATCTGTAAAAGTTTCAAGTTTCTTCATTGTAAAAAACAAAAAAATTTAAATATATATTTTCCGTTAAAATCGTTTTCTTATTAAAACAAATAATAAACATAAAAAATTTTTTTATTGACTATTCGTGTATTGTTCCCGCGAATGCATATGTCTGCAAATTTTTAGTCATTTGCATTGAAGAAAAGGCAGTTAAATTAACCAAAGATTTGACCCAAACGATTGAACTAAAGAAAAGCGTTTAATTAATACACCAAAACGAATTCTAATGTTAATTGTAGCACAAAACGTCTCTACCGGTGGTTTTTCTAAGACTACGATAAAAACACGAATTTTTTGAATTCGAGTTTTGGTTGAACTTTTGTTTCGTATCGTAGGTATTGAAATTTGACACGAATAATCGCCGATTTTTATATAAACAAATATATGAGCGTTAAAAATTCGAAACTTTATTGTTTATTTATGAAGCATAACGTAAACAATTAACGTAAAAAGTGAAATTATGTATATTTCATATCATTAGCTAAAATCCGTAAAAGTTTCAAGTTTCCACATTGTAAAAACAAGAGAATTTAAGCATTTTCCATTAAAATCGTTTTTTTTTATTTAAACAATTAATAAACATATTTTTTTTATTGACTATTCGTGTATTGTTCTCGCGCCGCGAATGCATATGTCTGCAAATTTTCATTCATTTGCATTGAAGAAAATGCAGTCAAATTAACGTCTAAAGATTTGACACAAACGACTGAACTAAAAAAAGCGTTTAAAAATTAGTCTTTATTCTCACATAGTAAAACATTATAACATTTACAATTATTACACAATACATGAGACCTTTTACATTTACATAATTTTGAACGGCATTTTTTATTGCAGTACCATTTTATGTCCCCCTTTGAAATCTTTTGCATTGATTTCTCTTAGAGACCAGCGAAAGTCGGGTACATCTTCCCAATTACGAAAATTCCTTTTGAACTCTTTTATTTGATTCCTCGAAAAAAGTGTGTTTATTGATCGCTGTTTGATCCCTACTCTTTATAAACCTTCAACTGTTTTATCTTGTATGATACCCAAAACATTTCGAGCATCTCCTTTAGCTCAATTAAAGCTGAAAATAGGCATGGTTACAGTTTTTTCGATCGTAATTGGTCGAAAATTTTTGTTCAGTTAATTGTTTCATAATATTAGCCTGACCATGAATACCTTCAATTGCCTTTTCTTTATTTTTTTTTTAATTTTACTTTCGAAGCTTTCATAGTATGCACTAAGTGTGCTGTAATAGTGCAGTCATTGAAGTGTAAAATAGGTTTTTACCTCCGACATTTTTTACTATAAACCGATTTACATGAGATTTTGGAATTAGGCTTGTCTTACTCTTAACTTCAAAAGTGATATTGACACGAACTCCGTTTTTTATTTTTAAGGGGTGAAAACAACCCCTTAATGAAAAAAATGACATTGAGCCATTTTATCGCCAGAAAACGTGTTTAATAATAAAAAGTGACATTGTGAAATGTTTTCTAACACAATAACCTCATGTTAAACTCATTTTCATCCCCTTGAAAACCGTACAACCCTTGCAAACAACCCCTAAATTGAAAAAATTTAGATTTAAATATAGAGTAAAAATGATATTTTACGTTCTCTATCTTAATTATCATATTGTTAACCCCCTTTCAACCCTTAAAAACAACTTCTAAATAGAAAAAATTTACAAAACATTAATTTGGTTTGACAAGAAGACGTAAATATAGAGTAAATACTATTTTACGTTCTCTATCTTAATTATTTAATTGTTAACCCCTTTCAATCCTTAAAATCAACCCCTCGATTAAAAATTGTATAAAAAATTTCTTTTGATTAACTAAAAAGGATTTATTTAAATATCGTTCCACGTTCTCGAAAAAGCTGTGCTGGAAAATCATATGATCAAGTTCTTTAACCCTTAAAACTACCCCTAAATTAAAACATTGAATCTGTATGATTTAGTTTTTGGGCCATAACTACTTCAATTTTGAAGCTATCACAATTTATAAAAACCATTTTGAAGGCAATTAAAAGAGCTACAACTTTATTCTGTATAATATGTAGTGAAAAACCTTTTATTTTGAAAAGGTGAAGGGTTAAAGGGATCGAGAGAGACTGTGGTTGCACTACCGCGCGCTCTTTAATCAATCATATCTTTTGTCAATTTTTGTGTGAGAGGAAAAACAAACAAACCAAAATTTTAGTCAAGAAAAACATATTTTTTTATTATTACACTTTTTTACGTATCATTCATCATTTTTGAGATATTATGAAAAGAAGGTGGTTTTTTTAAATTCGAATTTTTTTTAATCGTCATTTTTTTTTTAAATATGTGTTCCAAAGCAGCGAAACTGCTAGAATCCATCAAACTCTTTATACTAAAGTTGATTCTAATGGAATACCATTAATTTTAATTTTGGTGGAAATGGCACTTATGAAATCCATTGATTTAAAAAAAAACCATTAGATGTTCCTCTTTTTTTTCATTACAGCTCACTCATTTTACGTACAAAAGACTTTTAACAGTGCTCATTTTAAAGCTTATTGTAAGCACTATAAAATCCTTTCACATTAGAATGCATAAAATTTATTCGCTCTCCGCTAGATGGCATTGAATACATCGATTAAATTTCACACACAATAAAAAACGGCTTTGATCTTCAATATCTCGCTTAATATTGCACTTAGAACACTCTTTAAAAAACCAATTTGTTCATTTTTTTACCTGCTACTTTTTTTTTTATTACAAGATTACCGTTAAAATGCATATTTTTTGAGATATTTGCAAAAAACTGTTGAAAATCGTGAGAAAATTCCGAATTTTCAATTGTCAATAACTTGAAAAGTATTGGGTTTTTGAAAAAACTTTATACAACATTTGTTGCTTAAACTAGGTCTTCTATCTATATCTGAGGTTATTTTGAAAAAAAATTCCACCACCGAAAAGGGGTGGCAACCACCCCCAGGGTGAAAACGGAGTTAGGGTCAATATCACTTTTGAAGTTAAGGGTAGGATAAGCCTAATTCCAAAATTTCATGTAAATCGGTTCATAGTAAAAAATTTCTTAGCTAGAAAGCTTCAATGGCTGCACTATAAGCGTCACAATATGTACAACCTGATTACAGATTTTGCACGTATGTGCGGCAGAGCTCTCTTTTTGTCAAACACAGCATACCACATCTAAAGAACTAATCTCAATTACTGAACAATTTTCTTCTTTTCTTAGTAACAACGGTCCAGAGGATTTGTCAGTATTCAGTATGATGATCGTTAGATTTTTCTCCTATTGAAATATATAATTTCAATTTCACAATTGGCGATGACATTCCCATTTAATTTCTTTAAGCTAAAATAAAATTTTTGTTTTAAGTTGAAATGTTTTTTTATGAATTTCTTTAAGATTCTAGACAAAGCAAAAGCAAGGCATGTACAAGGTGTAGTGCACTGTATAGTAAAACATTTGATTTAGTCTGCAAGTTATAACGGAAACATTATTGAAATGAATAGTTAAGTACCTAAATCTAAAATTCCGGCACTTAATGAGAAAGTAGTCACTTAATAGTATCATCAGTACCATTTTGCTTCTCACCAGACTAATTGATAATGTTTTATAACCCTTCCTCTGAAAATCCTTTTTTTATCGAATCTAGGAGTGTACAGTACACGGGTACAGTAGAGATCAACATTTGACGGAGTCTGTCAGTCGCTTCTAGGATCGCCTAGTCCCTAGTCAAAGAACGAAACAGATTATTTTTCATTCGACGTTTGATTGAAAAGTTAGGCACTTCTAGGTTTTGACTAATATTTATTTCGGGGTTTGACTAAGACCGTTAGTCAGACCTGAGGATTGACTAGTCAAACGAGTCAAACCTAGGAGTGCCGGAACTTCGGAGTTTGACTACAACATTTGGATATTTCGTTCTGCTGATAATCGTTTTTTAAACAATGAAAAAATTAGATTGCAATTTTAATTAATAAAAATAAAATGAGTTTTATTTACAATAAAATAAAATGAGTATGATTAAAAACTGCATCGTACAAGTAAATGTTTTATCTATTCTATCTCATATTATGTATTGTAACGGTACGAAGGTCATTGATATATCACCCCTTAATTTTTTTGTGTTAAGACCGTAAGTACGCCCCTAGTATTATTTTTGTTCCACCCTGTATGCTGAATCCGTTTCGTAAATTGTGCTGTGATTGTGTGGAATTGGATCATCTGATTCTCTTTCGTTTCTCACGATGTTAAATATTGTGTATTTTGTCGATTTTACGTTCTCAGGATTGAAAATCAGCGTTTTTCTAGCGTGAAAATTTTCTAGCGTGAAAATCATATCTCTGTTTTCGTCTGAGGGCCCTTGTTAAGTTTATTTTATCTAATGCAGTCAAAAGGATTTTGGTCATAATTCTTTAATAAGTAGAGCATTTGTTTGTCTTCGGCTAATTATCAAAAGAATTTAATGTTTTTTTGAGACTGAATTCTCTCCACTAGAGCTGGAATGTTGATAAGTGCCTCTGAGTTATTTGTGTTAATCCAATAAGTTCGCACGTGCAGTATTGCTGACGATATAAGAACGGGCTTTAGTTGTAAATACATCCAAATCAGCGGTTTCTATGAGAAAAGTAGGTGGTACGAAATATTGAGATCTGTTTGTTTTTTTGGTGATTGGTCGAGCTGTTTTGGTATACGCTAGAGGGATTAACCTAGAGCGTAATTTGCAATTTTCTATTGCTCAAGACTTTGATTGATGGAGTGAACTTAAGTCGACACTTGGGTCGAGAATTGTCGATGGGAAGGATCGAATGATTTCTTGATAGGGCGTTAAATTTTGGAAGATTGGAGTTTGGAGGAGATCGATAGAGTTAGTTTTGATTAGAGCTATCGACAAGTCAAGAAGTGGAGTTAGCCTCGGAGGGTTCGCTACTTGCAGCGACACCTGAGTTACCAGTTTGTGTTGAAGTTCCGTTAGAGTCGTCATGAAGTGAAGTCTAGTTTGACCAGTCAGTTTCCAGTTTAGTGAAGTTAAAATGTAGTTACAACGTAGTTGCGGTGTACAACGGAGTTCCTTCGCTGTTTTTAGGCGAACGCAATATTTTTGTACCAATGTCGGTATACTAATCTTTCCCTACATGCAAGCAGAAATTAAGAAGTTTTATTTTTGTGTTACTAGTTTCAACACCCTAGTTAAAGCATGCAGTTTGTTTTTATCTTAGTATATTTTGATCCTGTTTAATATACGAAAGGACTATTAAGTTTTTAAATATTAGTCTGTTCGAGTAGTGCCAATTTGTTTTTGAGAAATACAATCAATGCTGAATTTTTTTATTGAATTTTATTTATAAACTATGGGTAACCTGATGTACTGTTATTGTATCTCTTCATAATTAAAGTGACATTTAGTGAGTGAATTGTGCCTTGGACTTAGAACAACCAATACTCTGGGCTATTTAGCAAAATACGAGGAAAAGTTATTTACCAGCAATTTTATTGCTGGAATCGAATCTTATTATTGTATTTATTAATAATATAGGTATGCAAAGTCCGCAGATAGTGTGCTACTTTTTTTATAAACAAAATGGCGCCCAAAAATCGGGTTTTTTTTCAATTTTTGCTCTATAACTCCAAAGATTTTCACTTTACACCAAAAACACCCAAATAAAAATTCATCGCAAGTAAATTCTGCATAGAGACGTGTTTTTCCCGATTCACTTCGACGAAAATTTTTCCCGGAAAAAGGGGTTTTTCCAACAAAATCTTTAATTTTCAACTAAAATTTTAGATAAGTAATTGTTAATCAATAATTAAATATCCTGGTAATGTAAAAGCCCTTTTCGTATAGATTATAATTCCAGAAGCCGATGGAAATTGAATGAACAGTTTAGAAACAATTGAATTGTTAATTAAAAATTTACGGTCGCTATAATAACGACAATAATTATGATGCATAAGAATAACTATTATTTTTTCATAAAAAGATACTATACCTATCTAATGTACTTTACAGAATTGAAATTGGACTATTTAAGCGGCCTCAGGAATATTTTAAAATTATAAAGAATTTTTTGGCTTATAAACAAATAGAATATCTCGGGAAATATTAAACTAAATTAAATTATGAAAACGGTATTCGAAAAGCAGCGGCAGGATGCTTCTTTTAAAAGAAAAAACGTTTAATTAGGATGAGTGGTTCTTGAGATACAACCAGTGAAAGTTGACCGGAATTTACGGCAAAGATATAAACAATAGGATCATAATTTTCAAACCATCACCTTTTTATTTTTGTTCTCTTTCTTCACACCAATTTTCATATCTTTAAAATACTCATAACATATATTATTATAATAAAAACTATCGATAATACGTGTGAAAATTGCCAAAAATAACAAAATTCCAATCAAAAATTAGGTTGGAGAAAATGTAACCCTCAAAGTTCAAAATCGGTATACGTTAAAAAAATGCATTTTCTCGGCTTTCCATGGAGCAATTTTCTTCATTCTTTTTTTGTTCCCAAGTAACTCGAGTAGAGCCATCGAACTAACGCACTATTGAATGTCAAACTTGCTTTTGTTTTGTTATAATAGATTAATTTATTTATAAGAACAGAAAACTACATATTTTTTCCAGTTGTAGGCTTTTTTTAGATAAACTTACTACAAGTGTATCTTTTAAAGTTAAAAACATAAATATTCTCAGTTGAAAGCTGTATAATTATTTAAACAATTTTTATTTAAACAAATTACAATTTTGTGTTATAATAAATTAATTAATTTATTAACAAAACAAAAGCAAGTCTGACACTTATTAATGCGTTAGTTCGATGGCTCTACTCGAGTTACTTGGGAACAAAAAAAGAATGAAGGAAATTGCTCCATGGAAAGCCGAGAAAATGCATTTTTTAACGTATACCGATTTTGAACTTTGAGGGTTACATTTTCTCCAACCTAATTTTTGATTGGAATTTTGCTATTTTTGGCAATTTTCACACGTATTATCAATAGTTTTTATTATAATAATATATGTTATGAGTATTTTAAGGAAATGAAAATTGGTGTGGAGAAAGAGGACAAAAATAAAAAGGTGATGGTTTAAAAATTATGATCCTATTGTTTATATCTTTGCCGTAAATTGTGGTCAACTTTGACCGGTTGTATCTCAGGAACTGCTCACCATAATTAAACGTTTTTTCTTTTAAAAGAAGCGTCCTGCCGCTGTTTTTCGAATACCGTTTTTATAATTTAATTTAGTTTAATATTCCTCGAGATATTCTATTTGTTTATAAGCCAAAAAATTCTTTATAAATTTAAAATATTCCTGAGGCCGCCTAAACAGTCCAATTTCAATTCTGTAAAGTACATTAGATAGGTATAGTGTCTTTTTATGAATAAATCATACTTATTCTTATACATCATAATTATTGTCGTTATTATAGCGACCGTAAATTTTTAATTAACAATTCAATTGTTGCTAAACTGTTCATTCAATTTCGATCGGCTTCTGGAATTATAATCTATACGAAAAGGGCTTTTACATTACCAAGTTATTTAATTATTGATTAACAATTACTTATCTAAAATTTTAGTTGAAAATTAAAGATTTTGTTGGAAAACCCCGCTTTTTCCGGGGAAAGTTTTCGTCGAAGTGGATCGGGAAAAACACGTCTCTATGCAGAATTTAATTGCGATGAATTTTTATTTGAGTGTTTTTGATGTAAAGTTAAAATCTTTGGAGTTATAGAGCAAAAATTAAAAAAACACTATTTTCGGGCGCCATTTTGTTTATAAAAAAAGTAGCACACTATCTGCGGACTTTGCATACCTATATTATTAATACATACAATAATAAGATTCGATTCCAGCAATAAAATTGCTGGTAAATAACTTTTCCCAAAAATGGCCTATTCTCCGATAATCAGCCCAGACTACAAGAAGATTCAGGACTGATAAACAAGGTATTATTTTTTCTTTGTAAAACTTTTTATTTTTTTTTATGGTAATCTCGTAATCTCGTACATCTCTATTTGTAACACCGTAAGAGATAGCAGATTTAATTTTTTGTTTCAATAAATAATGTTTAATTTGCAAAATATAATCTTATTATTTGTCTTTTCCTTCTCTCTTGTTTCGTAAGTACAGCTGAGTAGAGGCATAGATAAGGTAAGCCAAGCTATATTTGCTTTCACACCATAAGTATTTTATATATTGTATATTGACTAGTTTTTTGTTTAATTTTTTTGAGTTAGCAATCTTTTCTTTAATGTTTCTATTTGTTGTATATTTTTGGTTCCCATAAGGTAACCAGGGGCGCCCAATATTCTTTTTATTTAACATTCTTATTTTGATTTTTTTATTTTTTATTTCTAAGCTAATAAGAGCATTTTAATAACATCTTGTTAAGAACCATCCCACATTCTTCCGATTCTGAGCAACCGAGGATTTGTTCTGCAATTTGTGCAACACGTCACATCTTTATATGACATATCAACATCGTGTCAAATTTTATTTTCCATTTATGTTTTACCGGCATTTGACGTGTTAATGTTACACTATACGCTCTGAGCTTCGCTGGTGGCGCTCCTAGCGGATTACTAATTCAACTTTCACCGGTAATTTTTAAATTTATTATTTAATTGTTATCGCTTAATATTTACAACGCAAAAAAGTAATTAAATTATAATCGATTTTTTTAAGATTTTGCTAATCATTTTGACGTTCTATTGATAAAATATAAATTTCTTACTTCGGATACTTTCACAGTTATCGTGTAGATGGCGCTAAGATTAATAGAATAATTTATAATTAAATATTACGGAACAGTAAAAAAACTTAAATTCAGTACTTAAAACGTAAGTATATTTAAGGTAAAAATATATACCACAGCTTTGACCAACTAATATTTTTTATAATTAATGTTTTTAATTTTAATTTTAAATTAATCACTTTGACATTTATGTCAAATTTCTGGTAAAGGTTTACAGACTTGTCACTACTGGCGCTCACGAATTTGTAAATATCCCCTCTACGTACGAGCTCACAGCGTATAAGTTTTTAGTTTGTGAAAACTGTCATTATAGACAGCAGTGCGTGAAGGATTTAAAGTGTGCGTGAAGTAACAATGTATTTTAAATGGGATTTACTTTTTCGCACTGTTTTTCGCACCCTTTCATATAATCAAATATCCTTAACTTTCGCGTTGTCATGGTGATGACATGTGAGCAATAAATTACAACAAAAGTTTTGACAGTTTTGTGGTTTGAAAGAAGTTAGGATTTTTAAATGTCAAAGTTCTAAAAATTGTAGAATAGAAATGAATTCCAGTGACGAAGAGTTACAGTTGTTTTATTTGTTTATCGTAGATAAAATATTGTATGAAACTGTGCGTGAAGTACTTTTTGCGAACTTACGCGATGTATAGCACTCGCGCCGCTGTCGCTCGTGCTCTAAACATCGCGTGCGTTCGCAAAAAGCATACTTCACGAACTGTTTCATAAATAATAGGTCTGGATCCCGCGTATGAAAAAAAAGTTGATTAATAGCAAGCTGAAATTTTGTTAATAGCTTAAGGGTATCAAGTCGGATAAACTTTGATATATGGGAACACTGAAACAGGGGCAATTTTAATTGTAGAACAGGTTAAAAATTTGGAACGGTCAGACCACGAAAACGGCATATTTATTTTGTCCGACAGAACAGACTTAAACTCTCCAAACAGAGATTAAACTCTCGTGCCAAAATCAGACTGCTATTTATCACCTGTCATAATTCCTGTCATTTGACATATTCTACATGTTCCACTCATTAAAACGCCCATTTGGTGATAAATAGCAGTCTGATTTTTGCATGAGCGTTTAATCTCTGTTCGGAGAGTTTAAGTCTGTTCTGTCGGACAAAATACATGTGCCGTTTTCGTGGTCTGACGGTTCCAAATTTTTAACCTGTTCCACATTTAAAACTTCCCCTGTTCCAATGTTCCCATATATCAAAGTTTGTCCGACTAGACACCCTTAAGCTATTAACAAATTTTCAGCTTGCTATTAATCAACTTTTTTTTCATACGCGGGATCCATACCTATAACTATTTTGACACAAAGGTATCCTCTCTTGAAATTTGATTTGATTTTATCACAATGTTGTTTTAAACCATTTTATAATGTCAAACCTCGAGTTATCCATGCCTGTCTGTCCGTCCATTAACACAATTCCTTCATTATTAGAACAGACATATGAAATGACAAAAATGAGATGTCGAATGAGAGCTTACAACCCAAAGATGATATTAAAGGTAAGAAATTTTACATCGGACTTCTGGTTCCAGATTTGTAATCGGGAGTACTAGTTGTTTAAGTCGCCACAATAGTACAAACGATATGTTATTCGACGAGCCTTAGCAATGCGAAAACACATTATATACTTCCGGTCTTTATATCACTTCCGGTTAAAAAGTTGTAACCAGAAGTGCCGCATTATAGTCACAGAAATAGTACATGTGATATATCAATAGAAAACAATTTCGGTTCGTTTATCCATTTGTCTCAATTTATACTCATTCGTTTTCTCGTTGTGTTTTCACAAAGCAATCAAGGTATTTATAAGTTGTAACTATCTTGATAGTATCTGTAATTCTATCTTGGCTGCTATTAGATTCGCCATCCTTGTTCCCTACCACCTATTTTGTGTTTTTTAACATTTAGTTTTAGGTCAAATTCGGTGTCTTTGATTGTCATCATACCTAATAATGTCTGCATATCTTCTAAATTGGTGACCCACAAAACAGGGTAGGCAGCATATCTTATAGTAAAGTACAGTTTTCTATATTAATTTGATGAGTACCGCAGACTACACTGCTCTCGTAACAAAGTCATGAGACGTAAATGTCATTAAAAGATATGCTTGAACTCATTTGAACCATGTTGATAGATCAAGTACCTAGGTGTTGTATTCAGTAGATCACTATCACTATACAGAGGTATCTGAGAGCAATCCTTAACAGGGTAAAAAAGAAAAGTAAAGGGGGCTGATTTATCTTAGGACATAACGTGAACGGCTGTCTTACGGGGTACATTTAAGAATCGTGTGATATGAAAGACATCGGCTAGTTTATAGTACAACAGGACTGGGCGACAAAGGGGACGTCCGCCGTCTATTGTTCCCTAAGATAAATCCGGCTTTAGCCTTCTTAACCTAATTGTTCTGTGGAAATCTCTAGATATTACTGAATTTTGCCCAAAGACATTTGTTCAATGTGTTAAAGTATTTTTATGGACTAATTTTTAATGTGAAATCTCGTAGTCCCCAAGATATCTAATGACAAAATAGTCCTTCTCTGCAAAGATCGGAATGTTGGGTAAATGTTTGTAATTAGGTGTGGTACAGTTATGAACCACCCGTTTTAGTTAATAAAAGGGAGGATCTCACGCGCAAGGGAATCTAGGTCAATTAATTTATGAGACAATACAGGGCACATTACTATACCTACATACGTAATAAATAATAAACAATATGAATATTATCTAGCGTGATAGAAAACTAAAAATAATGTTTATATTTTATTGTTGTTATTGTATTGTTGTTTAAAGAGTTGTCGAGATAATTACCAAATAAACATAGATATTAAGGTAACCCAATGATTAAGGGTTAAATATACAGGGTGTAACAAAAATGCAGGTCATAAATTAAATCACATATTCTGGGACCAAAAATAGTTCGATTGAACCTAACTTACCTTAGTACAAATGTGCACATAAAAAAAGTTACAGCAATTTGAAGTTACAAAATGAAAATCGACTTTTTCCAATATTTCGAAAACTATTAGAGATTTTTTATTGAAAATGGACACGTGGTATTCTTATCCTAGGAATATCTCAAAAAAGAGAAATTTGTACACCCCATAAAAATTTTATGGAATTTTTGTTCCCTTAAACCCCCCCAAACTTTTGTGTACGTTCCAATTAAATTATTACTGTGGTACCATGAGTTAAACACAATGCTTTTAAAACTTTTTGCCTCTTATTATTTTTTCGATAAGCCAGTTTTTATCGAGATGCGGCTTCTTTTTTAATATGTTAACATAAAAATTTTATGGGGGTTTTGGTATCTTAAACGCCCCAAATGTTTGTGTACGTTCCAATTAAATTATTTTTGTGGTAGGATTAGTTAAACACAATGTTTTTAAAACCGTTTTGCCTCTTAGTATTTTTCGATAAACGATTTTTATCGAGATAAATATGTTTCAAAATATACCTAAAAATGTAAATTCACAATAATATTTTATATGATTACCAGGCCTCTATAATCTTACTTACCATGTAAAAATTTGTGTTGGATTTTACAAATCTTCAAAATATCTCGATAAAAACTGGCTTATCAAAAAATTACAAAGAGACAAAAAACTTGTTTAACTAATGGTATTAAAATAATAATTTAAATAGAACGTATACAAATATTTGGGGGGGTTTAAGGGAACAAAACCCCCATAAAATTTTTATAGGGTGCACAAAATTCAATTTTATTTTTTTTAGATGTTCCTGCCATAAGAATACCACGTGTCCATTTTCAATAAAAAATCTCTAATAGTTTTCAATATATTGGAAAAAATCGATTTTTATTTTGTAACTTCAGGGGGCTATAACGTTTTTTATATGCACATTTGTACTAAGTTAGGTTCGATAGAACTATTTTGGGTCCCAGAACGTGTGATTTAATTTATGACCTGTATTTCTGTTACACACTGTATATTTCTTTAAAATAAGATATGGTTGAATGCTCGAATATACAGAGTGAGTTTTATGTATGGAAACACTCAATTATCTCGAAAACGGCTTACACGATTTTTATAGGTTTTGGTAGGTAGGGGTTTTCTAATGTGGCCGATATTATAGTGCTAATAATATTGTTGTCATATTTTCCGTTTTTCTGGAAATCTAATGAACTTTCTTATTTCAAATGGAACGGCCTGTATATTTTTTGCGTTTTGAAGTCCATAAGAAATACCTACTTATTATTTTTCGTGTTACATTTCCTATACCTAAATGTAATAATTTCGGAGTTATTGCTACATTTATTTTTAAAAAAAATTTAAACAAATTATAAAAATCAATTTTTTTTGGCCCGTATAAACACTATTTTAGGTTGCTTGGATCATTGGGAATAAAAAAGATTTTTTGTAATTTTTCTCTAAAATTAATCGTTTCTGAGTTATAAACAATTTAAAACTGAAAAAAATCGAATAATAACGATTTTCAAGGTCCGAGAACACAAATAAACAATGTTATTTTTAAAATTGTGAAGTCCCAAATTCAAGCTCAAGCCTTATTTTATTAGCTGCTGATAAGTAATTTGAGATTGTTTCATACTAAAAGATTGTTATTTTAGTTGTTAATACAACCTGACCGCCCGTCCTCTCATATGCACTTCATTAAAAATTAAAAAGCAATGTTTTAGAATAAAATGAGCCAAAAAATAGTATTGCAAGCTATTAGAAGAAGAGTTGAGCTTGAAGATAGGTACTTTGTAATTTTCAAAATTATATTTTTTACTTGTGTTTTTAAACCTTGAAAATCGTCATTATTCGATTTTTTCAGTTTTAAATTGTTTATTACTCGAAAACGATTAACTTTAGAGAAAAATTACAAAAGACCTTTTTTGTTCCCAATGACCTAAAGAACCTAAAATAATGTCTACCTGGGCCAGAAAAATTGATTTTTATAATTTGTTTAATTTTTTTTTTTTTAATAAATGTAGCAATAACTCCCAAATTTTGGCATTTAGGTATAGGGAATATAATATGAAAAATAATCAGTATTTCTTAAGAACTTCAAAACACAAAAAATGTACAGGGTGTTCCATGTGAAATAAGAAAGTTCATTAGACTTCCAGCAAAAACGGAAGATCTTACAACAATGTAATTAGCACTATAATATCGACCGCATTAGAAAATCCCTACCTACCAAAATCTATAAAAATCGTGCAAGCCGTTTTCGAGATAATTGAGTGTTTCTATACATAAAACTCACTCTGTATATGAATTTTAGAAAATAAAGGCAGATATTGAGCACTCAGTGGCGTACTGAGCATGGTTCCGCGGATTCCGTGGAACCAGGGTCCGGGCCACGCTCTAACGCGCTTTTTGCCTCTTTTGTTTCTAATTTGATGGATACCTTTTGAACTGCACAAGTACACACTAGGAAACGTAACGTACTTATAAATAAAAACGAAGAATACCCATTCATCAAAAAATTTAAAAACAAAATTTATTAAGAAACACAGGGAACTGGATAACGCCGGAATTGGATGAACTAACTAACTAATTCTAAGCAACTTTTTTTCTATACCGTTTTTTACTTTCAATACTTTTTCACTTGACTCAAGTCTTTTTGAGTTATTTGCAAGTGAAAATATTTATTTTTCAACAGAAAAACCACGTTGCACACGGTTTTTCGCAAACAACTCAATAAGTATTTTATCAAAAAAATTATTAGCACAAATATAGCTTATAACAAAGTGAAAACAATGGTGTATGTATAAAGCCAGTAGAGCCAGTAGAAGCAGAGTTGTAGCTAATGAAAAGTGGGTTCTTACTAGTCAAAAATCCAAATCGAACATTTCAACGTGAAATAACCAAAAAATCAAGCACTTTTCAGGGAAAACTCAACTTTTTAAAAATATTAAAAAAAGCTTTAGTTTTGTTTTTTAAAAAAGTTTTTAACATCAAAAATAAGTAAGTTACGATCCAAAGAATGTTGGTCCATTTTTTTTGGTAAAAAAATTGTGAAAATTACTCCCAGTTAGCATCAGAAATAAAATTAATCGTTACCGTTTCACAAATTACTTATTTATTGTTTATAGGATCTGTAAGATTCATTGGTTCAAACTGCTTATTTTTAAAAAGGCTGTAGTTAAATGGGCTTAAACGAGTCACTAATCACGAGTGTATGCAAATTTTGAACAGCCATATCTTAAACAATTTTGGTCTTCAGGAAAACAAAAAGTCCAAAACACTCACAATAGCAAAACCTTTATTTTTTACTATTTGAGATTTTTGGTATCACCCTTAACTTAAAAGGGACCAACTTTGAGCGTTACATACTTAATTTTGATGCTAGAAACTTAAAAAAAGTAAAGCTTTTTTAAACACGTTAAAAAGTTGCGATGAGTTTTTCCCTAAAAGTGCTCCTGGAAATTTGACGAATAATAAGCTACTTTTTGTTACCTACAACTCTGCTCCTACTTGGTCTACAGACTTCGTATATACACCATTTTTTCACTTTTTTATAAGCTATATTTATTTTCTACTAAGAAAATTTACTTTTTTTGAGTTATTTAAGAAAAACAGTCTAAAAATGTGCTTTTTTGTTGAAAGATAAACATATTCACTCGCAAATAACTCGAAAACTATTCACTTAGTGAAAAAACACTACAAAACTATAGTTGCTTAGAATTAGTCAATTTATTCAATTTCGGACTTATCTTCAACGTATGTTTTTTCACCCCCAAGAAGGAGTGAAACTCACCCCCAGGGCAAAAGCACACATCGGCACAATATCAGTTTTTTTCTATGGCATGTTGGCTATGTGTATGCCAAATTTCATGTCAATCCAAGCGGTTTTTTTTTTAATTGCGCCAAAAGCCCTGAGTAAATGGACTATAAATTAGCTTGAGTTCTTATCAATATCTATATGATAATTATATTTAATTTTTATTAAAAACTTTTGATATACAACGTGTGTTTTTATGGGGGCATCAGGGGCAGTTCGTCAAAAAAGAAAGATATCCCAGAATATACATTAGTTTAAAATTAACGATACAAAAAAATAACAAACACTGGAAAAGGATAAACAGATTAAAATATTTGAATGGAGCTACATTGTTAGCTAACCGGGGTTTAATAGTGACATAAAGTACCGACCCTAGAATGTCACCACGGGAATGACGAGAATATACAGGGCGTAACAAAAAGGTTTTCCTTAAAACTAAATGGATCTCCCTCTATTGTCCGTTTGATTCAGGTCTATTCGCCTACCTCAACTGCTGATGATGATACAACTGAATCTTTTTTCAACGAACTGGAATCATATCTGCAAAATATCCCAAATAAAGAAATCGCTATCATCATGGGTGATTTAAACTCAAAAATCGGAGTTACTATGGCTGACGAACATATACGAAATATTGTGGGTAGATATGGAATAGGTGAACGTAATTCAAGGGGAGACCGCCTTATCCAGTTCTGCGTTGACAATGACTTGACAATAATGAACTCTATGTATAAGTACCACCCCAGAAGATTGTACACTTGGATCTCACCTAACGGACGACACCGAAATCAAATCGATTACATAATGATTAAACATCGCTGGAAAACATCTATTAGCCAATGTAAAACACGACCTAGCGCTGACTGCGGCTCTGACCACCAACTTCTTTTTGCAACGCTAAAGCAAAAATTCAAAGCATGTGCTAGGATCCGAAACAAGAGGATATCAAAAATAAAAGATACACAACAATTTAAAAGCCAATGTAATGAAAGATTCGAAAATATTTTACCAACTATCGTCACTCATGATTCCGAAAAGATTTGGTTATCTTTTAAAAATACCTTGATACAGACCTTGACTGACTGCGAGGCACAGTCTAATGCCGTCTCAACCGGACCAAAAAAAGTGTGGATGTCTGCAGATACTTTTGACCTCATTGAAGAATGTAGAAAACTTAAAATTGCTGGAATCGAGAACCCTCTCAGGAATTCCCAGTACCGACAGCTATCTAGAGCTATTCAGGCTGCTTGTAGACGAGACAAAAACAAACATATAGAGAAAATCTGCAGAGAAATTCAACTACATGCCGACACAAATAACACCAAAGAACTCTTTGATAAAGTCAGACTACTCACACGTAAATTCAAGCAGAAATCTTGGTCTATCAAAGATGATGAAGGTAATGTACAGACGGATTTGGACAAGGTTATTGATGTTTGGAGGGCGTATTGTAAGTCTTTATACGCCAATAAGGACCAGATGCCAGCGGACACCCCGTTTGTACCTGACTGCCAGACCTCCACTTTCCATTCTCCTTCAACAGAGACACACCACACTAGTTTTGAATCTGAACCTGACATACTTTTTTCCGAGGTGGAATTTGCTTTAAAAAGACTTAAGGTAAACAAAGCAGCAGGATATGATCTCATTACTGCAGACGTCTTGAAGCATCTTCCGGAATGTGGAGTGAAAATATTACATCGATTGTGTAATGAAATATGGCACACAGGCGTCTGGCCTGAGGATTGGAGAAAGACCATAATCATACCTCTTCATAAAAAAGGTTCAACAAATAATTATAACAACTACAGGCTATTAGCTCTAATATCACACGCCAGTAAGGTGATCCTCTACATACTGCAACGGCGTCTAGAAAACTTCATAAGTTGGCAAATAGCACCTGAGCAGGCTGGATTTGTAAAGGGCAGAGGTACTAGAGAACAAATCCTTAATGTAAGAAACATCATAGAAAAAGCCAGAGAATACCAGATCCCGATATTTATATGTTTCGTCGATTATACAAAGGTCTTTGATAATGTTAGATGGGACAAACTATGGAACATATTGACGACAATGGGTGTACCTAAACACTTGACTCACCTTATTAGCAAACTGTACCAAGATAACCTGGCATATATTCGAATGGACGGATACCTGTCTGACAAATGCACTTTGGAGAAGGGAGTACGCCAAGGATGCGTTTTATCTCCCTTATTATTTAACATCTATTCGGAGTTCATAATGCGCAGAGTCTTGGATGGTTGGGAGGGAGGAGTAAACCTAGGTGGTGTTAAGATATCTAACTTGCGTTTCGCAGACGACACTACACTTCTAGCCTCTACTCCAGAAGAAATTACTGAATTATTAAAAAAACTCGAGGTAGAAAGTGCTAAATTTGGACTCGTGGTTAACTACAACAAAACCAAAATCATGGTTATTGATCGCCAACAACAGTTTCCTGAAACCAAAACTATTGCGGGATGCGAGGTAGTCTCATCTATGATATATCTTGGAGCTCTAGTTAACAACACAGGCAGTTGTGAACCCGAAATTAGAAGACGCATTCAACTAGCAAGAGCAGCAATGAGTGAACTAAACGGGGTCTGGCGTGATCGTCACATTACTATGACAAAAAAAAGAGACTCGTTTCAACTCTGGTCTTTTCCATATTTTACTATGCATGCGAGACCTGGACAGTCAAAGAATCAGATAGACGACGTATAGACGCCTTTGAAATGTGGACATGGAGACGCCTGCTTCGAATTCCATGGACGGCTCGCCGTACAAATATCTCGGTTCTGGGTGAAATTAAACCGGATCAGCGTCTCTCCAGTATCGTTTACTCTAGAATTTTAAAGTTCTTTGGTCATATCCATCGAAGTGAACACAAAATGGAGCGGTTGGTGGTCCAAGGAAGGCCTCAGACTCAACGCCAACGCGGAAGATCTCCACAGCGATGGGCGGACATTACTAAAAAGCTTCTCAACAAACAGTATACTGAGGCAATACATGTAACTGATGACCGCGACCAGTGGAGAAATATTATCAATCAAACTGTCCGAGCTGCTGAAGCCCAATTATGAACCACAACACATCTGCTAAGATGTTAATGACTATGAAGATGAACAAAAAGGTAGGTCATTTTAACTTACCTTAGTACAAATGTGCACATAAAAAAGTTACAGCCCTTTGAAGTTACAAAATGAAAATAGATTTTTTCCAATAATTCGAAAACTATTAGAGATTTTTTATTACAAATTGACATGTGGCATTTTTATGGCAGGAATATCTTTAAAAAACAGTGAAATTTGTGCACCCATAAAAATTGTATGGGGGTTTTGTTCCCTTAAACCCCCAAAATTTGTAAATTCTCACTTATCCAAAATTTAGGAAATTGTGGACAGGATATATGTTTATAATTAATGATAATTACTTGATATGGTTTTTATAATTAGTGTGATTTCATTATCTGCACAGTCTAAAACGTCTTGTAGTGTGAATATATAATCTGTGTTTAACTTTTATCAAACCCCACAAAGCCACATTTTGACAGTAACTCATCTTATTCAATTTACATACAGCAACCATTTCCTAAGATTGGCCAGCCAGGATGTCCGTTTGAATGATGATCCAAACGAGATGTTCCTTTTTAGTTAATTCTATAATCATCGATATTGTGTTACTAGGTTTTATTTTAATTTGGTTTAAAATCTAAAAGAAAGGTTTTTGCTATTTTTATGTGGCTACAAGTACATATAAATAAAATCAGTAACACTCAAAGCAAACAATACTTGTAGGCCGAATTATGTATTGAATAGCCACACAAACACTACTGGGACTATACTTGAGGAATCCATCTTTATGAAGAACTTATGATCTAGGGAACAAAAAGTCCCAAATATTAATGGGGACTTTATTATAATTCACCGATGGAACTAAAACTGCCCATGGTACTGTGTCAAGCGTCATTGGACAAATATGCAATTAATCAATCTTACAGCCTAGGTCAATATACAACTGTGTTCCAGGATGAAGTTTTTGCGTTGGTGGCCTGGATTGATGAAATCATAGATGGAACCCCAAAGCAAAGATAATCAACATTTACTCAGATAGCCGAGCAGCTATTCATGGAGTAAAGAACCCATTCACCAAGTCAAAACTGGTGAGGACCTTCAAAGATCTCCTTAACAGCCTGGGTAAGAAAATAAAATGTCTTTAATATGGATGCCGGGCCACGAAGGAGTGCATAGGAATGAACGAGCAGATATGTTAGCAAAGAAAGGCTCGAGATAAACCTTTGTATGCCCAGAACCTTTCTGTGGCATCACTAAAGATGCTACGAAAAACGATGTTCAGAAGTTATTTGTCACTATTTAAATAGATTTTAAAAGTTTATTAAAAATTACCTATTTAATCTTAGAACCTCGCCATCTTAGGGCGAGTTTTATGTAATACTAAAACGTAAATACCTACCACAAAAATTATTAAACCTATTACCACGTATTAACCTTATTAAAATAAAATCAAAAATTTAACAAAAAAAAGGAAGCCATAACATGCGGTGTTTCCAAGCGGTCACCCATCCAAGTTGTAACCACGCCCGATATTTCACTTCGGTGAACGGACGCATAGGCGTAACCAGGGGGGTTTTGGGGGTTATAACCCCCCATTGGGATGGACTTTGAGCTCTATACGCTTAACACCATACCCCTCAGAGACCTTCCAGTAGTTGTAACCCCCCCCCCTTTCGAGTAGTTATACCCCCCCCCCTTAGGAGCATTCTGGTTACGCCTATGAACGGACGAGAGATTTATAATCGGCCATTCGTCATCATCAACAGCTATTCTATCCATCGCCAGAAGAAAGCCTCCCTTGGTGTATCCATTCATTTCTGTTTGTTGTTTTTTGCATCCATTCGTGACCAGCCATTCACTTGATGTCATCAGTCCATCTTGTTTGAGGTCTGCCTCTACTTCTTTTGCTTGTCCTTGGTCGTCATTCGAGAATTCGCTTCGTCCAACGGGTGTCTTCCATTCTTCCGATATGTCCTGCTCAATTCCATTTTAACATATCAATCTTCTGGATGACATCTGTTACCTTTGATCGTCTTCATATCTCTTCATTGGATTTGCAATCAGCGATCACTTGAGCATTCTCCGTTCTATAGCTCTCTGAGTCTAGTTGAAGTTTGTGGACTACGCTGTGGCCATTGTCGATAATAAATGAAACAAAATTGATTCTTAAGTCTTCTTTACTTTGTCTTTACGTCTTTAAGACTTGTTGTCGAACTTCTTCTTCAATATCTCCATAACTCATTATAATACTCTTTAAACTGCCTTTCCTGCCTTACTATTTTCCCGTCCACTTACATTTTATATCATAATGGGTATTTCGATGTTGTCATCAATTTGGTTTTTTCGGCTGAAATTATCATATTCTATGTTTTGCTTGTTGTATTTAGTCCAGAAAGCCACTGCTCATCCGCTAGGAAAAATATTCTGATTCGGATTTTTTGCACAATCTTACTCAAAAAGGACTCCTTTTAACAAATTTGCATGTTGCCAGGACCAAAAGGTGGTCAAAAATTTTTTAAACGTTTTTTTTTTGTTTTTTTTTCTAAAATTATTTTTTTTTCATGGAAAAAAGTTTTTTAGGTTTTTTGGATCATTCCAAACAGAAAAGGTTTTTAGCGACTTTTCTCTAAATATGATAATTTTTGACATATAAGCGATTAAAAATTGAAAAACTGCGAAATCGGCCATTTTTAACCCTCAAAACCTATGTGAAAAACTGAAAATTTGAATGTTGCCAAGGTAGGTAGATATTCTTTAAACATCGATTGATGAAATCCTTAAGAGTTTTTTGCAATACAATATTCAAAACTCCTTTGGTTTTTAATTGCTAATCAAGCGTGCGCGACACTATTTTCCACCGACAGTATGGTGCAAATGAAAGGAATAAATTCGTTATTTCGTAAACTGGCGACTTTAAGGAAAAATTCCGAAACAGGTCGATTTTTATTTTTAAGTTATGATATTGCGGCATATATGGTATACTAGTGACGTCATCCATCTGGACGTGATGACGTAATCGATAATTTTTTTAAATGAGAATAGGGGTCGTGTGCTAGCTCATTTGAAAGGTTCTTCAATTCTCTATTCAGTAATATAAACATTTACATAATTATTTATACAGGGTGTCTAAAAAATTTTTATTAAATTAAATTATTTGACAAAAAAATAAGTAGAAGGACACCCCGTATAAATAATTATGTAAATGTTTACATTACTGAATAGAGAATTGAAGAACATTTCAAATGAGCTACCACACGACCCCTATTCTCATTTAAAAAAATCATCGATTACGTCATCACGCCCAGACGGATGACGTCACTAGTATACCATATATGCCATAATATCATAACTTAAAAATAAAAATCGACCTGTTTCGGGATTTTTCCTTAAAGTCGCCGGTTTACGAAATAACGAATTTATTCCTTTCATTTGCACCATACTGTCGATGTCTGTGGAAAATAGTGTCGCGTACGCTTGATTAGCAATTAAAAATCAAAGGTGTTTTGAATATTGTATTGTAAAAAACTCTTAGGAATTTCATCAATCGATGTTTAAAGAATATCTACCTCCCTTGGCAACATTTAAATTTTCAGTTTTTCACACACTTTTGAGGGTTAAAAATGGCCGATTTCGCAATTTTTCAATTTTTAATCGCTTATATGTCAAAAATTATCATTTTTAGAGAAAAGTCACTAAAAACCTTTTCTGTTTGGAATGATCCAAAAAACCTAAAAAAAACTTTTTTCCATGCAAAAAAAATAATTTTAGGAAAGAAAAATAAAAATAAACCTTTAAAAAATTTTTGACCACCTTTTGGTCCTGGCAACATGCAAATTTATTAAAAGGAGTCCTTTTTGAGTAAGATTGTGCAAAAAATCCGAATCAGAATATTTTTCCTAGCGGATGCGCAGTGGCTGTCTGGACTAATTGAAAGTGTGCGTTAATCATTGGAGATCATCTTTAAAATCATCTCATTGGAGATCAAAAGCTGGACACCGAAGTCCAGTCATTTGAAATGTGGTGTTACAGAAGGATGCTTAGAGTATCATGGACACATAAGAAAACAAACACGGAAGTATGGCGTGAAATGGGCAAAGAATACAAAATAATAAACAAAATAAAAATAATAAAGTTACAGTATATGGGACACGTAATGAGAGGACAGCGATATGAAAAGCTAAGTATGAATAACAAGAATGTCTCTTTTATATATCAGATATAAAACATCTCCGACTTCGATTGCATTTGAAAACTCCACCATAACACTGAATACTAAGTCCATTGAGAGAGTGAGCAAATTCAAATACCTAGGAACGTGGCTTTTTGAAGACTGGGCATCGGACAGGGAAGTAAAATGTCGCATTGAGCAAGCTCGACAAGCTTTCGTAAAATTCAGGAAGGTACTGACCTGCTCAGAGTTCGACCTTACACTGAGACTAAGGTTTACTAAATGCTACGTGTGGTCGGTGCTGCTATATGGCATAGAGGGCTGGACACTCAAAACGAGGGATATAAACAGATTAGAAGCCTTCGAAATGTGGCTTTATCGCCGTATCCTAAAGATACCATGGACAGCGAAAGTCACAAATGTGGATGTCCTTAAAAGAATCAACCAAGAACGTCAGCTCTTCGAAAACATCAAGAAAAGAAAAACGGCGTATTTGGGTCACATCATGCGAAACGAAAAATACCAGTTCCTTCAACTTATAATCCAGGGTAAAATTGAAGGCAGGAGAGGAATATGACGCAAGAAAATGTCCTGGCTCCGAAACATAAGGCAATGGACAGGGATTAACGACATACAATCTCTGATACACATTGCAAGAAACAGAGAGTTAATGGAAAATGTGATCGCCAACATCCATTAGTGGATTTGCATTTGAAGAAGAAGAAGACTTCGATTAGATGGAAAGCTTTTGTTAGGTTTACGAAGCATAGGTTATGCCAGTTTATTATATCCAATGGATTTTTATGAGGATAATATAACTGTGGTAGGAAATAAAAATAAAGGCTACAGTTATGATCCTACTTACTTACTCTTTTAACTAATTTTACTAATAAAAAAATAAAAACCCAGAAAACTAAACTAAAAGCCAGAAAACTACAGAGGTGTTAAACTTGTTAAATAGTAGTAGTAGATATCGTAAAAACTGTTGAAAACATAAACCAAAACAACAAAATCTTCTTCTTCTTCTGGTAGCACTACAACCCGGGGTGGGTCTTGGCTGATTGCACAACCCGCTTCCATCTCGAACGGTCGTCCATAATAGTTGGGTCAGTGGGTAGCCCCATTGTTCTTAAATCTGACTATATATTATTGTCTCTCCATCGCATTCTAAGCGCCTTCTTCCTGTGGGGGCTTCCTCCCAGATCAGTTTGGTAAGGCGGTTATTAGGGAGTCTATGGACATGGCCAGCCCATCTTAGACGCTGAGATTTAATTTCTTGGACTATGTCACTCGCCCTATACATCTGATTGACCTCAGCATTTGTTCTCATTCGGTATTGGTGGCTATTAGGGTCGTGATAAGGTCCAAAGATTCTTCTGAGGATTTTTCTCTCAAAACATCTAAGTTTCATTTCAACTGCTTTGGTCAGAGTCCACGTCTCACACCCATACATGAGCACCGGTCTAATCACTGTTTTATATATTCACCTTCTACCGGAGCTACCGTTAGAAGGCCCAAATATATCCAAGATATATATCTTCTCCACGTTCTTCCTCTTGATGTATGTTTAGTAAATTGTTAAAATAGTCTTGCCATGTTTGGAGCAGTTCCTCTTCGTTAATTATTAATTCATCATTTTTTCTGAATACAGACATGCATCTAGGTCTGAAATCTCTCTTTTCGTTTGACACTGATTTGTAAAATGCTCGACTATTTGACTGTTGTCTATTCCTTTCCATTTCTTCATATTGCTGTTGTTCGTATATCCTTTTTTTCTCTCTGATTAATTTTCTTCTTTCTCGGCGTGAAGTTGCATAATTTTCTTTAGTTTCTGTTGTTTCTTAGCATTATGAAGCATAATGTTTCGCTTTTTCTGTTTGTCTTGTAGTTTTTCTTGGCATTCTCTATCAAACCATTTCCTTGTTCACTTCCTGCTTTTCCCTATTATTAGTTCTGCCGACTCCGTTATTGAATTTTCCATTTGTTGCCAGCCTTTCGACATCATTGCTCTGGTCTACTGCAATTAGATGCTGTTTGATTTCCTGTTCGTAATTTTCTTGGATTTCCTCATTTTACATTTTCTCGATGTTCCACTGTCCCAAAGCTTCGTTCATTTTTGGTTTCTGTGAAGATATTCTCAACCTGATTTTTGCCCTTACTAGGTCTGTATCTCCATCTATTCCCCTGAGGCTTCTTACATCTAGCACATTACTTCCATGTCTAGCATCGATAATTACGTGGTCAATTTGGTTCCGCTTGGAGTTGTCATTAGAAACTCAAGTCTGTTTATGGATGTTTTTATGTTGGAACATAGTAAATTTTATAAGCATATTGTTAGCCGATGCTAGCTCTACGAGCCTGTCCATTATCGTTTGAGATATCGTGGAGGCTGTGTTGTCCTATTGCCGTTCTTAGGTTAGGTTCTAGGGATGGGAAAAACCTACCGGTTTAAACCTAAAACCGGTTTTTTTACTTCGCAATAACCGGTTTTACCGGTTGTTTTTCCCGGTTATAACCGGTTTTTTCTTTTTAAAGTAAAAACCTGTTATTAGGTTTTTACGGTGATTAGGATTAGGTTAGGTATTATTTTGGATCCCAGTCATAATTATTATTCTCAAGTAATTATTCCAAACAAAACCATAATTCAAATTTTATTTTGTTTTGTAAAATACAGAAGCAAACTGAAAGTGCAATCACATCAGCCAGAAACAATTATTAAGTTTTATTATAATGTTTCCTTGAAAAGGTATTTGTAATCATAATATTTACATAAGAAGTGATCTGGTTGAATTAGACGCAAACATCATATATTTTTCACACTTAACTCTTGACATTGAAAGTGGGTGAATGACTTTTTCTGATTACCAAAAATAATGCTCTGACTATGAATATCGAATTACTGATTACGAATACAAATCTCCAAGAATTTCGCTACGTTTTCAAAACGATACACTCATACAGGAAGTATTAAATGAGTTAAAATTTCTACAAATATACAAACGTGTTAAAAGTAATACATGTTCTTTCGATAAAATTACTTTTGATCATATTGATATCGAGTCGAATGGAGTATCGCAAACTAAATTGTATTGTAAATATAACTTTGTAACCTATTGGATTAAAAAAACCAAAAACCGGTTTTTCCAAAAACCGGTTTTTTGGCCGGTTATAACCGCCAGGTTAAACCGAAAGCAAAAAAACCGGTATAACCGAAAATCGGTGTTTTGTCAAAAAACGCCATCCCTATTAGGTTCTTTGCCAATTTTTGCGTTGATCCAATCTGCATGTCTTGCTTGGGGATTTTCTCAAGCGTTCTTTCGAGCTGTTCATAGAATTCATCTTTAATATGTTCGTCTTTATCTTCTGTCGGAGCATGTGCGGATATAATTAAGATATTGTACCATTTTCCTTTCAGTCTAATATAACAGTCTCTCACTAATGGGCGCAAAACTTATAACACTATTTAGGTATTCTTCTCGGACCACGAAACCTGTGCCGAATTCGTGTTTTTCTGTCTGGGGTCCACTATAGAAAATGACCGCCTTGTCTATTTTTATGTTTCCAGTGTCCAGCCACCTAAGTTCTTGTATTGCCGTAATGTCCATTTATATTTTTTCTAACTGTTTTATTGCGTGTATATAGATGCTCCCGTCCGGTACCAACTTAGAACGTTTCACGTTCCAACATTCAAAGTCTTTGTCCATTGCGATTATCGTTTTCCATAATGTATCTGTTCGATTCCGAGGCACATTTGCAGTTTTCATAACAGGTTGTTTTTTACAAGGGCAGGTTGTTGGCCTTCCGCTTAACCCTCCTCCTTTATCCGGGCTTGGGACCGACAAGAATGACTGTTAAGCTACTCGATCCACCCAACAGTCATTCCAGGCGGAGTTTCAGGCTCAAACAACAAAATCGCAGTCAGAATAGATCAGTGTTTCCCAACGTGGGGTCCACGCCCCACAGGGGGGCAATTTGATTGTTAAGGGGGGCAATTTGAAAATGGACTCGACACGAGTTTAACCCTTTCGCTACTGGTCATTTAAATTCAGTGGTAGGTTTCGGCACCAAAATCGAAAAAAGCAAATTTTTAAATAATTAATACGGTAAATAATTGTTAGATATTTCCTAGCCCGATATATCAACTGGATGTTTTTCGGCGTCAAGTCAGAACTAAAATTTTGAAAAAAGGAAAAAATTCATACTATAGGGGAGAATTTATTAACATCGTCAATTTCAGCGTTTTTTAACGGTTCTTGAAAAATCTGACAGATATGTAAAGCTTTGCAATTTAGTAACAATACTGTTAGCAGAAGGATAGACAAAATGAATGAAGATACTGAAAAACAACTTGTTGAAAAGCTGAAAATAAGAAATTTGTCAGTGAAAATGGATGAATCAACTTTGAGAGACAGTGAGGCAGTATTGATAACTTACGGTAAGATAAAGAGTAGTTTGTTGAAAAATTGTTGTTCTGTAAATGACTAGAAAACACCACTACCTAATGATATACCAATAAAAATATAAAATCTTCTGATGCAGATGGTGCTCCTAATATGATGGGCAAGAAAAATGGCTGCTTAAAATTGATGAAAGATGCGAATACAGAAATGATTATTGTGCATTGTGTTATCCATAGGGAAAACTTGGTAGCTAAAAACATATTGCCTGTTCTATATAAAGTACTACATTCAGTAATAAGGTGTGTTAATGCTATTAAAACTAATACCAAATGTGAGCGTCTCTTCAAGCTATTTTGTGAAGAACAAAATAAGACCCCATGAGACGAGACGTTTACTTCATATTGAAGTAAGGTGCCTACCAGATGCTTGTAAAGATTTGTGGAGTTGTTCGATACCCTTTGAAAAAGTTTAAACAGTTTCATCGACTCCAAAAATGTGAAGTAACTGATACCGCTTTACTAAAAGAAAGATTTTCTGATTTAAAACAAATTGATTTTGAACATTGATAATGCAGCCAATGTTAGAGGATTTGTCTGATATATCAAATGTGCAGTATCAAGAACTAGCAGAATTGCAAAATAATGAGTCAGGTAAAAATTTATTAAATAAAAAAGGAACGATGGCACGGCTTTGCGAGGAAAGAGAAATCAAATATCCAAACACAACTAAATGTGCAAGAAAACTCTTGCTACCATTTCCATCTTCATGTTTAGCTGAATGTGAATTCAGTGCTCTAAAATAATTTTCTGGTAAAAAAGAAATCAGCTGGATATAACACAACGTAAAGACTTGAGACTGAAGCTAACCAAATTGGAACCTAATATAAAATTTCTGTGCAGCAAACATCAAGTACAAGAATCTCACCAAAGTAAAATAATAAATTAATATAGAAAAATCTTTAAACACTTCAATGTTTTAATTCTTATTAAAAATTATAATATATGTTTCATAGGAGGGTTGCATAGGAATTTAATGAAGGCTAAGGGGGGCCATGGCCCACAAAAGGTTGGGATACACTGGAATAGATGAACAACTTACAGAGCATATAGACATAAGCAGCGGAATAAAACAGAGAATAATGTTCTTCAATTTATCTTGGATGCAATCATCAAAAATATCAACAAAGGAAGAGGATACAGAATGGGAAACAAAGAAGTAAAAATACTCTGTTACGACACGCAGACGACGCAAGCCCAAGATGAAGGTAATTTGGTAGTCCACCAGTTTAACATAAGAGCAAAAGAATGTAATGATAATCTTAATTCAGAAAACTAAAACAATAGTAATCAGCATGAAGAACCGAGAGATACTGACAATTAAATGTAAAATAGAAATTGATAGTTGTAACGACGAAATTCACCCTGTAGGAATAATGGAAAATAGAATTTGACAAGATATTGATATGTCATATAAGGGGATGTAAACGTGTTACACAATTTGAAGAACATGTCCTCGGTTTCTCAGAATCGGAAGAGATATGGGATGGTTCTTAACGGGATGTTATTAATATTCTCTTATTAGCTTAAAAATAAAAAAAATAGAAAAATCAAATAAGAATATCAAATAAAAAGAAATAAAATATTGGGCGCCACTGGTTTCCTTAGGGGAACCAAAAATTTACAAAAATAGAAATATTAAAGGAGAGATAGCTAAATCAAAAATTAAACAAAAAACATAGTCAATACAAAATATACAAAATACTTTTATATGAAAGCAAATATGGCGTGACTTACTGTATGTGTCTCTACTCAGCAAATCTTTGTTGTTCTTACGAAACAAGAGAGAAGGAAAAGACAAATAATGAAATTGTATTTTGCAAAAATCAAACATTATTTATTGAAACAAAATTAAAAAGATCTGTGATCTCTCGCCATTTTACATAAAGAGATCATGTTTAGCAAAAAGAAAATGAAAAGTTTACATAAAAAAATTAATACCTTGTGCATCATAGTCCTGTATTTTCTTGGTTGGTTTTAAGTCCAAGGCACAGTTCATTTCACTAAATGTCACTTTACATATGAATAGATACAATATCAGTACATCAATGAATGGTTGTTTCCATAGTTCATAGAAAAATTCAGCATTTCTTAAAACAAATCGGCAATACTCGAACAAAAATATTTAAGAACTTAATAGTCCTTTCGTATATTAAACGGGATCAAAGAAAATAAAAGCATCTCCATGTTTTAACCATGATGTTAAAACTAGTAACACAAAAGAAAACTTCTAACTCCTACTTGCATGTAAGAAAATATTATTATACCGGCATTGGTATAAAATAGTCGCGTTCGCCTAAAACAGCGAAACGCGGTGGCCTACGGCTTGCTTAGACCATAACAGAACTCAAACACAAAGACTTCTGCAATAAAATTACTCAATAACTTCACTATACTCAAACTAAACTGAAACTTTCACCTTTCAGGTACTGCAACCCTGCAGACCTTCCGAGGCTAGCTCAACTTGACTTCTTGACGGCTCAAACGTAACTGCTCACAGCCCAAACGTAACTGTCTTTCTCGTCCCAATTCAAGACAAGATTCCTAAACCAAACGCCCCTTCCAAAAATCATTCGATCATCCTGATCAACAATTCAACGACCAATTACAGACTTAAGACATCAATTAATCAAAAGCTTGACCAATAGAAAATTGCAAATTACACTCTGGGTTAAACCCTCTGATGCACACCAAAACAGCTAGTCCAATCCTGAAGAGAATAAACAAAAAGATCTCAATAGTTCGTACCACCTACTTTTCCCATAATAAGCCTGATTTAGCTGTCTTCACAACCAAGGCCCGTTCTCAGACGAGTCATCAAAAAAAACACTTGACTGTTATCTCTGAACCACTTATCCTATAACATAAACATTTCCCAGTCTCACAGTCGCTATCAGCAGTAATCTGAGCTTATCAACAGTACCACTATTGTAATGAGTAATGAGTACCACTTATCAACAAAAATTCAGACTCTTGTCTCGAAGAATCATTAAACCTCTTTGAATTAAAACCGCTATCCTCAGTATAGTAAACAACTCGAGGTACTTATCCACGCCAAATCCCTGAGAAAAGTTAGATAAACAACACAATATCCGATGATCGATCCAATATTATGAGAAACGAAAAAGAATCACAGATGATCTAACTCCAAGCAATACACAGCAGAATTCCTGAAACGGATTTATGCATATAGGGTGAAACAAAAATAATATTAGGGTTTCGAAAACGTTAGTGACTTTCGTACCCGTTACATAGTATAAGTATTGAACAAGTAATGGGAATAAAATACCTTGGCATAAAGTGTATCTATAGAGACCTGGACAAAGAAGTGAAAGATCAAGTATAAAAAGCAAATAGACTGGCAGGATGCCTTAATGACACTACATTTAAAACCGACATATTAAGACTAAGATTATGTGATGAATTTATAAAGCCAGTGTAAGACCAATAATGATATATGCATCAGAAACAAGATCCCACACAGCCACAACACAAAGGCGACTGGAAACGGTAGAGATGAGAGTAGAATTACTACTTACTAAGAAGAATTACAGGAATTGCGCTGACAGATCGCAAGGCGAGTGAATCGAAAGAGAAGTGAAGACATTAGAAGTTAATGTAACGTACAGTGTCTAAACAAATGGACACTAAAGAGAAAGAAGAATGGAATAAACACACAAGCAGAATGGGGGAGAACCGTGTAGTCAATATACCAAGAGATAAATCACCAATCGGTAGAACAAGTACCGGACGACCGAGTAAAAGAAAGTGTGCAACTTTTAATAGAAGTATTAATCCACCAATGAACAAGCAGAATTGCTTATAAAGAGGAAGAATAAGAAAAAAAAAGTTTAATTTCTTCTTACTAATTACCTACAAGACATAAGATAGCCTAGATACGTTTTGTCTACTAGCTCAAAGCTAGACTGTCATCGGTGAATATGTCAATACCTATATCAATCAGATAACGATCGGTAGTAAGAACACCAACATAAACGGTCAAATTACAATAAACGATATACCATTAGAAAGAGTGGAGAAAATATGATAGCCGGGTTGCAATATTAAGGGTAGGTACGTGTTATAATTGCTACAAAGTAAAAACTCGTGTTGAAAAAGCGAGAAATTCTTTTTCAGAAGAATTCTTACATTTTACGTTCTTATCTTCCTCTAGTGAGTAGAAAAACACATTTAAAATGTGGTGCCACATACACATACCTATATTAAGGGTTTAATACATACACCCTACAACTAACATAACTATTCTCCAGGGGTTAATAAAAGACAAAAAAAATGTTAACACCATAAAGAACAAAAAATTGGTTTCCTCCAGCCACATTATGCGTAATAATGAATACCAACGTCTACAGTTGATTGTACAAGGTAATATTGAGGGTTAGATAGGCCCTAAACGCAGACGTACATCCTGGCTAGACAATCTGGACTAAGGAAGTGGACTGGTCTAACGTCAACTAATCTATTTCCAGCTGCAGCAAATAGGATAAGATATGTTAATATGAAAATGTGGTTTTGTGAGGTTTAATAAAAGTTAAAAACAGATTCTATATTTATGTTACAACACTTTTTAGCAGTGCAGATAAGGGAATAACAATAATATAATATCCAGTAGGTAATTAACATATTAAATTTTCTTTTCACAATTTCCGTAATTTCGTTTGGTGGGTGGGTTTTCAGACGTAGTTATTGCACATTTTTTGACATACAATTAGGAATTTAACCCCTCCGTGGCTCAGTGGTAAGAGCGCCTGCCTTTGGATCGAAAAAATCCGAAAGGTTGTGGGCACGGCTGCTTTATCCATTAAGGTAGAATTCCGCACCAAGCGACCGAGACAGGAGACCGCGACAGGCGACAGATAGGTCGGGATAGGCGATAGTTTGTCGCTGATCTCGGTCGCGGGCTGCAGAACTATCCTGATATAATTGCATTGAGAGCAGTAGTGGGGAGACCTCGCCTATCTGTCGCCTGTCGCGGTCTCCTGTCTCGGTCGCTTGGTGCGGAATTCTACCTTTTAGGCAATATAGGCAGTTGCCTAGGGCGGCACATTATGAGAGGGCGGCACAAATACTGTACAAAAAATATTTGTATATAAAAATTATGGATCTGCGTTCTGTCATTAAAGAGTATGAAGCTCTTTCAAATTACTTTACCGCAAGGAAGCCAAAAATTGTGCCCAAATAAAACATATACAGGGTGTTAGTAAATAAGTATGAAAAATTTTAAGGGCTAATTCTACATGAAAAATTAATGCCAGTTTGCTCTATAAACATATGTCCGCAAATGCTTAGTTTCGGAGATACGGGGTGTTGAAATTTTTATTTTAAACTGACAATTTATTTATTGCTCTAAGACAAGTTGAGCTATGAAAATGAAATTTGGTGAGTTTTAAAAGGTAGGTATTATGAATTTTATGACATACAATTAAGAATTTTGTATTCATCATTGGCGCGCCTACGGGCAATGGTCTGAATTATTTTAAAGAAAAAAATAGTACGCCACTGAGATATTTCGAATTAGAAATTATTTTTGAATTCCACGTCTAATTTATGATAAAAAACCTTGCTTGCCTTTTTTTCATATGATGCACCGTTTTTGTGCAGAAAAATAAAACATCTTGGCGCATATTTTTCATTTCTTAATACATCATCAAGAACTATCCAATATAATACTAAACTAGAACAATAACAGAAAATATTACTAATACCATTTCAACTAGGTGCAAAGCAACAAGAAATGTTTAAAATGATCTCCTTTACAGGTAACAGAAGAATTTTATATTCATCATTGGCGCACGTACGGGTAATGGTCTGAATTTCTTGAAGAAAAAATAGTACGCCACTGAGATATGTCAAACTAAAAATCGTTTTTGAATTTCTCGTTCAATTGACGACAAAAAATCTTTCTTGCCTTTTTTCATATGCGGCGCCGTTTTTATGCAAAAAAATTAAACATCCTAACGTTTACAAAGTATTTGAACAAGTTTCTATGCATATGGAAACTACCTCAAATACTTGGTAACCGTTAAGATGTTTTATTTTTTTGTATAAAAATCCCGCCTCGTATGAAAAAACGGAAAGAAAGATTTTTTGTCGTAAATTGAACGAGGAATTCAAAAATGATTTTTAGTTTGACATATCTCAGTGACGTACTATTTTTTTCTTCAAAAAATTCAGACCATTACCCGTACGCGCGCCAATGATGAATATAAAATTCTTCTGTTATCTGTAAAGGAGATCATTTTAAACATTTCTTGCAGCTTTGCACCTAGTTGAAATCTTACTAGTTATTGTTCTAGTTTAGTATTATTATATTGGATAGTTCTTGATAATGTATTAAGAAATGAAAAATAAGCGCCAAGATGTTTTATTTTTCTGCATAAAAACGGTGCATCATATGAAAAAAAGGCAAGAAAGGTTTTTTATCATAAATTAGACGTGGAATTTAAAAATAATTTTTAGTTCGAAATATCTCAGTGGCGTAATATTTTTTTTTTTTAAAAATTCAGACCATTGCCCGTAGGCGCGCCAATGATGAATACAAAATTCTAAATTGTATGTCAAAAAATTTGTAATAACTACCTCCTAAAACTTACCAAATTTAATTTTCATAGCTCAACTGGTCTTAGAGCAATAAATAAATTGGCAGTTTGAAATAAAAATTTCAACACCCCGTATCTCCGAAACTAAGCATTTGCGGACATATGTTTATAGATCAAACTGGTATTAATTTTTCATGTAGAATTAGCCCTTAAAATTTTTCATACTTATTTACTAACACCCTGTATAAGTAAAGAAATAAGAGAAAAATAAAAATTCAATTTGACGAGGGGGCCCAGGGCCGGCGATAACGGGCCTGCAAGGGATGCACTGCAAGCGGGCGCCCCTGTTTGGGGGGCGCCAAAATGACCTTTTTTCTGTCGGTGCTCTACAAAATACTAATTTAAAAGACACCGAAGGGCGCCTATGCTTCTTTTGCAGGCGGGCGCCTTATACCCTAGCGCCGGTACTGAGGGGGCCGATGATCGATGATGAACTAAAGTTTTCAACTAGCGATGAGATGAAAATCCACACATTCTATATTATAATCGACACTCTGATAAGAGACCTGAATAGACGTCTGGAATCTTATTTATCAACGTTTTCGTGTTATTAACAGATTTGCCAAAATTAAGAAATGAAGAAATTATTAAAGAAGCTGAAAATCCGGTACAAAATAAAGACGACCAAGATACATCATTCATGCATGAATCCATTCGGAATGCATTTGTATACCACAATAAAATCACCAATTGACATATCTTAATATTTAAAGAGAGTTAGTGCAGTCACTGAAGGTGGATACGAGATATTATCTCCGATTTCGTTAAACCTCCATCGATTTGCATGAAAATTGGTGAGTGGTTAGAGGATATCTCAAGGAACAAAGATGACATGGTCAGTGTAAACTTGAGCTTTTACCCTGGGGTGGATGCCACCTCTTCTCGGGACCGAAAATTATTTTATTAAAAATATCCCCAGAGTTCTATAGAGGGGTAAATTCTAAGCAAAATTTGTTACATAAAGTTATTAAAATAAATCAAAACTTTTTGAGTTATTAAAGATCAAAGATTTTAATTTTTTGTGAGAAAAATGCATGTTGTTAACCGATTTTTCACAAATAACTCAAAAACTATAAGATTTACAAAAAGGTTATTACTACCAAAATTGAATCTAATAAAAAATGAAATAAACTCCTTACTGAAAAGACCTTTTAATGTTAACTAAAAGTGAGTTATAGGTAATTGAATGTATATTTTTTTTCGGCGAGTAACCAAATCTAAGTATTCAAGCTTAAATAACGGGAATATTATGCATTTTTTAACATAACCTTATTAAACATTAATTGGTCAAAGTACTTAGAAATATCTATCAAATGAGCCCCCGAACAAGTTGATAGCATTAAAATTTATGCACCAAATATATTTTAAAATTTATCTTTTAAGAATTTTTCCAAAAAAGTTATTGTTTTTTTTTTAAATAAAGTTAATTTTATTGACTATTAAACCACACTGAATTTAATCTTTTAAACCCCTTACTTTTTTTAAAATAAAAGGTTACTTGGCCCCGGTTACATGGTTCTCGCAGCAAAATTTAAGCTTTAAACGTTTCTATCTCGGTTATTTTTTACCCTATAGTTATATACCCTATAGTTTTATATACTTATATAAAGTTAAAATATTTGATACAATGAAAACTAAAATTTGGTTATACATAATGTATCACTTTTTACGTATATTGAGTATTTTTGGAGTTATTATCAAAAGAAAATGAAAATTACGATAATTTTAAAAATTATGATTTTTTTTAATTATATCTTTTTTTTAATATGCATTCCAAACCAGTCAAAATTGTTGAAATCACAATTTTTGTGGAAATGGCGTATGTTTTATTTTTCACTTTTTCCTAAAAAGTTCTAAAGCAGGGGTGGGCAAAGTGCGGCCCGCGGGCCGCATGCGGCCCTTTGGACATTTTTTGTGGCCCTCGGAGAAAAGTGAATTATTTTCATATTGTTGTTCTACAAATGTTCAGCCTATCGCGGTCAATTGTTAGGGTTTCCGATACAGAGTTTTGAAACATTATGAAAAAATTTGTCACTGGAATAAAATGTTTTCTTGAAGCAAAATAAAGAATTTGAAGATACTGCAAAAGCAAATTTTATAATTACCCAAAAATTAATTAAAGTGAACAAACCGTTCTCAGATGGCAAATTTATAAAAGATAGTTTGTTGAAGCAAGTGGAAGCAAGTTGAAGCAATTTTATGTCCAAAAGAAGATCACGAATTTTATTACGAAGAACTATCGTTCTGAAGACTTGAAGTGATGAATAATAATGTACAAAAACAACTAAATCCATTTTAGAAGCTAAATTGATGTGGTATTCAATTGCATTGGATGAAAGTGTTGATAGAACCGATACAGCTCACTTACTAATATTTATTCGAGAAACTAATACCGATTTTAATATTATTTATGAAAAACCATTATCAATTATGTTCATTAACAATTTTCAGAACATGATTTATTATTTTTCACTGCGTCATCAGCAGGTATTGTGCACAAATATTTTGCAAGTAGACGACGTCATTTCAATTGTAACTAATGTTGTTAATTTTCTTTTCAATTTTATTCGTTCACGAGAATTAAATCATCGTGAATTCGTAGCATTTTTGGGAACCAAAACTACTGATGTATTCTATCACAATCATATTTTTTAATTTTCTAAATTTACTAGGTTTTAAGTATTTTAAGCATAACATTGCAGGGCAAAAATTGAATACGCACACAATATGATAACAGATAAATTCTTTTAAAATGAAACTCCAAAAAGTGAAAAAAAATTAGTTCATTTTCAATCATTAAATAATGTAAGTATGTACCAGAAAATAAGTTAAAAGTTTACAAAGAAGAACTTGGTAATTTGCCACGGTCCTCAAGGAATTTGAAAATCATTTCAAAGATTTTTTGTTTTTTTATAAGTTATAAATATTTATTATATTCCAAATATTATTGTAACCCCACATACCAATAGGTCTGGATCCCGCATAAGAAAAAAAGTTGATTAATAGCAAGCTGAAAATTTGTTAATAGCTTAACGGTGTCTAGTCGGACAAACTTTGATATATGGGAACACTGGAACAGGGGAAGTTTTAATTGGCTGTCCCGAGATACATCTCGGGCCAGCGTTAGGATCTGGAGTAGATACAAATACTGAAAAAACTAAAAGTGCGAATTTGGTCATGAAATTGGGTATGTGGGGTTATAATATTTGGAATAACTATTCCAAATAACTTTTTCTGATATCTCTAACGCTAAGCAAAATATCAAAAGTTTACCCTGTTTCTGGATTCGCAGTAGGCCGCGTTTAAAATTTAAATTTCAGTTGACTGTCTTAAAAAATGTAAACTGTCAATATTTAAAATCTGTATGATAGCCGAAATATAGGGGTGTCTTCATCTTAATTCACACGGAATCACGGAATTTCCTTTCAAATATATAAGTAACTAATAGCAATGTGAACGAAAAATAGATATTTTGAAGGGAGGGGGGGGGGGAGATAGCATGCCTAAATCACTGCGAACAGTGCGAACGTCATTTAAACAACATTAGAATTAATAGTAAAAAAAAGTATAACATTTGAAAATTGTGCGGCCCTCAGTAATAGAGCAAAAACTTTTTGTGGCCCTTACCACAAAAAGTTTGCCCACCCCTGTTCTAAAGGGTTCTCTTATTTTCATCATAACTTGCTTAATTGTGATAATATTGACTTCTACTGGAGCTCAATTGATAGGTACTCCAAAGTACTTTGACAAGTGTTTAGTAGGTATATTTTATAAAATGCATCTTTTTCCTGTTATTTAAGCTTGAATACTTAGATTTGAGTACTCGTCGAAAAACAATATACATTCAATTAACCATAACATACTTTGAATTAACATTAGTGTAGTTCTTTAAGCAAGGAGTGTATTCAGCTTTTTATTATCTTCAATTTTAATAATAATAACTTTTTTGTAAAAGCTTAGAGTTATTGAGTTCTACGTGAAAAACAGCTTTAAAATATTAATTTTTTTACGAAAAAATAAAATATTTGATCTTTACTAACTCAAAAAGTATTGATTAAATAGTAAATTAGTAACTTTATATAACAAATTTTGCTTAGAATTGGTTCCACTATGTATTTACGGTATTATTTTTAATAAAATAATTTTCACCCTCGAGAAGGGGTGTCATCCACCCCCAGGATAAAAACGCAAGTTGGCATCATGTCACCTTTGTTCCTTGAGGTTTCCTCTAACTACTCACCAATTTTCATGAAAATTGATGGAGGTTCAACGATATCGGACATGAAAACCTTCAGTGACTGCACTAGGTGGATTGAAAGATATTTTCCCTAATTTTGACATTGCTTTGCACATTTACTTGTGCATCCCAGGTGCCAACGTGCCAAGAATTAAAAATAATTTCTCATCGAGTATGACGCAAGTACGAAGAAGATGCAATTTGCCGATTTTGTCAAGAAAAAAATTTTTTTTTGAAAAGTCTTTTTTGAAAAGAAGTCTCTGATGTGATCGAACTGGAATGACAATTTTTTCTGTTATAGGTATATACACATCGTAATTTAAATCCATTTTTAGTGTTTTTGCAAATTTCTGCAATTTTTTTTTGCAAAAGTGGTACATGGTTGAAGGGCGGCTACTAGAGAATTGCCTAGGGCGTCAATTGACATAAACGCGGCCCTGGTTGTGGGTTCGAATCTCACCAGGGTCAGAAATTTTTCATTTATTATAAATTAATAAATGAATATAGTTTCTGTCCTTGTGGGATCGGTACTCACCGGAGGGACCGCAGACGTTCGGATACAATTAGCGTCTCTTTGCAAAGACAATGACGTCGACTTTGCAAAGTAACAAGACACTTACTCAACACACACACTACACATGACACTAGGTACCTAACTGTTCAAAATTACCGTACCTACCATGCCAATGGCCATTAGTTGTCGAGGCATTAGCTAAATAAAAGAAAAAATTAGGAATTTAATATTCACCATTGGCGCGCATACGGATAATATGACCGATTTTTTTTTTAAATTCTACTAAATTTTTTCGGCACGGGCAGATATTACTTAGATTGTTTGGATCACTTGAAACAAAAAAGCTCTTTTGGAATTTTATCTCTTAATTTGATCGTTTTCGAGTTGTCAACAATTTAAAACTAAAATAGAACGAAAAATCACGATTTTCAAGACTCAAAAACACAAGCCCGATAAGAATATTTTAGAATAATGTTTTATTCTAAAATATATTTTTTTAATTGTTAATGAGGAAGGTTCCTTATTACACGAGCGGCACACCCTCAAAAAAGCGCTTAGTTTTCGAGATACTGACCACGGAGGGGTGAATGGCTTTTATTCATACTTTATATTTTCGAGGATGCTGAAAACTAAAATGAAGTTTATTTTGAATTTTATGTGCGGGAACATTGTCAAAATCGCAATTTTAACCTAAAAATAAAAAATATGAAATCGCGTTTGTGCGTTTACCTCGCTACAACTCTGTTCCATTTTAATATTTTTTCTGAAATTTTTACAGTATATAGCTCAAACATTTCTGAAGACAACGGTACGCATCTAAACATTCCGCATATGTATTTGGAACCTAGGAGTTTTCTATTGGTTCGTTGCAGCACGCGGTCATATTTTAACCAATAGGTGGCGAGGTCCCAAACGCATATACGGAATGTTATTCGGTTCCAAATTCATATACGGAATGTTAAATATTCGTACACCGAAAATGATAAGTCTTTATTAGAGTCTGTTAAAAGGAGATTAATTTTAAAATACTTGTTACTGTATTATTAAATAAAAATAAAACAATTATAGTATTTGGAATGATATTGGGTGCGAAATTCATATACGGTATGTTAAATATTCGTAGAACAAAAACACGATTTTTATTAAAGCCAGTTAAAATGAGACTGGTTTTTAATAGTATATTTTGCAACGAGCATTTAATGATGGTCATTATGAAGCGAGTATAAGGGATACGAAACGAGCCGACTAGCGGCGAGTTTCATATAGAGTACGAGCTTCATAATGATAATTAAATGCAAGTTGTATACACGATTTTTTCTATGATCGTTCACAAAAAAATATATTCAACTTTATTAATTTTGTAACACAAACAAATTAAGTACTTTGTCAGTCTGACAGTTTATTTACATATTGAGAACTGTCAAAGCGTATATATTTGACTCGCCATTAGTTACTGCGCGTGTGCCACCTTTATCGCGAATGTCATATCGCGATTCTATTGGTTAAAAATCTGTATCATATTGAAAATCTGTATCATAATGAAGTTCATTATGATACAGGTAGTGACATCATAATTGATATATTATAGTATGAGAATAGAAAAATTATTGTTAATGTATTATTAAAGATCCATAAGGAAAAAGGTTTTCCTGTAGTTGGCTGTATACCATATAATACAAAAAAACGAATAAAGTCCTTTATAAAAGGTCTATATTTAAAATCCCTAAAAAGGGCTACATCACAGAACTAGTTTTCGACTGGTTGACCAATCATCATCAGTACTTTCCTAAAATGAATATAACCTTATAAAATGGTGCAAAGGTTTTAAAATTTTGACTACGGTTAAAAAAAGTTGTACGTTATACTCACGTGATCTTACATGCTAACCACCAAAATATTTGTAGTTATGTAATATATGTAAATAAAATTTGTAATATTATATTTTGGTGGTGAGCATGGTAAGAGCACGTGAGTAGGTATAACCTACGACCTTTTTAAACGTAGTCAAAATTTTAAAACTTTTGCATCATTTTATCAGGTTATATTCATTTTAGGAAAGCACTGATGATGATTGGTCAATCAATCTAAAACTAGTTCTGTGATGTAGCCCTTTTTAGGGATTTTAAATATAGACTTTTTATAAAGGACTTTATTCGTTTTTTTTTGTATATATACATTATATGGTATACAGCCAACTACAGGAAAACCTTTTTCCGTGTGGATCTTTAATAATACATTAACAATAATTTTTCTATTCTCATACTATAATAGATCAACTATGATGTCACTACCTGTAACATAATGAACTTCATTATGATACATATTTTCATTAGGATACAGATTTTTAACCAATAGAATCGCGATATGACATTGGCCATAAAGGTGGCACACGCGCAGTAACCAATGGCGAATCAAATACATACTCTTTGACAGTTATCAATATGTAAACAAACTGTCAGACTGACAAACTACTTAATTTGTTTGCGTTACAAAATTAATAAATTTGAATATATTTTTTTGTGAATGATCATAGAAAAAATCGTGTAAACAACTTGTATTTAAGTATCATTATGAAGCTCGTACTCTATACGAAACTCGCCGCTAGGCGGCTCGTTTCGTATCCCTTATACTCGCTTCATAATGACCATCATTAAATGCTCGTTGCAAAATATACTATTAAAAACCAGTCTCATTTTAATTGGCTTTAATAAAAATCGTCTTTTTGTTCTACGAATATTTAACATACCATATATGAATTTCGCACCAAATAACATTCCAAATACTATAATTGTTTTATTTTTATTTAATAATACAGTAACAAGTATTTTAAAATTGATCTCCTTTTAACAGACCCTAATAAAAACTTATCTTTTTCGGTGTACGAATATTTAACATTCCGTATATGAATTTGGAACCGAATAACATTCCGTATATGCGTTTGGGACCTCGCCGCCTATTGGTTAAAATATGACCGCGTGCTGCAACAAACCAATAGAAGACTCGGACATCTTGGATATTAAAGCACCCTATGTAACGCACAGCTGAATGTGACTGAATTTTTATGTTTGTGCGTCACAGTGTTGCCATGCTGTTTTCTATATATTTCTTTCATAATTTCAATCGATGTTAAATGTACACTTCGCGTCATATAAAACTGGTACACTTTTTTTTCCCAATGTAAACCTGTGTTCAGACTGACAATTATTGTTCGTGAATCACTTCGTTGTTGCCATCACAGATAACGGAATTGCACTAAATCTTAATACAAAAAAATAACGTTTGAAATGTATATTTCGAATTGTAATACATATATTTAAATTACACACTTGTTCACTGTAAAAGTTATTCATTTTGTATTAATTTCAAATTAAGTTTTTAATTTTTCCAGTGTGTTTTATTTATTCTACACAACTTAATGCAGTTTTGTCCTACAATTTACGAGAAACCAATCACACCTCTCGATTTGACATTAAACATAATAATTTAAAGTCATGTCAAGATTTATTATCTATCATTATTTTTGAATTAAAATATTTTCATAAATTATAATAAAACACGAATCAATGTATGGATACTTAATTGAGATGACGGAAAATTACAATTGTTTTAGTTTTTAGTATATTAAAAAATGCGGTTTGTCGCACAGCCCCGTTTTTACCTAGTTTGATATAATATTTTCGTTGAACTGGCAACGTTACCCTAGAAATTAGAATGACACTTGTGACAAGATCAACTTACACAACTTGAAAAATACGATTTTCGGTTATAAGAGTTGTACCAGTTTTTTTTGACGCGAAGTGTAGGTACCTACAAGAATAATAGAATAATAACGTTTACTTCTCCGTCATTATACTAGGTAAAACGACAAATGAGGTGTCAAATTAAAACTTATAATCCAAGGATAGTACTAAATGTGAGAAATTAGACCTAGATTGTCTGTCCCTTAAAAAATAAGCGTTATATTAGGGATTTCTAATGTTGACATTAAAAGTTGCACTATTTTTTTTTCTATAAAACATTTTGATCTAAAACTTACCAGAAAACTCTTTGTACTCTTTACTTTAAAATAAACGTGATTGAGAAGCTAAATTTTAAACTTCGTCACACAACTTTTGCGATTAATCTTTGCAATGCACAAATCCGGATCTTTTTCTTTGAAAAATTCATAACCTTTATCATGATAACAATAAAAACTTGAGGCAGACACCTTTGTCTTCAGAAATGTTACAGCTGTATAGTGTAAAAATTTCAGAAAAAAATATTAAAATGGAACAGAGTTGTAGCGAGGTAAACGCAAAAAAAACGTGATTTCTTTTTTTTTTATTTTTAGGTTAAAATTGCGATTTTGACAATGTTCCCCCACATAAAATTCAAAATAAACTTCATTTTCGTTTTCAGCACCCTCGAAAATATAAAGTATGAATAAAATTATCTATTCATCCCTCTGTGGTCAGTATCTCGAAAACTAAGCGCTTTTTTGAGGGTGTCACGCTCGTGTATATCACAAAAATTGTAACGTGATAATATGAAAAAATAGAGGATACGGCAACGATGTCACAAGTGATGGTCGGATCGAACGCCAAAATCTACACAGACATATTAGGGTGCTTTAATATCCAAGATGTCCGAAAACTCCTAGGTTCCAAATACATATACGGAATGTTTAGATGCCAACGGTACCTGCTTCAAGCTTTTATTCTTATCCTGCTAAAGGTTATGAATTTTTCAAAGAAAAAGGTGCGGATTTGTGCATTGCAAAGTTTAATCGCAAAAGTTGTGTGACGAAGTTTAAAATTTAGCTTCTCAATCACGTTTATTTTAAAGTAAAGAGTACAAAGAAGTGTTCTGGTAAGTTTTAGATCAAAATGTTTTATAGAAAAAAAAATAGTGCAACTTTTAATGTCAACATTAGAAATCCCTAATATAACGCTTATTTTTTTAGGGACAGACAATCTAGGTCTAATTTCTCACATTTAGTACTATCCTTGGATTATAAGTTTTCATTTGACACCTCATTTGTCGTTTTACCTAGTATAATGACGGAGAAGTAAACGTTATTATTCTATTATTCTTGTAGGTACCTACATTTCAAAAAAATTCAAAATAAACTTCATTTTCGTTTTCAGCACCCTCGAAAATATAAAGTATGAATAAAATTATCCATTCATCCCTCTGTGGTCAGTATCTCGAAAACTAAGCGCTTTTTTGAGGGTGTCACGCTCGTGTATAATATCACAAAAATTGTAACGTGATAATATGAAAAAATAGAGGATACGGCAACGATGTCACAAGTGATGGTCGGATCGAACGCCAAAATCTACACAGACATATTAGGGTGCTTTAATATCCAAGATGTCCGAAAACTCCTAGGTTCCAAATACATATACGGAATGTTTAGATGCCAACGGTACCTGCTTCAAGCTTTTATTCTTATCCTGCTAAAGGTTATGAATTTTTCAAAGAAAAAGGTGCGGATTTGTGCATTGCAAAGTTTAATCGCAAAAGTTGTGTGACGAAGTTTAAAATTTAGCTTCTTAATTACGTTTATGTTAAAACAGAGAGTACAAAGAAGTTTTCTGGTAAGTTTTAGAACAAAATGTTTTATAGAAAAAAAATAGTGCAACTTAATGTTGACATTAGAAATCCCAAATATAACGCTTATTTTTCGAGATACTGACCATGGGTGGTGAATGGCTAATTTTGGTCTTAGATTATGTTTTTGACCGTGATGAAAACGATAATTAAATTTATTTTAAATTTTAGGTGGGGAAATATTGTCAAAATTGCAATTCTACCCTAAAAATAAAAAAAAAATGAAATCACGTTTTTTTGCGTTTAGCTCGCTACAACTCTGGTCCGTTTTAATATTTTTTTCTAAAGTTTGTACACTATAATATAGTATATATTATATCGCTCACTTTTTTGAAGACAATGGTTTCTGTTTTAAGCTTTTAGTCTTATTCTAGTAAAAGTTATGAATCTTTTAAAGTACAAGGTGCAGATTCGTGAATTGCAAAGTTTAATCGCAAAATTTGACAGACAATATTTGAAATATAGATTTTAAATGTGTTTCAAAAATAAAACATGAGTACAAAGAAGTTTTCTAGAAAGTTTTGGATCAAAATGTTTTATAGGAAACAAACGCTGCAACTTTTAACATCTACGTTATAAATCCCCAAAATAACGCTAATTTTTCGAGATACTGATCATTGGTGGTGAATGGCTAATTTTGGTCTTACTTTATGATTTTTGGTGCTGAAAACGAAAATCAAGTTTATTTTGAATTTCAGGTGGGAGAACATTGTCAAAGTCGCAATTTTTCCCTAAAAATAAAAAAAAAATTAAACCACGTTTTTCTTAAAATTAAAAGTTGCACCATATTTTTTCTATAACACATCTAGACCTAAAACTCACCATAAAACTTCTTTGAACTTTTATTTATTTTTTTTTATTTATTTATTATTTATACATATGACCTGGCCTCTAGTGACTAATCCAGGTAGATTTTTCCTGATGGGATTACAGATATTTTTTTTTATATTTTTACATTTTTTACTCAACTATTAAATCTATTTTTACAATTAACAATTTGCCATAATCTATTAATTACGTTTAAAAAACAAATTTAAATAAACAATTTAAAATATTTTTGGTACTATCAACTCCCTTCTAAGTTATAAAGACAGTCCCTCTATTTTCAGAAGAGAGTTGGTAGTTTTTTTTTTTTTTAATTTCATGAATTATATATTGAATTATTATTTTTATTTATTTATTTTATATTGAATTATTATTATTATAATTGTAAATATCTATTTTTGAATTTATATTTTATTTTATTTATTTTAATTTTATCTATACTCAACTTCATCAGGGTTGGATTATTGGTTGTCTTCTTCTATTATTATAGATTTCTTGTTGTTTTTTAGATATTATTTGTGTGAGATTGTTTAATATTTCAAAATATTCTTCATTTTGTAATATATCTCTTATTTAAATTCTTTCTAATCTTCTTCTCATTTCTCTATGTTCTTCATTTTTTATAGTATTTTCACAATGTAACACTATATGTTCTGGTGTACCTAGTTCTCCACATTCACAATATGCATCATCTTTTAAGTTAAATCTTTCCAAATATGTTGGGTACGGTCCATGTCCTGTTAAAAAGTGTATTAAACCTTGTTTTGGATTAAAATAATTTGGAATGTTTTCTAATATTGGTATAAAATTGTATAAACGTCTAGATTTTGTTGAATTTTCCCATTCATTTTGTCTTTTTCTATTTATTATTTCTTTTAATTCTCTTTTATTTCTTATATCTAATCCTATTATTTGTATGATTTTTTCATATTTTTCTTTTTTTAGCCAATAATTACATGCTCTTTTTTGTGTTTCTAAATGCATTGGCATTACTCCAGTTAAAACTGTGAGTGCCTGTGTTGCAGTTTGTTCCAAATGCTCCCGTCATTCTTACAAGAAATCCTCTCTGAGCTCTATTTAATTTTTCTGCATTTTTTTTATTTATTAATCTATGTGCCCATACACTTGAACCGTACCCTACAATTGATGCAAGTATTGTACTTAGGTATATTCTCATCTGTCGGAACGAAATTCTATATTCCTTCTGTGCTAGACTAGCAATGCTATGCATGATCTTTGTTGCCTTTTCACAGACACAATTCATGTGTTTTGTAAGTAATTTTTGTTCGTCTATTATAATACCTAAATATCTTGTTTCCATTTTTCTTTTTATTGTTTTCCCTATAATTTTTATAATCGGATCTCTTTCTAAATTTCCTTTTATTAAACTATATGTTGTTTTTGAATCTGATATTGTTAATTTTACTTTATTCATCCAATCATTTACTCTTATTAATACTTCATTTGATTTATTTTCTAATTCTCTTCTTGAGTTTGCATCTATGATCAACAACAAATCATCTGCATATGCTATGCTTCCAAGCACTTCAGGATCTATAGTCAATTGTTCCAACAGTTTCTCTAGCATTACATCCCAGAACATAGGTCCACAAACTGATCCTTGTGGACATCCTTTTGTGATATGTTTTGTCTTTTTTCCTGTTGGACAGCTTAGGTTTGCATATCGGTCTTGACAGTAGTTTCTGAGACTTCCGTACAGATTCTTTGGACATCTCATTCTTCGAAGTCTTTCAAAGAATGACGGCCACCAAAGATTGTCAAAAGCCCCAGACACGTCTATAAAGATCATTAAAACATACTTTTTTATGCTTTCGTTTACTATTTCAAATACTTTATTTATTGCATCTTCTGTTGATCTACCTTTCCTAAAACCATACTGACCAAAAAAAAAAAAAACTTTCCTAAAACTTCTTTGAACTCTATGGTTTAACATAAACGTAATCAAATAGATGTATTTTGCAATTCACGAATCTGCACCTTTGATTGATCTGGACACTTGAGCAGCCAGGTTGCAAATGGATTTTTTGGGTACTATATACCTAATACATTTTCAGGTGAAGAAATCAGGTGATTGGGAAGCATATAAGGCTAAACTGAAAACCTATAATAAGAAAATCCAATCCGCTAAGGAAAGATCCTGGAGAGAATTCTGTGAAAACATTGAAAGTGTACCTGAAAGCGCCAGGGTTAACAGAATCCTCAAAAGAGATAACATTAACAAACCCAAGTCAATGAAATTGCCCAATGGGAAGTATACGGACACAGAGAAGGAGGCTGTAAAGCATCTTTTAAGTGTTCACTTTCCAGGGTCGACGCAATTGACTGCTAATAACAATCATCAAGCAAACAATAGCCCAACCAAAAGGGACTGGCTGACCTCTGACGAGATCTTTGGTTCTCACAAGGTCAGATGGGCTATTGAAACTTTTGAACCTTATAAAACTGCGGGACCGGATGGTATATTTCCTAAGCTTCTCCAGGAGGGTCTGGAAATAATCATGGGTCCCCTGATCACAATATTTAGAGCTAGCCATGCTCTGGGATACATTCCCAAAGCTTGGAGAAGGGCAAGGGTGGCGTTTATTCCCAAACCAGGAAAAACAGATTACACCTTAGCAAAATCCTACAGGCCTATAAGTCTGACCTCATTCATGTTAAAAACCATGGAAAAAATCTTGAACGAACACATCAAGAAAAACAATTTAAATGAAAATCCACTGCACCAACGGCAATGGGCGTATCAGGCAGGGAAATCAGGTGAAGCCGCCCTGCACAATCTAGTGTCGGAACTCGAAAGGAGTCTGCATCAGAAAGAAGTCGCCCTTGCTGCATTTTTAGATATAGAAGGTGCATTTGATAATACCTCAATCGAGTCTATACAAAGCGCACTGGTGAGGAAGAAAATCAACAACACAACATGCAAGTGGATTATTCAGATGCTTCAGAGCAGAATAATATCCACAGATACGCATGAAGATACCATAAATCTGAGGGCAACTAAGGGATGCCCTCAAGGCGGTGTATTGTCACCGTCATTATGGAACATAGTTGTCGATGATCTGATTCATGGGCTAAGCGCCCAAGGAATCTGGGTCCAGGGTTTCGCAGATGATATCGTGATAGTAACTAGGGGAAAATTTCCCAGCACTGTTGCGTATCAGATGCGATATGCCCTTCACTACATAGAGAACTGGTGTCTGAAAGAGAACCTCTCCGTGAACCCTTCTAAAACTAAACTGGTAGCCTTTACAAATAAGAGGAAGCTTACTGGACTGAGTGAGCTGAAATTATTTGGAGAGGTACTGGAAAGAACCAATGAGGTTAAGTATCTAGGGGTAACCCTGGATTCGAAACTCAATTGGAATACTCATATTACCAATATAACCAATAGGGCTAAGCGACTCTTCTGGAACTGCAGACGAGTTGTAGGTAAAACCTGGGGATTGAAACCAAAGGTGATATGTTGGTTGTACACATCAGTGATACGACCGACAGTTACTTATGGGTCAGTACTCTGGTGGAGAAAGACGGCTTTGCAATCTTGTGTGACCACTCTCACCACCCTACAAAGACAAGCGCTTCTAAATATAACAGGAGCCTTGAATAGTACAGGAACGGCTTCATTAGAGGCTATCACAGGTCTCCCTCCGCTGGAATTGTATATTTCGGCGGTAGCCTTTATGACCATCCTGAGGCTCAAAGCAAACAATACTTGGAGGCCAAATTATGTATTGAATAGCCACACAAACATTACTGGGACTATACTTGAGGAATACATCTTTATGATGAACTTAGATATGATGACACCAGAACTAATCTTCACTGAGAAGATTAACACAATTATACCATCTAGAGAACAAAAAGTCCCAAACATTAATGGAGACTTAATATGGTTCACTGATGGATCTAAAACTGCCCATGGTACTGGATCAGGAGTCTTTGGGCAAACATGTAACTATAATAAATCTTACAGCCTAGGTCAACATACAACGGTGTTCCAGGCTGAAGTTTTTGCTTTGGTGGCCTGCATTGATGAAATAATTGATGAGGACCCTAAAGCTAAGAGAATCAACATTTACACAGATAGCCAATCGGCTATTCTGGCTGTAAAGAACCCTCTCACCAAATCAAAACTGGTGAGAAACTGCAAAGCTCTCCTCAATAACCTGGCAAAAGACAACAAAGTGTCTTTAATATGGGTGCCGGGTCATGAAGGGGTGCATGGGAACGAACGAGCAGATATGTTAGCGAAACAAGGCTCGAGAAAAACTTTTGAAGGCCCAGAACCTTTCTGTGGCATCACTAAAGATGCTATGAAAAACGAGGTTCAGAAATGGCTGATAAAGAATCATCAAAATAAATGGAGAACCACTCAAGGGCAAATCCAGACTAAAAAAATAATCAAGAATATTGATAAAAAACTCTCGAACAGTTTGATGAACCTCAATAAACGAGAGATCAAAACGGTCACTGAAATGGTGACTGGACATTGTCGTTTAAGAAATCACCTATACAAACTAGGTAAGGTGAATGAACCATGGTGCAGAAAGTGCGAAATGGAAGAAGAAACTGCCATACACATACTATGCTATTGCAGTGTGCTAGATGATGTAAGGCAGAACTTCACTGGTCAAATGAGGTTTGAACCAGAAGAGATCTTAAAACTACCAATAAGAAAACTGTTGGCCTTCGTTGAGGCCACAGGACTTATTAAAGTTTAAGGAGAAGAACAGGGTTTGGTACAAAGGTCTTATGACCAAGTGCCAGAGACTAACGAGTCTCGCCTGAGTTAAGAAGAAGAAGAAGAAGACCTAATACATTATAAATACAAAAATGCCCGTCACAGTTCGGACGTGAAACTTAGTTATTAACAAATAAGGGTCAAAAATGGCAGTTTTTTCGTTTAAATCGCTACAGGTAAAAATAGGGTAATTAAATATCTTATTTATATCTAATATTCTTTTTTTTTGTAGATGAGTCAAAGTTAAACATGGCACTTTTTGAATTTTGGTCCGATCCTTTTTTGTTTCGGAAAGTGCAAAATAAGACTAAAATTTCAAAAATAAAAAATGTGCTATAACTTTTGCAAAAATGGCGTCAAAACTTTCATATTGCACGAAAAGTTGAGTCAAACATTCCATGTAATGCATAAAAATTTTTAAGACGATTCGTCAATTAGTTTAAATTTTATTCAATTTGTTTATCGCAAAAGAGCTTTTTTTCGCAATGTTATTGTTCAGAAAATAATAATGACATAGCAATTCTGTGGAAACCACATGCAATAATAATAGTTATATTTTTAAAGTATTGAAAAAAAAATCATTAAAATAGTACATTATATACCGCGGGACTGAAGTAGTACATTTAATCCTGAAGGTAAAGTTTATGGCCCGACCGCAGGGAGGGCCATAATTTACCTGAAGGATTAAATGTACTTCAGTCGCAAGGTATATACGATACTTTTCGTACTTCCGGTATGATTTTATTAATTATTTCAATAATTTCAATCAGTTTTTTCTCTCTTCAACTCATTTAATAAACTGTCTTTAAAATAAGTTACCATAGTAACATTGCGTTGTGACAGTTATAATTTAGAAACATTGTCATTACTAGTGTCATTGTAAAGAAACATTGTTATTGATAATTATTGGTATCATGAGTGAAGAAGGTGTATCTGATATTGATAAAAGAGCAGCCGAAGTAGGTGAAGAATTGTTACCACCGAAATCTAGAAAACTATACGAGCAGCAGTACGATGCTTTTAAAAAGTGGTGCCGCTTAAAAAATGTGAGACAACCTACTGAAAATGCGCTGTTAGTCTACTTCGATGATAAATCAAAAGCGGTTTGTGCCTCAACTCTCTGGGCACATTACTCAATGCTGAAATCGGTTATTAACATTAGAGAAGATATTGATATAAGTAAATTTCCAAAATTATTAGCTTTTTTGAAGAGAAGAAATGAGGGATTTAAGCCAAAGAAGTCAAGAATTCTCACGTCTGAGCAGGTAGATCAGTTCTTACGGGAGGCTCCGGATGATAAATATTTAATGCTTAAGGTAAATTTGGAAATTTGTTTATATTCAGAAATTTTAAGAAATCAATTTTTTTGTAGGTTGCACTTATTTTGGGCGTTGCGGGAGCTTGTCGTGGAAAAGAGTTGGTTGATTTAGAAATCGACGATGTGAGAGATTTGGGCGATTCCTTCCTAATTGCGATTAGAAACACCAAAAATAAAATTGACCGAAATTTTGTGATCAAAAATTCAGAAAACAGTGCCATCAGTTTTGTGGCGATATTTCGGAAATATGTGGCATTGCGAAAGACAGGGACAACTCATTCAAAATTTTTTGTTCAATACATCAACAAAGAATGTACTACGCGAGTAGTAGGAAAAAACATGTTTGGTACAATTCCACGGCAAATAGCAGCTTTCTTGAAATTAGAAAATGCGACGTCTTATACGGGACATTGTTTTAGACGCACATCTGCGTCTTTGTTAGCTGATTCGGGAGCAACAATAGACGTGCTGAAGAGACATGGAGGATGGAAATCCTCCAACGTGGCCGAGGGATATATTGAATCGTCTATTAAAAATAAACAAAAAATTTCAGATAAAATATTTGGTCAAGTCGCCGATTCGTCCACTATAGTTATGCCACAGTCCTCATTCTCGCTTCCTGTTTCCGCAGGATCTTCGAAACAAACACCAGTTCAATATGAAAAGGACCTATCTGTTACTCGTCAGTTACCTGCTGCATTAACCCAGGAAAGACTGGTCAATATGACGAACTGTCACAATATTAATTTGAATATTAACGTTAATTACCATTCTAATTAATTATATTTTTCAATAAAATATCCCTTAAATTCGTTTGTTTGTGATTTAATCGTTCCGGGAGTTTCGTCAATATTTAATCCCGGAGGGATTAAATGTGACACTTTAGTACCTGTCACAAGGGAGTGAAGTTGTCACTTTAGGCCCGGAAGTACGAAAAAGTCGTTTTTATCACTCTGAAAAAAGTTTAGTAAAATAGAGTCATTTTTGGCTTCTAAACAATTTAAATAACTTTGTTAATATTGACTATAGAGCAGTGATTGTCAACCTGTGGGGCGCGCCCCCCTAGGGGGCGCGCTTTTAGTAATGGGGGGCGTAAGTATATAAAAAAACACCAACATTGACTAATTTACTAAAAACAAAGCAAAACAAAATTCTGACAAAATAAAATACCCATGAACACTGACAAGGAGCTATAATTAAAGAAAATTGAATAATAAATTAATACTAATTAATACTTAATACTAATTATCAACAAACTTAACGTAAATTAGTGACTTCCTTGGGCTTGTTCTGCAGAGAAAAGTTGACCGAAACAGGGTGTAACTAGAACATAATATGTGTACACATCCACAATAAATTTAACAGTTACAGGACTGACTGAACTTGAACTGACTCGACTAGACAAAGACTGGTTGGTCAGAGTCAGAACTGAGAAGATGGAGATGCAGGCAGACGATCGAGAATGTTCAAAATAACTCGGAACTTCCCGCGAAAAGAGACAATCTGTTCCAAATCGGTGTTGAATTTTTTGTCAAAATGCTTAAGGTACATTGTTATTGCATATGATATATTATTGTACGAGGGGGGGGGCGCGGTGAAAATAATTATGGAAAATTGGGTCGCAAATGGTAAAAGGATGAGAAACGCTGCTATAGAGTAAATCTACTTTAGGATTTCAAAAGCTGGTATATTTATACGAATTTTCAGAAAAAAACTTTTTGCCTAGGTTAATTAGGTTCAAAGTTAGCCACTTTTATTATTTAATTCGCAGTTACTTCTATATACATCAAATTCTCCTGTAACAGTGTTAGTTACCATACTACTCCGGAACGGCTTGGCCGATTTTTATAAAATTTTACACGTTTATCCTGTAGGACGTTGAAGAGGTTTTAATCTATTTTTTATACCCATAAGTTATAAGGGGGGTTGCCCCCCTGACATTTTTTTTTTATTTTTTTGGACAAAATGATCTACCTTAATTTTATATGATGTAGAATTAAAAAATACATACAACCCTTAATTTTTACTCTTCTATCACCAACCCCTATTTGTTAATAGCCATCTATATATTTACATCTATAAAATTCTCCTGTCACAATGTTAGTTTCCATACTCCTACGAGACCGCTTGACCGATTTTTATGAAATTATATATGTATATTTGGTAGGTCTTAGAATCGGTCGTAATCTATATTTCATATCTTTGAGTGATAAGGGGAGTTCCCCTAACATTTTATAATGTTAGGTGGGGTTGTGTGTATATAACGTATTCTATAAGACTACGAGTACATACCTACAAATTTAAAAAATTATGATCAAAATCCATCAACAAGTTTCAGCGATATTAATCGCAGCATATGTTTGCAGAATCAGTTTCATTTTTTAAGTGCACGTATTTTAGTAATTCCCCTCCATCGACCACGAATTAATTCCGTTCGGACGCCATTTTTAATGCTTTATTAACCACTCTGTTGAGGTTCAAAGTTTACTCAAACTTTTAAACATAACCTATATATCTTCAACTTCAAAATGTCTCTAGTTAGGTTGCTTAATTGTTATAAACAAAGTAGTCGTCAATTAAATAAAAAAAGTGGCTAACTTTGACCGTAATTAACCTAGGCGAAAAGTTTTTCTTTGAAAATTCGTATAAAAATACCAGTTTTTCAAATTCCATTGTAGTTTTAGCCTACAGTCAATATTAACAAAGTTATTCAAATTGTTTATAAGCCAAAAATGACTCTATTTTAGTAAAATGTTTTCTGAGTGATAAAAATGACTTTTTTAATGATTTTTTAAATGCCTTGAAAATATGACTATTCTTCTTTCATGTTGTTTTCACAGAATTACTGTATCATTATTATTTTCTGAACAATAACATTTCGAAAAAAAAGCTCTTTGGGATAAACAAATTGAATAAAATTTAAACTAATTGACGCATCGTCTTAAAATTTTTTGTGCATTGTATGGACTGTTTGACTCAACTTTTCATGCAATATGAAAGTCCTAAATTCATTTTCGCAAAAGTTATAGCAAATTTTTTATTTTCGAAATTTTAGTTTTATTTTGCAATATCCGAAGCAACAAATAATCGGACCAAAATTCAAAAACGCTATTTTAAATTTTGGTTAATCTACTAAAAGAAAAATATTAGAAATAATACATTTAATTACCCTATTTTTACCTGTAGCGATTTAAACGAAAAACCTCTCATTTTTGACCCTTATTTGTTAATAACTAAATTTCTCGTCCAAACTGTGACGGGCATTTTTGTATTTATAATGTATTAGGTATATAGTAGCCAAAAAACCCATTTGCAACCTGGCTGCTCAAGTGTCCCGAACATGGTATATTTTTGCCTTATTTCCAGGAGCGTCATTTGAAATTTTGTTTGGGGGGGGGGCAAGCACTATAGATACAATACATATATGATGTAATGATGAATATTGATGTATTTTTTGTAAATTTCAGTCATTTTCAGGGCCAGGGGGGGCAAATGCCCCCCCCCCTGGACGCCCAAATGACGCCCCTGCTTATTTCCCTGGTGTATATCTCTAGCACGTGTTTTCAGTATTACCTTTGTATTTCTTTTGTTAGATATATAAATAATTACAATAAATAATTAGTAGAATGATAATAATAATCCCAAATACAATTATTTTTAACTAAAGTATCAATTTATAATATCAGTTCAGTAGTCTTAATAAATATTTTATTGGGCAAATTTTTATATTGACCATGATTCACACATCGCATCGCGCAAATATACATAATAGCGATACCTTGTACTTAAAATTCAACACACCTCCATATAAAATCCGAATACAGACATTCCATCCCACCCTGTATACCGTTAAAGAATGCGCTAACACAAAGCATTCAAACCGCCCAGTCCGGACCCTTCTGGGAATTTCTACTGGTCCTTTGGCAATTTTCCGTTGGTATCACCGAGTGACTCACAAAACTTTTTATCAGAACCCATATACGCATATACGCTCGACGAAGACACAATTATTCGCAGTCTAGTCAGCCAGGTGTCGGTATAGAAGTCAGTCCTCACCCGTCGGCGATCGAGTAGCTGAGTGTTGAATACGTTCCAGTATTATTATCATACGATAGAAATTCCGCGACCGGCGATTCTACATTCGTAAAGATGGCCAGTTCAGTAACATTTGTAGTCATTAGTGTTTTGTGCCTTATTTTAATTCAAAATACGGTTTATTCAAAACCAGCTCCTCAAGAACCTGCGCCCCCATCGGGTGTAAAGCCAGGCAGCAATCCTGCTGATCCACCAACTACTACCCCAGAAACTGCTCCTACTGACACAAAACCAGACGACAAGAAACCAACAGCTGCTGTTACTTCTGCTACTACCGCCGCTTCTGCAGCTTCTCCAAGTGCTCAAGCTGGTGGAGAGAAGAAAGAAGACAAAAAGAGCAGCAGTCCCACTGTCTACGCCAATCTTGGATTGCTGATGGTTGCCGCTAGTGTAATTATGAGGTTATAAACTTTTTTTATGAATTAAGTGCCTAAAGTGTCATCGAAGTTACCCCTAGTTGTATCATGTGAGCAAGATCTGAATTTATTTTTGAAATAAACACTTCTCATTTCAAAAACTTTTTGTTGTAGTTATTGAATATATTTTTGAATAATACGTGTAAGTGTAAAGAAATCTACAAAAATGTTAACATATCTGAGGTATGCTTACCAAGTTTAGCAGTAATTTATAAAATTTTAATGTACTTAATTTATAATGTTTGTATATAATATATACAATTAAAATTTATTTTGTTTTTATTTTAACTTTAAAGAAAACCACGAAAACAGTACTTTTGAATCTATATTTGATTTGATTTCAAGAATGTAAAGGATGGAATCTTACAGGCAAAAATAATTTTTATTTTTCATAAAAAAATCCGTTAAAAATAATTTGTCATTTTTGTTTTGTATTTAATCCTTTTACCTTCTTGAATTGCTCTTCTTATTCAAATATAGACAGTAACAGTATTTTTTGACTTAATTTTTATAATCTATTTTGAAAAGATAGCCACCGATCTGTTTAATGGATAAAAATTATTGGATATGTAATTTAGTATGTTAACAATTATAAAAAAACAAGGGTTGTACGATCTAATTTTGTTCTGATTATAAATTAATTAATAATAAAAAATTTACTTTTTTATATATTAAAAAAAGTCGACTTTAGCAGGTATTCTTTCAATTTTTTTGGATAATTATAAACAAAAAAGGTATTTTGTAAATTTTTTCTTAAGTTGATCGATTTTGAGTTATAAACAATTTAAAACTGAAAAAAGAATAAAGAAATGAAGATTCGAAGGTCAAAAACACAAGTAAAAAATATTATTTTTGTAATCGAATACCTAAATTGAAGTTAAAAAATTTTTCTATAAGGTCCTGATGAGAATTTTTGCCATGTTTTATTTTAAAATATATTTTTTAATTGTTAATTAGGAATGTTCAATATGAAATCGGGCTGCATTAAACAACTCAACCAAAAAACAATGTCTTAAAATAAAAAAAGTCCAAAATACTTATCACCAACTGATAGAATAAGCTTTGAACTTGAATTTAGGTACTTCCTAATTTAAAAATGATATTTTTTACTTATGTTTTTGAGCCTTGAAAATCGTCATCTTTTATTATTTTTTTAGTTTTAAATTGTTTATAACTCGAAAATGATCAACGTCAGAGAAAAATTACAACGGACCTTTTTTGTTTAGAATGATCCAAAAAATCTGAAATAATACTGCACGTGTCGATTTTTTTTTTGTATTTAAAAAAGTCATTTTTTAATTGTCAAGTAATTAATTATAGTCAGAAGAAAATTAGATTGGAGACCCCTTGTTTTTTATAATTTATTGTTAACATACTAAATTACATATCCCATAATTTTTATCCATTAAACAGATCGGTGGCGATCGACCTTATATCGTATCTAAAATTTTTATAAATGTCTTGCAATCGAATAATCGACAATAGGAATTTTTAACTGGCTTTTATTCTATGTGTCAAAATTATTAATACAGTTATTATTCAAGACATTTAAAAAACTGATTTTGTGATTTTCAATTTTAGTAATTCAAAAAAAAATGTAAAGTTATATTTTACTTATACATTTGTGAGATGCAATTACATGTTTTATCAAGATCAAGCAAGGTGAGTATTTACCACATAGGTATAAAAATTAAAAATGGAAATATAGTTTTTGATTATTATAAATTTTATAAAAACCATATTCAGGAAGTATTTATAGGAAGTAGTGGTTGTTATTTCCTAATACTTATCTAAACCATTTTTATAGGCCAGTAAAGAAAAAAAAACACTGGTAAAAAATCGTACAGGTTTTTTAAAGTTCTAAAAGGTATATAAGGGATATAGTCCATTATGTATGCTCGCCCCCGTTAGGAAAATTATTTCGATTGTTTTTTTTTGCACAAACTTACTCAAAAAGAGGACCTTATTACAAATCCACGGGGTGCCAGGAGATGCCACGGTCGGAAAATTGTTTAAACATTTTTTTTAACAAATTCAATAAATAATTTTTTCACTTTTTACAATTTTTTTTTGATTCTTTGGGTCATTCTGCACATACAAGATCTCTTGTGATTTTTCTCTAACATTGATTGTTGTAGTGTAGAGTTATTATATGCGATTTCAAATTGAAATAACGCGAAAATGACCATTTTCAAGGCTTAATAACTAGGTTAAAAATAATTATTGTCAAAGTCAGAAGGTAACCAAATCAAAGTTTAAAGCTCCCCCTACAAAATCTGGAAGAAATTTTTGTCATTATTTTATTACTAAGCTGTTAATTTTAATTATTAACAATGAGCGCTAAGCGTGTATTGAAGCGGCCGTCAATGTGAGTGCGAGTGAGATGCATCATTGGACGGCCGGAATGGTGCATCTCTTTCGCACTCACAATTGGCGGCCGCCTAATGCGCGCTTAGCGCTCATTGTTAATAATTAAAAATAACAGCTTAGTAATAAAATAATTAAATTTTGATGTCGTTCATTTTTTTGATATAATCAATATTTAAGGTAGTACTTATGCGTTAAAGGTGCGAGCGTAAGACCTGATTTATTTTAAAGCAATTGTTTTTGTTCAATATCTCCGCCATTTTCAACTTTTCGACAAAAAGTGTAAGGACTGAAATTGTTGCAATTACGATTTACTTACTACAATTTTTCGAGAGAACCAGTGGCGGGTCTACAAGGGGGGGGGGTGGGAAAATTCCCCCCAACAGGGTCCAAAATGAAAAAAAATATATTGAAATATTAAAATATATTAGTTGACATGAAACAAAATATCGACAGAGAAATTCAACCAATAAAACCCGCTAGTTAATAAAATTATGTGAACTTAATGCATATAAGTTATTATTTATGTCTTTTACGTATTTAGTTTGGTTGATGTTTCATTGGAAGTTTCAAAAATGGTATAAAATATAATTCTCTTTGTTTTTGTTTATGTACAATTATGTCGTAAAGTTAATAATAAATGAGACATTTCAATAATAATTATGCTTCTCCTTCGCTTCCAACTCATAGAATATTGATCGAATAATAAAATTGTGCAAAAGAAATTGTAGGAAATTGCATTTCCAACAATTTTAGTTCCCACCATTTTTGTCGAAAAGTTGAAAATGGCGGAGATATTAAGCAACAACAGTTCTCATTTAAAATCAATATGGCGGCTAATGCAACCGCGGAATTCAGTCGAGATTTTAAATTTACACTACTATTGATCTCCCCTAAAGGATAGAATTATAAAATTTGGGGCAGCTCGGAAACAAGATTCAATTCAATAATTATGCTCCCCCCACCACCTTTTACTATTTTCCCAATGTAACTCGGAAAATATCAACCGCATGAAAAAAATTGTTTTAAAGAAATTGTAGGAAATCGTATTTTGAACAATTTTAGTTGAAAATGGCGTACATATTGAACAAAAACAATTGCTATAAAATCAATCAGGTCTTACGCTCGCGCCATTACCGCATACGTACTACCTTAAATATTAATTTTAGCAAAAAAATGAAAGAAATCAAAATTGTGTAGAATTTAATTCTCTCTATTGTTGTATAGAAACATTTTTGTCGTAAAACTAATAATAAACGAAATAATTCAATAACTATGCTCTTACTGTCAATATTTTCCGCCATAACTCGGAAAATATCGACCCCACGAAAAAATTGTAATAGAAATGATAGAAAATTACATTTTCATCAATTTTGGTTAGTATACTAAACTGCTCGTCAAAAGTTAGGGATATAGAAAATTATGCTGATTTTCATAGTTGATTTTTTCGCGAACAGACGGATTCTGCTATTTTTTTATTTTAGCCTTTTCTTTAGTATTTACACAGTTGTGCAAAGGTTTACTCAAACTTATTTTTTGTACTTATACCGGGTGGAAGAAAAAAATATGTTTTTCTTGTGTTAAGTTTGAGACACCCTGTAGGGAGAACGAGGTACAAATGTGAATACATCAGAATAATATTGTAGTCTTATGTTTTGTGAATATGCTGTTGTTTGAATGTCCCTGATATCTTTAGAAACAAAAAAATAGACGGTTTTGTAATTTAACATGTGTTTTAACCGAAACAAAAGTTTGATACACCTTGTAGGGAGAAAAAGGCACAGAGGTGAGTATACCCCTATATTATGTTGTAGTCTCATATTTTTTGAATATTTTATTTTTTTAATTCCTCTGATATCTTTAATAACAAAGAAACTAGACGGTATTACTCTTTAATATGTTTTTCTATGTTTCACATGTGTGATGTGACGCATGTCGTCAGTTAAAACACATATTAAAGAGTAACATCGTCTAGTTTCTTTGTTATTAAAGATATCAGAGAAATTAAAAAAATAAAATATTCACATAATATGAGACTACAACAAAATATCGAGGTATACTCACCTTTGTGCCTTTTTCTCCCTACAAGGTGTCTCAAACTTTTGTTTCGGTTAAAACACATGTTAAATTACAAAACCGTCTATTTTTTTATTTCTAAAGATATCAGGGACATTAAAAAAACAAAATGTTCACAAAACATAAGACTACAATACGATTTCGATATATACTCCCATTTGTACATCGTGCTCCCTACAGGGCGTCTCAAACTTAACATAAGAAAAACATTTCTTTTCTTCCACCCGGTATAAGTACAAAAAAAAGTTTGAGTAAACCTTTGCATAACTGTGTAAATACTAAATAAAAGTTTAAAATAATAAAAAAAATAGCGGAATCCGTTAATCTGTTCACGAAAAAATCTACCATAAAAATTCAGCAGAATTTTCTATATCCCTAACTTTTGACGAGCAGTTTATTTGTCAAAAAGTTGAAAATGGCGGAGATATTGAGCAAAAACGGTTCTAGTTTAAAATCAAGATGGCGGCTAACGCAACGGTGCAATTCAGTCGAGATTTTAAATTTACACTACTATTGACCCTCTCTAAAGATTAGAAAAATAAAATTTGGGGTAGCTCCTAATGCAAGGTTAGGCCTCTTATTCGTCTAACCCGACTGGACTAGACTGACTTTCAAGCTTATAAACATTTATAATAACTTAGATATTTTTTATGTCACCTGTTGTACTTAAAATCATTGAAGAGATGGTGAAAAAACACAATCTTTAAAAAAGAACCTTTGTTCAATTTTTATGATTGTTTAAAAAAACAAACTTAATATTGTTCTGAAGCATTTTGTTCTTAGACATCTTAATCCAATTAATTTACAATTTTTGTTAGGAATAGGTAAGCCACAATTTTACTTATTACTTAATTAAGTTTATTTGACGTTTCGATTGCCACTTCGGAAATCTTTCTCAAAATACAAAACATTAATAAATTAAACAAATGTTGTTTTGTTACTTAGTAAAAAATTCTTCTAATAATTTATTTTTATCTGACTCATTTATTTTGACAATTTCGGTATAAGTTATACCTACATTTTAAAGTAAATGACTTTAAAATTATATTGCCAATATTTATTAGTTGGGTTCCTGGGACGACTTTATTGGAAGATAGTTTATTCGATTGCATGAAATCAAATTTAACTTAGGAATCTCCCGTCAGAAAAATCATAGCATGTTTGTCTTCAAAAAGACAACCACATGCAATGATAGTAAATTCTCCTGTTAGTGATCCCCAGTAGCGGATCTATGGGTGGGGCACGGGGGCACGGGCCTCCCCCCAGACGGATCAAAAATACACTAGAGAGAATAGACTTTTATTGGGGTATATTCCAGACTCCTTGAGTTTGTACCCTATGTGCCCTCCCTAATCGATTTTCTGGATCCGCCCCTGGTGATCCCATATTATAGTCACAGTATATAGAGGTTCCACAGTAAAATCACTCTTCTGTCGGCTCTTTGATCTCAGGAAGTAATACCGGCAGTAAAAGCAGTTAACCGGCAGTTTTTTTTTCTTTGGAGTTTTATGACTACGGGCCCTTCTAACCGGCAGTTAAAAGCCGTACGTTTCTATGCGAATAGCAATGCGAGAGTGGGGCAAAAGCGACTGCCAACATTGCGCGGTCGCCATGCGCGACTACAGATTTTACTTCCAATTTTTCAGAGAGTGGTTCTACTGTCCCTCTTTATACTGTGTTATAGTCTAAGCACAAAAACAGACGTACCACGCTGCAGAGCTACTCTGACTCTGTGGATCCACAAAGTGGCTTAGGAGATGTAGCCCGAATGATTTTGTAATGGACGCAACAGTGGCGAAGATCGGTGACCGTGGCCATCAAAAATATCATTCTTGAAATTACGAAGTACCTAAATTAAGTTCACCTTATTCTATCAGTCCTTGATAAGTGTTTTGGACTTCTTTTATTTTGAAACATTGTTTTTTAGTTGTTCATGCCCGTCTTCCCCTAAAAAACCTTCCTCATTAACAATTTAAAAAATTTATTTTAGAATAAAACACGCCAAATATTATTATCGGGACCTGATAGAAGAAGGTTTGATTGAACTTGAATTTAGGTACTTGACGATTACAAAAATAATATTTTTTAGTTATGTTTTTGAGCCTGGAAAATCGTCACATTTCGTTCTTTTTTCAGTTTTAAATTGTTTATAACTCGAAAACTATTAACTTAATAGAAAAATTAGAAAATACCTTTTTTTGTTTAGAATGATGCAAAAATCTGAAGTAATATCTGCTCGGTCGAAAAGAATTTATTTAAATTTATTAGAAAGAAGTCATTTTTTAATCATTATTAATTAATTTATAGTAAGAACAAAATTAGATCAGGCACCCCTTGTTTTTTGTAATTGTTAACCTTCGGATGACCAAGCGGGGGAAATTGTGACCTCAGCGTATGTTTTTCTTTAATAAATTCAAAAGTATTTTAATTTTTAACTCATTATTTTTTTATTTGACTTTAAACTATCATTCTACATATCCTCATATTTTGAAATAAAAAAATTCCCTATATTTTACGAATAAAAAATATATTCTGAAGTTGATGTTTAGTAAAATAGCGTCTATTATGTGTAATTACAAGTAGTTTTACGCTAATGACGTCGACTTTGCAAAGTAACAAGACACTTACTCAACATACACACTACATATGACACTAATACTCATGTTGTGACTGGCTGAATGACAAAGTCCATGCCAAAAAAAATTAAAAATTAAAAAAAAACTTTAATTTTTTTGTTAATTATTTTTGACATTTTTGACCTGGGGTCATTCCCCCCCCCCCCTTGGTCATCCGTGTAACAAAAATAGGTTGCATCATCTCATTGTATTGATTTGCGTGTAAAGATAAAATGCTTTGTGGAAATGCTATCAATGAGTGTCCCCATTTAGGATTTTGTCCTCTTCAGGGTTTGTGGTGAATGTATTGTGATGGATCGCAAAAGCAAACAGTCCGAAAAACGCATTGGGGCAAGTGTGGTGTTCCTGGGTTATGCCGGACGGTGGTGTCCAGAAGGCCAAAAGACAACAGAGAAGAAAGTTAGATGGAGTTGATGTTGGTTCCATTGACATTTACGTGTACTGTCCGTGCTTTGCCCTCGACCACCCCTCTAGAAACCATTGTACGCCAACTGGTAGAACCAGCGGCCCTCGTCGGCGGTCAAGAGGTGGTTTTGAGCGCAGCGTGGACAGTGAGCGTTCGAGTGGTGAAAATAGTTGCGGCTATTTTCTTGGGACGAACAGGTATAATTGTGCAATGAAGTTGGAAAACCGCAAAAAACCAACTTCTCCCTGTTCGGGGTAGGGAAGAGGATGTGTTATAGGTGGGTGCGGTAGGCTAACGGGGTAGCCTCGAGGAAAAAAAGGTTGGTCATCGGAAGGTTAATATACTAAATTACATATCCAATAATTTTTATCCATAAGGCTAATAAGGCTAAGGCCACACGGGCGATAATTTACGGCGCCGTAAGAGCAGTAAACCTGGGTGATCGTAAATTGGGTCCCGGCAGGTAGCAGATTAAATTAAAAACTTTCTACCATTTTGTCAATGAGAAAATTCGGTCCCAACCATCTTAATTGCTAAGGGTTTTACAATACTTGGCTGCTTAATCGATTTCGTAGAAAGAAGAAATTCCCGACATTTTTGTCTCCCATAAATATGCAACATTTCCTATTTTAATTCAGATGTATTGCGATTATTTAATATATACTTTGGGCTGAAAACTCAGCAGAACTTACAAGGACTACCAATACTTGTGAATCTTTTCATAGACACTTTAACGATTCGTTTTACAAGTCTCATCCAAACACCAAACATTTTTGTTTTTGTTGATAAACTTAAAAGAGTTTCAGATTGAAACATATGTAAAAATACAAAGTGTACATTTGAATGCCACAATTATTAACAGCAAAGTTAGAAATCGTAAGAAATTTATTACAAAAATGATCTATTCATACGTTTAAAACGAATGGTCCAAGAGCTGTGAGACATTTTTGAGTAGGTATTTTAGGCAACCTGAAAATTGTTCAGGTGACTCTTCCATGATAGCCTAATACAAAAATGCCGGTCTGGCTGGAGGGCAGCGGTTATTTTCCCCAAAAATCCCCCCCCCCCCCAAAGTTAAACAAAAGGGTAAAAATTGTTATTACAAAAAATATCATTGACGTAACTTTAAAGTAAATTTAAATATTCAAATATAAAGAAAATAAACAGGCCAGGCGATTTGAAGGCGATTTTAACTCTGCAAGATACTTGTATGAGCGCCCCAGGATTATTTTCAGGGGATGCATCTGAACTTCAGAAGATTTCATCTGAATCTGTACATACTATTAACGAGTATAAAATACACAACTATACATGCATAACACTATGTACATTCCTTCCAGGCAGGGAGGTGCAATTGTTATTTTGACAGGGTATTTTTTAATAATAAAAATAAACATTCTAAAAAAGACAGTTTTTTAGGTGAAATTCTCCAACTGCCAGGTGATCAAACAAATTACGAGTGCATATAAATGAAAAGCGCTATAGGTAAGCAGCAGTGTGAGAAAGAGCGTATACCGATAGCTGTTTGCGTCCTCTGTTGTAGCTGAGCGAGTCCGTTCGCTCGAGAAAAATCACGTGACCTGGCGATATCCATGTTGTTGTTCCTCGAAACGTTAGAGTATTTATTATAATATATTATAGTTTTTAAAGTGACTTTTTCTTAATTAAAGAAAAATAATACGTACTATACAATAGATTTTGCAAATATGATAGAAAAAGACAAATTTATTATTATAAATATATAGGTAGAAAAGCATAAAACTATAAACTAAATTATTTCTGTGTCCGAATCTTGTACTTCTTCTTCAAACTCCTCAGCTGAGCTTAAATATTCATTCTCTTCTTCCTCGTCAGACTCCCCTCGAGACTCAGATTCCTCTTCTACATGATCTGTAAATAGTTGTAATATGTATTTAGAATTAATTAAAAATTAAATAGTGATTAACTAGTTGGGTTGCTACGTATTCTTCATCCTTTTACATGGAGTCGAAGCCTGGAAAATCACGGGCGCATATGAAGAAAGACGTGGTTGTTGAGATGTGGAGTTATCGAATAATGTTAAATATATCATGGACACACGTAACAAACACCGAAACATTAATAAAGATGAAAAAGGCAAAAAATACTCAACACTATGAAGGAAAGAAACATGAGCTACTTTGGTCATACCTACACTAAGAAATAAAAAACGTGATGTGATTGGTTATATAAGGAAAAGTATTAAGCATTGGTAATTTTTTATTAATTCTAAATACATATTAAAACTATTTACAGATCAGGTAGAAGAATCTGAGTCTCGAGGGGAGTCTGACGAAGGAGAAGAGAATGAATATTTATTTTAGCTCATTTTTCTTTCCTTCCTAGTGTTGAGTATTTCTTTTGCCTTTTTCATCTTTCTTAATGTTTCCGTGTTTGTTAAGTGTTGTGTCCATGATATTTTTTACATTATTCGATAACACCACATCTCAACAATAGTAAGTCTTTCTTCAGATGCGCCCGTGATTGTCCAGGCTTCGACTCCGTATAAAAGGACAGAGAATACGTAGCAACTCAATTAATTAATCACTTATTAATTTTTAATTAATTCTAAATACATATTACAACTATTTACAGATCACGTAGAAGAGGAATCCGAGTCTCGAGAGGAGTCTGACGAAGAAGAACAGAATGAACATTTAAGCTCAGATGAGGAGTTTGAAGAAGAAGTAGAAGATTCGGACACCGAATTAATTTAGTTTATAGTTTTATATTTTCTACCTATACATATATTTATAATAATAAATTTGTCTTTTTCTATCATATTTGCAAAATCTATTGTATAGTACCTATTATTTTCCTTTAATTAAGAAAAATGATTTAAAAAACTATAATATATACATATAATAATTACTCTAACGTTTCGAGGCACAACAACATGGATATCGCCAGGTCACGTGATTTTCTCGAGCGAACGGACTCACTCAACTACAACAGAGGACGCAAACAGCTATCGGTATACGCTCTTTCTCACACTGCTGCTTACCTATAGCGCTTTTCATTTATATGCACTCGTAATTTGTTTGATCACCTGGCAGTTGGAGAATTTCACCAAAAAAAAAACCTGTCTTTTGTAGAATATTTATTTTTAAAATTAAAAAATACCCTGCCAAAATAACAATTGCACCTCCCTGTCCGGAAGGAATATACGTAGCTATGCATGTATAGTTGTATATTTTATACTTGTTAATAGTATGTACAGATTCAGATGAAATCTTCTGAAGTTCAGATGCACCCTCTGAAAATACTCCTGGGGCGCCCATGCAAGTATCTTGCAGAGTTAAAATCGCCCTCAAATCGCCTGGCCCGTTTATTTTCTTTATATTTGAATATTTAAATTTACTTTCAAGTCATATCAATGATATTTTTTGTAATAACAATTTTTACCCTTTTTTTAATTTGGGGGGGGGGGGATTTTTTGGGGAAAATAACCGCTACCCTCCAGCCAGACCGGCATTTTTGTATTAGGCTATCATAGAAGAGTCACCTGAAAAATTTTCAGGTTGCCTAAAATACCTACTCAAAAATGTCTCACAGCTCTTATACTAGAAATAAGTCGTTTAAATTTCGTTAAGTGTCTCATTTCACTGTGGGGTTTCATTATGACTTTTTTTGTGTCTTTTGAGAATGTGGAGATGTTACAGTCTGTTTAGCATGTAGGAACTAAGTAATATAATAATTTTAATGTACAGATACACAAATTTTAACTGTATGTAATATATCAGACGTTATTCAATACCTAACAAGATGTTATTAATTACTGACCCCCCCCCCATAAAATAATTTACTGGGGACCAAATTTACATATGCAGTGTCAGGTAGAAACAAAGTTTGGGACCCAATTTACTCGTTATTTTGGGCGTAATCTTTCTTGGGACTGAATTTACGTATTCCCGTAAACCTGACGAGGCATTGTTTGACTAACACCTATTTCATCTACAATTGGTGGAGGAGTTAGTCAACCAATGGGTTTACTGCTCTTACGGCGCCGTAAATTATCGCCCGTGTGGACTTTCGCTTAAACAGCTCAGTCCCGATCGACCTTATATCGGATCCTCTATTATATTACATAGTAACTTATAAGGAAATAACCAGGAAAAAAACCTTATCTCGACATGGTAAGTACTTGGTAGTAGGTACATTAAGTTTACTCTGAAATATTAACACCAAACTCTTATCTTAAATGTACGTGAGTTTAACATAAATAATGTATCCTAGACCTAGATGTTATTGACTTAGTAATAAGTAGTTGTATTTTCTTTCTCTTGATTTCCTCTTTAAATATTCTGGATAACCACAATACCACATCCTATCAGGCTCGCCGGAAAGGGGGGTCAGGGGGGTCCGCCGACCCCCCTGGATAATTACAGCTTAAGATCAAACAAATCCGTCTCAATTCCTAAAATTTACAATATTGTACGACAACCCAAAATTGTACGTTTAGTTAAAATGTTAACAGAAAATAAATCACATAAAATGCATTGTGCAAAACTTCCACACAGACATTCAGGGCCCCCGTAACCGGGCGTGCAACTCGTGCGACGCACGCGGGCGTAACCCCGAAAGGGCGCCAAACGAAGGTTTGGTAAATAAGAAATATTTATTTTAATTTTTCATGAACACCTATGTAGAGAAATCTCAAAAATCAAATGTGTTATTACTGAAAAAATAATCAAAATCTTATTTTATATTTGGTGTTAATAATTATTACTATTATTGTACATATTTATAAAAGAATATAATATCCGACTACCTATTTTGCAGTATTCGTAAATGATAAAAAAAGTCTTTGAAAGTAGAGCAGTCTTTTAAAGTAAAAAATAACATTTTTGGGTATGGATCATAGTTGCCAAATATTATTCAATTAAATTATTAATTATTAAATTATATATTAAATTATTATTATGGACTGTACCTTAGGGCCTACTTTCAAGTCATACAAAGCAAATAAGCCTAATTTTGCGTTATGTAGAATTAAACGATAATTCTAAAAAAAGTTCAAATACAAGAGAGTTTTTTAGCTTTTCACTTAATATTTGACACTATAGGGAAGGACTATTAAATTTTGTAGTTTAACTATTACAAAATTAAAATTTAAATATAAAAGACATGAGAGGTCAATAGTGTAATAACGGTGCCCATATACGTGTATGGTAAGAGTAGGATCCTCCTCGAGCCTTTTACTAGTGAATGATGCTGCTAAAGTGTCAAATAAAATAGTAAACTTTTTTAATACCGTACAAGAACTTTACGTTACTGAGTTAAATCTTAAACTCCTAAGTGATACAAGATGGTAGAGTAGGATGGAATCTATAAAGCTATTCAAATTTTCATGTATGTAATTAAAATTTGTGAGAATTTTATAGATATAGCAGATAATGACACCTTATAAATATAGAAAGTAGACGATATAAAACATAGAAAGTACTAGAATAATTTATCAAGTACTAAGTTGGTTAAGGGGAGAACGAAGCAAAATGCAAAATTTTGACGCATGTCAAAATTTTTAATGTGTTTTAAATGTATTCATTTTTTTTTTTCGAATCCTGAGAAAACTAATAAATATTTTTGAAAAATTTTAACGCACAGTGAAAGATTACATTATTACCGAGTGCCGAAAGTCCCTGAAAACTTCTATAATGTTTATTTTAATAAGTTACAATGGTGAAAATAAAAGAGAAAATTTAGTGTGAGTTTTAATTGCAAATATTTCATTCAAAAGAAACTTTTTTTATTCTAAGGGACTTTCGGCCCTCGGTAATAAAGTAGTCTTTCATTCGGCGTTTAAATTTTTCAAAAATACTAATTAGCTTTCTCAGGATTCGAAAAAAAAAAATGAATACATTTAAAACACACTGAAAATTTTGATATGCGTCAAAATTTTGCATTTTGCTCCATTCCCCTTAAATGGTGTACAGCGCCGGATAAAGGGGCGGGCGAGCCGGGCGACCGCCCGGGGCGCCAAATTTTGTGGGATGCCGAAATAAAAAATAAATATTTTTTACATTCATTATTTTTTTTATAACTTTGAGCATTATTTCTGATTGAATAATAATTTTAGTAATAAGAAAACTATTGCTAGTATATATAATCAGAATCAATACCTCAGAAAAAGATTAATAGACAAAAACAAAAATTTTTTAATCAATATAATGCAAGCTTTTGCAAGAATTTTTATCACCTATAAAATATTAATGCAGACTAAAATGTTTTTACGATCTAAAATGTTTGTCCAGTTTTTAAATGGACATTTTTGTCACGTACCTATCACTTATGGTAACAATGTACATACAGTCGGAAAAATGAAGGAATACCCATGAACGATCACATCAATCACTTATTTTGTATTTGCAATATTTTTCTATAACAAACGTTTGTTATTTATACGCTGTGAGCTCGTACGTAGAGGGGATATTTACAAATTCGCGAGCGCCAGTAGTGACAAGTCTGTAAACCCTTACCGGAAATTTGACGTAAATGTCAAAGTGATTAATTTAAAATTAAAATTAAAAACATTAATTATAAAAAATATTAGTTGGTCACAGCTGTGGTATATATTTTTACCTTAAATATACTTACGTTTTAAATACTGAATTTAAGTTTTTTTACTGTTCCGTAATATTTAATTATAAATTATTCTATTAATCTTAGCGCCATCTACACGATAACTGTGAAAGTATCCAAAGTAAGAAATTCATATTTTATCAATAGAACGTCAAAATGATTAGCAAAATCTTAGGAAAAATCGATTAAAATTTAATTACATTTTTGCGTTGTAAATATTAAGCGATAACAATTAAATAATAAATTTAAAAATTACCGGTGAAAGTTGAATTAGTAATCCGCTAGGAGCGCCACCAGTGAAGCTCAGAACGTATAGAAAAAGACAGCAAATACAAAATAAGTGATTGATGTGATCGTTCATGGGGATAGGGCTTTTCATTCACAGTCATTTGTTTCGAGCTTCTGTCATGTGTCACATAATATTAATATATCTACGTCATACGTTATTGATATAACCAATGATACAAACAAAAGACGTATGACGTAGATATATTAATATTATGTGACACATGACAGAAGCTCGAAACAAATGACAATCGATGAAAAGCCCTATTCTTTCATTTTTCCGACTGTACATACTTAAAAAAATTGACAAAGATCAAATTTATGAATAGTCAGGGATATTACAATACTGGCGCTTGTATAATTATTATGTCAGGGATGTTACACCTAAATGGTTAAGGTTAAGTAATATTGTCTTTCTGTTCTGTAAACTTTGTGTTAACAAGATTGGCGTGTGTCCGTGGGTGTGTGTAATAATTGAAGCGAAATAAAACAAAAATTTGTTAGATATTGAGAATTGGCAGTATTGTAATAATTAGATAATATTTTTTTTTTATTTTTACGTCATATAAATTTCGGTAAGTAGGTATCCACTTAATAAAAAATATAAAATTTATGGTAGGAAATATAATATTAAATTGCTGATTGTCAGGAGGTAAACGACGGAAATTTTGAACTTTTGAAGTGATTTTTTAAAAGTATTATTCTCATCCGTGTTAATAAATAAATTTACCTATTATTTCATTGAAAAGTGATTTATTTCTCCTTTTTTTTAACATTTTTTTCTGCCAATAAAGTGGTTATGAATGAATTAGAAATGAAAAGTTCTTTTTCCTATGAATGTACATATACAAACTTATTTCGAATATTTGTAAGGTTAAGATTTTTTTAGGGTTTTATTTTTTGCATAAAAACGGCACCTTGCGTAAAAAAAGGAAAGATAGATTTTTGTATCACAAATTGAACGATGAAATCAAAAATGATTTTTTATCTGAAATATCTCAGTGGCTTTTTTTTCTTTAAAAAATTCAGATCATTACCCGTATTCGCGCCAATGGTAGATATAAAATTCTTAATTTTATGTAAAAAAATGCGCAATAATTATCTCTTAAAACCCATCAAATTTCATTTGCACATCTCAGCCGATTTTAGAGCACTAAATAAATCGTCAGTTTGTAAGAAAAATTTCAACAGCCTGTATCTCGGAAACGAAGCATTTGCAGACATACGTTTATATAAACTGTCATTATTTTTTCATGTAGCCCTTAAACTTAAGTTTGCTTAGCCCTTAAACTTAAGTAGCCCTTAAACTTAAATGTGTCGCAGTTATTTAGAAACACCCTGCATATTACTAAGGATTTAAGAGGATCGGAACGTATTTTCGGCTGCAATGCTATTCAAATGGGGATTCATTTTTTTCAAATCCTGAGAAAACTAATAAGTATTTTGGAAAAATTTAAACGCAGAATGAAAGATTACGTTATTAGCGAGGGCCGAAAGTCCCTGAGAACTTCTACAATGTTTATTTTAATAAGTTACAGGGGTGAAAAAACTAAGAGAAAATTTAGTGTGATTTTTAAATTCAAATATCTCATTCAAAATAAACTTTTTATTTATTCTAAGGGACTTTCGGCCCTCGGTAATAATTTAGTCTTTCATTCTGCGTTTAAATTTTTCAAAAATATTTATTGGTTTTTTCAGGATTTGAAAAAAATGAACACAATGCCGTGGTAATATTTTCCAAATCTGTCTTTGTCTTACAACGCACTCAACCGAATATAATATTGTCAGCATATATTGTCAGTCAGACACTGACAATCAGTGACAATTTTAAATATTTGACATTGCATCGGGAATATTTTGAGAAATTGATTAAATATTATTGATATATAGTGTATTTGATAAATAATTGATTTAAGACGTGAATTTAATAAAAAGTTATTTATTGTGTATTATTTGTGAAAGATCCAAGCAGAGAATACATCAGATATATCCTGTGATCCAAGTATTTTGTTGTTAGAGATGTTCAAAATTGTAAGCGTTCCAAAATAACAACATATTATTAAAAAATCACTTTAACACTTTTCCTCTTTTCTCGATTGATTATTAGTTTTTGTTGTACAAATAAATTATTACAATCACTGAAAACATAGTTAGTGAAAAAATTATCACATTTATTAACTGAATTAATAATTTGCAATTATAAAAATAACAGTTATCCAAGAACATTCAAAAGCCATCTCTTTAAATTAATTATGACATTTTCAAGTAGAATGACATTCTAGTAATGTTTACATATCCACACCAGTGTGAATTTTACTACACGTAATTTGCCGTGTAAAGACAGAAAAAGTAGGGATACACGTAAAATATTTGCGAATTATGTACCCATAGCCTTAAGCAGTTTTCACTGTATTGTCTTAAATGGACTGCATATTCTATTGTTCATTTTGATAGCTACTTTGTGATTCTTGTAGACTGCTTTTACTGCTCTTATTAGTACTCGTGAAACTTCGATGTCTTCCATTGCTTCCATAGTTTGGTTCTAAAGTATCGAATTAAAGTATCGAATCATGGCCCAGAGCACGCCAAATAGAATTCTATTTTGCTGACGTCACAAAATAGAATTTCATAATGGGAGAATCGACGGTTGCTAGGCAACGTGACGTCACTAAAATAGAATTATATTTTGCGTGCTCCCACTGCATAGTCCTACTCATTATATGAGATAAGTAATAAAAAATTAATGAATGATTTTTAATTGAATTTATATGATTGTAAGGCCAAGAATATGACAGTGACTCTAACATGAATGGAAAAAATAAAGGTGTACAAGCTCGTGTTTGCAAATAATACTCCCTCAATTTAGCCATTGGGGATGCAGCTATAGGTATCTTGCGCACAATCAACATCTTTATTTTTACATAGTTCTTGATAGTGAAATTTTGATTTTTTTGCCTTTTATGATATTTTTTTATATTCGCAGTAAATTTGTAGGTATATTCTTGTAAGAAAGGGCGCCAAATTTTATTTTGCCCGGGGCGCTCAAAACCCTAGAACCGGCCCTGATGGTGTAGATTTGTGTAGGTTATGAATGATGATTCCTTTTGGTTTTTGAGAGATGTTTTTACATTAAGTGACGATGATATTTTATTGTTATTCATCAAAAGCAAACTGATCAAGTAAAAACGGAGGCGGATATTGATACAACTGACTTATTTAGTGAGATAAAATTCTAAGATTATTTTCTTTCCTGACTTATCAAATACTCTTAATAATCTTCAATATATATTTGAAAATATCTAACTTTATCTTTACCAAATATCACTATTTCATTAAGATTCCTCCTCACTTTAACTGTTTCTGTTGCTTCCGGTGAGAGATCATTTTCAAAATTAAAGTTAATTAATAGTTATTTATGATATAAGTGTTAAAAGTACACGTTTAAGGCACGCATGTGAAAGTTTGCAGAATGAGCGAAAGCGAGTTCTGCAATTCACATAAGTACCTTAAAAATGTACTTTTTAACACGCATATATCATTCATACACGCATATACAGAAAGAATGGAAGAAGGCGAAATACCAAACAAAATATTCAAACAGATGCCAGTAGGAAAAAAACAAAAGGAAGACCGAAGCTGAGATATTTAGAACAAATAGAAAATGATATAATAACTTTAAAAATAAAAAACTGGAGAAAAAAAGCACGAAACAGATCAGAGTGGAGAAGAATCCTGGAACAGGCCAAGACCCAGAGAGGGCTGTCGAGCCAGTGATGATGATGATCATACAATATTTTTTCTACAAACGTAATTACAGGACAGTATCTACAAAAATTTTTACTTGAACTTGACTGACATTCCAATTTTATATTTTTTTGACATTACATCAAAATTGCATATACGGTCAATACGAACTGCAGTGCCTTTAAATTTTTTTAAAGCACTAGTGCCTTAAAGTAGCATTTTTAACGCTCGTATGGAGTGCTAAAAATTGCATTTTTAACACGGTTGTAGAAAAACATTATTTGAGGTCTACTATGGTAGAGTAAAGATTATCTGGTTTGGCAATATTAGCTATATAGCAAGAGCTCGTCAAGCTCGTCAATGAAATTGACTTTTGAAATTGAAGATATTATAAAAGAACGTATCGATTTTTAGATTTAACTAATATATTACTGTTTTATTTTTTTTGCCATCATCGGCAAATCAGTTACAAGAAAAATAAAATTTGAGTTCTTGCAATTTGTGTTGTTTTATTGCAAATAAAAAAATATAGATTTATTTCATAAGTGGATATAATAGATTTAAAGGGCGTTAAAATATGTGCCGCACGCGGGCGCCGCTCAATCTTGCGGGGACCCTGCAGACAGTGTTGGCGCCTAGGACCGCTATCAAAACAGAGAGTGAATGAGGTGAGAAAAGTTACGATTTCTAGATTCTAGGTACAATATCTGTAATCCGGTGGTGCGACATTCCGGCACGTTTAGTAATGCGGCGGTATGAGTGCAAAAGGATTTTCCTGTTTTGACAAAAATTATTTATGATGGGTAGATTACCTAAACTGTATTAATTTTTGGAAAAGACTAGTAACATAGAACTATAGGGTTCATTCGACAAAGATATTAGAGCGGTGTCACAGTGCAAACTTTGTTTTGAATTAACCGCAGTTGTTTTAGTAGTAAAGTTGAAACTGTTTTATTTAGCAAGTATTCTTTAATAAGCTGGTATAGTTATTGATGTGTGAAAGATTGTGACTTTTGTGATTTGGCTAAATTAAGCGAGGTCTAAATAGTGTAACTATTGAACTGTGGTGCAGCCCTTACGCTGGTGTTGTTAAGAATTATTATTAGTTCTTGTGGATAGTAGGTAAGTAACGTTTAGCATATACAGTCGTCTGTTCTATGGGAAAATTGTTGTGAAGGGGATAAACGCCAGAACTTTTTACCCTTTTCACGAATTAATATGTATTATTTTTTCCCTACTGTCTAATAATTCTTAATTTTATTTCAAAAAAATTGTCTATTTTTTATTTCGTTTTTTTTGTAGATTTGTGACAAAAATGGATATCAGAAAATTTTTAATATATAAGGTTCATGAAAAAGAGTCAAATAATGTTAAGAATGATGGTATAGCTAGTAGCATACTATTGGTTCTGCGTTACCGACTGAGGTTTCCAAGAAAAGCAATAATTCCAGTAAATCCGGATTAGGTAAAACTAATGCAAAAAGTCGGTTTCTTATTTTTTTTTTTTTAGAAATTGTGTCGTCTCGGGACGTTCCGAACATTGAGGTTGATATTTTTCATCATAAATTCGACTTGGGCAATTTTGTAAACCCACAACAGCCGATAGCAGATAGTATAAAATTTGATGTGATAAAAAGTTCATTTAAACCCAGCAATAATTATAATTTTAAAGGCGACTCAAGGGAGGGAAAAAGAGCATTTCGATACGAATGGTTTCAACAATTTGAGTGGTTGGCCTATTCCTCCAAGTTAAAAGGGGCTTTATGTAAAAACTGCGTTATTTTTCGACCTGCAGTAAATAGAGGCGTACAAGGAGCAGTTACAGTGAGGCCTTTTATAAAATATAATGATTTTATTGCATCTGCAAAAGCTCATAGTAGTTCTAAGTTCTGATTGGCACAAGCAATCAACAGTTAATGCTGAAAACTTCATTAAATCTATTGAAGGCAAAACTCTATCTGTAATTGACCAAATTAGTCATGCAGAACGCGAGCTAATCGAGTTAAATAGGAAAAAGCTGTACCCAATTATTTCGACGAAAATTTTTTGTGGCACACATGACTTACCTTTACGTGGTACCACAAAAGGTAACTTTGAAGACCTTCTAGATTTTAGAGTGGAAGGTGGGGACCAATTATTGAATGATCATTTAACTAGTTGCAATAAAAATGCAAAATATACGTCACATCAAACCCAAAATGAATTATTGATTTCAATCTGTGGATCAATAATTGGAAATGAAATCGTAGAAGAGGTTAATGCAAGTGATGGATTTTACATTATTGCTGATGAAAGTGCAGATATAGCCGGTAAAGAACAACTTTCTCTTGGAGTTAGATTTGTAGAGAAAGCAAACAATATAAGAGAAGAATTTTTAGGATTTTCTGAGCTAACCACTTTAAATGCTAATGGGATTTTTAAGACAATCTTGAACTTTTGCTTAGACAATAATCTGAATATGGACAAGCTGGTTGGTTTGGGATTCGATGGTTGTTCAACTATGACAGGACATTAAAACGGCGTCCAAAAAATAATTAGGGACAAATATCCATCCATTGCGCTTCTCACAAGCTAAATTTAGTAATTAATGACCTAAATAGTATACAAGATATTCAAAACACCGCTGCGACCATCAAAGAATTAATCAATTTCTTTCGAGATAGTCCATTACAGTGTTGCCAGGTCAAATTGAAATGACCAGAGACAGACGACCAGAGGGTCATTAACGTAACAGACCCCCCGTAACGTACTTAATAGGCGTAACAGACCACCCGCACCTTGGCGGGGGAGGGGGCAAATATGTCAGGGGTAGGGCCGCCCAGAGCCAGGCCGGGCCCCGGAGATGAGACCCGGCCGGCCCCCCCCCCAAACCCAGTTGAACGAAAATTCCCAAAAATCTGATAACTCATAAACTGGGATATGTAATAGTGAACACTCATTTATTAATTGTAACTTATGCAAAGAAATAATTTCTTGCATATTGCCTTTTCCAAATGCATAATATTCCTTATAATAATTTCATAATTAAAACCGCAAGCAAATTCAATCTGTTGTAAAATATTTTAATAAAAGGAATTTTTTTAAATTTGCTAACGGCCGGGCCCCGGGGATTTTGCCCCCCCTCTGGTCGGGCCTGGTCAGGGGCCCTATCTTGTCGTCTAATATATGTAAAAATGTGTCATTGTTATATTATTTTCGCATACATACACAACGTTTTTTAAGCAGTGTAGTAGGTATTAAAAATGAAGTTGCCCATCAGATAGATATGTATTAATACAATTTTAGATATATTCGCTGATAGAGCATGATTCGCAACTTTTGTTCTATAGAGTTTCTTTATCTAAGTCAATACTTTTCCAGTTATTTGCGAGTGAAATTGTTTATTTTTCAAAACCACGTTTTCAGGCGGTTTTTCGCAAATAACTAATAGAATAAGTATTTTATCGAAATAATTATTATCGAAAATTAATTTTAGCAAAAATTTAAATATAAAAAAACAAAAAAAAACATATTCATAAAGACTATCAACACAGTAAAAGCAAAGTTGTAGCTCATGGAAACTTGTTCTTATTCGTCCAATTCCAAATCGAATATTTCAACGTTAAAAAAAGCACTTTTCGGGGAAAACTCATTAAAACTTTTTTTTAAAAATGTTAAAAAAAACTTTATTTGTTTTTATTTTTTATAAAAGTTTCTAGCATCAAAACTAAGCAAGTTACGCTCAAAATAAAGTTGGACAATTTTTTGGTAAAAAAAATCGTGAAAATCTCCCCCTATTTAGCACCCCAAATGAAATTAATCATTAGTGCTTTACCATTTACTTTATAATATAATGTTGTATTGTTAATATGATCTGTAAGTTTGACCAGTTCAAAGCTCTTATTTTTGAAAAAATTTGTTTTTATAATAAAAAAAGTTTTTTTGTTTTGGAAAAACGTCTTTTTTTCAAAATATCTTAAAATTATTAGATACTGATATGAAAAATCTCAAAGGGTAGAGGAATGTAGGTTTTGCTTTTATAAAGATTTTGGTTTTATTTTGTTATACTGTAAGACAAGAAATTGGTTACGATAAATGGCTGTTCAAAATTTGCATGCACTCGTGATTAGTAACTCGTTCAATATCAAGCCCTTTCAAGTAGAACCCTTTGAAAAATAAACACTTTGAACCGGTGAAACTTACAGGTTATATAAAAAAAAGTTAAGTAATTTGTAAAACGGTAACGATTAGTTTCATTTGGGGTGCTAAATAGGGGGAGATTGTCACGATTTTTTTACCAAAAAAAAATGTTAACTGTATTTTGAGCGTAACTCGCTTAGTTTTAATGAAACTAAGCGAGAAACTTTTATAAAACAAAAAAAATAAGGAAAAACGACACTTTAAAAAAGTTTTAATGAGTTTCCCCGAAAAGTATTTCATGTTTTGGTTATTTCACGTTGAAATATTCGATTTGGAATTTTACGAATAAGAACAATTTTTCATGAACTATAACTTTGCTTTTACTGGGTCGATAGACTTCTTTTTTTTATTTTTGTACGAGCTACATTTTTATGTATGAACTAAGAATATTTACTTTTTAGTTATTTGCGAAAAACCGCCTGAAAATGTGTATTTTTTTTGTTGTTGAACGATAAACATTTTCACTCGCAAATAACTAGGAAAGTACTGGGTCTATTGAATAAAAATAAGTATTTGCTTTTACTTCCTCGTATTTAGGTATTTACTTAATAGTAATGGAAAAAAGCATTAAAGAAATGACTTTATTCAATTAGTATTAAGTAAATACTTAAATTCGTGTAAGTAAAAGCAAATACTTCTTTTTATTCAATAGACCCATTGACTTGATCACTTCGATGGTTACACTGAAAATTACAACGGTATCGCCGTATTTCACGTTAATTTACTGGGCTAGGGCTATAATACATATAGGTTTTTGTTACACAAGTCGCATTAATCATTTTTTAAATGGGGCCCCATTTCCAATTCTCCGGAGGTCCCCGACTGATTACTAAAGAGATAGATTACAAACTTCATTTGTTGCAGTTAATGTTAATTAATCTGAGGTGTTTTTTCTTCAAATTGTCCAAAAAATAATCGAAATTAGGGCACAAATAAAAAAGTTTGAAGATCAAAACTGCTAACATTTAAAAATTGCCGTTTTTTGAACCGCGGTATAAATGCCCAATACAGTATACTTAAATTAACTTATATTGTACTTTCATAATTTCAATAATCAAAAAATTTTTGTCAACTTTCTTTGAATAGGTATATCTTTCTATTAGCCCAATAAATGACCGTTTTGGAGTGTAATTTCCAGGGGCAACTCCGAATTGCATGAAAATTTGGATTTAGGTTCTACTTACCCTCCACTTCAAAGTTGAATTTGTGCCGTTGGTTGCTTTTACTTGGGGGGTGACATTTACCCCTTCTCGGGGGGTGAAAACCGCGTGTTTAAAATAAGGCCGGAAATGGAAAAATTAACTTATTTTAAGCACCTTTTGATCTATAAAGTTTTTTACGTAAGTCAATACTTTTCGAGTTATTCGCGATTTAAAATAATGATTTTTCGACAAAAAAACTACGTTTTCAGACCGTTTTTCCCAAATAACTCAAAAAGTAAATATTTTATCGAAAAAAATATTTTTGGCGAAAGTGTAGCCTAAAAAAAACGAAAAAATGGTGTACCAGTAAAGTCTACAAATTGAGTAGAAGCGAAGTTGTATCTCATGAAAAATACGTTCTTATTCGTCTAATTCCAAATCGAATAATTCAACGCGAAATCACCGAAGAAAGAAGCGTTTTTCGGAAAAACCCTATTAACATTTTTAAAGTATCGAAAAAAAGCTTATTATTTGTTTTTTACAAAAGTTTACAGCATCAAAAATAAACGAGTTACACTGAAAAAAAGTTGGCCCCTTTTTTTTGGTAAAAAAAAAAATCGTGAAAACCTCCCTCTATTTAGCACCCTAAATGAAATTAATCGTTTGGATTTACTATCTATTTTGACTGTATGTGTATTGTTTATATGATCTGTAAGTTTGATTGGTTTGAAGTGCTTATTTTTGAAAATATTTGGTTTTATAGTAAAAAAAAAATTTCTAAAAATTTTTGAAAATTTTTATTTTTTCAAAATAACTTAAAAAGTATTAGTGATAAGAAAAATCTTAAAGAGTAAAAAAATGTAGGTTTTGCTATTATAAATAGGCTAGTTTATTTTGTTTCTCCGTAAGACAAAAATTGGTTAAGATATAGCTGTTCAAAATTTGCATACACTTGTGATTAGGTAGTGACCCATTCAAGCTTTCTCAATTATAACCCTTTCAAAAATAAACACTTTAAACCGGTGAGACAGACACATCATACAGAAGATAGATAGGTAAGTAAATTGTTTGTAAAGCGGTAGCGATTAATTTCATTTGGGGAGCTAAACACGGCGAGATTTTCATGATTTTTTACAAAAAAAAAGAGGGCCAACTTTATTTTGAGCGTAACTCGCTTATTTTTAATGCTAAAACTTTTGTTAACAATTAAAACAAAGCTGTTTATAAACACTTTAAAAAAGTTTAAACGGGTTTTTCCCGAAAAATGCTTAATTTTTCGGTGATTTCATCTTGAAATATTCGATTTGGAATTAGACGAATAAGAACGTATTTTTCATGAGCTACAACTTTGTTTTTATTTGATTGATAGACTTTACTGATACATTATTTTTTTGGGTTTTTTATAAGCTACACTTTTGCTAAGGATAATTTTTTCGATAAAATATTTACTTTTTGAGTTATTTGCGAAAAACCGTCTGAAATAGTATATTAAGTATGGAGAACGGTAAGGGTTTTATACCGATCGAAGACAATTGTTTGGAGGAGGAGCGGAACGACTCCAATTATTGTCTGAGATCGGTTACCCTTAACGTTCGACATGCTTATAACGTTTTTTGCACGATTGATACCATTATAAATTATAAAATTAAACATTTTCGTCATATTGACTAGTTTCATTCATTTTATCAAGATAGATACTTTGGTTGTTAGGTAGTAACTAGGGTGCATAACAACAATGGAGAATTGAGTTTTTATTTAGTTGTCAATAATTTTAAGTACAATTTTGATTATTATAAATTAAAATATGAGCGAAAGTGAATTTGAAGAAATTGAACAGGCTTGGGAAGAAGGGTGTTCCGCAATTATTCCCGAAAAATCCAAAATCCGTTATCAAAATACCTACCAAAGTTTTAAAAAATGGTGCGAAGGCAAGAATTTAAGAATCGAAGAAAAGACTCTATTGGGATATTTCGTTCAAAGACATATGCAATTGAAAGCTCCTGGAAGCCTCTGGGCAGAATATTCAATGATTAAATCCACCGTTTTTCTTTATGATGGCATTGATATTTCCAAGTTTTCAACTTTGATCGCGTATTTGAAGAGAAAAAATGTTGGATACTACTAATGTATGCGATTCTGCAGGAGTTTCTGTTAGAAGTGAAACCACAGCCCAAACAAGTGGGATTTCATTAAATAATTTAACAAATTGTACCATAAGTTTCAATATTAATAAATAATTAGTTAGTTTTCTTTATTCTTTCAAAAAATAAATTAAAATTAAGAGATTTTTTAACTCGACGGTAAGTGAATTACTTACCGTCGAGTTGGAGTACTTACCGTCGAGTTGGATTACTTACCGTCGAGTTGCTAGTAAATGTCACCTACTGACGTAAAATCTGTCACGGTAAACAGTCAAAAATGATCAATCGTGCAAAAACGTAGTTTTTTTTGTCGAAAAATCAACATTTTCAATGGCAAATAACTCGAAAAGTATTGACTTACGTAAAAAACTATAGAACAAAAGTTGCTTAAAATCAGCCAATTTATCCATTTTCGGTCTTATCTTGAACGTATGTTTTTCCACCCCCGAGACGGGGTGACTGTCACCCCCCAAGTAAAAGCAACCAACGGCACAATTTCAACTTTGAAGTGAAGGGTAAGTAGAACCTAAATCCAAATTTTCATGAAATTCGGAGTTGCCCCTGAAAATTACACGGTATCGCCGAATTTCCCGTTCATTTACTGGGCTATATGTGGTTTATCTACATCCTTAACAAACTTTCCCGTTTTTAGGTTTCCTAATATTGTATTTCTCATACATTCTATCATTTCGATTTAGATATTGCAGTAGGTATATTTACATTTCATTGTAAACTTATTTAGATGTACCCATTCTTTTATTTCATTTGGCAAAACCTATGGGAACCTCACTAATTATTTTTATACGACATATAGGTAATTAGTGACATATACGTGAAACATGGCTCATTAGGGTCCATTATTGACAGATAGTCTAATGAGAGAAAAATCATCTTTGTTAGCAATTACTTTTTAATGCTTAAAAGTAATTGCTTTAAATTACTTTAAAAACCCAACGTCGATATGATGAACTAAATAACACTTCTGTTGAGTTGAAATATAATTTACTAAATTTTGGCAGATATTAACAAAAAAAAATTTAATTGAAACAAAGCTGAAAGTATTGTATGAAAACAGACACGTAGAAATATGTAATATTCATGTATAAACTTACTCAATTCACAGAAAAAAAATTAGGGACTACCAGCAGATTCAGAGAAGACAGATCCACTTAGTGCAGCAGATTCAGAGAAGACAGATCCACTTAGTGCAGCAGATTCGTGCAAATATTATAAGAATTGTGCATTTAATAATAGAAGCATATAATTTGGCCCACATATACTATACATATAAAGATTCAAAATTAGATAGGAGGCCATCTTAGATTTTGCCTTTTACAAGGCGACTATACATATCTATGTGACTTATAGCACGATAACTTTTGAATGAGACTTCAGTTTTTAACCAAATTTGGTATATAGGTTCTTTTTTTATGTATACCAGAATCAGTTTACCAGAAGTTGTGTTTTTCCTGGTTTTTATGTAAAAATATGTTGTTTTCTTTTCAATTATTTTACCCTATATGTATTAATTTTTCAAATAGTTAAAACGGCCATTAAAAATAGCGTAAAAATATTTTTTAGAAAATATTTTTAACTTTTTAGTTATGTTAATTACCATTTATTAAATGCAAAACGTATCTTCACATGTACCTATATGCGGCAGATTCGTGCAAATATTATAAGAATTATTGTGCATTTAATGGTAGAAGCATATAATTTGGACCACATATACTACACATATAGAGGTTCAAATTTAGATACGAGGTCATCTCAGTTTTTGTTCCTTTTACAAAAATGGCGGGCATTCAAAATGGCGACTATACATATGTGACTAATAGCACGATAACTTTTGAACGAGATGTCAGACTTCAACCAAATTTGGTATATAAGTTCTTTTTTTGATGAATAATATCGAGGTCTTGAACTGGAAGAATCTGTTTGCCAGAATTTGTGTTTTTACTGTTTTTTTTATGTAAAAATATGTTGTTTCTTTTTCAATTCTTTCACCCTGTATATATTAATTTTTCAAAAAGGTGATACCGGCGTTGAAAAGAGCGTAAAAATATTTTTTAGGAAATATTTTGAACTCTTTAGTTATATTAAGTACCATTTAATACATGCATAACGTATCTTCACATGTAGGTACCTATGTGCGGCAGATTCGTGCAAATAATAATATAAGAATTATTGTGCATTTAATGGTAGAAGCATATAATTTGGACCACACATACTACACCTACAAAACCCATATTAAGCTGCACCCCCCACCATCGCGAATAAAGTTCGGACTAGGCAAAAAATTTAGTGCTATTCATGTGCTAATTAGTTGCTCTATTCCGAATTTTGTTGCTCAAACCGTTTACCAGGAAATCGCGTTGAAAGTGGGGGGGTGCAGGTTAATGTAAAGCTGCACCCACCCACACCGAAAAAAGCTCAAACTTCTTGATTTTTTTAGGTGATAAATTTAGTGCTATTTATGTGCTAATTAGTTGCTCTATTCCGAATTTTGTTGCTCAAACCGTTTACCAGGAAATCGCGTTGAAAGTGGGGGGGTGCAGGTTAATGTAAAGCTGCACCCACCCACACCGAAAAAAGCTCAAACTTCTTGATTTTTTTTGGTGATAAATTTAGTGTTATTTATGTGCTAATTAGTTGCTCTATTCCGAAATTTGTTGCTCAAACCGTTTACCAGGAAATCGCGTTGAAAGTGGGGGGGTGCCGGTTAATAGAAAGCTGCACCCACCCACACGGAAAAAAAGCTCAAACTTCTTGATTTTTTTTGATGATAAATTTAGTGCTATTTATGTGCTAATTAGTTGCTCTATTCCGAATTTTGTTGCTCCGCGTTGAAAGTGGGGGTTGCAGGTTAATGGCAAGCTGCACCCATCCACAACGAAAAAAGCTCAAACTTCTTGATTTTTTTTTGGTGATAAATTTAGTGCTATTTATGTGCTAATTAGTTGCTCTATTCCGAATTTTTTTGCTCAAACCGTTTACCAGGAAATCGCGTTGAAAGTGGGGGGTGCAGGTTAATGGCAAGCTGCACCCACCCACACCGAAAAAAGCTCAAACTTCTTGATTTTTTTTTTGGTGATAAATTTAGTGCTATTTATGTGCTAATTAGTTGCTCTATTCCGAATTTTGTTGCTCAAACCGTTTACCAGGAAATCGCGTTCAAATTGGGGGGGTCAAGCTTAATGGCAAACTGCACCCACCCACACCGAAAAAACTTCAAACTTATTGATTTTTTTTAGTGATAAATTTAGTGCTATTTATGTGCTAATTAGTTGCTCTAATCCGAATTTTGTTGCTCAAACCGTTGACCAAGAAATCGCGTTGAAAGTGGGGGGTTCAAGTTAATGGCAAGTTGCACCCACCCACACCGAAAAAAGCTCAAACTTCTTGATTTTTTTGCTGAAAAATTTAGTGCTATTTATGTGCTAATTAGTTGCTCTATTCCGAATTTTGTTGCTCAAACAGTTGACCAGGAAATCGCGTTCAAAGAGGGGGGGTCCAGCTTAATAGCAAACTGCACCCGCTCACACCGAAAAATGTTCAAACTTATTGATTTTTTTGTGATAAATTTAGTGCTATTTATGTGCTAATTAGTTGCTACAATCATAATTTTGTTGCTCAAACCGTTGACCAAGAAATCGCGTTGAAATTGGGGCGGTGCAAGTTAATAGCAAGTTGCACCCACCCACACCGAAAAAAGCTCAAACTTCTTGATTTTTTGGTGAAAAATTTAGTGCTATTTATGTGCTAATTAGTTGCTCTAATTCGAATTTTGTTGCTCAAACCGTTGACCAAGAAATCGCGTTGAAAGTGGGGGGTGCAAGTTAATGGCAAGCAGCACCCACTCACACCGAAAAAAGCTCAAACTTCTTGATTTTTTTGGTGGTAAATTTAGTGCTATTTATGTGCTAATTAGATGCTCTATTCAGAAATTTGTTGCTCAAACCGTTTACCAGGAAATTGCGTTGAAAGTGGGGGGGTGCAGGTTAATGGCAAGCTGCACCCACCCACACCGAAAAAAGCTCAAACTTCTTGATTTTTTTTGGTGATAAATTTAGTGCTATTTATGTGCTAATTAGTTGCTTTATTCCGAATTTTGTTGCTCAAACCGTTTACCAGGAAATCGCGTTAAAATTGGGTGGGTCAAGCTTAATGGCAAACTGCAGCCATCCACACCGAAAAAAGTTCAAACTTATTGATTTTTTTTGGTGATAAATTTAGTGCTATTTATGTGCTAATTAGCTCTCTAATTCGAATTTTGTTGCTCAAACCGTTGACCAAGAAATCGCGTTGAAAGTGGGGGGTGCAAGTTAATGGCAAGCAGCACCCACTCACACCGAAAAAAGCTCAAACTTCTTGATTTTTTTGGTGGTAAATTTAGTGCTATTTATGTGCTAATTAGATGCTCTATTCCGAAATTTGTTGCTTAAACCATTTACCAGGAAATCGCGTTGAAAGTGGGGGGTGCAGGTTAATGGCAAGCTGCACCCACCCACACCGAAAAAAGCTCAAACTTCTTGATTTTTTTTCGTGATAACTTTAGTGCCATTTATGTGCTAATTAGTTGCTCTATTCCGAATTTTGTTGCTCAAAACGTTTACCAGGAGATCGCGTTAAAATTGGGTGGGTCAAGCTTAATGGCAAACTGCAGCCATCCACACCGAAAAAAGTTCAAACTTATTGATTTTTTTTGGTGATAAATTTAGTGCTATTTATGTGCTAATTAGTTGCTCTAATCCGAATTTTGTTGCTTAAACCGTTGACCAAGAAATCGCGTTGAAAGTGGGGGGGGGGGTGCAAGTTAATGGCAATTTGCACCCACCCACACCGAAAAAAGCTCAAACTTCTTGATTTTTTTGGTGAAAAATTTAGTGCTATTTATGTGCTAATTAGTTGCTCTATTCCGAATTTTGTTGTTCAAACCGTTGACCAAGAAATCGCGTTGAAAGTGGGGGGGGTGCAGGTTAATGGCAAGCTGCACCCACCCAAACCGAAAAAAGCTCAAACTGCTTGGTTTTTTTGGTGAAGAATTTAGTGCCATTTATGTGCTAATTAGTTGCTCTATTCTGAATTTTGTTGCTCAAACCGTTGACCAGGAAATCGCGTTGAAAGTGGGGGGTGCAGGTTAATGGCAAGCCTGCATCCACCCACCCCGAAACAAGCTCAAACTTCTTGATTTTTTTTGGTGACAAATTTAGTGCTATTTATGTGCTAATTAATTGCTCTATTCCGAATTTTGTTGCTCAAACAGTTGACCAGGAAATCGCGTTCAAATTGGGGGGGTCCAACTTAATGGCAAATTGCACCCACCCACACCGAAAAAAGTCCAAACTTATTGATTTTTTTTTGAGATAAATTTAGTACTATTTATGTGCTAATTAGTTGCTCTAATCCGAATTTTGTTGCTCAAACCGTTGACCAGGAAATCGCGTTGAAATTGGGGGTGCAGTTTAATGGCAATCCTGACCCACCCACACCGAAACAAACTCAAACTTCTTGATTTTTTTGGTGAAAAATTTAGTGCTATTTATGTGCTAATTAATTGCTCTATTCCAAATTTGGTTGCTCAAACCGTTGACTAGGAAATCGCGTCGAAAATGGGGGTGGGGGGGTGCAAGTTAATGGCAAGCCTGCATCCACCCACACCGAAACAAGCTCAAACTTTTTGATTTTTTTGGTGAAAAATTTAGTGCTATGTATGTGCTAATTAGTTGCTCTAATCTAAATTTTGTTGCTCAAACCGTTGACCAGGAAATCGCGTTCAAAGTGGGGCGGTGCCAGCTTCTCATTAGACGCACAACGAAACACTTGTATGTTCACTAAAACAATGAGAAATAAAATCAGATAGAAGTATAATTTGATGGTACGTGTTCCCTAAATTATTTTAGTACCAAATAATATGTACGAGTAACTTATTTATTTAACATAGAACAGAGACACATATGTATAGCGCGGAGCCAGGTCGGGTGGGATTAACTAATGCATTTGCAAGTTCTACGGTTAGCAACAAAATCGGATACCGATATATTTCGATAGTACGTATCATTATCATCATCATACAGCCCTTTTCGTTCACCGCTGAACATAGGCCTCCCTCATTTTTGTCCATTGTGCTCTATTTTGAGCACTTTGCATCCAATTTCTTGACATTTTCTTGAGTTCATCAGTCCAACGAGTCGATGGTCTTCCTCTACTTCTTTTGTCTAATCTCGGCCTGCACTCTTCGTCCACTCTCCATCACTGATTCGGGCGACGTGTCCGGCCAAGTTCCATTTCAGGGTGGCAATTCGGGAAATTACATCGGTAACTCTTGTTCTTCGCCTTATGTCTTCATTTCTAACTCGGTCACGAAGCGACATACTCAGCATTGACCTTTCCATTTTCCTCTGGGCTATTTGCAGCATTTTAGAAGCTGTGGCTGCCAATGTCAAAGTTTCGGCACCATAAGTCATCATAGGCAACACAAATTGGTCAAATGTTTTACGTTTTAGAGAAATTGGTATGTCGCTTTTAAATAGGTCTTTGAGTTTTCCATAGGCTACCTATGGTAGGTTTATTATTTTTCGTAGTTTGCATATTTGTTTGTCTCTTGTGATCTTTATTTCGTGTCCAAGGTATATGTATTTTTCCACTAGCTCTACTTCGTTTTCTCCAATATTGATATTTCCGCTAGGTACTAGGTTTGTCATGAATTTTGTTTTGGAGATGTTTATTTTGAGACACCTACACTGGCGTACACTAACTAAAGTTCATGTAGCATGGTACATATCTTCTTGAGGTTGTCAGAGAACAAAACTATGTCGTCTGCCAATTTCAAATTTGTTAATCTTCTACCGTCAATATTCAGGCCTCGCTCTTCCCAGTTAAGTTATTTACAAGCATATTCTAGTACTGCGGTAAAGAGTTTAGGCGATAAGTTATCGTCCTGTCGGACTCCTCTGCCGATTGGGATATGGTCCGTGTTTTTATGTAGTTTCACCGACATAGTTGCGTTCTTTTATGTATTGTAAATTAACCTTGTGTATCGGTAGTCAATGCGGCATGCTTGTAGTACTTCCAGAATTTTGTCACATTCTACCGTGTCAAACGCTTTATGGAAATCTACAAAAGCCAAAACGAGTGGTCGATTGTATTCGATAGTCTTTTCTATTACCGTTTTAATGCTCTGTGGGTGATCATTTGTTCCAAATTGGCTGGTAGAAATCAAGTTTTTTCTCAAGACGATTCGTTACTATTCTTGTAAGGAGTTTGTATAAGTGACTAAGAAGACTTATAGGTCTGTAATTTTCTAATTCATGGGGATCTCCTTTTTTGTACAATAGAATTACTTGAGCATTATGCCATTTGTCGGGTATATTGCTATTTAAAAGGCACATATTAAAAAGGTCTTTTATTTTCTTAAGAAGACAAGTGCCTCCGATGTTTATTGCATCAGTAATTACACAATCTTCGCCTGGAGATTTTTCATTCTTATCTTTTCTTAGGGCTAGTTTACAATCTAGAAATATATGTTCCAGGGCAAAAAAGGTGGTCTTTTGTATTTGTTTAAAAAAATTGTTTAAACAATTTCTGCCCAAAAATTCCGCCATATATCCTTCTTCTTCTTCTTAAAGTGCCTATCCGTTTCGGATGTTGGCGATCATCATGGCTATCTTGACTTTGTTTACCGCAACGCGGAACAGTTCAGTGGTAGTGGTGTTATACCACTTTCGTAAGTTTTGAAGCCAGGAAATGCGTCTTCTTCCCGGCCCTCTTTTACCATTTACCTTCCCTTGGAGAATCAGTTGGAGAAGGCCGTAACGTTCTTGATTTCTCATTACATGTCCTAGATATTCTAATTTTTTTGTTTTGATGGTTATGAGAATTTCACAGTCTTTCCCCATTCTACGCAGCACTTTTACATTATTAATTCGTTCAACCCAGGATATACGTAAGATGCGCCTATAACACCACATTTCGAAAGCTTCGATCCGATTCATAGATGCAACAGTTAGTGTCCACCTTCCATTCCGTAGAGCAGAACTGTGAATATGTAGCTTTTCAACAGACGGTATTTTGTTTTTAATGATATGTCTCGACTGTTGAAAATTGGTCTCATTCTAACGTATGCTGCTTTCGCTTTTATTATTCGCTGTTTAATTTCTGTCGAGTGGTCCCATTGGCTATTTAAATTCGTACCCAGATATGTATATTGCTCAACTCTTTCGATATTCTGTTGGTTGACTGTAAGTTGAGCGTTTAATATTGGTTTTTTACTAATTGTCATAAATTTGGTCTTCTTCTGTTATACGATTTGTTAATATCTGTAAATCATTCAGATTATCGTCGAAAACTATGGTGTCATCTGCATATCTAATGTTATTCAACCATTCACCATTTATTAATACTCCCTTCGCACAACCGTCTAAAGCTTCTTTAAATATCCATTCAGAGTAAATATTGAATAGTAGTGGAGATAAAATACAGCCCTGTCGTACTCCTCGTTCTATTGCAATTTTATCAGTTAACTGGTCTTCTATTTTGATTTCTGCCGTTTGATTGTAATATTTGTTTCTGATAATCGGTACCCTTCAGATTTGTTTAAAGGGGACATTTTTTAATAGGAATCCACAAAGAAACCGAATCAGAAATGTTTTCAGACTCACCATATGGACTATATGGAGCGGTCTCACCATATGGACTATATACATACTTCCACATTTTGTAATAAACATACAAACTTTCACCAAGTAACCATCATGTTGATGTAAGATACGAATACGAGTGTGAATTATAAATTTCTAAAAAAAATACAAAATCTTTGTGGCTTGTGAATGTTTTAAAAATAAAACAATTGAATATTAGTCTTAAAGGTGGTGTTGAAGCGGCTGAAGTTTCATTCTTCGGTGAGGTATCTTACAGTCCGACCAGATTCACTTTGTATTTGAGATTTGGATGCGCATTGTTGTTGACTTTCGGATTTTCCAAATTTTGTGATTTTTATTTTGATAACATCTCGTCAAGTAAAATACCTGCACGGTACCAAAATAAAATTCAGAAAATGTGGAAAACCCGAACGCCAAACATTAGTGCACATCCAAAATCTCAAATACACACTGAATCTGGCCCGACTGTATACTGGTGAGTGTTTTATAGAAATCACTAATATAGTTTTAAAATTTTTTATTACAAAATCTAATACAATATCTCACATTTATTAATTATTATATTAACAGAAATAAAATACATTTTGATATAGCACAAATTATTTGCGGTAAAACTCAAGCAAATCTATTAAATTTTTTCTACAATCACTTGATAAAGAAGACTTTTTCGCTTGTCAATGGCAACGAAAAGTTAACGTTTACTGAGTACCGTCACTTTATAGCGCTAGCGCGTTAAAGTTTGATTACCGCGCGTCGTCCGTAGCAACCGTACAACCATACAATACTCGTACAATTTGAAAATTCAAATTGAATAGTTATTTATGTATTAAGAACGAAAAGTGATGCATTATTCCTTGAGAGTAAGAGTTACCACTCGACCGTAGCGGAGAGCGGTAATTACTCGAAAGAAATAATGTCACTTTGCGCTTGTAATACATACAACATTTTTTCTACAATCACTTAATAAAATGAAACTATTTTTAAATCACTAACTTTATTGTAACTATTTTATATCTGTCGTTATAATGTCATAACATTTTATATCTTTCAGTTTGAATGTTCAATGTGATTGTATTGTATGGTTGTACGGTTGCTACGGACGACGAGCGTAAAATCAAACTACGCGCTAGAGCAGCGTTTCCCAAATGGTGGGTCGCGACCCGGTACCGGGCCACGAAAGCAAAATGCCGGGTCGCCTCGCCTCGCCGTTTCACATGAACGTCTTCTTTTAGACTGCGAAGTGCGTTGACTATCAAAAGGGAATGTTTAAAGAAAACTTTTTTTGAATTAATTGAATAATTCAAGGAAGAAATTTCAATATTCTTAGAACAACATCCACCAACGGCTAGGGATGCAATATTTCAATTTAAAGACAGTTTTCATGATGCCAATCGGTTAATCAAGGTAGCGTATATTTGTTATATTTTTGACTTCTTCAAGAATTTAAATATGACATTACAAGGTAGCAATGTAGTACAAGAGAAGCTGGAAGCTGCAATAAAGTTTGCAAGTTTGCCATACTTATTTAAAAACACCCTGTATCGATGAAAAATAAGGCGAGTTGTTAAATTATTAATTAACTTTTTTATTATCCAACATAAGCGAATGAATCGAAAAACAGAATGTTAAGAACACATGAGGCTATAGTTGGGTTTTAATTTCAGTATTTTATAAATGCAAGAATATTCCACAGGGTGTGGTGACTTTAAGAAAAAATTACTTTTTGATTGGTACACCCGGTATACAATAACAATGTACAGCCGGAGTGATGACGTAGAAGTGTCAATTTTTATTGACATATGTCAGAGTTTTCCAAACAAACGTTGTTTAGTGTGGCAAATTTGTATTTTTTATTGTTTTTTTCAGTTTTTACAGAGAATATTTCCGTTTTTTGCAATATTTAAGTATTATTATAGTTACTACAACAATTTTAGAAGGTTGTGTAAATAATAAAGCATGACGTTTTATATAAATAACAATAAAATGTATGTCTCGGTGAAGTAAGGTTACAATTTATTTGTTTTTTATAAATTTTAGATTTTATATTTTATTTTATTTTTTTAGATTGAATACTAATTAAAAAGTCTTGAGATTCGGTAAAACCTTACTTTTCAACGTGTTTACAATCTTTGTTTGCAAGTGATCATCATAACACTGAATATAGCCGCAGTTGGCTGTGACGTCACACTCCGGTCGTCTATTTACCTGTCTAGCAACAATATTATTAAACGAAAATGTTCAAAAATATATCGAAAACAGGTTTAGGAAATATGAGACATAAAAAATGACCAATTTTTAAGGTGATACGTTAATTTCTTGGAGAAATGTAGATATACATAAATACAATAAAGATAAAGAACAGATTATACGAACATACATAATATACCCGAACAATACATACTGTTTCAAATATTCAAAGATAAAGCGATTACAAAAATTGCAATTCGGCATTCTTCAATATACATTATACAATAACTCACACACAGCCAACGGAATTTACAATGAGAGATACCTTGAAAACAATAAAGCTCTGTTGTTATGGGGCAGAGAATAGATAATAGGTAAATATGATTTATATAGGTGTATATAAAGAATCCACTACACCAAAATGTTGATATCCAAACAACATACACTGTTTCAAAGCGTTTTAATAGTGAAATACCTGTAGAATATTTAGTTCAATCTTTGCAAATGGAATTTTGTTTCGACATGCCGCGATGGGGCCCTTGAATGTCGGGGGCCCCGTATAATTGATACGGCTGATACGACGGTAGCTACGCCCCTGGCGTTAAGTAACAATGTATTTTAAATGGGATTTACTTTTTCGCACTGTTTGTAACTTTCGAGTTGTCATGGTGACAATCCTTAATTTTCGCGTTGTCATGGTGATGACAATATGAGCAATGAATTATAACAAGAGTTTTGACAGTTTTGTGGTTTGAAAGTAGTTGTAATTTTTAAATTTCAAAGTTCTAAAAATTGTAGAATAGAAGAGTTACAGCTTTTTTTATTTGTTTATCGTAGATAAAATATTGTATGAAACTGTGCGTGAAGTACTTTTTGCGAACTCGCTCCGTTGTCGCTCGTGCTCTAAAAATCGCGTGCGATCGCAAAAAGCATACTTCACGAACTGTTTCATTAATAACTATTTTAGCACTCCATTGGAGCGTTAAAAATGCTACTTTATAGCACTAGTGCTTTAAAATTTTTAAGGCACTGCAGTTAAAAGTGAATTGTCAAATTGTGAAAAGTCAAAATATTTATATTTCATTTACTAACATTAATATTAATAGTAAAACTTGCACAATTTGAAAACGGTGGTTTAAAAGGTTTTTTAAAATTTAATTTAAACTCTATTATTGCATTTTTAACACGTTTGTAGAAAAAACAAGTTTATATAACGGTATAATATTTTCGCTAAGAATTTTTAGATATTCCCCTCGAGTGTAGACAACCAGTTCTATCTTTTACGGGTGATAGGTTTCATGGTTTCAGCAATTAACAAAAATATTGTATTTTATATATTTATAACATTTGTAGAAAAAATATTGTATGATATACGAGTTAAAAAGTACATTTTTAAGGCATTCATGTGAATTTCAGAATTCGCTTCGCTCATTCCGACTAAATATATTCTTTATATGCAAAAAATTTGAATGAATTTTGAATTAATTCGTTTTCAAGTACATTTATCAGCAATAGTCGTACCGTAATTGTTGTAAACCATAGTTTTATTACTAATTAGCTAATTAGCACATAAATGATACTAAATTCTTCACCAAAAAAATCAAGCAGTTTGAGCTTTTTTCGGTTTGGGTGGGTGCAGCTTGCCATTAACCTGCACCCACCCACTTTCAACGCGATTTCTTGGTCAACGGTTTGAGCAACAAAATTCGGATTAGAGCAACTAATTAGCACATAAATAGCACTAAATTTCTCACCACAAAAAAATCAATAAGATTGAACTTTTTTCGGTGTGGGTGGGTGCAGCTTGCCATTAAGCTGGACGCCCCCAATTTGACCGAGATTTCCTGGTCAACGGTTTGAGCAACAAAATTCGGAATAGAGCAACTAATTAGCACATAAACAGCACTAAATTTGTCATAAAAAAAATCAAGAAATTTGAGCTTTTTTCGGTGTGAGTGGGTGCAGCTTGCCATTAAGCTGGACCCCCCACTTTAAACGCGATTTCCTGGTCAACGGTTTGAGCAACAAAATTCGGAATAGAGCAACTAATTAGCACATAAATAGCACTAAATTTATCATAAAAAAAAATCAAGAAATTTGAGCTTTTTTCGGTGTGGGTGGGTGCAGCTTGCCATTAACCTGCACCCCCCCCCACTTTCAACGCGATTTCCTGGTAAATGGTTTGAGCAACAAATTTCGGAATAGAGCAACTAATTAGCATATAAATAGCACTAAATTTATCACCAAAAAAAATCAAGAAGTTTGAGCTTTCTTCGGTGTGAGTGAGTGCAGCTTGCCATTAACTTCCACCCCCCACTTTCAACGCGATTTCTTGGTCAACGGTTTGAGCAACAAAATTCGAATTAGAGCAACTAATTAGCACATAAATAGCACTAAATCACTAAATTTTTCACCAAAAAAATCAAGAAGTTTGAGCTTTTTTCGGTGTGAGTGGGTGCAGCTTGCCATTAAGCTGGACCCCCCCTTTGAACGCGATATCCTGGTAAACGGTTTGAGCAACAAAATTCGAAATAGAGCAAGTAATTAGCACATAAATAGCACTAAATTTTTCACCAAAAAAGTCAAGAAGTTTGAGCTTTTTTCGGTGTGGGTGGGTGCAACTTGCCATTAACTTGCACCGCCCCAATTTCAACGCGATTTCTTGGTCAACGGTTTGAGCAACAAAATTCGGATTGTAGCAACTAATTAGCACATAAATAGCACTAAATTTATCACCAAAAAAAATCAATAAGTTTGAACTTTTTTCGGTGTGAGCGGGTGCAGCTTGCCATTAAGCTGGACCCCCCCAATTTGAACGCGATTTCCTGGTCAACTGTTTGAGCAACAAAATTCGGAATAGAGCAACTAATTAGCACATAAATAGCACTAAATTTTCACCAAAAAAATCAAGAAGTTTGAGCTTTTTTCGTTGTGGGTGGGTGCAACTTGCCATTAACTTGCACCCTCCACTTTCAACGCGATTTCTTGGTCAACGGTTTGAGCAACAAAATTCGGATTAGAGCAACTAATTAGCATATAAATAGCACTAAATTTATTACCAAAAAAATCAATAAGTTTGAAGTTTTTTCGGTGTGGGTGGGTGCAGTTTGCCATTAAGCTTGACCCCCCCAATTTGAACGCGATTTCCTGGTAAACGGTTTGAGCAACAAAATTCGGAATAGAGCAACTAATTAGCACATAAACAGCACTAAATTTTTCATCAAAAAAATCAAGAAATTTGAGCTTTTTTCGGTGTGAGTGGGTGCAGCTTGCCATTAAGCTGGACCCCCACTTTGAACGGGATTTCCTGGTCAACGGTTTGAGCAACAACATTCGGAATAGAGCAACTAATTAGCACATAAATAGCACTAAATTTATCACCAAAAAAATCAAGAAGTTTGAGCTTTTTTCGTTGTGGGTGGGTGCAGCTTGCCATTAACCTGCACCCCCCCACTTTCAACGCGATTTCCTGGTAAACGGTTTGAGCAACAAAATTTGGAATAGAGCAACTAATTAGCACATAAATAGCACTAAATTGATCACCAAAAAAAATCAAGAAGTTTGAGCTTTTTTCGGTGTGGGTGGGTGCAGCTTTCCATTAACCTGCACCCCCCACTTTCAACGCGATTTCCTGGTAAACGGTTTGAGCAACAAATTTCGGAATAGAGCAACTAATTAGCACATAAATAGCACTAAATTTATCACCAAAAAAATCAAGAAGTTTGAGCTTTTTCGGTGTGGGTGGGTGCAGCTTTACATTAACCTGCACCCCCCCACTTTCAACGCGATTTCCTGGTAAACGGTTTGAGCAACAAAATTCGGAATAGAGCAACTAATTAGCACATAAATAGCACTAAATTTATCACCAAAAAAAATCAAGAAGTTTGAGCTTTTTTCGGTGTGGGTGGGTGCAGCTTTACATTAACCTGCACCCCCCCCACTTTCTACACGATTTCCTGGTAAACGGTTTGAGCAACAAAATTCGGAATAGAGCAACTAATTAGCACATAAATAGCACTAAATTTTTGCCTAGTCCGAACTTTATTCGCCATGGTGGGGGGTGCAGCTTAATATGGGTACCTACAAAGATTCAAATATAGATATGGGGCCATCTCAGATTTAGTCTTTTACAAAAATCGCGGGCATTCAAATAAATCTGCCGCCCATAGGTACATGTGAACATACGTTATGCATTTATTAAATGGTAATTAACACAACTGAAAAGTTCAAAATATTTCCTAAAAAATATATTTACATTATTTTCAATGGCGTTATTACCTTTTTGAAAATTTATATATACAGGGTGAAAGAATTGAAAAAGAAACAACATATTATTACATAAAAAAACAGTAAAAACACAAATTCTGGTAAACCGATTCTTCCGGTTCAAGACTTCGATATTACTCATCAAAAAAAAGAACCTATATACCAAATTTGGTTGAAATCTGACGTTTCGTTCAAAAGTTATAGTGCTATTAGTCACATATGTATAGTCGCCATTTTGAATGCCCGCCATTTTTGTAAAAGGAACAAAAACTGAGATGGTCTCGTATCTAAATTTAAATCTTTATATGTGTAGTATATATGGTCCAAATTATGTGCTTCTACCATTAAATGCACAATAATTCTTATAATATTTGTACGAATCTGCCGCATATAGGTACATGTGAAGATACGTTGTGCATTTATTAAATGGTAATTAATATAACTAAAAAGTTAAAAATTTTTCCTAAAAAATATTTTTACGCTCTTTTTAATGGTGGTATTACCATTTTGAAAAATTAATACATACAGGGTGAAAGAATTGAAAAAAAAAACAGCATATTTTTACATAAAAACCAAGAAAAACACAACTTCTGGTAAACCGATTCTTCCCGTTCAAGACCTCGATCTTATACATCAAAAAAAGAACCTATATATCAAATTTGGTTGAAATCTGAAGTCTCGTTCAAAAGTTATCGTGCTATTAGTCACAATGTATAGTCGCCATTTTGAATCCTCACTATTTTTGTAAAAGGCAAAATCTGATTTGGCCTCACATCTAAATTTGAACCTTTATATGTGCAGTATTTATATGTGGTCCAAATTATATACTTCTCATTAAATGCACAATTGTTTCACATATCGACTGCACTAACTACAAATATGATCCACATAATTACACAAACAATCGAAAAATGCCACGAACGATACACGAACAATATAGAACTCCACATTATCTTCATAGACTTCAGATAAGCCTTTGACTGTATTGGAAGAAATATTGAATATAATTTATTAAAAGAAAAATCAAGATATACCAGCAAAACTAATCAGAGACACGGAAAGATTAAAAGAAGAAGGAAAGGAACTTACCCAGAAATACAAAACTGAAAATACACAGAGTGGCAATCAGACCAGTAGAAAAATATGAAGAAAAATTAAGGATATTCGAAAGGAAAAGCCTCAGACGGATTATGGGCCCGATAAGA